>NC_081293.1:175969545-177219545 GCF_030435805.1 Mustela lutreola | reverse complement strand
ATGCCAGAAAGAACTGGCTTGATATATTCAGAGCACTAAACGAGAAAAACATGCAGCCAAGAATACTATATCTGGCTAGGCTATCATTGAAAATAGAAGGAGAGATAAAAGCTTCCAGGAAAAACAAAAACTGAAAGAATTTGCAAACACCAAACCAGCTCTACAGGAAATATTGAAATGGGTCCTCTAAGCAAAGAGAAACCCTAAAAGTAGTAGATTAGAAAGGAACAGAGACAATATACAATAACAGTCAACTTACAGGCAATACAATGGCACTAAATTCATAACTTTCAATAGTTACCCTGAACGTAAATGGGCTAAATACCCCAATCAAAAGACACAGGGTATCAGAATGGATAAAAAAACAAAACCCATCTATACACTGTCTACAAGAAACTCACTTTAGACCCAAAGACACGTCCAGATTTAAAGTAAGGGGGTGAAAAATAATTTGCCATGTTAATGGACATCAAAAGAAAACTGGGGTGGCAATCCTTATATCAGATCAGTTAGATTTAAAGCAAAGACTATAATAAGATATGAGGAAGGACACTATATCATACTCATAGGGTCTGTCCAACAAGAAAATCTAACAATATTAAACATCTATGCCCCTACCATGGGAGAAGCCAACTACATAAACCAATTAATAACAAAATCAAAGAAACACATCAACAATAATACAATAATAGTAGGGGAATTTAACACTTCCCTCACTGAAATGGAGAGATCATCCAAGCAAAAGTACAACAAGGAAATAAAGGCCTTAAATGACACACTGGACCAGATAGACATCACAAATGTATTCAGAGCATTCCATCCCAAAGCAACAGAATACACATTCTTCTCTAGTGCACATGGAACATTCTCCAGAATAGATCATCACACCCTGGGTCATAAATTAGGTCTCAACCGGTATCAGAAGATTGGGATCATTCCCTGCACATTTTATGCTCTGGAAGCTAGAACTCAATCATAAGAGGTAAATTGGAAAGAACCCAAATACATGGAGAGTAAACAGCATCCTTCTAAAGAATGAATGGGTCAACCAGGAAATTAAAGAAGAATTGAAAAAAATTCATGGAAACAAATGATAATGAAAACACAACAGTTCAAAATCTGTGGGACACAGCAAAGGCAGCCCTGAGTGGAAAATATATAGCGGTACAAGCCTTTCTCAAGAAACAAGAAAGGTCTCAAATACATAACCTAACCCTACACCTAAAGGAGCTAGAGAAAGAACAGCAAAGAAAGCCTAAACCCAGCAGGAGAAGAGAAATAATAAAGATCAGAGCAGAAATCAATGAAATAGAAACCAAAAAAACAATAGAACAAATCAACAAAACTAGGAGCTGGTTCTTTGAAAGAATTAATAAGATTGATCAACCCCTGGCCAGACTTAACAAAAAAAAAAAAAAAAAAGAAAGAAAGAAAGAAAGAAAGAAAAAGAAAAAGGACCGACATAAATAAAATCATGAATGAAAGTGGAGAAATCACAACCAACACCAAAGAAATACAATTATAAGAACATATTATGAGCAAGTCTATGCCAACAAATTTGACAATCTGGAAGAAATGGATTCCTATGAGAAAAAAAGAAATGAGAAATAGATTCCTAGAGACATACAAACTACCACAACTGAACCAGGAAGAAAGAGAAAACCTGAACAGACCCATAACCAGTAAGGAGACTGAAACAGGCATCAAAAATCTCCAAACAAACAAAAGTCCAGGGCCAGACGGCTTCCCAGGGGAATTCTACCAAACATTTAAAGAGGAATGAATTCCTATTCTCCTGAAACTGTTCCAAAAAATAGAAATGGAAGGAAAACTTCCAAACTCATTTTATGAGGTCAGCATCACCTTGATCCCCAAACCAGACAAGGATCCCATCAAAAAAGAGAATTATAGGGGCGCCTGGGTGGCTCAGTGGGTTAAAGCCTCTGCCTTTGGCTCAGGTCATGATTTCAGAGTCCTGGGATCAAGCCCCGCATCAGGCTCTGTGCTCACCAGGGAGCCTGCTTCCTTTACTCTCTCTCTGACTTCCTCTCTGCCTACTTGTGATCTCTGTCAAATAAATAAATAAAATCTTAAACAAAAAGAGAGAATAACAGACCAATATCCTTGATGAACACAGATGCAAAAATTATCACCAAAATTCTAGCCGATAGGATCCAACAGTACATTAAAAGGATTATTCACCACGACCAAGTGGGATTTATTCCAGGGCTGCAAGGTTGGTTCAACATCCATAATCAATCAATGTGATACAATACATTAATAAAAGAAGGAACAAGAACTATATGATACTCTCAATAGATGCTGAAAAAGCATTTGACATAGTACAGCATCCCTTCCTGATCAAAACTCTTCAAAGTATAGAGATAGAGGGCACATACCTATATATTATCAAAGCCATCTATGAAAAACCCACCGCAAATATCATTTTCAATGGAGAAAAACAGAGCTTTTCCGCTAAGGTCAGAAACATGGCAGGGATGTCCATTATCACCACTGCTATTCAACATAGTACTAGAAGTCCTAGCCTCAGCAATCAGACAACAAAAAGAAAAAAGGCATCCAAATCAGCAAAGAAGAAGTCAAACTATCACTCTTTGCAGATGATATGATACTATATGTAGAAAACCCAAACGGCTCCACTCCAAATCTGCTAGAACTTGTACAGGAATTCAGTAAAGTGTCAGGATATAAAATCAATGCACAAAAATCAGTTACATTTCTTCACACCAATAACAAGGCAGAAGAAAGAGAAATTAAGGAGTCAATCCCATTTACAATTGCACCCAAAACTCTAAGATACCGAGGAATAAACCTAACCAAAGAGACAAAGAATCTGTACTCAGAAAACTATAAAGTACTCATGAAAGAAATTGAGGATGACACAAAGAAATGGAAAAATGGTCCATGCTCCTGGATTGGAAGAACAAATATTGTGAAAATGTCTATGCTACCTAAAGCAATCCTACATTTAATGCAATCCCTATCAAAATACCAATTCATTTTTTCAAAGAAATGGAACAAATAACCCTAAAATTTATATGGAACCAGAAAAGACCACGAATAGCCAAAGGAATATTGAAAAAGAAAGCCAAAGTGGGTGGTTTCACAATTCCAGACTTCAAGCTCTATCACAAAGCTGTCATCATCAAGACAGTATGGTACTGGCACAAAAAAAGACACATATATCAATGGAACAAAATAGAGAGCCCAGAAATAGACCCTCAACTCTATGGTCAACTAATCTTCGACAAAGTAGGAAAGAATGTCCAATGGAAAAAAGACAGCTTCTTCAATAAATGGTGTTGGGAAAATTGGACAGCCACATGCAGAAAAGTGAAATTGGACCATTTCCTTATACCACACATGAAAATAGACTCAAAATAGATGAAGGACCTCAATGTGAGAAAGGAATCCATCAAAATCCTTGAGGAAAACACAGGCAGCAACCTCTTCGACCTCAGCCACAGCAATGTCTTCCTAGGAACATCGCCAAAGGCAAGGGAAGCAAGAGCAAAATTGAACTACTGGGAAGATCAAAAGCTTTTGCACAGCAAAGGAAACAGTTAACAAAAGCAAAAGACAACCAACAGAATGGGAGAAGATATTTGTAAACAACATATCAGATAAAGGGCTAGTATCCAAAATCTATAAGGAGCTTAGCAAACTCAACACCCAAAGAACAAATAATCCAATCAAGAATGGGCAGAGGACATGAACAGACATTTCTGCAAAAAAGACATCTAGATGGCCAACAGACACATGAAAAAATGCTCCACATCACTGGGCATCAGGGAAATACAAATCCAAACCACAATGAGATACCACGTCACACCAGTCAGAATGGTTAAAATTAACAAGTCAGGAAATGACAGATGTTGGCAAAAATGCGGAGAAAGGGGAACCCTCCTACACTATTGATGGGAATGCAATCTGGTGCAACCACTCTGGAAAACAGCATGGATGTTCCTCAAAAAGTTGAAAATAGACCTACCCTACGACTCAGCAATTGCACTACTGGGTATTTACCCTAAAGATACAAATGCAGTGATCTGAAGGGGCATGTGCACCCAAATGTTTATAGCAGCAATATCCACAATAGCCAAACTATGGAAAGAACCTAGATGTCCATCAACAGATGAATGGATAAAGAAGAAGTGGTATATATACACAATGGAATACTATGTAGCCATCAAAAGAAATGAGATCTTGCCTTCGCGATGACGTGGATGGAACTAGAGGGTATTATGCTTAGTGAAATAAGTCAGTGGGAGAAAGACAACAATCACATGATCTCCCTGATATGAGGAAGTAGAGAGGCAACGTGGGGGGTTTGGGGGGTAGCAAAATAATAAATGAAACGAGACGGGATCAGGAGAGAGACAAACCATAAGAGACTCTTAATGTCACAAAATGAACTCGGGGTGGCTGGGGGGAGGGATGTAGGGAGAGGGTGGTGGGGTTATGGACATTGGGGAGAGTATGTGCTATGGTGAGTGCTGTGAAGTGTGTAGACCTGGCAATTCATAGACCTGTATCCCTGGGGCTAATAATACATTATATGTTTATAAAAAAAATAAGGCCTGCAATCACGTGAGGTTTTGTTTTATTGTCCCTGTGAGCAACATACGTACATATGTATATGTGGGCACAGCACATGTTTTATTATATTGTTGTGACCTTGTGGGAAATATTATGTGAAAAATGGAATACTGAGTATCTGTTTTCTAAAAATATGCTGAAATAATATATAACATTCTTGAATGGAAGAACATTTGGAAATCACTTGCCCTGATCTGTCTTCTCACTTCCAAATAATGTTTCAGTATTTGTTCAAGAAAAAAAAATATATTGGTAACCTAAGTAGCTGCCTTGAACAGAAACATTCCAACTGTTCCAGGGTAGGGGGGTGGGGGTGGAATATGGCACCATATTTATTCTTAAGAAACAAAAGAGCAACCATCCTGAATTAATATAAAATGAAGGAAATGGTAATTATCTGATCCAAAGGTTTCCTGAATCTCACAGTTCTAATGTCTTTTGGAACTGCTTCATGCTGAGAACAGTACATACAGAAAAGAATGTGAAATGAAGCCATGTTAAGGGCTTTGGGGTTTTACAAAAAGTTACTGTCCTTTTTAAGAATGATCGAACAAAATGCTTTGTTCTCCAGCTTCAGTGGCTAGCTCAGGCTCAGTTGCTTTTGAGTATGCTGTATTATTAGAAACATTATGGAGAGAACCAAATGCATCAGTCATAACTCGATGCAGCTCCTAAAATAGAGATGGGAAGCATCACTGAATACTTCTTAGCTGAATATTGTCGTAAGAGGTAAACGAGGTTTCAGTCCTCTAAGCAAATATAATCCTTCTTTAAAGACATATTAGCTTTCCTCACAGAAGCCAAACAGCCAGTTTAGTCATTTCACTCAGTCTTTATTTTTAAGTATCCTGAAATATAAGTCAATTAGGTGGATTTCCTTACTTGACAGCAATAGATGACACAGTAGATGTCCTTGGGCATATTCCATAAGCTCTTAAAATCATATTCTAGCTTAGTGACATAAAATCATTTTGGTTTTAATGTAAGAGTCAAAAAAAAATGATAACTACCTGAGTAGTTCATTAAATATATCTGGTCCAGAAGCTAATCTTTCTTATTACTGGTCTGAGGACTTAGGAAGTACTTTGGGTCAAAATCCTTCTAGCTATATTTAATTGCAGAAGAAAATATGCTTAACTACTTGGCTTACATAAGTGTTGCTTAATTTGTTTTCCACTGATGAAGTCTAACTAATCTTAAAGCTAAAACAAAACAACAAAAACCAGATACAAAATGGATGCTTGGTCTAGGGGAACTGAAAGGATTATCAGTAAAATATTTTTGTATCAAGAACATCATAAATCAAGCCAAATTCAAATTATAACTATTCCTCAAATAACAGTTTCAGTTCTATCTTTTCTTGAAACATTTCCTGATGAACCAGTCCTCATTAAACAATCATTTTTTGCATTACTGTATCTGTTATGGCTTTTACATCTTAATCTTATGCAGTTTAAATGATAATTCAACTCCTCATCATGACTGAGAAACTTTTTCTAAAATCGGTTTTATATTGAATTTTCTCTAGGAGATCTTCTGCTCCCCAGGATTTTGCAAAATGTAGGAAGTAGATCTATAATTTACAACAATGATTTAATCTCTATTTTCTTTACATGAAAAAATTGTTTAATTCAAGCCATCAAACAAATTTCCTACTGCACAAGAATCACTAGGTGAATGGGAAACTTTTAGTTCACCAACTTCCCAAAAGCTTTTTAGAAAAGCTGAAGCTTTATTCCAGCTATCATTTCAGAAATTTCAGCAGTATGAATTACCACATCACCTTGACCAAGAATTTTCAGCTTACACTTTAAAATATTTAGTATCACTTTATTACTGCCAAGAATGAACTCTTTCTCATAAACAGAGTTATCTTTTCATACTCATCTTAAAAATATATCCTCTACTATCTGTTAGGAAATCCCAGTTCAAAGTATTTAGAAATCATGTCCTGGAAAATCAAGTTATTATCTACATGTGATGGAATCCTTATTTAGAGAAAACAATTATTCAGCAGAGTTAACTTTGAGATTCAAGAGCTGTGTTTCAGTGATAGAGATCTATGATAAAAAGGGACCTAACCATCACAGCCATGACTTATGAGCTTGGGGAAAGGTGACACAGATGCAAAGTATAATTTCTTATTCAATACTTAGGAGGTACAAAACACTATCTTACCTGGAGTTCTAGATAAGAACTCTAGGGGAGTTCTACATGTGCATCATGTATGGCACATTCTTAAAACCAGCATATTGAGATTAATACGAGTGATAAAATTTATGAGAAACTACAAAAACCTAATGATTCTTAACCTATTGTTAATGGCAGTGATCAAGTAGTTTGTATTTTTTGTGACATCTCCACCAAGAATCTAAAGAATCCTAATTTGTACCTGGCCTGTAGTCTTGGGTTATTTTGAAGTAGCTTAAACAAGTTCCTTAAGCTATCTAGACCTCAGTTGAATAAATATTAAAATGAGGCAATCTCCTAGTGTTTACTTAATTCTAATATTCATATAGAACTCAACATTAAGTGTATTCCCAGAGTACATGTTCCTGCAATAAGAATCCACTATATAATGCTAATTCACATTAACACCCTAGTGCCCATAAAACAGCAATACTCTGATATGCTGAACCAAGTTTCAGATATTCATTACTTTTTTACTATTAGATAGCATTATAGATTTTCATTTAGGAAAACTGAGTGAATAAAGCAAATGAGGCCAAATAAGTATTCTAATAATGCAGAAGTTGCTCTTCTAGAGTGATTAAAATGTGAACCTAGTATATCCTGCATATTTAGAAAACACATGTGATATGATTGGTTTTTCTTGTTTCTAAGAATATCTTCAAAGATTACTTCAGGCTAGTTGAGACTATTCCCAGCCCAGGTTAGTATCAAGTTACAAATAGAACTTATGACAAAACAAATCATTTTATTTACAGAATGGCTTTCATAATTTGTTCTAAGTGTGTATTTTCCCTAAATGATTCAATCATTTGTGTACTCAAACATTTGTGTACCTAAAATAAATGAATATTATTTAACTGGGGGCATTCTTTTTTCAAGTAAGCTATAGCAGAGATTTCTAATAGACTTAAGGAAAATTTGACAATTCTTTCATTTTCTAAAAAACCTATCTGTAGACATGTTATTATGTCTTCACAAAACTTTCTAAATACTTACATATTCTTTCTGGGCATATGCTGTGAAAAGAAATCTCACTTATGTTAGAAAGATTTTAATTTGGTTGAGGAGTGTCATACTTTTTGACTATTGTTTTACTTTTTTTTTTTTTTCTAGATTTGGTAAATGCATTTTCTCTGGAAGAAAAATGTTTCCAATAAATATTTCTATCTACTGCAAGATTGTACTAAAAAGCTTATCATTACCTTATTTGTATAACATTTTCACTAGTGGAAGGAAAAAGGCCTTCAATTAAAATATTTATTGCATATGCTGAAGAACTAGGCTGATTTCTAAGACATTATGAAACTCAGGATCTTTTTATTTTAGTTTCATCGTATTTTGTTGGTTTTTCCGACCTTGTCCACCTCTGTATGTCTCCTCAGTAATTATTTTCAATTTACCCATTGGGAATGGGATCTGTTTCCTGCCAGGAACCTAAATAATGTACTCTTTATCTCTTAAAAGACAAACTAGGTCAAAATGGAATTCTGATTTGTAGGGAGGAAGTTTATACTAAATTACACAGGACAGTTATATTACTCAGAAGTCTTTCCGTTCCAAATGTCATAAAACAACTTAAAATGACTTTTAAAACTGCAATAAGACAAAACCAAAATAAACAATGAAATATATTGGCTTTCTTAGCTATTGCATGGCTGTCACTCACCGTTTCACTCCTGTTTTCGGTTTTCTGGCTTTCCCATCTGAATGACAGCCCTCAGGTGTACATGGTCCATATAGCTCACCGTCTGAAAAGGAAAGAGACCATCAACCTCACATCTCTTGTTATCAATCTCCTCAAAGGATTCCCAATTCACCGTACTGGAGCTACATGCATGCTCCTGCACTAGAACTTTGGTCCAGAAGAATAGCGTGCTCTGACTGGTGTCGTCAAATATTTGAGTGCTTGTTCAGGAAGGTAGTCCCCACAGTGGAGAAGACAAAAAAAGTAGCAGATACTTAAAATAATTTTGCAAATATAAATGTATGGTTATCGATATTTATTCATTCCTTTGTACATGTACCATATGAAACAAAAGCTGCATATCAGCAATAAAACAAGGGTTCTGTTTGAATATATGGGGAAATACTTGGTATAGATGAAGACAGAAATAATAGAGTGTGAGTTTAATATTGGAATTTTCTTTTTCTTAATTTAATTTTATTTTTTCAGTGTTCTAAGATTCACTGTTTATGCACCATTAACAACTTATGCTTCAAGGCTAAGATGGGAATTATGGAATTTTTTGTAAGAAGGCTTGATTTACCTCCTTTCATTTCTTCCCCGTATCTCATGCTTAAAATGGAGATAATCATACAGAGACTTGTGAAATACTGCCATGGCTAATTAGAACTTTTCTTCCATTAGGTTGAAGAAACAGAGTTTAAATTAAAATATAAACAAAGAAACAAACAAACAAATAAAACGTGTGGTGGTACCAGGGAATGAATAACATGAAATCATTAGCCGATTTCAGATGAAAGTATTCAAGCCTGCCTCTGGCTATTTATACGATGACATAGAATAGAGCTGACATTGCAAAAAAGATACTTGCTTTTTCCATTCAGTAATGCCTGTATAATTCATTTATTAAAGTTTATTTTCCATCACTGAATAAAGAAAATTTGCTAAGGTTAGAAACTGCAGAAATGCAATTATACTTCTGATTTGTAAATAATATGCCACCAAATTAAAGAGATTTCCATAGCTTAGTTTGCTAGGGTAGCTACATAAAATATCTTCATAGTGCAATGTATTATATAATGTAATACATATACATCATATATGTAATGCATAGTAGTACAGTATACTATGCTCTCTTATTTGTACATACCATATCATATATATATTTTACTGCTCAGTTTTCAAATGAATAAAAAATCACAAGGGTTTGCTTGAACTTTTTTTGTTTTTATTTTTATATGATTTATTGTATGCAGAATTTACTCTCTGGTCTAAGTTTTTGTTTCTTCAGTTTCTTCTGGGATATTTTTCTTCTGTGCAACTTTCTCTTCTGGTTTAGGAACGATCTTCTCTTTTTCAGTATGAATCATCTCAATGTGTCAAGGAGAGCTCATGTATGGGTTAATCTGACTATGAGACCTGTAAGTCCTATGCTACATGTTGGGGGCCCTATTCACCTGGACCAATGACCAGAGAATTTACATCTAACGTCTTAAGTTCTTCATTACTCTCTGCATTTTTAAGCATACACAGTAAAAATTCAGCATTCTTTTGGACCACCAAGACTGTGCAGCCCCACTTTCTGGCCTGGGAATACCTCCCAGTTTCACCAATGTAGTGACAGAATGGCACACTGCTTCTGCAAAGTTAAATCCTTCAGATACACAGTGGCTTTTCAGATAGGCACATAACCTGATGGCCTGAGCAGTTTCAGGTGTGTTCTTAAACCTGAAGCTCTTGATTTGTACGATTTTGTAGGGTTTTCTAGACCAAGTAGATAGAAAACCATTTTCAGAGATCACCTCAGGCCACTTATGGAGAAGCTGCTTGAACATTTGATTACTGAGAATATATACATAAAGAATCTGTTGAACTGAAGTCATATTTTCCAATTTGAATAAAGAAGGATCTACTTGTTTTATGTGTTTAGATTTAGAAAGCACTGGAACTTATGCAAAGTGGATCTTTTTGTGGTCACCACCTCTCATGAAATAGGCAAATTCACAATACACAGTATGATCTAAGGAATGGACTTCACTAGGGGACATGTAAATGGCAGGTTTTCAATAAGAAGAGGTAGTACATTTCCCCCAGAGCTCTCATTAACCTCCAAAGCAGAGAAGATTGGAGAACTTTTTGGATATGCAGTATCATATTTCACTTTTAATAGTAGAAGTTAGCTTCTTAGAAGATAACTTTTCCAGCAGGGGAATGATGAGATTACTGGGGCTCCAAGGAGTCTCAGTTTTAATTCCAGCTATTTAGAATTGTAGCCTGGGAAAGACAACTACCTATTATCTGGAGTACTATGGGAGTCATGGGAAGATGGTTTCAGGAATAGCACCTCCTGCCAGGAGAAGGAAGGCACTAGACCTTAGAATAGCAGAGTTTGGGTGCATCTACTTCTATTGAGATGTGGGTCCTAGGTTGCAGGTTACATTGTTCAGGTGACAGAGCACTCTCCTGGGGTCATTCCCAGATAGTCCTGCTTGTCAAAACACTTAAAAATGTGAAGCACTTGTGATATTTTGATAAAGTTTGGGAGTAAAACTCACACACTGGATTCTAATTGATTAGCATGTCTTTTCAGAGCTCAGTGAAATTTGATATAAAATTTGTATTTAAAATATTCAAGAAAAACAGCAGCTACAGTGTCACTGTTTTAATTTTCCCAACTGCTCTAAAAAATCTGATAGGATGGGGGACAAAATCTTCTAAGTCTGAAGTAAGATATTGTTGGGGGAGCTGTAGATTCCTAAGGCATAGAGTCTTGTGGAAAGATATGAGTGAGAAATGAGAAGGAAAATTTGAAAACTTTACTGATTCCATGATCCTAAGATCATGACCCGAGCCAAAACCAAGAGTCAGATGCTTAACTGACTGAGCCACCCAGGCAACCCTATCTAAAAAATATTTTTAATAATTACACTTTTGATGACTTTGTACAACTTCACATGAGCATCTTGATTCTGCAGTGAACCAATTCCTACCACTTCTTGTTGCCTCTACACCAGTGTTTCTGAACTGGGTGATTTTTGTCCCCTGGTGTACATCTGGCAACGTCTAGAGATATTTTTCATTGTCACAACTGGGAAGGTAGGTGTTACTGGCATCTAATGAATAGAGGCCTGAGATGCTTCTAAACATCTTAAGATGCATAGGATAATCCCTGACAAGAATGAATTATCTGTCCAAAATTCTCAAAGTGCTGAAGTTGCAAAATCCTGCTCAACCATCGTAAGAATTCCTGTATTAATTTTCTATAGTGGGAAACAAATTATCACTAACAGGAGCTTAAAACAATAAAACAGTATCTGTTTATTATCTCACAGTTTCTAAAGTTTAAAAGTTTGGATGTGGATTAGCTGCGTTCTTGGTTTTCTGCTCAGGGTTGCACAAGACTGTGACCATGGTGTAGGCTCAGCCACATTCTCATACAGATGCTCAACTGGGGAAGGATCTGCTTCCAAGCTCCCTCAGGTTGCTGGCAGAATTCATTTCATAATGTAGAAGCCATGGCAAAAAGTTGAGGAAGGGAGGAAGGGAGAGGGGGAGAAGGGAAGAGACTGAGAGAAAGAGAGATTGCCTCTTCTTGAGTTCTAGCTTTAAGGAAAGCCCTGAGCCCTCTTAAAAAGGGCTCACTCAATTAATACAGGTAATTTGAAGTCAATCAATGATTAGGGACCATCATTGCACCTGTAAAATCCTTTCTCCTTTGCAATAAAACATGGCAGTGGTATCTTATCACCTTTGCCATATTCAATTGCTCAGAGGCAAGTTATAGATTCCACCACCATTCAAGGCAAGGAGATTATACATGGGCACTGGAGATCACCTATGGCTATTGTCAAAACAGTTCCTGTCATCAGAAAGAAAAGAGAGTCCAGCTTCAAGAGGAGATAGTCATTTTGAACCCATCCTGTGGTTATTTCAGAATGAATAAGGGAAATAGATTTTAACTGACAGATTCCTTGTCCTGTTTCCCTGGCTTGTGAAGTGAGAGTCATTATGGCAGGCATGGACAAGTAAAAACCCTTGGAAGTACCACCAACCCCTATCAAAATAGTAAATCAAAATAATATAGCTTCATTAGGGCAAATGTAGAGTACAGAACTGCCATCAAAATCCAAAAGATGCAGGGATGGTGAACCCTGTCACATTCCCATTTATATCACCTGCTTGGCCTGTGCAAAGTCCAATGTTGTTGGGAAATTGATAGTAGGTTTTCATAAAGTGAATGAGATGATAATGCCAACTGCAGCTGCCATACTGGATACAATATTTTATTGGAGAAAATACTCATAACCCTGGCACCTGGTATGTAGTGACAGACTTGCCAAATGCAGTTGGTTATATTCCCAAAAGTAAGGAAAATCAGAAGCAGTTTCCACTTATGTAGCAACGACAATAGTATACATTTATTGTCTTGGTCTTTCTTACTGTTATAATATTATGTAGAGGACTTTTGGTCTTCTAGATATCCCTTATAACATCTTCTTGATTCATACATTGTTTTATGTAGTTGGATCCAATAATGAGTAAGTAGCAATAATACTGCATGATTTACTGTTAGATGTTTCCCAGAGTGTGGTAATTAACACCCCCCACCCCCAATTTAAGACACATCCACAGTATGGAGCATTTAGAGATGTTGCCTATTAAAGTAAGGGAAACCTTGCTTCAATTTACACTACTCATCAGAAGAAAGAGGCACAGTGTTCCATGAGACCTCTTGAATTTCAGAAGCAGAAAATGCTACATTTGATTATTCTGCTCTGCCTATTTTTTAGATAACCCCTGGAGGACAATTATGATTGAGACCATGAGCACAAATTTTTGCAGCAGGTCCAGACAGGTCAAGATACCCTACCACATGGATCCACTTGGAAGATCTAAGGCAAAGAATTATACTGTAGGAGTATCTAAGAAAACTCCAAAGAAGAATTAGAACACAGATTCTCAGAGTTACTACTTTACTGGTTTTATGGTCAGTTAATACAGAAGAAAAAAACAGTGGCATCACATGTGGGTAAACCCTCCTGATACTATGTTCCAGGCTGAGGTCGATGGTTTTTGTACTATCAATACACTTAGCAGGGATCTTATACTTAAATACTGATGGGAAACTTTCCCAGTTGGCATAATTTTGGTGGCAAATTTGGCTCGTAATTACATAATGTGAAAGAAGTCTGCTTTAGTATTTAACCTGTCAGTAGCAGAGGCAAATGCCAACCCTTGATATATCACCATTCTCTGAGGAAAAAAAAAAAAAAAAAAAAACTGGCTTGACAGTGGTAGGGTTATTGGTTTTGAATTCTCCTCTTACAGTGACATGGCACTTTAGTGTTACCAGAAAACATACATTCTGGGTACGGATTTGACTGCTGTAGTGGTTTTGTCGATACTACTTTTTTTTTTTCCACTTATGTATGCTTTATACACAGCCATGGCATCTCTTGTAATAGTGCCTTTGACCAGAGAACAGGCTTTTTTACAAAAGAAGGTGAGAATACCTATTGGTATTCTCTATATTCCAGTTTTTTTTAACATAATACATTTGCTATCAACCTGAGATGATATCATATCCTGACAGTAATTTGTGAATCATCTGTGATTGAGACACAAATGTTTCACTACACAAAGGAGAGAGAGGCTACTGAAGGATAAGGTGCATATATGGTTGCAATTATCTTCCACTTGTCCCTCAGAACTAGTTTCTACCATTTTCCCTTTTGTTCTCTGCCTCAGGAATCTAACATATATGGGCTATATGACAGGGCTCCCATGTCATCTGGTTTCAGTTCTGATTCAGTCCCCAGTGAGCCCTGCAAAGAGAGCAGAAGGAACGAGGAGGACCACTGAGCCTTTTGCTCTCATTAGCTTGGCTCTCTTCTTTTGCGGAAGTTCACAATTTGGCTCTCTTTCAAGTTGGTCTTTTCTATATGATTCTGTTGGGTTTAGCTAACTCGTCCCTGCCTTCATCCATTTGGGCTTGTTATTAGCAGCACCACTCTACTTTTCTAATTCCTATCAGTCTCTCTGTCTCCTCATCCATTTAGGTTTAAATATGTTAACTGTCCACACTACTAATCCTGGGGCACTGCACTGTCCCTTGTGGTACACTTTGTACTCAAAGTGTGTAGATAGTGCCTTGTTAATTAGTATTGCATTGTCCCAATTTGAGTCTGATACCTATTTTCTATGGTGGTCCTGACTTTTACAGTGGCAGAAGCCAGATTACAATTGAAAGAAGGAAAGAGACTATTTTAGAGCTCATTCTGATATTGCTATTGAAGAAGGAACTGGAATCTAGGAAACTACTGAGATATACCTCTTAATTTTGGAGAAAGAGAACCAATAACACACAATCAATTAATATTTCTTGTGGATCTGAATAGACAACCCAAACAGAAAGAAATTTGGTAGTTTCGAGAGAAAAATACAGAAAAACTCAGCATATATTCAAAGCACTACCAAAAGAACTTCAAGGTGACATAATATTAAGTAGGAGAAAAAATAGGTATTACCAGAATAGGAAAGACAGATATTAACTGAACTTTAAAGGATTATAAACAAGGAGAGGACAGGAGAAGAGAAAAGAAGTAGGACAGAAAATAGAAGAAAAACAGATATCTAGCAGAAAGATACTATGGGGGCGCCTGAGAGGCTCAGAGTGGGTTAAAGCCTCTGTCTTTGGCTCAGGTCATGATCCCAGGGTCCTGGGATTGAGCCCCACATGTCTCTCTCTGCTCAGCGGGGAGCCTGCTTCCTCCTCTCTCTCTCTCTCCTTCTGCCTGCCTCTCTGCCTACTTGTGATCTCTGTCTGTCAAATAAATAAATTAAAATCTTAAAAAGAAAGAAAGAAAGATATACTACTTATATCTTGTCATATTCAAGTTTCCAGACAAAGGTTTTCTCTTGAAATGTTAATGCCATAATGATGTCCTTCCTTGGACTTCAGGGATATAGGCTTAAGGCACATTTTAAGAAGTTTAATTTCACTAATCTTCTAATGTAGATACTTCCTTTGCAATAAAATTTAGGGACAAAAAGAATCCTTATCACAGACAGAGACTTTAATGGCCTAAGCAATTCCTCCTGTGTAAGAGGCAGGGACTATAGCTACCATGAGTAGAATTTAAGATGTTTGCTCACAAAAAATACTGGAGGATCAAAGAAGAAATGGAAATCAGAAGATTTTGAAAAGTATTATTGTAGTTTGAACTGCCACAAGAATGAATAAATAAACTCCACAACATACTAAAAATCTTAAATGACACTTAAAATATGGATCATGGATACAGGTAGATTTCTACCCAGTCCCCAAATCACCTCTAGATGTGGTAAAATACAGTTAGAAAATTAAATTAAAAATTATAAGGATTTCCCCAATTAAGTCTGTGTGCACAGATCACAGACTATAGACTTGGTAACTATATAGTCTATATAGTCTGCTTTACCTAGGATAGTTTTGGTGTAGCTTTGCCTTTCCAAAATCCTGCCTATTTCAACATTTGTTCCCTCCAGCTTATTCTTTCTCATAAATGACTCAGTTTGGGAGATAAGTTATATGGGCATTCTAACTATAAAAACCTAGTACAGAATGATTGACATTCAGGCCAGAATGTTTCCTCTTTTGTACTTAAGCTTCTTTCTGTAAACATCACTGAGCTACTCTTAGGATCTTTGGCAATGCTAAAGATGAGGTCCAGAACTATAAACTTGTGGATGATGGCACAAGGAACTAGAGATTTTATTGTTTCTGGAAATGACACAAGTATATATATATATGCTTAAGCTCCAAAAGGAATATAACTTCTTGTTTTTAAGGTTAGGGTTTGCCTCCTCTGCTTTATGGGGGGCGGGGGCAAACTCTTATGTTTCCACTCCAATGTGGGCTTCAAATAACATTAGTTCCCTTTCCCTCCTGTCTGTCCATCTATATATGTATGCATGAATCAATCTATCATCTATTTTCTTTGTATCCTCATCATCAATAGCCTTTATTTGGGGGATCATAGACGAAGAGCTTTTTCATTGTTCAGGTATGGCTCTACTTATGGAAAGCCCATGTGAAGTCACCTTGACTATTCTGGTCACAGCACAATAGAGCAATCCAATTGGTAGCACTGGCTTAGCTCCTGGGAGAGCAGCAGGATAGCAATGTTGGCAAATTTAAAACAGAAAAATGCCATTTTTGAAATGTGGACACATTCTAGAACATAACTATAACTTCAGAAAGACATTCTTTTTTGTTGTTGTTTTAAATTCACAGTAATTGAACTTCTTGTATGTTGACTTTCCTCTCCCCGGGTTAAGCCAGCATGGCCATTTTGAAAGATTTGCTCTTCTGTGACCTGAAGAGCAACAGACATTTCAAACAATGGGCTCAGAGGCAAAGCATATTGTGTATGGAAAAACGACTAAAAAATCCTGAAAGGATTTCCAGTGTAAGGTCTTTGGAGAATTATTCTACTTCTGTACATGCTTCCCTGCAAAAGACTCAGATTTGAACACAGAGAAACAAAGAAAAACTGAAACAAATCCTGTCATTAAGAGATTAATTTAAACTATCATCTGAGGGTTTCTTGTGCTTTTTTTCATTTTTATTTTGCTAGTTTTGTTTTATTTTACTTTACTTTTCTCTCCTGTCCTTGTATTAACATTGAACTGAATTAAACCAGTTCATCAAATATATTAATCTTGGAGAGAGGCTTGGGCAAACGGTGAATGAACTCTTGCCTTTTGAAGAACACCTTGATCTCCTTGCTTGATTTATAGCTTTCCCTTCCCTCTTTATTCACTCCCCAATTCCTTTCTATATTTTAGTTAATTATTTCCTAATTGCCAAATTTCAATGTATCATCCTCGTGTTTATTATTTTCCCTCCTGTGGTCCCGAGTGGAAAGTAGCCTTTCTCCCTTGGTTTCCACCACAGAAGTCAGCTAATGTCAGACTTTTTGTTTGTCTCTTTGTCTCCATGATGGGATTATCTTCCACTCCCTGCCCACTAAGCAATTTTTCCCAATGCTATCAGTCCTTCTCTTCCCAGCTACACGGCACTGGGACAATGACATCTCGAAACTTGAATCTTTACTGAATTAAGTTTATATTCTAAATATACAAAACAAAAGATGTAGGCAAAAAAGCTTCATTTCCTGTCCTGCTAGTTTCATATCACTTCCATCCACCACAGAAAATCAATTTGACCAGGTTTTGGTCCATTATTTACTTTTACAAAAATAAGAAGAAAAAAATTAAAAAATATATATATATATATTATTTACTTTTACTTAAGCAAGTGATGGCATACTGTATATATTCTTCTGTATCATGGCTTCCTTATTCCATTTAAAATATATTCTGTCAATGAGTCCATAGCAATTCAGTAAATATATATATTTTTAATTTTTATAGCTCCATAGGATTCTGTCTTATTGTTTCCACCCTCAGTTTTACCTGACCTAAGTTAAAGAAGATAAAAATACCCACCTGCATGAAACGAAGAGATCTTTTTTCTATTAAGATATTAGTTGGGAACTAAGACTTTGCTTTTTCTTTTCCCTATGTAAATTTCCTATGATATCAGAAGTTACCACAATATACTGTCACCTTTGTAACCACCATTTTCACCAAAGTTACTAAGGATCAAAGGTCCTTGATTACACAATATTTTGTTTTCCATCTATAATACTTCATCTTATACCACTGGTGATAATTTTGGTAATCACGGTATCTCACATTCCATGACTTCAGTATCCTATCCTCCAAATAAAGAGGATAACTTAATTTGTGTTTTCTTTTGCTAGACACACTATTAGTCCAGGAGCAATCTGTGTTAATTCACAGATTTAACCAAAAGCTTTGTCGCTCCCTAAAACATACTAAGACAGGGGAAAACACTGGCATCTCCCTTTGATGCCTATTATTTTAATGTATCTTTACAGTGAAAGTATGCAAAGTTTTGTGTGTGTGTGTGTGTGTGTGTGTTTAGGCCTGTCCTTCCTTTCTTTCTTTTTTAAAAAAAGATTTTATTTATTTAATTGACAAAGAGAGGGAGAGACAGCAACAGAGGGAACACAAGCAGGAGGAGTGGGAGGGGGAAAAGCAGTTTTCCCTCTGAGAAGGAGCCCGAAGTGAGGCTCGATCCCAGTATCCCGGGATCATGACCTGAGCCGAAGGCAGATGCTAAACGACTGAGCCACCCAGGTGCCCTAGGCCTATCCTTTCTTATGCCTTTGTTTCTGTTTCTTATTTGGCCATTAAATCCAAGACTCCTGGGTATTCTTCTTTGAGGTAAAAATGGAATGCTGCAGGCCAATGACCTAGCTAAAACTGTAAAAAGCCAACTAAGTTTAAAACATCCCACATTTTAGAAAGCGCTCAAGTGCTATGGAAGGAATGAGGAATAGAATAAAAAAAATTTCAAAAACAGAAAAGACTTTCTGAAGTAAAATGATAATGTTGACTCCTGCCATCCATCTCTTTCCTTCCTGAGGATATGCATTAACCCTTGGTATAGCCTAATAGTGTGGGTTGGATTTGAGAGCCTATTCTGGGGTAGAGAAACTACCAAAACTTTTTTTGTGAAAGAGAGCTAGTGAAGTGAAAAGGATTGGAAATTGAGAATCCTCAAATATATATCTGGTTTGCGCAAAGAATATTTATTTGCTAGGTTCTAAGATTATGTAGAAGGGCACTAATTTATACCAAAACCTTGTAAAGTGAAATTTTCTAGAGTTTCATGGTGTTTAAAAAACAAAGATCTACTGGGAGAAAGGACTGGAGTCAGAGAACATGGCCAGTTATCCAGTTAAGACATAAGCCATATTTTTAAGCTACACAGTGTAGGAAGCTAAATAGTACGCTGGAAACTTAAGGGGAAAGCTGGATCACCCGAAGGATAGCATAGTCCAATGTCTATAATGCTGCAAAATCAGATATCTAACCAGACACACAATCAAAATCATAGGAAGACTATTTTCAGAGAAAAGAGGAGAAATCACAGATAAACTGAGACTTCTTAAATAGCAACCCATATCTGACCAAGCTTAATTTGTGTAATTAAAGAAATCACCTACTCCGAAAGACGATAATATCTTACAGATTCTTCGGGTTTTTTATTTACAAATGTCTAGCATCCAAAAACAACAACAAAAACAACAACAACAACAACAACAAAAACAAATTTGCAAAGAGGCAAGAAAATATGACTGATAGTCAAGATTAAAAATAAAAGAAAACACACAAATAATCCAGACCTAGGAGTTTGCATACAAAGATTTTAAAATAAGTATAGGAGTGCCTGGGGGGCTCAGTCAGTTAAGCATCTGCCTTTGGCTCAGGTAATGATCCCAGGGTCCTGGGATCAAGCCCCAAATAAAGTTCTCCGCTCAGTGGGGGTTCTGTTTCTCCCTCTCCCTCTGCTCATCCCCACCATCGTGCTCTCTCTCACTCTTTGTCTCTAAATAAATAAAATAAAATAAAATAAAATAAAATAAAAGATTTTAAAATAAGTATATGAATATGGTAAATAAAATAAAATATGGAAAGATGGCTCAAATAAATTAAAAGATAAAGATACTTGACAGAGAATGGGAATCTGCAAAAAAAGAATTGTATATATATTCTGAAGTTATTTTACATTTAATTGGGAATACAATGAACATATTTAACAGAAAACTAGACATAGATTAGATGAGATGAGATGAATAATGATGTAATAAATACCAACTTAACCAGATCTACCCTTCTTCAAATTATCTTTCTCCATTTAATAAAAAAGACCATTCTGAAATGAAAATTTTATTACTTCCCTCAAAAAAAGTTCATAGACTCTAAGTGCGCTTAGGATATACACTTACAGCAGATAGTCTTTAATGAGGTTAATATAATCCTATAACACCCACCCCTTTGTATCTTTCTGCAACACACTATTCGCTCAGAATATATTACTTAAATAAAACATAAGTTTGATAGAGGGACAGTGAGTAATCTCACCTAGTAAAAATAGATGTAAATATCAGTTTTTATCCTGTTAAAATGATTAGTTGGGCAATATTACAGGTTCTTTTCCAAAGGCTTGGCCAATGGAGAGTGATATATTAGAAAACTGAGTCTGGCAGTATATTACAGAGTGGATTTTAGTTGTGATCATTTAATTTTAAAGATAAACTAAGTATTACTTTAAAACAAAGTATAGACTGGGGATGCTTGGGTGGCTCAGTCAGTTAAGCATCTGACTCTTGATTTTGGCTCAGGTCACGATCTCAAGATTGTGAGATGGAGCCCCACGTCCAGTTCTACACTGAGCATAAAGCCTGCTTAAGATTCTCTCTCCCTCTCTCTCTTCCCTCCCCCAGCTCTCACTTTCTCTTTCTCTGTCAAAAGAAAAAAAAAAAATATATATATATATATATATATATATATATATATATATATATATCGAGAGAGAGAGAGAGAGAGAGAGACGGTTGGAATAGTACTTATTTCAATGAACTCAAGTTGAGACATAATCCATCTTCTGAGGCTTTCTGTACCTAATTTTTTTTTTCGATGCCATATTCACAAACCCTCTGTGACCATTCCAGACTCTGGCAACAGAATGGTGGTAATCCTTCAAACAATTAGAGTCGATATTTATCTTTCTTGGGAACAAAAGTTAAGAAGTAATTAAAAATTTTCTGAGCTTTAAACAGATTTCTGTATCAATTTTTGTTTGGAGTCAGAATTACGAATTTTACTAGTGAGTTCCTCAAATCTATCAAAGACTAAAAGCAGATTAAATACGTTAACTATGCAAGAGATTTACAAATTTAGTTTATTAAAAGATAAAAGAGAAATTTTCAAAGAATGTATTCTTCTTATATAAGGCTGAGCCCCATTTTTCTTTCAAATTGAAAAATTTTAATAACTTTTACTTCCCTAATAAATTGCATTATATAAAAATATAAGAATTCTTCAACCATATTGAAAATGATTCTTAAGAACTTTTATTTAAAAAATCACATTTGAAATAAGACTAGAAATGACACAGCACTTACAAGTAATATTATAAGTAATATAAGATAAATAGAAATATAGTAAAAACTTCCTTTATCAGAAAAATGGCATTGAATTTCTGTTGAAGTATTTTTCTTTTTTTTTTTTTTAAGATTTATTTATTTATTTATTTATTTATGTATGTATTTGACAGAGATCACAAGTAGGCAGAGAGGCAGGCAGAGAGAGAGGAGGAAGCAGGGTCCCTGCTGAACAGAGAGCCAGATGCAGTGCTCAATCCCAGAACCCTGGGATCATGACCTGAGTGGAAGGCAGAGACTTTAACCCACTGAGCCATCCAGGCACCCTCTGTTGAAGTATTTTTAAAATACATTTTTATCATTAACTTGACAACAAATAGTCACAATGTTTATTAAACTTTGGATATTAAAAGTATTAAGGAGGGGCACTTGGGTGGCTCAGTTGGTTAAGGGTCTGTGAACTCTTGATTTCAGTTCAGTCACGGTCTCAGCTCAGGGTCATGAGATGGAGCCCAGAATCAGCTTCCATGCTCAGTGGGGAGTCCGCTGTAGATTCTCTCTCTCTCTCTCCCCTTCCCTTGCATGCACACCCATACTCTCTCTCTCAAAATAAATAAAATTAAAAAAAAAAAAAAGAGTGTTAAGGAATACAGATTCTTAACAATGCAAATAATGGGAAATCACACAATTTCCCTAAAATGAAATCCAGAGAAACAGTAGTGTTTTCTTCTGGCAGAGTTTTACTTAGGTTATATTTTGTCCTTCTGTCTGATTATATAAGTTGATTAGGTCATAGTGCTAATCGAACTAAGGTAGTGGTATATATAATCATAATTGAAGCCATTTTACTTTCATTGGTCACATAAAATCAAGCTTAAGGAGCTTGCCTGTACACTCTGTTAGCTGTGATAAAGAAGTGGTTATATCAAAGCAAAACAGACTTTATAAAAATATCTCAAAATTCTGGGAGCCTGGGTGGCTCAGTCGTTAAGTGTCTGCCTTCAGCTCAGGTCCTGATCCCAGGGTTCTGGGATCAAACCCCGCACCTGCTTGGCAGGAAGCCTGCTTCTCCCTCGCCCCCTCCCCCTGCTTGTGTTCCCTCTCTCGCTTGTCTTTCTCTGTCAAATAAATAAATAAAAATCTTTTTTTAAAAAACATCAGAATTCATCAATGCTGGATTACTGGTGATATCACCACAATTCAAAGATCTTATATGCATGTTCCTTTTCAACACAGAACAATATTCTTTCACACCAATTCATTTCCTATGCTAAGTCTAAAGACATCTTTAAGCTAGAGTAAAAATTTTATAAACTTAAATTTTAAGTAGGTGCAAAATATACATTTATATGAGTGTCTATTCAGGCAAGGCAGCAATAAGACATATTTGCTTTTTTTTTTCTTGACATATTTGCTTTCTAAAATGGTTATATATGATACGTGATTTCTGTGGCTTTTGGAGTCTTTGGTAGTTTTATTGTCTTACAATGCCTTGGTTAAAAAGGCATTAAAGCCAAGATGCAATTTTAAGACCATAATAAATGTGCACAGTAATATGGAAGCTGAGGAATTAAACAGAATTCTAGCACCCTTACAATAATTTGTCGCTATTACTGTTTTACATGGGATACATGCATTGCAGAGAATGTTTACAGAAAGTACATATGCAATGCCTCCCAAGCACTCATTACACTTATTTTTATAATATATCTGCAGGTTAAGTGTTGTCAGTTCCACTATTCATTTAGAAAAACTTATGTACCTTGTTCAGTTCAGATCGTGGTTAAACCAAACTATAAAACATCTTGCTCTACTGTATATGGAGTAATAATACACTAGATATGTCCCCACTGTGCAAGGCAATGCACATATGAATGCCCTAAAGCAGTCTTTCAATAGAATGTTACACTTATTCCTAACACTGGAATTAAGAATTTTTATTTATTTATTTAGATGTTTACGTTATTAATCTTTAATTACATGTAGATAGAGCAGCTTATAGTTCAGGCATGAGTCTTCCTTTGGCTCCCAGCTTTCACACTAGAGAATTAACCTTGCCCACTGTTACCTTACTGCTACACCATATGGGATTCTTTGAATTAGTGACATAAAATCTCTGCTTTGTGAGTATTTTGCCAGAGAACAGATATTGGAGTTATCTATTGCAGGGACATTGTTGATGATAGTGTTCTATACATCACAGTGTATAGTTCTTCTTATGAGGATTCATGGGACAAGATTCAGTGAGGTCATAGAAATGGGACTAGACTTCGCTAACTTTGTCTTAACTTTGGGCACTGTGAATCATGTAGCTGAAGATCTTTCTTCCTTGACTGTGATGGCTAGAAGTTCATAGTAAATTTGTGGCCCAGTTCTAACAAGTATGTAGGACCTTACTGCATGTGCTTCATCCCTGGCTTCATTTTATTTCCCTTACCATTAATACATTTCATTATTTCCACAGTTATTTATATTTTTGTGGTTTGTGTTTTAAGCTGTCTAAATATGTCATATATGTAACTATACTCAGATTCATTTCACAGAAAATTTGAATAAGTTTTCTTATAATACACTCAATATAGTAAAAAAAAAAACATAGCAAAAGATACATTATCATGAGAAATAAGAGTGTGAATTAAGCAAATACATAGATATGTGCCAAATGAAATTTTTCAAATTGGGCTACATATTTGATTCATTATCTTCTTGTGAGCAAAAGAAAAAAGTTATATAATTAATTACAAAATTCACTTTGTCAATGAAGGAAGATATTTTTTTAAAAGAAAAATACTGGATCCAGAAATGTCATTTTTTCCAAAAACCTAAGTTTAAAAGAAAAATATTATAATGATATTCAACTCCCGAGAATAATTACTAACAATGATTTATACTAAATAATCAAATAATTCTCACATGCTAATAAAATGTAATATAAAAAACACTAAGAAAAGAAATGGGGAGTATCTTATTTTATAATTACTAGGTAAAGTATAGATAAATACTTTGCTCTAATCATCAAATTAACTAATATTCAAGGAATATAAAACATGTTTCCTTCAACATGGTTATAAGCCTCATGGGTGTACCTTAAGAAAGATCTTACTCGATAAAGAGTTTTGACAACAGGACATGGCCTCAAATAATAACATGGTCCTGGAAGGTTACTTACTCCTCAACTTTAATACCTTTTCACTCCTCATTCCAAGCTTGACAATGAATGTATTAAGGATGCATGGGCATATGGGAATTTAATTTGGTTTAGGTGGCATTTAAAATATGTGGAGAAGTGTGGACTAATTAAAAAATAACTTGGAAAAAATAATTCCAAAAAAAGTTAATTTCTAAATTTAACCATCCATAAAAAATAAAAATAATAGAATAGAATATATGTATGATGTTGAAGCATACAAATTCTTTTTTTAAAAAGATTTTATTTATTTGAGAGAGAGAGAGAGCAGGGGAAGGAGCAGAGGAAAAGGGAGAAGGAGATAATCTCTAGCACACTCCCCACTGGGGAGACATGGGGCTCAATTCCAAGACCCTGAGATAATGACCTGAACTGAAACCAAGAGTAGGACACTTAACAGATTGAGCCACCCAGGTGTCCCAAGGCATATAAATTCTATAAAATATATCCATAAAAACTCATTTGTTAGATGTTATCAAATGATAACATTTACATAAAAGCTCATGATAAACATATTTCAAAGAAAAATAGATTGGGAGAAAATATCTGCAACACATTTAAAAAGCCTCTGTTTTAGTCCATTTGGACTGCTATAATAAAATACCATAGACTGAGTGTCTTATAAATAACAGAAATTTATTTCTCTCTGTTCTGATGACTAAAAGCCCCAAATGAAAGCACCTACAGATTCAGTATTTGCTGAGAACTTGCTTCCTGGTTCACTAATGTAGTCTGTTCTATATATCCTCTTGTGGCAGAAGTGGGCAATGGAGCTCTAAGGGGTTTCTACCATAGGGGCTCTAATACTATTAATGAGGGCTTTATCTGGAAGACCTATCATCTCCCAAAGGCCCCACTTCCTAGTATAATCACATTGGGGTTAGCAGTCAATGAATTTGGGGGGAACACATCAGTTTATAAGCAGCCACCAAATCAAAGACATCTCTGACACCTTAACTAATGAAGCACATCCCCATCCCCAGCCCATCCATCTTTCATTCTTTATCTTGCTCTATGTTGTTTATAGCACTTACTTTTGCCTGGCATAATATTTCATATGAATCTGTTAGTAAGTTCCTTGTCTATAGATAATCTCCCATTAAAATACAGTGACTGTAAAGGAAGAAAAGGTTTCCATTCTTCCAGAACACAGTCTTAGTCATATTGTTTATCATGCTTACCCCAACTTTTTTGTGGTTTTCTCCATACCTGCAATTCCCCTAACCCCCTTGCCAATAGAGTTCCAGTTTAGATGTTGCCAAAACAAACACTTGTTGATGTTTGGAAAGGAGAAGGGAAGCAGAAGTCAGTATTGCTTATGCCACCAAAGTGAGCAGGACACAGATTTTTGTGGGTAACCAAGGAGAACTCTTGTCAGCAGGTTGAGAGAGTCCCCTTATGGATCACTCACTTTGGTAGCGTAGACACCTGGTATCACTGGTAACAATTTCTGATTATTTCTGCACTTCCTATTTTAAAGAATACTATAGTGGCTTCCCTGATCCTCTTTCTGCCAACAGTTCCAACTTTTTCGGCTTCCAATTTCTTGTATGAAGTTATTTTTTGGTATAAAATACCTAGAAGTTACCACTTTCCTGGCCGAATATTCTCTGCAGTCTTCATTTATTAGAAGGGAGAGATTTCTTTTGGTCATAATGGTTTCTTCTTCTGGAGAGACTGCTCAACAGGCCACTCAGACACAGTCTCCTCTGCGGTAGGCAAGGAAGAACATGTTCTCATGCTCCCATTAGTCAAGCAAATGTCAAAAACTGCCTATTCCTACAGTCATTAAATATACAACTAAGCTTATGAAACACCTAGAGGTCTGTAACTGTCTTAAAATTAAGGCTTAGTGATGCTACAGTGCTCAAATTTGAAAACTGTACTCACAAGCCAAACGCTATAATGTGACCTTTTCTCTCCTCATCAGAATAGTGGCAGAAATCTTTTCAGGTTGGGTGTGAGAGGACACCCAGTTCAGTATATTTTTGGTATTTACTGGAAAAACAACCCCCCCACACACACTTACATACACAGCATTGGTGGTTCAGTGGTAGAATTCTTGCCTGCCACACTTACATACACACATATATATACAAATATATCTAAATACATACAAATCTACATATGAATATATGTAAATACATTAATATGTATATGAACCATACATATGAATATATCATATGTCAATGTTAGTGTACTATATATAATAAATAACATTTTATATATACATATATATAACTAGTTGGTAATCTTTAGTTTTTGGATTTAATTACAGAAATTCTGAAACAAAGACTCTTTTTTAAAAACTGAGAAATCTGACTATATTGTATCTATCATCTCCCATAGCCACAGGACATGTGGTTTTTTAGGTTGCCAATGTGTCAAGCCTTCCTATGGTCTTCTAACTCTGAGGACAGGTGTCTGATGCCAATTTTTATTCTTTATACTTAGGATGCTATTTTCCTCATGTAAAATAAAAAGGAAAGAAAAAAAGTTTCCTGCACAACAAACAAATCTCTTATCAAAAAATATAAAATAAAAATACACCTAAAGCATAGTGTGATTCTAAAAAAAGCTGAGGGAAACTACATAGCTCTTTGTAAGTAAAGAATACATATTTAATACTCAACTTTAAAACATCTATAGTTCAGATAGTAAAATTTAAGGTGCCATTATAATACCTCGGCTATAGGTATTTGAGTATGAAACTACCACTCTAATAATAATTCTCTGTCCATAATAAAGACATGCATAATGCTTTATGGTTTAAGAATCCCATTAAACACACTACCTCATTTGATCCTCACAACATTGCCAAGAAGAGAGTGTTGAAGATGAAGGAAGGGCTAGTCAGAAAGGCTGATTTGTGTAAGTGCATATAGTTAATGATGAAGCAGGGAATAAATCTTAAGTCTTTGGACTTTAAGACCTGAACTTTTTCTAATCCAGGGCATACACACCCTATAACATCTCAGTATAAAATGATTTAACATGTCTATCTCATTTGCTTATCATATTCGCATTGATAGCTCAGAGTTCTTCAGTCAGAGAATATGAATGTATTTCTGTAGATCATGATCCTTTAATTAAAGGAGACAATATGGTTTAATGAAGAGAATTCAGTCTTTGCTTTACATTGCACTTCTGAAATCCACCACCTTTGTCGAAATTAAAACATGATATAGGTTCATGAATTATACTTACTTTGTAAGGTTATAGATAGGAGAAAATGAGATAAATATATGGAGTGTCTTGCATAGAATTTGGCTTAATACATGTTAGTGCAATTCCTCTTTCCTCCATAGGGCTAGCCACCCTCCTCCCCCACCCAATCCATCCTGGGCAAGCACGTCATATAAACCAGACTACTGTGTGCCTGCTCAGACCATTGATCTAACGTCTAATAACCCTCTAGCCATGTCTTAATTTCTGCTCTTAAAAAAATAAAGTTCAACGAGTAATAGGCATAAAGTGATGTATAAAAGATGATCTTTGGCTATTCTCTATTACCAGGAAAAATCAGAATTTAGCTCTCGTTATCTCTCAATACTGAGACCTGGCAGCTTTTTCCCTAGTAGCAACCTCTATTCTAAACAAAGTGTAGTGGTGTCTGGAATCCAAAATTTATCCTTGACATTACTGATTTTTATCATCTAATCAACTGCTCATTAGAATAAAATTACAGGTATATAACAAGAGGTAAACACACACTAAAATTAGGAGTCGTTCTTTATTTCCTTCTTTGTTGAAAATTAATTTGCATTTAAAATTATAACTTCAGGGAAGCCTGGGTGGCTCAGTTGGTTGGACGACTGCCTTCAGCTCAGGTCATGATCCTGGAGTCCCGGGATCGAGTCCCGCATCGGACTCCCAGCTCCATGGGGAGTCTGCTTCTCTCTCTGACCTTCTCCTCGTTCATGCTCTCTCTCACTGTCTCTCTCTCAAGTAAATAAATAAAATCTTTAAAATAAAATAAAATAAAATAAAATAAAATAAAATAAAATTATAACTTCAAATTCATTTCCAGAAATTGTGTGACCCATTTACTGAATTTGTTTTTGGAAAACTTGGGCCACAGACAATTAAAAAGTATTATAGTGTTATCAGAGAGGATAATAGAACTGAGGTAAGAATAGAAAAAGCTGTAGCATGGATTGTAATAATGAAGATTTGTACCACAGTTTTATTTTATTAACAAAAAACTATGCTTCAAGATCGATAATTTTGAAAAAAGAGAAAGAAAACTAATCACTGACAAGGACAAATGCATTTCATATCTTTATACATTGGAATGAAATTTCATAAGAGTGTAGAAAACTCATTTTGGAACTCTCCAAATTAAAATAAAAGCATCTAATTTAGAAAACCATGGTAAACAATTAAAACTGCATTTTTCTTTTTCAAAGAACTAACTTGAAATGTCACTATGTGTTTGTAATTTCTTTTCAAAATAGGTGTGTCAATTTACTCCTATTTTTTACTTGTATCTAAAAATGCAAATAGGCAAGGTGCACTTTTTAAAAAAAATTTTTCTTTGAGAAGGGGAAAAAAGAACATTTCTCAGAGAAGATTTTGATTGAAAATAGACTGCTTATTCACCAAAGTATATTTTCAGCATTTTTTTTTTTCTTAAGCCCATTTGGAAATGCTACCTTAAAGAGTGATATTTCAGGAGAAGCTCTTTCTGAGTTGACAAGCCGCCACTATCCCTTCTCACTAAACACTCTACTTTTCATTTCTTGCTATGACAATGGTGTTAAAATCTCCAAGATGGTGTTTAGCCTGCTCTCAAACTATTCCATCAATTTGGGAGTCTTAAATGCTTTTCTAAGGAAATGAAGTTGATAAGGCTTTTGAGCTTGAAAAAGAACAGTGTATGTGAGCTTCCACTGAATAAATGCATAGATAGGTTTATGTGGCATGCTAGGTTTATCTAATTTTATTGCTGTAATGAAAAATGCAGAAATTTTACATAAAGTAAAACCTAGCATTTAAGTTTCCAGATTTCACTTTATGTATTATAATAATAAAAACAAACAGAGACAATGTCAAAGGCCAGAGTACAGAAACCAGTGGTTGGGAGATCTGCTGTCTTTCTTAGATTCAGGGTATCCTAATCCACAATGTGCATTAGTGATCATGCTGAGGTCATTGCCTTCCCCAGGACACTAACATGCACAACCACCCTGCAATCATACCCCCAACCCCACACAATATATAAAGAAAGCTCTGTCACCTTCCCAGGTCACTAGCCCAGACCTAACCCCCTCTTGCACCACTTGCAGGACTGTGCATCTCATGAAGTCTATGTGCACAGCTTCTAGATCTGAGGAGATGTAGGAGGACAAGCCCTCTGACTGGGCTAGGACCTTGGAAGCACCATTCTTTGAGACAAGGGTCTGTATGCCTTCTTTGAGTTGTGTTAGCCAACCAATATTTTTGTATATTCTGTGTTTTCTTAGATTTTATTTTGAATACCTTCTTTCATTTATAAATTTTAAAAATCAGGCAGATATAAAAAATTAGCAGTTAAGCTAACTGCAAAATCACTATCAATAGTCATGACCTTTTAAATTTTTTTTTAAGATTTTATTTATTTATTTGACAGAGATCACAACTAGGCAGAGAGGCAGGCAGAGTAAGAGGGAGAAGGAGGCTCCTTGTGAGCAGAGAGCCCGATGTGAAGCTCGATCCCAGGACCCTGGGATCATGACCTGAGCCAAAGGCAGAGGCTTAATTCACTGAGCCACCCTGGTGCCCCACCTTTTAAATTTTTAATTTTCCTTCTCTTTAAAACATAGTTACATAATTTCGTTTAAAAATATTATGTGGAAATTTTCAGATGTACAGCAAAAGTAATTATGTGTTTTAAGGCACAATTGCCTTTAAAGTTATCTTCATTTTAATAGCTAAATATTGGAAGGCAAGGTGGGTCTTTAACATGAACTAAAATTACCAGTACCTTTTCCCACTAACCCCAGGACATTGATTATGGTTTTCCTATCCGTGAAGACTTCCATTACCAGGCTACACAGAAAGAATACCTGAGACTTCTTTTCTTTCTTTTCTGTTCTCTTCTTTTGTGAAAGGACCACTTAACATGTGTTCTACCTCTTTAACAATTTTTTAAAGAATATAATAGAGTATTGTTATTATTAGACACAACTTTGTATGGTAGATCTCTATAACTCATTCATCTTGCATAGATTTTATATCTTTTGATCAGCAACTCTCCACTGCCCCCTCCCCTCAGCCCCTGGCAACCACCATTTTATTTTTTGTTTCTATGAGTTTGACTATTTTAGATACCTCATACTGGTGGAAATCATGGAGGACGTGGCTTACTTTAATGAAAAGAAGAGTCGTAACATCCTGACTATAGCTTCTATGAATCCAAAGTTGAACTAGAAATGAGCTGTTGGCAAATGGGAATTGATAGCTAAGAAGTCATCTACAACGATGAGGAGTGGATATCCAAAAACCTGGGCGCTTTTGACTTCCTCACAGTAAAGGGTATGATATTTTCACACCTTCCCCAGAGCAAGAGGAAGAGAAAATCAATTTCCCACTATCAATCATAATACATATTTTTCTGCAATATATAGCTTTATTATTAACATTTAAGGTAAAATTTATGTACAATGAAATCTATGGATTTTAGTGTACAATCTGATAAGTTTTATCAAATTATATACCTATCACGTCAACACTCCAACCAAGTTATAAAACAAACCCATTCCTTCAGAATGTTCCCACATCCCTTTCCCGTCTGTTGCCCCTAACACTCCCATGGATACACTAGTGTTCTATCACCACAAATTAGTTTTTCATGTTTTTGAAGCTAATATAAATAGAATTATAAATGATGTTCTCTTTCATGTCTGGCTTCTTTCATTCAGTATAGTGTTTTCTGAGATTCAACCAGACTAATATGCCAATAATTCAATCTTTATTTCAAGAATCCCAGGTGATTCTAATTTGTGTTCCTAATTTCATAAAGTGAAATGTATAGATGCCAAGTATGTAGGTCAATGCTTTCTGACAAATGTATAGTACCATATGACTATGACACAAATAAAAAAATATAGAACATTTTAAATACAAGTTATTTTTTCCCATAATGGTGAATGAAAACAAAACTTCCTAACCTAGAACAGATAAAGGCTTTAAAAAACTGTAAACATAGAAGTGCAAATATACAGATACATAGAGAAAATAAAACATGTCCATCTACAATATAGATTAAACACCTAAAGTAAACAGATTAAAACCCTGTTTGGTTAAAAACATGACTTTTTGAAGATGCATTAAAAAAATCATTTTTTTTAAAAGATTTTATTTATTTATCAGAGAGAGAGAGGGGGAGAGAGTGAGCACAGGCAGACAGAATGGCAGGCAGAGGCAGAGGGAGAAGCAGGCTCCCTGCTGAGCAAGGAGCCCGATGTGGGACTCGATCCAGGACACTGGGATCATGACCTGAGCCGAAGGCAGCTGCTTAACCAACTGAGCCACCCAGGCGTTCCAAAAAAATCAATTTTTGACAAGTTTTTTTTTCTTCTCTTTTTGAAATTAACTGTTCATTTCAATTAGATGGTCAGATAATGTTTGTAGATAACATATTTTATATTAACTGTTTGTGGGCTTCTGGCAAATGGGAATACCATAATACAGATATTCAAAAATTCCAAAGTCTGAATTCAAACTTAAGAGGAAAAAAACAAAAATCAAAAACCTGAAGGTCAGAGCTCCAAAAAATAAGGTAGAGTTAAGTATGCTTCCAACCTATCCTAGACTAGAAGTTGACTAAACTGACCAAAAAGCAGAAGTGGAGTTAGGATCATGAATTACCTCAATTAGTGTTGAAATCACATGAGTAGGAATGGAGTTAACCACCACTGGAAAAAAATTCCCTTAAACACTACAAAGATTGGGGGGGAAAATGGTGGAGGACACCAAAAATTCATTCTCCTTCCTAGGAGAGTAACATAGTATTGAAAGATGTGGAGTTATTTCTTGCAAAACAAACTGATTCCACTAATTTGGAGGAACAGTGGTTATACATATATTTCACATAAGTTCTTCCTAAGAATTTACATGAAGAAGGTCCTACATCATTCATAAAGGATGCATGGAAGAAAGACTATTTTTCATCAAAATAAGAAGCAAAATGACATAGAAGTAGAAAAATTATTGCATTCGAGGCTTTCAGATGAGCACTAAAATATTAGAAATAGAAATGGTTAGTTGTCATAATGACAGAGTTACAAAAAAACTACTAAAATCTACTGTAATAAATCAGTAATAGTAAACAGTGAAAAAGATCTGATGCAATCATAATAGGCTGTTGGTTTTTTTCCCCACAAAAAACTAGTTTTTTTTGGCAAAGGAATTATAAATGTGTTCCCCATTTTCCTGAAAGAGTAAATAAAATACAAACCACAAAGAAAATTTATGGAATACCAGGAAAATCTGAAGCAAGCATTTCAGTTGAAACATACAAAAATGATGGACATGAGATCAACCATATTTTATGATAAGAAATGTAATGGAATCAAGTTGAGTATTTAAAATAGATGCTGAATTATAACTCATAAACTATAAACTTTATACAAGACACTTTAAATGTAAAAATACAAAATCTGGAAAACAATTCTATTTATACTATTAATTAGGTGACTATAAAACAACAAGGAGCTATACATGGAAAACATGAATAATAAATGTAAACTGACAGTATGCCTGGCATATAGTAAACACTCATTACTTGTGAGCCATATTATCATCATGTAACTGTAAGTAAGAAGTAGGGGATCTAAAGGAAAGCTTTAATATTAGGAAATATATACCACATGTAAGTGAATGTTGTAAAGATGTTACTTACTTTAAAATCAATGTAAATATGTCACAATCAAATCCCTATGCATATTTTTATTATTTATTTTTGGAAAATTTGAGGAGTCAAAATTACTCTTTACTCCTCCACTTAAACATAATTAAACACAAAAATTCAAATGCAATGGCAATTTTATCAGTTAAAATGTGAAAGCTAGATTCTAGAGCTTGTCTTGTTTTTGAAGCTAATAAAGGATAGTCTACTCTCTCTCCCTGAATTGAACTCAGTTACCACTTAGGGCCAAAGGGAAAAGCTTGATAAATGAAAAGGTAGAGTTTGGTGGAATGAGGTCATTGAGGAAGCAGAAAGCAAGTCAAACAGACACTTAGGAGTTTATGGAATGGAAGTCTTGTTTGTTTAGGTCTTGAGGAGAAAAAGAAAATACAGGGAGGTCTTCAACTGGAATGATACAAACCGATTTACGTGAAACCATTCCTGCTTTGTTAACAGCTGAATGTGGAAGGGCAGGAGTGAAGCAGAAAGAGCTGCTAACAGCGTGCTGCAGTGAAGTCCATGAGCTCTGTTGGTGGCTCTGGCTAGGATTACAGTAGTAGGGATGGCAATCAGTGGTTCAACTGGAATGTATTTCAGAGATAGAGCCATCAGGATTTAGTGATAGATTGAATGTGTGCAAGAGATGAAAGAGAGAAATTTAGAAAACTCTAAGGTTTGCTAGATTTGCAACTGATTTATAACTAAAGGATAGTTGGCAATGTACTGAGATGTAGAAACTTGGATGGCATTGGAAAGAGTGAGTGAGAGAGAGAGTGTGTGTGTGTAAAGAAGGGATAGTTCTGTTTCAGCCTTGGGAGGCCTGAGGTGTTTGTTAAGACAGGCAAGTTGAAATAGCATGTATTTACGTGGATATATGTACCTTAGGCTCAGAAGAGATGGTAGCTAGAAATGTGAATTTATGAGTCATCAGCGTATATATGGTATTTTAAGTCTTGGAACTGAGTGAGATCACTTGAAGAAGAAATTCTCAGAGAGGACATTTCTAAATTTAAAGCTCTTTATAAGATACAGAGGTTTGGGAGACATATTGAGAAAGAGGGTACAATGAGAAGCAATGAAAATGACAATAGTATAACCAAGGAAGTAGGGAGAAATATTTTAAGTTGAAAATAAAGTTTAAGCATGTTAAGTGATCAACAACATCTATTTTAACAGTGTGGCTATATGTAGAGCCCAAATTGTAGCTGGAGGAGAAAATGAACAAAAGTTGAGAAAGTGGAATCAGTGAACCTCATTAACTGCTTTGAGAAGCTTCTCTATAAAGGAAACAGAAATGAAGAAAGGGGTCAAAGAAGTTTTTCATTTTTTAATTTTTAAGATGAGTGAGAATAAAGCACCCTTGTACGCATGCTGGTGGAAAAGGACAAGGTAAAACTGATAGTGCAGCTACAACGGGATCATTGCAGGAACCAAGTCTGCAAGAAGGCAAGAGGTGATGGAATTCAAGAACCCAAATAATTTGTGAGCCATGTATTCTGCCCATAGACCACCACAAGACCAAAAGGGAAAAGAAAACTATAAATGAATATTGAACTCTAAATAGTAGGGATTGTTTTGGTTTTGATTTTGAGTAGTGTGGGTTAGTAGGTTTGAGATTAGTGTCTGTATTTAAGGCAGCTAATAATGAAATACGTTGAGATGGTTGTTTCAAATATGGAGAAATGGAAGTTAGGATAAAACATATCCTGTTGGGTTAGAATTTATTCATGGCTGGTAAGATATATAGATATTGATACAGACATAAACACATTTGCTAGCTATGTATGCCGAGAAGGAATAAAACCAATGATACCCAGTAATAATGATCTTACATAGCATGCAAACTATATAAATAAATACACACACACACACACACACACACACACACACCCATATGTAGGCATATATGTTTCTTTTTCAATAACATTGTACTAAGGGATGTGGATCTTCTTTTTTATAATTTTTAAATTTAAATATAGTTAACGTACAATGTTACACTAGTTTCAGGTATACAAGTAGTGATATGACATACATAATGATATATTCATCAGAGGTGAAGCTACCATGTGTCACCATAAAACATTATTATCATATCCACATTCCTTATACTGTGCCTTTGGTTTCATTCCACGACTGGAAGTCTGTATCCCCTACGCCCCTCCTCCCATTTTTCCCAGCCTCCCACCTATCTCCCCTCTGGCAACCATCAGTTTGTATTTATAAACTGCAACAGGGAAACAGTAAAAGGAACTAGAATATCATTTTATGTCAGCAATTAAAAATAATAAAGGAGCTCATTTGTAGGGTCTCCTACTGGTTAATTACTACTAACTAAGGATTAAATCTTAAGATTGGACAGAAAAAAAATAGTGTTAGTACATTGAAAAGATCCATAAATTCACACATAAGCAAGTAAATATTGTTTAAATAAATTATGGGGGATACAAGCTCTTCCTTATAACAGAATGTCAATCAAAAATATCAAAATATTGATTACCAACATCCCTAATTCCATATTGATGAAATTGGAAAAATACATTTTTCAAACATCACAATAATAAATGATTCACAAAAGAGTCATTAGTAATGCTAAAACTGGTGGGGAATGTTTGATCTGGAATAGTATTTTACATAGTTTTACATAGTCTCAAGTACCTTCTCACAATTCCTTACTGATTAAAAAGTGAAAAATAGGGATGCCTGGGTAGCTCAGTCGGTTAAGCTCTGCCTTTGGCTCAGGTCATGATCCCGGGGTCCTGAGATGGAGTCCTACACTGAGCTTCTTGCTCTGTGGGGAGCCTACTTCTCCCTCTGCCTGCAGCTCTCCCTGCTTGTGCTCTCTCTCTCTCTCTCTGACAAATAAATAAAACCTTAAAAAAAAAAAAAAAGTGAAAATGCTATCAATGAAAAAATGGCAGACACCATATTAACAAGATGATTAAAATTGTCATCCTTAGTCATGGGACAATCTAAAAATCATATACCTCCCAAGATGATACACTAAGAAGCATTAAACATCATCTTTGGGTTTTTCAACTAAGGATGCATGATCGTTTCCTATTCACGAGGAAACATCACAGAAACCCATATTAAGTGACTTTTTGTAAAAGAAAGAAAGAAAGAAAGAAAGAAAAAGAAAGAAGGAAGGAAGGAGGGAGAAAGAAAGGAAAGAAGCAAAGTGAAACCTGGTCTGTACTCTTCCAAACTTCAAATTTATGAAGGACAAAGAAAGAGTATTCCAGATTAAAGGAGACCAAGCGTTATGAAAATGTGATCTACTGGATTAGATCCTGGCCAGAATTCTGGTATTCCTATAAAGAAAAGACTGTTGGTACACTATGTAATAGTATTCTCTCAATGTTCATTTTCTTACCTTTTGAAAATTGTTCACTGAACTATGAAATAGGAACGAAGTTTCACGTTCATAAGTTAATTCTCAAATGAGAGAGAGAGAACTTAAATGTTACAAATGTTAGACATACCCAACAATGTATGAATCTTATACAGATCGAGATACTAAAAATCCAACAATAAAACACTCTTTTTAGGACAACTGGGGACTGCCAACACTAACTGCATATTTAATGACATTAAGGGATTATTATTTTCATAGGAATTTGGTATTATTTAAAAAAGAGTAATTAATTTTTAGAGATATATGCAGAAGTATTTACAGTTAAACTCATACGCTATCAGGCCTTCACTTACAATGTTCCAAGAGATTTACTGGGTAGGCTATCAATGAAATAAGATTGGCCACTGCAGAATAATTGTTTATTTTTTTTCAATGTTTCAAGTTTTTGTTTAAATTCTAGTTAGTTAACATATAGTGCAAAATTAGTTTCTGGAGTAGAATTTAGTGATCCATCACTTACATCTAACACCCAGCGTTCATCATAAGTGTCTTCCGTAATCTCCATCACCCATTTAGCCCATCTCCCATCTACCTCCCCAGCAAGCTCTTTGACATCAGGAGGTAGCAACTTTTACTAGGCACAGCTCCCTAGGCAAGGAAAACAAAAGCAAAAATGAACTAATGACTTCATTAAGGTAAAAAGCTTCCACACTGGGAAGAAAACAAAACTAAAATGCACAATAATTGTTTAAACTGGTGATGGTTACATGGGAGATTATTTTGCTTTTCTCACCGTTTTTGTATATGCTTTAATTTCTCGTAGTAAATGTTAGAAACATTTTAGGAAGTTTGTTGTTAATTCATTTAAAAAATGTCCTTACCAGAGAATACTGTTTATAAGACATTAAATGGTATACCAAACACAAATTTTATGGAGAATCCACATTAATGTAATAATTTATATGTTGAAAACAGTGACAGCAAAAGTGGTCTGTTTTAGAAACCCTTTCTTTACCCCACAGGCTTTTTATATATTTCTTTTTTCTCATCTAAGCTTTAAAAATTTTGCAAGTTGAAGTATATGATTTTTCCCCAATTTCAGACTGTGAAATAACTCCTGTGTTTAGCATTGGTGCAGTTGGCTGAATATTCATGGAGCAGGAGGGGGAGAACAGAGTGCTAGACTCTGGCACCCAGTGGGTAAAACCTGATCTTAAACAAACCGCTCAGTTACTGTTGAATGTATGGCCTTTTAGCCCCATGAATGAGGGTCCAGGGCCTACAGTGATCTATATGGGACAAATTACATCAAAACCATGAGAGGACTGAGAATGATTTATGATTCCTCAAAAACCACAGGATAGGATTCTCTCAAAATCCATTTCAGTAATTTTTTAAACTGCAAATGGGGTTTTTCTTTTCACATTTTGAATCCCATACTGAATTTAAAACAACATGATTTCATTAGTACTTAAGTCAAGGTGTTCATGGTGATAGCTTCCAAGCTTGCCTGGTGACTGCTCAGTCATATCATACAAAACACTGCAGCATCCCCTGAGTACCTTCTCGTTTTAAACTGTTTTCACAGTGCCTTTCTCTCTCTCCTTATATACACATCCTACATGCTCCCAAACCTATTTCTTTAAATGTTCTAATTTTGTACAGTTACAATGCTATGGCAAATTCAAGACTGAGGTATTAAAAAAACAAAACAAAACAAAACAAAACATAAGCTGCCAGTGCAATAGATTTCTCTGGAAGTGTAGCAATCTGCTATCTATCTATGGCATTCAATTGAACACACATGCATGCACCTTGAGAAAATGTTATTGCTTAATTACTGCAAGGCACCAGAATCCTGAGAAGTGTTGAGACCTGTTACTACACTCAGTAGCATATCATCAATATTCGAATAAAGATACTATTTTTCTGGATTCCAAACTGGATAACTGTGCTTGATACATTTTTAAACTGGACACTTACTTTGTGTCATTTTCAACTCTACTGATGATTTATTCTTCCTTCCCCTCTATCCAACACTCACACTGTTGAGTCTACTCAATTAATAGGTATTAACCATTAATTTCTTCATTTGATAAGACAGTACTGAACCAATTTCCAATGAGTGAAAATACTATTTTTCTCAACTACATGAAGTAGGGAAATTAATGGTTAATACCCATATTTGAGGTCAGAAAATTATGCAATTAATCAAAAGCCTAACATCTTAGAATACTCAGGGCAGAGGAAGAATAGGCAATGATGCATGTTTTGACATCACAGCCACATTACAGAGCTATGATATAAAATCTACTGACATTCAAACATTTCAAAACTTATTCATTATGACTAAAATAGTTTATCCTCAAATTCAAACTACAGTAGAAGCTCGTCATAAAGTTTATGATTAATATAATACATCATGGAGTGAGCAGAGATTCTAAAACCAGAAAATCATACAGTAAGAGCATACAAAAAAAATAAGAGCATACATACTGATAGGTACGTATGTTTATATATGATATAAACATAATAATGTAACACTATTATTATTTAATATAAATATAGGTACTGTCCATTGCCAGATGGTGTAAAATAGTTTCATCCCATATTCTACATTTGTCCACCAAGTGTATTAAACTTCAACTGGAAAAACTGAACTTGAAGGTGAAGGTTGTTAATAAGTTTTATAAAATAAATTATATTAAATATATTATCATACGTAGGATAATTACATATTTATAGAATTATATGGGAGAAAATTGAAACTACTATTTATTTAAAATTTGCCCCAGAATGTTAGAAACTCAGTTAATTTGGTAATCTGATTATTTCTAGGGCTGCATTACCCGAGTTACTATTTCACTTGATGTTTACATTTAAAGGATGTATATTAGAGAGGTTACAATAAGCTGAAAATGTAAAACTACATATACTGATACCTGATTTTAGAATTATATGATCATATTGAACCAGATAACTATTCTCACAATAACTGAACTATCTCAAAGGGTACCGAGAAAGGAATTTTACCAAGGCATTTACCATGACAACTGAATGACAAAAGCTAAGAAAAAAGGGTTTGCTCTGAAGAAACAAAACAGAAGAAAGCATTCCAAGTCTCTGTAACAAACAAGTAAAGAGCTTTTTGACAGCAATTCTGTGTGACAGCTTGTACTTTCTCAGACTTGTGGCTGGTGGCTATTGCTAAGCTGCCATTTGGGACATTTTCTGAAAGTTTCTATGTGGAAACTCTGCCATCCTAAAACAAGATTACACAAGTCTCTCCCTGAATTGTGGCTGACTACCAACAGACGAGACTTCCCTTGTGTGATTACTTCAGGGGTACCAGAACTGATTTCCACAAATTCAAAAGGATATTTTTTTAAAAAATTACTGAAGCAAGAAAGTTTAGCAAGTTAAAAAGCTTCTGTTCCCTTCAAAATATGGATTTTTATTTTCACATTAGGGTGACACATAGTTAGCATTTTTAAATGGGGTTCAACTTGAGTGATTAAGAATTTTTTGTATATAGAAAATATAACAATTACATTTATAAAGAACATACAAGAAAAGAATGATGTGGTGCACAGATGTTATTAGTATTATTGGATAAACTACACTAATCATGTATTACATAAGAACAATACTGTTTTATATTAAAAGTAGTAAAGGAATAAGCAAATTAAATATCAATCATCTTCATAAACCTAATAACTTCAGAACATTTAAGGCATGAACTGTAACAAATACAAAATGAATCAGGTACATTTCACATCACAAGGGGAAGAATTTAAGATACATAGCCAAAATAGGGGAAAATAAATAAAATCATAGGGTAATTAATTTGAATAGTTCAATAAACCAAGTTCCTTCAGAGGTATTAAAAAATAGGCATATATTAGGTCACAATGAAAATGTCAATAAACTTAAAAAAATTAACATTTATGTTGGTCATATTTTGTCCAACAGAAATTAAGACTAGAAAATTTTTAAAAAATTTTAAAGATTTAAAAAAATTTTTTTAAGTAATCTCTATGTCCAACATGAGTCTTGAACTCATGACCCAGAGATCAAGAGTTGCATGTTCTACCGACTGAGCCAGGGAAGGGCCCTGAAAATATTTTTAAAGGATAAAAGATAGCTTAAGGAGTGTTTATGATGGGGAGGGGAGGGGAGGGGAGGGGAAGAACAAAGAGGGAAGGGGGGAAGGAAGGAAGGACGGGAGAGGAAGGAAGGGAGGGAGAAAAGAAAGTCTAACTCTGTTCCAAATCACTTGTTAGGGGACAAGAGCCCTGAATAATAAATTATTTAGAATATAAAATAAAGGGCTAAAATACAGAGCTGTAGAGCATGTGGTGAAATAAAGAGAGCCACAAACACATTCTCCCAACAAGAAGCAGAGGTTTCAAAGCTGATGGTGTTAACCAACAGAATACTGCAGAAATGAAGCCGTATCAGTTTGCTTCTTTTACTTAATACCCCTTGGAACATTTCCTGTTAGAGGGCCAAGCTCCTCAGAAGACGACTCACTACCTCAGATTACCATGGCGGGAAAAACCCAAAAATGGGGGATAGATGCCACATGGAAAGAGGGACACTAGGTTGCCAATCATATGAGACAGAGCTATTTTGGAAGTGATCCTTTAGCTGAGCACTTACTAAATTTCTGACCAACAAAAATATGACTAAAATAAATGATGGCTTTAAATTACTAAGTTTAAAGCTCAGAGAAGTTCAAAGTAAAACTGTCTGCTATAAATAAATTTATTAGAAAATAAATATTTGGGGCACCTGTGTGGCTCAGTCAGTTAAGTGCCCTTGGTTTTGCTCAGGTCCTGGTCTCAGGGTTGTAAGATGGGGCTCCACGCTCAGGAGGGAGTCTGCTTCTCTCCCTCTGCCTCTTGCTCTGCTTACTCTCTCTTTCTAAAATACATAAGTAAATCTTCTTTTTTTTTTTTTTTTTTTTTTTTTTTTTTAAGATTTGATTTATTTGCCAGAGAAAGAGAGTACACACAAGCAGGCAGAGAGGCAGGCAGAAGCAGAGAGAGAAGCAGGCTCCCTGCCAAGCAAGGACCCAGATGTGGGACTGGGTCCCAGGACCTTAGGATCATGACCTGAGCCAAAGGCAGCGGCTTAACAACTGAGCCACCCGGGCATCCCAATATATAAATAAATCTTACAAAAATAAGCGAAAATAAGAAATATTGGAAGTAAATGAATATATGATCCATCTCAGGAAAAGAGGAAAAAAAATAGCACACTAAAGGAAAATCTTTAACAAAAATAAAATAAAAAGTATACGAACCAAAATAACAGCATTTTATTATATTAAATTCAATAAATTAAATATAAACGGGATTCCTTTAAAAGGTTAATAAAATAGACTGTGGCCAATCTGAACAAGAAATGAAAAGACACCATAACATCAGAAATAGTTTATCCCCACATAGAATATAACAATTCTAATCTAATTCTATTTATCATTCTTTGCAGTAATTTAAAAAACTACAATTAATAAATGGTTTGCCATTATGTTTTAAATTAAACTCAAGAAGAAATAAAAATCTGAATGGCTAGTAGTGACAGAAGAAATATAATGGTATCCCTTACAACTGATAGCAAACTCCTATAAAGACAGGAATGGCAGAAATTAATGAGCAGACACAGACACACAATTTGATAAAGAAAAATTACTGGAATTCCACTGCAGTTAGAAACTAAACATTAGAAACATTACCCATTAACTCAACTGTAAGTTAGATATTCTTACCACTATATTATTATTCAACATTGCACTGTAAGGTAGTTAAGTAATAAGAAATGAAAAAGAAATAAAGGCATAAATAATGGGGAGGAAGAGAAAAAGCAAAACCATGTAATGATTTGCATAAGATATGACTGCCTATGTAAAAAATCCCAAGAGTTAAATGAAATAAAAAAGAAGCAATATAAGTACAGCAAAGTCAATAAACATAATCTTCAACATGCAACAGATCTCATTTATACCAGATTTGTTCATTAATAATTGTGATAATAGTAATTATAATAGTAATTGTGGTAACAGTAAGTTTAAAACCTAAAAATTCATTAGATACTAGACAGAATATACCAAATAGAAGAGGTATATACATATAAAATTAGAATGGTAATATTTCATATTAGAGAAATATTGGTTCTTCCTAAAATAATTTATTAATACAATGTAATTATATTTATCATGAAATTTTAAAATAGGTTCTGAAACTTTATAGAGGAAGTATAATGAAAGAACAGCAAAGAAATTTTCTAAAAGATATTTAAATTTGCTTTCAGATAACGAGACTACAAATGTGCAGTAATTTCTTAAGAAGAGTGGTATTGGTGGAGTAAAAGACACAATAGTGTCTTTAGAATCGAACTACTACTATATATATATAACAAAGATGTGAAAGTGGTAAATCCATTCAGGGTTCTAATATTGCCCAAAACAACTTTATTAGATCTTTCGAAGTCTGCTTGTCAATCTCTACCCATCAACTCTGATCAAGCCCTATGGCTTATTTTCCATCTGCAATCCTCCAAATATCCCACTGTCCTCTCCTATCCAACCATAGCAAGACTGTTACTTAAAAGGCATTACTGACAAAGGTCAGAAACCCAAATGATAGATGAAACAGTGATCTTAAAGTGCAAAACCGCCAACACTACAATCATGAAGCAACTGCATAAAAAACATCAAGTATCAACATGGGCTCATCAAAAAGTTCTACTTCTTGGGGGAAAACAAATTACATGATCTCTTGACAAATCTAAAGCTTCTTTCTTAAAGGAAGGGCTTTTTTAAGTAACAGTCTCATAGGAATGATCTCCAAATGCAATGCTGGAGAAAGGTTTACACACCATACTGTGCAGTGAATAAAGCCACATGCATATACCAAGGAAGAAACGAGGTTAGAAGCAAATAACCTGAACATCCAGATTAAATATAAATATCTGAATTTTATAATTAGTCCATCAAATCATGAAATTTGAATACAGTAGGACTTAGAAGCCTGCCCCTGCAGTAACACACAGGTAAGCACATACTCAGGTACCCATGCACGCAGAGGTGACAAGCAGAAGTGAACACAAGGTGAGTACAATTTAAACTATTCATTTGGGAATTTCAGGTCCAAACACACTTAAAGAAGAGTATTTATTACAATATATCTCATAAACCTTAATATATTATGCAGTTTGTGCGTTCTTTAAAAAAATTTTTTTATTCATTTATTTGAGAGAGAGAGAGAACAAGGAGAGGTGGGTGAGGGCACACGGAGAGTGAGAAGCAGCTTCCCTGCTGAGCAGAGGGAGGGAGGGAAGATCTCAGTCTCATGACCTGAGCCAAAGGCAGATACTTAACTGACTGAGCCCTAAGTGCCCCTTGTGTGTTATTTCCTAAAAAAATTATGGGTTTGGGGCGCCTGGGTAGCTCAATAGTTAAGCATTTGCCTTCAACTCAGGTCATGATCCCAGGGTCCTGGGATCTAGCTCTGCATCAGGCTCCCTGCTCAGCGGGAAGCCTGCTTCTCCCTCTCCCACTGCCCTGCTTGTGCTCCCTCTCTTGCCATGTCCTCTCTATAAAATAAATAAATAAAATCTTTACAAATTACTCGAAGACTAGACACTGGAAAAGCTGACATAATGCTGAAAAGCAGATACACAAAACTAGCAAATAATGAAATAAAGTTCGAAAATGGATCTGTTTCAGAGCTTCTCCATGTTATCCTTCCCAGCTTGTGCTCTCTCTCTTTCTCTTTCACTCTCTCTCTCAAGTAGATGAATAAAATCTTAAATAAATAAATAAATAAATAAATAATAAATGGCTCTGTTTCTTCAACTGTAAACTATGTAAAGACTATCTTATAGGGACATAATGAGGATTAAAGACAATAATTTTAAAATCTTTGCTCAGTGTTTGGCCCAAAGTAAGCATATGATAAATGAAACTTGTAATTATTATTGAGTATTACTATAAACATTTTAAAATTAGGTATTCTTTATATATTGTTCCTTTTGCATAGATACACAAAATGGAGTGAAAATTATGTAAGTATTTGTGTACAATTTGAAAGGGCTTTAATATGCATGAAATTATTTCATTCAGAAAACAACTTACTGAATGCTGGTATGATTCAGTCTTCATATAATATAAGTATACTAAAGTTTAGAGAAGTTGTACTTTGCCTAAAATCGAGCATCAATTATGTGCTAAAGGTGCCATTTACCACTAGTTGGTAGGAAGCACATGTTGTTTTCACTATATGACTTTCAAATATTTAGAAGTCATGTAAGCAATTACATATACAAAGGTATCCAAACACTTGAGCATCTAGAATTTTATTGTTAAGTACTCCTTGACACCCTTCTCCAATTTTTATGACTGATATTTTTAAAATTTTATATATTCCATTTGACGAATAATTAAAAATTTTTTTTAAATATTTTATTTATTTATTTGACAGACAGAGATCGCAGGCAGGCAGAGAGAGGGGAGGGGAAGCAGGCTCCCTGCCAAGCAGAGAGCCCGATGCGGGGCTCGATTCCAGGACCCTGGGATCATGACCTGAGCCAAAAGCAGAGGCTTTAACCAACTGAGCCACCCAGGTGCCCCCAAAAAATTCTAAAAAGAATGTGACATTATTTATGCGATCTGGATTAAAACTTCAAGTTAATAACAAATATATTTAGTTAAATATTTGAATATTTAATCAGTAGTCTAAGTGATGTATTCAACTAGCTCTAAAGCCAAAGAAAGTTTTATTATATTTTGTGGAGTGTAGAAAGTTACAAATCAAAGTGACTTGGAAGATCACTTAAAATTGTCCACTCAAAGTAAACATAAAACCTATTCTGAGGCTAATCTGCAAAATTTTCCTATTTGTGTAAATATTTAAAAATAAATAGGATTTACACATGCTTTTAAATATCATTTGTAACAAATACTGATAATATTTTAGGAAACTGAGAGATCTCATTGTTTTTTCCAAATGGTTTTTCTAGGTTCATGGGTTCACACATTAAGAAATGTAAACAAATAAAATCTGTCATTGAGAGAACAAAAATGTAATGATTTTGTAAAATTTGAATTGCATTTCATGACCTTATTAGTTCAAATTAACAAGAATCATGTAGTTTAGCTATTCTCCTTTTACAGACTTCTATATTTTCATAAGTCTAGTATTACATGCCTTCTTTCTACAAAGTTTTAAATATAAGAGCACACCATGTCTCTCTAAATCTCGTAATATATATGCATTAAAGTCCTAACAACATATCATTCTTGAAATGGGTAGTCTCATTACTCAATTGCATTGTAAAAGAAAAAACTATTTCTAGATAAAACTGAGATGAAAATAACCTATTTTCACAATTCTTTCTCTGTGCCCATCTTCTGCCTTAAGAAAACCTCATAAGCTCTATGCATCTAGCATCCTTACATTATCCTTTAGTGTAGGTCTCTTGTGAAGCCCGCTTGACACCTGCAAAATCCAGGCACTGTCTCATCTTTTTATTCCCTCTACCTACACCAATAAAAAAACTGGCAGTTGCTAAGTAACTCTGTGCTTTACAAGTGGTATGAACTGCAAGAATCTGTAAGTACAAGAGGATGTTTTGGAGGTCCAGAAATATATGAACGAACTCAAATCTGGAAGATTGTATGAATTATATTTAAGAAATCATGCAGCTCAGTTTGGCTGGAGAACAGGATGGATGGAAGACTGCAAAACTAGTCACAAATTCTTCCCACTCATGTATTCATATTCACATTGCAATGTGATTTTGCTACTCTTTCCATTAAGAAGGGGGATCCATTTCTTCATGTGGTGAACTAGGCTTGTCTGTGTGATATCCTCTGGCCAATAAAATGTTATCAAATTTAATACAAGCAGAGGCTTGAAGAGCCCTCATTTGGACTTGCCTTCTCTTGCTGGTATGTGGACCCTATGACTGCCACATGGAAAAAGCCTGGCAGCTGACCAGAAAGAATGAAAGGTCATGTGCTATAGGACTAAACCATCTCACCCTAGCCAACTTGCCTGTGAAACCAACAAGCCTTTCGCTATCAAACAAGCAATGGATGCTGTCCTAGATAATCTGGCCCCAGACAAAATGTCCCAGACCTGAACTGCTCTGTTGGCCCTCAGGATAGTGAGAAATAAGGAATGCTTGTTTGTTGTTTTAAATCGCTAAGTTTTGGGAAAACTTTCAGGCAGTAACAAAAAATATATAAATATCTGGATTACTTTACATCTTTATTTTTCTAAGCTTAAATTATATGCTTAAAATATCTTCAATAATTCAAAATCATAGATTTGAAATTGACAATTACCTGAGAGACAATCTAGTGTTAATCTTGTATTTTACAATTCAGGAAAGCAGGTCTTAGGTTAATCAACTAGTCCAGATCACACATTTAATGGGGAAAACAAAAACAAAAACAAAAACAAAAACAAACCAAGACTCACATACTCTAATATTTAGTTTGAAAGTTTTTCTATTATCCTTTACTGCAAACCAACACTTAATATCTACAATCACTTTTATTTGTTACTATGAAGCATGAAGTATACAGGATGCTCACTGACTCCCTAGTTTTCCATTTTTATTCTTGTTTCTAAACCTATCAGTTATGTTTCAAGATTATCAATATTAACCTTGCAGAAATACATTTTTTTTTGTAGGAATTTCATGATCAAACTTCTTATCGGGAAGTATCTCCAGGCTAAGGGTGCCTGGGTTGCTCAGTTGGTTAAGCATCCAACTCTTGATTTCAGCCCAGGTAATAATGTCAGGGTTGTGAGAAGGAGCCCTGCCTCAGGCTCCGTGCTGGGCATGGAGCCTGTTTAAGATTTGTTCTCTTCTTCTCCCCTGCCCCTCCCCACCGTCTCTCTCCAAAAAAAATTAAAAAAGGAGATATCGCCAAGCTTATACAAATAAGTATGTTTTATATTTATTAATGGTATACTTGTCCCAAATAGCAGATACTTTTACATTGGCTCTTAAATTTAAATATATTTATATATCTATTTATTATGTGAGTGTGTGGGTGGGTGTGGGAAGGTGTGTATTTTGAAAGACAGCATGTGGAAAGCATTACAATAAAATTAATAAAATAGAAAGAAAATAGGAAATAAAAGATATTCAAAGATATTTTTTGTACATTACCAGTGATGTTTAATATTTTCACTGTTATTAAAAGACTGGACTCCTACACTTACATTGGGTAATGGCTTCAATCAAATTCTGCTCAAGAAAGAAAACAGTTGTTTTAAAACGGGTATATCTGTGTCTCATAATTTCTTCTTTAGCCCATTTCATTCCAGGTTGATGTCGTAAATCCGTGGTGTAAATGCATAAGCGTTTTGATTTAACTTAGAGTGCTTGGGAATCTCAGAGTGAGAAACTCAACTTTTCAATCTCGCAGATCAACGTGTATCCATTTGTGAAAACATGACCGTGCTGGATTTTCTGCTATCAACTAAGTTCCCGCATATTTTAAGGCCAATTATTATGTTTCCCAGAATCCTCTTTATTTTTCTGGTTTCCTTGCCCAAAAGAGGAATTCATGCTAGGTTTGGAAGGCAGATGAAAAGCAGAAACCGGGGCTGCAGCGAGGTCTGTCAGTAGGGAAGAGGCACAGCAACGGCCTGGTTAGAACAAGCTCTCGACCATTTCAGTGTCAAATCCTTGGACCTAGTGCTGCAGCCTCTCTGACCTCCGTGCTCTTTCAACTTAGTTCTGTATTAAGCTTTGTTTTAACTCATAATATAGAGAGTGGCTTCCGTTTTTGTGACCAAACCTTGACCGGTAGTGATTTTAGTTGTGTGGGTAGGAGTAGTGTCATGACAAAAAACCTAAAATAAGTGTATTTTGCCTGAGGCTGCAAAAATGATAACCTCTATTCTATAGTGGCAAAACACTGCACTCCAGACAATGCACCTAATGGAACTTGCTATACTGGTGCGAGAAAGTTGGATGCAAAGATTTGAAAACATGAGCTTGCTACCGTGACAGTTATGACAAAGGGAAGATGAGCACAAAACAGGCCAATTTAAGGGAAATTAAGTGGGCAAACAGAGGTCCAGAAATTTCATTGCTTTTAAATAAAACTGTAGCATGCTAAATCAAAAGTAAGTGACAAAGCCTTGGGGTGTATGTGAAGGAAATGACTAAATGTGACTAAGGTAGGTAACTGTGGCTTCATGGGGCATCAGATGTACTTTTCCTTCCTTTCACTCTAGGTTTGGCTATGTGATGCTTTGACCAGTTAGATGTGAGCAATGTAACACTCGCTGAGGCTGGTATTATTGCTTATGCAGTTTGGTTGCCTTCTGGCCCATAAGAAAAATACATTGAGGACAGACACTCCCCCTTGATTCAAAAACAAAGAGAGCCACCTAGCTGTCCCATTGAGGGACAGCCTGAAGCAGAGCTGTCCCAGCCAAGTACAACAAACGTGAGTAAAAACTACATGTTTATTGTTGCATGGTATTAAGATAGCTGTGGTTATATATCAAACCCAAAGCAGCAAAAGCGAAGAGATGGAATAGGACTGACAAGAGTATTTTTATAGGTAGAAACTTCTGTAGAGAAGAGAAGGAAGAAGGTTAAGAAATACACTCTTGGTTTTGAGCTAATAGATTCCTGATGAAGGGATTTGTTGCTGTTCCAGTTACTACTCCCTGTAATACGACCATGTTTTTCAGTCATGGAAATTTGCAATATCTCCCCATCTGGAAGGAAAACATATTCCCACCCTGCTGAGTTGGATTTGGCTAGTTTATATGATATAGGAAGAGATTTTATTTTATTTTTTAGTTTTTTTTAGGGAGAGGTTTTTTTTTTTTTTTTTCTAAGATTTATTTATTTGACAGAGAGAGATCACAAGTAAGCAGAGAGGCAGGCAGAGAGAGAGAGAGGAGGAAGCAGGCTCCCCGACGAGCAGAGAGCCCGATGTGGGACTCGATCCCAGGACCCTGAGATCATGACCTGAGCCGAAGGCAGCGGCTTAACCCACTGAGCCACCCAGGCGCCCCTAGGGAGAGGTTTTTTAAAAATGTTTTCTTGATTTATTTTTCTGTCCTGATCTCTCATGATCATTAGTGAGAAGTATATTCCATAGTAAGCAGTGGACCCAGAATCACGAAGACACATGAAACTGATTTGAACAAAACTGAGCCTAAGGAAGCAGTCACTTTACCTAACCTAGGGATCCATGAGCAACTAAAATAAACAAGCAAAAACAAAACCCTTAAGAACTTCTAAGTCTCTAACATTATGGGTAGTTTGTTACTCAAGATAAAAAAAACTGGCTAATGAAGGGGAAGTATGATATTGAGAACATCGGGCTCTAGCTTATTTGTTTGCCCTGCTATCTTTGAAAGCTGGGGCTGAGTATTCTAACAGTGACTACCTAAAAAAACAAAACAATAAGCAAGGAAGGCAGGCCTGCTTTTTAACCTAGTAGAAGAAGGAGTATACTGAATGGATGAAGAAGGTAGTTCTCTATTTCAGCATTGCCATTGATGAAAAACAGTTCAGAATATTTTCATCATAGTAGCAACTCACGGTTAATTTTAAGAATTCTGTACAACAGCATAGCTCTCGGCCAAGAAGCTTAGGGAAGGACGGCAGGTTATGTAGCTATAATGACCTGTGTGGTCATCACCCGGAGAAGCAGGGGAAGAAGCTAAAGGATAGGCAAGAGGATGTCATTTGTAAGCACAAGTGAGAGTACCTCACTGTCACTAAAGCCTTGGTGGGAGAACTTAATGATTTGATGTTAATTTGATAATTAAGACTAATTCATACACTCTCAACTCAGAGAATTCTAGGAAAATACTAGTTGTATTAGTTTTATAAATAAATACATCTATAATTTATGTTAACAGATTTGTTATCTTCTATGACTCGAAGGAAACTGTTTTGTTGATTCAATTTACTAAAAACAAAAACCCGATTTTAAGTGTTAGCCAAGTCACAGACAGAGAAGATCCTTTTTGGAAGGTTTTCCAAATGATTTACTTCTTCTCTTTTCAAAAGCAAAAATATTTCCATTTATCAAAAATACATCACTCAACCATACATAGTAAGTATTAATAGTTTTAAAAACATAAACTGAAAAAAATTATAATTATTTTAGTTTTCAAGCTTTTTTTAAAGGAGCACAAGCAAATTTCACATAAATGTAACATGTAACATGAAATGAGAGTCAGAAAATTCTAACTAATCTTAATATCAGCAACCTCCTTAAAAGATTCAAGCATTGCTTTACTAAAGGGCATTAAGAAGTGAATGTTAGTTTATTGTTTTTTTTTTTTTTACTATAAATCAGATGCTATAAAATAAACTCATTTTAAACACACAATTCAATATTCTAAATGAAATTTATAGTTACAATGCTTGCCATAATACTGTATGGTTGTATGGTTGTAGACCAATCACTCAAAAAGTTTCTTTGTATTCATTTGCAGGAAATCTCCATTTCCGGCTCAGCTTCAGGCACTAATCTACCTTTATTTCTATGACTTCACCTCTCCTGGAAATTTTATGCAAATACAACCACAGAATATATAGTCTTTTGTCCCTGACTTCTTTCACTTGGCATAAAATTTTTGAGGTCCATTCATGTTGTCATATGTATCAACAATTTGTTCTTTCTACTGCAGAACTGAATTTCATTTTATAGATACACCACATTTTGTTTATCTCGTCAACAGTCAATAGATTTTTGGATTGTTTCCAGTTCTTAGTTATTCAAAATAATATTGTTATGAGCATTTGCATAGAAGAATTTGTGTAGACTTATGTTTTATATCTCATACACTTAGGAATGGAATTAAGCTTATTATTAACTTTTAAGAAATTGTCAAACTTTTTTCCAAAAAAATCTGTACCATTTTACATTCCTACCAAGATCATACAGAGATTCAATTTTCTCTCTGTTTTTTGCCAATACTTAGTACCATCAGACTTTTTGATGATAACTATTCCAGTGGATGTCTAGGAGTATGTCATTTGCATTTCACTAGAGACTTTAGGGCAAAATGACAAAATGAATATTAACTACATTAAACAACTTTACATGTGTTTTTTAACCATTCATATATCTTCTTAGGTGAAATGTGTTATAAAATATTTTGTTCATGTTTAAACTGGGTCGCTTGTCATCTTCTTAGTGAGTTGTAAAATTTCTTTCATTATTTTGAGTATATATCATATATCCTTTATCAGATACATAATTTGCATGTATTTCTCCCAGTCCATAGCTTATATTTTATTTGTATAAGTCTTTCTTGAAGAACAGAAGCATTTTAAGTTTAATGAGGTTCAATTTTTATTTATTTCTTTTTTTTTGTCTTTTGATAGATTGGCTTTTTGTGTCATATCTAAGATGTCTTTGTTTAATCCAAAGTCTCATTTTCTCCTCTGCTTGCTTTTAGAAGTAATTTAGTTTTAGCTCTTACATTTAATCTAAGGTACAGTTTTTTTATTTGACTTTTGTAGATTGTGTTAGGTAAGGGTCTAAATTATTCATTGTTCTTTATGCTTCTTTTTAAATGATGTCTTTGGGTATTTTAAAGTCTCTCTCTCCTCTTCGGGGTAGCTTCCCCTAGTTGACGGATTTGTGGAAAGCTGATCTAGGCCCTCCATGGATCCATTTCCAGGATTTGCCTATTAAGTTGCTGGCTGGTCAGTTTACTGCTCACTCCAAGGACAACTACAATCTCAGTTTAGAAGTGTTGTTAGCTTCCTTTGTTCATTTCCTACCAATTTTGCCATTTTACTCACAAATACTACTGGGCGTGGCTTCTGTGCCCTTTGTTCAAAATCAAGTATGTCTCTTCCCAGCGAACCAACTGATTTTTGTGGGTTGTCCACTCCTGGCAGCAGCACTGTGCCTACTGATTTTGATATTGGGCAAGGAGAGAAGTTGGTTAGAACAGCCTGTTGGAAGAATGCTACAGATTCCCACTGTTCTTACCCAAAGGTGAGTCATTTTTCTTGAATAAATATTTCCCAATGTGTGCTTATATTTAGTCAACTTCAAGAACCCTGAATTGTTAGCAAAAATTTTATCTAGTTTTGTAGTTGGTTTTTGGAAAAAGCAACCTTTATTTATTTATTTTTTTAAGGATTTTATTTATTTGAGAGAGAGTGAGTGCGAACAGCTGAGAGGCAGAGGGAGAAACAGACTCCCCACTGAGCAAGGAGCCTGATGTGGGGCTTGATGTCAGGGGCTCAATGAGGGGCTCAATTCCTGGACTTCAGGATCATGACCTGAGCTGAAGGCAGATGCTTAACTGAGCCACCCATGCACTTCAAAAGGATCTTTCTAACATTCCGCTTTACCATTCTTAGAAACCCTTGAGGCCTTAAAAAAAAGGTTGGTAACATCTGGGGCCAAAGTTCAGTGAGTATTTAAGAAACTCAACCCCTCACTATGAAGGGACAAGATTTTGTGGGTTCCACAAGTAGTTCTGTGTTTCCTCCTCATCCCAGTTGTCCTTTATTTGGGGGTAAATGGCATGACAGCCTAAGGAGGCCAGTCCTAATCTCAGGAGGTTTCCTGGATAGGCAGTGGAACTGTCTCCCTTTAAAGGAATCACATGGATACCAATGGTGACAATAACTGCAAGATGTTTGACTCTACAGAGGAGAGAAGCCCAATAATGACTGAAATAGAATTTCTTCACATCAGGGATTTGGAAACATAAAGCAGATTAAATATAATTTTTTAAAATGCGATTTTTAAACAAAGAAAAGAGATGTGTCATTTTTATATCCTAGGTTGGAGGAGAAAGTTCATACTCACCACAAACTGGAAATCGCTGAAAATTAAAGTGGCATTTTATTGAAATAGATATGGTTTATACATTTAAAGTGGTATTTTATAAATCTGGTTTATAAATTTAAAGGCACAACATTTATGCACAAGAGAGTCTGTCAAGAGAAATGAGACTCTTTAGCCATACATAAAAATGTAGATCCAGGCTTAAAGATGATGGAAAAAGCAATATAATTGATTAGTACTTTTTGGTTTATAGACCATGGAGAAATTCTGATTCATAGGCTAAGAAGCTGCATTTTTAATGGCTCATGTTTGTACTCCTCAACTAAACTGATAACGGCAGCTTAAAAGAATAGTAAGACTTTTTTTTTTTTTTTTTTTTGGTTTCAAGTTAGATCACTAACAATATTGAAGGAACTGCTGCTTACTTTCCACAATAAAAAAAATTCAAGCACAAAGCCTCAAAATTTGAAACAGCTAAGATTTTCTAAAATACAAAATTATTTTAACATGATATATTATGCATTTATTTGTCATTGTACAATTGACTATTAGGCTGTGACCAGAGCATGTACCAAGCAGATGCGCTGGGATTGTGCTTGGCATTTAATTGAGCATGGCATTCAGGTTCTGTATATGGATATTACTTCTATATTTTTACATGAGCAGACATGTGCTGTACTGAATTTTAATAAGCCCTAATGCAGAGCTACATCGTCCGTAATCAATGGTATGTTGACAAAGCTTAAATATATACACAGAAGTACAGAGAGTGCCGTGTTCAGACATTTGCCCCAAAAAGAGTGAACCTAGCAGTAGGTGGAAGGAGCTGACCCACAATGTGATAAAGCTAACACACAGCCAAGAATTTAAATATATACATTTGAACAGGTTACTAATCCATTCTGAAAGGGTTGGTGAAGTTTTCCTTGAGGAAATGACTACTTGAGGCTTTGAAAACCTAAAAAGGCCAAATTTACACAGGTTAAGTTGTGTATATTGGGCACTGACAAAAGAAGCAATAATGGGACATGGGACAGGTGTTCTAGGTGGAATGAATAGTAAATGTATGCATATGTACATACATTCTCAGCAAGAGACTGAGAATCAGCTGTTGTTGAGGTGGCCAGTATGGCTGGTTGTACAAATAGTAGAAGGCTGGATACAGAAAAGCAAACTCTGATTTCAGCAGTAAGGAATGATTTTGTTTCAGAAGTAATGGCAAACTATCACACTTACAGAAGCAGACCAAAATGGTAGTTACAAAGGGCTGGTAGGTAAAAAAAATGTGGAGATGCTGGTCAGGGGTACAAAGTTTCAGTTAGGCAAGATGAGTAAGTTCTGGAGATCTAATGTATAGCATGGTGACTACAGTTAACAACACTGTATTATATACTTGAAATTTGCTGAAAGATTAGATCCTAAGTGTTCTCACCTCTCCCCCACAAAAAGGTAACCATGTGAGGTGATCTATTATTTTAATTAGCTTGATGGCGCTTATTATTTTACAATGATACATGCATCAAGTTGTATAACTCAAATTTACACAATAAAAAATGGAAGCATGTGAATATTCAGAATTCATGATTGGGTCTGCAAAACCACTTTGTCAGGCATTGATAACTATAACATGGAAATATTAAAATTATTTTGTTATCTTGCAGGTATGTTTGCTGTTGATTTGTTTTTAGACCATCACTGTGGGAATGCTGAACTCTCATTCTGCCTTTTATTCATGTCCTGGTGCCCTTTCAGACTGATCTACCTGTGCTCCCTTTCCTTATTCATCTTCACTCTTCCTTCCTAGTACCTGTTGTTAGTCTTCTTGTCTCACTGTCAAAGATGTTCTAGCGGTCACTTCCAAAAAGAAACTCTTCAGCACAGCCACCAGTATATTCCCTAGTCTCAGCTGGGGATGTAACCCTATCAATGGCCTCTTCCAACAGAATGGTTCTTTTTCCTTTGCTTTTAAGGTGACCTAGGGAAGAAGAGGTCTCTGAATTTCTCCATATTTTGTTACTTATCCAGAAATTCCAACCTTTTCATGTAATTTCACAGCATTTTTTTTTTTGTAAAGAATGTGTCTCCTCAGAAATGGAAAACCATCTTGTCGCAGAAGCCCACTTAATGCGTTCAGAGATACTGGTGATTGTTATCAAGGCCCCACATGCCACTAGAGGGACTTTGCCTGTCTACCACTGGATTAAAGAAGAGAATGGCAAGTGTCTACTTAGTATCTAATTGTGGGCATTTTCAGAAGTTACATTTCCTTTTATCCAATGATGCTGTCAGTAAATCATGTGGTGAGTATGTGGCCTGGAAACTCCTGACTCAGATCTTGGCCCAATACCCTATTCAAAACGTCTAGAACCCCTCTGGGCTTGGATATTCCATTGAGCAAATAAGAAAGCAATGATTATGTGGTTCCAATTTTCCTGGCAGATTTTATCGATGAAACACCAGATCCAACGTCCTGTAAAGTCTAAAGATTTCTGTCTATAATTTGTTTTAGACATTTTCATTTAAGGCATACATGCTAAGAAATCATTCTTTGAAAGGAAAAAAAAAGGCAGTTATTGTTTCAGTGGTGGTTTTATTACGTTTCTTTTCATTTGTTTGTTTTTAGTTTATATTTTATTTCCTGCCTTGTTTTCTTCTGGAAAGAACCAGCTGTTGAGTCAGCAGTGTGTAGGCAACTCAAGTAGGACATGATTACTGAGATTCCTTTTATGTTCCCCTCCGGGGCAGCCACCTGCTTTGTCATTGAAAAAATGACTCATGTGGCAGTCTGACAAATACCTGGTTACTCAGCATAGCTGTCTGTGAGACACACTTGTAACTCCGCTTTAAGGGAGGGTAAAAACGAAGATTAAAAATTCATTGAAATATCCCTGTACAGCTTAGCTAAAAGGCAAAGAAAGACCTTAGTATCATAAATAAAACATTAGCAGCGTTAGTACAGGGCCATGGGCCACTTTACGAATATTATACCTATATGATGCAAGAAAACAAAGACAACAAAATGAAAATATATGTGAAAGCAATATCGGAGTCTCTGATGTATTCTCTGACCCAATAATCAAAACTGTTTCAGTCATTTCTTTGTAGTTTGCCCTTTGAACCAGAATGGTCTCAGTTAAATCTGTGACAAACATTTTGGCATAGTTAGCACATGCTGTATAATTTAACCTGAACAAAATACACCCTTTTCTTCTGTGTTAGAAGCTCAGAGTACTGGTCTTTCTGCTGTCTAATAATGGTATTGGAACTTGCGCCATATATTTATTTATGGTAACACACCACCCCAAGATTTGAGACTAAAAACAAGTATTTTATTTGCTTTTGATATGTGGGTCAGGAATTCAGGAAGATCTTGACTGAGCAGTTTGTTTTTGATCCGTGACAGCGTCAGCTGGATATCTGGGGCTAGAGGACACAATTTCAAAATGACCTCTTTATTCAAATGTCTGGTGCCCAATACTACTTGGTCTCTCTTTCTCTCTGCATGGCATCTTAATACCTTGGGTCTGTCCGTGTGGCTTGTGTTTCTCACCATTTGGTCGTTTCAGGGTAGTGGGATTTCTTACACATTGGTTTGTTTTCTCCAGAGTAAATGTTCCAATCAGTCTAGGTAAAAGTGCAAGCCTTCTAATAATCTGACCTCAGAAGTCCCAGAACATCTCTCTCACCCATTCTACTGGTAAACCAAATTTTATCCTGGATTCAAGGTGGGGAAGAACAGACTCCAGCTCTGGAAGGGGGAATGCCCATATACATGCACATACAAGAAAAGGAATTGACAATGGCCATACTGAAGAGAAGCTGCCATAGAACTGTTTCAAGATATATCACAGTCATGATTTCCCTTATATGTTATTTCCTCTGTAGTTAATGGACCTGCAGTTATTACTAGTTTTAACCATTTGCTATATATTTTTAAATATCTTTATTTTAAAGAGGTTTTGAAACACCATGTCTCACAAGGTATTTACAATCATGAATTAATTACCACATTGTGTTTGCCAGTAAACTTTCCTGAATAGAGCTTCCTCCACTCATTGAAAAATGATTTATTGCAAACCCACCATGTATCAAGCACTTTTCTAGATACTGGAAGTAGTTCAATTAAAAAAAAAAAAAAAGTATCCTTCTCTTGGAAATTTGATTGTTAGTGGAGATAATAAACAAATGTAAAATAGAATATGTTGGGGGTAATAAGTGTTACAAAGAAAAATGAATCCATGGTTTAGGAAGTCTAGAAAGCCCAGGTCAAACTCTGTGCTGAAGAAGGCCAAGACTTCAATTTACTTCAGCCTGTTTACCACCTTGCCCCACGTTGTTCTATAGGTAAGGAAGCCGTATTGCTGATCTTATCAATGCTATGATTATGTGGCCTGAAAAACAGTGCATAATTTGGAGGTTACGCAGACGTGTTTAAAATTTTTATGGACAATCTAGGAAAATTCATTATACATCTCTTTTGAATACAATTTATGAAGTTCCCCTATTCCTTGAAACTAAGGACATTCCGACACAGGAATGAACTGAGCTCCAGTTCAGTTTCCTTCATAATGTTACAGGAAGCATCCCTAATTGACAAAGAGATATTGATTTTCACCAGCTTCTACCACTAGAAAAGTATGGATAAAGCTTACACAAAAATTTCTGTGGGTGTGTGTCTGTATCTCACAGATCAAAAGAAAAGTCCATTTGTTTAGGAATATTTTTCACTTTATTTTGTAAGATTGCATTGAGGTTCTAGCCCAAGGAAGGAGATAATATTATAGACTGTAGGATGGGCTTCTTTATATTTTCTTCATGCTAACTTAATGAGAAGGCATAAAATTTCAATAATGTAGCTTTTATTTGGCTGAAAATTGTTGCTTAAATCTAGTCCCATTCTTTTTTCTTCATATATACTTTTTTCCTAGTGGGCTGTTTTCAAATACTGAGTAGCTGAAATTGTTTATAGTTACTGAATGCAGTCAGGGTATCTTAAAGAAAAACTTTGATTCATTTTGTAAAAAACATATAGTGATTACACATTTATGAGATTCTATTATAAGCTAATAATTTGATTTAGGTAAAATGATAATTTATAGATATGTCTATTAATACATAGGTATTCTCTTGAATTATTGTTATTAAATCAATATTTTATTAATGTAGTTATATTTCAAGTACTCTATTTGGGTTCTTATTAAAAGTAATCCATTGGAGGAAATTATTCTCATAAGAAAATAATTACTCTAAATTTAAATAGTTATCCCCCTTGATGCTATTACAAAAATATGGATGTCCCTTACTTTTATCATGTTCTTGAGAACTTTGGGAAAACAGCACATTCTGTGTGCTCTATAGCCTTCAGTTATCCCCTTTAAGTATACCATGACAGCTATATATTTTTATTTTTATTTTTTTTTAAAGATTTTATTTATTTATTTGATAGAGAGAGATCACAAGTAGGCAGAGAGACAGGCAAAAGAGGGGGAAGCAGGCTCCCCGCTGAACAGAGAGCCCGATGCAGGGCTCGATCCCAGGACCCTGAGATCATGACCTGAGCCTAAGGCAGAGGCTTTAACCCACTAAACCACCCAGGTGCCCCAACAGCTATATATTTTTAAAATAAAATGTTAACTGATGTCACCTATAACTATATGAAAATTAATGACAGCTTAAACATATATTTGCACTTTAAGACAGAAGGTAGTGAAAAATAGGTATTGGCATATTCCATGGTGAGTGAAGGTCTTTAAAGGAAAAGCACTGGTCCTTAAAATGGGGACATAACTCCAGTGTATATTACACAGAATATAGTTTATTGAAATCCTCTGTTAAGCAATCATACAATATAGAGCTACTTATTCTTCTATTCTAAGTAGGTTCATAATACCTTTGGAGGGACAATTAATGAGAAGTAGGTCCTGCTACAATTTGAACTATGTTTTGTAATAGTAGTTTTATGCAGCCATGACAGATCTATGGCTAAAAGAGATCTTAAAATGTGAGATTATTTACATAGCTAAGGCATAGCCTATCTAGATTCCAAATATGATCATTTCAATATCTCTTAACTTGGATTTATGGGCTCTAATATTAAAAGACAACCTCTTGGGGCACCTGGGTGGCTCAGTGGGTTAAGCCTCTGCCTTTGGCTCAGGTCATGATCTCACGGTCCTGGGATCAAGCCCTGCATCTGGCTCCCTGCTTAGCAGGGGGCCTGCTTCCCCCTCGCTCTCTGCCTGCCATTCCCAGCTTGTACTCCCTCTAATAAATAATTAAAATCTTAAAAAAAAAAAAAAAAAGACAACCTTCTGATCAGAAGAGTTCTCACACAAATTTTATGGCAAATAATAACAATGTTGGTGATATCACTACCACTATTATTACTCTTACTATGGCTCCTACACTACTACTATGAGTAAACAACTAGTAGCAAATTACTATGATGGTAACAAAAATAACAATTATTTTTCAGAAGATTCCAAACACAGACATCAGTATAAAATACTCATCTTAGTCTTCAAATCATATATGCAGACGTTCACAGAAACACAGCAGCACTTACTTGATATGCTCTGCTAAAGGTTTTTTAAAATTTCATTTCACCAATTTCTAATTTAGGTAATTTGCCTGTAATCTCTAAGTTTCCTTCAACAAATTTAAAAGTACATTTTCATGTGTTGCTGTTATTCCTGAAGAAAATGTAAAACTGAAATTGTAAAATTAAAGCAAATGCTCAATGTTTTTCAGATATATATTGTGGAATTGCCAAAAAACATAGTTAGGAGAAGCATCACATATTCTGAAACCATTTCTCTTACTCTTGAGTTGTGTCTATAGGCCACTACAAACCCAATTTTTGTCATTACTTTTGTTTAACTTATGGGTTTTCAGGCACATGTTAATATGTTTTATTATTATTGTATTGACTGAAATTACAAAAGTTGTGGAATTATGTATATATAGTCATAGAGAAATATACAAGGGGACAAAAAAAATTAGGTTTCTTTCAATTAGTGTATTTTACTTTTCTGGTATGAGTACTCTTTCAAAGTGAAAATATAGACAATTTAACAAAATTTACAGACCTGAAACACTATAATAATGAAACATAATTTAATAAACAGAGAAATAGTTACACTGGATATTTTACATATAAAAATTCTGCCCATACCACTCAAAAGACATTCAAGATTCAGAATTACATCTTTTTGCCTATCTCCCACCTAGTTATTATATTCTAATAAATTGGATTCTATTCTTTCTGTCACAAATTAGTGCTTATGTAACTTCCTATGAATCACAATCAGAAGTTAGGAAAAGCACTATGTAAGTGATTTTTATCTAGCGTTTCATACTGTACTCATTTCTTTTCTAGGAAAGAAACATAAAATTGCTTTCCTCCTCACTTTGAATCCAGAAGATTATGAAGTATACATTTGGAAATTAGATGCAGAAGTCTTGTAATTATGAATGTATCTGATCCACTAAAATAACTATTGGTTTTGCTATCCTATTGTTTCTTGGGTTCTTTAGGAAAACACTGGTAAAAAGCAATGATGGTACAACTAATGCCTAATTCATTAGGCTGAAGAAGGTTGGGACCAACAACTATCTTTGTCTCGTTGTACTGACTGCGTTTTCTCTATGTACCAATCCAATCTTGCCAAAATATGATTTGTGTACCATAAATTTCCAATATGGTTAGATAATAAGATTTATAATCCACCTAAAAGCAGTATATAATGGGATACCCATATATACTGCCAAAAGAAGAAAGAATAGGTAATGATAGTTAAAATCTAATTAATATCTGGGGCACCTGGGTGGCTCAGTGGGTTAAAGCCTCTGCCTTCGGCTCAGGTCATGATCCCAGCGTCCTGGGATCGAGCCCCACATCAGGCTCTCTGCTCAGCAGGGAGCCTGCTTCCCCCTTCTCTCTGCCTGCCTCTCTGCCTACTTGTGATTTCTGTCTGTCAAAAAAATAAATAAAATCTTTTAAAAAATCTAATTAATATCTAATTATAAGGGCATAAATAAAATAGTGTCTTTTAATATGCCCAAAGATATTGCTCTTATATTTACAAATGAGGTTGCCAACATTTAGTTCATTAGCTATGCCCATACATAATATCCAGAAAAATTTAAATGTCTAGAGATGGAAAGCCATCCATTTTTATCCATTGGCTAAAATATCAACTTGACACACCAGCCCAAATCCAAACTGTCAAGTAATACAAAATTATGGGTGTGTTTGACAGTAAATAGTGGTGCTCATTTTTAAGCAATTAACAAAAAGATTTAAAAATGTGGAAGGGGAAACTTAAAAGAATCAAATGAAATTCATCTTAATAAATATAAATGTATACCTAGAAGTTCAAAAATTCCTGCAAAATGGCAAACTAATATCGAGGCATGGCTGGGATAGTGGGGTGGCCTTGGTTCTGTGGTCGAGTACACTTTGAGAAAGATGAATACTCCATATCCTATTTTTGTAGAATAATGTAGCACAGGGAAAGCTCTACAAACTAAACAAAAGAAATCTGGCAAGCATTTTTTTTTATCGTCAAAGTTCCCAAATGTATCTGACCTTAGAACTTTGTTTTATCTTTTTGCTTAACACTTAAACATAAAATACATGTTATGAAAAATAGTTCTACAGGAAAATGTAAATCCCAAATGATCCTGCACAGTTAGATTGGGCAGGGGAAAGTTTAAAAGCGATACATCCATGACTAGAAATTCAGATTTCTTTTAAAACAGTCTACATAAAGGTGTATGATCACTGTGTGTGCATGAATGCCACCTGATACACACACACATAAAAAACTACATAAAAACAAACTGATGTTACATATCCGTGTGTGTGTGTGTGTTGTGTGTGTGTGTGTATCAGCTGGCATTCATGCACACACAGTGATCATACACTTTTTTTTTTTCATTTTCTATAATGTGATTTTTGCTTTCTATCTGAGACCCCATCATAATTACTTCAATTAAACAAGTAAACTGATATTCTGGAAACCTTTTAGTTTGGAAGGCACCTAGAGAATTGGCCATTGATATTTATTATGCACACTGGATCTGCTGTTGTTGTTTTTTAATCTGACTTTCTGCTTATTTGCATTTCAAAGATAACAGAAATCATAAAACAACCTTCAGTTTAAAATATTAATGAGTTTTTATTTTGGTATATGATCTCTACTATTACCTGAGAATAATAACAGAAAGAATACCAGAACTCTGTTTTGCCTAAGTATGCTTGATCACAAACACACGGGCATTCATGCACCAGAGAGAAAGACAGAGCTACTTATGTATGCAGCAGAATAACATCCCATTGAATTGAGGAACTAGTCTCTCGGGACCAATTTTATGCCTTCCTCTACAGCTGTATGGAGCCACTTTGGAACATAATATATTCTTTTGAAGTCAATGATCCCTGAGGGTTCAAAGCAAGATAAGAATTTGGCTCTTGATGGAGTGGATGCATTGTGTAGAATAGAGTCTTTAATTCTAAGCCTCACTGAGCACACGCACACATACCCACACACATACAAGATGAAGAGAAAGTGGGAGTAACTCTCAGGAGAATACATAAAATGAGGAGGACCCAAAATACTGATCTGACATGCAAACAAAATCAGAAGTAAAGCATTCTTTGTATTGGGGGTGAGGTTATGGAAGTATGTTTAGTTATTTGTCCTGACTTAAAAGGGAGAGAAATAATAAAAAGAAAATGAAGGAGAAATGATCAGATAATTCAAAAGGGTATCACCACAGAAAAGATAATAAAGCTTTAAAAGAAGAACATTACCTGGTTTCCTGAAATTCGGTTTCATACCATTCAACCTAGAACCAGTTTCCAAATATGAATCAAATTCCCAAAGGGATTTTATTGGAATAAAGTTGTTCACAGGTTTAACTCAAAACTTATGACCTTTCTTTATTAATCTGTGTGTATGTATGTGTATATTCAACTTCTTTGTGGAATTTCTACTGGTCATATTATATAAAAACAAGAAAAAAAATCAATTCTTCTACACATAATGCATACCGTTAAACAATTATTATGAATTCTTAATAACTGCAGTGATTAGTTCTGTTGGTAAATATTCATGTGTGTTTTGTTAGATTTCAATTCATCTAGAACTCTGTCTCCAAAAGCAGTTCAGCTCTCCTTAACTGTTTACCTTGTTTCAGGTTAATAGGCTTTGGAATGCATAGCTGAAGTTCTTACTTAATATTACTAACACACATATTGGAACCTGATGTCATGCTAAGAAGGAGGGGCTCTAGGATTCCTATTCAAAAGGCTTTATAATTGAAACAAAGTTGAAATTCAAGAAACTTAATAGAAACAGCTTGTGAAACAGGAGCAAAAATCCAAGACAAAAATGACTTGCTTTTGTCAGTAATCCTTGAAGCTCAAAGAGAAAAAACAAAGATTCATTTGCTCCAGGAAAGAAGTTCACATGCGTATTTACCCAATGGGTTAGAGATGACTTAAAAATAGAGCTCACTTTAAGAACAATGCTGGAGCAACTCCAAAGACTATAGACTCCCTGCTCCTTTGTTGCAAGGGTGAGATATGTATTTTGTAGACAGCAAGAATTGTGCAAGTTTGAGAACACTTTAGTGGAAAAGGCAGATGAGATTGCACAATGATGGATATCTTGGACCAATTCAAATATTTTAACTGTTGCTGGGTTCCCTATTATTATCAAGGAGTTGGAGCTAGAATCCTCTGACATTTCTCCTAACCTATTGACTTGAAAACTTTGATCTTCTACTTCTACATATTGTATATAGGCTAAATAGCTTATAGTCTTGGACAGGTTATAGATTGGTCAACTCTTTTCTAGGTCATGTATAGATTTCTTTTCCTTCTGCAGTTGCCCCCAACAAACTCCTCTACCCTTCAACCTTGCTCAAGTGAGCTTTTGACTTTTCCCACTGCTTTTTGCAAGCTTTGACTTGACAAAGTCCTCCTTAAACTCCAAAGGGTACTTCTTTAGCAAGAACCCGGGATTGTTGCTACTCATTCTATAGACAGACTTCTAGCACAAGCCAGGAGTAAACCCAGACAGATAGAAGGACAGCCATGCTACTCTGCCATTCTCTTTGATTTAGCAAAAAAGAATGATAAAATGGCACAAAGGTGAAGGGAGCATGTATATATCAAACTGCCTCATTATTAAAAGTCACCCCTCCATACAGAAACATACAACTAATATTTCCACTCCAGCAAAGGAGGTGGGAGGAAGTCTACATTATGATGAATTAAGTAAAGATTTTGATGAGAATGACAGAAATAGTTAGAAAAAAGCATAACGACATTAGGCAACAAAAGGTGATATAAATTCCCTCACACTGAACAGATTTTCACATAGCTTCTGGAATAGCTATTTAAAAATGTAATTCTTACCATTTCCACTTAAAATTCTTTTTATGACACCCCATCTTTGCAGATGAATCCCAATTTAATCTTAAATGGAAACTCTTAATGAACATGTCACCACCTCTTTCTCTAGCCTACTCCCCTTTCATCCAACCTCGTAAGTATTGCGCCAAGTTCCAGAAACACCAAGCTTCTCCTACCTATGCTTAAATGCACCGAGTGAGCTCCTTCCCAACCCCTAGACCTCTGTTTACGCCTAGACATCTCTCCCCTGAAATTGTTCTCTTTGCCTTGGATAATTCCTTTTCTCCCTTCCTAACTCGAGTTTGATATATCACTCCCTTTTTCATGCCCTCAATGCTGGACTATATAAACATCCTTTATACTCCCATAGCATCCTGTACTTTAACCTTATTACACTCTGTTTTGAAAATGCCTTTTTATTCCTCTACCTACTTTGAAGTGATTCATCCTATATGTGCACAGCCTAGCATTAAGCTTCCTACATACTATCAATTCAATTGATATTTTCTGACCAAGTGGGAATCAAACAAATGGTTTATTGCGTCAAGTGTTTAGAATTCATAGAGTTCTTTTACAAAGAGTTAAATTTTAGGGGGGACTTAATTGCCATATAGCTATACAATATCGTATTTATTAATCAATGCTCCTGAAAAACTTCAGCATTTGGCTTCTGATCTTTCTTTTGGTTAATCTTAATATCTGAATTGGTATGGTATACGATAAGAAAAGTGCCGCAAGGTATTCTATTTGTTTTCATTTGTAATGTTATGTACACTTGATAGATTTGCCTTAGGATAAAAGAACAAAGCTCAAATGTTTCATGAAACAAATATATAAACCCTAGCAGTGGAAATTAGCACATTAAAAAAATGCTATACACAAAATTTCTTCTCTCAAGTCCCCACCAACAAAGGCAAAACGATTAAAAAAAAAAAAAAAAAGTTAAGTATTTGCTCAGTACATAGTAGGTTGGAAAAAAGTGCCATAGTCATCATAGAGAGAAAACACTATATCTGGAAACTTGTAGACTATTCTGTTTTCTCTATTGTTCTTAAGGAAGCATGTCCATAACAAATTAGTGCAGTGGGCACTAACTAAATTGAAGTTAGGAAATAGTAAGTAAACACATTACCATGTATTAAAAAGTATACATTTATGGGATTTTTTTTTTTTCATTCAAAAGTTCTCAATTTTTCCTGCTTACCCTTCCAGATCTACCATTCACCTATCTTCCCTGATTATTCTGCAAGTGTCTCCCAATAGTGGACTCCATCAGAAAAGCCAAGGGGGCTTCTTGATAAAGGCTGCAAATATAAGTCTTCTTGGGGATGAGTAGAGGGAGAAGGACAGAGTAAGTAAAACAGACAAACTGTAGGCTTTTGTAAATATAATTGTGAACTAATTATTCAAACTTAAATATAGCATAGTTTAAGAAGAAGAAAAATAAAAAATCTGGCAAGTATAAATGGCTATGATATTAATATCATAAACACTGAAACATGCATGCCACAGTTTTAGAACAACAACAACAACAACAAAAAACACATATTCCACGGTTCTTGGGAAAAAAAATAATTTGCAATTGGGGATACATCCTCTAAGAACCTTTTTAAACTGGAAATATAAATCACAATGACCTCTTTTGGAGACCCGCTGTGTACCATAAAAACTTCTATCATAGTGCCTGCAAGAATTTACTGCTTTCATTTTAATTCATCTTTTTTCTTCTTATTATCCAAAACATTTAGAGAGAAAGAATCATGTTATATTTATTTTTTTGTTGTAGCATTTCTCCATCTAACTATTCCTGGCATATGGTATGCACTTAAAAATTCCTGCTGAATGAGTAAATGAAAAATTAGATGATCTAAATAAAAATCAAAGTTTGGGACTAACAACAGAATTAATCTACTTGTTAGCTAGTTACTTCTATATTCAGAAAATTTAATATCAGTATTGTGAGATAGATGCAGGAGCAAGACAATGAAATAAATCTGTAAATCAGTATATACCCTTAAATGAATAATCTGACCCTAAATAAATTATGTCTCAGGATGCTGAGGCAAATTCTGTTTTGTTATAAGCAGAGCAGTAGTTCTGGGTGCAAACCTAGGTCTCAAGATGCTTTATAATAACCAAATACATGTGTATACTTGGGAATGTTAAATACATTTGGGATTCATGATACCCACATTTCCAGGTCAAAATCTCAGTGTGGAGATAGTAAAGGGCAGACAGATGCTGACCTAATTTAGTAATGGTGAAGAATAGTACCAATCCCTTGCATTCAAAAGGAATTCATGAGAACATCATCTCTCCATATTTCAAACGCTTCCTCCTTTCAAATACTAGCATTAAAATTTGGGGGGGGGGAAATGGCATTTGTCACTATTAAGAATTAATTTAGTTTAATTTTTTCTTGCTTTTCTGGAAGAAGTCTTAGATATGATAAGTAATGGAAAGAAATAGTGCCAAAGGGTTAGTTGTTCTGCAGGGTTTTTATTGTAATAGCATCCACAAATATGTATATCTAGTTTTAAAACTAATAACTAAAGCACATCATTTAAAATGTTTCAGTGCAGAAACAGCAATAAAAAAAAAAGAAAGGAAATTCAAATTACTACAAGTAGAAGTAATACAGAACATTTTTCTTGACGTTAGGCACATTTTAGTGAAATACTGTTCTAGGGGAAGTTTTTAATGGGAATAATATTCAGATAAAAGGAAACTGAATTTTTTCCTGAATTCATCAGGATACATCTTTTGTATCTGATAGTGTTAACAGTACAATAATATAGTACACCACTTAATTAAAATGATAGCCTTTACATTTGGACACAACTGATGAGCTGTAACACTGGCCCTTCACTTCCATGTCTTTAGTCAATACAGCTTTAGGGTGGAGCGGAGAGCAGAGGAAAACCATACCATTATATTAACATCTTAGCACTAATTCAAAACTAATTTTGTCTGGGATAGAACAGAAACAGAAACAGTTTAGAGTCTTTGTAAAACAGAAATGTTTTGTATTTTGTTTAACCCTTCAGCTACCCCAGTGACCTTAGGTACATTTGAAATAGTCCCTGGAGCTGTCTCTTGGTAAACAGACTCTATTTCACTTACTTTCGCACGTAATGGTAGCACCTTCTGACATAACTAGCTAGACCAATATCTCCTAGTTATCTGTCTCCAGGTTCATCTAAGCCTTTCTTTTCCATATTCAACTCTATGGATCACATTTTCTCAGACTCTACAACATTGTTATAAATAAAACCCTCACATGTGTCCAAAATTTCCTACTAATTTCTGAACACTTTGTCTAAGAGATCTGGCTTTGCTTTTGGGTGAAGTCAACCCTTTAATCAGATTAATTTCTAATTCTTTTGTCTTCTTCAGCAATGCATTCCACAGAGCCAGGCAGATCTCTTTTATAACAAAAAACAAAACAAAACAAAATCTTTAAAGTGAATTTAACAACATTTTGGACACCTGTAATCATTGTCCTTTTGCATTTAACTCATGCAAGAAAAATATGCATTTGTTCCCCCCACAGACTATGACTTCTCTGAAGCAATAACTTTGTCTATAGTCTGTGCATTCCATAAAACTTAGTATTGTGCTTGGCATTTAGTAGAGACTTGATAAAATAATTAATGAATTTCTGTCATATTATCTTAATAGTAAGAAAACTACTAGCACCTATGGTAAAGCAAAAGTCTATTTTTTTTAAAGATTTTATTTATTTATTTGACAGACAGATATCACAAGTAGGCAGAGAGAGAGAAGGAAGCAGGTTCCCTGCTGAGCACAGAGCCTGATGTGGGGCTAGATCCCAGGACCCTGGGATCATGACCTGAGCCGAAGGCAGAGGCTTTAACCCACTGAGCCATCCAGGCGCCCCGAATGTCTATTTTTAATTACCTACAACTTACAGGTTACAAATTAAAGCTCTTATTTCAGATTAATTCAATAATGTCTTTCAATGATACTTGAAACAGGATCAAGAATTCAAGATAATAATTAATTTTCCTAAGGCCTGTGGCTTACACTTTTTGTTGATTATGGTGTGCTGTTTTTATTTTATCACTGTGATATTAATGATGCCATATCCATTAGATAAAATATATGAGGACATTAGATTTTTGATTTATTTATTTATTCTGCAAGTTGAAACACTGTAGTGCTACATTCTGTTTCTCAGCTATATCACCAACTACTTTATGACCTTGAGATTGTCCCTTTTCATTCTGAGCTGAAGTTCAAGCTCACACAGTTGTTTCTATAAAATGCATCTGAGCTCACAAATATCATACACAATTTTTTAAAAATATAGTTTAGAATGTAACTTGCATAACTTGCAATATAGATAGTCAATTAGGAACATTGGATAGCCAGGTAAGATGTAAATACTCAACATTTTAACTGAATGTTATAAACCTCAAGCACTAGCTAGTGGGTCACAAACTCATATATCATTCTGTAGGGTAACTAGAAAATACAAATGAGCGAACAAGGATAACTGAATCAAGATACTGAATGTTAAAGGTTCTCTATTTAATAAGCAATTGTTCCTTTATCATGTTACAAAGTAAATAAATATATTTATTGATTACTATAAAGGTTTGCTTAATACTGCTAAAGAATAAGTTTATAATTATTAGTTATTTGTGTTTTAACTAAAATTATAATCAATAGCTAACACACAAAAGCAATGTTGAAAACTGAGACAATCCTTTGAAGCTGAAGTTAAAAGCATGAGTAGTTTTAATAATGTTATTTATAGTAACATGTGTTTTTAAAAATTGATTTTAAAATATGCCTTTAAAATAATTCCAACTTTTTAACAAAAACTCCATATATCTATTTCTATATTTTACTGCAGTAGGCATGATGCCAGCCTATTAACAGCAAGCATGAATTTGAAATTAAAGTTAGAAATAAAAACATGGAGACACATAAAAATTAAAAATCAACAAGACCCCTGAGTTAGTGTTGAATGAAAGCAGTGCCTTTAAGTATTCCACAAATCTCCCTTTGCACCTTTCTTATAATTTTTCTATCACTCATTTGCTACTCTTTAAATTTCTACTACATTTTAAGCTCTTAGAAGTTAAAACCTATGCTTGATTTATCTGGTACAGGGTAATGATCAAAGAAAACATATAGTAGGGGCTCAACAAATATTTGTCTGATAATCAGTGAGTGATTTGTAAATAAAAGAAGTCACATACCTCTGGTAGGAAATGAATGATGTTAGTCTCATGTAAGTCTCAGGAACCTAAGATTTGTGTACAAAGATACCTGGGGATTTTCTTTCCTATTTTTGAAGGTCTAGAGAAGAAACTTTAATCCAATGTTATTGGATTCAGTTTAAGAAAGGACATAAGTGCTTGGAGGAGAACAGAAAGGTATATGCTGAGAACAAAGAACAGAAGGACAGCTTGGTGATTAGGAAAAAGAAAACAAGGGCACCTCAAGGGCACCCTGGTGGAGGGCTGTAAGAAGAGTTATAAGTAGAATGAAAAACTATAAACTGGGAAAACAAAACAAAACAAAACAAAAAACAAACCCTCAAGGTAAGGACTCAAGATGGCTTTTTGTGTAATAATATTAATGACTCAGAGGTTGTGCCAAGATCTCCAAGATTACCTTCAGGCTCAGTGATTCACAAGAAGGATTCACAAGATTCAAAAGCTGTTACAACACTCAGAGTTTACTAAAGGAAACAGATACAGATGAAAATCAGCAAAGGGAAGGACGTCTGAGGTGAAGGCCAGGAGAAAGGAGGCACACGCTTCTAGGTGTCCTCACCCAGTGAAGTCACAGGGACACATTTACTTCAAGCATCAGTAGTATGTATCAACCTGTAAGAAGTGTGGCCAACCACAGATGTTCACCTGAGCCTTGTGTCCAGGTTTTTGTTTTGTTTTGTTTGTTTTTATTGGGGTTAGTCATCCAGGAATGCAGCACCTGCACGACTAACCCCAGCTACTCAGACTCCAGCTCCCTCAGAACAAAAACGCATGTTCACCATAATTATACTGTTAAATAAACTGTCAGATCAAACTGGTACAGCACGGCCCCTGTTCTCAGGCATATAAAATGGAGCATTCACCACAGATTACATTGTTAGCATAAATTATTTGGTCAAATTGAACAGCATGGGCCAAAGTCTCAGGGATACAAAAATATCTTTATAAGGCAGAATATCCCATGAGCTCAGAGTTCATCATCTAAGAGCCAGCCAAGGGCCAGTCTTGAAGACAAGCATTTCCTGGGAACGTATAGGATTTGAACAATCCAGATCTACAGAACTATATTTTTCATTCATAGGTATCTTAAAGTGTGCCCATAAATAGTATAAATATCATGATATAATATTTAATATTAATAAAATAATTGGTATCAGGCATTGAAATGTTCCTTAATTCTGAAATGTGAAGCCCTGGGCATGTCTTAAACTTGAAAGAAGAAAAATATAAATTTAGAGATAATGAAGAAAAATAAAGAAGTTACATAGAATATGTAAAATAAATTAGTCAAACATATCATTAAATAAAAATCACAATCAGTATTAACGTTTTACATCACTAAAATTAGATAATCTTGGTTGGGATAAAAAAATTTTAAAAATCCAACTCTGGGGATGCCTGGGTGGCTCAGTGGGTTAAAGCCTCTGCTTTCAGCTCAGGTCATGATCTCAGGGTCTTGGGATCAAGTCCCACATTAGGCTCTCTGTTCAGCAGGGAGCCTGCTTCCTCCTCTCTCTCTGCCTGCTTCTCTGCCCACTTGTGATCTCTGTCAAATAAATAAATAAAATCTTAAATAAAATAAAATACATGCTGAATCAAATGCAAAGAGAACCTGAAAAAATCTATACCATTATCTGGAGGTGTAAGTAGGTCCCCTTCAGAAAGCAATTTGAATTAGGCAAAAAGTAAGAAACGGATAATATGATAGAGATTGCTGTGTGTTTACCAAACCCCTTTTCTATTCCTCTTGGTCAAAGAACTGTACTCTATTTCAGGACTTCCCCTGAGGTTTTCATGACCAGGAAACTGAGTTCTGAATGACAGAACGTGGGTGGCCCTGAAGTGACCTTCTTCCAAGCCTGGCTCAAACAAAACCTCAACAACTCTCCGCAAACTCTCTCCCTCCATCTTCTGATCAATACTCTTTCCATACTCTTTAATCACTGCCTCATCTTATGACTCTGTTTAAATCAGCATTTATTTAATCACCTTCACATAAATTTGTTACTTTCCTCATTGTCATTACTGTTTTCAGTTATGGAAACAGTGCTTACTTCTACCCTACAGTTTCCCACATTTCTGAGATCTCTCTATCCCTGTTTTCTTTGCTTGCAAACAGCTCATCTCTCTTGTAACATGCATCAAAAACAAACAACAAAATCAAAATGCTAACATACTGCTTGCTCACATACTTTCTCCCTTAGAGTACAAGTGCATTAAGTTGAGTATGTGCCTTCCAAGAAATTACAGATGACTTTTTACCAAACATTTACTACTTGTAACTTGACTTCAATCTTTCAATTCTCTGAAACAAATTTCATACCACCTGCATAAGCTGGAAAAAAATTTTAAAAAGAGAAAAAGAGAAGGCCAATTTATCCTAGGAAGAAAAAGACCATGAAAAAGAAGGGGTAATCAGCTCCGTGTCACACTTAATGACCCAGCAAAAGATTGTGGAGTAAGTACCATAGTTCTGAATTGGCCAGATATATACAAAAGAAGCCAGGAACTGATTTCCCATATCCCAGGAAATGAATACAATTGATCTTCTATGAATTATAATCAGACAATGATAAGACACATATGTTTTTAATAATGGTAACAGATGTGGTCAATATATCCTCATTAAAGGATGACAGGATATATAATAAAAGTATATGACTTTTAGGGGAGACACAAAAAATTCAAAAATTTTTTTTGAAAAATTTTTTCAAAGGAAAAAACTTAGAAATAAAATGTCATTGGTTTTGTCAATTGAATTTTATCTATCAAGGGAATCTTAGGGACGACTGGGTGGCTCAGTTGGTTAAGCATCTGCCTTCAGCTTGGGTCATGATCCCAGTGTCCTGTGATTGAGTCCCACATCGGGCTCCTTGCTTGGTGGGGAGCATGCTTCTCCCTCTGCCTCTGCCTGCCACTCTGTCTGTGCTCGCTCTCGCTCCTCTCTCTCTGACAAATAGATAAATAAAATCTTTAAAAAAAAAAAAAAAAAGGGAAGCTTAGCCTGATGTTCAGTTGTTTAGGGTTTTTTTTTTTTTTTTTTTAAAGATTTTTATTTATTTGACAGACAGATCACAAGTAGGCAGAGAGGCAGACAGAAAGACAGAGGAGGAGGAGGCAGGCTCCCCGCCGAGCAGAGAGCCCGATGTGAGGCTTGATCCCAGGACCCTGGGATCATGACCTGAGCTGAAAGCAGAGGCTTTAACCCACTGAGCCACCCAGGAGCCCCCGCCCCCAGTTGTTTAGTTTTAAATCACCTTTATGTAAATGGTCAAACTTGTATTATTTTGAGAAACAATCAATTGAAAACTAAGATACTGTGAATTTATGTGGGCTAAGAAGATAGTTTTTTTACTTTTAGGTCTGGTAAACTAACTGCAGACACCATAAGATAGCAAAGTGATGCATTAAAAAATTAGGAACATATAAAAGTGGGGATAACAAAAATCCTAAGGTAGGAATCACTTAGAATTACACAAATATTAATTGACCTTATTAATTTATTTATGTTGATATGTTTAAGATAACTTAACAAATTATGTAAAATTTTTATTTATGTATGCCTTGCTTTCTTTATAAGAAACTTGAGTTTTTAAATATCAGTTATGAGATAAAATTACAGTGCAAATTTTAGGGAATATGATTAAGACAATGAAATGATAAATCTTTAAGAAAAATTGAGTTTCATAACTTTAATTATTATGCATACACATTTAATACATTTTTATTTAACATAAAATTTGTGGGTGTTTATCTCTGTATAATCATCTCTTGAAGAAGCTTTGTATATTAAAGAATATGACTTTGTATCAAGCCAGAAGTAAATCTGCAAGGACAGAAATCATGCTGGCCACTCTGATCATATGCAATATAAGTAAAACATAGGAAACAACAGACAAAGTAGTTTTATCCATTTGGAAACTAAGTAAGTAGCTAGATACATGTTCAACATAGAAAAATCAAAAGGTTTCCTGCATTCTAAAAATAATCAACAACAAAATGAAATAGAAGAGGGAACTTCCATTTGTTGAAGACAATGTGGCTACTTGCTTTCCCATTGAATAATAACCACTCCCCAAAACAATTAAAAAATGCAACTACACAAAAACCATGCCTTCAGCAACTTTGAAGTCAGAGAATGTTGGAACTTCAAAATAACTCTAAGTAAATAAAGAGAAATCACTGAATCCATTCAAGCCAAACAGAGAGCTGGATGGTAATTATTTATTTTAATTTTCCCCTTATCTCAAATGCATAGTCACTACTTTCTGTCACCAAGAGATACCATTTCAGAGATGACAATTTAAACACTCACTTATGATATGAAATTAAGCTTTATTTTTACTATTTAGTGTTTCATCATTTTCCTAATTACAGGTCTGGAATCAGCAGACTGCTGATGCACAAGCTTCCATAATGCCTGTTGCATCCTAACAGCATTTAGCACAAAATTCAACAGAAATATTTGCTTTAAAATGGCTAAGTCTGGAATTTTTATATATTGATCTTTCTAAACATGGATCACTTTTAGGGCTAGTAATGGTAAACAGCTAATTCATCACAATCTGATAGCAACACATTTTCAACAAAAGCTTTGATTCCCTAGTACCCACTCTCTGACCAAGGAAGTCTAAAATATCCTCCAAAATATAAATATTTTTTATTTGAAAGATTTTAAAAAGATTATTTTAACCCAAGTTAAAATATTTTGCTGCTTCAAAATCCACACAAATAAGATCTTCTTTTATCTATTTTGAATTATTACATTTTACTGACACTAATGATAATGGGTTAAAATATTAAATAAAATTACAGACACAGGACTATATTTGTATCACTTCTGATCAGTGAAGTTTCTGCTTTAGCCTATACATTAGGCTCTCCACCACCCCACCAAGACTTTGCCTCCATTTCCGGCTCATGCCCAGAGTCTAGCACAGCTATTTCCCCCACCATTATCAGATCCTCAGCCAGGCATTTGACCACACAAACCTCTGTTTTATACTTGAAGGAAACTGATGACTAGGACCTTTGCCAGAATGGCAAGACAGCAAGCATCTGACAGCTGGTGCCCTGACTGCTACAAAGCTACATCCACTAGGAGATGGTTCGAAGTAGTTTTATCAAAACGTAATGCTATCTGTGACAGTTTAGAAGGACTCAGATGACATTATACTAAGTGAAATGAGCCAGCCATAGAAGAATAAATACTGCATGATTCCCATTATATTAGGTATCTAAAATAGTCAGGCTTACAGAAGGACTACTTTACTATTTCTCAGAATGGTGGTTCCTAGAGCCGGGGGAAAAATAAGAAGTTCCTGTTCAACTATCCAGAGTTTCAAATACATAAGATGAATAAACTCTAGAGATCTGCTGTATAACATTGTACCTACAGTTAAAATATTGTATTGTGCAATTAAAAATTTGTTAAGAGGGCAGATCTCATGTCAAGTGTTCTTACCATAATAATCATATCTAATGAAAACATAAACTCTTTGAGCTTCATCTCCTTCATCATCGTCTAGTAAGTAAAGCCTCCTGCTTATTCTGGCTCAGAAGTTTCTCACCATGTGGACTGCATTGTCTCTTCTTCCAAACCTAATCTGCTCCTATTCCCTAGCTCGTTACGTTCTCAAAACTGCAACTTTGTTTTCTGAAACTCTGGTTGGTAACACAAAGATTCCTTATGCTCTTTTTTTTTTTTTTTTTTTTAAGATTTTATCTATTTTCTTGACAGAGAGAGACACAGTGAGAGAGGACGCACAAGCAGGAGGAGTGGGAGAGGGAGAAGGAGGCTTCTAGCCCAGCAGGGAACCCGACGTAGGGCTGGATCCTTGGAAAGCTGGGAAATGACCTCAGCTGAAGGCAGACGCTTAACGACTAGACCACCCAGGCACCACAAGGATCTTTAAGTTCTAATATTTCCCCCTAAACAGTCTCTCTACCTACAAATGAATTTGAAAACAAGCACTTCCACAGCCCTCTGCCTGATGTGCTTGTCAGATCCCCTGAGATGCAGACACAATGGCGTAGACATGCGCAGATTTTATTTGACCAAAGGCCTGTGTGAAAGGAAATAAGAAAAGAGCTGGCGAAGACTGAAAGAACCCGTCAGACAGTGATGCAATATGATCTTTAGTGAAGAAGAGACGGAGAGAATGTAGAGTGCGAGTTGTACAAGTGAAGAAATCAGCAAAGTCTTCAAGGATTCCTTAAACCCAAGTTTGCCCCTGTGGCCCAGAAAAGGTCTACTTTAGTATTTCTCAGACTCGTATTGGTCAGACAAAGTTTGTAGGAAGTATGGCCTTGGTGTAAGCACTGTAATGGATTTGAAAGCACAGTAGCTGGAGCTCTTTGTCAATTACACTCCAGGTAGTAGGAGGCATGACAGTTGCATTCTCATCACGGGTGGTACCGTGATGTTACCAGTCAGCCATCACCTTCTTTATCTCTTCATCTTCAGGATCACATTCCTCCAACAAGTTCCGCTGTTCTCTGCCTTACCTCATAAGGGCAGTTCAGCCTTTCTTACCCTGGCTTCTACTTAACCATGGCACAGAAAATGTTCTCATGAAATTCAGATACATCTTTGTGATTAAGCCAATGGACTCTACAGTTCTTCTTTTAGTCAGTCTCTAACCTGCATTCAAACTGTTGAATGCAATCTTGTTTTGAAAGATTTTTTTTTCATTTTCATTTCTTTGCTTTTGACCTTTAAATCTTGTGATCCTTTTTGCTGATATCTGCTTCTCACTCAACTTCATAATGGATATGTCTCAGATGGCCATCATCTCATCCTCCCAATCTGTGGGTTCAATTATAATCCATATACCAATTAAATCTGAATTTAAGTCTCAGCCCACATCTCTCTCCCTGAGCTTCAGACCCAGATTTCCAAATGTACTTAGTTACCCACATATGTATATCTCCAATGCAAATACAAAATGAATCATTTCTTACCTAACTTAGTCTTGTATTCTAAATCTACAATAATCATGCAAGCATCTTTCCAATTGGCCAAGTTGGAAACCTGAACAACCATACGGTCTCTTTACCCCCCATAACTGCTGTCCACATCCAATATAGTGAGCACTGTTAAACCTAAGAATTACTCCCCATTGCCACACTCCTATTTTAAGACACGATCATATTTATCATGAATTATTATCAAATTAATCTTACTTTATACCCATCTTTATCCTTAAATATGTTAATGCATAAAAGACTATAGCTAACTATTATACTGCTTTAAATTTATAACATGTTAACATTTCTCATGTTGTATTATAGTCAATCTACAAAATAAACAGATGAAATTACATGAGAATAAGATATGAAAAATAAATATTCTAGCTCAAATGTTGCCATTGACTAGTTATGCAACTGACATTCTGAATTTGTTTCATTTTTCTTAAAGGAAAATGGACTAGATTAGATTAATACAGTTCAAATTCTGGGCCATATACAAAACTAATTATGTGCGTATATTATGTTCATAAGGAGCACTAAAAACCATTGCTACTCTAATTTGAGAGTCTCTGCTATTTTGCTATTTTCAGAAAGGACTTATTACAAAAAGTGGAGTAGACTTCTTACCAGATTATTTTACACTCTCTCTATAGTCCTTCCTTGTTAATTCATGGTTTTCAATGTAATATAACATTTATTCTTTAACCCAGACAAGCTCTGAAGATGCTGACCTTCCACGTCTTAGAACCCCATTATAGGGAATTTGTACTGTCTAGTCCTATTGAGAGAGAAAAACACTGTCCTTGTTTTATCATTTAGTGATAGCTAAAGAACCTAGACTACTGGTATACAGGAGATCCTGAACATTTTTGTTGTTGTCGTCATCATACTTAAAACATTTTCTTTCTGTATTTATTTCTAAAATTATTAAATGTTTACACTAACATCACAGAATTTAGTCTCAGTTTTGAAGTAACCCATTAAACATTCAGGAAATTATCAGGGCTAAAACTTGTTAACTTTTGCTGGTATTTCAGAAGAGAAGAGATTAGAAGACCTTAAAAAAAAAAAAAAAAGAAATATCGTTCTGGCTGGAGAGGTCAGTTGCCAACTCACTAACTACATGTGAGACATTAAGAATGTTCCAATAATTATTATTTTTTCATATTATTCCATATAATGGATTATAGTCTTTTAAAATATCAAAGGGGGAAATACAGAGGGGTTAGCAAATAGTCACTGGTGACTGAACTCTGTTTCAATTCTCCCTCTTCTCTTTTTAATATTAAAGAAAAAAAATACTCAGTAAATCCTAACAGATTAATCTTAAAGCAACAACACTGGCACCTAACATTACTTCCTTAGGCACTAAGAGATTAGGACTATATACCAGTGTGATTAAGTGATGCGTTTTAAAATTAATGAATAAAAGCCTATTTATGTCAAATTCTCAAAGTGGTGACTACTTTACATAGCTTTCTGACCACTCTTGTTTGATATGGAAACAATGATAGCATAGGAAAATTTATTTCAATATTCAATGCTCATCTTATAATACATTCTGGACATTTGTTTACATTATTTGTGACATGATTTGCAAAGGTGAATAATAAAATGTTTTGACAGGAGGGCACAGGATTGCAGGAAAACAGGCACAGAGAGAAATGGCACATGTTTTTGTATATCAACCTAAGAATTATTACTATAATGTATATCCTGAAAACTGCATCACTTTTCATTTATGAAATATTTTATCCTAGTACCAGTATAATTCCAGAAGTGACTCGGGAACACATTTCATTAATGATTTACTGCATTTTACAACACATGTAACCCTTCATTTACACTGAATAAAAGGACTAAATGGATTAGGACTTCACTATTAATATTACTCATGTCAAAAGATTTTCCTCCTCCAAATACTGTTTTAGGTTTATAAAAGCATCTGTGTTACCGGGTCTGTGTTTATATACTAACATTTACCTTTTGAGGGAAGGAGAACAATACAACATTTTTTCTGTATTATTGAAAAAGAATATATCAATTCAGAAATGTACATCATCTAATGTACAAGACCCTTCACCTATCACTTAATATCACTGAGTATCAGTATGACCATAAGTAGAAGGGGAAGTGGGGGTGAAAATGCACAAATCAAAGGATTTGTGTAGAAATTAAATGAGGACTTATTCAAGAGCCAGACACATGCTAAGTACACAATGATGAAACTAAATTAACAAAATCCTATTCTGCTTCCACTCTAACTTTTCATCTTTCTTCTGTAAAAGTACCAAATCTCTCTTACTATCCAAACATAATACATACTATATTTTTGTGATTTAGAATTGGCAAATACATACACACTATAAACAAGTATTAGAGACTGAAAGCAATTGACACAATTTGCTAACACTGTATCTGCATATCTATAAAAGGGTATTTTTTATATTACTTTATTTCTTCAAAGCAGAAATATGGCACTGTTTTTCCATGTGTTTCTCCAAAATATTTTAATTCTTCCATGTTTCTTTTGTTTTCCCTTCTGGTTTCCTTTATAGTCATCTGGCTCCTCTACAGGAGGGACCACAAGAGACTGAATTAGATTGTTTAATCTTGGAGGGGATTCACCCTCAATTTTTAACAGCTGCCTGCTCATTTCTTGCTAGAGTGGCTGGGGTCTAAAAGCAGTGACTGCATAGAATGATCTGGTTTTGCTGCCCCCAGAAATTAGATTTCTCTCTCATTTTATGTATCATGCTATAAATTTTGCCACTCTTAAGTCTGTATGAAATAATACCATGCATAACCAAAACACAATAGCACAATTTGTGTTTTTAAGTATGTATCTCACAGAACACAGCAGTCTTCTGTAGGCATCTTTGAATTCCACATCAAGGAGTCTTCCTTATTAGGAATCTTCATTAGTAAATATTATTCCACTGCAACCTAAGCTGTTTTACTTTACATAGACATTGAGTCTCTACTGTGTGTCAATGAAAAAAAAAAACACTAGTAATTCAGAAAGATTAAAATTAATCAGTGGCAGCATGACATACAGTAATAGCTTTCTATGCTGTTGGTATGTATAAGAGCATTTGCTATATGGGTCAAGCTCAAAATTGTTCTTAATGTTTATAATGATGTAATAAAATGACTTCTGGAGAAAGGGGCAACTGAAAGAAGCATCGGAGAAGAAAATGATGAAACAAGTGCCTGGTTTCTCTCTTGATGGGATCTGTCTCCTTCAAGACACTTTTCCCTCCCACAGACAAATAGTACTGTCAGCTCATAAAAACCTTAGCTTCCAAGAGCCTTATGTCAATACAGATAATAAACTATACAAAAAAAAATGTGTACTTCCATTTGATAGCAACAAGCAGTTAGGGAAAAAAATTATTTCAAATGAAAATATACTATCAAATACCCATAAATTTTGCAAAGGAATAGATTGAAAACTGTGTACATCTCTAGTTAGATAAACTGTGTAACTGAGCAAAACTTAAGATCTAAATAGCTCATGTTTATGCATTGAAGACTACTGTGTAAAGATATCAGTTCCTCTCAAATTGATCTATAGATTAATATAATCTCAACCTCAATTTTGGAATTTTTTAAAAGAAATTGAAAAGTTGGAGGTTTTTTTTAAGGAAATTGACAAGTCAAATCTAAAATTTATATGCAAATGAAATGGGCCAACACTACACAGTAAGATAGTGAAGAAAAAGAACAAAACTTTTCTAAAACAGATACTAAAACATCTTACAAAATTTTAGTTGTGTCATTTTAGTAAGGTCACAAGGCAACAAATAGTTGTAACCAACATGGACTTCAGAAACACACCTACACATACATGTAGCGCATAAAGATTTCCGTCAAAGTTGGTCTTGTAGAGCAGTAGGAGAATGACAGTTATTTTAATAAATTAAATCAAGTTAAATAACCATTAAAAAAATAACTTTGAGCCCCTCCTTCCAAAGTCCACAAATATACCAATTCCAGGTATGGATTTCTTTGTGACAGGTAAAACGGCAAAGATTGTAGAAGCTAACATAAGCAAGTATCTTTGTAATCACTAGGTAGAGTAAAAACTATTTTTAATTTAAATTCAATTAATTAATTAATTGTATTATTTGTTTCAGGGGTACAGGTCTGTGATTCATCAGTCTTATGGGTGGGCTGTGACTGAGATGGTGTAAGAATTGAGTTTTTGTGGGCAGAGTAGGGCTTAATGTTTTGTTTTACTTAATTGGGTTTTACACTTCCATGGTCACTTCATAAAAATCATGAGGCTGAACGCTCACGATGCATGCAGTTTTCTGTATATATGTTATACTTTAATTAAAATGTTTATTTCTACAATTGAGAGAATAAAAAGGTGGGGAATGACAGTGAATTTAGACAGTTCTTTCTTTTCTTTTTTTAACTTTCTTTTCTTTTTTTTTTTTTTTTAAAGAGAGAGAGTGAGTTCAGGAGTGGTGGGAGGGGCAGAGGGAGAGAGAAAATCTTAAGCAGGCTCCATGCCTAGTGAGGAGCTCAACGCAGGACTGTATCTCACAACCCTAAGATCATGACCTGAGAGGAAATCAGGAGTATGATGCTCAACTCACTGAGCCACCCAGGCAGGCACTCCTTTTTTTCTTTTTTTAAGCCATTTTATGGAAGTACAATTGACATACAAAGAGCTGGAACGTATACAACACAATAGGATTGGAGGGAAGTATACAACCTTAAAACTGCCATAGTCTTCCATAAATATATACATCACCTCCAAAAGTTTCTTCCTTCCTTATTTACTATTATTTTTTCGATAAAAATTTTGTTAAAAGCCACAGAAAAATGTAATAGTCTAAACGAGGCTAATTTTTATAAAAGTGTTTATTTACCAAAAACAAAACAGTAACATGGTCACATATTGAAGGAAATGAAATATATATTATGGAAAAAAAATGATGCAGGAGAAAAACTGGAATGCCCCTGACCTGAGGGAATAAGGAAAGGGTGTGTGAGCCAAAAGAGGGCTTGGTTTTAGGTCAAAATGAGGGTATTTACTCCATATTAGCAGAGGGAATTCACACTAGATCTTCAGCCTCAAAGCTCTCTAAACCTTTTGTCTTGTAACTGTAACTTCAATGCATACCATTTTTCTGAGTAAAGGCTGTTCTTGAGTTTACTGACCGGTACGTAACATACTACTTACAATTTGAGGTCTTATTTAGACTTCTTCACGTTTTAAGGTCCTATATCTTAATTCTTCTATATTATATGATCCAACCACAATTCTGTTGCTCTATTTCAAGACATTAAAGTTCTAACCTTTTCACCCTGTCCTCACTGAGCAATCACTTCCTTCTCATTTCTGCCATGTTTGTCCTGATTTTACTTTGTCACCTCCACATACTTTCCAGATCCACTCTGTGTACTTTGATAAAATCTAAACAGAATGCCAGGTGCAGCTTTATATTTGTATTGCACAAAGTTTAAAAAAAACACACACACAACAAAACACATTGCACTGATTTTCATTAAGTTTTTGATGGTGGTCAATATCTGTGGCTGTCTTTTTTTCTTTCTAAATACAGTACCACATTGTACTGGGTATTTTCAACCTATTTTCCTTTTGCCACACATAAAAGTAACGGGATATTAAAGATTATGCAGTCTATATATTACAAACACAGAAATATTATTTTCCTAAAAATATTACCTGATTATATTGATCAATATTGTGTTCCTCACTCTTTTCATGTGCTTAAAAAGATTTACAGGTCATTATTCAATAAACAGTAAGTTTCCATGACATAGGACAGAACTTTCCAAACTTGACTAATCAGCTGAAACTGTGGGTGCATCAGACCTACTGGTTCGTGAGTCTTATTCAGAACTATTGAAACACAATCTTCAGAGATCAAGGATCAATACTCTAGCAAATACTTTTATGGTTTTAATTACTAGCTATGTTTTGAAACCACTGGATTTTGGAGAAGACGGTAGTCCTGAAGGTCAATATGAATGTTGGAAAGTTCTGCGATGAAAAACAAAATCTAAATTATAAATATTATTAGTTATCTTTAGGTAGGTATTTTGCAACATTGAATAATTACGAACCCAGCGTCAAACCCAAAGTCTCCAAAATTTCTGCATATTATTCTCCTCATAAAATATCTCTCCTCCATTAGATTTCAGAGTACTTCATTTGTTTCTCCTTCCTCCCCTACACACAGTTTTCTAACTTTTTCTTCTCAGTATCACCAAGAAATTCCTTTTCCTCTGCATATCCTTTCATTTTGTACTGCTGAGGTTTCTCTCAGCAAAGCTTGAATTTCCCTACCTACGGTATTCATTAATAGCTGCCTACCAAGTATTTATCATTTTATTCTTAATAGAATCTGGTTTTGTTCAGGTTAACGGTTTTCTCTTACTTAACTCAGGGAAAACCAGCCCCCCATCCCTAGATCTGTGGTTATTTCATTCTTAAGTGACTCCACACATGGCAAACTGCAGCCAACTTTACTGGCTCGGGAGTGAGCATATAAACTAACATAGCTCATTGCAGTTGAATGAAAGAATTTTCGTTCTGTTCTTTGGAAGGACATTTTCCTCTTTGCTCCTGCTCTTTCTATCCCAGATTTGAATAAGGAAGCATGATGCCTCAGGTCTGCCAGTGTATGAGGAAGAGAGCCAGCTGAAGCTGAAACAACCACTTTAAGGAGAACTGAGGCAAGACAATCATAACACAATGGAATTAGAGGTCTGATGTACCAGATCTGTAGCAACATTTCTGGCTTATCATGCAAAACAAATTTCCTCATCATTGAACTGGTTTGAGTTTAGTCTCCATAGACATTTTTAAAATGAATTTACTTACTCAAAGGACTTCAATAAGTCAATAAAATTATTTAATTCCTGTCTTTTGCCCAGAACTTGCTCCTGGTCACCAGATGTATATAGAACTCCCAATTTATTAAAATGTATACTAGAACATATGATCTTTTCTTTCTTGTCAATTTATTAAAAATCAAATTTACCACCTTTAATCCCACAGCATTTTTAATCTGCTGTGGGATTAAGAGAACACACATAGGACCCTCTCAGAACCACTTTTACTATTTCCAGATTCTGTAATATCTCAGGATTTCATTATCATCATTATCGTCACCATTATCATCTTCCAGCTACTCATTACAATGATGTTTTTTTTTTTTTTTAAGATTTTATTTATTTTTTTTTTGACAGACAGAGACACAACCAGAGAGGGAATACAAGCAGGGGGAGTGGGAGAGGGAGAATAGCTTCTCCCAGATCAGGGAGCCCCATGTGCGGCCCGATGTGGGGCTTGATTCCAGGGTCCTGGGATCATGACCTAAGCCAAAGGCAGACGCTTAAGGACTGAGCCACTCAGGTGCCCCCAAAATGATATTCTGAACTACAGGAAACAAACTGAAGGTTACTGGAGGGGAGACAGGGTAACTGGGTGATATTATGGGCGCTGGGTGTTACACAAAACCGATAAATTAATTAACACTATATCTGAAACTAATGATGTACTATAAGTCGGCTAACTGAATTTAAATTAAAAAAATTTTTAAAATAGTATTCTTGATCCATGCCTCTCTTGATATAATGCCTTCGATATTATTTTCTCACTGCGAATATTTCTTTAATTACGGTTCTTGCTTATGTAATCTGACTTCTCCTGTTCCATAGAATAGTAACATTTTAGGACATTTAATGAGATAATTCAAATTGGAAACTGTCACCTTATGCATATTTGCTATGTAGGATTTTTGTAAAATTGGCATTTGACCCACCTAATAGATAGATATGGGTTTTTGAAGTTATGATACTTAGCAGGATCACCTTCCTCTAGCCTTCTGTGGCACTTTCTTAGATGTGTTAAGTGGATGCATAGAAAGGTTCAAGAGAGGAAAACTGGATCCCCAGATGACAGCCTTGACAACAAACATTAATGCATGTTCTTTTTCTGTATCACTTCCTTGTCAGAGTTATTATGGAAGAGGGAAAACTAAATTGAGAATTATAAAACATATTAAAGTGTAAAAGGGTGGACTGGTTTATAAAAACTTTTGTGAAAGGCTATATCAAAAATCGGGCTTGTGAAGTTACAATATACATACTCCCATGCTACCAGCACGAAACATGGCATCTTTAATACCTTCCACAGTTTAGTTAGTTTTACTGTGATCTCTGTGTTAACTAATTCACTTGTGATCCTGCAGAGGGCTTCAAGTTTTCAAGAAACCCATAGCTTTTTATACCCATCCTATACTAATTTCATTTGGCTTCACTTCCAAATTACACTTGTTTCACAATCTTTTGTAGTACTATTTGGATATGCCTCCATGCTGGCCTTTTTCTTTGGCTTCTGACTACTTATACATTCCATCTTTCGATTCATGAAAAGGCAGTGCCATTCAAAATGTAAGGAAGGATAAAAACTTATATTTGTTCAAAATTATCATGATCGCTAATATTTGAAGATGAGTAAACAGTGTAACAAAAATAGTTTAAAATAAGCCTATACAGGTCCTTCATTTTTAATTTTCCTTATGCATAGTACTATTAAATAGTTCTTAAAGTTTATTTCATAATTGAAAAACAGTGTCAGTCTTTTCAGATATTTTGCTGTAAGGGTTCAAAATTTATCCCTTTAAAATCTCCCTTAATATTGCTCACCTAAGCAAATGTTTCTCCCTTTTATTTTTTAAAAATTTTTATTTATTTATTTGAGAGAGAGAGAATGAGAGAGGGAGAAGCAGACTCCCAATGGAGCTGGGAGCCCAATGCAGGATTTAATCTTGGGACTCCAGAATCATGACCTGAGCTGAAGGCTGTCACGCAATCAACTGAGCCACCCAGATGCCTATGTTTCTCCTTTTAAACCTAATTGTGACATCTAGTACTTTTTTCATTCTCAAAAACAGTCATCATAGTTCACAGGAGATCATGCTTCCTTAGTCTTCTATAGATTTATCTGTGATAGGCAATATTATTATCTTAAATAAAACTGAAACTGAGAAATCTCATTATTCTAGTATACTTTTTGAAGCATGAGGTCTCTTTTACATAATGTACAAGTGTTAATATTCTAATAATAATACTAATTATTATTACTGAAAAATGGGAGCTCTCCCTCTGTAGGAAATTGCTACTTTGTAACATTTCACAAGTAATATTATTCTGTGAAGAAACTATCTATTGTACATTTTTTGGCCATATTTCACATTTCTATTATACAGCATGTATTTTCTTGTTCATAGCTTTCCAAGTACTTAATATTTCATCTATTCATTCAAAATGTAGCTTTCCAAACTTACTATTGCCACACTAAAGCTGAACTGCACTCATCTACCCAACTAAAACACTTCAATATCTGGAATGAGGACTAAAGATATTTTATAACTACAGAAGTTATTTATCATTTATAGCATCAAATGCATTAAAGCAACTCAGAATGAAGACTCAGCAACAGTCATCTTCATCCTATTTATTCAAAGCCCTCCTTCCTTTCCATATATTTCCATATATTTCAGGAAGACATCTAATTAGAAACTCTTCCCTTAGATCCAGAATTTCAGAATTCTTATTAGAGCTCTTGACATTCTATCATGAAGTTAAATACTATATGATGAATTAATTACTTTTACATCTAATCACAATCCTCTCTTGTCTCTAAAGCAAACTGATTCAGGGGATAGAGTCATGTTGCTGCTTCATGTCTGCTAAATGCTGTGAAAGACAGACTTGTCAGGTAGAGTCACCTGGCTAGGGGATCTCAGGTATCTCTTATAGAAAAAATAGATAATTTCCAGTGACTGTCTGGGCCATAGGAGAAGAAAAAACTTTTTTTTCCTCTTTTTCTTTTGTTTTCTTTCTTTCTTTTACTTCTTCTTTTTTTAATAAAAAAGAATGTTAGCAGTGCAGAACAGGAAGCCATAGGTCTCTGAATACAGTTGTAATGAATTTGCTTTTTAAATCCTTTTTCTCATGTTAAAAAAAAAGCAGACTGTAAGAAATACTATAAACAAATTTAACATGAAATGAATGAGAAGTTCAATTTCCCTTACTTTGTATATAAACCGGTAAATACCTATATGTAAACAGGTTAAAAAAAAAGTAAATACAGTTCTTCGAAATCCTGTCCTAAAGAGGCATCAACTACTATGTCTAATAAAATTTGCTAATGGAAAAAGAACAAATAAAAAAGTAAATTCTGTCCCATTTGAGGTAAATGAGCACACTGATCACATCTGAGAATTTACTAGAATCACTGTCACTACCTTTTCTCTTTTACAGAAACAAATTTCTAATATCAATGTAACAGTGTTGCCCTTTAAGTCGGTGAAAAACTAAATTAATACTATAAAATAAATGATAATATGAAATACTTAATAAAAGTATCAATAGTGCTTATCAAATCTTACCAAATATGTTCCAAATAATGTGTTATACAAACCTTTTTAATAGTTACATTTTTAATGAGAAACTGATACTCTGTTAATTTAAGTAATATGCTCCAGAACTGAATCCTCTTCTACCAAACCAAATTAAAACTCTGTGCTCTCAAGAACGATAATGCTTTCTAACACAGATAAAATAAGGCCATTTGAAATATAATATCTTTCCTAAACATAGAAATATTTAAGTTACTTGACACTGAAGAATTTGGCTTCTTCAAAAAATGCTTTTCTTGGATAATTAAACTACTTTATTCAATCTGTTGTTTAACTTAATTTCCAGTTTAGTAAAAGGACAAATGAATTTTTAAATGAATCAGATTACTACTGCAGTCTGTTACAAATACTATACCAAACTTCATAAATGTTCTCATTAACCACAGGAACAAAACCCCTTGCCATTTGCCTATTGCTCATAAAATGAGTGTGTAGAATAGAAGTATGTGGTTATGATATAGTAACACTTCTTTAGATAAAATGAATCCAAAGGGAATGGTAAATGGTTTTTTTGGCATCCTCACAAAATCTGAGGCTGTTAGTTTTGAAACAGTATCACTCAACCTTCTAACATCTAACCTGAGGCTGTTAGTTTTGAAATAGTATCACTCAGCCTTCTAACACCTAATCATAATGTTGTGTTTGTTGACTTGGGACAAACGTGCTCAATAAGTATTTGTAGAATTGTGAATTACATGAATGGATATTTCCACCTAAGAAGTTAAGAGGCTTGTATATTTTGATAACATTTTAGTTATACAAGTATATAACTCCATTTGCATATAACAGCCTTCCTATACACACCAACAAATCTGAGTAATAATTAGGAAAGCTCAATAATAATGATACTTCAACATCTAGTTTATTTCATGGGTGTTGAATATGGAAGGCTTCTTTTTCTACATGATTACTCCTTGGGTTAGGCAACCTTCCCAACTTTCATCTATATTTATTATATGTCCAAAGACCCACCTAAGTCTTTTCTTTCTCTGTAGTGCTCTACAGATATAAGTGCTACAGAATTATGAACTTAGGCATAAATTCTAAATCTAAATATAGAACGCAATGAAAAGAAGTTTATCCAAAACTCATTTTGTGCCACTGTGTCTTTCTTAAAAATGTCCAAATTAATCTTCATAGAATCTGCTTACAATTAGATCTTATTCCCACCACACATTAAAAGGTATGAAAACTTAGAGGGAAAAAAAAATGAAGTAATTTCCTGAATTACACAACTTGGGGATCTGAAATTTGAAATTAGATATGCCTGGCTTTATAATTCATTATGTTTCAATTCACCAATATGTGAAGATGGAAGCCAGTGGAGCCAGAGGTAAAAGGATTCACTTAAGACAGAACAAAGGAGGTAGATGTTTACTGCAAGGAACAGCAGGCAGGACAGCTGAGAAGTGGCTGTCTGCCCTGGGGTAGTAGGTGGGGGCTGTTTTTAAAGGGGGGAAGACAACTAGGTGTGGAGACAAATGGAATTCTCCCTTCTGTTTGCCTGAAAGGGGCCTCTAAAGTATTCAGATAAAAGGCCCCTTGCTTCCAAGAGCTTTCATATTAAGACTGTTAGAGTAAATGAAAAAAGATTTAATATTTCTAATTATTATTTTTATTTTCTTTAGTGGTTGGAGTTTTGGTCATTGGTGCTTACTGGTTGAGAGTAACTAAACTTTTGGGGTTGATCACTTTAAGGTGTTCAAATACAGAATTTGAATTATAATATAGTACATCTGCAACTTATGTAATACAAAAAAAAGAGTTAAATGCAATTTCGACTTCATTCTCAAATTAAAATGATTTGCTTGCCACAATTTAATACAAATTTGAATGTATTTTTGCTAAAAAAAATTGAAAGACTTCTACTAGTTCAGAGAGATTTACCTATCTTTAATCTATTAACTTTTTTTTTAAAGACAGTCAACCAGATTACAGAATATAATGCAGTGAGGTAGAATCCAGCCTACTGATGACAGCAGTAAGTATGGCAGAAAGTCCTCATGAACATATTGTCAGTTCTCCTGCTCACTTACCCATTAAGACTTAAAGATGCAAAATTATATTTTAGAACTTAATAGTTATAATAAAAAACACTGGTAATAACAGTAGAGAATATTTTTGTTCACCACAATTATAATTTATAGGTTATAGAGTTAGTGATGAGGGTGGTAAACCCATTATAGCCACTGTGTTAACACCAATTTTTAATTACTTGTAAATTAATACATCAGGGGAAATGTCCTGTTTTATATCACAGTATGATCGAAGTGGTATATTTTGTACTGAACAACTTGAATTATTTAAATACAACACTGAAAATTTGGTCAACACCAAATGTAATCATCTCAATTAGCAAGTAGGGATACAACAGAGACCTAAAAGAGCTTAAGTATTCTTGAAATAAAAAATATGATTGTACACTAGGATCTAGTCTTAACAAGGAGACTATTACTAAAGATTAAATTAGATGTAGGAGCAATACCAGTAGTTATAGTATCATCAATTATGAGTATGGTAAAATACAAGAAAATGTATAAAAATAGGATAAAAGAAAAATGTAAAAAGATAGTATTTTAACTTTTGTGAAAAGATAGGCAATTATTTTTTTACTTTAATAACTTACTTCAAATAACTGGAGATTCTAGACATTTATTAATAAACATTTTATTTAGAAATTATAAATATGTTTTTATCTTTTCTGGGTTGAGGAAATTGAGAGAGTTCTGAAAGGATAGGAAATGTACCAAGAGCAGAAAGTACTGACTCTCAGGCCCTTTGTATTCAGGTGAAGCCATCTGATTAGTTTTAAGAAACAAATGGAAGCTGAAGTAATGTTTGTCTTCTTGGCTGAGACAAAATGTCACCAGGGACTCACTAACAAGCCACAAAAACCCAATTTTCTATCCTGCTTACAGGTGCTACTTGCCACCAAAAAACTAAGGCCAGATGCCAGAAGTCACAAGCTCCAAATAAGCCCCCAAGACCCAGGTTTTGACAGGTTCAATCCAGTTCGGACAACCTGCTAACCCTCCAGATGACCTTGAGATAATTGTCATCTAATTATAATATTAGAAAACACACCTACCACTTCCATCACAGATCCAACTGTGCCCACTTAAAGAAAGAAAAGAAGTGGGACCCTGACTCTGACTTCTGATCCTCACTCTTCCCAAAAAAACTCTGAGGTCAGTTTACTTACCAGCCCCCCTAATTACCCTATGAAACCCTGACCATGAAATCTAAACCAGAGAAGGTGCCTTTAGAGCATGAGCTTCCCTGCTCCATTCTCTAGCCATTGAATTAACTGCTAGCCATCAAATACTGTTTTGTTATTTGGCTATTTGGCAAATGGTACTGAGTAGGAAAAGAACCTACCACTTTGGTAACAAGAAGAGGAACTTCAGGGGCGCCCGGGTGTCTCAGTGGGTTAGGACCTCTGCCTTCAGCTCGGGTCATGATCCCAGGATCCTGGGATCGAGCCCCATATTGGGCTCTCTGCTCAGTGGGGAGCCTGCTTCCCTTCCTCTCTCTCTGCCTGCCTCTCTGCCTACTTGTGATCTCTGTCTGTCAAATGAATAAATAAAATCTTTAAAAAAAAAAAAAAAAAAAGAAGAAGAAGAGGAACTTCACCTTTCTCTGGAAGTTACATGTTAAGATGTCCCCATCACAAGATGGTAGAGTTCTATCAGTTCTATTAGGTCCCCAAATGACATGTGGGAGCACAACCCCACTCAAGCCATAAATACTTACCATGAGTAAAAAATAAGTCTTTTGTTTTTTAAGATTTTATTTATTTATTTGACAGACAGAGATCACAAGTAGGCAGAGGCAGGCAGAGAGGAGGAAGCAGGCTCCCCAAGGAGCAGAGAGCCCGATGTGGGGCTCTGAAAGCTATGAAATGTTAGCTCATGCTGACTAATAACAGAGCAGGAATATTTAGTGGCCAAGACTTTTTTACATAGTGGGAAGCAAGAAAATAAGACACAGGCCAGGGCAAGTGTAGGAGGGGGAAAAGGAGGTAAGACTGTATAGTTCTGATTTGTACATAAGCCAGAATCTCCAACATATTGTTAGCTTTTCTTCTAGGCAGAGGAATGAATGATTACTGGTTCTTTTTGAGCCAAAACCACCAACGGGATAACAACAACAACAAAAGATCACATTTCTATGACTCTGCAAAATATGCATTTTTTCTTATGTTGATATCTCTGAAATCTCATTACATCTTACAATAAATGTCATAATATACAATTGTATCATTGCTTACTTGGTCATTTCCTTAGTACATAGTGCTGCATCTTACAATTAGAAATGGTTTAGATTCACAGAAATACATTAACTTTTGCTACTTTGTCTCAAATTTTTATTAGGGAAAATGGCCTACTGAATATAAATTAAGTTCTGTGACCAAAGTTGAGAAGATCAAACATGTAGGTAATTAACATCAGATTGTAAATGCATAAACACCTATCTATTTAATTTTGAGTTTGCTGAAAACCTCTGTCAGAAAATGATAATTTTTGTTATCTGTAATTAAAGGAGTATATGTTGTGATGAACTGCTTGGGTATTTGTGACTATACAGAATATGCAAATTCCACAGTGAAATTAATGATTTACATATGCTTAAAAATACTAATTTTTATGAGAGACTGTGTCATGTGACAGACATGAACATACATCACTCAGATTATCCTTCAAGATTCTCATTTACATTCCAGTTTCTAGGAATGTGGGTACCAGGAAGTCTCTGGCTGTTAGCTTTTTGATATTTGCCCTCATTGTTGGGCTAAGGTTACACTTTTCTAAGGATGGCTCCCAGCTAATGATTAAGCAAGGTGGTGCCACAAAGGCCTAGTCATTTCCACCCAAAGCAAGACTTCTCTAATAGGCATTTTTTATTTTTCTTTAGAGCTCCTCAATGAGCAGACAGAGAGTTCATCATGTCTGTGTAATGGCACGATGACTCTGCCTGCCCAGTCATGCTTCCTCCTGTTTTATTTCATAGGTGTTACTATCCAGTAAAAGTTTGAACTCCTAAAAAGTGTTCCTCTCTATTTCCCAGTGAATTCAAGGCAAAATATTAATATACAATTTGGTCACAATCAGAAAAAAAGTATCTATTATCTTCTTTGACTTTGAAAATTGCTGACAGTAGTTTCACATTCTTTTTGTTTCTGAAGTCTGGATGGATCTTACTAACGCAACTAAGGATTATAAGTCTTTAAAAAATAAACTGATAAAAAATGTTATTAAAAATGGTGGGTATTTGATTATACAACAACTTAGAATCAAGTGACATATTATTCTGATATACACTGTGCTGTCTTTTATATTTAAAAGTCTGGAAGCTAGCCAACACATGCTACAAAACAACTCCCCCCATATGTAAGTCAGTGTTCACGGGCTCACTAATTAACCTCTCTGTCCAGTGCCCACATGTAAAAATATGGATAATACAACCAGTATCAGAGCTGCTATGAAGATAAAATGAGATCATTAATACAAAAGGCCTTTGAAAATGTAAGAGAACCCCACGATTTCTCCCACCTGTGTACAGGAGACTTTCAATATAACTAATAAGTAGCAAATACAGCACCACTTACACTTCCTGTGCACAAAAAAAATGAAATTGGATCCCTCATTATACAATACAAAAATATTAACTTAATCATAGACTTAAATGTTACAACTAAAACTATAAAATTATTAAAAGAAAACAAAGGGGTAGATCTTCATAACCTAGGAATAAACAATGATTTTTTAAATATATATAACACTAAAAGTGCAAATGGCAGAAGGGTAAATAGATTTCATCAAAAGCAAAAACTTTTGTATTTCAAAGGACACCATCAAGAATGTTAAGGACAGGGGCACCTGGGTGGCTCAGTGGGTTAGGCCTCTGCCTTCGGCTCAGGTCATGATCTCAGGGTCCTGGGATTGAGCCCCGCATCGGGCTCTCTGCTCAGTAGGGAGCGTGCTTCCTCCTCTCTCTCTGCCTGCCTCTCTGCCTACTTATGATCTCTGTCAAATAAATAAATAAAATTTTTACAAAAAAAGAAAAAAAGAATGTTAAGGACAATGCACATAACAACAAAAAATATTTTCAAGTCATGTACCTGGCAAGAATATATATATTCTTATATAAACTCAATAATACAAAGACAAATAACCCACTTGAAAATTTTTCAAATATTTAAATAAACATTGCCCCAAGGAAGATTCACAAAGGGCCAATAACCACATGAAACAATGTTGAACATCACTAGTCATCAGGGAAATTCAAAGGAAAACTACAATGAGAAACCATCTCACATATACTAGGAAGGCTAAAATTAAAAAGAGAGAGAATAATGATAATTGAAACTCTCACACATTGCTTGAAGAATTTGGATAACCGTCTGACAGTTTCTGAAATTATTAAACATACAGTTACCACATGACCTAGCAATTCTACTCCTAGGTATAAACCCTCAAGACCTGAAAACCTATGTTCACACAAAAACTTGTACAAGAATGTTCAAAGTAGTATTAGTCTTAATATTGAAAAAAGGAAAAACAGCCCATATGTCCATCAACTGAAGAACTGATAAACAAAATGTGGAATATCCACACTGGAATATTATGTAGCCATAAAAACACAAGGTACTGATAGAAAGGTACTGACACACACAACAACACTGATGAACCTTAAAAATGTTCCATTACATAAAAGAAGCCGGTCATGAAAAACCGCATATTGTATGGTTCCATTTAAATAAAATGTTCACAAAAGGAAAATCAAAATAAAAATAGTTTGCTTAGGGCTGGGAAAGGGGAAATTAGGGAGGCACTGCTCATGAAACAGGTGTTTTTTTAGGAGTAATGAAAATGTTCTAAAATTGATAGTGATCATTATTCACTTCTGTGATTATACTAAAGACCACATTGACTACACTTTATTTAAAAGGATGAATTCTATGGTATGTGAATTATATCTCAATAAAGTAAAATTATATCTCAATAGTAAAATGAAACACTTAAATTGATACAATAGTGACTCTTTTTTGGACAGGGTTATTATACAGAGGGATGGTTTCCTGGAGAGATGGTAACTTTGACTGAAGTCTGTCAGAGAAGGCATTTCTGGGGGAGATGAAATTTGATCTGTAGCCTGAATGATGAAGAGGAGAAAAACATATGAAGATCTGGGTACAGAATGTGCAGGAGTATGGGGGCGGGGGGCGGGGGAAGAATATGCAGGAGAAAGGAAAAGCAAGTAGAAAGGCTCTGAACAGGACTAGCTTGACATATTTAAAGAAGAAAAAAGAAAGCAGTATACCTTAACAAGAGCCAAAAAAAAAAAAAAAAGGGGAGAGTAATATAAGGTGATGTCTGAGAGGTAAGTGGATGCCAATGAAGTGGCTTTTACAGGTATAAGAATTTGATCAATTAGTCCAACAAATATTTACTACATACTATGTATCAGGCACCTGCATTAGATGTTTGGGGGTTATCACAAAAGAGCAACCAAAAGCTTTCTGCTTCAAGGAATTCACATTCTCATGGAGGGAGGGAGGGAAAAAAAGAGCTTTCATTGGAAATTTGAGAAAAACCTCTAAGAGGTTTAGAGATGCAGGAACCTATGGGAAAATTAGTCCAGGTAGGAGCAATAGCCAGAGTGAAAGCCCCCAAACAGAAGCATGCCAGGCAAGATCTAATAAATCCATAGCAGTGATTCCCAAACAATGGGTAATATGCATACAGAATTTGTGGGGTATCTTTTCAAAACGAAGAGTCTGATTCAACAGGTATAGGGAGAGGGCAGGCTGAGCTTCTGCCTTTCTAATAAGCTCCAAGGTAAGGGGGCTGGTGCTACTGCTTCACTGCCCAGACTCTGAGTAACAACCAGTCTGTGCTAAAACCTACACACACAGGTTAGCTCTTTCATTGGCTTCCATGAGAAGACCAGTTACATCTATTCTAAAATAACTTGTTGTGAAGAGCACTAAAATGAAATTATTAATGAACTCCACTGAAAGTTTACCATCTGAAAATTTTAGGATAGAAGCAGGACTCCAAGCTGTATGCCTCCAGCATTCTTCAACTTATGCTAATTCTCCTAACTCTTGTTTAAAATAGGACTAAAAAAATTCAACCAAAATTGGCTTAAGTAGAAAGAGAAAATACACGATTTCCTGTAGCTGCACTGCTTACTTGCCCTCTAGAGCTCCAAAGACTCTAAGGATGTCGTGTTAACTAGTCTCTTTTGACTCTGCTTTCTTTTGTGTGGGTTTCATTTTCAAGCAGACTTTCTCCACATGGTTTCCCTCTAGCAACTCAGACTTAAATCAACACAGCTCCAAGGTCATGAAAAGAGACTCTCTCCTTTCAATATTTCCATAGAGCCCCACAATTAAGTTGCATTTGATCAGTCTGGATCAACTGCATATACTGGACCAGTCACAATTACCAGATAATTTTATACTTTGTTTGGTTATGACAGAGTCAGGTAAGTTCCTGTGTGATCAGAGTTGTTTTCAAGTGCCCCTAAATTATATATAAAAGTATTGGGGGCAAGGGGATGCCCCAAAGAAAATTCTGTTATGAGAAAAAAGGAATAGATAACGGTAAGGCGGTGGGGGGGCAAAATGTTGATTACAACCTAGCATTGTCTGAAACACATCTGGTTCTCAACACCACAGTGTGAGAAGAGGAATAGTGACAATTATAGTGACAAACTTCAGTTATCTTTACTACATGAAATGGAAGCCAACCCTCACAAAGAATGACTGAATAAACACGAGATGCTTAAAGAGTAGATGACATTAAAACAGAACCACAAACAAATAAAATATCTGTAAGAACGTTAGAGAGAAGAGATTTGCATTATATGTATGCTAACTTAGAAGGAACAACAGATCAAAGCCAGTGGTTTAAAGTTAGGAAGAGATGGATTTGGATACAACATAAAGAATTTTTTTTTTAATGAATTAGAGTTTTCCATGAGGTTCCCTTCAGTGAAAATATCCTGATTTTTCTGAAGATACTAGAAATTTTATTTTTCATGCAAAATGCTAAAATAGTGATGACTGATCTTTCTGATCACTGTGAAGAAGTTTTCAGTCTTTATCACATGTAAATTAGGAAAACCAAGACGTTGTTTAAGGTGCTAATTTACTGAATTAGTATGTCAATATTAATCAGTTTTAAGTGTTCTTGAATCTGCTAAAACCTACACGCACAGGTTAGCTCTTTAATTGGCTTCCATGAGAAGACCAGTTACATCTATTCTAAAATAACTTGTTGTGAAGAGCACTAAAAAATTCAACACCTGAAACTTATATTTGAGAAGTACAATTACATATCCATAGAATTTAACTGGAAGCTCTCTAGTAGATGTGATTCTTTTCCTGGCCCCAGGCCATTAGATTACTCCTCACAATCCTCTTCAGCTCTTCTTTCCTCCTTCTTTTTTTCAAGTTTTTATTTAAATTCAAGTTAGTTAATATAATAGTCAATATTAGTTTCAGATGTTGAATTTATTGCTCATCACAAGTTCCCTCATTAATAACCAACAACCATTTAGTCTATCCTCTGCTCACCTCCCCTCCTGTAACCTTCAGGTTGTTCTCTTAAGACAACAGTTAAGATAAAAAATTATATAAAAAAAAAAATAACCCTAAAAAAAAAAAGACAACAGTTAAGAGTCAGTTAAGAGTCTATTTTCTGGTTTGCCTCTTTTTTTCCCCATGTCCATCTGTTTTGTTTCTTAAATTCCACATACAAATGAAACCATATAGTATTGGTCTTTCTCTTACTGACTTATTTCATTTAGCATAATACTCTCTGGCTCAGTCCACATCATTGCAAATGGCAAGACTTCATTCTTTTTGATGGCTGAGCAATATTCCATTATACCTATATCTATCTACATATATCTATATCTGTATCTATATATCCCATATTGATATATGTCCATCACTTGATGGACATTTGGGCTCTTTTCATAATTTGATAATGCTGCTATAAATACAAGGATGTGTGTATCCCTTTGATTGTGTATTTCTGTATCCTTTGGGTAAATACCTAGTCGTGCAATTGCTGGAATATAGGGTAGTTCTATTTTTAACTTTGCAAGGATACTCCATACTGTTTTTTCCTGTGTCATTAATTTTAGCCATCCTGACAGGTGTGAGGTGGTATCTCATTGTAGTTTTGCTTTGTAATTCCTTGATGATGAATGATGTTGAGCATCTTTTCATGTGTCTATTAGTCATTTGCATGTCTTCTTTGGAAAAACGTCTGTTCATATCTTCTGCCCATTTTTTAGCTGAATTATTTGTTTTTTGGGTATTGAGTTATATAAGTTCCTTATTCTTTTCCTCCTTCTTGCTCCTTTATTACAGTAAGTTCCTCTGCATAAAGTGTGGGTGCTAACCTGCAGCTTCTGGCAAGTGCTATAAAGTTCATCTCTCTTTACAACGGAATTTTTACCAGTACTAGGAAGATAACATTTTCTCTATATTATCACCATAGCATGGGAAAAATTGATCATTTTTTCATTATCTTGGGAGACCCAGAATAAAAGACCCTAAAAAACCCTTAATTATCATTTCAAAGCTTTCTTTGCCATCAACCCTTTAATCAATTTATATTTACTGCATTAATTTCCTAGCCATACACATACACTTGCAACTTTTTAAAATGCTATTAATGTCATTAATCGAACTTACTAAATTCTAACTCATTTGTAGGATAATCAAAGAAATGGAATATACGAGAACAGAAAGCCAAGTTGTCAGTTCTCAGTACTTACTATTTCTGAATACACCATTGTATTTGACATTTGGACCATCTCATCGTCTTGAAAATTTCCACTTATCTTCCATGATATTATTGCAGTGGTTCTCAAAATGTAATCTCCAGAATAGCATATTAGCATTACCTGGAAACTTGTTTAATATTCAGAGTTTCTGGCTTCATCCGAAAAACCTACTGAATCATAAACTTTGGTGGAGACCCAACAATCTATGGTCTAACAAAACCTCCAGGAGATTCTGATGTAGTGTACAAATTTTGATTTGAAAAATGAACAATGTCCCTGATTCTTCCTCTTTCTTCTCCTTCCATTCCTTAATCAAGGGAAATCTTGAGTTCTTGAATAAAGCCCCTAATATGCATCCTATTGATAGAGTTACTTGTATGCTAACTCTATAAGAAAGAGAGAGAGAGATTGAGAAAACACATCTATCAGTCTGTCAACCACTTGAATTGCATTCAGTAAAATCCATTTATAACCCAATGCTTTACTTAGGTTGATTATATATTTTAAGTAATTGGTATTATTTCCTAAACTCCTGCCTTCACTGTCCAGATACAAGAATTTGGTGAAATGTCACCTACCCAAGGTGGGTAATTCACCTATTGCCAAGATAGGTGAATTACTTTGACTCTTAAATTATTTTTGCATCTACACTGTATTTTTGGGAAGCTAGGTTTTATTTTATCAATAAACTACCCTTTTTTCAGATTTTTCTTTTGTTGTTACAGGAGTTGAACAAAATTCATCACACTTCACGTTAGACCTCAGAAAGTTCCATTAGCAGTTCTGTGAATTTGGTTCACTTGCTAGAAAAAGGAAAGGAAATGAAGTAATAAAGTAAAACTTTGAAATAAGATTTGGATTTATGAAAGAAACTAGTTTTGAGAAGGTCATAAAAATCTCCTTGGTTCAGTAGAAGACTGAAACACAAATGAGAAAATAAATGACATCAGTCTCCTGGTTAAAAGATAACTCTTGATGGCATTCGTGACTGACACTTTTGGTCTTTTGTGCTCCCACACATTTAAAATTGTCCCTGGCTTCTCTAATTTCCTAACAATTTTGTGCTTAAAGACTATTTGAAATAGTTACATCATTTATAATGGTTCTTTGAGTCTGCATCCCAGCACCATAAGGGACATTAACTTTAAGTTGCAGCACAGCAGTAAACTCTATAAAATGAGGGGTGATAAATTTATTCCATTTTTGAATATTTTATTTTCTTAGAAAATTATGATATTTTCATAATAAAAAATATATATCAATGTTAAAGCAAAATGTTTTAAAAATAATTAGAATGTTCAGAATGTTGTTCATGAAAACACACTATAAAGAAAATGTATGGAAAATTGCAAGTTAATTCATAAAAAATTCAAACAAAATAAGAAAAAACAATAGGGAGTATCAGATAACTACTTTGACACTGTATTAGGGGACAATGCATTAGGAGAAAATGCAAAAGGAAAGCATATCTCCTTTCCCGTCTCTCAGTGGGAGTCAGAGAGCTCTTAGTTCTAAGGCAAGCAACATGATTTACAGTAGCATGGTGCAGGGGTTCCTTCAAGACAAGAGCTAGTAGGAAGAGGTTGTTAGGACTGTTCTATTTAAAGATTTTATTTATTCATTTGAGAGAGAGAGAGAATGAGCAGTGGGAAAAGGCAGAGGGAGAGAGGGACACACACAGAGAGAGAAGCAGACTTCTTGCTGAGCAAAAAGCACCATGCAGGGCTCGATCCCAAGACCTGGAGATCATGACCTGAGCCAAAGGCAGACACTTAACCAACTGCACACCTGTAGGTACCCAGATTGTTCTATTGTTCTGTTTAATAAGAACTTTTTTTTTTTTTTTTTTTTTTTTTACTCAAAGGATCAAAGAGTTAAGAATGGTTACACACTTGTATTAGAGTTCTCCAGAAAAAAGAGACCAATAAGATATATATCTAAAATGAGGTTATAAGGAACTAGCACATATGACTATGGAGGCTGTGAAGTCCCACAGTCTTGCCTCCAACAATCTGGAGACTCAGGAAAGCTGGTGGTACAGTTCAAAGACCTGAGAACCAGACACCAATGATATAAATTCCATCTCCATCTGAAGGCCTGAGAAGCAGGAGCAAAGAAGGCAAGAAAAAATGCTATTCTAGACTATACAGTCAGAGAGAAAGAGACAGACACAGAGAAAGGGGGGATGGTGGGAGGTGGAGTGGTAGGGAGACAGAGAGCAAATTCTCTCTTCCCCCACCTTTTTTTCTATTCAGGCCCTCTATGAATTGGAATGGGGAGACCAATCTACACTGGGGAGGGCAATCCACTTTACTCAGTCTGTGAGTTGAAATTCTAATCTCTTCAGGAAATACCCCCACAAGCACACTCAGACATAATGTTTAGCCAGATACCTGGGCATCCTGTGCCCCGCCAAGTTGATATATAAAATGAACTATCACTAAGTTTACCCCTTCTCAATTCAGCACATATCCTTAAACTATACTTAATCTCTAAATGACGGCAATAATAAGGTCATCATTCCACCTTACATAATACAACTGTTCTGCATACAACTGAAGTGCACTAAAACTTCCCTAGAAGAGAAGGGAAAGTCTGTGAGTGCTGTTTATTCTTGATATCCCATAATTTAAATACTATGATGCAGTATTAATAATAGTTAAATATTATGGTATACAATTCAATATATTTTATATGATTAGTGGATAAGAGCAAGAAAAAAATATTTTATATCTAACTAGCCAAATATGTTCAGAACAAAATAAGGAGATATATGATAATTATAGCCCTCATTTCTATAACTGGTCATGTGGTTGTTAACTAGTATCTGTAACAACATTCTTCCAGTACTCATTCCTCATTCTTTTTGCCTTCAGAAAGCACCACAGCTGCTCATGGTTTTTCTCTGGTGAGGTGACCCAAACCTTCATTCTTCACAAGCCTGAGTCATTTGAAGTCCAACCTGGATTGGGTTTTTGTAGTTTCCACTGACCTTGTTCACAGGGCATGGTAATACTGAGATAGCCTAAGGGATCTCCTGTACCCCAGTCATACTATTCTTCACATCTATTGTGGAGTGTAAGTCCAATATCCGCTTGGTAGTCAGGATGAACCACCCCAGTCAGTACAGCAACTCTCTCCTTTGCCTGTGGACTGAGAAGAAGAGGAGTCCAAAGTGGCTGGGCAGCAGTCCTAACTTCCAGTTCAGCAGAGTCATTGTTTTGTCTCCTGGTGGAAGTATTCCTCCCTTCATAATCTTTAGGGCAGGAAAACATACGGTCCCAGGAATAGAAAGCAAAAATTTTGCTAGTGAACTTGTGATTCCTGGCTATGAAAGAAATAGCACCATATACTGGTTGCTAATTCAGAGTACCCATACCCTTCTGGAGAACACTGCCCCAGGCTTGCAAAGCATTGCCATCTATCCGGTATTGCAACAAGTCTTCAAAAGTCTTTTCCATTGTTCTATCAAGCCAGCTGCATCAGATGGGTGAGGAACATGGTAGACCAGTGAATTCCAAGAGAAAAGCTAACTGCCACACCTCTTTTGCTGTATAGGAGCAATACTGTGTGGAACACCATGACAATGGATAATGCATTCTACACGTCCATGGATGTCAGCTTTGTCAGAAGTAGGGAATTGCATTTAGGGAATGCAAGTCCATATCCACAGGAAGTCTCTATTTCAGTAAGAAAAATTCCTGCCACTTCCAAGTAGAAGCAGTCCACCATAATGAACCTGTCGTAAGTAGCTGGCTAATCACCCTGGGAAATGGTGCCTTACTGGAGACTCAGTGTTGGTCTTTGTTGTTGACAGAGTGGGCATTCAGCTGTGGTCACAGCCACACTGGCCTTGGTGAGTGGAAGTCCATGTATGAGCCCATGTATAACCCCTCCACCCCTGCTACCATGACTTTCTTCACGAGCTGACTAGTATCCACAGAATATGTCATCCTATCCACCTAATTATAATTCTTCCTCTGCTGAGGTCACACTTTGTGAGCATTCACATATAAAACAAATTCTTCATTTTTTTGTCCTTTCACAGATGTTATCCAAGATTCCTTGTAACTAATATCCCAATCATTTTCCTTCCAAGTCCCTGACCATCCAGCCATATTACATAAATTGGTACACGGTTATCTGTCCTTTCAAGCAAAATAAACAACCAGGTGCACTGCTTGAAGTTGTGCGTATTGGGAGGATTTACTTTCACCACTTGTCCTCCAAGGATATTCCAGAAAAGAGCTGGAGCTGTCCACTTTTGACTGGTGCCTGGATATTATACAGAATCATTGGTAAAACAGTCCTGAGTCTAGCCTTCCTCACAAGGAACTGTATTTATGTCCCCATGAAGACATAAATACAGCCTTGGAGAGAGAAGGCAGTGTAGCAGGAGTGGGAAAATGGACATCTGAGCCACTTCTTCATGTCATCTTATTTATGCCTTAAGGGTCTGTTTGGGTCTAATCACATACATTCCACTTCTGTTTATGATGGAGTTTGCCTGTGCATACCCAACTATAGCTTAGCGGGTCAAGTAACACTTAGTTCATAATGGGCAACTCCAGTCACATAATAACTCAGTGGTCAATGGCTAAAGGTCTAGTCTCAACCAAGGCCCAGCAACTAAACCCAGCCTACAGCTGTTTCTCGAAAGGAGAATAGTTATCTGAGGGTGATTTCAGGGCTTTGCTCCCAAGTCCTATGGACCTATACTGTGATTCATTTAAAGGGACCAACCAAAGGCTCTAAACAGTATCCTTACCTGCCACTGACAGGTTAAACACCACTGGCTCTGCTAGGTCATATGGCATAAGTGGCAGAGCAATTTGTTCAGAAGCGTGAACTTGTTTCAGAGCCTTGTCCTATTCTGGGCTCTAATCAAAACTAGCAGCTTTTTGAGTCGTTCAGTAAATGGGCTGGAGTAGTGCATCCAAGTGAAGACTATGTTGTATAGAAAATACAGATGCCCATGAAGTTTTGTACAACTTTTTTAGGTGTAGGAGGGGCCAGATACAGCAACTTACCCTCTACCTTAAAAGGGATATTTCAGCATGCCCTGTACCACTGGACCCCCAGAAATTTCACTGGGTTAGAAGTCCCCTTAATTTTCTTATATTTATTTCCTACCATCCAGCTCTCAAATGTCTTACCAATAAGTCTAGAGTGGTTACTACTGCTTGCTCACTATCTCCAGTCAGTATAATATCATCAATGGACTGGACCAATGTGATATCTTATGTAAAGGAAAAGAGATAAAGATCCATGTAAACTAAATTATGATGTATGGCAGGAGAGTTGTTGTATCCTTGAGATAGGACAGTAAAGGTGTTTTCTTGGCCTTGCCACCTGAAAACAAACTGCCTCTGGTGGACCTTACTGACAGGGATGGAGAAAAAGGCATTTGCCCGCTAAACAGCTACATACCAGGTAATCGGGGGGTGTGTTAATTTGCTCAATTAAACCACATCTGTCATAGCTGCTCCAATTGGGAGTCGCTACCTGGTTCAGTATATGATAACCCACTGTAACTCTCCAAGATCCATCTGTTTTCTGTGCTGACCAAATTGGCAAGTTGAATGGGGATGTGGTGGAAATCACCACCTCTGCAAACTTCCAAGTCCTTTCTCATGTCACTAATCTCTGCAGTCCTTCTAGGAAAATGGTATTACTTTCATTTACTATATTCCTCAGTAAAGACTGTTCTAGGGACTTCACTTAGCCTTTTCCACCATAATAGTCCTATGATGTACAAGTTGGAAACCAATGTGGGAAGTCTGCATGCTGCTGAGTACATCTATTCTGATTATGCATTCTGAAACTATGTAAATAACCACAACAGGATTGTGGAACCACTGGGCCCATGGTGAAACAGACCTGAGATAAGACTACATTGACCACCTGACCTCCCATAGTGCCTGCATTAATTGGCAGATCCCAGTGATGTTTCGGGTCTCCTAGAATTAGTGTCATTTCAGAGCCAGCATCCAGTAGTCACCGAAAAGGAATGATTATTTTCTTTTCCCCATGTACTGTGACCCCCACAAAAGGTCATAGACCTCTCTGGGGAAAGTTAAGAGAATGATTAACAGTATAAATTATCTGTGGTGTACTGGTGTCCTTTCTCAAGGAGACCTGGCCTCCTCTTCATGCAAGAACTTCTGGGTCTGTGTATTGACTCAAATCTGGTAACTGATTGACTCTTTGTTTTTAAGATTCAAGGTAAAAACTTTTGTTCATTTGACCAAGACCTAAAACTTCTCTGCTTCTACAGATCAAGTAAGAATTTATTGGACTCTCTGCTTCACTCTAGAAACACCATGATCAACTTGTCAGCTGGACTGCCCTAATGGTCCTCCTGTGAGCACCTCCAAGACCAGTGGGCAGGGAGGTCCACTTTGAAATAGACACTACAACGGTCTACTGGAAAACTTCTTTTCTTTTTCCAGTTTAGTCATTTTTACAACTGATAAAGGACACGAGGGAATGTGTCCATGCCAGCAAGGGGTGAGGCAGCTGGGAATTCATTTATTTATTTTTTTATTTTTATTTTTTTTTAAATGCGTATATTTTTTTTTAATTTTTTATTTTTTATAAACATATATTTTTTATAAACATATATTTTTATCCCCAGGTCTGTGAATCACCAGGTTTACACACTTCACAGCACTCACCAAATCACATACCCTCCCCAATATCCATAATCCCACCCCCTTCTCCCCAACCCCCTCCCCCCGGCAACCCTCAGTTTGTTTTGTGAGATTAAGAGTCACTTATGGTTTGTCTCCCTCCCAATCCCATCTTGTTTCATTTATTCTTCTACCCATTTAAGCCTCCATGTTGCATCACCAATTCCTCATATCAGGGAGATCATATGATAGTTGTCTTTCTCTGCTTGACTTATTTCGCTAAGCATGATACGCTCTAATGCCCCTCAAAATCAATAAGAATAGGCCCACACCCCGTCACCTAATAGTAAAATTTACAAGTCTCAATGACAAAGAGAAAATCCTGAAAGCAGCCCGGGAAAAGAAGTCTGTAACATACAATGGTAAAAATATTAGATTGGCAGCTGACTTATCCACAGAGACCTGGCAGGCCAGAAAGAGATGGCATGATATTTTCAGAGCACTAAACGAGAAAAACATGCAGCCAAGAATACTATATCCAGCTAGGCTATCATTGAAAATAGAAGGAGAGATTAAAAGCTTCCAGGACAAACAACAACTGAAAGAATTTGCAAATACCAAACCAGCTCTACAGGAAATATTGAAAGGGGTCCTCTAAGCAAAGAGAGAGCCTACAAGTGGTAGATCAGAAAGGAACAGAGACCATATACAGTAACAGTCACCTTACAGGCAATACAATGGCACTAAATTCATATCTCTCAATAGTTACCCTGAATGTGAATGGGCTAAATGCCCCTGTCAAAAGACACAGGGTATCAGAATGGATAAAAAAACAAAACCCATCTATATGTTGCCTCCAAGAAACACATTTTAAGCCCGAAGACACCTCCAGATTTAAAGTGAGGGGGTGGAAAAGAATTTACCATGCTAATGGACATCAGAAGAAAGCAGGAGTGGCAATCCTTATATCAGATCAATTAGATTTTAAGCCAAAGACTATAATAAGAGATGAGGAAGGACACTATATCATACTCAAAGGGTCTGTCCAACAAGAAGATCTAACAATTTTAAATATCTATGCCCCCAACGTGGGAGCAGCCAACTATATAAACCAATTAATAACAAAATCAAAGAAACACATCAACAATAATACAATAATAGTAGGGGACTTTAACACTCCCCTCACTGAAATGGACAGGTCATCCAAGCAAAAGATCAGCAAGGAAATAAAGGCCTTAAACGACACACTGGACCAGATGGACATCACAGATATATTCAGAATATTTCATCCCAAAGCAACAGAATACACATTCTTCTCTAGTGCACATGGAACATTCTCCAGAATAGATCACATCCTCGGTCCTAAATCAGGACTCAACCGGTATCAAAAGATTGGGATCATTCCCTGCATATTTTCAGACCACAATGCTCTAAAGCTAGAACTCAACCACAAAAGGAAGTTTGGAAAGAACCCAAATACATGGAGACTAAACAGTATCCTTCTAAAGAATGAATGGGTCAACCGGGAAATTAAAGAAGAATTGAAAAAAATCATGGAAACAAATGATAATGAAAATACAACGGTTCAAAATCTGTGGGACACAACAAAGGCAGTCCTGAGAGGAAAATATATAGCGGTACAAGCCTTTCTCAAGAAACAAGAAAGGTCTCAGGTACACAACCTAACCCTACACCTAAAGGAGCTGGAGAAAGAACAAGAAAGAAACCCTAAGCCCAGCAGGAGAAGAGAAATCATAAAGATCAGAGCAGAAATCAATGAAATAGAAACCAAAAAAACAATAGAACAAATCAACGAAACTAGGAGCTGGTTCTTTGAAAGAATTAATAAAATTGATAAACCCCTGGCCCGACTTATCAAAAAGAAAAGAGAAAGGACCCAAATAAATAAAATCATGAATGAAAGAGGAGAGATCACAACTAACACCAAAGAAATACAAACTATTATAAGAACATACTATGAGCAACTCTACGGCAATAAATTTGACAATCTGGAAGAAATGGATGCATTCCTAGAAACATATAAACTACCACAACTGAACCATGAAGAAATAGAAAGCCTGAACAGACCCATAACCAGTAAGGAGATTGAAACAGTCATTAAAAATCTCCAAACAAACAAAAGCCCAGGGCCAGACGGCTTCCCGGGGGAATTCTACCAAACATTTAAAGAAGAACTAATTCCTATTCTCCTGAAACTGTTCCAAAAAATAGAAATGGAAGGAAAACTTCCAAACTCATTTTATGAGGCCAGCATCACCTTGATCCCAAAACCAGACAAGGATCCCACCAAAAAAGAGAGCTATAGACCGATATCCTTGATGAACACAGATGCGAAAATACTCAACAAAATACTAGCCAATAGGATTCAACAGTACATTAAAAAGATTATTCACCACGACCAAGTGGGATTTATTCCAGGGCTGCAAGGTTGGTTCAACATCCGCAAATCAGTCAATGTGATACAACACATCAATAAAAGTAAGAACAAGAACCATATGATACTCTCAATAGATGCTGAAAAAGCATTTGACAAAGTACAACATCCCTTCCTGATCAAAACTCTTCAAAGTGTAGGGATAGAGGGCACATACCTCAATATCATCAAAGCCATCTATGAAAAACCCACCGCAAATATCATTCTCAATGGAGAAAAACTGAAAGCTTTTCCGCTAAGGTCAGGAACACGGCAGGGATGTCCATTATCACCACTGCTATTCAACATAGTACTAGAGGTCCTAGCCTCAGCAATCAGACAACAAAAGGAAATTAAAGGCATCCAAATCGGCAAAGAAGAAGTCAAATTATCACTCTTCGCAGATGATATGATACTATATGTGGAAAACCCAAAAGACTCCACTCCAAAACTGCTAGAACTTATACAGGAATTCAGTAAAGTGTCAGGATATAAAATCAATGCACAGAAATCAGTTGCATTTCTCTACACCAACAGCAAGACAGAAGAAAGAGATATTAAGGAGTCAATCCCATTTACAATTGCATCCAAAACCATAAGATACCTAGGAATAAACCTAACCAAAGAGACACAGAATCTATACTCAGAAAACTATAAAGTACTCATGAAAGAAATTGAGGAAGACACAAAGAAATGGAAAAATGTTCCATGCTCCTGGATTGGAAGAATAAATATTGTGAAAATGTCTATGCTACCTAAAGCAATCTACACATTTAATGCAATTCCTATCAAAGTACCATCCATCTTTTTCAAAGAAATGGAACAAATAATGCTAAAATTTATATGGAACCAGAAAAGACCTCGAATAGCCAAAGGGATATTGAAAAAGAAAGCCAACGTTGGTGGCATCACAATTCCGGACTTCAAGCTCTATTACAAAGCTGTCATCATCAAGACAGCATGGTACTGGCACAAAAACAGACACATAGATCAATGGAACAGAATAGAGAGCCCAGAAATAGACCCTCAACTCTATGGTCAACTAATCTTCGACAAAGCAGGAAAGAATGTCCAATGGAAAAAAGACAGCCTTTTCAATAAATGGTGCTGGGAAAATTGGACAGCCACATGCAGAAAAATGAAATTGGACCATTTCCTTACACCACACACAAAAATAGACTCAAAATGGATGAAGGACCTCAATGTACGAAAGGAATCCATCAAAATCCTTGAGGAGAACACGGGCAGCAACCTCTTCGACCTCAGCCGCAGCAACATCTTCCTAGGAACAACGCAAAAGGCAAGGGAAGCAAGGGAAAAAATGAACTACTGGGATTTCATCAAGATCAAAAGCTTTTGCACAGCAAAGGAAACAGTTAACAAAATCAAAAGACAACTGACAGAATGGGAGAAGATATTTGCAAACGACATATCAGATAAAGGACTAGTGTCCAGAATCTATAAAGAACTTAGCAAACTCAACACCCAAAGAACAAATAATCCAATCAAGAAATGGGCAGAAGACATGAACAGACATTTCTGCAAAGAAGACATCCAGATGGCGAACAGACACATGAAAAAGTGCTCCATATCACTCGGCATCAGGGAAATACAAATCAAAACCACAATGGGAATTCATTTAAAAGGAGAGCAAACAGTTCCTAGAAATTTGCCACCGAGGTACATGAAGTTCAAACTTCTCTTCTTTCTCTCTCTGCTCCAGTCTCTTGCTCTCACTGCCTCAACACGACACATTACTTTGAAAGCTTTTGATTTCATTGTAGAGACTGCACCAAAAACCAAAACTTGGTGTTACAGTGAATAGGTCTGGAATCAAAAGGAAAGAAAAAGCATAAATTGTATGTGACCCCAAAATTGTATTTATTATCATGGCTTCATAAAAATAGGAGCACAATATCTGCAATATTGCACAAAGTATTAAGATGATGTTTTTACTTGAATAGCTTCAGAAGTGATATTTTAATGTAGTAGATAGTTTTATTCCCTTCTTATATTTGAATTAAACTATTTCCTTAAATGATATATCGATAGATAGATATAGATATCAATATCGATATAGATCTATCTATCTATCTATATATCTCCTATTTGGATTAACATACTATTATTATTGCAGGAACAAAATATTTTTTTATGGCCATAGCCATAAAATGAAATAGCATGAGTACATGCAATTACGCTTCCTTAAAATACCTTCTGTTAAAACATTTGGCAAGTGAATAGGCTCTGGAGTCATAAGATCCTAATAGACCTGTAGTCTGATCAATGAGTAGGGAGTCAAACACAAAGGGTAATTATTATTTATCACTGACATATGACTTTGGATCTGTGAATGCCTTTGAAATATTTTATTATAAACTTCTTATAAAGAAGTGCTAGGTAGGTCAATATAAGTATTTCTGTTGAAAAATGAAACAAACATATGCTCTGGTATTGGTTTCAGGGAGCCTCATTTGACTGGCCAGAGAAAAAATAGGGAAGTGGGGTAAATTGTGCAAAATTCCAATCATAATTCCGTACTGGTTTCAATTACTCTATTTTTTTTTTTTTCTCTAAGAAAGATTCAGTTTATCCATAATGCAGTGATTTGACAATAGTATATGAAGCTGAGACTCACTTAGAAGTTCAGGTCCTTAAAACAATTCTTAATACATAATTCTCAGTTAGTTCAGTGATAATGTTAATAAGCCAACTTTAACTTAAGGCAGTCATTCTCAAAATCTGCTGCATGTTAACAGTCATCCAAAGAACTTTAAAAGTTTGACAATGCCCAAGACCTGTCCCTAGACATGAGATCCAAATATGAGTGTTTTCAGAAAGATCCCCCTAATGATTCGAACTGCAACTACATTTGATCACTGCTAACATAGAAACTAGACAAAACACATTCTTGAATCACGAATTAAATCATGTAGAGTTAGAATCATTCAATTGGTCCTCACATGTAAACAAACAGGAAATGCTTTTCCAATTATATGGCTAACCCTACACATCACCTAAAGATAACTGAATCACAGAATATTAATGCTACAGCTGATGTTAGATGTAATCTTATTTTCTTACTGCTTATAGCTGACATTGCCTGTGAGTCCTCCTTATTTTTCTGTAATAAAGAGAACTCATTTTTTTCCATGAAAAGACTTGACATGATCAAGTGATAGAGTTTCTTATTTCCTTTCTTCTTTATTTCACATTTTTTCCCTTGATACTGGTTTCATTTCCTTTTTAGATCACAGAATTTATTCTGTCTAGAACATCTTCATGCTTTAGACTACTATCTATCTAAACACACACTGTGGACCAACTGCATCAGAATAAATAGGATTTAAAAAGCAGATTCAGGAGTTCTACCAAGAACTTGAAAGAACTTCTAGAGTAACACCTCATTTACAGTTTATAAAAGAGATGATTTTCATGTACAATGAGAACCACTACTTGCAACATTCCTCATGCTAAAAATATCACTTCATACAGAAGAGCAAAATCATTAATTAAAAAGTTTAGTACATAAAATTATAGACCACTATAACTTTCTTCAGTTTTCATCCTTCAGTAGCTCAAGGTAATCCATACTTTTTTTTCTAGGCTGCCAATCATGGTTCTCTGTCAGCTGATTATTGCTCCCAGCTGTGCTGGGTTTAGTAATAATTGGGCTCTTATGCCCACCTGTCTACTCTCCTATTGTATTCTCTGATACAGTTCAGGCATCAACATTTAGTATTTGCTATCATCAAATCTACACCCTTGTAACACAATAAAATCAACTAACAAGATTTTAAAAATTAGTGATGCCTTAGGATGACTTCCCAGATCACAGTTAAATTCTTCTGGGATGGAACGCAGGCTCTTTATTTACTTATTTTTAAACCTCTGCTGATTGTAATAGGCAGCCATAGTTTACAATCACTGCGCTACTTGTTAGCACAATAGTTTGGTCCCAATTTCATTAGAACCCTGGTTTTCGGTTCATTATGATTTCAAGCATCAGGTATAAGGTATAATTACCTAGGAATTAAGGCATGATAGATACATAGCCAACCACATAAATAGCAGAATACTGGAAAGAATAAATAACATCTCTCAGTTTGAAAAGTCCAGTTTTCAAGCAGCTATTACATCTTCAGAATTTATTGCCTAGGGCTTGCAAATGGTAGAATGCTACTTAGAAGAGACACCCTGTTGAGAAAATCACATTGCAGAGCAATTAATAACCAGAGGAGTTTCATCTTCCACACCCTCTTATCAGTTGAAAAAATCTCTACTGACTTAGAAGGTTAACTAGTCTTATTAACTTAATAATATATAAAATACACTTACTTTTTAAGCAGATTTTATTTAAATAACAGATAAATAAGTTGGAAAATATTTTTACACATATCCGTTTCAGGGGCAAGTCGGCGGACGCTCAGTTTTTATCACTGCTTTTATACAAAATATCGTTTCAATATCCCGTGGTATTTTTGTATCAGATAAGAGAACTCATTCTTCAAAGCAGATGTTTCATTATTTTTGTTGATATTCTGTCTGACAAATCAGCAGTGACCAAGCAATGTGAAACTTTGCTATTGCCTATGTATGTCTTTATATTGTTTCACCTTCTATGTGTTTAGAAATTCAGGATTTGCTTCTTAATTACATGCATAAAAGAGATGCATGGATTTTAAACAGTTCTTTAGGTTAGTTTTAAAAGACCTATGAAGCTATCACCCCAAACAAGGTGTAGTACATGTCTGTTCTTTTCACACAGAAAGATCCCTGGTGCCTCTTTCCTCTCCATATTATTTGATTTCAATCACCATGGATTAATTTTGACTTTGGATCCATGCAGTATGTACTTATTTTTTATGGCTTTTTTCTCTTATCATAAAATTTTTGAGATTAATCTATGATGTGTCAGTTGATCAAGAATCATCAATGATATTCTGTGCATCTGTATATGTGAGCTCATATGCATTTGCTTTTATTGTTTATTTGGTTTTGTTGCTTACTAGTATTTTATCAGATATATAAAATGATTTGTTTTTTCTGGTTTGGGGCATTGTGATTGTTTCTGTTTGCGCATTATAAAGAAGGCTTATCATTCTTCTCTAAGTTTACTTGAGCATATATTCTTATTTCTTTTCTGTAAGTACCTAGGAATTAAATTACGAGATTAAACAGAAGGTATGGGTTCATTTTATAAGAAACTTAAAATATTTTATACTCCAAGCAGCAATGGAGAGATGAAAGATCCTTATCAACATTTTGTTTTGTCAAAAACTTCTGGTCCATACATTCTGGTGCATTAGAGTAGTATTTCATCGTGGATTTAATCTAGATGTGCATATTGATAATCTTGAGCATCTTTTTACTTGCTTAGAGGTCATTAGCGTGTATTAACTTGTGAAGTCTGTACTCATACCTTTTATCCATTTTATATTGTTATTAATCATTTTATTATTCATTTGTATATGGTATATATGATATATATTTAGGATAAGTACTCATATGTATTTGAGTCATAAATACATGCTGTGATATATGTCCACCAGTATTGGGTTTTTTTTGTATTTATTTTATGAATAGTTTCTTTGGCTGGAATAGATATCTACATTTTTGTTGTTGACTAATTTTTTTATTTCATTTTGTTTGATAGTCTGTGTTCTTTGCTTGTTGTCCAATAAAATAAACTCCTATGTTCTCCTCTAAAAGCTTTATGATTTATTATGATTTATTTTGATATTTTGAAGGGTTATAGAAGACTTTCATTTATTTCTAATGTGGATATCCAATATTTCAACATTTGTTAAAAAGATTTTTCTTTCTCTATTGGATTTAGCATCTTTGTCAAAATCATTTTATTGAATATATGAGAGTCTGTTTTTGGACATTCTACTTAATTACACTTATGTAATTCTATATACTAATATAACACTCTCATTTCTATAGTTTCATAGTAATTCTTGAAATTAAATAATTAAGTCCTTAAGCTTATTTTTTAAAAGAAAGCTGATCAGTTTAAAGAAAAGCTGAATTAGCTATTCTATATCCTTATTAGTTCCACATAAGTTATATAATTATGTCTGTTTCTTAAAAACATGTCACCAGAACCTACATATCAAATTTGGGAAGAGTCACCTTAACAATCAGTTCTTCCAATTCTCCAACTTGATACTTCTCCCCATTAACTTAGATCTTTTATTAATTTCTCTCAGTAACAATTTGTAGCTTCCAAATTAAAAATTTTTATTTTAAATTCAATTTAAAATTTTATTTTAAATTCAATTTAAAATTTTATTCCTAGACATTTGATTTTTATGCTACCATATTTTACATTTAAAAACATTTCATTAAAAATATATAAAAACAAAATAGACTGCTCTATACTGTTTTGTGACCGTATTAACTCCCTTATATATTTTAGTAGTTTGTATAAAGAAAATCTTTAAACACTGAAAATAATATCTTCTGTAAATGAAAAGAGCCTCTTGCTTTCTAATATTTATAGTTTTGTTTATCTTGCCTTATTGTACAGGTTAAAATATGTAGGAAATTTTTAATAGAAGTAGCATGAGCAGATATCCTTGCCATCTCCCTGAACTTAGGAGGAAAGTGTTTAATATTCCAACTTTATGGGTGTTAACTAGATTTTTTATAAATAGCCATTATCAGACTGAGGGGGTTCTCCTGTACTCCAGTCTTGCTGACAGTTTTGTTATTGTATTATTTTTTACATAACAGTATATAACAGATGTGAATTTTTCAAGTTTTTTGGGGGGGTAGTTATTGAGATAATTACATAATTTCTCAATTATTCTGCTAATTTGATTTATTACATTTATTAATTTTCAATAACTGAACCAAACTTAAATTTCTGAGATAACACAGCTTACTTACCTTTTCATTATTGTTAATTTTGATTTGCTAATATTTTAAGAAAATTTTTATCTATATTCAAAAGCGATAATGTTTTCTAACTTTTGCCTTGTGTTACTTTTCATGTTTTGATATATGAATTATGCTGGCCTGTCTTAGTCTATTCAGGCTCCTATATCAAAATGCCACAAACTGTATTACTTATAAACACAAAAACGTATTTCTCACAATTCTAGAGATTATAAATCCAAGATCAGGTGACAACATGGTCAAATGAGGGCACTTTTAAAGGCGGCCACAGTGTGTCCTCACGTGGTGGAAGGGACAAGAGAGCTCTGTGGGGACTCTTTTTTAAGAGCAATAATTCCATTCGTGAGGGCTCCGCCCTCATGACCTAAGTAAGTACCTCCCAAAGTCTCCACCTCCTAATATTATTCCCTGGGTTTAGGTTTTTGACATATGAATTTTGTGGGAACACAAACAGCCTCATAAAATGATGTCCCCATTTTTTCCTTTGTTTGATATTTAGCAATTTGTTCTTTGTCCTTACTTTTCTACCTCCTGGTGAGTGCATTGTAAAGACAAGTATTTGATTTTATCTCGTGTACTGATATCTCAATTATGTCTCTTTTTCCTGTGTTTAGTGATTTCCATAGATACTGCTAAATGCATTTTTTTTTTAAAAATTGTCTTAATTCTAGTATAATTAACATACAGAGTTATATTAGTTTTAGGTGTGTAATATAGTGACTATAAATTACTCAGTGCTCATCATGTTAAGTGTCCTCTTTAATTCCTATCACCTATATCCCCTCTGGTAACTGTCATTTTGTTCTCTAGAGTTAAGACTCTATTTCTTAGTTTTACTTTTTTTTTCTTCCTTTGCTCATTCGTTTTGTTTCTTAAATTCCACATAAGAGTGAAATATGGTATTTTTCTCTTTAGTTCCATCAGTGTCATTGGAAATGGCAAGATTCCATTCTTTTTTGATGACTAAATAATATTCCATTGCATACAGACACACATATACATATACACACCACTTTTTCTCTATCCATTCATCTTATCAATGAACACTTGGATTGCTTCCATCATTTGACTACTGTAAAAAAATGCTGCAAAAAGTATAGGGGTGCATATATCACTTTCCAGTTTGCGTTTCTGTATTGTTGGTTAAATACCCAGGAGTACCATCACTAGATCATAGGGTATTCCATTTTAATTGTTTAAGGGACCTCCATATTGTCTTCCAGAGTGGCTACACCAGATTGTGTTCCCACCAACAGTACATGAGGGTTCCTTTTTCTCCACATCCTCACCTATACTTGCTGTTTTTTCTTTGATTTTAGCCATTTTGACAGGTATGAGGTGATATCTCATCATGGTTTTGATTTGCATTTTCCTGATGATTAGTGGTGATGTTGAGCATCTTTTCACGTGTCTGAGGGCCATCTGTTCATGTTTTCTGACCATTTTAATTTGGATTATTTGGCTTTTTACATGTGTTATGTTGTATAAATTCTTTATATATTTTGGATATTAACCCCGTGTTAGTATGTGGATTTTTTATGACACTGTAGCTTCAAACGATATGCTACTTCATCCCCAGTACAAAAAAACTTATTCAAGCTTTACTGCTTCTATTATTTTGTTAGTTTTTTTATGTATGCCATACATGTTACATTATAATGTTAACATGATTGCTTTAATCACTTACTAATCTTTGAAAGAAACTAAGAAAACAACTACGTTTGCATAGTACCAGTTATTTTCCACTTCCTCTGCTCTTTATTCAGTTTTACATTCTTACATTCATTCTTCATTTATTCATTACTTACATCCTTACTTGGCTTTTGTCTCTCTGAGGATGATTTTGTGAAAGTGAACTAGAGTTAGAATTCTACTTTGAGTTATAATTTCTCCTTTAGTATTTAAATCATATTCAAATATTATTTATTATTTCTGGTGTGAAGTTGATTATAGCATTATTTTTCTCCTATATATAAAAAAAGGTTTTCTCCTCGGATTTCTCCTTTTAAGAATATGATTTGATGAGGTGCCTGGGTGGCTCAGTCATTAAGCATCTGCCTTCAGCTTGGGTCCTGATCCCAGGGTCCTGGGATCAAGACTCCATATCCGGCTCCCTAATCAGCAGGAAGCCTGCTTCCCGCTCTTCCACCCCCACCCCACTGGCTTGTATTCCCTCTCTTGCTATCAAACAAATAAATAAATAAATAAAATCTTTTAAAAAAGAATATGACTTTAACTTTTAACAGTTTAGCTGCAATGTGTGTGTGTTATTTGCATGTACAAGTGAGCCTATATATTTTCTATTTATCTCTTTATACTCCTTGGGGCATTCACTGAACTTCTTAAAGCTCTGAGCTGATTTTTTAAAATCAATTTTCTGAAGTCTCTTTTGGTCATTTTCTCTAAATATTTCTTCTTTCCCATTATCTTACTTTTGTTCTTTTGAGACTCCAACTACATATATGGTAGACCACTTAATATTTTCTCTCAGATTCTTGATATTTCTCTATTTCTTCTAATTCTTTCATATTTTTATTTCTGCTTGTATATTTTCTCTTCAATAATGCTTTCCTTTTTGAATCAAGTCTTAGATTAAGCTCATTCAATGAATTCAATTAATTCTTTTTTTCTGATGTGGGGAGTATGTGTGTGTATAATTTATACCCTATTTGTTCTTTATGTAGTTCACATATATCTACAAAAATTCCCATATCTTTATTCTTTCTAAAAATTTTCCTACAAAATCCTTTTTTTGTTAGAGTCATTTTAAATCTGATGTGATAATCCCAACATCTAGGGCATCTTAGTATCTGTTTATAATGATCACTGCTGCTCTCAACCATGGTCCACATTTTCCTGATTTTTTTGTATGTTCATTATAATTTTTTATGACTGCTTTTATTGCACTGCAAGTAAATAAATAAACAATAATACTTACCCCCATAAACTGTCATATTCTTTCTTATATAGAATTTATTGGCAGTTTACTTAATTCTGGGCTTACTTAATTTTCAGCTAGAATCAGTTCACAATGGCTTTAAATATTTTAAATATGAACTCACATCTTTTTCTTTAGCAGAATCTGGGATCTAAACTCATGAAATTCTAAAAATCTGCTTATGCTTCCAAGTTGAGCTGTAAGCTTTCCAAAGTGGGAAGTCTCTCCTTTATTTCTAGCTCTGCTACATGTACTTGCGATGGTTGTAGAATCTTTGCTCTTCATATCACTGATTTCTGGGCCTCCAGATATTGTTTAGCCTAACTTCCTTACTTCAAGTTTTCTGATTGTGGCCCTTCCCCTCCCCTCTGTCCCTTAGGTGAAGGATGCTCTTCTTCTTCTTCAAAAAAGGAGCTTCTTCAGCTCTTCTTTGTAGTCCAATTTTAGATGAAAGTCACAAGCAAAATTTGTGTGCATATATTATCTTGCTCTCTGACAAGATATTTGTTTTAAATTTAATTTGTTTACTTATATGTGGGCTGCATAATAAAGGTAACCCAAATGACATGAAGTCCTGTAGCTTAGATTAGCCAAATATTTTACCATCCTTTGGACCAAATTAATTACAAGGAATAACAGAACTCTAAAAAGGCTTTAAAGCATACCACTGCTTAAGAAAGGTAACTAATATTCCTTACATGTCTTTTTGTAAGGAGTGAACACTTTGTAACTAGATATTGCAGAAAATACACAAGAGGTTGAGGAAAATCCATGCTAAAAATCTTTTGAAGACATATGTTCAGTAAGATATTATTTGAAGAGAAAATTAGATACTTTCTAAAACCCTGATGCTTCATTATCCCTTATTCTTAATATTTAATTTGTTTTCTCATTAGAACTTAAACTTGAAGCTATTCAGGCAGCTAACAGATTCTTTTGTATAACTATGAACATTATAATTACTTAAGAAATCACTTCAGCAATGCTAAAATTCAGTATGTATTTATCAACAGGCAATTGAGAAGGATATTTAAAACTCTTAAATTTAGGAGAAAAATTTGTAACTATTGTAGACACTTCCTTAGATTCTGGATTATTTGGAAATCTTTATTTTGGGAAATAATCATTCAAACATTTATGAAAAACATATATATATATATATGTGTGTGTGTGTGTGTGTGTGTGTGTGTGTGTGTATCTCCATGATGCTCTTTATTTGGAAGATAGCATATGCTGGGTGTGACCATTACTCAAGATAGATGGTAAAAGGTAAAAGCTTGTGTAATTATTATCTGTCATAATAGTTCTGAGAGGCACAATCTGTTGAGATTAGACCACCAAATGTGACTGACAGATCTTTGATGATTTCAGCAAATGGACCCAAGAATTTAATTTTTTGTAGTGCATCTTAGTTATCTTTTTAAAGAAAAAAAATGGGGGGGGGGTCCTAATTTTCTTTATTTCCTTTCAGAATTTCTTAGAAGTATTTATTCATATTTCCCTTTAATGACATTTAAAGAACACAAGAAAAATTCTGTGAAAGAGGAGTGTCAATTTAAAGAACACAAGAAAAATTCTGTGAAAGAGGAGTGTCAATGCTATAATGAAGACATAAAATATTGCCACTAGGCTACAGGCACAATAGTCATACTACTGTGAATCTAAAGTGATCCTATATTATGTAGAAAGTATATTACTATTATTGAAGTTTCCTTCACAATTAATATCTATTAAACAAGGATGTGTTGTGTTTTATTTTGTTTTGGAGCTTAATGCAGTCTGAGTTTTATTGAAAAAATGTCCAAATATTTTATTAGATTATAGCTCACATTTTTCATCATACTATTTACATGATAATTCAGTAGTATTTTTATGATGGAAATAGTTTTCTCAGATAAAATGAAGAGACCTGAGGAGAGCCTCAGAAGTAGCTATACATGTTTAAAGCAAATAGCATATACTTTAAGAAATCAGTATGTCATATAATTCTCTCAGCAAGAAGACAAAATCTCTCTCAGATTATATCTGTACAGAGATGTTTCACCTATTTTATTCCTGTTGAATGGCAGTCTTAGTTGCATAACTAATTAGCTCAACTTAAACAATTAACTGGTTAGAATAAAAGTTGTCTAAATTGACTAATTAATTGAACACTGAAATAAAAACAATTAACCCTAATGTGGCTTCCATGTATTTAATGTATTTAATTCTGGCCAACTCTTTCACCTACCTTAAAACAAATTTTAGGTTTATGTTCTAATGAAACAACATACTTCAGGCTGCTTTAGCAAATACTATAAGCCTAGGTGGTTTAAACAGCAACAAATTATTTCTCACAATTCTAGAGTTTGAGAAATCCAAAATCAAGATGCCAGCATGGTTGGATTCTGGTGACCCCTAGTTTGCAAATAGCTGTCTTATTGCTGTATCCATTATTGGCAGAGAGAGAAATCTCTGTCATGTCCCTTTAAGGGCACTAATCCCATTCATGAAGGTTCTATCCTCATAGCCCAATGGTCCCACCACCGAATACAATCACCTTGGGGATTAGGGCTTCAATATACGAATTCTGAGGAGACACATTATATAGCAACTAATGTTTTTTTTAACTGACAGATATTAGTCTAACATTGTCAAAGCAATTATCACAATACCTATGAAATACAATCAAGTATTCTTTACATAGCATTGAAGCTCCTTTAATAAATAAATATCCAGACATTGATCTTGATATATACTGTGTTATATTCCTTTTTAATTTTGGTTTACCCCAAAAACTATATTTAATAAAACATCAGAAGCTAAAAAATAAAAAGAGAATGATGAGAAATCTCATGGTAGATTAATATTCAGGTTTAGAAAAACTGAAAATAAGAAAGGAAGATTTTACAAACAATATGGAATAGAAAAAATGATTTTGGAGCAAGGGTAATATGAAATAACACATTGATGATTGTCATTGTGTTGTATATGACAATTTAGAATATAAACTGCAAAAATTTGAAGTAAATCAATTTCTAAAACTTCAAAATATATTATTATAAAGTACATAATAAAATCAATTAAGTTAAACACACTACCTCTGTGGATAAGATAATGAGTAATATCATAAATGTATGTTTTAATACTCTGGTAAATACTTCCCCTTTTTGTTTCTACATACTTTTAATGGATATTGTAAGGCTATAATGTCATTTTTTAGAGATTTGTTAAATCGTATCATTTTGTCACAATATACCTACCCCTCCCCTGCCATAATTCATTGTTTGCAGGACCTTTCCCCACCCCAGATTTTATGCTTGACCATGTGTCTGCTTGTAGGCAGAAATAGGAAAACATGCCAGTTCTGAGCCATGGCCTTAAGAAACTTTGTGCATTCCTGCTCTCTTCTCTTGAGTTTCTGACTACAAGCAAGAAAAAAGAAGTGCTCCAGGAGCCATTTCTCCTTTAGTCTAATGCTCAGAATGAAGACAAATAGAGAACTGTCTAAATCTAAAGCCTGAAGTTAGCTCAAGTTTCTCTAAATCCAGCATCAAAATCTGCCCAAACTGAAGGTGATATGCAAATCCATTCATTAAAAAAATAAATAAATACAAGCTTTCCTAAGCAACCAGTTAATATTTTAGGGCATTTTATTAGGCATTATTGCCAAAGCACAGTCATGGAGGACAGAGAGACCAGGGCATATGTTGAGTAATGCAAGTGTGTAAGTCAAACTTACTGATGTCATGGGCATGAGTTGGGATGTCATGAAATTAAGTAGGAGAAATGGGTTTAGACACCAGGTTTAGTACTTCATAATTCATCCTAAAATCAAAGTGATCTACTGAAAGATTTTACTCACCTAGGTAAAATAATCACATTTTTAAAAATTTAAAAAGACTACTTGCTTAAATTTGTAGCAAATGCTGACTGAATTTTCTGAGGAAACCCTCTTGATCCAACCTACTGAATAATTTCTCCATAAAATGTTAGAATTTTCTATTCCATGGTTGGAATGGCAGGAAAATCAATTACACAAGTGTTAAGAAAGCTTTATTACAAAAAGAGAGGTGAGCTATGCCCCTGGCATTTTCCTTGGGGGTATCTGGTAGGATAAAGCCTGGGTTTTAATTGGTGTTTGGTTTAGAGTACAAGAGACATAGCTTGAATACTGCCAACACTTTAGGGTCATATTAGACAGATACTCCACTTCTACCCTCATGAAACTTGGAACCCCGAAGGATAGCACTTTGCAGAGAAAAATCATCCTAAACAGAGTAAGAACACATGTCTTTCTCAAATTCTACTTACAGTAGAACAAAATAAAATAATCATCCCTTAAGAATACCTAATCATATGCCCATATGAACCTGAATCTATATTACTTGTGTGGTTCAAAACACACTAGTTAATATTTTATTTTGGTGTAGCCCTGAATCAGTAGTTATCTTTGGTGCTGAATGGAAACAAATATACTGAAAAAAATGATCTTCAAATGACAACCTCCAGAAACTCCTACCAATTAAAAATGAAATAATACGAGGACACAATATTTTAAAAAATCATTGAACACGTTAATGAGCCAGACTGCTAAAAGATGATAATAATGATAATTATTACTTATAGAATATTAGTTTCCTTATAGTATTCTTAAAATATAAAGGAGGTATTGAAATTATAATGAAAAGTCATGATTTCTAAAAATTGAACAAGAAGTTTTTTTGAAGACAAAATATCTAAGATTTTAATATATAATAACCAAAATTAGAAACCCAATATGGGAAAGAAGTAACAAATTTGACATTGCTGAACAGTAAATTACTGATTAAAAAGATGTCTCAAAAAATGCCAGGGTTATTATCAAGTAAAGTGAAAATATACATACTATATATTATATATTTATATAATCTGTTCTCTCTGCCTGACTCATTCATTACTCTTCTGTCCTCAGACTGGGTCTTAACAGCATCAGTTCTCCTGGTTCTCAAGATTTCAGACTTGGCATGGGATATCTCACTGGCTTTCTTGATGTTCCAGCTTGTCAAGAGCAGACTGTGAGAACTCTCAGACTCCATAACAGCATGAGCCAATTCCTTATAATCAATATTTCTGTGTATATGTGTATGTGTGTATATCTATGTATACATGTATATATGTATTGTCATACATATCTATAATATGTATATGCTTATATATCCTATTGGTTTTGTTTTCTTTAGAAAACTCAAATGGTGTAGATAGAAGGAAAAAAGAGAAAGAGACAGGGAGAAAGGAAGATAGATAAATTAGGTCAAATTGTTAATTATTCTTCACATTTTTATAATACTAATAAATTTCTGTCTTACTAAGTCATCTCAAGAGAGGCTGGATTTATTTGAGCTTCCTACAGTGACTATTGTTACTTTCTGATATATCAATTTTCTCTTTTTTAGGGAGAGGGGATGAATCTTTTAACTGAGTCATAATATCTAAAAAAGCAATGAGGCCACATCATATATATATATACAGCTCAATAAATTTTCCTAAATGATACACACCTGTGTACTAAGTACCCTGATTAATAAATGACATTACCAGCACACCAAAAATTCTTCTTATACTCATTTCAAGCCATTTAAACTCCTACCCTTGCAAGCTACACACTATCTGCCTTTGGACACCAAAGGTGGGCTTTGGTCTATTTTTGAACTTTGTATAAACAAAATAATAAGGTATATACTGATCTGTGTCTGGCATCTTTTGCTTAACACTATGTGTATGAGGTTGTATAATTTGCTATACATAGTTTTAGTTTGTGTATTTCCTCTCTCTCTCTTGTTCTCTCTCTCTCTCTCTTTTTTTTTTTTTTTTGGGAGTTTCAAGTTTTTATTTAAATTTCAGTTAGTTAACATACAGTGCATATTAGTTTCAGGAGTAGAACTTAGTAATTCATCACCTACATACAACACCCAGAGCTCATCACAACAAGTGCCCCCCTTAATACCCATCACCCATTTAACCCATCCCGCACCTGCCTCCCCTCCAGCTACCCTGAGTTTGTTCTCTATAATTAAGAACCTCTTATGGTTTGTCCCTCTTTTTTCCCCCATATGAATTTCTTTTGTTTCTTAAATGCCACATATGAGTGAAATCATCTGGTATTTGTCTTTCTCTGACTTATTTCACTTTGCATGATAGACTCTAGCTCCAACTACATCATTGCAAATGGCAAGATTTCATTCTTTTTTTTTTCATTCTTTTTTAATATCCCATTGTATAAACATGCCACTTCTTTATCAATTCATCAGTCAATGGACCTGTGGGTTCTTCCCATAATTGGGCTGTTATTGATAATGCTGCTATAGACATTGATATAAGTGATATGCATGATTCAGAATTTAAAGCAACAACCATAAGGATACTATTTGGCTTGAGAAAAGCACAGAAGATATTAGGGAGTCCCTTACTGTAAAGATAAAACATCTAAAAACTAGTCAGGCCAAAGTGAAAAAATGCAATAACTGAGATTCAAAGTAGGGAAACAGACATCCATATCCTGGAACCACAGAGAACTCCCACCAAAATCAATAAAAACAGGCCAACACCAACACATAGTGTAGCAAAATTTGCAGAAAACACAGATAAGGAATGAATCCTAAAAGTAGCAAGACAAAATAAATCCTTAACTTATAAGGGAAGACAATTAAGGTTAGTAGCAGATCTCTCCACAGAAACTTAGCAGGCAGGAAGAAAGTTGCATGATATATTTAACATGCTGTATGGGAAAAAGATGCAGCCAATTATACTCTATCCAGAAAGTCTGTTATTCAGAATAGGAGAGAAAGAGAATTTCTTAGACAAACAAAAACTAAAGGAGTTCACAACCACTAAATCAGTTCTATAAGATATTAAAAGGAGCTCTTTGAGAAAGAAATGCTTGTGATGAAAATCAACGAAAGTGACAAAGACTAGAAAGCAACAGAGAAAAATCTGCAGAAACAAAACCAAAACAAATAATAAAGTGGCACTAATTTAGTATCTATCAATAATTACTCTGAATTTAAATGGATTAAATGCTCCAATTAAAAGATACCTATGGATCAGAATGGATGAAAAAATAATACCCATCTAAATGCTCCCTACAGGAGACTCATTTTAGACCTAAAGATACCTGCAGATTGAAAGGGGGATGGAGGAGATGGATAAATATCATTCAAATGAAAGTTGCGATAGCAATACTTACTAGACTTTGAACCAAAGACCATGACAAGAGATAAAGAAGGGTACTATATCATAAGAAGGAGGTCTAGCCAACAAGAAGATCTAATACACTATGAAACTAGAAGTCAACCACTAGAAAAAAAATTCGGAAGACTACAAATACATGGATGTTAAAGAACGTCCTACTAAAGAATGAATGGGTCAACCAGGAAATTAAAAAGAAATTTAAAAATACATGAAATTTCATTTTCACTTGAAAATGAAAACATGACAATCCAAAATCTTTGGGATATAGAAAAAGCTGTCATAAGAGGAACTATATAGCATTACAGTCTTACCCCAAAAAGCAAGAAAAATCTCAAATATACAACCCTAGCCTTATACCTAAAGGAGCTAAAAAAAGAATAGCAAATAAAGCCTTAAGACAGCAAAAGAAGGGAGATAATAAAGATTAGAGCAGAAATAAATGATATAGAAAAAAACCCAGTAGAACAGATCAATGAAAACAGGAGCTGGTTCTTTGAAAGAATTAATAGAATTGATAAACTCCTAGCCAGACTTATCAAAAAGAGAAAGGTCTCAAATAAAATCATGAATGAGAGAGATCACAAACAACACCACAGAAATGCAAATAATTATAAAAGAATATTGTGAAAAATTATATACCCAACAAATTCGGTTATCTGGAAGAAACAGATACATTCCTAGAAACATGTAAACAACCAAAAGTGAAACAGGAGGAAAGAGAAAACTTGAACAGACCCATAAGAGCAGAGAAATTATATAAGCAATCCCAAATCTCCCAACAAACAAAAGTCCAGAGCCAGATGGTCTCACAGGGGAAATCTACCAAATATTTAAAGAACAGTCAATACCTATTCTTCACAAACTGTTCAGGGATAATAATTTTCTGAACTTTTGTAGACAGATTAAGATAAGAATTAAACTAAATGCTTAACTTAAGAAAGTGCTGACAAGATCAAAGAATTCAAAAAATCAGCTAAGATATCGCAATATTTTTATGAAACATGGAGTTAACCTAGATAGTGGCAGCCAACTGCCTTGAAAGTAAATTATTTATCCCTTTAGCAATTCATACATTGCACAAGGCAGCAACCTGAAGTATTCACATAACAAACAGAGCAGCAGTTAATAATACACAGTGATTTGCCAATTTAAACCACTAGCATGTTTCTAATTACCATACAATAATTTCAGGGCCACCTTATTCAAATGCAATCAGTCTTACAGGGAGATTAAAATATTTCAGAATCTGAAAGGCCAATCTACTAAAAATGCCAGGTAATAGTAACGGCAGCATTATTTTGGGGTTAATCTTTTCAATCTACAATCAGTTCTCTTGAACTTTAAATGCCATGCAACAGATATCTCCACTCCCACAATCAAGGCAGAACAAGATAAGGTAAAGTTGAAAATCTATCAAACATTTTAGATTTATGTAAAACTGGAATTAACATTTACAACATCATCAAGCACATGTAATTCTGTTTTCTGAAATGATGTTTTAATCCAAAAATGTTGCTTCCTGACTAATCCTAAATTATGTTTATAAAAAATACAAACAAAAATATTAATTGTGTAAAGGTACCAAAATACTAAAATTTTATGTGGAATACTGTAACCATGACAAATCTGCTAAATAATTCTAATCTTCTCTTGCTGACATAAAAAAATTAGCCACCGAGAAGTCACAAAATCACCAAAGGAATATTGAAAAAGAGGCATACTATATAGCTGAAGAACTTGGAGCAGTAGGAGAATTTTCATTTATTTAAGTTTCCTGGGAAAAGTGTAGACAGTGCAAGGTCTCCTATTTCAAAGGGTATGACTGAAGGGACAGAGGGCAGACAGAATTTTAGTGTGACAATTAGGTGCTACAGTGGCAGCCTTTTCTTCTGCATCATAAAGCAGTCTAAAATAAGCAAACCAATTACAGTGAGTGAAACAAGCCACTAACAAAAAAAGACAAATACCATATGATTCCATTTATATGAGCTATGTAGCACAGTCAAAACTATAGAGGCCAGAAAGCAGAATGATGATTTCCAGGGACTTTGTGGGGAGAGAGGGGCAGGGTACTGTTTAACAGATGGAGAATTTCAAGATGTTTCAAGATGTTGAAACTTTCAAATTTCAAGAGTTTTACTAGATGAAAGAGTTAGAGAGTGGTGATGGTAAGGGCTGCACATTATGAATGTGTCAGTGCTAAAAATAGTTAAGATGGTCAACTTTATGTTATGTGTATTTTGCCACAATGGAAAAAAATAGGAAAAAAATAAAAAAGAAAAATTAAAAAAATAAAATGAATGAGTTCATGGAGAATGCTAAATTCTTCTTCGATTTCTGGCATCCACATTCCAATAACTGACTGGCTGCTAGTGAGAGCTGAGGGTTGAGGGAGTTGCTTAATTCAAACACGTTATTTAGGGGCATCAGAGTGGCAATGCTGAAAGGTGCATATGGTGAAGATAAGAGTCAGACTTGCTTACAGACTGGATATAGTATCACAAGTATAGATACAAGCTTACAAACTGCACATTATTTCATGAATATGGCACAGCTTAGTGGGATGGTTGAGGGTCATAAGCACTAGAGAGTTTTAATGATTGTATCTGGAATACTTTCCTCACACAACATAGTGAGGTTATGCCATGGAAAAATGACAGTTAAACATCAAGAGGTCTCATAATCTCCAGGCATTTTTGCCTTCTAGCTTAAGGCAGCAGAAGAGTATTTTTCCAACTCCATTGACTGTTGGGGAACAAAACAGTCAGCCAAAATGAATTCCAAGGCAAGGAAAATTTAGATATTAACTGCAGATAGCTCTAATTAGGTTATGGTGGAACTGGTCTTGGCAAAATTTAAGAACACAATCAAAAGTTAATCAAGTGATAATCACTAAATTGATGCTTATTACTATATGCATCAACAAAAACATTTTTAAATTCTACTTGCTGCTATAATATTTATTTATATATCTTATAAAGTTAATTTAGTTTAAAATTTGGTGCAACTGATACTCTCCCTCCTTTCTTCTAATTCCACGTTAATTACCATATTCTTAAACAACTGACTTTCTCTTATATACTTTGCATCCAATCTACCACTACATTCTGGCAATTCTATCTCCTAAATCTTACTTCTTTCCTTCTTCATTGCCATATCATTAGTCAAAACCATCAACCTGCTTGCCTAGATTACTGTTAATATCTAACTGTTCTCAAAGTTTCAGTGTTCATTAATTCATATTCATTATCCAAACAAATACCTCTTTTAAAAAATGAACTGCCACCAACATGCTTAAAATACCTGATTATTTTGCTATTATTAGGGGTAAAAAACTAAATCACGTACATTACTCATAAAATAATCATTCATGGTTTAGTTCTACAGACATATCCACACATTTTTTTTAATGCTTTACTTACTAGTTTAATTACCAGTGTTCAGGATTTTCTACAGATCTTTTTCCTCCCAAACATTTTCCCCTCCAAACTCAATTTTCCTCCCAAATTGACATATATGATTCCGAATACTTAGAATGTACATCTTTGTACATTTTATACATTTGATATACATACAAGCTGTAGCATGGTTATACCAAGATCAAGATAATAAACACTTTCATTACCTCACAAAGTTAGCTCCTATTTTGTTGTTGTTTGAAAGTGCTTAAAATCTACTCTCAGCAATTTTCACACTCCTTTTATTCACACCTTTGCTCACCCCATTACAGCCACACAAAACTTTTACTCCACTCACACCAGATTCAAGGCCTTCTAACACAGAAGAGCAATATCTGATATGGTTTTTATTTCACACCTAACACATTGTCACCCAATGACAATGTTTAATAAATTGAAGAATGAATAAATAAATGAGCACAACATCCCTGGCATAAATAGCATATATAAGTATATGTGAGAGATATAAAAAATTCTTCCAGTGTTAGAAAACAAAATTTACTACAATAGGGCTTTGTTGAATAATACTTATGGTCTTATTTAACATTCATTACAGTAAGTTTTGTCTCTTTTTAAAAAAAAAAAAAGGTAGGCCCGTTTTTCCCTGTCATTTGGGTCTCATGATAAATGATGATTTGTTAAGTAGAACCCTAGCAGGACTTTTACAATGCATCCTATTTTGCCCATTTTGAAATCCTGTAGACAATTTATTCATACAATTGACAAAAATATACTGAATCCATATACACCATGTGTCAAGAATTCAGCTATGGAATTTTTAAAGATGAAGCAAACATGATCCTCAATATTTTAGACTTTTCATCTAGTACACGTCAACAATTCCTATAATACAATGTGTGAAAGGATAAAAGCATGAGGACGGCAGCTATGTAAGGGTCTCCAGAGCAGACAGCTGCGTGTGCAGCACACTACTGTGAGGTTTCCAAGGAAGGTGATAACTAACTGAAGGGTGAGCAGAAGCTTTTCAGGCAAAAAGGACAGAAAATGACATTCAAAGCAGAGGAATATCATATGGATATCAAAGTATGTGTCATCATTTTGCAATAGCTAGGAGAGTTCAGAATCTTGAACTCACTGAAACCACTGATGTGGGTTGAGAGGAATGAGATAATAGAACCAAACTGTTAAGTGATTTGTCTGCAAGTCACTATTAATGCTAGGATTGTATCTTCTTAATAATGAGAGTCTATTTTTTTTTTGAGAGTCTACTTTTATGTGAGGATGAAATGGTCAGATAAAAAATTTCAAAGTGCTCAAGCTGTGCATCTCACAGACATATAAAACAAAATAAGACAAAATAATAGGTAGTCCCTTGCCAGGCCCGTGATACTTAGTGAGGTAGAGAGAATAAAACAAATAGAAGAGAGGAGGGAACATTCAGACATATCTCATTCAGAACCTTTCCTTCTTTCCTTCCCTTCTTTGCTCCCCCTTTACCTCCTTCCTGCCCCTTCTTTCTTATCTCCCCTCTTTCCTACCCTCCCCCTCTTTCCTTCCCTCCCCCCACTTCTCCCCTTTTTTCTTTAATTCAACAAATATCTATTTCACACTGTCTACATGGTGAGTCATTATTTTAAGCATTGGGAATCTAGAATTTACCTCTGGGTGAAGGGAGGCAAAAAATAAACAGATAAAGACATTATAGACCTAGCTTCCAGTTCAATGCCTGAAAGTTTTTACCTCTGTAACATCTGAGAATGAGAGCTTTGGGGTAAAATGATTCTTTCAGTCTCATTTCTACTACTATCATGGGACCACATGCAAGTTATTTAATCTCTCTGGAATTTAGCATCCTAATCTCTGTAAGGCAGGGGAGGGGTATCTGTACTTATACGATTTGTTTGACTATTAAGTGATAGGACATTTTACCTTGTGTCTGACACATCTCAAGCGCCCATGTTAGTTACTGAACTAGCTCCTCATTATATATTTGTTAAATCAGTAAATTGGAGCAGAATAGAAATAAAAGAAGAAAAGTCTTCTTCAATAAAAATTAAGAAAATAAATAACGGGAAGGTAACTTCCCACTAAGAAAGAATACTTTTCTTGCAAACTTATACCTTTCTGGATGTCCACTTTTTAACTTCTATCTCTTTCCAAGTGTAAACTTTTACCTTCAAGCTCTTCACATGCTTTCCTTACTATTAAAAAATATAGCAAAAATACTGAGTTAAAAGTCCCTCTACACTTCTGCAACTTAACAATTTATATTTTTATTTTGGAATAATTAGTGAGTTCTCTTACTTTCTAAGAGAAATGGAGATATTTCCTTCATTTTTCTGAAAACTAGAACCCAATTAATCAATTAGAAGCAGCAAATTCTTTCAATAAATTTTTGGTTAATTCATTGACTTTTTAAGGATTATTTCTATTGTGCTCTATAAGACACTTACAGACATGCCCAGAATAACATTACTTCAGCATCAAATAAAGTTTTAATTTATGCATATACCTTTAGTAACAGCTGTGTAACAATATGTTTTAAAAGTTATTTGCTATAACCCAGATCAATAAAATTACTAAAAACTTCCTATTCTCTAGAAGACAAAGAATCAGCCTAGCACACAAGAGAACACACTTAGCTCCTCATTTTCCTATAAGTCCTAATATAAATATATATTTTGTATTAAGCATATCTATGATATCTATATTTATTAATTCTTTCATATACACTGACTACATAAACCTTTTTACATCACTGAAATTTTATACTTTTGTTTCTTATTTTACTTTTAGAACTACTTCCTAGCAGCCTATAAAATATCTGCTAAAAAGTAAAGTTTTAGCATTTTAAATGAATGAATCTTCAATAATTTATGCAATAAACATGTACTGAAAACCATGTTTCTATACTATAATGATATATATTAAAACACTGATTTATTATGAAGCTCACAAACTGCCAGTTCGTGCATATTATAGTTTGAATGGTTAAGTCAATATACAAATATAATATATGATAAAAGCACACCTATAAAAAAAGTCTATACAGATAAAAGTCTTCAGGGTTTCTGAAGACAAGTGACTACATTAGTTGGATAGAGGCAAAAGGGTCATAACATTTGGAAACAAAAGCCAACAGACAACATTTAAAACACACATTAACAGACATGGTACAAGGTTTATTGATATTAAATCAAAACACATGATCTTTCCAATGTGGTGTTGTCCCTCATTAGCAATGCATACTTAAATACACTTTGCAAAACTAAAATGAATGTAGTATACTAACACAGCAGTTCTATCAATCTCAGCAAACGAATCCATGATACACTTTCCTAGACAAAGTGTCTCTGATTTTTACTTGAAAGGTAGTTCAATTTTAGTGTAAGGAGAGTACCTATTTATAAAGAAATATAATGAGATCATTTATTTTCTAGAATGTATAGTCACTATTCATAGACAAAATCAGAATCTATTAAGCCTTAGCTATATACAGTTGTCTTTGAGATACAGTATTTTAAAAGTATGTTTTTAAATTCTTTATGCTTTTAAAATTCCTGAAATATGATATAGTAAGTTAAAAACATAACTCACTGGCTAAACAGAATTTTATGGTAATATTAAAAATAAAATAATCTCTTTGTTTGTTTACATTTTAAAAATACCATCTTTTATGTTCACAGTGGTGTACCTGGTAACAGGAGAGACATGTTGACTAGGTCAGGTCCCCCACATATCCAGAGCAAAAGACACCACACTTCTCCCTAGTACCTAACTCAGCTGATTTCTATAACTAATGTTGTTTACTTTCTATCTTCTCCTCTAAAATACATACTTGTAACTGGAAGGTCTGTGTCTTTCTTTGTCCCCTACTATCCCAATTGCTTAATAGTACCTTTCTCACACTGAGAAAATAAGTAATTATTTGTTAATATCTTTATTGGTTTGAAAAGAGAATTGTCCCAGTCCCTGAGAGGTGAATGCGTATGCACGGCTATGTCACAAGTCTCTAAAAAGGAACTGAATTTGCTCAGATTTTGGGTATGGGTCCACTTATGTATGTGACAATCTTGGTCAGAATGCCAGCACTGTCCAAAACAAATATAACTGGTGCCATATATGTTAGCCATGTGTGTAATTTTAAACTTTCTATTACCACGTCATAAAACTCAAAGAAACAGGTAAAATTAATTTTAATGTATTCTATTTAACCTGATATATTGAAAATATGATTTTACCATGTAATCAAGATAAAATGTTAATAAGATATTTTACATTTTGCATACTGAGTCTTTGAAATGGAGCATTTTACAATTATACCTCTCAGTTCAGACCAGCTACATTCAAAGTACTTAAAAGCAATACATGGCTAGTGGCTATCATACTGAACAGAAAAGCTCTACAGTTAAAAAGATATTAAAGTAATTGTGTTTACTGTAGTGGAAAGATCATCAAAACATTTATTTAAGTAGATAAATCTATAAAATGGTTCCAAAATTTGGAATATATTATGGGAAATCTATCCTAACTCATTTTCCCCCAGACTGATTGCTTGAAGCGGAGTTAGAGCCCTCTTTGGTGACTGTTCCCACTTTCCCATTTCTATAAGGGAAAACTACTATTCTTTATGCCTTCCTCTGCTATTCTTTTCTCTTTTCATTTTTTCAAATTATTTTCCTTTTTTCTTACCTCCAAAGAAGTGAAACAAAAAGAGAATAAGGAACCCCTGATTTGGGGTCCTTAATTATTGCATTTCTGATTTTCATTTCTAACGCCTGGGAGGAAACCATTCTTCACTGAAAGACTTTTTCCTACAAAACTTCTATGACAAGTTTGGTGATATTATAAATATTGCTTGACATATTGTACCCAGAAACCCATTTTGAGAACTCTCTTATTCAAGAATTTTCACAAAACTTGTCCAAACTTATACCTTCAGATAAAAAGAATGAGTCTGTGATGCTGCCTACTCTGATGCTTTTGATTCAATTTTAATTTCTTTATAGTTCAACATGTTGGATTGTTTGCAGTGCTCTAATCATGATTCTTCCCAAGAAATATCTGTGTGCAACAATCCCTACTCTTATTTATCTGTGTCCTATAACGATATTTCAGTTATTTTTATGTGTATACTGTATGGTCATAAATCAACAAAGGCTGTTTCCTCAGCCCATGCTTGAGCATGGGTTTCCCAACTAGATTTATTCCAGGGGCATCACACAGAGTTTTACAGAATTTTGGCTTATGTGGTCCTTTCACTATCCCTACCTCTCTCCTTTCTCTTTTCATTAAATTAGGTTTAGCATGGTGTGCCAAGCATAGAGAAGGATTATGTATGTCTCTTCAAAACAGCCCAGTTTTTAAAAATATTGTTCTTATTATTTAATTTAATTTAATTTAATTTATTTATTTGACAGAGAAAGACAGTAAGAGAGGAAACTCTAGCAAAGGGAGTCAGAGAGGAAGAGGGAGAGGGAGAAGCAAGCTTCCTGCTGAGCAGGAAGCCTGATGCCCTGCTTGATCCCAGGACCCTGGGATCATGACCTGAGTTGAAGGCAGTTGCTAAACTGAGCCACCCAGGCGCCCTCAAAAATATTATTAAAAGGCAAAACCCCAGGCATTTTAAATGCCCTGTAGTTTAAGAGGCTGGTAGCCATCATTTCAGCTGTCCTACTTAACATAAACTTCAGCAATTATCTGTTGTTACAGTCCTGTAAACAGTAAACAGAATACTAAAAGAGCATGTATTTTGAAGTATCAAGTCTTTGGAAAGAAAGTACAAATTTTGTTTGCTATATAATATAAATGATATTGATTTATAATGTTATCTAATTTCATTCTGTTTTTTGCTCCTCTAAAATTTGCATTTTATAGCTGGCTTTTGAAAAATCACAATTTCAGTGTAAATAAAATGCCCTGTAATCAGGCAACAGAAGTGTGAGATTCAAAGGAATTAGCTTCCAAGATAGTACTAGAAATATTTATTTTGATCCATGTACAACAAACTCAAAATTACCTCTAGCAAATTATAGAACTAGCAATTATATTTAGCTAAGAAACACAATAGAAAAAATTCTAAAATAGACTCTAATAAATATTTAAATAGGTCCAGCTATTCACAAATAACATTTCTGTCTTTCTTTCTTTCACTCCTTACCTCCAGTCTGTCAATATCTTTCTTATGCACAAATACTGAAATGCTAATGCATTATTTCTGAATCAACAGCATATGCAGTATTTATAATTAAATAATCCTAATTCTTTGAAATAATAGTAAGTGGAATTTTCAGCTGGCCATTTTAAAATGACAGCTGACAAATACTAATTCTGAGCAGAGAAAGCAAGTTCATTTTTAGTGTTGTCATGCCATTATCTGTTCTACAGTCTGTTCTAGCAATGTTATTCTAATTCTTATAATCTCCCCAATTATTTTATAGTAACAATTTAATGATATAAGATTATTCTAGGATTCTAAAAGAAAATAATATTCCTTTTTTATAAAAATAGAAGGAACTATCCCCCAGCACTAGAATTATAGCCACAGAAGGTAGCTATACTTGACCAGCTGTTCTATGACACACTGTAAGAAAGGATCCAAAATAAGCAAATGTGTGTTTGGGGCAAGATTCTTGTGCTGCATCACTGACTTGGTAGTGGAATGGAGACATATGGAAATGAAAGGAAAAGGGAATGGAATTTTACTTTAATGAATACAATGAATATGTTTATATAAGCCAGAGTTTTCAATGTCACTGTATGACTAATGCTGAAGGAAGACTTGTTTGTGTCTATAAATGACATTGGTGGAACTCCTCAAGGCCATTTTATTATGTAAAATATTATTCCTTAGGAAAATTTGGACTCTTCCTAGTAGGAACAGAAAATATGCTAAAAATTGTTACTCTTACTCATGAATTAATATATTTTAGTTTCTATAATAAAGTTAGGATGTAAACACCATTTACTAGCCACCTGGCAGCAGTTTTTCCCAGGGTACAATGTGCGTGAAATGTAAGCAGTCACAACTTTACTGATTCCATTCTGTTCAGCAGTCATTTTAGGATTTAAAATATAGTTCCCTTAATAAGACCTTCATTGTTGGGGTGCCTGGGTGGCTCAGTGGGTTAAGCCTCTGCTTTCAGCTCAGGTCATGATCTCAGAGTCCTGGGATTGAGCCCGGCATTTGGGGGGGGGTGTCTCTGCTCAGCGGGGAGTCTGCTTTCCTCCGCCCCCCGCCTGCCTACTTGTGTTCCCTCTCTCTCTCTCTGAAATAAATAAATAAAATCTTAAAAAAAAAAAAATAAGAACTTCGTTATTATGACCCTACCACATAAATAAGATAAATAAAAATGCAGGACAGCCTTCAGTTATTTGATGAATGAGCGGAACATAAACAAATGTTTCCGGATTGAGAGAACCATCTTCTTTGGAAATCAGATGACAAGGGTGATTTGTGCTTTGAAACATAACAGTTTTTAAGGGTTTTATATGACAGCCATTGGTTTCATTGTCACATTATTGCAGAGTGTTAGCAAAGATATATTACTCAAAATCTTACAAACCTTAGAATTAGTTCTGCTTTTACACATAAACTTTTGTTGTATAGATAGATAGAAGCAAATAAATGCTATTTCCCTCAAGTAGGACTTTACTGATTAAAGACATTAGTGAAGTCAAGAATTAAAAAATAAATGCTTTTTTATAGAACATGTACTGGTCATGAACTACTACATATATTTTATCCACAAATACCACTTTCCAGTTGATTATCCAAGATAATCTGTATAGATTGGTTACAAGTAGTAAGCTGACACATTTTATCATTTAGTGAGCTTAATTTGATTTAAATGCTAAAAGAACAGAGATGAAAATTCACCTATCATCAACTGTCTCAAAATTAATTTTTAGATGATTCTATTTCCTAAAGGGGCTAATTCCAAGGCAGGGGCAAACATGACTACTCTGGAAGAATGAAGAGTTTATAATAAGCTCTTGGTCAAACCTGATCAAAGTAAGCAGAATGCTGTAATCATCAATCTCATTACTGTGAGAAAATGGCATAGATATTTAAAGCTTTATTACTCAAAGTGTGTTCCACGGATCAGCAGCATGGCAAAACCTGGGAGCTTGCTAGAAGTGCAGAAATCCTAGGCTCCACCCAGATCTACTAAATCTTAACAGTATCCCAGGTGACTCAAGTAGCCCTAGTTAAAAGGAGAATGGCAGAGTGACAATAAAATTCTCAAATTCCCTTTAATGGTAGTATGATTTCAGAAAGAAACCCCATCGACCATGGGCCAGCAACATGAAAAAAAAAAAAAATTTACTGTGAACAAGATAAAAGCATAAAGCCATAACTGAAAAACAAGAGATGCAAATGAGGAGACTAAAGCAGAAGTAGATCAGAACACGTTTGGAGAGGTGGCATAGGTGCTCGTGTTTCATACCATCTATAGATATAAAGTTGCAGATCTAAACCCAGCAGAGGCTAGATGTTCACTGTTTAGGTGACACGGGTAACATGTGTGACATGTGTGACAAGCACCTGAACTAGACTTCAGAATAAAATGGTGCTTCGGCTATCTATAGAGTCTGAAAAATATATTTGTAAAAATTTGTAAAAAAGAAAAAAAATGTATTTGTAAAATAAAATAGGCATGCTAACATATCCTGTGGGGGCACCTGGTTCAGTCAGACTCTTGGTTTAGGCTCCAGGGAGGAAACTCTGCATTCAGTCTCTGTGCTCAGCAGTGAGTCTGCTTGAGATTCTCTCTCTCTGTCCCTCCCCTCCTCTTTCTCAAATAAATAAATTAATCTTAAAAAAATTTTCCTGTAAAAAATAGAGACTATGTAAAATTATTTTATGTTTAATAGAGAGAAAATTATAGGCAGTAATAAGGAATATGGGAGGTATTATTTCAGTCAGAGGTTTAAGCATGCCAAGGTCATTTTCTTGTTTGTGAGGAAGACAGATATGTTTAATAACTTCAATTATTTTATGAGTGATATACAATGTTAAAATGTTAAGTTAACCATTTACAAAGGAAATTAATCTATAAAATGAAAAATACATTGTGACACGAATGAAAGGTCAAAATGAGAAAATATAAAGTTAAGACAATTTATGACAAACAGAAAACGCTGAATAAGTGTGGTGCAAATCAATTTAAATATATCAATTTTCTGGGGTGCCTGGGTGGCTCAGTGGGTTAAAGCATCTGCCTTCAGCTCAGCTCATGATCTCAGGGTCCTGGGATCAAGCCCCGCATCAGGCTTTCTGCTCAATGGGGAGCCTGCTTCCTCCTCTCTCTCTCTGCCTGCCTCTCTGCCTACTTGTGATCTGTCTGTCAAGTAAATAAATAAAATCTTTAAAAAATTTAAAAAAATATCAATTTTCCATAACATGGATCAAATTCACCCAAATGTACACAATCAAATAAAATGAAAAAGTGCAAGAAAACACTAAAATTAAGTGAATCAAAACTCCAAGAATAAAAGAACAGCTAAATGGGTAAACAGATAATTATTAAACAAAAGAAATTTGTTAAAGAAATATTGTTATCAGAAGAAATAGATATTCAGGTAAAAGTAATAATGAGAGCGATACTATGGTATACTATATAATGAAAAAAGGAACAAGTTTTCAAAACTAAAAATAAAAACTAAGATGGTACATTGACCTAATAACAAAGCTTGAAATCTATAACAAAAAATTAAGAACAGAATTCTAAGAAGAAACAAATTCACCTAGAATTTGACAGTGACATTCTAATATAATACTCTAATTGTCAGATTAAAAAATAAATTTAAAAATTATAAAAATACATAAGATTTCAATAAACTAGTTAACAAACTTTATCTAATATACATTTAGAGAGATACTCTAAACATGACACTGACCGTTGTCAATTGCAAATAATTCTTTTACCAGAAATGAGCATGTTTAAGGCCAGAAATTCTTTATAATTTCTAAAAAGTAATGTGACACTGGTAAAGTATTCTAATAATAGCAAATCAAAATAATAAAACACAAAAAGGTGATTTTAAACCTATGTTAAAAGTCAGGGATGTTTATGCTCCCAGGAGGATGAAGGAGACATGCTTTGTTCTATTTTTAATACTTTTTAAAGCTTTTTATCTAAAACCCAGTTAGTTAACACACAGTGTAATAATAGTTTCAGGTGTACAACATAGTGTTTCAACACTTCCATATAACACTCAGTGCTCACCACAGTAAGCATACTCCCTAATCCACATCACTTATTTAACCCATTTTTAATACTTAATATATTAGTAACAACAAAAAATCCTAAGGAATATATATATATAACATAACAAAAAAAATCTCAAGTGTGAAGAGAAGGCAGACCAGCTAGGGACATCGGGACACAGGAAATGACACAGTAGTGAGTTCCCTGGGGTTTCTTTTTATCTCCTATATCTCAGCACTGGAGCTGAAGAAGCAGCAATCTGGAAATATCAACTGACTGCAGACCGAAAACAACAGCAAAAAAACCCTGTTACATCTAGCTAAAGGGCGAGGAAAAGAGACGCCTACCAAGATTAAAAAACAACAACAACAACTTCTCAGTGATACCTACTCTGTTCCTGCCAAACATCACAGAAAAATCTGTGACATCTAAGTTATCTAATTTATTGATAAACTGTTGTTGACACTAGTCCCTTAAAATCTTTCTATTTCTGTAACGTCAAGACTAATGTTCTTTCATTTTCTATTTTAGTAACGAGTCTTTTTTTTTTTCTTGATCAGTCTAACAAAAGATTTGTCAAATCTGTTAATATTTTTGAACAACTACTTTTGGTTTTAATTATTTTCTCTATCATTATTCTCTTCCTTGTTTTATTTAGTTCCATTCTAGTGTTTTTCATTTCCTTTCCTATGTTTGCTTTGTGTATAACTTGCTCTTTTTCTTTCTATTTTCTTAATATGGAAACTTACATCATTGATTAAAGATCTTTTGCCCTTTTTAATATAAGGATGCTGTTTAATTATGTATTTTTCAGTTCTCAGTTTAGCTTCATGTATCTTGTGGTCTGTCCCTATATGTGGGTGTCCCTATATATGTCTGTACATATGTGGCTATAACTGTTATATCTTTTTTTATTATTAACTGTTACATCTTCTTAATGGACTGAACTCTTTGTCACATCCTTCTTTCTCTAGTAGTAGTATTTTCTTAATGTCTATTTCATCTGATGTTAGGATAACCATTCCAGCTCTTTTTGAATCTAAAGTTTGTCTCTTGTAGAAAAGATACATTGAATCAAGTTTTTAAAAACTAATTCTACCAATCTGTGGCTTTTATGTAGAGGTTTACTGAAAGTAGATGTTTTCTAGTATATTATTCCAGTTCCTGTGTTGTTTCCTCTCTACATTTTTTGGACTTCTTGGGAGTTGCCATTGGGATTCCAATTAATTTCCAACATTTAAAACAACATCATTCAATTAATACCAAGTTAATTTTATTAATACACAGAATCTTTGCTCCAGTATAGTTCCTTCCCTTCCATCCTCCTTTGTAATACTATTTGCCAAACTAGCTACCTCTTTATACACCATAGCCCACTGAGATAGTCTTATAGTAACTGCTTTATGCAGTTATCTTTTAAATGAGAATAGAGAAGCTAAGAGTTTCAAAGATTATATATATTCTATCATTACTACTTACTTGCATCATCATCTTTACCACTCTCTTTATTCCTCCATGCTATGTGAGTCATTAACTATTTTTCTTTCAGTTCAGCCTGAAAAACTTTCATTAGTATTTCTAGTAGAGCACATATGCTAACACTGGATTCTCTTAGTTTTTATTTATCAGTTAATGTCTTTATTATTCTTTTATTTTTGAATGATAGTTTTAGTAGAAGATTTCTTGGCTGATAGTCCCTTTTACTTATTTTTATTCCTTTATTTTATTTTTTTAAAAAACACTTTACATATGTCATTTGTAAATATGGTATCTGTTATCTCCCTAAGGAAGTGCCTCCAATGTGATGCACATTCTTAATAAGCTTATTCTGCAGCAAAATATAGTTATAAAACCTTGAGGGGAACCTTAAGTGGAGAGCTAGGGAAAGTGAAAAAAAACAGAGAGATTTTAGGAAAGGGGGAGTAATAATAAAAAAAAGAATTCATGTAAAAATTATAAATTACATAAACATGAAATATAATGCCAATGATCACTTACCTCTTATCAAATATCTCAGAGGTTGAAAGATAGTGAAAAATATCTTTGCAGTGCTGAAATAAAAAGGAAATATGTCAATTGAGAATTCCATATTCAGTGACATTTTTGAAAAATAATGAATTATCTGAAATAAGAGGAGTTACCCAAAAGGATTAAAGGGGAAAATAATCCCAGTTCACAAACTACCAAGAATAATGTCTTTTAATAATAGCCAGATTAGAAAACCTTGCATTTTATGGGACACTGATATTACTCAGACAGGTTTTATCTCAGATGGGAAGGCAAACAAATCTTAGATAAAATAATGCACTGTTCCCACTTAAAACCTTAAAAGGAAGATCTAGAAGTTCTAAGTTGCTTCGAGGAAACTGACAGCATTAGCTGACTCAAGAATATGTATAGCATGTAGAAATATCCAGCATCCATAAGGAAAATCTACATTGGCACCCTGCTAAAAAGTAGGCAAAGAAGCAGACAACAAGACTCATGATCACAACAAGAAAAATAACAAAGATTGACCCTAGTATGATACAGCTGACAAGTAATAGAAAAGGATATTAAAAGTTAGAATATCTATATTCCATTAGTAAGAAAAGAAGTGTATGCTTTTTAAACTAGCACAAAACAATTGTAAAATAAAATTTAAAAGTTTCATTCACAACAGAAAAATGAAATAAGATACTCAGGAATAAATTCACAAAAGCCATGCAGTATCTCTACACTGAAATCTATAGAACACTGCTAACTCAAAAAACACTAAAATTGAACATACCTTGTTATACTTTGGGAAAATCATTCATTTTATTGATTCAAGGAAATAACTATCAACATTACTAAAGATATTTTTGGAGACATTGATGATGGTTCTAAATCTTATAGAAATATAAATGACCCACTAGAGCCAAAGCAGTTGTGAAAAAGAAGTATCCAGTGGTCTGATTACATTACCTAATTTCAAGGCAAAATATAAGTGTAAAATCACCAAAAAGCATGATATCAGTGAAAGAAGAGACATATAGATTAATGGGACAGAATTCAGAAACATTGGATATATATCCAATTAATTTTCAACAAAGATCTCAAGGCAATTCAATGGTAAAAGAAAAGGTTTTTCAAAAAAATCATGCTAGAAGTATTTGGTTATACAACTAAGAGAAAAATGAACATACACCAAAATTAACTTGAACTGGATCAGAGGCTAAACTTAAAAGGTAAAATTATAGGGGGAGAGGTCAAGATGGTGGAGAAGTAGCAGGCTGAGATGACATCAGGTAGCAGGAGATCAGCTAGATAGCTTATCAAACCACTGCAAACCCTTACAAATCCAGCAGGAGAGTGAAGAGAAGAAGAGCAACAATTCTAGAAGCAGAAAATCGACCACTTTCTGAAAGGCAGGACAGGCAGAGAAGTGAATCCAAGCCACGGGAAGATATATCACGGTGGGGAGGGGCTGGCTCCTGGCAAGCGGCAGAACAACAGAGCACTATATCAGGACTTTCAAAAGTCTGCTCCAGAGACTAAACCAGTGTGAAGCCCACGTGGGGTCAGTGTGGCCCCAGGTCCTGTGGGGTCACAGAAGGATCGGGGGTGTCTGAGTGTCGCAGAGCTTGCAGGTATTAGAGAGGGGAAGCTGACTACAGAGACAGAGCTGAGGAGTGAGCTCTCAACTCGGGGTTACCTTGGACCATAAGCCATGGCACAGGCCACTGCTATGTGAGTGAGGTCCCCACAAGATCCAGGGAGACACCCCTGGGGGAGTTCAGGAATCTGCAGGGTCCGAAGACACCATGTGGAGCTGAGTGCCAGAGACAGAGACGCTTGGTCACAGGCTGGGTGAACTCGGAGCAAGGCAGGAGGCCAGCAAGACCAGAGTGATTGAGTGCTTTTCTACAAGCACGGTCAGAAGCCAGAGAGACAGGAGTGATTGAGCGCTTTTCTCTGAGGGTGCAATGAGGAGTGGGATCCTGGCTCTAGGCTCCTCCGGGCCAGAGATTGGGAAGCCGCCATTTTCATTCCCATTCTTCGGAACTCTACGGAAAGCATTCAGGGACCAAAAGCTCCCAAAAGTGAACCCGAGGGGATTACTTAGCCTGGCCCCATAAGGGCGGTGCAATTCTGCATCAGGCAAAGACACTTGAGATCACTACAACAGGCCCCTCCCCCAGAAGATCAATGAGAAATCCAGCCAAGACCAAGTTCACTAACCAAGGAGAGCAGCGAAATTCCAGAGGAGAAAGCAAAGCATGGAATTCATGACTTTCTCCCCATGATTCTTTAGTCTTGCAGTTAAATAACTTTTTTTAATTTTTTTTTCTTCTGCTAATTTTTTTTAACTTTTACCCTTTCCTCTTTTAACGTTTTTTAACTAGTTTATCTTAATAATACCTTTCATAAAAAAATGATAATATTTTTTGAACCTTCATTATTATAGTCATATTTTATCCTTCATTGTTATCTAACTTTATCTTTTGTATACACATAGGGTTTTTTCTTCTAAAAAATTTGGGGTACTACTTCTTCTAATAGATCAAAATATGCCCTAAATCTAGCTCTGGGCTTTTTCTAGTCTCCAGCCTGAGCAAATTCTCTCCATTTTCTTTTCCTTTATTCTACCAACCAACTTACTTTATCAACTCCTTTTTTAGAAATTAAAAAAAATGTTTTCATCTTTATAGGCATATTCCATCCCTTTATTGTGTTTACCTAAATATATGTTTTTCATTCTTTAAAATTTGGGAGGTAGTTTCTTCTAGGAGACCAAAATTCTCCCAAAATTAAGTGGGTGACCTTGCTCTAGTCATCAGTCTAATATATATATATATGTATATATACATATATATTTCTTTTTTTTTCTTTTTCATATTTTTTATTTGCTTTCTTTTTCTAATTTTTTTTTCCTGAACTTCTTTTTATCCACTTTCTCCCCCCACGATTTAGGGTCTCTTCTGATTTGGTTAAAGCACATTTTCCTGGGGTCTTTGCCACCCATTTAGTATTTTATTTGCTCCTTCATATATTCTTATCTAGACAAAATGACAAGGCAGAAAAACTCACCACAAAGAGGTGGCACTGAAGAACAAGAACAGAGGCAGTACCAAAGGCTAGGGACTTAATCAATACAGGCATTGGTAATATGTCAGATCTACAGTTCAGAATAGCAATTCTCAATGTTCTAGCTGGGCTTGAAAAAGGCATGGAAGATATTAGAGAAACCATCTCTGAAGAGATAAAAGCCCTTTCTGGAGAAATAAAAGAACTAAAATCTAATCAAGTTGAATTTTTAAAAAACCTATTAATGAGGTACAATAAAAAAATGGAGGCTCTTACTGCTAGGATAAATGAGGCATAAGAAAGAATTAGTGATATAGAAGACCAAATGACAGAGAATAAAGAAGCTGAGAAAAACAGAGACAAACAAATACTGGACCATGAGGGGAGAATTTGAGAAATAAGTGCCACCATAAGACGAAACAACATTAGAATAATTGGGATTCCAGAAGAAGAAGAAGAGAGAGAGAGAGAGAGAGGAGCAGAAGGTATACTGGAGAGAATTATTGCAGAGAATTTCCCTAATATGGCAAAGAGAACAAGCATCAAAATCCAGGAGGTTCAGAGAAGCCCCCTCAAAATCAATAAGAATAGGTCCACACACCGTCACCTAATAGTAAATATTACAAGTCTTAGCAACAAAGAGAAAATCCTGAAAGCAGCCCGGGACAAGAAGTCTGTAACATACAATGGTAAAAATATTAGATTGGCTGCGGACTTATCCACAGAGACCTGGCAGGCCAGAAAGAACTGGCGTGATACATTCAAGGCATTAAACGAGAAAAACATGCAGCCAAGAATACTATATTCGGCTAGGCTGTCATTGAAAATAGAATTAGAGATAAAAAGCTTCCAGGAAAAACAAAAACTGAAAGAATTTGCAAACACCAAACCAGCCCTACAGGAAATATTGAAAGGGGTCCTCTAAGCAAAGAGAGAGCTTATAAGTAGTAGACCGGGAAGGAACAGAGACAATATACAGTAACAGTCACCTCACAGACAATACAATGGCACTAAATTCATATCTCTCAGTAGTTACCCTGAATGTAAATGGGCTAAATGCCCCAATCAAAAGACACAGGGTATCAGAATGGATAAAAAAACAAAACCCATCAATATGCTGCCTACAAGAAACTCATTTTAGACCCAAAGACAACCCCAGATTTAAAATAAAGGGAGGAAAAACAATTTACCATGCTAATGGACATCAGAAGAAAGCTGGGGTGGCAATCCTTATATCATATTAATTAGATTTAAAGCAAAGACTATAATAAGATATGAGGAAGGACAGTATAACATACTCAAAGGGTCTGTCCAGCAAGAAGATCTAACAATTTTAAATATCTATGCCCCTAACATGGGATCAGCCAACTATATAAACCAATTAATAACAAAATAATAAAAAAGACACACATCAACAATAACACAATATCAGTAGGGGACTTTAACACTCCCCTCACTGAAATGGAGAGATCATCCAAGCAAAATATCAACAAGGAAATAAAGATCTTAAATGACACACTGGACCAGATTGACATCACAGATGTACATATTCAGAACATTCCATCCAAAAGCAACAGAATACACATTCTTCTCTAGTGCACATGGAACATTCTCCAGAATAGATCACATTCTGGGTCATAAATCAGGTCTCAACTGGTATCAAAAGACTGGGACCATTCCCTGCACATTTTCAGACCACAATGCTCTGAAGCTAGAACTCAATCACAAGAGGAAATTTGGAAAGAACCCAAATACATGAAGACTAAACAGCATCCTTCTATTTTTTTTTTTTTTTAAAGATTTTTATTTATTTATTTAACAGAGAGAAATCACAAGTAGATGGAGAGGCAGGCAGAGAGAGAGAGAGAGGGAAGCAGGCTCCCTGCTGAGCAGAGAGCCCGATGCGGGGCTCGATCCCAGGACCCTGAGATCAGACCTGAGCCGAAGGCAGCGGCTTAACCCACTGAGCCACCCAGGCGTCCTTCTAAAGAATGAATGGGTCAACCAGTCATTCTTTAGAATTGGTTGACCAGGTCAACCAATTAAAGAAGAATTGAAAAAAATTCATGGAAACAAATGATAATGAAAACACAACGGCTCAAAATCTGTGGGACACAGCAAAGGCAGTCCTGAGAGAAAAATATAGAGTGATATAAGCCTTTCTCAAGAAATAAGAAAGGTCTCAAATACACAACCTAACCCTACATCTAAAGGAGATGGAGAAAGAACAACAAAGAAAGCCTTAACCCAGTAGGAGAAGAGAAATAATAAAGATCAGAGCAGAATCAATGAAATAGAAACCAAAAAAAAAAAAAAAAAGAAAAAGAAAAAGTCAATGAAACTAGGAGCTGGTTCTTTGAAAGAATTAATAATATTGATAAACCCCTGGACAGACTTATCAAAAAGAAAAGAGAAAGGACCCAAATAAATAAAATCATGAATGAAAGAGGAGAGATCACAGCCAACACCACAGAAATACTAACAACTATAAGAACATACTATGAACAACTCTACGCCAACAAATTTGACAATCTGGAAGAAATGGATGCATTCCAAGAGACATATAAACTACCACAACTGAACCAGGAAGAAATAGAAAACCTGAACATACCCATAATCAGTAAGGAGATTGAAACAGTCATCAAAAATCTCCAAATAAACAAGAGTCCAGGGCCAGACGGCTTCCCAGGGGAATTCTACCAAATATTTAAAAAAGAATTAACCCACTGAAAATATCATTCTCAATGGAGAAAAACTGATAGCTTTTCCACTAAGGTCAGAAACACAGCAGGGATGTCCATTATTGCCACTGCTATTCAACATAGTACTAGAAGTCCTAGCCTCAGCAATCAGACAACAAAAAGAAATTAAAGGCACCCAAATCAGCAAAGAAGAAGTCAAACTCTCACTCTTTGCAGATGATATGATACTATATGAGGAAAACCCAAAAGACTCCACTCCAAAACTGTTAGAACTTATACAGGAATTCAGTACAGTGTCAGGATATAAAATTAATGCACAAAAATCAGTTGCATTACTTTACACCAACAATAAGACAGAAGAAAGAGAAATTAAGGAGTCAATCCCATTTACAACTGCACCCGAAACCATAAGACACCTAGGAATAAACCTAACCAAAGAGGCAAAGAATCTATACTCAGAAAACTATAAAGTACTCATGAAAGAAATTGAGGAAGACACAAAGAAATGGGAAAATGTTCCATGCTCCTAGATTGGAAAAACAAATATTATGATAATGTCTATGCTACCTAAAGCAATCTACACATTTAATGAAATCCCTATCAAAATCCCATCCATTGTTTTAAAGTAATGGAACAAATGATCCTAAAATTTATATGGAACCAGAAAAGACCAAAGGAATATTGACAAAGAAAGCCAATTGTGGTGGCATCACAATTCAAGACTTCAAGCTCTATTACAAAGCTGTCATCATCAAGACAGCATGGTACTGGCACAAAAACAGACACATAGATCAACGGAACAGAACAGAGAGCCCATAAATAGACCCTCAACTCAATGGTCAACTAATCTTTGACAAAGCAGGGAAGAATGTCCAATGGAAAAAAGACAGTATCTCCAATCTGTAAAAATTGGAAAGCCACATGCAGAAAAATGAAATTGGACCATTTTCTTACACTACACACGAAAATAGACTCAAAATGGATGAAGGACCTCAATGTGAGAAAGGAATCCATCAAAATCCTTGAGGAGAACACAGGCAGCAACTTCTTTGATCTCAGCCGCAGCAACGTCTTCCTAGGAACATCGCCAAAGGCAAGGGAAGCAAGGGCAAAAATGAACTATTGGGATTTCATCAAGATCAAAAGCTTTTGCACAGCAAAGGAAACAGTTATCAAAACCAAAAAACAACTGACAGAATGGGAGAAGATATTTGCAAATATCTAAAATTAACAAGTCAGGAAATGACAGATGCTGGTGAGGATATGGAGAAAGGGGAGCACTCCTACACTCTTGGTGGGAATGCAAGCTGTTGTGACCACTCTGGAGAAAAGCATGGAGGTTCCTCAAAAAGTTGAAAATAGAGCTACCCTATGATCCAGCAATTGCACTACTGGGTATTTACCATAAAGATACAAACACAGTGATCTGAAGGGGCACGTGCACCCAAATGTTTATAGCAGCAATGTCCACAATAGCCAAACTACAGAAAGAACCTAGATGTCCATCAAAAGATGAATGGATAAAGAAGAAGTGGTATATATATTCAATAGAATACTATGCAGCCATCAAAAGAAATGAAATCTTGCCATTTGCAACAATGTAGATGGAACTAGAGGGTATTATGCTGAGCAAAATAAGTCAGTTGGAGAAAGACAACTATGATATGCTCTCCCTGATATGAGGAAGTGGAGATGCAATGTGGGGAGTTTGGGGGGTAAGAAAAGAATAAATGAAACTAGATGGGATTGGGAGGGAGAAAAACCATAAGAGACTCTTAATCTTGCAGAACAAACTGAGGGTTGCTGGGGGAAGAGAGGTTGGGAGAGGGTGGTGGGGTTATGGACATTGGGGAGGGGTATGCTGTGGTGAGTGCTGTGAAGTGTGTAAACCTGGCGAGTCACAGACCTGTACCTTTGGGGCTAAAATTACATTATATGTTTATTAAAAATTTTTTTTAAAAAGCTAAAATTATAATACTTCCTGTAGAAAACATAAATGAAGATCTTTGTTCTCTTGGGTAAACAAAGATTTCTTAGGTAAGACACAAGAAATGCAAGTCATAATGGAACAAATGAGAAACTAGAGTCTCTCAAAATAGGAATATTTTATCTTCAAAAGACGTCATGTGGGACGCCTGGGTGGCTCAGTTGGTTAAGCAGCTGCCTTCGGCTCAGGTCATGATCCCAGGGTCCTGGGATCGAGTCCCACATCGGGCTCCTTGCTCGGCAGGGAGCCTGCTTCTCCCTCTGCCTCTGCCTGCCTCTTTGTCTGCCTGTGCTCGCTCTCTCTCCCTCTGTCTCTGGCAAATAAATAAAAAATATCTTTAAAAAAAATTATTAAAAAAAAAAAGACGTCATGAAGGAAACAAAAAAGCAAGCCACCAAATGGAAACAGGTTTAGTACATATATGTGACATATCTGTAGCCAGAATACATTAAGCAACCTTATGAATCACTTTTAAGAAGGTGAACAACCCATTTTAAAAAGTACAAGTATTTGGACAGATAAGTTGGTCAATAAGCACATGATAAAGTATTTAACAATATTTGTCATCAGGGGAATGCAAACCAAAGTCATAAGGGGCTCTACACTGTTACACATTTATGAGACTGGCTAAAATGATAAGAATTGTCTATACAAAGTTTTGTAGTAGATGTGATACTGCTAGAATGTAACACATTGCTGGCAGGAACTAAAAACGGTACAACTACTTTAGAAAAAATATTTGGAAGTCTCATAAAATATTAAGCATATGCTTGCCATAATTCTCAGGCATTTCATTTCTATGCATTTACTCAATATAAAGAGAAACATTTTTCAACATAAAGACATGTACATATGTCCAATACTATTCCACTGTTGGTACTGAAAGACTGAATGCTAAGAAATCCCCAATCCTGGGCAAACTAGGATTTGTTTTTGTCACCCATCATATAGATATTAATAAATAAATAAATAAATGAAGTAAGTTGAAAGTTTGGTGAGTAAAGTTATTTATGTATTTTCAAAGTGAAACCTAAATCACATTTACAAAGGAGCAAAAATAATTTTTCAGTGTAGAAATCTGGCGGACACTACATTAATCAAATGATCAAAGTGAGCATCCTCAATTATGGTACAAATAGAAATTTTGTCTGACCTGATAGGATGCAATGAAAACCATGCAGCATGTATCTGTGGCATTCTCATCAGAAAGTGTAGGCTGCATATAATCATGAGGGACTGTCCAGCAAATTCATATTTAGAGACATTCTTTAAAATGATTAGGCTACATTTTCAAAAGTATTAACCTACTGAAAGTCAAGGAAAGGCTGGGAAACTACTCCAGAATGAACAGTCTTTAAAGATCAGATGATTGTATGTATCAATGTAAATTTCCTTATTATATTGGTCCCACTAAGGTTAGAGGAATGTCCCTTCATTTATAGAAAATATACCCTGGAGTATTCAGGAATGATGGACATAGGTTAATAACTTACTATCAGAAAAGTCAGGAATGATTTTTCTATACTCTACCTCTTGTTTTGCAAGTTTATGATTGTTTAAAAATATAAGAATAAACTTAAAATCCTCTAAATGAAAAAAATGAAACCATATCTAAGGTTCGTAAAAAGTTATAGTTTAAGAGAAGATGAATGTCAGAAGCTATCTCTATCTCTATCTATTCATCTAATGATGAATACCTCTAGTACACAAAATTTGCTGAAGAATAGCCTAGAGGCTGCTAGCATGAAAAAAATGTATCTCTAACTCAAGACAGTACAAAATGCTAAACATGTTAAGGCAACTAAAACAAAAATATATTGACCATTAAAATTTCTACAAAGCCCTTCCATTTTCAAATTCAACTTGTGAAATATAGTTTTCTAATTTAAAAAGTACTTAAATGTATAGAAACTAATCCAATAAGACTTATGTCCCTTTAAAAGTTACTGATTAAACTTATTAATATTAAATATCACATATTCCCATTTTAGTAAAGTATGCCACTTTCATAGAAGTTAATTTTTCAGCATGTATGTGTATTTTTTACAATTTCGATAATGACTATATTTTGCTTAACCCTAGACAATATCCTTTATGAGAAGATTATCACAAATTCAGGAGTATTTACCCTCTGTGAAGTGAACATGGTGAAGTAGAAATTTCACTTATGTCCCAATAAAATTCCAGAAGAAAAAAACAATAGTACAGGTACAAATTATTTTTCTCTAAGTTATACACTAAATTTGGAAAAATTAGGAAAAATTAAATGAATTTCATGGAGAATATTATGATTTTCATTATTTATATAAGTGCATTTCAAAGGAAGAATGGGTGATTTGAGGAGGGAGAGCTCACCTTCTTAGGCCAAATTACAAGTTTGATTATGTAAGTGCAAGCATAGCAATAAAAAGGGTTTTTGTCATTGAAGGTGATTAGCATTTTCTTCTACATAAACACAATAAAATTTAGGAGAAATAATAAAGAATAAAAAGAAAAGTGAGTGAAAGAAGAGAGAACAGCCACTTAAATCCCGGCTTCTGGAAGAAAAATTGTATGACAAACCCAAGGGCAATTTAAAATCTTCCAGCATTGTTTCCCTGGGAGCCTGCCAATAGGCAAATGCTAAAACTAGAAAAACTGCCTTCACAGCTTGTCATCAGAACTCAATAAGGGCAGTTAGGGGTTTAGTAGTGACCTGAGGTTCTGACCTTCTCAACAAAATAAGAAGGAAAACTTAGGGGGAAAGAAGTTGGAATATGGATTGATATGTTGGTGACCTACACATGGTCTTCCTAAGTCATTCTACATGGATATATTAAAGGTATATACCCCTGACATATTAAACACAATTACAGAAGTTCAGAAGACAGTCTGTTTTATACAAACTTGGCTTAAATTTTTAGAATTCATACAACCCTTCTTAGTTTCCTCAAATAGTAATGTCCTATTTTGTGGTAAGCAAGTAATACATTCATATTATTTTATTTTTTCAATTTATTCACTGCACTAGTACTCCCCCAAATCCTATGTCAATTACCATTTTGTTAATATTAATTTCCTCAATTAATTATGCTTCATTTTGTTTAAGGTAAGGTAGTTTTGTGTTTTTTTTTTTTTTTAGAAGGTTATTTAAAGTTATAGTGTCCATTAGTGGGTTCCTGCAACACCTAATAGAGTATATGGTATAAAACGGGCACTCGGTTCTGTTTATTGGTAAAGTTACAACTACTAATACTTACAGAGACCTATATGCTTGAAATATAAATATTATTTGAAATTTTCTTCTTAATGATCTTGACTTTACCAGAGACAGAATGTACCACCAAATCAGAGGACAGGGGAATTTAGGAGTGCTTCTTATTTGAAACACATGCGTTATTATATTCTCTTTTATCACTATTGTAATGCAGATTTCTGTAAGCAAAATCACAGAATAGAAATGGAAAGAAACAAGTGCCACTCATCCTACAATCTTTATGAAATAGGATTGTTTATATTCAATATTTTGAAGAACAATTCAGAGCACACGTATCTATAGAGAGGAGGACTTACTGAACCAAAGTTAAGGGAAACAGTATACAAGGTAGAAGCATCCTCAGAAGGATGTGGAGCTGGAGGTATAGCAAAAAGGAAGATTATAAAAGAATGTCAGAGTATAGCGTTAAGTGAAAGACAGGCAAGTGAAACGTTTACCAATAATAACAATTTCTTGAGAGTACAAATTTTCATTTCCAAATTTTTACAAAATAAGGACTTGCCCTATCCCTACGTCTTTTATTTCAGTTTCCTTTAGGTATCTGTCCTCCAGAGTGGCTTTGGTTTTTTAATATACCCATTAGGTGATATATTAAAACAAATAAAAGAACCCACACTGTCAAATAGATGTTGGTGTTTAAAGGCTAATGCTGGAAGGGAGAAGTGGAAGTACTGAAAATATTAGAAGGCTAGCTGGGATGTTTATTGATGCTCTGAATTCATGGAATATAAGCCTTGTCAAACTTGGTAAGAAGTTGATTCTTGTAGCTTTAAAGATTTATTGGATATAAAAGAAGTATTCTGTGATGCTGCACGCAAAATAATTTCTGCTTCCAGCCTTCTTACTTCACTCTCCCAGGACTCAAGGGACCACTCAAGCATGAGATGGATCACATGCATGAACATACTCTGCTGCATAGATTGGATAGGAGATATTTAGAAATAGGGTTAAAATTAATTAAATATATGAAATTCTAGTATCTGCAATGTTTCTCTATATGCTGTTTATCCCAAAGGTATTACATTTTTCAATGATTTTACCAACAAATACATTTATATTAGTGTTCTAAAAATTATTTTGTACTTTGAACGCATTGAAATAAATTTCAAGACTTTTGGTCGTTTCTTTTCTGATTCTGAACCAAAGATAACAGACGCAGTATTTAGCATGTACATCTTAAGTGCATTTTTATTACCATAGGTAACATAGCTGAATGTGATTATGTGCTAGATACTTGCAAAATAAACAGAACTACATATAGCAAGCAATTACATAAAAGAAACTACAAACTGTTGTGTTTAATCGGTTATATACGAAATACACTCTCTAATGAAAAATTACTAAAGCCAGCACCAAGACATTTATGAATATAAAAACAGTAAATAAAATGTCCTCAGAAACAAGCAAATATTCAAGCTACTCTTTGGCAAATTTGCTGTGATATGCTGTTGAGTAAGGATAAATAAGCTAACAAATGGGAAAACATATATTTTACTAAATGTCACTTACATGAATTAAACTTTCACAAATACCCTAATAAACCAATTCAATTAGGAGGCATTTCACATGTTTAAAATTCGCTTCAGGTACAACTAGATGGCCCTCTCAGGAATGAAAATGTCACACTTTGATCATTTTATGGTAGATATTTAAAAGAATTCAGACATGCAAAAATTATCTTCAATTCCTTTTTTTCATTGACATTATAAAATACAGCTTACATAAAAGTTTAGTAATTAAGGTATGAAAAACTGATGTTTAGTGTAAATTTGAATAATACATAATTATCTATGCTCTAATTTAGATTATTTGATAGTCTTCATTTTGTTTTTAAAGATATTGATAGTTTTCGGGGTGCCTGGGTGGCTCAGTTGATTAAGCATCAATCTTTGGCTCAGGTTATGATTCTCACAGTCCTGGGATCTAGCTCTGCATCAGGCTCCCTGCTCAGAGTGGAGTCTGCTCCTCCCTCTCCCTCTGGCCCTCCCACCTCGCTCAAGCAAGCTCTCTCAAATAAATAAATATATAAATAAATAATCTTATCAAAATAAAGATATTAAAAATTTTAAATTATGAAAGCTATTCTTTTAATGTTTGTTAGGCAGTTTTAAAACTACTTAATTTGAGATAATTGTAGATTCACTTTCACTTTTAAGAAATAATACAGAGAAAGATACATCTTACAAAGCTACAGTAACATAATACAACCAGGAAATTGACATTGATACAATCCACCATCCATGTTTGCATTTTACCGATTTTAATTTATGTGTGTATACGTGTGTGTGCATGTATGTGTTCAGGTATGTGCCATTTTATTTTACATGTAGAATCCTATGATTGTCACCATATTCATATAAGAACAGTTTCATCACAAAGATGTCTTGTGCTGCTACTCTTTTTTATCCACATCCATCTCTCTCCTGCTTCTTTTTCATAACTCCTAGCAATCATTAATTTTTGTTCTACAGCTCTATAATCCCATCATTTCAAGAATGTTATATAAATTTGATCATATAATTACAAACTGTATTTTGAGATTAGCCTTTTTTACTCAGCATAATTCTTCTGAGAGTCAAACAAGTTTTGTGTTACCAATCTTTTTTTTTTTTTTTTTTTGTCAAGTAATATTCCATGACATGGATTTAAGCAGATCATTTAACCATTCACCTAATAAAGGACATTTGGTTTGCTTTCATTTTGGGGATATCATAAACAGAGATACTATGAGCATTTGTTTATAAGTTTAGTACGAATGTAAATTATTAGGTCTCTGGGATAAATGCCCAGGATTAAATTTTCCAGGCCACAATGTCATTATATGTTTGTTTGTTGTAGGATTTTATTTATTCATTCAAGACAGGGAGAGAATGAGAGAGAAGGAGGGGAAAAAAGCCAGGAAGGAGCAGAGGGAGAGGGAAACATAGGTTCCCCACCCAATACAGGGCTCAATCCCAGGAGCCCAGGATTACGGCCTGAGCCATAAGCAGATGCTTAACCAACTGACCCACTCAGGTGCTCCATTATATGTTTAATTGTTTAAGAAACTATTATAATATTTCAGAGTGGATACACTATTTTGCATTCCCAACAATAGTGTGTATAGTGACTCAATTTTTCTGCAACCTCGCCAGAATTCGCTATTATTATTCTTTACTTTAGCCATTCTGCCAGATAATATTGCTTTTCCCTAATGGTTAATGATGTTTAACAGCTTGTCATCTATATATTTACTATCTATACATACTTTACAGTTAAATGCCTACTCACGTATTTTGCTCATTTTTTAATTGGACTTTTTGCATCTTTCTTTTGAATTTTAGGTTTCTTCCTATATTCTAGATATTAATCCTTTGTCAGAAATGTGGTTTGCAAAGATTTTCTCCAAGTATAGTTTGTCTATGCATCCTTTTAATAGGGCTTTTCATAGAGTAAAAGTTCTTTAATTTCAAAAAGTACAATTTGCCAATTTTTTCATTTGTACAGATTATGCATTTGACATTAAGTCTAAGAACTCTGTGCCTTTTCCTCTTTTTTCTTTTTTACTTCTTTGCGAATGTTCTATATTTTCACGCTTACGTTTAGGTCCATGATCAATTTTGAGTTAATTTTGGTATAATGTTTGAGGTTTAGTCTGAGGTTCCTTTTTGGAGGATGGCGATAACAACTCTGGATGCTTACTTGTTCCAACATCCTTTATTTAAAGTGCTATTCTTCCTCCATTGGATGGATTGCTGTTTCATCTTGGTTAAAAATCAGTAGGGCATATTTGTGCAGAACTCCTTCTGGGCTTTCTAGTTTTTTCCACTGATATAGCTCAGTGATCTATGTATTCCTCTTCTGGTATCAAAATGCCTTAATTATTCTAACTACAGAGTACACTTTAACATGAGCGAGTGATTAATCTCATTTCATTGTTTTTATTCGAAATTGTTATATCTGAATTAGGTCTTGTTCTTTTCCCTATCATTTTTAGAATATACCTAAAATGTCTACAAAAAACATACTGAGATTTTAGTAAGAATAGCATTAAGCCGATAGATCAATTTGGAGAGAATTGACAGTTTACTAATGTTGAGTCTTATAATCCATGAACATGATATTTTACTCCATTTATTTAGGTCTTCTTTGATTTCTTTCATAATGATTTTATAATCTTCAACATACACATCCTATATGTTTTATTAGGTTTATATCCAAGCATTTCATTTTAATTGGATCAATTATAAATGGTATTTTCTTCTTAATTTTGGTATCCATGTATTAATTGTTCATATATAGAAATTAGACTGATTTTGTTTGTATTAATCTTGTATCCTGAGAACCTGCTGAATTCACTTAGCTGTAAGAGTTCCTGTATATAATACTTAGGGTTTTCTGTGTAGACTGTCATGTCCTTTGTAAATGAGAACAGCTTTATTTTCCTCTTTGCAATTTTTATGTCTTTTTATGTTTTGTTTTTGTTTCTTTTTGCCTTGCTTCTTGTGCTATTAGAACTACCAGTACCATTTTGAATAATTATGGTGAGTGCAAACATTCTTGTCTTGTTCTTAAAGGGAAAGCACTCAACTTGTAATAATTAAATATGTTCTTGCTAGAGGTTTTTGTATATAATGTGTGTGTACAATGTGTGTGTTCTTTTTCAAGTCACGGAAGTCCCCTTCTATTCCTAGTGCTCAGAGTTTTTAGTCATGAATGGATGTTGGATTTGGTCAAATACTTTTTCTGCATCTACTGATTTTACTGAATAATTTTTCTTAGACTACTGATACTGTGAATTTTATTGATTTATTTTCAAATGTTAAACCAGGCTTGCATAATTGTAATAAATCCCACTTGGTCATAATATATTATTCTTTTTACACATTGTTGGATTTGATTTGCTAATTATTTTGTTGACAATGTTTCATCTGTGTTCATGAGAAATAATTGGTTTTTAATTTTCCATTCTCATAATTAATCTCGTTTTAGTTTTATGGTAATTCTGGCCTCATCAAATGATTTGCAATCTCTTTTGGAAAACAATACAGAGAATTGCTCTAATTTCTTCCTTAAGTGTCAGTAAAACTCACTAGTGAAACCATCTGGCCTTAGTATTTTCTTTTTTGGAAGATTATCAATTACTGATTCAATTCTTTATTAATATATATAGGTAAATTCATATTATCCATTTCTCATTGCATGAATTTTGGTGAACTATATCATATCTTCCAAGGAATTGGTTTATTTCATATAAACTACAAAATTTATTGGCATATAGTTTCTCATTTTATATTTTAATTTTAATATCCATTGTCTTAGTGATGGTGATCTCCCTTTCATTTCAGGTATTAGATATTTGTGTGATCGAGAGAGAAAAAGAGAGATCTGTTGGTTAGCCTGGCTAGAGGTTCATTAATCTTATTATTTCAAAGAAATAGCTTTTGGTTTCATTTATTTTCTCGACTATTTTCCTCTTTTTGATTTTATTGAGTTGTGACTCTATTATTTCTTTCTTTCTGCCTACTTAGGGTTTATTTTGCTCTCTTTTTTCTGTTTTCTTAAGGTAGAAACTTAGATTACTGAATTTCCTCTTTTTTTTTTTTAAGGATTTTATTTATTTGAGAGAGAGAGAGCACGAGAGTGGGGTGAAGGGCTGAGAGAGAAGCAGACTCCCTGCTGAGCAAAAAGCCCAATGTGGGACTTGATCCTGGGACTCAGGGATCATGACCTGAGTGAAAGGCAGATGCTTAACTGACTGAGCCACCCAGGTGCCCTCCTCTTTTCTATTGTAAACATATAGTCCTATAAATGTTCTTTTCAGTACTGTGTTAAATGTACCCTATTTTGATATATTTTCAATTTCTCTCAGTACTATAATTCCCATTATTTTAAAAAGGAAATACAGATACCACCAAAAAACAAAAAAAACACAACACACACACACACACACACACACACACACACACATACCACAAAACCCACATATATCATGTAATATAATTACTAAATACAAAAAGAAATTCCCCTCTTTTCGTCTCAAAAATAGTTAATGGTGAGGCAGCCTAAAGTTTTTTTTTCCCTAGTCATGTAAAAATGGATTGCCAAGTGAACATGTATATAATGCTATATTGATAGGAGGGCGAATGTAAAGGTTTTGTTTAACATTTTCTATATTAATGGTCCTTATTCCAGGTCATGAATGGTTTTTCTGCAAGGTTGAATGGAGTATGTCCATTCTATCTAAGCAGTCAGAAACTGGGGAAACAAGTGCATAATGGGTCACAGAGTCACATGACTATATTGTGAGTAAATCTAGTCAAATTTCAACAGATCAGTTGAACTTGATAAGCTCCCATTCTGAAAAGTGTACATGTGTTGCATATTAGATTAGTGTAAATTCATAGTAAGAGCCCAGTTATCTCCATAAAGTCCAGGTATGTCCACATTCTTAGTGTACAAACATGCTGGTAATGGCTATGTGTTTCTTTAGAGAGATCAGGAAAAAGATTTACCTGATTGAATACAGAACTTTGTTCTAGCACAATGGTGTTAACTTATTCATTTGTACAATTTGCTTTAGAGGTAGGCTTGTGATGAACTAACTCGTTGCCAATGAGACACATGGGAACTCTTTGAGAGTCTTCTGTATAAAATCTTTCTCCTTGAAAAAAAGATAGGACCTTTTGGGGCACACCTGGGTGGCTCAAATGGTTAAGCATCTGCTTTTGGCTTGGGTCATGATCCCAGGGTCCTGGGATCCAGTCCCATGCTGGGCTCCATGCTCAGTGGGGAGTCTGCTTTTCCTTCTCCCCGTGCCCCTCCCCACCACTCATGCTCTTTCTATCTCCCCACCTGTCTCAAATAAGTAAATATAATCTTTAAAAGATAAAAAAAGAGAGGCCCTTTGTATTCTGACTTGTATGCTAATACTTAAGACATGATACAAACTAGGAAGTTTCTGTAGCTCCTCCCTCCTCTTCTTCTTTCCCCTCCCTCTCACTCCCTCCTCTTTTTTTAAAAAGGTATTTTATTTATTTATGTGTGAGGAAGAGAGAGAGAGCAAGTGAGTGCACACAAGTAGCGGGAACTTCAAAGAGAGAAGCAGGCTCCATGTGGAGCAGAGTCCCATGCGGGACTCAATCCCAGGACCCCAAGATCATGACTTCTTTTAAATTAAAGACAGCCACAAGATAAAACCAAGTTGACAAAATCCTACAGAATTTAGCAAGGCCCATTTCTAGACTTTATATTAAATGAAATAATTAAGAGTTCATATTGTTAAAATAACTTTTACTGACACATCATAATGCTAGAGGCTTAAAGCATGTAAACTGATACATACTAATAGTTCTCTTGCTCTTTTTCAATTTCTTTACTTTTCTTAAAATAAAAATGATGAAATTAGAATGATAAATCATAATTTAAGAAAAAAATTTTTTACAACTTAAGATACTCAGTATATATGCTGTTAAATATAAGATGTAATGAAGACAGCAGATGGAGCATAAAGAACCACCCTAAGCCCCAAACAACCAAAAATTTCAGTTGAAATTAAAATTCAACAGAACAAAAATAGATGGCATGTTTATCCCGGAATGATTTTCTAGGAAAATACATTCTATTTATTCAAGAAAACCTCAATACACCAATTACTATGGAAAAACTGAAAAGCTAATAAAAACTGACTTACCACTGTACCCGTTAAAAATTGAATTCATAGCATATCGATTCTCTGCTCAAAACTTTTCCATCATTTCCCATTCCATTCATGGTAAAGAGCAAATTCATACTGTGGGTCTTCAGGAACCATTATCTAGCCTTACATCATCCCCTACTATATAGTCCATACTATACCTTCTGTCACAAACATAACTGACCAGCTTGCCATTCCCAATGCCGGTAACAGTCCCATCTCAGAGCATTCACATTTGCTATTCCCACTGCCTGGAATAATCTTTCCCAATGTAACACCTTGTTTTACTTCCTCAATTCTTGGAGGTCTTCATTAAAATTTTGCTTTCTTAACAAACTCTTCTATGGTCATCCTATTTTTATGTGTACCCTAAGCCTAATCCTCTACCCTTCACTATTTATTTCTTTAAGTTGCCCAAAATACAGCATACAAGATTTTTATTTGTCTTGTTTACTAATTGAATTCCAACTAATTCATGAATTCTGTGAAGTTAGAGAATTCACTGCTGTACTTCCACAGGTCTAAAACTATGCCTGGAACATAGTACTGTTCAACAATCATTTACTGAATAAGCAAATTAACTAAGCACCTGTCCTAATGGTTAAGAATGAACCACCTGGTGCCAGATGTTTGGGTTCAAATCCTTGTTCAGCCAATTTATAGCTGTGTTATATAGGGAAACTTATTTAACTTCTCTGTGGTTTAATTCAGTCATCTCTAAAATAAGGAAAACAGTAGTATTTATCACAAAGGAGTTGTTAGGAAGATATCAATAAATATTTTCCACAAAGCTTGCCATACAGGAAGTCCTAGTGTTAGTTATTATACATTTTTAAATTATTTTATATATAAGTATAAATATAAAGACTAGAAATATCATTAGTAATATATTTACTAAATTATGTATTTTGGTTAATTGGGGGGCCTGGTTGTAAAAGATATATTTTATAATTTCTGTATTGCTCAGATAAAAATAATTATAAAAAATGTATCTATATATAATGTCTCTTTATATCATAAAGATACATGTATTTGTCTATCTGCTGTTTATCTTCTCCTTAGAAACAATTATTCTATTAATTCTACTCATTACTTTCCACCAAGAAGTGGTACAGGTATCTTATTTTTCACACCTTCCACGATCCTCTGGTGAGGTTGATTTATGATTCCTTTACTGCCCCAAAGGTCCAACTCAAACATCTGAGAGTTTTATTTCTTGGGGCTTTCCTTCTCAACTTCCTGGGCAGCCTGTTTCTCATTTGCTACATGCTGTATGGTGGCACTCCTATTAAGAATATAGACACAAAGCTATCAAAACCAGCAATATACTCAACGAAATTTTGAAGCTCTCGTAGACTCAATGTTTTCCCCTCAAGAAATCCATGATATTTTACTTCAATCAGCATGTAAATTCCTTTACTAAATCCTTGCCATGACTGAAAATCATTTGTTATATTTCGGTAATCTCAAAAGAAGTAAGAGAAAAGTAATGTAAATGTTTTGAAAGATTGTGTTTGTTTCCTATTATAAGAATAACAAATAATTGTTGAAAACTGGGTAAAAACACAAAGATAGAAATAAAAAACATTCAGATTGCCATTTTTAAAAATATAAACATACAGCAATGAACATTTTTACATCTTTAGATTTTATATAACTTTGTGCATTCTCCTATACTATATATGCATATGTATGTATATACACACATTTACAAACATCTATGTGTGCATATTTATCTTATGCATTTGTATTTCTATTTTTAAATCTACATGTGTATATTCATAAATACAATATAAGTGTGAGGATACACACAAACACACTAATGTTTTACATGCTCAAAGAACTATCAAATTCTTTTTTACATTTTATCATTTTACATGCTCAAAGAACTATCAAAATGCCATATTCATTTCACTCTCAATTTTCTCCCTCTTCTCTCTTCCCTTCTTCTTCTTCTTCTATTCTTTCTCCTCCTTTTCTTCCTCCCTTTCTGTTTCTCTCTCATTTTAACCAAGAGAATAACATAAATCACATTAAAGTATACTTTCTTTTAAAACTAAAACTTAAAGTATCATTATGTTTTCAGCCATTCATAATTTTTCTTATTTTGTGAAAAGCAATTTTATCCTACTTTATATCAAACTAGTAGCTTCATATGGTTTTTAATTTCAATTTTCTTTAACAATGTTGTTTGGACTGAATTGGTTCTTCCCCACGCCAAATTAATATGTTAATATGTTTTTGGAAACAACTTGGAAGCATTTAGGAAGGAAAGAGTAAAGCATTAAATATGACACCAGAAAAAAAAAACAAACATACATACACAACCCAGTATTATTTATGCAAACTGTGATAAACTATCACATATCATAAACTACCACATATAGTCATGCTAACTATAAAGAACTCAGGTATGTTTTCTTCACATTATTAGAGTTCTTAGTTCTTCCTGAATTTGACTGAATGTCCCATTCTTTCCACAGCAGTTAGAGCTCAGATTATACTTGTTAAAATTCTTTCAACTATCACCTGTTTGTTGTTTTGTTTTCTGTATTTTCCATTTGTTTGACTTTCTATGTTCCAGATTAGGTGTTTTCTATTGGCCCATTTTCCAATTCACTATTCATCTACTTAGTTCTATTCTTTCTAATGTTAAACTCATCTACTGAGCTCTTAATTAGACATATTACATTGTTCAGCTCTAGAATTGTCACTGTGTTTTTTCTAAAGCCTAGTTCTCTGGAATTCTAGTTTTCTGGAATCATTTATTTTGCTAAATATAAGAATTTCAGGGTTTTTTTTTAAGTTTGAATTTCCCTAAACTGTATGTGAATAACAATGTAATTCTCTATATTTTTTTTTCTGATCTGTTTCTTTGTATGCATGGTGATAGTTCATTAAACACCAAATACTTTACTTGCAAAATTTAGAAATCTTTTAAAAAATGTCTACATCTCTTCTAGATAATGTTATCTACATCTAGGAAGTTTGTTTTAGTTTATGATTATCAGTAAGTTTTAATGTAGATAACCTTAAATTAAATCAGAAACTGCAATCAAAGCTGTATTTTCAGGAATTTTTCTGATTTGTTCTTAATCCTAAGCTAAATCCCTTGACTTGTACCAGGTGAGGGGCTGGATGCTGACAAAATATCTGCATTCTGGGAAGGTCCTGAAAAATATTTTTATCTCTAGAAACATGTGACTGCCAGGAGCTGTGCTTACCTTAAGCTGTTTTCGTGTCTTTTTATCCTTTCACCCTGCAGCATTTATGTATGTGCAGGTGACTCAAACAGAAGAGTAGTATAGTGTATGAGGCTTACTTCTCTGTGCTTCACTTCTCTTAAGGATCCTGATTCCTCCAGGCATGGCTACCTTGCCATCTCCGAATTCTACACTGTTCTCTCTTCAGTTTTAAGAGATTACCAAAAGATTTCTCAACTCCCACTCTCTGTAACTGTCTTCTCAACTTCTTAGCCATGTGCCACAGATACTTTGTGAACTGGCAAACAGTTTTATAGGAAATACAGCTTAAGATGTTATGCTTACCACAGAGATTATCATTTCTTAATAGGATCTTGGCCCATAATATTCTCATTGCCTTAGTAATTCTTAGATGTCCTTAATATTAATAAATCATTATGATCCTGTAACTATTCATTGTAAAATATAAAATAATGTATTGGACTTTGTAATTTATATTGATTCTAAATTTGTGATGTTTAAGACAGAATGGTTCAAACATTAAAATCAAGTTGACTTTATTCTTATAATTGATTATAAGAATTTAAGAATAATATGATTTTCAAAATCATACCATTTTTTTGGTTGTGATATTTAGTTTTTATTGATAATTTCTTGGAATTTGTAATAACTGTTTTTAAGTATTTTTAAATCTTACCATCAAAGTTTTCTTAGTCCTTAACCAAATATTTCTTGACTGAAATTCTCTTCTGTGTGTATGCATCTTTACTTGCTCTAGAGATCTACTGATTGCTGCTCTAATTTGATAAGTTGCTTTTTGGGTCAAATGCATAACTTTACTCTATGGTTCCTTATCGCTCTACTTTAGGTTAGTTCTACTCTTTCCCAAAATCTGTATCTTTCTCTTTCTTGTGATATTTCTTTCTTCTGCTGCAGTAATTTTAAAAATGTAAAGAGAAGTCATGTCACAAAACACGATGAGGAAATAAATTAAGATCTCCTATTCCTAAAATTATCTTAAACTGTCCTAATACACAATTGGCAACTTGTGTATAGGATATAGGATTCACATTTCAAACCATTTTTAAACAATTTTAATTACAATGTAGTTAAAATACAGTTTATAAAAATACATGTTTATAAAAAATAAAAAATTATAATAAAAAAATACAGTGTTATATTAGTGTCAGATAATAAATATAGTGACCCAACAATTCCATAAATTACTCAGTGCTCATCAAGATAAGTGTACTCAAGTAGTGTCTGAGTGGCTTAGTCAGTTGGGTGACCTACTCTTGACTTTGGCTTAGGTAATGATCTCAGGGAAGTAAGATTGAGCCCTGCATCAGGCTCCGCACTTAGTATGAAGTGTGCTTGTTCCTCTCCCTCTGCTCCTTCCTACCTCTAAATAGTAAAATTTTAAAAATAAAAAAAAGATAAGTGTACTCTTACATTTAACTATTTCACCCACCCCTCTACTCACATCCCTTCTGGTAATCACCCGTTTTTTCTCTAAGGTTTGTTCTAGTTTTTTGGTTTTTGTCTCCCTTTTTCCTCTTTGTTCATTTTGTCTTGTATTTTAAATTCCACATATGAGTGAAATCATATGGTATTTATCTTTCTCTGACTGGCTTGTTTTGCTTAGCATTATAATCTCTAGATCCAACCATACTATTGCAAATAGCAAGATTTTATTTTTTATGGCTGAATAATATTCCATTGTGTGAATCTGTGTGCACACACAGAGTCTGCGTACCACATCCAGAGATATATAGCAGTAGATATATATCATGTATTCTTTATCCATTCATCTATTTATGAATGCATAGGCTGCTATAATTTGGCATTTTTATAGGGTACATACATCCCTTCAAACTAGTGTTTTCCTGTTCTTTGGTTAAATACCCAGTAGTACCATTACTGGATCATAGGGTATTCTATTTTTAATTGTTTAAGGGTCCTCCACACTGTCTTCTACAGTGGCTTCACCAGTTCGCATTCCTACCAACAGTGCAAAAGTGTTCTTTTTCTCCACTTCCTAGCCAACATTTGTTTCTTGTGCTGTAGATTTTAGCCATTCTGCCAGGTGTGAGACCTCATTGTGGTTTTCATTAGCATTTCTCTGATGACAAGTGATGTTAGGCATCTTTTCATATGTTTGTTGACTATTTGAATGTCTTCTTTGGAGAACTATCATGTCTTCTGCTCATTTTTAAATTAGATTATTTGGTTTTGGGGTGTTAAATTCTATCAGTTTTTTATGTATTTTAGAAGCTAACCCTTTATTAGATATGTTATTTGCAAATATCTTTCTCATTCAGTAGGTTGTATTTTTGTTTTTTTGGTTGCTTCCTTCACTGTGCAGAAGCTTTTTAACTTGATGAAGTCCCAGTAGTTTGTTTTTGTTTTTGTTTCCCTTGCCTCAGGAGACACAACTAGAAAGATGTTGTTACAGCCAATGTCAGAGAAATTTCTACCTGTGCTCTCTTCTAGGTTTTTATGGTTTCAGGTCTCATATTTAGGTCTTCAATTCATTTTGACTTTTTGTGTGTGGTGAAAGAAAGTGGTCCAGTTTCACTCTTTTTTATGTAGTTGTCCAGTTTTCCCAGCATCATTTGTTGAAGAGACTGTCTTTCACTGCATATTCTTGCTTCCTTTTTGAAGATTAGTAGACCAAATATTTCTGGGTTTATTTCTGGGATTTCTATTTTGTTCCATTAATCTAAGTGTTTAACATCATTTTTGTCTCAGAAGTTAAAATGATGTAATTTCTGACATCTGTCCCCACGAATCTAGATTCCTCTTTTCCTCTCTAGATATTAAAAATCTTTTTGCCTGACTCATTAATCTTACCATCATGTGTGGTTATACTTAGCAGAGATTGTTTTGTTTTATAAATCCTATTGAACATACAGTAAAGAAGATGGCGGAGAAGTAGCAGGCTGAGTCTACATCAGGTAGCAGGGGATCAGCTAGATAGCTTATCTAAACATTGCAGACACCTACAAATCCAGGGGGAGATAAAAGAGAAGAAGAGCAGCAATTCTAGAAACAGAAAGCCAATCACTTTCTGAAGGGTAGGACTGGCAGAGAGGTGGGTCCAAAGTGACGGGATAATGGACCACGGGGGGGAGGGGCTGGCTCCTGGCAGACGGCAGAACAACAGAGCACAAAATTGGGACTTTTGGAAGTCTGTTCCACTGAGGGACATTGCTCTGTAGGCTGGACTGGGGTGAAGCCCACGTGGGGTCAGCGTGGCCCCAGGTCCCACAGGGTCGCAGGGGAATTGGGGGTGTCTGAGTGTCACAGAGCTTGCAGGTGTTAGAACGGGGAAGCCGGCTACAGAGACAGAGCTGAGGAGTGAGCCTGGGTGGGCTCAGAGCGTGGCCGGAGGCCAGGGAGATGGGGGTTATTGGGCGCTTCTCTGGGGGCACACTGGGGAGTGGGGCCCTGAGCTCTCGGCTCCTCCGGGCCGGAGACTGGGAGGCCACCATTTTCATTCCCATCCTCCAGAACTCTACGGAAAGCATTCAGGAAACAAAAGCTCCCGAAAGCAAACCCGAGCAGATTACTCAGCCTGGCCCCTGGTAAGGGTGGTGCAACTCCCGCTGGGGCAAAGACACTTGAGAATCACTACAATAGGGCCCTCCCCTAGAAGATCAACAAGAAATCCATCCAGGACCAAGTTCACCTACCAAGGAGTGCAGGTTCAAAACCAAGGAGAGCAACAGAATTCCAGAGGAAGAGAAAGCAAAGCACTGAACTCATGGCGTTCTCCCCATGATTCATTAGTCTTGCAGTTAATTTAATTTGTTTTTTTTTTTTCAATTTTTTTTCTTCTTCTGCTAAATTTTTTTGGCCATTACCCTTTTCTTTTTAACGTTTTTAACTAGTTTATCTAATATATATATATATACTTTTTTTCTTTTTTATATTTTTTCTTTATTCATTTTCTTTTTTAATTGTTTCTTTTTTTTTTTTTTTCTGAACCTCTTCTCATCTGATTTCTCCCCCCCACACCCAATGATTTAGGGTCTCTTGTGATTTGGTTAAAGCATATTTTCCTGGGGTCTTTGCCACCCTTTTAGTATTTTACTTGCTCCTTCATATACTCTTATCTGGACAAAATGACAAGGCACAAAAACTCAACACAAAAAAAAGAACAAGAGGCAGTACCGAAGGCTAGGGACCTAATCAATACAGACATTGGTAATAGGTCAGATCTAGAGTTCAGAATGACAATTCTCAAGGTTCTAGCCAGGCTCGAAAAAGGCATGGAAGATATTAGAGAAGCCCTCTCAGGAGATATAAAAGCCCTTTCTGGAGAAATAAAAGAACTAAAAATCTAACCAAGTTGAAATCAAAAAAGCTATTAATGAGGTGCAATAAAAAATGGAGGCTCTCACTGCTAGGATAAATGAGGCAGAAGAAAGAATTAGTGATAGAAGACCAAATGACAGAGAATAAAGCAGCTGAGCAAAAGAGGGAAAAACAGCTACTGGACCTAGTCTATCATTGAAAATAGAAGGAGAGATAAAAAGCTTCCAGGAAAAACAAAAACTGAAAGAATTTGCAAACACCAAACCAGCTCTACAGGAAATATTGAAAGGGGTACACTAAGCAAAGAGAGAGCCTAAAAGTAGTAGATCAGAAAGGAACAGAGACAATATACAGTAACAGTCACCTTACAGGCAATACCATGGCACTAAATTCATATCTCTCAATAGTTACCCTGAATGTTAATGGGCTAAATGCCCCAATCAAAAGACACAGGGTATCAGAATGGATACAAATAATTATAAGAACATACTATGAGCAACTCTACGCAAACAAATTTGACAATCTGGAAGAAATGGATGCATTTCTAGAGACTTATAAACTACCACAACTTAACCAGGAAGAAATAGAAAACCTGAACAGAACCATAACCAATAAGGAGATGGAAACAGTCATCAAAAATCTCCAAACAAAAGCCCAGGGCCAGATGGCTTCCTGGGGGAATTCTACCAAACATTTAAAGAAGAACTAATTCCTATTCTCCTGAAACTGGTCCAAAAAATAGAAATGGAAGGAAAACTTCCAAACTCATTTTATGAGGCCAGCATCACCTTGATCCCAAAACCAGACAAGGATCCCATCAAAAAAGAGAATTAAAGACCAATATCCTTGATGAACACAGATGCGAAAATTCTCACCAAAATACTAGCCAATAGGATTCAACAGTACATTAAAAGGATTATTCACCACGACCAAGTGGGATTTATTCCAGGGCTGCAAGGTTGGTTCAACATCCACAAATCAATCAATGTGATACAATATATCAATAAAAGAAAGAACAAGAACCATATGATACTCTCAATAGATGCTGAAAAAGCATTGGAAAAAGTACAGCATCCCTTTCTGATCAAAACTCTTCAAAGTGTAAGGATAGAGGGCACATACCTCAATATTATCAAAGCCATCTATGAAAAACCCACTGCAAATATCATTCTGAATGGAGAAAAACTGAAAGCTTTTCCGCTAAGGTCAGAAACATGGCAGGGATGTCCATTATCACCACTGCTATTCAACATAGTACTAGAAGTCCTAGCCTCAGCAATCAAACAAAAGAAATTAAAGGCATCCAAATCGGCAAAGAAGAAGTCAAACTCTCACTCTTCGCAAATGATATGATACTATATGTGGAAAACCCAAAAGATTCCACTCCAAAACTGCTAGAACTTGTACAGGAATTCAGTAAAGTGTCAGGATATAAAATCAATGCACAGAAATCAGTTGCATTTCTATACACCAACAAGAAGACAGAAGAAAGAGAAATTAAGGAGTCAATCCCATTTATATCTGCACCCCAAACCATAGGAATAAACCTAACCAAAGAGGCACAGAATCTATACTCATAAAACTATAAAGTACTCATGAAAGAAATTGAGGAAGACACAAAGAAATGGAAAAATGTTCCATGTTCCTGGATTGGAAGAACAAATATTGTGAAAATGTCTATGCTACGTAAAGCAATCTACACATTCAATGCAATTCCTATCAAAATACCATCCATTTTTTTTCAAAGAAATGGAACAAATAATCCTAAAATTTATGTGAAACCAGAAAAGACCTCTAATAGCCAAAGGAATATTGAAAAAAAAAAGCCAAAGTTGGTGGCATCACAATTCAAGACTTCAAGCTCTATTACAAAGCTGTCATCATCAAGACAGCATGGTACTGGCACAAAAACAGACACATAGATCAATGGAACAGAATAGAGAGCCCAGAAATAGACCCTCAACTCTATGGTCAACTAATCTTTGACAAAGCAGGAAAGAATGTCCAATGGAAAAAAGACAGCCTCTTCAATAAATGGTGTTGGGAAAATTGGACAGTCATATGCAGAAAAATGAAATTGGACCATTTCCTTACACCACACATGAAAATAGACTCAAAATGGATGAAGGACCTAAATGTGCAAAAGGAATCCATCAAAATCCTTGAGGAGAACACAGGCAGCAACCTCTTCAACCTCAGCCGCAGCAATGTCTTCCTAGGAACATCGCCAAAGGCAAGTGAAGCAAGGGCAAAAATGAACTATTGGGATTTTATCAAGATCAAAAGCTTTTGCACAGCAAAGGAAACAGTTAACAAAAGCAAAAGACAACCAACAGAATGGGAGAAGATATTTGCAAACAACATATCAGATAAAGGGCTAGTGTCCAAAATCTATAAAGAACTTAGCAAACTCAACACCCAAGGAATAAATAATCCAATCAAGAAATGGTCAGAAGACATGGACAGATATTTTTGCAAAGAAGACATCCAGATGGCCAACAGACACATAAAAAAGTGCTCCACATCACTTGGCATCAGGGAAATACAAATCAAAACCACAATGAGATATCACCTCACACCACTCAGAATGTCTAAAATTAACAAGTCAGGAAATGACAGATGCTGGTGAGGATGTGGAGAAAGGGGAACCCTCCTACACTGTTGGTGGGAATGCAAGCTGGTGCAGCCACTCTGGAAAACAGCTTGGAGGTTCCTCTAAATGTTGAAAATAGAACTACCCTATGACCCAGCAATTGCACTACTGGGTATTTACCCTAAAGATACAAACGAAGTGATCCGAAGGGGCACGTGCACCCGAATGTTTATAGCAGCAATGTCTACAATAGCCAAACTATGGGAGGAACCTAGATGTCCATCCACAGATGAATGGATCAAGAAGATGTGGTATATATACACAATGGAATACTATGCAGCCATCAAAAGAAATGAAATCTTGCCATTTGCGACGACGTTGATGGAACTAGAGGGCATCATGCTTAGCAAAATAAGTCAAGTGGAGAAAGACAACTGTCATATGATCTCCCTGATATGAGGAAGTAGAGATGCAGCATGGGGGGTTAAGCGGGTAGGAGAAGAATGAATGACAAGATGGGATTGGGAGGGAGACAAACCATAAGTGACTCCTAATCTCACAATGAGGGATGCTGGGGGGTAGGGGTTTGGGAGAGGGGGGTGGGGTTATGGACATTGGGGAGGGTATGTGCTATGGGGTAAGTGCTGTGAAGTGTGTAAACCTAGCGATTCAGAGACCTGTACCCCTGGGGATAAAAATACATTATATGTTTAAAAAAAAAAAAATTCTCCAGAAAAAAGAAAAATCTTTGAAAAAAGAAAAAAAAAACATACAGTAAGATGCATTTTAAAATCTTAAGTTTGTCTGTCTTCAGCTTTGTTCAATATTCATTTATTTAGTTATTTCATTAAAACTATAGTGCCCTGATTAACACCTAATATACCCCTACTAGGATTATTATGCATCATACTGCTTTGTACTTTTTTTTTTAAAGATATATTAATGAGATGGTAGTGAAGATATGAGGTGAGTCCCTCCTCAAGAAGATACTTGAGAATGTGAACAAATAAAATAAATATACCCAATGCCTGAGTAACTTAGAGACACATGTTCACATGTTCGCATATCAAACACATCTCTATTCAGGTAAGCCATTTCAATCTCTAAGATACCATCTATGACTTTCATCAATGTATCTGTAAGTATTCTTTCAAATGTAACAAATATTTTACATTATTTCCCTAATATTGTCATATTGAACTTACTTGCATAAGTTTAAAATTAGTTTACTAAGCTTATGCAAATTGTCAAAATACAAAGATATCTGTTACTGTCCTCACATGCTTATAATAAACATTTATGAATCAAAACATTAAAAATACATTTTCCTGTTAAGAAAACAAATTTGTAGGGGCACCTGGGTCACTCAGGTGTTAAGCATCTGTATTCAGCTTAGGTCATGATCCCAGGGTCCTGGGATCAAGCCCTGCATCAGGCTCTCTGCTTGGCAGGAAGCCTTCTTCTCCTTCTTCCACTCCCTGTGTTTGTGTTCCCTCTCTATCTGTGTCTCTCTCTGTCAAATAAATAAATAAATCTTTTTTAAAAAAAACCCAAATTTGTAAATTTCCTTTTTTAAAAAAATATTGCACTTTATTTAATATTATCTGTACTTATACAAGACATATTAAATTCCTAGGGCTGCTCTAACACAGTACCACAAAGTGGGTTGCTCTAAACAATTTAAATTTATTGTCTCATAGTCCTGGATTCTAGAAGTTCAAAATCCAATCTCCGTAGGGCCATGAAACCTACAGGAAAGAATCCTACCTTTCCTCAGCTAGCTCTGGTTTCTGTTGGCAATCCTTGGTATTCCTTGGTTTGTAGATGAATCATTATAATCTCTGCCTCCATTGTCATAGAGGCTATATTTTCTCTTTGTGTCTCTGTGTCTGTGTCTCTTCTAATAAGTATAGGAGTCATATTGGATGAAGAACCCATTCATTTTTTTTTAATTTTTTAAATTTTTAAATATTTTTAGATTTTATTTGACAGACAGAGATCATGAGTAGGCAGAAAGGCAGACAGTGTGGGGAGGGGGGAAGCAGGCTCCTGCTGAGCAGAGTTCCCAATGTGGGACTCGATCCAAGGACCCTGGGATCAGGACCTGAGCTGAAGGAAGAGGCTTTAACCTACTGAGCCACCCAGGTGCCCCATCTTTTTTTTTTTTTTTTTTTTTTAAGATTTTATTTTTCAGCAATCTCTACACTCAATGTGGGGTTTGAACTCATGGCCCTGAGATCAAGAGTTATAAGCTCCACTGACTGAGCCAGCCAGGCACCCCCAAGGAACCATTCTTAAGATAAACTAATCTCAACTAATTACATATGCAATAACCATATTTCCAAATAAGGTCTCATTCTGAAGTCCTGAGAGTTAGGACTTCAACATATATGGGGTGGGGGGAGCACAATTCAACTTATAATACAAGGGAAAACTATGTAATGTTTTAGAATAAGTAATTTCAAAAATGACATGGGGTGCCTGGATGGCTCAGTTGGATGGTGTCTGACTCTTGATCTCAGCTCAGGTTTTGTTATTAGGGTCCTGAGTTCAGGCCCCTCACACTGGGCACCACGTGGGGCGTGAAGCCTACTTTAAAAAAAAAGACAGGAAATACAATCAATTATGTAGAGCCAAAATTACCAAACAGTGGAATCTCAAAATCTAATAGTGTCTCAAATAGCTAAGCTAAATTTGAACCCTTTTAGTTGATAATTAAATTATTACCATTCAGCGCAATCAAGGATAGCAGGTTAATAAGCAAATTAATGTTGTTTTAGTGATTAGACAGAACTAAAACTTCATGTTGAAAACAGAGCAAAGAGAGACATTCCAGATATCCTGAACATTTGCCATTTTGTATCCTTTTAGTGTAAAATTGTTATGACAATGTTGTCCATAAAGTATATAAATAAAAGATACTGAAAACAAGTATCTGGTTAAAGATAATTCAGCAAAACAGTATTTGTCGTTTATGAGTCTCAAACTGATTTTATTATCTTCACATTGCTTCTTCCCTTTATTCTTTTCTCTAGAAGATTCTCAAATTTTTGTTGGTAGGTACCATAAAAGGACCTTATGGAATTTCTGGGCTCAGCACCCAGAGGCTCTGATTGAATAAGAGATCTGGAATGTGATACAAATATTTACATCTTTCTTTAACCTTCACTCCCCCTTTACCTCTAAGATTCTAATCCACGTTTATCATACATCAAACTTGGAGAAACACTACTTTTTTGTTAGTAGGAGTTAAATAGTACTTTCTAATGTCCTATATTCTTTTAAATTGTAAACGTTTTATATCAATTTGTAGGTTTTTTTTTCAATTGATTTACTTTTTGATACTAGAATTTTCACCTACTCATGAGATTTCAAGAGGCTGTTAAAACTCCCTGAATGAAAAAATCAAGTGTATGTAGATTATCAAATGGATGGGCCTCCTTCAGTTATATACACAATAAACTTTACATATTCTCATTACTACTTTTAAGACTACAATGTAAAATATCCCTTTCCATAACTGGATGATACAGAAGCCAAATCCTATAGTTTCCCAAGAAAAACTGTGCATTAGAACAGTTCCTTCATTATGTATTAATAATCCCAGTGATCTAAATCCAAACATAAGGTCATTTTCCAATTTAAAAATTTCTCCCTCTTTACACAATTCAGCTCAGAGCAGTCAGGGACACCTGCAATCAACTATATGCAGTTTGCCCTTTTCCTGTTTTCATCTTGTTTTATGCTTTACTCCTCTGATCATTATGCTTTACTCCTCTGATCATTATGCTGTTACAAATTCCTCCACATAAGGACTGATGAAAAGAGATAAAGTAAGGAGACAGGTGTCAGTTGGCTCTTTCAGTTCTCATGTTCACCATTCAATGGCTTCTACTGTTGGGGTCTCTCTACCTCAATGGATGCCTCTCTCTGAAAAGTATTTGAAACTGGCTCTAGCTTTACTATCGTCCCTTCCCTCTTGCCCCGATTCTAGAAGTCCAGGGTATTCCAACTATGTCATCAACCTTTCTCTGATTACACACACACTTTTAACCAGACTCACCTTTTTCACTTTTCCAGATAAAACTAAAAAACAGGGTCTTCATCCCTTCTAAGTCTAGGAGACCTGGAACAATTTAAGAACTTTCTTACCTACTCCACTTTTGTAGCAATGCAAGTAGCATTAAGTTGTTTTACAGATCAGCAATAATTGTTCTGGGGTTAAGATGTTATTCTGTGCTCCTGGTAAATACTCCTTGAGGCTTCTCACATGCTTTTCCTACAGAGGTACAATGATGCATAAATCATTCTGACAATTCTCTTCAAAGGAATTCTAACTCACTCTCTCTGATCAACCTCCTATCTTTTCAAAGACATAGGCTAAATATTGGTTGAAGAAGTGTCATTGATTTGCTTTTGAGTCCTCTAATGCAAATAGTTTAGTATCTCCCATTTGAACTCTGGGAAATTTGATGTTGTTTTTTTACCCCCAACTGATTCCATTTCTGCCAGGAATCTAAGACAAGTTGTACTCTCCTATTCAACATCCACGTGTAGGGGATTCATCTAAACTACACAGTCTGTTAAGAAGTATGAATAGAACAAGCTGTACAGATTACACACAGTGCCTTGGTTCTGATACTTTGAGCTGTATCTCCTGCCTACTGGGACAAGGGCCAGGTCCCAAGCTGCATAGGATTCTCTGAATCTTATTTAAGGTGAAAATTAGTAGTAGTATTTGGGATGAGAACTGAAAAGAATAACTCTAAATCTGGGGGAAAGATACAATGGAAAAGAGAAGAGAAGTCAAATTATGAAACTGAAAGTGTTATCACAAAACCAAAAGCATGTGAGCCAAGGAAAAGCATAACAGGTAAGAAAGAACAAGATATGGTACAATTCCAAGGATGTGGTGGCTTTATTCACTCTCAAGGTGCCTCTTACAGAAAGTTAAGACTGGCAGCTTTGTGTGTTTCTCAAAATTTTCAGGGTTTTGTTGTTGTTGTTGTTATTATTATTTATTTATTTTTTGCTTTCTCTTTTGAGAAAGTTTTTGTATGCTTATTTATTTGCCAAAGCACCATGAAGTAAAAACTGAATTTATGGGACGCCTGGGTGGCTAAGTTGGTTAAGCAGCTGCCTTCGGCTCAGGTCATGATCCCAGCATTTGTATGACTCTATTGCTTTATCATACCATCTATTTTTTTAAGATCTTATTTATTTATTTGAGAGAGTGAGCGAGAGTACATGAGCTGGGGCAGAGAGAGAAACAGACTCCCCTAATAAGCAGGAAGCCCAACGTAGGTCTGGATCCCAGGACCCTGGGATCATGACCTAAGCCTAACACAGACATTTAACTGACTGAGTCACCCAGGGACCCCAGAGTTGAAACATTGTAAAAAGTAGTGAAACTGTTTCATTGTTTATATTCACAATATGGTAGAAATTGCATTCTTTTCAATTACTAAATTCATGATTTAAGTACACACCATCTATTTTAAGGACATAAGTCTTAAGTGAAGGTTTTCCATATCTGCCATACCTTTTTAAAATACTTTACAATTTTATTTTAGCTTGAGGATAAAAAAAAAAGAAGTAGAAATTCGTAACATTGTCCTTCTTATTAGGTTACTCTTTGGTTTGTCAAATTTAAAAAATCATTTTTCAATTTTTTTTTAATCTCATGACTTTTAAAGCTATTTAAAATTTTGATAGTGCATTGTTTGCTCTGACTGAGTTTAATTAACACATTTTCTTCTATGTCAAGCAATCTCTCTGCTGGAAAACAACTTTGTCATTAGTGACTCTAACTCTTTTCTAATTACGAAACAATGCCTCTACATTTTTCTCTCAATTTAAGTTAACCGTATGTATTTCTTTGAATCCCACTTCTCCCCTTAAATTAATTTTTATCATAATCAGCTTGATCTTATATTTCTATGATACTTGAATTAGGAACAGTATAAATGACACTCCAAATATTTCAGAAAGATTTTAATATTTCTGAAAACTTTAGTGTAAACATCAAATGGATCTTATAGATACCTGAGGCATCATTACTGATGGAGGAGGGAAGAACTCTGAACTCCTAGGCTTTGAGCTGCTTTGATTAGAGAAAGACGATTTCCAGTCATCAGGCACAAAATTAACTTGGGGACTGTTAACTTTCATCACTGGTTCATAAACCTATCAGTAATTACCTATATAGCTTCTAAAAATGCAAATTATTTCCTAAAACACTAGGTTCCAGATTCAGAAGATCTAGTTTGGAGTGTGTTTGACAGTATATTCTAATGGAAAGAAAAAGAGAGATTATTTATCTATTTGTTTATCTCTGATTTTGTAAAGGAGCAAAATATACTACCAGTTCTTGGTAGGTTTGGTTCTGAAAACAAGGATGTGCTATGTATAATTTTTCTTAGATTTCTTTTTTGAAAGATGAAAGCTTAATAGCATATTGGAGATTATCACTGTTTCTTAATTTCTTCCAATGACAACTCAACTATTCAACTAAAAGCCATATTTTTTTTATTTTATTTCTTCAGTGTTCCAAAATTTATCATTTATGATAGAGCACACCCAGTGCTCTATGCAATGCATGCCCTCCTTAATACCTACCACTAGGTTCACCCATCCTCCCACTCCCCTCCCCTCTAAAACCCTCAGTTTGTTTCTCAGAGTCGGGTCTCTCATGCTTCGTCTCCCCCTTTGATTTCCCCCAATTCACTTTTCCTTTCCTTTCCTTTCCTTCTCCTAATGTTCTCCATGTTATTCCTAATGTTCCACAAGTAAGTGAAAGCATGTGATAATTGACTCTGTTTGACTTCTTTCACTCAGCATAATCTTCTCCAGTCCTGTCCATGTTGATACAAAAGTTGGGTATTCATCCTTTCGATGGAGGCATAATACTCCATTGTGTGTGTGTATGTATGTATGTATATATATAAATATATACATATGTGTATATATATACTGCCACAGTTTGGCAATTGTGGCCATTGCTGCTATGAACATTGGGATACAGATGGCCCTTCTTTTCACTACATCTGTTTACTTGCAGTAAATACCTAGTAGTGCTATTGCAGGGTCATATGGTAGCTCTATTTTTAATTTCTTAAGGAATCTCCACACTATTTTCCAAAGTGGCTGCACCAACTTGCATTCTCACCAACAGTGTAAGAAGATTTTTCCACATCCTCTCCAACACTTGTTGTTTCTTGTCTTGTTAATTTTGGCCATTCTAACTGGTGTAAGGTGGTATCTCAATGTGGTTTTTATCTGAATTTCCCTGATGGCTACTGATAAACATTTTTTCATATGTCTGTTAGTCATTTGTATGTCTTCTTTGGAAAAGTGTCTGTTCATGTCTTCTGCCCATTTTTTCATGTGACTATCTGTTTTTAGGTTGTTGAGTTTGAGTTGTTCTTTATAGATCTTGAATATCAGCCTTTTGTTTGTATGTCATTTGCAAATACCTTCTCCCATTCTGTGAGTTGTCTCTTTGTTTTGTTGACTGTTTCCTTTGCTGTGCAAAAGCTTTTGATCTTGATGAAGTTCCAAAAGTTCATTTTACTTTTGTTTCCTTTGCCTTTGGAGACATGACTTTTTTTTTTTTTTTTTTAAGATTTTATGTATTTATTTGACAGAGAGAAATCACAAGTAGATGGAGAGGCAGGCAGAGAGAGAACGGGAAGCAGGCTCCCTGCTGAGCAGAGAGCCCAATGCGGGACTCGATCCCAGGACCCTGAGATCATGACCTGAGCCAAAGGCAGCAGCTTAACCCAGTGAGCCACCCAGGTGCCCCTGGAGACAGGTCTTGAAAGAAGTCACTGTGGCTGATGTTTAAGAGGTTACTGCCTATGTTCTCCTCTAGGCCTTTGATAAAAACCGTATTTGAAGGCTATACAGTGAAGAAAGCCTATCTCCTGAGAAGTGCAAATTGAGAGTGCAAGGGAAAACAGCTGCCATGTATCATAGTATGATGGTGCTTGACATGATGGCAATAAACTCAAAAAAAGCAGCAGAAAGGGGTCTACATTATGCATGAAATGAGATATTCCTAGTGGTTTCTGAAATGGCCAGTAAATTACACTGAGTTTAAGAAATTTCTTAAATTTCTTATGTCCAGGAGGAATTTAATTCTTCTTGAATGTTCTCCTACTCCATCTGTCTTCCTATGCAGACTATCCTCAAACTAGCCTCCTGATATCAACTGTTCTCCTCAAATGGAAGGGAATGGTCTATCTGCTCTCAAAGCACAACTCTGAGGACTCAGTATTCCCTCTTCCACTATTAAAATAGAAGTTTCGAGGCGCCTGGGTGGCTCAGTGTGTTAAGCCACTGCCTTCGGCTCAGGTTATGATCTCAGGGTCCTGGGATCGAGTCCCGCATGGGGCTCTCTACTCAGCAGGGAGCCTGCTTCCCTCTCTCTCTCTCTCTCTGCCTGCATTTCCGTCTACTTGTGATTTCTCTCTGTCAAATAAATAAATAAAATCTTTAAAAAAAAATAAAATAAAATAGAAGTTTCCACCTTTTTTTTTTTAGGTATTATTTATTTATTTCACAGGAAGATATCACAAGTAGGCAGAGAGGCAGGCAGAGAGAGAGGGGGCAGCAGGCTCCCTGCTGAGCAGAGAGCCCAATGCAGGGCTCAATCCCAGGACCCTGAGATCATAACCTGAGCTAAAGGTAGAGGCTTTAACCCACTGCGCCACCCAGGCACCCCAAAGGTTCTACCTCTTTTCAGCTACCAACTTACTGGGAAAGGGACTACTCCATTTGTTACTTCCCCTGCCAGTCAGTCACCCCAAGTCTGGTAACAGAGAAAATACACCATGCTATCAATAATCATTGGTCTTGTCATGTACATTTGGGGGAAAATAAAACATGAATTTACACTGAGCCTTTTTGATAGAATTTAAAGTAGTGTAGATTGTAATAAATTCTAACAACTCCAATTTAACCATAGTTAATACATTAAAGACTTTTAAAAAGTCAATTTTAAGTGAGAAGTTAAAAATTAAGCAGTTTTTGAAAAGGACAATGTAAAAACTAGAAAGTTATAAATTAAAAATAAAATTTAAAAGTATATGTATCATAATTCACAAGATAAATACTAAAAATTAGAATTAAAACTTAGAAATAAAAAAAGCAAAAATTATTAAACTAAAATATACTTGAGATAGATCCAAGAGATCAAATATTCAAATGACAGAGTGTCTACAAAATGGAAAGAATATATATCAAATATATTAGGAAACCATTTTTCTGAATCAAGGGAAGCCACAATTATACACTTTCTCCATGGGGCGCCTGGGTGGCTCAGTGGATTAAAGCCTCTGCCTTCAGCTTGGGTCATGATCCCAGGGTCCTGGGATCGAGCCCCGCATCGGGCTCTCTGCTCAGTGGGAAGCCTGCTTCCTCCTTTCTCTGCCTGCCTCTCTGCCTTCTTGTGATCTCTGTCTGTCAAATAAATAAAATCTTAAAAAAAAAAAAAAAGATTTCTGTATGTTAAGGAATTTTTTAAAAAATAAAGGTGTATTCCCAAAGTTATTTCCTCCTTAAATATTTTAACCCTTAGAATAAAGAGAATATTATAAAAATATTCAGACAGAAGTTATTTATAAATAAAAATAATAAATTATTACTGTACCAGATTTGTCACTGGAACACTTTTTCTTTAGCCTGCCAAAATACTATTCATGGGTGTGGGCAAAAAATACTATTTCACTATGCACAGGTTAAAATTATATTATACTTATCTTTTAAAGTTAGTACATTGCCAATGGAAAGTATGTACATATATTCATGCAATAACAAATATATGAAATTGGAATAAGCCTGACATGTTCTAGGAAAAATTAAGAATTCCAATGTGTGAGACTGCAGGACTGTAAGTAAGAAATACACTGGTGTGAAAGTAGAGGGCGATATCCAATGAGGCCCAGGAGTTAGAGACAGTTTTTTAAAGCCTCTTAGCCCATGCTCAGACTCAAGGATTTATTATAAACATTAAGAACTGTTACTGCTTTTTTTAGCTCAGCTGCCAATAGAGTTTGGCTTTTACCTCATCTGTGTTTATCATACTTTCTCTGTTCTATGATCTATACCATTGGCCAAATATTTTGTGTGCACACTATTAGTTTTAAGCTTGAACATAATAAATATTGTGGGTGGATGAGCATAAGATTTTCAGCTACAACTAAAGACAGGTGAAGCAATCTGACAAAAAGCATCTATTCCAGAGTAAGCGGGGTGATTTCAGGATAGTTAACCTATTGTATTGCTAGGGAAAAGTATAACCACTAGCTTTCACTCCGAAGTCTTTGGCTGAACCTAGGTCACTTATCTCTGTCCTCATTTTCAGAGTAAGTAAAGTTTAGGTTAGTAAGTAAGTTTAAGTAAAGTTTAGGTTAGTAAGTAAGCTTAAGTTCTGGATGGGGTTGGGGATGTGGATATCACCACCCACAATCACTCATATGGTGGAAAACTACTCCAAACTAGGAAGTGTATTTGGATACAGGGGAGCCAAAAAAATGGCACATTTTCATTCAGGTATATATTTTAAAAAGAACTATAAGAAGTGTGACACAAGCTGACATATCTAACATGTGACACTCAGGCCTCAATCAGAAAAGTGGTATTATGCAGAATGAACAAAATAAAAAATAAAAAAAGCTATAAGGAAAACCTTTAGGATTTAAGAAATGTATATAGTGGGTGAAGTGGGTAAATGAGTCAAGCAGAAAGAATCCTGAACTAAAGGGTAGGGTCATGAGGATTTGTTACTTTCCATACCTGATTGGATTTGGGTAAATCACTTTTGGGGCCAGAGTGCACTTTTGTGTAATAAATGTACTGTTAAAGAGAGTTTCTGTAATTCCACATTTCCAAACTTGAGAATAAGGGAGAATGGTCATAATCCATACCCAAAGATGTTAAGAAGAAAGAAGAATTGGTGACATCATGAAATTGGGTTTTAACATGTGCTGTTAGAGCTAAGAGAGAGGGTATCAAGTCCAATGCCTGAGGGCAGCTGTGCTAAAAATTCAACTTAGGCAGAGCTGGTAGAAACCAGCATAGGAGCTGGTTTCAATCCTAGTCAGCCAATACAAGGGTCCCTTGGTAAGAACACTAAGGACCAACTAATATTTTACACATCATTAATATTAAGGAAGAGTAATAAATAGATGTTTAATTAGGTACCTTCTATTCTACCTTCTAGATCTATTAATATTAATAGAACACATATTAGTTTCCAATTTGTATAACATATGATTTTATTATAGATTTGTTGGAATAAAGGAAAATGCCATTAATAAAAATGTTTTCATTAGTTCTTGGATCTGGGTTTCTAAGTTTAGCATGCTCTGTACAGTACCAGTCAGTAGCAGTGACAGTCAGAGTTAAAGCCAAAATACATAAAGGAAATCTCAATAAGAGGATAGGTGTGCCAACAAGAAAAAAATGAATGTCAAAGTTTTGACTTAAAAGAGCATGCATATGTGCAGTTACATAAATGCAAAAATTAACAAATAAGCTGAGGGGTAAATGCGGAATTTAAATGTTTGTGCCATTGCCATCATACAAGTTTAAAACCACATAGTTCACCTGAAACTAATATTACACTATATATTAACTAAGTGGAATGCAATATAAAAATTAAAAAAAATAAAGTAAAACTAATGTTATCTAGAAAAATAAAGAAATGTTATGAAAGTCTAAACACAGTAAGCTATTTACATCAGAGACTTACTTATTACCTTTGAAATTATCAGACAGATTCCTACATATTTCTAGGAATATGTAAAGAAGACAAAGGGAGTAAAGGTTTTGACTAAATTGAGAAGGCACAGCTCATTATATACATTATCATAAGTACATTATCAGAAGTCATTAGATGAATATCAGTTGATTACAGTACCATACAATTTTAGTACTTATGGATAGATCCAGATTTAATGCAGAAAGTCAAATACATGAAACTGGATTTTGAAACAGAAAATTTTTATAATCACCTCAGTGAAGAGTTTCATTTTTACTAACTTAGAAGTATTTTAGTTCACCTTGTTTTAATTTGAAGGTTTTTGTCAAGTTTCACTTATTTAAATACATGTTCTATAAAAACAAAGACCTTACCTGTCATTTTCACAATTGTGTTATCAAAACCAAGAATATTACTTGGAATTTAGCAGAGGATCAATAAATGTTGACTTACTGACTCAATGGATAAATGAACTTCAGTTTTTTCCAGTGATTTTACTTAAGGGAATAAAATATCTATTTTATGTTTGTTATAAGAATTTAAGGTACCTTCTTTAGAACACATTTAGTTTATAATTTTGGTGTTGGCACAGAGTAGAAAATCAGTAAGAGCTAATTCTCCCTTCTTTCCTCTAAACACAACATATACACAAGAGCTAACTCAGTTACATTTTTGCATTGATGATTACATTAATATTCATGATTAGGTAAATGAGAAAAAATGTAACCTACACACTTAAAATTAGACTTTTAAATTATATTATTTATATGAAAAATACATATTACCAAAACATTGCTTTCTTATTACCTTTGTCAAACTGATTTCTAATAGAACTGTGTCTTTTGTTACCCATGTAATATAAGGGATAAAAATATGGGATTCACAATTTAGGTATGTCAAATTAAACTGAACACTGAAGTATTACATGAAATACAGGTTTTCTACTACATGTAGTTTTAACTGTAAGCCTTTATGTCAAGTCAGTGTTTTACCTATTTATCTATACTCCCAAAATGTTTTTTCTATTCCTTTCAATCATAACAAGAATTATGCAATTCTTGGTTGATCCCTCAAACATTAAAACATATAAGACCTATATCTTGCACTTCAGTTTCTGTAGGGAATGGTTTATTACAAATAGCTGAGTGGCAATCGATTAGCCTTTTCCATACGTTATCTCAAAAAGTTTTACTTCATTTTTTCCTCCACAGGATTTAGTCATTTATACATTATTATACCATATTATATTATGTTGTTATATCATATCATGTTGTACTATATATGTCTATAAAATCCTTCAATGTGCATACCTATTGTATAATAAGGTAAAGTTTAGGGGTCCTTAACAAGAACAGGTAATGCATTATCTACTATAATCTATCATGTTTTAAGTGAAAAGACTGAAATTATGGTAGTCCAGATTCACACTGAATCTCTTCACACTGAATGTCTTTTTTTTTCCCCCATGCCCTCAACAGCGATATGGTTTCATTTTAGTATTGGTTTATTTGATAGCATTGAATAAGATGAGATTTGTTTTTATATTTCACATTCTCATTTAATGCATTTCTACAACACAGCTGGGAACAGTTACAGTCATAAACTCAAATGATTGTGTGGTTTCTAAAATGAAGGAAAACTTACAGAACTGTTAGAGCCCAGTTTTTAAATCAAAAGTTAAAATGTTAGGGAAGATTTGTGGTTCATTTGTAGCTTTAGGCCAGTCTGATCATATTCATCTGCCCCAATAAAATTAGTTCAGTTGAGTGTAATTCAATTACTATGTTTAAAGACAGGTAGCTCCTCAGGAGAGTGTGAAAAACATTTGTTGCAAATGTATTTTATGGTGTGTGAAATAGTTTGTGTTTTTTACAGCATGTATAGGAAGTAAATAATTTTCCATTTGGTAGATGAACCAAAAAGCTCAAAAGTATGTGGGTAAACAATAGAAAGCAGAGTGAGATTTAGGTTTCAATATTATTTTTCATATTTTTTAGTTTATTTTCTATGATTGTGTGTGTGTGTGTGTGCCTGTGTGTTTGTGTGTGTATGTGTAAATGTGTACCTCATCAGACTCTCTGAAAGTAAAGTGGCAGATTTTCACAACCATTCGCATCTTCAATCAAATAAATGTAAATACATAAAATAATACAAAACATATATATATATACAAGTAGAAAATTAATAACCATTTATAGTTATGTATTTATTTTATACAAATACTTCATAGGAAATTTAAAAACCCTCTCATTGTAACGGATTGTTTGCAATATGACATATATGGAATGGATGTTGCAAAGAACTACACAGCAAGCCTGTAATTACCACCTATTGTAAATATTGAAGGTAAATGTCTATATGAAAACAAGTTTCTTCAGGTGCATACAAGGTGAATGAAGCAAATATTTGGTACATTTATTTACAGCCTCTCTTGATTAGCATAGGCACTCCAGCTTGAAACAAATTTTAGTTGTCTTTGGCATGAGATATCATTATCTACATTACCTCGCTTAGTTTACATACTTAATTTTTAAAAGTCCTACTGTTTCTTTCTAGCTCTTAAAACCATAAATTAATATATATATGAGTATTTGAAGATAGAAGCCTCACAATGGGATGTAAAATACATTTCATACATATATATGATTATGTTTATTAAAAATTGGTGTCACGAATTACACAATTATAAAACTCTTATTGAGTGCTTACTTCCTCTTTAAGTAAATGGCATAAAAATTTCAGCTCAGCAAGATAAATAAATAAATAAATAAAAACAAAATGAGGAATCTAGGTCTTGAGTTTTAAGCAAATTTTAGCATATTTTGTTTTAATAATCAGGTAATACAAAATACAATGGTTACTGAAAATATAAGCAACACAAGCAGAGAGAATGATGCCACCCACCATATATGAAAATATTCCTTTGAGCAAAAAACACCATTTAGTTGTGCTCTGCTCTTACTAGAACAAACCCCTAAAGGAAGAAAGTTTCAGCTGAATTTTCTCATTCATCATGAGATGACATTTTGCTCTCAGTTCCTATAACCCAACCTGATACTTTAATATCTGCCCATTTTATTATCTAACTGGTGTAAGGACCTAAAAAAAAAAAATCTAAAAAGCCAATACATTTCTGCCAGCTGTGATCTGTGTTAATGTGAAAAGAATACATTGAAGTATCAGATGACATCTCCCCCTTAAGCAGTACACATGCAAGGCTGCGTTCACAAATATGCAGAGATACACTTTCACAAATGATGTTATTAAAGATGTGGCCCCCGGGCATAAGCTAGTAAGCCTGACTTTGTTCTCTGATGCTTTTGTATAAATTTTTAAAGTAAAAACTTAAATATATATACAACAAGGGAAAAATACTAAACCATAATTATTGGACATATTAGATGAAAATTAGTAATACCAACTGAATTATGTCTTTCAGATCACTGCAATACTTGATTATTTCACTAGCTCTGATAATTTTGCTTTCATATTTCTGTTGTACAAAGAAAAAAGAGCAGGATGAGGGTGGGAATAAAGAAAGATGCAACAAATAGAATTATGAGAATGAACTTACCACCCTGAAATATTATCGTACACCCTGTCTCTCTACATTAAAAGAACAGTAGTAACACATTCACAAAACCTAGAATAAACAACACTCAAAGCCGTGATTTCAAAGGGATCTGTAGAAGAGAGGGCAAGTGAAGAGATTCCTCCTCTGGGGAGGCAAGAGCTGGGAAAATGTTATCAGAGGAGAAAGTGATATATTCTCCCCTGAAGCCCTAAGAAGGTTAGTAAGCTTCTCTCTTCATCTCCACTGCTGGGTAATACTTTACCCCAGCTAGTTTTAACTTGAGCAGGTATTACCATTAGTACTGGTTTGCCATTTCCCAAATAATCCTCTTATAGAACACAAAATAAAATGTAAATGAAAATGAAAGAACACTAAATAAACTGTCATTTAAAAACTAATTTAAAAAATAATACATGTCAGCTCACTGAAAGAGGATCAGTAGACTGTAGGAGGGATATCTAGCAGAAAGTATAAAATCACTGGCTCCTATGGAAGGTTAACAAATGGATAATATGGTAACTTTTTAAATATATTTATAATTAAAAGTCTAAGTGACATAAAATTACAGTGTAAAAAGCCTTCCAGTATTTTTTTAAAAATGACTTTTTAACCACAAAAAGATTAAATAAAAACAAACAAGGCAACTTCTAAAATCTAAATGGTGTGAAAGATCAAGTGGAAATATTATCAGACAATAATAAGTATGTTAAGTTCCAAGATGGCAGGTACACATCTAAATACCTCTCTCTACTTCAGGCACCTAAAACAGTACCCAGCACATGGAAAGGGCTTAGGAAATGTTTGTTAATGAAGACATAATCAACACATAATGAGTTAGAATGAAAAAGATTAGAGAAAACATAATTAAAGAGTTTAAACGAGAAGACAGGTATCTAGAAGGAGAATCATCAGCTTATAATATAATAAATACAGAAACAGTAAGACAAATTCCGTGACAGAGGAGATGTCCATATATATATGTGTGTGTACCTATACACACACATGCACACACACAAGCACATACATGTATGTGTGTATCTTGGTGAAAAATATCAGTGGCACAGTAATATGTACAGTGTGATTCATTTTTTAAAAAACAGGCATGTACCTTCAGATAATTCAATACATTTTTTAATGAATCAATGTGTGTATGAACTTGAAGATGATACATAAGCGTAACAACAGACATTTACATTTTATTTTGTGTTCTATAAGAGGATTATTTGGGAAATGGCAAACCAGTACTAGTGGTAATACCTGCTCAAGTTAAAACTTAGCTGGAGTAAAGTATTACCCAGCAGTGGAGATGAAGAGAGAAGCTTACTAACCTTCTTAGGGCTTCAGGGGAGAATGCAGACTCTTGGCATTAAACTGCTTGGATTGAAATTCTGTTTTTTTTCCATAAAAAGACACAAAGCCAAAGCAACACTTTCCTTTCTTTTCTGAGTTTTTTTCTAAATTTGTAAAATGAAGATAAAGTAAGGATTCCAGCCTTATAAGATTGTTGTAAGTAACATATGCAAAATAATTTAGATGAGTAGAGAAAAAGATCTTCAGAGATCTTGACTGGCCTTATTGTCTCATCCACAACTTAAAACCAAGTGAACAGTCTGCAGGGCATTTTAGCCACATCTAAAAGTCCTTGAAAACCCCAGTACATTTGGAAAGTCAGAAATATAGGCAAATTTAGTTTTATAAAAGAATCCTCTCTGCTAAGTTTTCTTAGTCATTTTGGACTTGGAAGGCAAGCTGACTTCTCCCTTATAGTCCTGGACTGATAGGATAATTTGAAACTGACTCTTTGCTTAAGGCCTGTAAGCAGTCTGGCCACTTCCCTAGATATCAGTGCATGCCAGGGCCCCTGCAGGGGACAGAGATAGAGGAGGAAACCACCAACACAGTGTGTTTTGGCAGAATGGGAGATTTCCTAATACCTCTCCCCAGGCTCCCTAAATCCGAAAATGTTGCTGTAGATAATTCTAAGAGATGAAATACAAATATCTTAGGTCAGGTTACAATTTATATTTTCCTGCTAATGAGTTTCAGAGCTTTTTTTTTTTTTTTTTTTTTGAGAGCAGTTTTTCAAAGGTACAAAATATGACTGAAGTGAGAATAAAGGTTTATAACTGGAAAGCCAGGGATAACTACTTTGCAGTTTGGTTTCAGTCAGCACTGCCCTCACATACAAAAATGCATGAAACAAATGATATCTTCCTTCATGCAACTGATAAGGCATCTTCTCACAGGTTTTGGTCATTTGAGAAGTTACATAATTTGATGATAGCTTTGATTCAAGGGAGTGTAAGAAAGAGGGAGATTTTCTGAATCTTGGTTCCAATTCTCAAAATCATAACCACTACTGCATGTCTTGTATTGCTCATGATTTTGATTTTGATATTAATGTTTACATAACTTTTATTTGTTGACTGCCTTAGGCTTTCTTTCTCTTTTTTTTTTTAAAGATTTTATTTATTTATTTGACAGACAGATCACAAGTAGGCAGAGAAGCAGGCAGAGAGAAAGGAAGGGAAGCAGGCTCCCTACTGAGCAGAGAGCCCGATGTGGGGCTCGATCCCAGGACCCTGAGATCATGACCCGAGTTGAAGGCAGAGGCTTTAACCCACTGAGCCACCCAGGCGCCCAGCCTTTCCTTCTCTTTTGATTTAACATGAAGTATATCTTGTTTATAGACAAATTAGTATATGTGCATTTACATGCATGTGTGTGCATATGTATGTGTAAAACCGAGTTTTCCATGAATGTCCTATTATCTCTCTGTCTACCTATTTACCTACCTATCTCTATTTAATAACTGCCTGCTACTTTTTTGAAGTACAGAATAATTTATTTAAATCTGTATTAAAGGCTACTAATAAAACTAAAAATGTTGTAATATACATGCTCTTTCATGTATTTTAGTCAACTTAATTTCTCTTAGAATAAATTGCAAATATAGAATTTTGGATCAAGTTTTATTTTATTATTTTATTTTACTTTACTATTTTATTTTATTTTATTTTATTTTATTTTATTTTATTTTATTTTATTTTAGGTTTTTGGTACCTAATGACAAAACTTTGCAGTGTATTCCACACAGGCATAAAGATATCTGTTATTAGCTATTTTAAACTTTATCAAGTGCAAAGATGGGAAAAATTACATCAGATTATTGTTTTTCTTTGTATTTTTTTGATTACTAGTACATGTAAGTGTATTTTTCATATGTTTGGCATATCTATTTATTTTTCTAATTTTGTAGATTTTACATTCTAAGCTATTTTATCTATAACATTTTGGGGGTTTTCTTAGTGATGGGTAAAGATTTAAAAACAAAATAAAGGTATTAATCCTTTATCATTTTAGATTATACCTACTTCAAGTTTGTTATTTGTCTTTGTTTTAATGGGCTCCTTTTTAGTAGCCCAAAAGTTTTATACTATATTCATATATAAATATAATATGTATTTTACTACCTTAGGAAGGAATTTCCCACCATATATTGCATAAACATTAGATAATCTAAATGGGAAGATATTTCCTTATCAGGCATGCAAAACCACTATTTCATCCAGTGTTCTACAGTAACTGTCATGAGACCCACAGTTTAAAGATTACATTTATGACAAAATACAGAAAACACGTCTCAATGGTTTTGACTACTCTTCAAAGTTGCAGAGGGAAAAATCCTCCTGGCATGCCATTCATTCATATGCATCAAGAATTTCTCCGAGTCACTAAAGAGTTTCATAATTGTCATCTAATTAACCACCACGACTTTTTTTTTTTTTTTCAGAGAGAGCGAAGGCACATTTATTAACCTTTGTTGAAGAGTAAGAAATTGAGTTTTGCTGCATGACCCCTGTCATTCCATAGACCAAGAGAAGAGAAAAAAAACCTGCTCTCAGACAATTCTAACTTGCCCAGACTCTTTACCCTTTCCTACTGGCAGCTGGGATTTTAGTCAACATCAACTCCTTAGATTCTGAAGGTCAATAGCATGAAGTACACTGGCTTTGGAATATTCCTGAGCAGACTGAGAGAACACAACATAAATGACCCCAGGACATAGGAGGTAAAGTAAAATAATTACAAAATGCTGAGATGTAAGCCATCCCTCAGTTTGAACATGAATAAAATTCTTAACATTGTCAAGAACCCAAGTGTGAAAATTGTAAGACAGCTGTCAGAATAAATGCTGGGTGCAGTTCCAGAGAGGACATTGAGATGCATCAAATACAACCCTTCCTTGAAGTTACTCCCATTAATGAAAACTCACCTACTGAGTACTTAATTGTATAGAAGACTGTGCTAGAAGGAATCTGGTTCCAGCATTAGAGGTTTAGCACAAATCCAATATATAAAATAATGAATGTGAACAAGAAAAAGAAAGAATGCCTTAAATTCTTTTTGCATCTCTGTAAACTGCTAGCTGGTACAGAAGAAGTACCAGCTGTGGGTTTTTACAATTAAACTCCCTAAAACATGTTTCCCTAGGAGTATTAGACAATGAGTTAATGTAAAACATGGGATGTTTATTTGAATTGTCCCTTCATTTCAGCTGTATACCCTAACTGATTAGGACGTGGTATTCCCCACGTCCTAATATAATTTTCTTATATTTCAAAGCTTCAGGGCTGCTTTGATATTTTTCTTAATTGCCCAAATGTGCAGGTTGGGCAAGTTTCACAGGTTTAGTCTGGATCATACCTTGAAAAACCTGGTCACTTGTACAAGCTCAGGAGTTAGGTTGCTGCACTTTCTAAATCTCCCTACAATGAATGTTGCAAGAAATTAAAAATTAAACAGAGTTCTCATAAGTGTCATAGACCAGTGCAAAAGGAGGCCAGACATGCTAGACCTGACTTGAAAATTGGTGGTTCCTAAAGGGTAGTAGCTCCAATAAAGTTAGTGGAAGGTTCCGGATTGGGAAATTGGGAGCACAGCGTAATGAACTTTTGGGTAACTCCTCATTGTACCTCCCATTTTTGGTTAAAACAAACAAACAAACAATTGGGAGATTAATGGAAAAACACTGTTCTTTCACCTCGATCACTGATCTTTTCTCCCATTTTATTTTTTAATTTGAATCAGCATCTTAAATTTGCTTTCCCACAATTCATTTTAGCACATTTATTACATTTCTAGCTAATGCTCTGCTCTCCCTTTTATTTAAGTAAGCCAGCTACAGCCCGTCTCATTGAACATGGACATATATGTTGTAAGACAGACACATTTATATTCTGGAATTAACAATCTGTTAATTGAATGACCTTGATAAAACTGATTAAACATTGTGTGCTTCAGTTTTCTCAGGAGTAAAACTGCATACCATTGCCTAACTCATGCGGATTTTAAGAGATTTAAACAAAAAATTACTATATGATACATATATAAGCTTACTGTATATCACGAACTATTCTAAGCACTTGCCATATATTGACTCGTTTACTACTAACCTTTATTATAATCTTCCAAAAGACAGTGTTAACCCTATTTGACGGATGAAGACTTCTCTGTACAGTGGCAAACAAATACCCAAGTGTTGCATAACTATATACTGGTGGAGTTTAGATCCAAATATAAACAGCACATCTCCATAGCCCATAACCTCAACTTCTATCCTGTGCTTACATAAACTCTGTAACTGTTAGCTCCTTTCCCAATTTCATCAATCCTAAATAGAAAAATTTAAAAATGAAGGAGAAAATACAAGTGATCAAGTGGTGTTCCATCAAGCAGACCGTTTACAATGTTTGTTCTAAGTGATTTTTGTCTTCCAGGTGATCTTTATGGTATCCTGACAGTTCTTAATCAGGAATGAAAAGAAGCAGAACATGGTCATAGATACAAGCCACTCTATGTTCTCCATGACTCCTGACCATCCATCTCTTCCATGCTCCATTCCCTAGTCTCACCCCAATGAGGAGCTGTCTCTCTGGCAAAGCTTGCTATATCAAAGTAAAGACACTCAAAAATAAATCCTCCCTCAATTCTCTAGTGGTCTGAGATATTTCTGATAGAATGACTCCAACACAGTATGTTTGAAAGTCTCATAATCAGGATATTCTGTCATCATCCCTCCAAAGCATCAGGCTCATTAAGAGTGAGTGAAAATGAGGAGGAGATATCAAGGCTTCTATTATATCGTCTCCAAGACACCAATAAAGATCTGTTCAGAGGTCTTTTGGGAATGATAAGTTTGTTTAATATTAAAATAATGTTATTTTTTTTTAAAGATTTTATTTATTTGACAGACAGAGATCACAAGTAGGCAGAGAGGCAGGCAGATAGAGAGTGAGAGAAGGAAGCAGGCTTCCTGCTGAGCAGAGAGCCCGATGTGGGACTCGATCCCAGGACCCTGAGATCATGACCTGAGCCGAAGGCAGTGGCTTAACCCACTGAGCCACCCAGGCGCCCCTAAAATAATGTTATTTTTATGGGTCAGATTTTTGTACTGCCTGCATGTTTAGTATATATTCTTAATACCAAATGCAAGAATAAATCTCCAGTAGATTCCTTTGATTTCTTAACTACAGGAATTCTGTATCAACCAAGTAAGATAAATGTTATGTTGTGTAACAAAACAAACACAGAACAGCCATGGCTGACAACACAAGCTTTATCTCTTACCTATGTTACCTGTCAGCTATGGTTTGGCTACAACCCTGTTCAGCCAGACTTCAGCCAGGAACCCTGTTCCACACTAGAATAGAGTCTCAAGAAGCAGCCCATATCCAGAACAATATTAGGCTGTATTTGGGGAAAAAAAAAAGAGCAATATGGCATCACAATGGACTCTTAGAGCTTCTTTCAAAAGTGGGATGTCATATCTGTTCATATCCATTGGCCAAGAGAAGTCACACCGCTAAGAAGTCTGCCAGTGATTCAGGAGTACAAGACTTGCACAGAGAGGAGTATTGAATGCTTGGGGAAAAAATAATATCCAACTCTTCTTCCCAAACATGTACACCTATAGGATTAGGGAGAACCCTGTTAGAAAGTACTGTGGGGTCAGTGTAAGGAGAATCTTCCCTGTTAACACAAAAAAGAACATTCAAGCACATAGGGTTCTGAAATATCTTTATTTCCATTGAAAAATATGTAATTCCAAGAAGTAAATGACATATATTGAATTCAAAGTGTATTTCATGATTTCAAAAGAAATGTCCACAATCATCTTGCCTGAGATACTAAATTTTTGTCCATGTAGTTTTTCCTCTTTAACCTCAGAAATATGGCAGAGTTGTTACATTCCTTGTCTTCAAGCAATGATTTGTTATGGAGCCCAAAGAAGAAAGAGTCTACAGCTCAAATCTCTGGGCTTTTTCTTCCAAAAGCTTTGGTCCTTCATGTTATTATGCTAGATGTGACAGGAAGGGAAGAGAGAGTGCCTTAGAAAAGTGGGGAGGCAAAGGTATCTGCTCTTCCATCTGTGATCTCCCTCTGCCTCATTCTTAGATTTAGGGCCCACCCAGCTAATCTTCAAAGAGTGTGAAGATGATTTCTGTCCCCTTTCTCTCTACCTATGTGTACAAGTGCAGTAAACAGGTATGAGGATATGAGAAAAACTGGGTGAAGGAGTTCTTTTTCTATCAGTCTTTTTCTATCAGCTTAATAAATGGATATACCATTCCCTTTTTTCTTTTTTTCCCCATTTTTCTTTTTGTAAACTTAATTGAGTATTTCTAGTTTTAAGAGATCATTCCTTATCTCAGTTGTCTTGTTCTTTTTCAATGTAGAAATTTACATTATGTACCCCAAACCAGTTATTGATTCACACAGAACTTAACCAATACAATAAATCAGACATTTTAATTAAACTCTTATGGCTATTATTTCTTTACCATTTTCTGTGCCTCCAGTTACCACTGCCCCTCCACAGCCTGACAGATACATTCGGTTTTTCATCTAATCTCTGTGCTATTCCCATAATTACTTCACAACTCATCTAAACCAACATAATAAAATCTATTAGATTGTGTTACATTTGTAGGATTAAATTCCTGTATTCCTTCTAGACTATAAATACCTCAGGGAGAAAAATCAATTCCTATCATTACTAAATTATCAATACCTATCAGAGTACTCAGCATATTTACTGAATAAAAGAATTTTATTTTAAAACACTTGTAGATCTATTTCATAGAGAAACAGTAAGATACAATGTAATATGAAGAACCTGGGTGGCTCAGTCAGTTAAGCGTTTGCCTTTGACTCAGGTCACAATCTCAGAGTCCTGTGACTGAATCCCACATTGGGCTCCCCACACAGTGAGGACTCTGTTTCTCCCTCTAGCTCTCGCCCTGCTCGTGATCTCTCTCTCTCTTTCTCAAATAAATAAATAGAATCTTTAAAAAATGATGCAATGTAATATGAACATATAAATATGACAAAAGACCTGGCTTCTAGTCCATATATATATTCTTGATGTGTAACCTATGAATAATTGCTTAAGCAGTATGACACTTACATTATCATCTAAAAATGGAATTTAAAATATCCTGGTGTTTATTTATCAAATGTATTTTTAGAATGAAACTATGGGGGCACCTGGGTGGCTCAGTGGGTTAAGCCACTGCCTTTGGCTTGGGTCATGATCTCAGGGTCCTGGGATCGAGCCCCACATTGGGCTCTCTTCTCAGTGGGGAGCCTGCTTCCCCCTCTCTCTCTGCTTGCCTCTCTGCCTACTTGTGATCTCTCTCTCTGTCAAATAAAACAAAAAATGTAGAATGAAACTATGTAATGAGTGTGAGATTATTCCAGTCGCTATTGCTGAACAACAAGCTGCCACAAAATTTATTGACATAAACATCCATTTTATTAGGCTACAGATTCTGTGGGTTAGGATTTAATTATGAAAGGGCTCAGATGGAAGTTCTTGCTTGGGGTTTCTCTGTGGCTATAATCAGCTGGTGGCGGGGACTGTAATTATCTGAATGTTCTACTTGTTTGCTGTTATAGTCTTTTGGAGTTCTGAAACTCCATGTGAAAAATTCTACTATCCTGAGGCCACCATGCTCCGAGGAGCCTCAGGCTACATGCAGGTGCTCTAGTTTGCTCTAGCTAATTCCCAGATAATTGCCATTTTGGCTTATTCACATGGCTTTCAGATGATTCTAGAACTCAGATGGAATTTCAGTTGAGGCTGTTTACTAAAGCACTTCTAAGTGGCCACTCCATGTGGCCTGAGCTTCCTCACAGCATGGCAGCCGCAGAGCAGTTGAACTTCATATACAGTGGCTCAGGGCTCTAGGCACAAGCAAACCAAACAGAAATACACAGCTGCATTAACTTTTATATCCTAGTTTTGGAAACCATGAAACATAACTTCTCCTGAACTCTTTTGGTTACAAATGAGGTACCCAAGCTTCCCAAATAGATACAAAGGACAGAAGACAGGGGCATACCACTTAACAAGGGAAATGCTAAAGAATCTGTGGTCTTTTTTTTTTTTTTTTTTTTTAATCACCAGATAACTATAAATTGCACAGGGGTAAGTAAACAGATTATCTCTTATTGTCCTATGAAATGTTTGCTTAATTGATTTTCATTTTATTATGCCTATTGCCAAAAAACCACAATTAAGCATGTATCTTACATTCCATGACAACTGCAGGATTTTCTGCTACTCAGTGCCTTGTTTGGTCTTGTTTCTTTTGCTTTTGTTTTAGTTTTCTCCTGACTAACTTCTCTAGCTTTACTTTTAAGTGTCAAACTATCTAGGGCTTAGCTCTGGGCTCTACTTTCTTCTCTATAACAGAGTGATCACATTCAGTCCCACAACCTCAAAGACTAAGTAAATACCAATTAACCTAAAATAAATGACTCTAGATATTATACTTCTCCTGAAATCTAGACTCATATATCCAATTGCCTATTTAAAGTCTCAACTTGCATAAAAGTATATTAAACTGAACAAGCCTAAAGAATATAGGGTTCCACATCTCAAACATTGTCCTACCACTATATTCCATCATTACCCATCCACATTGTCAGAACTGTAACTTTTTTCTCTTTGTGGCTACTTGTACACATACTGTACTACTAGAGTTTTGCTTAAGTACTAGTGACATTCATTTTTGCTGAGGTTTTTCTCTTACAGACGCATACACAGAAATTGTAGGTTCAAAGTCTATAAAGTGCAATGGATCTATTGTCACATAAAGCCATTAGAGAATTACAAAGACGCCAGCAACCTACTAATACTCAATAACTTTCTCTCTGAGCATGTAATGAGGAATATGCTTTTTCTCACTTTCTCCCTCTCTCCCTCCCTCCATAACACACACATACATATACACATACATATAGCCTTGATTTAATCTTTTCTCATAATTAGTTCACTGAAATAACTAAATCTAAAAGAGACCAAGAAGGAAAAAAAAAATGACACAGGCATGCTGTCTGCCTAAAGGAAATCAGTGTTAAAGATTTATTTATTTTAGAGAAAGAGAGAGAAAGCAGGGGGAGGGCCCGAAGGAGGAGAAGAGAATCTCTAGCAGACTCCCTGCTGAGCAGGGGATCATGACCTGAGACAAAATCTAGAGTTGGAGATTTAACCAACAGAGCCACCCAGGCACCCCAAGTGTTAACTATTCTAATATAAATTTAGAAATACAGATTCTTAAAAATTAGAAGGGACTGACATCAAAAACCTGGCTGCTAATTCAAAGCCACTTTCTTCTTGGTGGCTGGGAGAGTTTTCCTCTATTTGTTCAGTTGCTCTCTGACCACTTGGTCATCTGTTCACTGAACAAGTGGGTGGCTACTGAATAGCGTAAGCCGTCCTGGAAATTCTGTTCTCCTTACCTGTTACTACTTTGGCTACATATGTGATATAATTTTAGTCAATAAGAGGAAGAATACCGAAGAGCTTCTAGGAAAGAGCTTCTTAGTTTTTCAGTCGGAAACATGAAGAAAAATTTCCCTTTTCTAACGCTAAAGAGGACTAAGTAAGGAAGTGGTGTCTGGAAATGTGGCATTATACTGAATTAGGAGGAAATCTACCCTAAAAGAAAAACAAACAAACAACAAAAAGCACCTCAAGATGCAGGTAAAACAGATGGAAGAACTTAGGTCTTTGGTAATATCACTGAGTCATCAAATTAATCAGCCATAGAATCATCCTTTCTCTGTGCTTCTAGACATAAGAAAAATAAACCACTTATTGATTTAACCATTTTTAGTTGGGTGTTCTGTTAGTTGTAGCTGAAAGTATTCTAATTTATTTAGGGACCTTAGAGATTAATTAGTGCGGCCTACATACACAACGCTAAAAATATTAAGTAATTTGTTACAAACCACATAAGTCTTCTCTCACCTTCTCTCCCCATTCACTTTTCTTCTTCTCTTCTTTCCCTCCTCTCCTCCTTCCCTCTCTTCTCATTCTCCCTCCCTTACTCACACAAACCCCCACATGCACACATTAACCATGTGAATACATGCACACATGTACACATACAGTCTTTACTCAATTCTGCTTCTGCCTTGACCAGAGGAAGACCAGAACTGAGTGCACAATTGACTAAACCCAATGCAAGCTAATCTGCCCATTAGATAATTAAGAATTGCTTTTATATTGTAAATTCTAGAAATTTTAGATAATGAGGTAATAAAAAGTACTTGCATTTTCATGCAAAAAATTATTTTGAATATATTAACTTCAATTCAGGATTTAATATATGCAATAAAACAGAATCTGTACATAAAATATATTCGAAAAATGGGAGCCATTGAATAGGTACTATTTTAATAGCTATTCATTTCTAATAAAAAATAATCCTATGGGCTTAATAAACACACAAAATATTATTGGATCGTAAAGTGGCTAATTAGTTTTGTGATTTTAAAATGCTGTGTTTGCATGTGAAAACTAATTACTGATTATATGCAGCCTTGAGTTGAATATTTTTTTCACATGCAGTTCTAATGGTTTGTAAACCTAAATTCCCCAGAGGCATTTCCCTGGCATCCAGATTTCAAACATTCAAGTCAGTAAATAAGATTATTATTACTATCTATCTATCCATCTATTCATCTATCATTCTATTTTCCCCTCAAGCATAGTCACCAATAAATATAATCTCAAATCTTTAAGAAATACCTTATGTTTATTCTTTTCCAGAATTATACACCATGGAGTCTACTCTAACTTTGATGTATGATACATTAACTATAGTGTTAACACTAGTAGAATTCTGGAAATTACATTTCAGAGCATTCAGGTAGCTGAGTTTAAATTCTACACTTATGTCCTAGATCAATTATGAACACAATCACAAACACTTGAATAAAAAATAAAGAAATCATTTACTTATATATTATTTCTAGCAACAATGAAAAAAAAAACCATGAAGTTAACCAAATAAATAAATATGCCCAATGTACCAAAAAGTAATCCACACAAAATGCCATTTGCAAAATGTGCGTTTGTCTTATGCAATATATATTAGTCTTCAAAAGCTACAGTTACCCTGCCTATAGCTACATTCTTCCCAAGGAACTATCTGATAAAAGAATGTCACCATGATTTCCATGTCTTCTTCATTATTTATCACCAGTGAAAAACAGAACAAAAATAAGTATCACTGTCTCTCTCAATCTTCCCCTAAACCTCCTTGGAATCTCCCCAGTTGGATACTTTACCTAGGAACTTGGCCAATTTTCACTTCAATGATACAGCATTTCAGGTAAATGGGGAAAAGAGAAGGAGGGAGAGGAGAAACAGAGAAAGGAATAGTTTTCCAGTATTAATGTCAGTCTGTGGCCTTTTAATAATCTTTTCTACCTTATATGACAACCTGTCCCTCTTATGTACACATTTGCTCTTAATTATTATCCAATGATCTACTCTCTAATTTCCTCTTGAGCTTTCTTCTAACTTCACACCCAGGAAAAATATTTGATGATTCTACAATCACTTACTCATTATTAGTAATATGCAACACAGAGTATATTATACAGTTTCATTTTGAAGAAGGAGCACACTGAAATTTAAAGTAATAGTCACCTGAAAAGATGATATTAAAGGTAGAACACGTATCAAAGAGAGCTCCCTCTTCCTCATTTCAATCCTGTCTTCTCTTTCACCCCAACAATATTCTTCACCCATCTCTACTTCTACTTTTATACTTTACCAAGAATGTCAGGTACACTTTGAGACTTATTTTATTTTTATAGTATTTGATTTATGTTTTTACTCAAAATAAGCCTTTTCTTTTAAAATAGCAGACCTAGGTGATTCTGACAAATGACGTTCTGTAACAGTCCTTGGTACACAAAACTCTATGCTTAAAAAGCTGCAGTTCAACATTTGCTTTTTTTTTTTTTTAAAGATTTATTTATTTATCAGAGAGAGAGAGAACACAGGCAGACAGAATGGCAGGCAGAGTCAGAGGGAGAAGCAGGCTCCCCGCTGAGCAAGGAGCCCAATGTGGGACTAGATCCGAGGACGCTGGGATCATGACCTGAGCCGAAGGCAGCTGCTCAACCAACTGAGCCACCCAGGCGTCCCTCAACATTTGCTTTTTTATTCTCACTCCTCATTCCCATTTCAATGCACCGCAGAGATCTTTATGTTCAAGACCACAGTCATCTCTGTTACAGGTTATCATTTTACCTTTTTAAGGTAGAATCATTCATTTCATCAGGGAGATCATGCAGTCCTGGGTACCTTGCTAGGCAGCTGAGCAGTTGTGAACGTGAATGGTTGATGATGCCTACACTGATGTTTGGAACCCACAATGTCAAAGTAACAACAGAAGTGGTTCTGTCAGGAAGAAAATAGAAGCTATGACAACTAAACACTCTAATACTGGAAAAGGATACCAATCTGTGTGATTATTTTCAGGAAACAGACTCCAATTTTGAAAACTGCCTGACTCTGAATGGATATTACACAAATATTCCACCCAACTTGCCCCCGCCACATACATACACAAGTTTAAGATTTTTAAACAATTAAAAAGAGTCCTGGGAACTGAGCAGATTGATCTTTGAAAAAAAAATTGTGTAGATTACTATCAATTCACTTAGGGTAACACCAAAAATACTGAGAAGACTGTTACTAAGTTGTAAATGAAGCCAAAAATCTTAGGAAAAATACATGAAATTGCCTCTTTATTCAGTTTGTCCCCCATCCATGAGAGCACAGCCTTCACTTTGAGATGCCACACAGACAAACTGAAGAGTTAAAAGGATAGCGATGAACTGAATAAAAAGATGGATGAAAAAAACTGAATGGAAAGCCTTAATCAGTCAAGATAACTAAGATATTATATTCTAATAGTCCTCCTAATGTAAATAATAAAAACATATTTATGTGGGTTTCCCTCTCATACTGACTCCCCATTTCAGTGAAAACAGTATTGAAACAGTGATTATCATTTTTAAAGTTTATGGTTAGAAGTTTTCAATAAACTTTATAAGAAAAATTCAAAAAAAGGATCCACTCCATATGTATTTTAAACCTTTTTATACCACTGAGAAGATGTCTCACAATATTTATGATTTAACTGATAAAATATAACAAATTTATTCACATTGTTTCCAGTTGTAAAATATTTCAATCTGATCAAACTTGGTGTTTAGTGAATCCTTCATTTCTTATAATTCACCCTTATTTCCTGATAGGAATATATCAGTCTTCAAAATTAATCATTTGGAAGATACTCTGATAATATGTAGATACAAATATTTTTCTCACAATGATCTGGTTATAATTATACTGAAAAAAAAAAAAAAGAATTGAAATATCTTGATTGCCTCCAAAGTAGAGCTTCTTTCACATAACAAAGTAAGAAAGGATTTGAAATCTTAGGAAAGCTCATAAATGAAAAATTTGATAGATCTGACTATTTCTAAATGAGACAGCTCTGTAATACAAAAAACAACATTTAAGCAGTGAACTCTGAGAACCTATTTGCAATAAATGTAAGAATTGCTTCCAGAATAAAAGTTGATTCTTACGAATCCAACAGAAAAATATAAACGATCCAGTGAATATAGAGTTCACAGAAGAAAGCCAGATCTTCTAAGATAATTTTTTTAATGAATCCTTTTACCCACCCATCATTGTTTTTTGTTGTTTTGTTTGTTTGTTTTTAAGATCTGAGAGCGAGAGTGACTGAGTGAGAGGGGCAGAGGCAAAGAGGGAGAATCTCAAGCAGAAAATGCAGGGCTCCATCTCATGACCCTGATAATCACAACCTCAACTGAAACCAAGAGTCAGTCACTCAAACAACTGCACGACCTAGGTCCCAACCCACCCATGGTCTTAAACAAGTATTTTTAAGGAAATATATGCCAAATTAACTAGCTAAAGCAGTTTAAAAGGTGATGGGGATTGAGGAGTGCAATTGCTGTGATGAGCACTGGGTATTGCATGGAAGTGCTGAATCACTAAATTGTAAACCTGAAACTAATATAACACTGTACGTTAACTAACTGGAATTTAAATAAAAACTTAAAAAAAAAAACCAAGAAACTATACTGTAAAGACAAAAACAAACAAATATATAGGCAGGTTTTGAAAACAGTGTAAAGGAATACCTGTGCTTGTGCCCTGTCGGCTATCACAACAAGGTTATAAAAACCCTGGTGCTGAAAAAAGGGAGAGAGTGGAAATTAGAGAGGAATAATTTGCTGAATGCGGTGTCATGGGATTCAAGCCTACAGAGCACTTTCACAGTTGAGTACCAACGCCTAAGAACGTGAAAGACTGTAGCTGACTGGCTGCTTTGACAGCCCTTGCCAAAAAAGGGAATTGCTTCAGGCAGAGCCTGAAATTCCAAATTTTGTCCCGGTAAAAACACAAGTTTGAGACTTGGAACTGAGATGGTCATTGAGAGGAGCATTGTACCATAACAGAGAGACTATGCTAGATGTGTTACCCTGAATCAAGAGCCGAGTCAAGTCTTAAGTCGCCCCTTGGAGGAAACATTATGAAGGATAACTAAAGATAAGAGATACTCAGCAGCAGCAACACGTTTCTCAAGAAACCAGCAGGCACCTCATGAGACATTTAAACAACTACCAAATCTGTGAAGTTCTATTCACATAAACTGTGTTTCTTATTTTCCTTCCTCTGTTATGAAGCTTAATTACTGATGTGAGAGTGTTATGAAATTAGAAGAGACAGACATATTTTATGTATTTATTATGTAAGAGTGATCTAAAAGAAAATGGGGCTTTTTTATCCAAAGATTTGGAAAAAGGAACCAATATTTGGGTGTTTTTTGGGCATCTGAAAGGAAGGAATAAAATTGCCTTACTAATGTACCACACTGGATTCCGATTTTTCATAAGTGTTACAAACATATGAAATAAACATTAACTTTAATAATAATCAAAGACATACTTATTAAACAAAGAAATACATATTAAATAAAAGATATATATATTAAACATAGTAATAAAACTTTATTTCACAAATATCAAATTTGCAGGAAAACTAATCTTGTAATATCAAGTATTGACAAGTGTCTGGAGAAATAATTCACATATTACTGTTGACAGCACAACTGTAAATCAGCAGCTAATAAAATTCATATCTATACCTAAATATGAGACTAAGCAATTCTTCAATGCATGTAGATGCTGGTTTATTTTCTGCATGTGAAAAAGGAGATATTTTACAAAACTTCTTTTTATAGTCCTCTTTGGAAACAAATGAAGGCCCATGTAGTGGAATGGTCAGTTACAGAACAGAGAGGATGGAAAACTGTATCATGGTTAAAATTAATGTATTAGATACATGCATATCTATTTAAACAGAACACAGAAATATAATGTTGAGTAAATCATTTGCCAAAACATATGAAGAATTAAACTAATTATGAAATTTCAAAACACATGAATAATGTTTATTATGTCAAAGAATTCATATATGTGAACATAGGTTAAAGTATAAACATAATAGTCTTTTTTTTTTTTAAAGATTTTATTTATCCATTGGACAGACAGTAGTAGACACAAGTAGGCTGAGAGGCATGCAGAGAGAGAGGAAGGGAAGCAGGCTCCCCGCTGAGCAGAGAGCCCGACGCGGGGCTCGATCCCAGGACCCCGGGATCATGACCCGAGCCGAAGGCAGAGGCTTTAACCCACTGAGCCACCCAGGTGCCCCCTAAACATAATAGTCTTTAAAGGTATACAATAAATTCATGCTAGTTTCTCCTGCGCTGGTCAAAGTGTCTTTGACTATATTTATTCTGACTAACTGGTTTAGGAGAATCTTAAATTATTTTTTAAGTCTAAAACCCCAATGTTAAAATGCTTATCAATCACATCTACTCACTGTTATATTCTTACTACTGTATCACAATATATATGCAATGAATTATTCTTAGGTCCAAGTGTTTTATATCTTAAGAACAGCGAATATCTAAGATTCTATAAGCAATAAATTAGGTAATAGTCAATGATTTTAAATTCATTTTCTTATTTTATCTTTATTTTATCTTTCCATTTTTATTGAAAATTTATAATCTTTATTATGCAATATACTAGCTGTATATATATATTGTGTGTATCTGTGTGTGTGTGTGTGTGTGTGTGTGTGTGTTTTAGAGGTATGTATTAGAAGTAACTACATCTTCACCCATCACTCTTTTCACTCATTATCCATCTCTTACTAATCTTTTTTTTTTTTTTTTTCATGAGCAGTTGGGTTTATTTCAACAGTGGGTCTGAAACTCTCGCCTTTGGCAGGAGTACTACAGTAATTATACCAGGAATAGACAATTTCCTACACTGTCAAATATATAAAAGTTCCTCTTGTACTTTCCTCAACACTGATCAACAAGCAGATTCAGTCCACATTTGCTTTGATCATTCTACTGAGTTAACCCAAGCTTCTTCTTCAGAGACTCTGGCATTTCAGGTGGAGGAGGGCGAGGGAGCCTGAAGTAGACCTTCACAGAGTCATAGATGAACCACTGTAGTGCAGTCAGAGTGCCAATCATGATGATACGGGCAAAGAGTCCCTTCCATACACCTTTAAATCCAAGTCTCTGAAGGACTTGAGAAGCACTGCTACCTTTCTCCTTATTCAACACAGATACCACAGAATCAGCAGGGTGAGAAACAATTGCACAGAACACTCCAGCTATGTAACCTGCCACAAATGTTACAACCAGTTGCTCTGCCTTTGTACATTCACTTCGGGGCTTGGGAACCACAAACTTGTACAATGCTTCAACAGTACGTTCAAAGCAGGCAAATTTCATCATGGTGTATGGTATCTGTCTCATCCAGAGAGGAGCAATGCCCTTGTAGAATGCTTTTAAGCCTTCTTCTTTATACATTTTGGGAGCTGCATCCCTCAAAGTGTTGGCATAACCTGGCTGGGTTTGAATTCGAAACTTAGCAGCTTCCATAGGAGCCAGGGCAATGTCAGCAAAGAATTCAGCACTGGCAGAAGAAGCCAAATATAGTGATGTGCACCAGAGATAGGCATTCTCCTCCCCAAGCATGTTGCTATACAAGACTTTGAAAACTTCATAAAAACCAAACTTGCAGAGCCCCTGCATAGAGTAGCCAATGAAAGTTGGAGCCCATCCTTTAGCCAAACCACGAACACCATCCTCTTTCAGTGTAACTGAGAATCCATTAAATATGCCCTTGTACTTCTGGGGGTCCACCTGCATTCGGAATTTCACTAAATCCAGAGGAACGACAGCAGTGTGTGTCAGACCACAACTTAAGACCCCACCAAAGCCACACAGAGCATAAAACTTCATGGAGCCATATTCGCAACTGTACTCTTCCACAGCGGCTGCTGCCAGATTGCGGGAACGTCGGGGCGGGCCCGGGGGCGCCGCGGGGCTGCTGCGGTGGCCCGTGAGGCCATCGTGTACCAGCTGCAGGTGGGGCGCATTGAAGGGGTTCGCCCGCGCCAGATGCGCCACGGACGAGAACATCTTCTTCCTAAGATGGCAAACACACAACCGCTCCCTCGGAAAGGCTGCGGCTCACAGAGCCATCTCTTACTAATCTTATTAACCAGTATTAAAGATGGAAAATTTAATAAATATATAACTGATCTTTGCATTATTTAGGACAACAAAGCTTTCCTTGGTTTTCAGTGAAGAAATCAAAATCTAACCTTTATAAATCAGTAATACAATTAAAACTGCAGTTTCTATGTTCTCAATTTACTATTGTTTCAGACAGTGTAACTACAAAGAGACAATAATTTCATATTCTAATTCCTCCAGTACAGAAAATGAATAGAGAATCATTCAGAACCATAGAATGTTTATATATGTAAAGTTAGCCCAAAGAGAGACCTACAACAGTCTACTGATCAAATAGATTTCAGTGCTCTTGATTAGAGAGATTTCAATGTCACCACTATCACCAATAATCCTTTCTATATGCTATATAATTTTGACCTCTATGGTCAAATACCAGGTTAGCACTTAGATTTCACAACTGTACACATAAACTATACAATCAATTATACAATCAATGAGCAAAAATATAGTTAGCATCTGCTTGATTAGAACCACACTAACTTACAGCTGGACTACATGGATATTTCATCTTGTCTCCCAAACAAAATTATTGCCATACTTGCTGGTAACTAAAATAAGAAACTTAATTAACCTCATGATATATTTCAGCCAGTATCACTGAAAGTGTAATACAAAAAATCAAATCGAACTTAAAAAAGTAATCATTTATAAAATGTTAAGCTGGGCGCCTGGGTGGCTCAGTGGGTTAAGCCGCTGCCTTCGGCTCAGGTCATGATCTCAGGGTCCTGGGATCGAGTCCCACATCGGGCTCTCTGCTCAGCAGGGAGCCTGCTTCCTCCTCTCTCTCTGCCTGCCTCTTTGCCTACTTGTGATCTCTGTCTGTCAAATAAATAAATAAAAAGTCTTAAAAAAAAAAAATTTAAAAATTTAAAAAAAAATGTTAAGCTAAGCAAAACCACTCTCTACATAGAAACATACTTCCTTATCAAACTGTAGTTTATTTACTCTTCAATTACATCCTGTTATAAGCAATAATTTTCTTTATAATAAGACAGTTTAAAAAAAAGAATATTTTGTTGTTTCTCTTTTTGTATCACCTGTTGCTCTTTTATTCTTCTGGTGGACCCTTGACATTCACACATTAATTCTGAAAATTTGCTCTCCAATTTTGGACACCAGTGATACATTGTTTATATTCATTGGGTTTCTTCCCAACACCCACCCTCCAAGCATCATACATAAGTCAGGTGCCAAAATTAAATAAATGCATTTTTGGAAAGACAAATAGAATTGTCCACTGAATTACTCCAGTAGCTGGCTGGCTGGCTGCCAATGAGCAAGTCAGAATCAAATCCTTCTCACCACAGGTGGAAGGGCTGCTATGGTCCAGGCTTTCTAGTTATCTATATAATTGCAGCTGACATACAAGAATTAGAATTCAACTTTCCTAGGCAACATTCCTACTCAGACATCCCCTCTATTTTGCAAGACTACTTTTATGGGAAATCCATACATGTGAAGAATGGCAAAGGGTGAGCTCCCAAACCATTATGTCTTAGCCCCACTCCAAGTCAAGTCCAAATTACTAAAAGATGCTGAAAGAGCTAGTGACCACATGCTTCCAGCTGCTGCAGAACTTCCTTGCACAGCACCAGCCTACGCTGTCTTAATTCTTGCATGCTATTTGCTAAATCAATTGCAATAAAATATATATCCAAATCATGGTCTGCCATTTGCTTGGCATCCTGTGAAATGGTGGGTAAAGGTAAGTCTTCCCAGTTTTAAATTCTTAATAGTAGCCTCACCCCAAAAGAGGCCTGTAAAAATCATTTTAAGCCAAAAGGACTAGTGAAATTTTCCAGATGAAATGAAATAACATAAAACTAAAATTGTAAGTATGTCCAAGAGAACAAAGGCAAAATGTATGAAAGTCAAATCAAGCTTTAAATTCTAAGAGCTCTTCTCATTTTAATGTGCAATACTCCGCTTATTACTCAGATTTGCTTTTATGAATAATATTTAGGACATCCATATTAATCCTCCCATAACAGAATATGCAAAGATTTTGGAATATGAAAAACTTAGATTTGTATCCCAGCTCTGTCACTAATATTTTGGCCTTTTTAAAATCACTTAAGGTTTCTGAATTATTAAATACCTCAGAACAAGGACAATAAGGATAATCTCACAAAGCCATTTTAAGGGTTAAATGAGGTAATATATATGGGATTTCTATATATAGCCACTTCACAAGGATTGGTAGTTTTTCTGCATATTGGAATTAATTAGAGCTAGTTAAACTGTTGTCATCTTATCTCCTATGGTACCTAAAAAAATGAAAATCAAATAGAATTCCTGTGCATTTCTTTTTTCAATACCCATGTGATCTAGCATCTCTGCCAAGGGCACTTTCTGTGTGACAATCTGAATTACTGACCACACAGAAAAAGACTGAATAGCACTAGGGGCCAAATTCCACCATCTGATATGCACTGAAGCTTAGCTCTGAAAAGCAGAACAAGTTAAACTTTCCACAAACTGACAGCAGCATTTTTACATGATTTATGATCTGCCAATACTCCATTTTCCATAAAACTGCTTCTTTACAACTATGTATTCTAGGAATTTTTAATATTAGTTGTCAGATAAGAACTTCCTTTCAGTTTCTTCATAAGCCTATTTAATGATTCCCTCTTTATATTTAAGAATGGAGTGGTTGAAACAGGGCAGTTTTTTTTTTTTTAATTTGTGTCTCTGAATTTAGAACACAATATTGTATTTACAGTCAAATATATACCTTAATTTATCATCCTTCATTATCTGAAATAATAAAATCAGTTATCTCGCTTTCTTTTTTTTTATTTTTTATTTTTTATAATTTTTTAATTTTTCTAACCACAGTATCATTTAATTCCAACTCTCTCAATCAGCTTCTCTCCATAAATGATTTTTTTGGTCTCACAAAACACCTCAGTATTTTTTCTCCACCTATTAGCTCCATGGAAGCTAATTCTCTTCCTTTCCCAGCCTGCATTACATGATCTATTGTTCTTTCATCAATCACTGAGCAAAAACTTGAGCCTTTGTTCAATTCCACTGTCACTTTTTACCAAGCCTCCATTTAAGCAGATCGGAGATATTCTACAACCCTGGAAGCCAACTCCTTTGAACCCCAATGGTACCTACAAGGGCCTGTTGGCATTTCACTCTCCCAGTTCTCTAAAGATTGTTTTAAATTCATATCATGGAGAATTCCAAATATATACAAAGTAAATCACATACCATAGTGAACCCCAACACAACCATCATCTGCATTAACAAACATCACTCATCTGCCATGTTTGTTTCTTTTAAAATTTTCACTCAGCAGGCCCCCACTTCTCAGTTCTTTAAATGAAATTTCCATATATAAAAAAACACAAATCTTAAGAGTCCAATTTTCATAAATGATATCCATGTAATCCACACCCCAATCAAGATATAGATTTATTTCAGAACAAAAAATTCTCTCATGTCCCTTCCTACTGAATCCCCTTTCTACAGAGGTAACCAGTGTTCTGATTTTTTTTTTCCCCACCACAGATTAGTTTTACAAATATTAGATCAGGTTAGTTTTACTAGTTTCCTAATAAAAGACTAGTTTCTTTCAATTAGCATTATAACTGTTAGATTCATCTGTATTGTTGCCTATTTGTTCATTCCCTTTTATTATAGTTGTTTCTTTTCTTTTCTTTTCTTTTCTTAAGATTCCATTCATTTATTTGACAGAGAGAGAGAGAGCACAAGCAGGGAGAGGAGCAGAGGGAGAAGCAGACTCCCTGCCGAACAGGGAGCCAGATACAGAGCTAGATCCCAAGACCCTGGGATCATGATCTGAGCCAAAAGCTGATGCCTAACCAACTGAGCCACCCAGATGCCCCTATTATAGATCTTTCATTTAATAAATATACTACATTTTTTTTAAACATTCTTCCATTGATGGCATTTAAGTCGTTTCTAATATGTAGCTATTACAAATAAAGCTGCTATAAACATTCTTGTACAAGTCTTTTGGTGGACATGTGCATTTATCTTCCTGAGGTAAATATGTACAAGTGGAATGGCTTGGTCAAAAAGTAGGCATATGTTTAATTGCTTCCCTAATCTGACTACATGTAAAGACAAAAAATGACTCTATTTTCAGCAAAACAGTGAGAGTCTGTGGCATGATCTGGCAATAAAAATACACAAAACATATCCACTGTATACTCCCAATCAAACACTTATAAGAGGCGAAGATCTGAAAGTCTGACCATCTCTGTGATACTTTAGCACTTTTTTGCCAAACCAATGAAAAACATAAGGTTGGCTGGTTGTTCCTAATGTCACTGAACAAAGTGGGGAACAAGAAAATAAGCTCAGAAATCCAAACTCCCAGCCCAAGCACTGCACGAATGACCTAACAGCTTCTTTATCTGCCTTGAAAGAGACTGTTTATCTCCTCTGGCCACAGAGCTGAGATGTATGAAACCCAAACATTAGAAAATCATCGTCTGAGTGTCTGAACTACAACAGAAACTTAATTCCCAGACTCACAGGGTGATAACTGGGAAAGAATGAGATCCTAAAAGTTAGAATGGGCATGGCTTTATTATTGTTTATTTATAGTAGTTCTTGAAATCAAGTAATGTAAGTCCTCCAACTTTTGGTCTTCTTTTTCAAAATTATTTAGACACTTCTTAGTGTTTTGCACATCCAGATAAATTCAGTATTATTTTGTCAGTTTCTTCAAAAAAAAAAAAAAAGCAGCAGCAGCCTTCTGTGATCATAATTTACATTATGTTGAATCCATTGAAAAATGTGGGGGCAATTGGTAATGTAAAAATATCAAATCTCCCAATTCATAAAAATTATAAAACTCTGCATTATAGAATTATAAGTTTCCTGAGCAAGGTGTTATCATTTCTGTATAGTTTTTGCATGACTTTTCTCAAATTTATTCCTAAGTGGGCTTTCTTGATACCACACTACTTTTATTAAATTTTATTTATATTTATTTAAATTTCATTTTTATATTGCTGTTAAAATTTTTAAAATACAGTATTATTTTTTGCCTGATTAGTCCGCTACACTGATTTTCAGGTAGTTTAGTGTATTAGTTTGCATGGGATGCCATACCAAAAAAACTGAAATTCCTGTGGCTTAAACCCAGGGATTTATTTCTCATAGTTTTTGAGGCTGTAAAGTCAAGATCAAAGTGCTGGTCAATTTTATTCTCCAAGGATGAAGGCCCTTTTCCTGGCTTGTGGCCACCTGCTTGCTGTGCCCTCACTTGGTGAAGGGAGATGAAGCAAATTTTCTGATGTCTCTTCTTATATGGGCATTAATCCCACCCTCATAACTTCATCTAAGCCTTATACTTCCCCAAGCCCCATCCCCAATTACCACCACATTGGGGATTAAGGGTTCAATGTATAAATTTTAGGGGGACATAATTCAGTCCATGGCACTTAGCATTTTCTATTAAACAATCATACTTTCCGTAAATAGAAATGCTTTGATTTCATCCTTTCTGATCTTTATGACTTTTATTTCTATTTCTTGTTTTATTGCAATGGCTAGAACCTCCAATACAATGTTGAATAGAGTTGATAAGATGGGTATCCTTGCTTTGTTTCTGACATCAAGAGCATTTGATTCCACACAATTTAGGAGACAAACTTTAAAAAAGAAATCTATTATTCTAAAACTCATCCTAATCCATACATATATCTTTATCACCAAGTGATCACATATTCTACTTCATTGAGAAAGTAGAAGCCAATAACAATGAGTTATTGTACTTTATGTCCCACAACTACAAATACATGGGGGTTTTTTGGGAGGGAGGTTACTGTCTTTTCTCCCACTTTCCATTACAATAAGAGGGGTTTCCCTCATACAGTCCAAATTTCCATACCATTCCTTTTCTCAACACTGACTCTTCTGGTAATTCATTCTATTTCGGTGTCTTCCTTTCTGCTGATGATTTAACATCAAAATCTTCAATTATCCCTTCCCCAATATTTCATAAACAAGAATAAGGAAATCATTTCAATTTGTTCCCCTTCAGATCTTTTCTATATTTTTCTTGCCAATAACATTCAGATTTCTTCAAAATGACACCAATATTCATATTACTCTCTCACCTTCTGCTTACCTCTCCAGACCTGTGTTTGTAATTATTTGCTAAATCTACAATTAGTTCTAATGTACCTCAGCCATAATCTCATTTAAATTGAATTAACCATTTTTATCCAAACTAGTTCCTCTAGCTACTCCGTAACTCAAGTATTCAAAATTACCCTGGTATTTCCCTTCTTACTCAACCCCTTCCCCATGTTCAAAAAAATCACTAATCATTGTAATGATACCTCATAAATATCTTTCAATTTCCTTCTAATTATTTGACTCTATACTATATTCTCTAGTACACATTACCAGGAAAAAAAAAAAAGTAATTTAATTAGTCTCCTCTCTTCCAGGATTATCTCCTGCAATAAGAGTCTAGGTGCCTACTCATAAATCTATTCTCCATTTCCTGTTTTATGCCATAACCTCACTTTTTCTCACTTTTCTCATGGCCATTTGTCTATTCTCCCATTCCACTTGAGAGATCATGTGACAAATTTCTGGCCAATATGAGTAAGAAAACATTATAGGAAAGCTTCTAGGAAGTCTTGCTAATAAAAGGTTCACTCTTCTTCAATGATGCTTCAAAGGAGGTTATATTGGCAAGAATTTCAATAGCCATCTCTTGATTAGGACATCAAGAACCAGGGATGCCTGGGTGGCTCAATTGGTTAAGCATCCAATTCCTGATTTTGGCTCAGGTCATGATCTCAGAGTCTGGAATAGGGCTCTGTGATCAGCAGGGAGTCTGCTTGAGATTCTCTCTCTCCATCTCTCTCTGCCCCTTCCTCTCTCCTTCTTCTTTTCTCTCTCTCTCTCAAATAAATACGTCTTAAAAAAAAAAATGGGAAACATACTGCAGCCTGCCAGACTAAGAAGTTGTAGACTGGGTCTCTGCAGTTTTAACAAAGTTCCCATAAAAACTCTGCAATAAAATGGTTTAAAATTAAAAAAAATAAAAATCTGTGAGACATATATACATATATTTTTTCTATTGTGTGTGTATATAAATATACACATATATGTATATACACATATATGTGTGTGTACATACATATATATATGTGTGTATATATATATATATATATATATATATATGCAAGAGAGGACCTTCATGAGTTTAGGCCACTACAATCTGGTCCCTGTTACATACAGCTGTACTAAATACTAATCACTACATTCATTCAATTCTATTTACCATATGATAGACTAATCTCATCATGTCACTCTTCCTATTAGAACTCTAAAAGGCTTCCAATTACCGTAAGATTAGCATCCAAACATCTAATGTGGTACAGAGAACACTTTTTCTTTTAAAGATTTTATTTACTTGACAGAGAGAGAGAGACAATGGGAGAGGGAACATAAGCACAGGGAGTGGAAGAGGGAGAAGCAGGCTTCTCATCAAGCAGGAAGCCGGATGAGGGACTACATGAGGGATCCTGGAATCATGATCTTAGCCAAAGGCAGACGCTTAACGACTGAGCCACCCAGGTGCCCTCAGAAACCACTTTTTAACCTGGAAACTGATTTGTTCCCTGGTATCCTTTTTGGAGGCAATTCTCCCTTTATTTTTAAATACAACAGCTTCTTTAAAGCCTTCTAGTGGTTGTGTTTTTCAACATTTGGATAGTTACTTGGAAATCTTCTAATTTTTATTTATTTATTTAATGTCATCAGGGCTTTCAATTTTACTAGAATTTGCTGTAAAAGGGTTAACAAGATGATAGATAAACAATATTTTTAAACATAAAATTATTATATTTCAGAACAAAGCATTCTAATCTTTCAAACTTTTGAATGTGAAGAGCTTTCTGTTGCCCTTCAGTAGGTTATTTTCACTGCATATGCATGCACCTTAACATCTGTGCCATTTTGTTTTGAATGTTTGACAGAGAAATTATTCAACAGGTACCCCAGCTGTCAAAGCATGCCATTTGTGATGCTTCAACAAGCAGCACAGACTCTTCAAACTGTACTGCACCTGAGCAAGGAAACCTCCACTGGGAACTACTGCCTTACATGTTTCAGAGCATACATAGGACACTTACACTTTTCAACATCAGATCTCCTGTATTCCTGCAAAATTGTTCTCTGCTGATCAACCCCTTCTTATTTTTCACCTAAGGTGACAGTGATATGATTGATACTATTTAATGACTTCTCAAAGGCCTCTAAATACTGTCTTGTCTTTGACATTTCACTTATCTCTGGTGCCTTACTTGTCAGTTATTTATATCATGTATTAATTATTTCTTTATTTAATGATGACCTTCTTCTGAGAAGTTCCATGTGTTTGATGTACATTTTTTTTGATATTATGAAAACACTGTGTAGTAGTGATGAAAAGAGTGATGAAAAAATTATACAAAAGCAGATTTTTTTTAAATTTAATTTTATTTCTTTTCAATGTTCCAGAATTCACTGTTTAGGCACCACTCCCAGCACTCCATGCAATATGTGCCCTGCATAATGCCCACCACCAGGCTCACCCAACCCCCTACCCCTGCCCCTCTAAAACCCTCGGTTTGTTTCTCAGAGTCCACAGTCTCTCATGGTTCGTCTCCTCCTCCAAATTCCCCCAACTCACTTCTCCACTCCATCTCCCAATGTCCTCCATATTATTCCTTGTGCTCCACAAGTAAATGAAACCTTATGATAATTAACTCTCCCTACTTGACTTATTTCACTCAGCATAATCTCCTCCAGTCCCGTCCATGTTGATACAAAAGTTGGGTATTCATCCTTTCTGAAAGAGGCATAATACTCTATGTATACATGGACCATATCTTCTTTATCCATTCATCTGTTGAAGGCATCTTGGTTCTTTCCACAGTTTGGCAACTGTGGCCATTGCTGCTATGAACATTGGGTTACAGATAGCCCTTATTTTCACTACATCTGTATCTTTGGGGTAAATACCCAGTAGTGAAATTCCCAGGTCATAGAGTAGCTCTATTTTTAATTTCTTAAGGAATCTCCACACTGTTTTCCAAAGTGGCTGTGCTAACTTGCATTCCCACCAACAGTGTAAGAAGGTTCCCCTTTCTCCACACCCTCTCCAACAATTGTTGTTTCCCGTCTTGTTAATTTTGGCCATTCTAACTGGTGTAACCTGGTATCTCAATGCAGTTTTGATTTGAACCTCTTTGATGGCTAATGATGACAAAAGCAGTTTCAAGCTACTTCTGGGAAGCACACTCTAAATCTTTGCTATATAAGAGAATTTCTTCATATAAGGGATGCATTTTGTTTTGAAGAATGTTTTGCCATTTAAGATGTGAGATAAGAGTATAGTACTCATTTTCTAATTCTCTAAACTTATTATTTCTCCTCTATAACTTGTCTCCATTGGTAATTCTTTATTCTTCCTACTCTAAGCCAGAAAACTTGAAACACTCCTCCAGAGCACCTTCACAAGTTCACATATTCATCTAATCCTATTAAATCTATTATATTTACTCACTCAGACAATTCTTATGTACCTGACACATGCTGGATTTGGATATGTGATGAGATGGAAGGATAAGCTAAATCTGCATAATCCCTGAGGGTGTATGGACTAGCATAAGAGGCAGACAAACATTAATCAAGTAATCTCAAACACAACTGCAATTATGCCACAAGTATATGAAGGAGTGGTCCTTAATGCTCTTAATGGATTTAATAAAACCCCACTTAGGAAGTTTTCCACTGTTCCTAAAACTTAAGGGAAAATAGGGCATGAGCAGATGAAGGAGGTTTGGGGTATTTCAGGAGAGGGAAGAACATATGCAAAAGGTTTAGTGGTCAGATGGATTTTTTAGGTTTGAGATACTAATAGAAGGCAGTATTCTGGCTGGTATACTGGTGTGAAAAGAGGGATTAGAAACTTTCGAAATGAGTATGAAAAAGTTTAGTAGGAACTTTTCTATGTCAAACTTTATAAGACATATTAAAAAATCTGGTTTTTAGCATAAGGTATTTAAAGCAGAAGTGATAAGATCCATTTTGTGTTTTGAAAGATGATCACTTAGCTGTATAAAGACTAGAAAGAGTATTCCTTTCAGATGCTACTGAGAAGAAATGATCTGATACAAACACACAAAAATGATGTTAAATATCACTTACTATGATCTAATTGTATGGCTTGGGGAGAAATGGGAGAGGACAAGGTTTAATGGGATGAACAGTTGTAAAACTTCTGGACATGCTGATTTTAAGATGCCTAAGATTAGGCCAGTGGCTGATGTCAAATAAATATATAGCTCTGTGCTTAGAAATTCTAGGCAGAAGATATAAACCTGAGTTAAGTGCACACAACAGATAATTAAAACCAAGATGCAGATGAAATTCCTCAAGTGTAAGAGGAGACCTAAGTCTGGGATGTGATAACCTTTAGCACACAATATCTGAGGGAGAACCATGAAATGAGAAAGCAAAGCAAGAAATAAATAGAAACAAAATCAGAGAATGATATTATAATAGGCAAAAGAAAGAGTATTTCAAAAGAGGCTAGCTGACCAAGAGAAATGAAAGCATGTATCTCAACAAAAACTCATATACAAATGTTCATGGCAGCATCATAGTCAAAAACTGGAAACCATCCAAATACCCATCAATTAGTAAATGGTCACATTACAGAATTCTACTTATCAGTAAAAATAAACAAATAATATATAATTTGTAATAAACAAATGATATATATATATATGTAATAATATGAGTAAAAATGAAAATTATGGCTACTAAATGAAAGGCAGCAGTGACAAAACTTTCTAGAAAAAAAGAAAATGATACTGAAATAAAGAATATTAATGCTGCTCTGGAGCTCTGAGATAAAGGGAAAATTGATGGCAGAGGGCCAGAAGGAAACATTTTGGAGTTATGGAAATATCCGATATCTTGATTACAGTAGAGATTAAATGGCAATTTTACATTAGGTAAATTATGCCTCAATACAGCTGGGCAATCAAGGAAGTTGTGGGTCAACAAATCAAATGCTTTTGAGACACCAGGTATAAAGAAAACTGAAAAATATTTAAGTTAAACACTGTGGAGATAGTGTTTTTATCTAAATGTGTATGTTAAAATAGATCAGGGTGATTATCTGTAATGACTAAAATAATCTATACTACTTTTCTAAAAATTAAGGCAATTAACCCAATATCAAAGATTTAACTCTTCATCCTTAGGCAACTCCCGACAAATATACAATGTTTTCTGATGAAGAATATAAAAACCTATTTTAAAGAACCAAACATTTAATTTGTATCTACATGAATGCATTCAAATATGTTAAAATTATAGGCTCTAAGCCACAGTTAAGTATCATTATTATACTTAAAATTTGATTCTATCAAATATAATTTGCAATAACTAGGTTATATTCTAACTTGAAAACTACTTATTTTTTTAAAGTTAAAATGGTATGTTAACTGTAGGAGAAAATACTGATAAAGGTACTTCTAAACATTTGTTATTGTATTATATGTATAATCATATTTGTCATGAGAAATTACAAATGTCAGTTTATAAATTTGGACATTCACAAAACACACTTTTATACCACCACCCTCATACATACATAAAGAGAAAAAAAGCACAGTGAATATGCAAAGATGACATCACAAATGTCATCTTTGGTACAAATATAACTGATCAGATATAGTATTATATTAGACAAACCAGTCTAAAAATATTTGAATTTAAGTTACTGAAAGATTTTCTTATTTTAATGCAGGATATAGTAATAACATCTCTTTTTTAAAGATTTTATTTATTTTTCAGGGAGAGAGAGAGAGAGAGAAAGAGAGAGAGCGCACATGCAGTGGGGAGTGGCAGGCAGAAGGAGAAGGCAGTTCCCTGCTTAGCAAGGAGCCTGATGTGGAATTCAATTCAAGGACACTGGGATCATGACCTGAGCTGAAGGCAGAGGCTTAACCCACTGAACTATCCAGGCATCCCAGTAATAACCTCACTTCTGAGAGAAAAGCCGTAAGTGGAGAGGAACCCATGAAATTCTAGCCCTACCCTGACTGACAAGAGCCATGTAGACAGCATGAAGAAGTAGGGCAGTCAGTGTACACAGCTGTGCTTCGTCCATGACTGAAGTGATTCAGGATACCATCTCTCAATACATCCCCCATAAAATAAAGCAATGCACATAAAAATGGGTGCTAGACAACACGTGGGTTCTGGTCCTAGAGACTTTGTTGTTGTTAACAACAGCCTTTTTCTGTCTCATTTTTATTTCGCTTTCCTTTGCTTTGTTTCCATCACAGAAGCTGTCACCCATATCCACACTGAGGATTGAAGATGGACATGGAATTGGTTAAAACCCACTACCTTAAAATTAGAAGTGGGAAATTAGTGCTTTGGCAACTGTATCAATGTGCCGTTCCTATTACTTGTGTTTTAGTTTTTTCCTACTCCTGGTATTGGCTGGAATTTGCAGATAGTCTAGTTGCAATTAGCAATCTGACTATAAGTTATATAAGCTCATATATAACAACATGTATGATGAAACAACACACACAAGTGTTGCTAGGGTTATCACCTTAAAAGGAAGAATAACCTTAACAATTTTATAGCAATAATTTTATGTAGATATCCTCAGGTATTTTGAAATTTTTAATTTAACTGATAGTTATGATCAAACATCTAATCCAATCAAAAGACACAGGGTATCAGAAGGGATAAAAAAACCAAGACCCACATATATGTTGCCTATGAGAGACTCATTTTTCCTAAAGACACGTGCTGATTGAAAATGAGGTGATGGAGAACCATTTATTATGTTAATGGACATCAAAAGAAAGCTGGGGTAGCCATACTTATATCAGACAAACTAGATTTGAAACCAAAGATTATAACAAAAGATGAAGGGCCCTATATCATAATAAAGGGGACTATTTGAAAAAAAAAGATCAATTGTAAATATTTTTGCCCCAAATAGGAGCACTCAAATATATAAATCAATTAATAATAAACACAAAGGGACTCATTGATAATAATACAATAATAGTAGGGGAATTTAATAACTCCCTTATATCAATGGACACATCATCTATGTAGACAATCAAGAAGAAAACGATGGCTTTGAATGACACATTAGACCAGATGGACTTAACAGATATATTCAGAACATTTCATCCTAAAGTAGCAGAATACACATTTGTTTTGAATGCACATGGAACATTCTCCAGAACAGACTGCATACAAGGTCACACATCAGGCCTCAGTACAAAAAGATTTAAATTATACCATGTATATTTTCAGACCATAACACTTTGAAACTTTAAGTCAACCACCTGAAAAAATTTGGAAAGACCACAAATACATGGATACTAAAGAAAATCCCACTAAAGAATAAATAGGTCCACTAGGAAATTAAAGAAGAAATTAAAAAATATATGGAAGCAAATAAAAATGAAAATGTGGCAGTCCAAAATCTTTGGAATGTAGAAAAAGCTGTCATAAGAAGTAAATATATAGCAATATAGGTCTACCTCAAAATGCAAGAAAAGTCTCAAACATACAACCTAACCTTATACCTAATAAAGCTAGAAAAGTAACAGCAAATAAAGCCTAAAGTCAGCAGAAGAAGGGGAATAATAAAGACTAAGGCAAAAATAAATGATATAGAAAAAAACAACAACCACCATAGAACAAATCAATGAAACTAGAAGCTAGTTCTTTGAAAGAATTGATAAAATTGATAAACCCCCAGCAAGACTTATCTAAAAGAAATGAGAAAGGCCCCAAGTAAATAAAATCATGAATGAAAGAGATCATAACCAACAGCATAGGATACAAACAATTATAAGAGAATATTATGAAAATTTATATGCCAACAAACTGGGCAATCTGGAAGAAATACATACATTCCTAGAAACACATAAACTACCAAAAGTGAAACAGGAAGAAACAGAAAATTTGAACATATCCATAAGCAGCAAAGAAACCAAATCAGTAATCAAAAATCTCCCAAAAAACAAAAGTCCAGGGCCAGATGGTTTCCCAGGGGAAGTCTAACAAACAGTTAAAGAAGATTTAATACCTATTCTTTGCAAATTGTTCCAAAAAATAGAAAATGAAGGAAAACTTCCAAACTCATTCTATGAGGCCAGAATTACCTGGATTCCAAAACCAGACAGAGACCTCACTATAAAGGAGTATTATAGGCCAAATCCCTGATGAACATGGATGGAAAAATTCTCAACAAAATATTAACAAACTGAATCCAACAAATACATTAAAAGAATTATTCATCATAATCAAATGGGATTTATTCTGGGCATAAAGGTGGTTCAATATTTACAAATCAATAAAAGTCATACATCACATTAATAAAAGAAAGGATAAGAACCATAGGATCAAAAAATAAAAATAAAAAAGAACCATAGGATCCTCTCAATACATGCAGAAAAAGCATTTGACAAAATATAGAACCCATGCTTGTTAAAAACTCTCAATAAAGTAGGGATAGAGGAACATACCTCAACATTACAAAGACCACATAAAAGAAACCCACAGTCAATATCATCTTCAAAAGGAGAAAAAATAAGAGCTTCCCCTGTATAGCAGGAACATGACAGGGATGTCAACTCTCATCATTGTTATTTAACATAGTACTAGAAGTCCTGGCCTATGCAATCAGGCAACAAAAAGAAATAAAAAGTATCCAAATCTGCAGGGAAGAATTCAAACCCTCACTATTCACAGAGATATGATACTCTATGTAGAAAACCCAAAAGACCCCACCAAAAAATTGCTAGAACTGATACACAAATTCAGTAAAATTTCAGGTTTCAAATTCAATGTACAGAAATCTATCACATTTCCTTACACCAATAATGAAGCAGCTAAAAGAGAAATCAAGAATAGATGCCACTTACAATTGCATCAAAACCCATAAAATACATAAGAATAAACCTAACCAAAGAGCTAGAAGTTCTGTACTCTGAAAACTACAGAACGTTTATGAAAGAAATTGAATATGACACAAAGAAATGGGGGAAAAAATGCCATGCTCATGGATTGGAAGAACAAATATTGATAAACTGTCTATACTACGCAAAACAATCCAAACATCCAATACAATATCTATCAAAATACTACCAGTATTTTTCACAGAAATAGAAAAAACAATCCTAAAATTTGTATGGAACCAGAAAAGACCCCTAATAATCAAAGAAATCTTGAAAAAGAAAAGCAAAGCTGGAGGTAACACAATTCTGAATTTCAAGCTATATTACAAAGCTGTAGTCACCAAATGTGGTACTGGCACAAAAACAGACACATAGATGAGTGGAATAGAATAGAAAATCCTGAAATTGACCCATAATTCTATGGTCAACTAATCTTCAACAAAGCAAAGAAGAATATCCACTGGAAAATAGATAGTCTCTTCAACAAAGGGTGTTGGGAAAACTGAACAGCCACATGCAGAAGAATGAAACTGGACCATTCTCTTATACCACACAGAAAGATAAACTCAAAATGGATGAGAGACCTAAATATGAAAACTGAAACCCAAAATCCTAGAGGAGAATACAGCAATTTCCTTGACCTCAGCCACAGCAATTTCTTTCTAGACACATCTCTGAAGGCAAGGGAAACAAAAGCAAAAAGAACTACCAGGATACTTCATCAAGATAAAAGCTTCTGCACAGCAAAGTAAACAACCAACAAAACTAAAAGGCAACTATGGAATGGGAAAGATATTTGCAAATGATATATCTGATAAAGGGCTAGTATCCAAAATCTATACAGAACTTATCAAATGCAACACCCAAAAAACAAATATCCAGTTAAGAAACGGGCAGAAGACATGAATAGACATTTTTCCAAAGAAGACATAGACATGACTAAAAGACACATGAAAAGATGCTCAATATCACTCACCATCAGGGAAATACAAATCAAAACTACAATGAGCTATTACCTCAGCTATTACTGACAAACCTGTCAGAATGGCCAAAATCTACAACACAGGAAACAACAGATGTTGGTGAGGATGCAGAGTAAGGGGAACCCTCCTATACTGTTGGTGGTAATACAACAGAGTGCAGCCACTCTGGAAAATAGTAATGGAAGTTCCTCAATAAGTTAAAAATGGAACTAACCAATGACCCAGCAACTGCATTACTAGGTATTTATCCAAAGGATACAAAAATACTGATTCAAAGGGGTACATCCACTCTGATGTTTATGGTAGTATTACCAACAATAGCCAAATTATTGAAAGAGCCCAACTGTGCATTGACTAATGAATGGATAAAGGGTACAGACCTTTTAACACTTTGGTTAGGTTTCTTCCTATGAGTGGATAAAATTTTATACGTGTGTGTGTGTGTGTGTGTGTGTGTGTGTGTAATGGAATATTACTCAGGCATCAGAAAGAATGGAATCTTGTCATTTGCAACAACATGGATGGAGCTAGTGTACATTATGCTAAGTGAAACAAGTCAGAGAAAGACAAATACCATATGATTTCACTCATATGTGGAAATTAAGAAATAAAACAGATGCATACAGGGAAAAGGGGGAAAAAAGAGAGGGAGGCTAACTGAGGGCTGATGGAGTAGGGTGTTCATGGGATGGACTAAATGGGTGTTGGGTATTAAGAAAGGCAGTTGTGGTGAGCACTGAGTTCATAATTAATGAATCACTAAATTTTACTCCTGAAACCAGTATTACACTATATGTTTACTAATTAGAATCAAAATAAAACTTGAAACAAACAAAAAAGAGAAATCACCTAAAACATACACTATATACACTTCAAATACACTTCAAATCCCTAAGTGCTTTTAAGACTTTAATATGTGCACAATTTAAGTATCCACATCAGAACATTTCAAATTATTTTGGAGCATTTGATATATTTCATTTGAAAAATGCATCATTTCTCTCTAAATATAAAATTATATGTAAAATATAAATTCTTTCTGAATATTCATTTTGGCAATCAATTTTAGAAAGTTTTTTTCATCTCAACCCTGTATCAATGAAGAAACTGAGGTACATAAGAAGCATGAAATATATACCATTATGCATGAGGGATGCCAAATAACCTATATTTTCCTATCCATTCTATAACTGAACTTCCATTAATTAGGCTTATAATTATGTAATTTAAGCACTTGTTTAAGGAGTGTTATCGGTTCACATGCTATCCACAAGGGCCAGAAAATCAAGTTTGGGAGGCAATAACCAATATCATGCAAAACACTAACCTAGTGAAAACACCAGAGCCTTGAACCATAGAAACTAGACACCGCCACCTGCACCCCAACACTGGTTGCTGTATTCTGCTTCTATGAGAAATGCTGACACTGGTTCTGGAAACTGGTAGAGCTATTATGACTCAATAGCAAAACAAATTCTGTGTGAAGCAGGCTTCCTTGTGTCTTTAGATCTAGATTCATCAACCAGAGCAGGTCCATTTGACCACTGGAGCATATAGCTGATGCTCAGGCTAAAGCTTCTAGGGAAACTGAAAAAATGTAGAGATTTTAGCTTCTGTAGGGATGAAGGAGAATGTCAATAAAAGAGGGAGGATTCCTCTAATATGGGAAGGTGTTTCAGATGTCAGTGTGAATATAGAAAAAAAGAAAATTGCTAGAAACATTAATAATGGTTTTCTAGATGCAAAGACCATAATATATTTTCTCTATACACTGACAATCATTTGTTTGTTCAAAGGATTTCTGGTGTAATAAATGGGCATTAATTAATGCTCATGGGTTATAACCCACTTGGCATTATTTAATTATGAGTTAGCACTTCATAAGTAGGAGTACATTACTTAAAAATTGTGAGGGTCTAAATATTACTAGTGTGGCAGATGGATGCTCATTACAATGTAAAAACCTCAGTATCCTTAGTCTAAGGCAAAAATTAGACAGGAATTTCAAATACATATTTTCATAAAACCTTCAGGTTATTATCTCAGAAACAGTAAAAATCACATGGGACTTGTCAAGACTTTCTGACAAGGCTTGGTTCTCACTGCCAAACTCTGGGAGAGGATGGAAGGATCACTTGAAGGATTGTTTTTATAAATGGACTTCAAGGGGCACCTGGATGGTTCAGTCGTTTAGGTGTCTGCCTTCGGCTCAAGTCATGATCCCAGGGTCCTGGAATTGAGCCCTACATCAGGCTCCCCGATCGGTGGGGAGTCTGTTTCTCCCTCTTCTCCTGCACCTCCCCTTGATCACACTCTCTCTTCCAAATAAATAAATAAATCTTTAAATAAAATAAGTGAATAAATAAATGGTCTTCAAGTCAGAGCTACATTTAGGGTCTAGCCATTACATCTAAATATGGAATCCCAGAGTTCTGTCTCCTCATACACAAAGTGGGGTAATAATACTTTTACCAGTTTGTAGCAGAATATGAAGATTGATGATGATGATGATGATGATGACGATGGGGGAATAAGTTTTGTTTTTGTGAGAAAGAGAGAGAGAGCAGGGGTTGGAGGGTAGAGAAGAGAGAGTCTTAAGTGGGCTCCATGCCTAGTGCACAGACTCACATGGGGCTCAATCTCACAATCTTGAGATCACAGCCTAAGCCTAAACAAGAGTTGGATGCTTAACTGACTATGCCACCCAAGTTTATTAAAAACTCCCAAAAGGAAAGTATCTAAGCATAGTGTGGTATATGTGGTTTTTTGTCAATCCATTTTCATCTTAACATCTAAGGTAGATTCCATAATTTTGGTGAGCTCCCATTTACAGCTCCTTTTCGATTTGCTTCTCATCCTCCTCTCACTAGACCCCCATCTGTTTGCAATACAGAATTAGGATATCATGGCATAAACTGCCCTTAAGACATCCTCTCTTCAACCAGGACTACATTCTCCCATGTGATGTGCAGGGAAAGGAGAGAAGTACAGGGTCATGTGACTATTTAAATCATGATAAATGTTGACCTTTCTCTGTTGGATGTCTCTGTGCTAAGACCAAAAATTTCCAGTCACTGATGCCAACACTTTTGGATGTTTATCTACCAGGAAGCCACATAAAGCTGTGCAAGGCTAGGATCTACAGAAGATATACCCAGTATTTCACAGGGGTGGGGGGAGACTGATATCCAGTTCATGTTCTGGTCAATGAGGTATGTGTGTAACACTGAGCTGTACCTACTCAGAGGAGTGACTTTTCTAATTTTTACAAAGTTCTCCTATGAATTATCAGTGACTCTGGGCATGTGTATGTTTTATGAAGCCTCAGTGAGACCTCCTCACATTTTCTTTCTTGATTTGGGAAACCTGCTTTAACTCTACCTTTCCACACCTTGCCTGGATGCTTACCCTGGAAGTAAACATCCCAACATTTGGCTGCTGAGGTCTTCTAATTCAGCCCTCTAAATTGCAAAAAACAGCAAGAGAATCCAAGTTCACTTACTGTTCCCTTTGTCCAGTTGATCCCTGGGATGTTTACATCCCCTTGCCCCCACAAACAATGCAGTGCAAGCTAAGCAACGACACAACCTCTTTCTCTGTTTATTTCTCTCAAATTTTTACTTAACCAGTTCACCTGGAATTTGACTTGGAATCTCAGATTCCCTTTGGTGAAGATATTTAACAATTTCTAAACTACTTTTTTAACTCCTCTGCTCACTATGTCACGGATGAAAAAAGGTGGGAAAGAACCCCTTTCCTTTCTTTATAAAGGGAGAAAAAATAAGATGTGATCTCTCACAAGAATGCAGTTCTCCCCACATGTAAAGATGCCCATAAATCCCTTCCCACTCCTCCTCCAGTCTTTTGCTTACACAGACTTAGGAAGGGCATAAGAAGGCATGGTTATAGATTTTGCTATCACTAATTCTTCTCTCTCTTAGAGGGAGATAAGGAGTCTATACATAATGGTTACCAGTTTTTTTCATACTTAGCTTTGAGCTGTAGATTTCAAGGTAAAGACAATATCAACAAGAAAAGACTCATACTGAGTAGATAAGTAAATGCTCAGTTAATGTTCATGGAAACTGAATCTGAATAACTTTAGCTTACAGAATCCATTTTTTTACTTGTTTATAATATTAATGATGGGAGATTCAATGTCTAATTTATGTTAAAAACACATAATATAAAGTTATATGTCAAATACACCTCATTAAAAAAAATAGAGAAAAAGCATATAAAGCAAATAACACAGGCTTATATTTTTTCTGAAAGTAAATCTGAATTACGTAATTTGGGGGCTCAAGGCTAGTCTAGAAATTACCTAGTTCAACTACCTATTCCAAAACCTCTGAATCTACCACTGATTGTTAGAAAGTTTGAGAGGAGGAGACTATCCAGCTGATTTTAAAATAGGTTATTTCAATTAGATTGAGCACAGGTTGGAATCAGACAGAGATCTACATCTGTGTCTCTCTGTACTGGCTTCTACATTATTTGATTTCTGAAAATTTATTTCACCTCTTTGAGCCCCGGTCTCCTCATCCATAAAAAAGTATTAACATGTATCAGGGCACCTGGGTGGCTCGGTGGGTTAAAGCCGCTGCCTTTGGCTCAGGCCATGATCTCAGGGTCCTGGGATCAAGCCCCACATCGGGCTCTCTGCTCAGTGGGGAGCCTGCTTCCCTTTCTCTCTCTCTGCCTGCCTCTCTGCCTACTTGTGATCTCTGTCTGTCAAATAAATAAATAAAATCTTTTTAAAAAAAAAGTATTAACATGTATCTCTCAATATAACAAAATAAAATTATATGAAAACTCATTTAAGGTATAAGGTCTATAGAAAAAATGAAATAGTACCTGTGGTTTGTGTTACATATCATAGTTTATAAAGTGTCTTCATATGTATTCTCTCATTTTTTATTTCATTTAATCCCTTATACAATCTCATGAGGCAATTCTGCAGTTTTTGTGCCACTTCTATATTATACCACACTTCATGCACTTCCTCAATGTGCTTTAGTAGAATACAGACATGACACATCACCGCACAACATTTATGCGACATTATGGCCATATATGTGTGGATTCTATCATACCCAACATATACATGTACCTTACAGCAAATGCCCAATTATGACCAGGCATTAGGTAAACTGATCTTATCTATTTAAAGTATTCCTCCCACTAGTAAGACTAAACGAAATGCCTTTGTACCTAGTACTGAAACTTTAAAAGCCTAATGCTTTATCTGTGCTATATTGGCATACCTTATTATATTGTATATTTTACTCATACTTTCATATACCTATATCTCAATACCAAGTTTACTGCAAATCTCTTGTTGGCAGAAATGCTAAAATGTAGTGCAGATTAGGATAGGATATGTTATCATAAAGAAATAACTGGACTATGGTACAGAAGGCCTGAGATCTAGCTGTAGATCCATTACTTAGTTATTATGTGGTTCTCAATTAGTCCTAGAGCTGGCAGTCTTGCTTGATTTGCCCACTAATGCCAGTGTAGTACATATCTGATTAGCACAGAAGTTTCTGGGCCGCCTTTAATCCTTCTGTGTCACAGTTAATTTATCTATAATACAAAGAGAATAATATATTAAAGACAAGATCATAAATAATGAAATGTAAACACTGAATGTAAGATATCTAATGTGGTGACTATCATATAAAAGATGCTTAATGTGATACGTTCTTTTTATATCTGTCTGTCTCTCTCTAATCACCTACAATATCTAGGCACATTAAAAATAGCCTTTTCTGGGGCGCCTGGGTGGCTCAGTGGGTTAAGCCGCTGCCTTCGGCTCGGGTCATGATCTCAGGGTCCTGGGATCGAGTCCCACATCGGGCTCTCTGCTCAGCAGGGGGCCTGCTTCCCTTCCTCTCTCTGTGATCTCTTCCCTTCCTCTCTCCTACTGTGATCTCTCTCTGTCAAATAAATAAATAAAATCTTTAAAAAAAAATAGCCTTTTCTATTTATCTGATAAAGTCTCACTTTCTTATTGAAACAGTATAAATACTATTAAACTATCAAAAGTTTATATAGATAGATATATTTAATACATTTCACTTACTGTTGATATATTATAAACACAATTGCTTAGCCATGTTTTACAAGCACTGTTTGATACGCCCACACTTTCAGGAGAAAACAGTACCCATTAGTCAGAAAAAATTACTTATCTTTTGACGACAGATTGACAACACCTACATAATCAATTAATTTTAAGACCAGCCCTCAAGATATAAAACATGACATAAAATAAACTAAGCAGAAGTAAGACTGTTGTCTTGAAGAAGTATATATGACCTGAGGACAACAGAAAAAATAATACACAACAGAAGAATTATGCTACTTAATAGTGTTAGAATGATGTTGGATTTTAAGACCATTTGTAGTCCTAGAAATGGTAGGCAAATAAATTGGCTTTCATTTCCATTGCTTAAAGTTGAATGAGATTGTAGCTATAGCCAGAGAAATGATGAAAGGAAAAATTAATGAACATAAATTAAAAACCCTCCTTATGTCTGTACTGATAATAAAATATCTTCTCTAATGTGTTTCTGTTTCCCTTCCCAGCCCACCTAGAAGTACCTAGAAGCAACAGAGTCCTGCACTTCTGTTTGGTCCATTCCACCCGTGCTATAGTAGCTTTACACATCTGACATCTGGATTTGGTGGGGTGGCATCATCTAACCCTTCTCCCATTGATTGGACTAACAGAATTGACTATGAGTTGAAAAAAGTCAGAGAGAACCCAGCAAGGAAGAATGAGAGATGCTGGAAGAGAGAGATGTCTGTAGCCAGTAGCACAATTTTATAATAGAACACAATAACCATTTATAGAGTAGGTATCCTTAGGAACTTCACACTAAAATCAATATGCCAGCTGTGAAATACCGCTCTGCTGCAAGCAATTTTTTTTTTTAAGAAAAAAAAAAAAAAAAAAACCTTAACAGATTTAACAAAAAATAGAAAGCATATGAGTGAATTTATCCCCCGAGATTGAATGGTTCCTGGGAACAGAATGTAGCAAGAAAATCACTAGCAGCCCATTATGCTATCCTTAAAGTAGAAAAGGAAGCATGGCGGGAGGCATGGCAAGATGGACGGTCTCCTCCAGGATGGTCTGAACTCATCACTAAAAGCCCCGTGTGCTTATTAAGTTTACCCTTGAGTTCTATCCTCCCCCACCTGTACCCCTTATGCACAAACACACATGCACTCTCTTCATGGGGTTAATATTAAATGGCTCTTTGGATTTTAAAATATTCACCTAACTCTAAAATGACCAGATTGGCTTGGTTAAATAAAACAGTTGTGTTTCTTTACATCCTTTGCAAGGCTAACTGTATGAATACATTTTCTCAGTTCAGATTTCATTAGGGATGGTGCTGCCTGTTAGATCCACTTGGAGGTACTAGGGAAATGGAAGGCATCACACACCATTGACAGAAGTATAACTAATGGCCCTCTCTCAGAATTTCTGACTCAGGGTTGATAAATGTAAGCTAGTAGGCCTGACAAAAGTTACCAAAGTTCTTATAGAATTAACAACTAGGCTGTCAGTATTTCAAAGTGGGGAAATAACAGCCCCTCCCAAACTGTCTAGACGTTTTTTGTGTGTGAGCAGATTCTGAGATAATGATAATGAAGATAACAATAATTTTGGACTCAAATGATGTATGTGTCAGACACTCTCTTAAGTATGTCATGTAGGCTTTCCTTTAAAAATATAACTTAATCCTGCAAGGTAAATGTTATTATTATCCCTTTCTACAGTAGAAAGCAGAAGTATAATGCTTTCTAAAATAAAAAAGTGAGGGGCGCCTGGGTGGCTCAGTGGGTTAAGCCGCTGCCTTCGGCTCAGGTCATGATCTCAGGGTTCTGGGATCGAGTCCTACATCGGGCTCTCTGCTCAGTGGGGAGCCTGCTTCCTCCTCTCTCTCTCTCTCTCTCTCTCTGCCTGCCTCTCTGCCTACTTGTAATCTCTGTCTGTCAAATAAAATAAATAAAATCTTTAAAAAAATTAAAAAGTGAAATGATTCCTCTTCCATTGAGAAGACTTGCAGCTGAAAATATTGCATAAAGAGTATAAACAGGGTCTGGATGCCATGAGAGAAATGAAAAAGTAGAATGGGGAACAGAGGGATATACTTAAAAATTCCTCCTCAAATAAACCTGAATAGAAAATAAAATATTATTTCACAGTGAAAAATGAACATAAGAATCATCATTGTCCTACAGCTTCCTTCATGGAGAAACCTAGGTATCAGATGAAACAACATATTTATGGATGAAGAATCGTTTCAAGACTTATTCTAAAAACTTAGCTTAGAATCATGGTATTATAGTCTTCCACAGAATATCGCTTGTTGATACTTTCATGAATTAATTACTCCTCTGGATAAATTTTATTCTTGATACATTATAAAAACTCTTTTATAAACAATTAGAGATGAGTTTCTAATTCTTGACCCATGTGCAGTAACAGCCTGCTGTAAGTTAATATTTTTTTACTTTCTTAATAAATAATAAAACAAGAACATAAACAAAACCAGCAAACGAGCTAAAAAACACCACAAGATTTAAGAGTTATATACACTACAGTTTGCAAAAAGACTTACCACCCCTAAGCTTTTACACCTGGAAGTTTATACCCTCATTTATGCACCTACCTAGTGTTTAAATACTCCCAGGGGTAAGAAAGACATTTTTACTGGTCTGATTTGATGAAGAAGGAAGAGGGCAGGATGGCGAGAAGAACAGAATCACTTTGTGTTTTGGCACACAACTCAGCTTGTTCTTAAGCTAGCCTCAGGGGCTCTGTCTTCTGAGCGAGAAGAATTATCAGCTCAGGTGATAAGAGGTAAACTCAAATGAACATCTAAGAATGTCTTGTGACCTGAAGCCTCATTCAGAAACCACCCAGAGCAAGTGGAAGTAGGTTAACCTTTTCTTGGTGAAGAGGGAGCCATGGCTGCTTTCCTGAGATACAGGGTGCAGTTGATACCTACTTGATGCTTCTGAAGATTCTTCCTGGATTTCAATCTTCTATCCCATGGAAGCACTGCTGAGGACAGGATCAGCAGAAAACCAACAGAAATTAGTTTTCCTACATTTCTCGAGATTTTTTTCTGAAGTCACTTTAGGACTTTGGTTTCAATCACTAATAAATATAGGAGATATGCAGATATACAGATCCATTATATAGGTATATCCATCCATCATAGATACATACAATATATGTGAGATATTGATACAATCTATTGATATATGCCAAGTATATGAGAAGGTCACAACCTCAGGTTACAAATGCTTCAAGTACTACACTTCTGAAACCACAAACATCTGACTAAAGATGATAAAATGGTCTTGCCTTTCCTTCACTTTCCAAAGAGATGGGCACCAAAATATGTGCACTCTCAAATTGCCCTTTCATCCAAGTATGGGAATTTAAAACATAACAACTTCTAATTTCCTAACACATTTTGTACATGTATGTTGAAGGATGATTTAACAAAACTTAAATACACTATCTAAAGAAAACAGAAGCAATACCACCCCTCTCAAATAAGGAATATGAATAACCATGACTCACATACTTTCCTTCATTTCCTAATATATAAAATGTAGGAAAGTAAAGTCTCAGGTCAGTCCTACCTGCCTTGTTAGTAAAGTAGTACTACACATCCTCAGCCACCTGCATAAGATTTCTATGACCAAACTGTAGTGGCCAGTATCCACTGAGTTACTCATTTCTGGCTTATGTAGCCATCCATTATCAACAAGTGTCTTTTATTTGATTTTCAGTGGTAGGAATATCTTTACTGGGTCATTTATTTTCTATTGAGTGCTCCTCAACTAGTTGGCCAGCAGATCCTATATTGGGTAAAGAAACACCATTACTGGCTTAGACTTATGGTCCGTAAAGAACAGTATTTACTACAAAAATCAGCTTTGAAAAACCAACAGTGAGGAACCACTGCTGTCCTTTCCTGAAAAGTGGCATAGGGATTCAGAATAATCAAGCTTCTCCTAGGGGCCTTTCAGGGTTGAGTCAACCATACGGTTGTTCAGTCCTTTTAGAATTCTTTATTTTTTCTCAGATAAAGGACTAGTGTCCAGAATCTATAAAGAACTTAGCAAACTCAACACCCAAAGAACAAATAATCCAATCTGTCAGTACCCATTCTTAAAGCAATACATGACTCAACACAAAACATGCAAATAAAGTATGCAACTAAGCCTATAGTTGTAATAATGTCTCTATATTTTTCTATGGAAGGGAATGTCCTATCAAAAATGGTAGTCAAGAAGGGAACTTCATCTTCAAACAGACTCCAATTTTCATAGAAGCCACTAGCCCATTTTGCTTCCTTGCCATGATTTAATCTCTGTCTTAAATATCTCTTTTTTAGGAACTCCACAAACTACCTTAATAGGTAACTCTCCTTCAAAGAAAATGTGTTTCCCTTTGTTCTAGTCTTCTCGGCCTTTGGCTGTTGAGTTGTCTTTCCTTTTGGTTCTCTTCATTTCATCCCTGTTCTTCTACCTTCTCTGTGGCTTACGTAACTGCAAACACTTTGTCTAGTTTTCAGGGATCCCTCACAAGAAGTGCTCTCCTTACCCACCATTTTGGAAAAATTCATGTTCATATGGACTTAGCTTTTCTGGTACTAGCAACCATTTTATGTAATGGGTACTTAATTCTGAGTAGAATGTGTAACATGCATAATTAAAGGGAGGCATCAACATCAAGATAAGGCTTGTGTTTAAAGTAATCTTGATTATGAAGTTAGAAACTGATGATAGATCAATTTGTAAAAACAATAGTCTCAGTAATGGTGTGACACTATATTATTGAATTATTTTGAAAAACATGTACCTAAAAAATAGAAAGACCTCTATGCCCATCTGGAGATGTTAACACCTCTAATCCTTGGTTTCTTCAACTGTGAAATAGGAATAATAGTATTTATCTCCCAGGGCCATTAGTGTGTTTTCCATGCTAAGCATCTAACACGAAATAGCATTTAAGTTAGATTACTCAAGAGTATTAGTAATCTCAGCACAGAGTAAGTACATTTAAATAATATATTTTAATACATTTAAAAGTAGTAATGCCTAAAACACATTTGTTGATTAAATCAAAAAGACTACCTTGAGAGACACTGTAAACCACTAAACTGTAAGACAGTTTTTATGCAGCAACTGATAACTGAATCACTACTAACTAATTAAAAAAAAAAAAAAAATTAAGGGGCACCTGGGTGGCTCAGGAGGTTAAGCATCTGCCTTCAGCTCAGGTCATGATCCTGGGGAACTAGGATCAAGCCAGCAAGCTGAAACAGGCATTGGGCTCCATGCTCTGCAGGGAATCAGCTTCCCCCTCTGCCCCTCCCCCTCCTGACTGTGCATTAGCTCCCTCTCTCAAATAAATAAAATCTTAAAAATAATTAATTAATTAATTAATTAATTTAAAAAATTAAAAATTGAGAACGTTTTCTCAGGAAAGGATCTAAGTAAATCAGAACGTGTAGCATCTTTGCCTGAAACATTTTTTAGTAGTAGTTGTCCCAAGCATTTTATATCACTGTTAGAGAAACCTAGCTTATGGAAATCTTATAACTATGAAATAAAAAAAAATTATCATAGGACAAAAAGTAAAAAAAAAAAAAATGCTTCATATCTAAAGATTTATGCCTTTATGATGTCTCTTATTAAAAGTCATTGCATGTGTGACAGTATCACCAAAACTGCAATTCTTATTGGCCTTGACAGCTAAATACCAATGTGTCCCTCTGGGATCTATTATAATTTCATTTAAAGACTGTAAGGTGCTTATAAGCAGATCTTAGTTTAACAGTGGTTTTTTTTCTTATTTTTTAATTGACTTCCTCTGAGTTTTACTTGAAGTGATATTTTATGAATTTTATGATTGTTTTGGTTTTTGTAAATCCAAGAAAGGAAGAGAGATTGAGAGAGATAGCGTTAGAGACAGAGACAGAGATAGACATAAATCACTTAAGGCTAGTTTCAAAATGTCTCTAATCTAATCTCCTGGAATATAATTAGGAACAACAGTTATTCTTAAAGAAGAAATGAATTTGAGATAAAGCTGAATTCAGTTACAGAACTGAGGGAGGTACCTATTCCTTTTTAGCTGTTCCAGCTCTATGATTCTTAGCGACAGGTATGGTGAAAGGCAGAATATTAAAATAAGTTAAGGGAGAATACATTCAGTTAAATTTAAAATATTCATATTAACGATGGCACTAAATGCAGAAGATATTCAAAATGCCTTTCACTGTGTAACAAGGCTTTTGGCTATTGTCCGAACCTGAGAAACTTCACTGAGCTGACCTTAGTTAATAATTTCTACAGTTTTTTTTTTTTTTTTTTTCCAAACTGACTGAGAGACTTCACCAACAGGGAGGACATCAAAAATACCATAGGCCGTGATTTTTATAATGTAAATTAAGTAAAATTCACTTATTTTTGATGTACGGTTATATTAATTTTGACAAGTGCACAGTCTTATTATCTATTGCTACTATCAATATACAAAAAAACCCCTCATATTGTTCATTTGTTGTACACCGTCCCCCCTACTTCCAGCCCAACAAACATTGTTCTGTTTGCCATCCCTATAGCTTTGCCTTTTACAGCTTTCATAACATAAAGATGAACAGTATTTAATAAGATAAAACAATATTTTTCACAAATGCTGAGTTGCCTTTGGAAGAAAAACTTTCCTTTGTAGCTCCACGAAGCTGTGATTTTTAAGTTAATGTTGAAAAGCCTTTATCAGGAATTAATTATTCTTTAAGGTAAAATAACAACTCTGCTATAGAAGAGGGGGAGGAGCTGAAAAGAAACCATTAAAAGCTGAAGGTCAGTGAGGTGTTCATGCTTTAACACAGTCCATCTACCAGCTTACTATGAATTTCACCTTCCTTCATTTTAAGGAAGAAAAAGGAAGGACTAGAGGAAATAGAATAATATGAGAAAGCACAATAAGAATACAGTATACTGTATGTTCATCCACTGATACAATAAGAATTTAGTGAAAATTTACTATTAATGGCAAATTATTTTTCTCTAATTGCTTGGAAAAAAGCAATGAACTGAGAAATAGATCTCTCAGTAAATATTCTGGTAGAAAAACAAGGCAATAAATAAGTAGGCAAATAATTTAAGTATAATTATAGATCACTGTATATACTATCATGTAGGTTAGAGCTCCTTTAAAAACTTAAAAGCATCTGAGTACAATCAGTTTATCTGGGGAATAAGCCCAGAAACACCAGTAGGTGATTGGGGAACTGAGATAGGGAAGAAAAGGCAGCCAATAAATAATTAACAAGAAGCTCAATCCTTCTTGGGAAGCCTGGGAGAATGTGTAGAATGGTCCTCAGTTATTAATTATTTTTTATATATATTTTTTTAGGTTTTCAAAAAAAATTTATTTGACAGAGAGATCACAAGTAGGCAGAGAGGCAGGCAGAGAGAGAGGGGGAAGCAGGCTCCCCGCCAAGCAGAGAGCCCAATGCTGGGCTCGATCCCAGCACCCTGAGATCAAGACTTGAGCTGAAGGTTGAGGCCCAAGCCACTGAGTCACCCAGGTGCCTCTATTTTTTGTTATTTCAGTCTACCACTGAATCCCTTTAGCAGATTTTCATCTTAACTCCAAAACTGTACTTTCTAACCACAGAATTTCCATTTTGTATTTCTATTTCTCCATTGAGTTTCCTTATTTGCTAGCCCATACTAAACATATTTTTCTTTAATTTTTCAAACATAGTGTCATTCAGTAGTTTAAGCATATGTACAACTGCTTTGGTATCATTGTCTGCTTAATCCAATATTTGGCTTATTCAAGGTCTGTCTCTATTGCTTTTTTTCCCTTAGTATTGGCCACTTATTTCACATTATTCTATTTTATATTTTAGTGGTCACCTAATGATTTGGGCAGATAATGTGTCCTCAAACCCCATGTGTCTATTGGAAAGTTCATTTAAGCCTCAGCCAGTTTTCTATGTTGGGAGATAGGACTTGTGTATGGATCACTCAACTCTAATCATTCCTCATTAAACTTCTGGAATGACTGCCACTTATCCCAACTGTGACTACACTTTATGGCTAACAGATAGGTGTTTCCTCTCTGTTTCCTATAAGCTAGCAAATTTTACTGGTAATGTCACCAATGTAAGTTCCACTTATTGCTCTAAATAGAATCTACCCTCTTTACCAGCATGACTGATGATTTTCATGGCCTGGTAACATTCTTGCTCCTCAGCTGGGTGGAGCTGATTATAGCAGTACCAGGAAAGAAAAGGACAGACTTAGATACTTTTCCTAAAACTGCTGCTGGCAGTTTCTATAAGTGCATGCCTCTCAATTTGTTTGTTTGTTCCTTTTCAGAGAACACAGTAAGGTTGTTTCCAATTATTTTGCACAATTTTACATTTTTCTTTTTTAATTTTCAGGAAAGAATTTGCCAACTTTTATAGTTACTATGGGTCAATGTCTCTCCCAGCCTCCTCCTAGTTTCTTTATAGTAGTACTGACAAAAGTGATGGTGGATATACTAAACCTTTTTTTACCAGGTTTCTCACTAAAGAAAGTCACATCAATTCTCTGTGCTTTACAAAAGATGGTGATTAAAAAGTGGTCAATATAAAAAAGTGAAAACTGTGGGAAGAAACTGTTGATGTCCTTACAGCTGCACCTACAGTCTCAATAAAATTTTTTTTCCTAAAGTCTTGCAGAGAGGACACCTGTTGCATTAAAAAATTTTAGGGCCACCTGGGTGGCTCAGTCAGTTAAGCGGCCAACTCTTGGTCTCGGCTCAGTTCATGATCTGAGGAATGTGGTTGTGGAGGGCTCTGAGTTCAACAGGGAGTCTGCTTAAAGATCTTTCCCTCTATTCCTTCCCTCACTCTCTCTCTCTCTCTCAAATAAATAAATAAATATTTAAAAAGATAAAATAAACATGTTTACATTTTTAAAAATTCTATTTATTTATTGGTAGCATAGAGTAAAAATAGCTAAAACAAAATTTACTACTTTTACAAAATAGTAAAAATAGCTAAAACAAAAACACAAATTGATGGCATTTATTCCCTTATTTGTCTGTCTGATAAAGTCATCCCTAACTTAGTATTCCTTAATTATGTATTCCAATTTGAGGCTTCCTTTTTTCCCCTGAGAATGCATATTTGTGAAGCCTGCCTTACACTGATTCTTTATAAGTTAGATTTCTCTAAAACCTTTTACTTTTTATTTTTGAAAATAAAATTTTCATTATAATAATCCCTCATTTAAAGTCATTCTTATTTCTGAATCAGATCTATTACTTCTTGTGCTGTCTTTAATCTATTTGCTTTCCAGCTGCAAATTTATTATTTCTTTTAAATTTATTAAATTGCCTCCAATGATAGAATTTATGCAAATCAAAAAATTTCCAGCATATCTGAATTCGACAAAGATTATTTAGGGCAATTAAGAATCATCTGAAACTAAGAGTTAGGGAGATGTAATTTGGAAGCAAAGCAATCTGGCAAGGTGCATATATCTTGAAGTATCCTGAGGCACATTAATTAAAACGGGAGATGTTTTTTTCTTCATGATGCAGAGTAAACAAAGAAAACTAATAAATGTATTAGATGTGGGTGTACGTAGATGTGTATTTATATGTGTGTCTATATATGTATGTATTAGAAAGGCTTTCCAAAGGAAATATTGCAGACTGAACTAAGATAACTAAATTTTATGTGTGTGTGTCTGTGTGTATACATATACATAGATACATTAATTAGCAATTAATTTGTAATAAAAAATTGCAAAAATTTTTGAGAAAAAAATATACTGCCAAACCCTTCTATATCATAAAACTTGCAAAAACAATAATAAGGTCAAGAAAAGTTAAACAAGATGGCAAGAAAATAATGAAAGGCCCTTGAAAAGGTAAGATGGCCTGCATATACTTAGGCTAAAGGGAAAAGTAAAAAAGTTGTTTGCATCAATTACAGTGTCCCTCAACTGCCCAAAATAATACAATTGGAGAATCAAGTTTTCACAAAAGAAATGGAAACTAAAATATGAATGTTTGGGGAAAAGTGAAAAAGACAAAAGTGGTTTAAAAAATCTTTAAATTGGAATAAAAACAAAACAGAAAAACACTTCAGAAAATTTTCTAAACAGAGGAATACATCGTTGTTCCAGAATATGTTTGGCCACAATTACTTTTAGATGTTTCCAAAAAAACCAAGTTTTTACAGGCTTTCTAAACCAGACCTAGTATTATCAGAAAATTTAACATCTACCTCTTCAGTAAATAAAACTGTCAAAAGAAGATAAAGACCCACATAGATTTTCACAATGGTTACTTTTTGAACACTTTTTAGCATCACCTTTGTATAAAGTATAACATCTTATTCAACTGACTCAATCAGCATAACTTTGATGCAGGTGATCCCTATACCACTCTGCCGGATGATAAGATAGTTTAGATCAGGGATTGACCAGCATTTTCTGTTCAAAGCCAGAGAGTAATAAATATTTTAGACTTTGTAGGCAAAAAGGGGAAATGCTGTTCTCTCTCAAAAGCTGATAGTGTTTTTAAAATGTTTATTAAATTTAAAAATGCAAAGACTATCCTTCACATATACATGCTACAAAAAGAAGCGGCAGGCCATAGTTGGCTGTCCTCTGAACTAGATCTCCTTTAAATAGACTATGGGAGAAGACAAGAAAGCCAACACAGTCCTGGTGCAAAATTGTAAACCTATATTGTTGTCCCGAATATGAACTATTTCTGATTCTCTTTTCTGATCAGTGTTCAAAAGAATGCATTCCGCAATCAGTAACTGCATACTATGTCAAGATGTTCTAACAAAGATACCACACCTGGCATGGCAGTGCAATTAAAGTTACTGCTTGACAGAGTACACGGTAGCTACTTCCATCCTCCAAGATCTATCTGATTTCTGCAGAGGCCAGAATGATGTATTAAATGGAGACATAACTGGAGATATAACTGGAGATATAATCAGAGATATAGCTGGAGGTCTGATGAAGACTACCATCCATTCATCCTTTAGATATGTAAGTATGGCACAAATATCTCCTTCATGCTCTTCCCTATATTATTTTTCGATTTATTATCTTGGTCAGGAAAAAGGGATAGTTTTAGAGGTTCATATATGGCCTTCCCAATCATGACAGCTCATCCCCACAACTTAAGGTTACTCTAGGTACCTAATGTATCAATCACAAGCATACATTCTAGGACTGTGTAAATGCTACCATATGTGTGTACATACATTTTGGATGCTTATAAGTTTAACATAGGCCAGGATTCCATCAATAAGCTGAACCTCATGTGCTCCCATCGTATTAGGTAGCCATTATAACATTTTGGTTCTCTGGGGTTTTTTTTTAAGATTTTATTTATTTATTTGAGAGAGAGAGAGCATGCACGTGCAAGAGGGAGAGCCCACGAGGTGGAGAGGGAGAAACAGGCTGCCCATCAAGAGGGAGCCTGATGTCAGGTTTTGTTTCAGGACCCTGAGATCATGACCTGAGCAAAAGGCTCAGGTTAACCAGCCACCAGGCCTGCCGGCTCTCTGGGTTTCAACTTGGACCCTGTGTCTAAAGGTCCCTGAAATGTATGGGCATTTCTCTTTTCCCAGTGTACAGCTACCCAAGTTAATGGCCATTGATACCTTTGGGGGAAAAAATGAGGAAATCATTACCATTTATAATTACTGAGATATTACAGGTTCTTTTTTCCTGGAGATGAGGCTTCCTCTACAATCAGTGAGTTGCAAGTGTGAAAACTATCTCAGGAAAGGAAACTGGGAAGAGAGAGTGATACTTTATTGGAGTAACTTCCCTCAGGCTCCCGATATCCTGTCATTGACATATTCCTATAGTGTAAGATTAGGTATGACTTTGTGGTTGGCCAGCAGGCTTTCTGTGAGCCTGACCCTTTGGCTAACACTCTGACCCTTTCTTTCTTTACATAATTATGTTCATGAAACTTCAGTTAATTAAGCACAGAATGAAATCCTGCCACTTGCAGTAACATGACTAGAACTAGAAAGCATAATACTAAGGGAAAAAAGTCAGTCAGAAAAAGAAATACCATACTCATATGTGGAACTTAAGAAATAAAACAAGCAAAGGAGAAAAAAAGGGAGAGAGAGAGAGAAACCAAGAAACAGACTCCAAGAAACTATAGAAAACAAACTGATGGGTAGGTGAGGGGTTGGGTGAAACAGATTAATAGAGATTAAAGAGTACACTTAAAATCAAAAAATAAATAAAATTAAAAGTACTTCAAAAATGTTTTAAAAATCACAGCATGAGTACTGTTTTCTGGGACTATTTTTGAAACCAAGCACTTGATAGGAATTTAGGGTATAACAAGAAAACATAAAATACCTGAGTATTAAGACCGACTCATGTTAATCTAGGGAATTGGTTGTATATATTATGGAAACACTGAGAAGCCAAGCAGGGGACATAGGAGTATATCCATCAATAAATCCATTCTGAACCATCACTGAACTTAGATTTTTTTAAAAATCTATTTGCAGGAATATTACACAGGCTGATTTATTAGGAAAAAAAATTTTAAGTTGGCTTCCTGATAATATTTCAAGATTTTATAGATTTTTATGTCTTGTCTCATAAAGCAATGACTAAAAATCTTGGTTTCTATGGAATTCCATAGCAAAACATATTTATTTTTAACATCAGGATTCTTCTTATAAATGTCTAATCCTAATTATCATTTATATTTATCTCTAAAAAAAAAATCAAACTTACAGAATTGACTTTCTCTGACAAAATCATTCTGATAAAAACTGGTGTCAGCTGATTAATGGAAAGAAAAAAAATAAACTATTCAACTCAAACTCTTATTTCACTTGTCTGTTATTTGCATACTACTTTAATTCCAATTTAGCATACCATTTGCAAAAATGGCTATTTGGACCTTTTTACATTCAAACCTGTTGTAAGCTATTATTAATGCATTTACAGCACACTAGCTAGCAATGGCACCTTGATAAATTGTAATCGGCATTAGCTAATTTTCATTTGTAAGAGCTGTAACTTCTACAAACCTAGGGATATTGATCATTAGCACAATGATCCATGTCACAAGCATCTCCATTTATCACGACCTCATTTTCATTATAGGCATTAGTAAACACTTTAATTCACTTCCTCAAGTCAACAGGATGTGATAGAGCTTTGTAAATAAATTGAAGGTTTTAGAGAAAGTGAAAAGTATTTTATATCTACTCTAATGGTTACACAAAATCTTGTGTGTTATAGGAGGCATCCTTCACAAGATATCACAATGTATGCTGGATACTCAAAGAGGCCATTTCAAACTTTTAAATTGTTCCTTCTTAATGGTAACTGCAACTATGTTATAACTACAGCGTATTTTTTCCAAATGTAAACTGACTGTAAAGCCTATGTGTCACATAATGAAATAACCCTTTTCAATCCAGAGTGTGAATAAACCCATATTAAGAATTTTTGCAGGGGTAGGGGTGCCTGGGTAGCTCAGTTGCTTAAGCTTCTGACTCTTGGCTTCTGGTCAGTTCATGATCTCAGGGTCATGAGATTGAGCCCTATGCTGGGTGTAGCGCCTGCTTAAGATTCTCTCTCTCCTTCTTTCTGTTCCTTCCCCTTTTCTCTCCTCTCTCTCTTAAAAAAAAAAAAAATAATAATAATAATCCAAACGTTACATCATTTCAGTTCATACATTTCAGATAGCTATAGAGAGGGGGGTTTCTGCTAAAAGTATTAGAATAGGGAATGGTATTTCCATTCACCACTGAAGAAAATGGAGGAAAACAGAATATGGTTTATGGTGAAAAAAAATTAAAAGCCCATATCTAGGTACACCTAAGAACTATCATTTTTATTCCTACCACAGTACTTATTATTATGTGGTATACTGTTAGCAAAAATTGATGAAAATACTATGCTAGGATAGCGATAGCCTGATAACTAAGATACAGTTTATACCCAAAAGGTAGCATAGTTACAGAAAGAGGTTTTAAAATGAATATGTTCCCATGCATTCACTTTTGTAGACATCTTTATTTTACCTGTCTTCCATCTAGAATATTTATGGAAATTCAGTTCATGGTTCACTACACCTTGAAATTGCTTAAATGCCACAACTGACCTGACAGAATCCAAAATCGGAAAAGCAGAAATAGAAAAGAGAAATACATGATACATAAAGCACTATGCTGAATGTCTGACTAGAAAATTCTCCACAGCCTCCCTATTCAGCTAACACTGGTACAGGCAGCACTGACGTTTGGTAATTCTTATATCTTCATATATTCTTAACTTTGATCCAAAAGTAACTGTTACTGGATTACTATAACGACAATAGGTAAACTAAAAAAAAACTTTCACTGTTTTTCATCTATGCAGATGTGCATTATAATGAACAGGCTATAGAGAATGATAGTTAACTGCATGGCTCCTAGAAGCTCAACTACTCACATGAATTTGAGCAAGTTAATTATCCTCTATTAACTTTATTTTTCTCAAATGCAAAATGGGGATAGTGTAATACTTAATTTATAGGTTTGTTATGGGGATCACATGAGTTAATATACAGGAAGCCCTTAAGAAATGCCTAGAATGTAAAAACAACACTGAGTGTACAAACATTACTACTTTTTCTTCCCTGAATCCCTGGGAAACTTGTGACTGAGTTTTGCTTGTGTTGTCAAAAGAAAACAATATCTTTGATCATGAATCCATCCAGATGCTCTGGAAAGAGAAATATTACATATATATAAGGTGTTTATATAATGAGCTTTCAGGGTCTTCTAGTGAAATGGCTTATTTCATAATATATCTTCTCTAATTCATGAGCCCAAACTTTATTTAAGATGACAAATAAGTTCTAGAGAAAAACTAGGGTGTTCTAAACTTTTCATGAAATCCATGATCCTAAGTATATCCAATGATTACTGAACATTTGTTTGGTTTTAAGGGCAGGGTATGGGCATACTGATACAGTGATAGAAACATTTTTAAAACTTTATTTTATTCAGGAATATGCTCAATAGCTTAAAATTCAGCAGTTTCTTGAAAAGAATAAACACAAGTAAATCACTACATGTGATCACTTTTTCTCAAAAACGTGGAGCATCTCCTAGTCTGGGGGTTTGTCTAGTGTTTTGCTTTTACATGATCAGAATTTCCTGAATTGTGTTTAATTTGTTCTAATACAGTTTGGCAAACATAAGTGAGACTAAATTACAGTTATTTTTCTGGAAGATAAACTAATTTATTCTCATTAAAAAAGTGATTTCTTTTGTCATAATATTCTGCCAGAGAACAGTGTCTGGCTCCCTTTTAACCTCCTTATGGCACTGGATTGATTACCATTTAAAACCTCTCAGTGAATGCCATTCATTTGAAGATATTAATTTCAGAAAATGGAGTTGTATTGCCATAATTACATTGGACATTTACTTTTAGAATGGCAGTATAAGCCATTATGTCCAATAATGGCTCCTTCATAAAACTTCATTTTCGCTATCTACATTTCCTTTTGCACATGAAGAGTTGTGGCTACGTGTGTGTGCATACTCTTAGTGTATCATTTTTGCATTCTACCTTGACATAATGCCTTGGGATGATGGGATAACACAAGGGAGTTAAACCATTTACTAATCCACTCCAGGTCTTCAGTTTGCTCATTTTGGAAATGGCACTTTCTGTAAAAGAAAGGTACTGGGTCTTTACACTGTCATATTTGTAAGTATATCTTATGCAAGGAAAAATAACACAGTAGAAGTAGATGTCCCACAGCAAGTTCTCTAATATTGCCCACATTTTCTGTACCAAGTTCCCAGAAAATTGTTCAAATTCTCCAACATTTGTTACATACTACAGTTTTTCTCAACTTGTCTTGCTACTATTTCTGTAAGTGGAGATTTTTAATATTTCTTTCTTTCCCTTCATCCTTCCCCTTTCTTACACTCTTGAAATAAACTGAGCTTTACTCACTTTATTCTCCAGACTGTCCTCACTAAGTCTGAGCTTGAATAAACAGAGAATTTTTAAATGTTTTTATTTTTGAGTTTTTGGTTTTCATTGTAGCCCATAAAGCATGTAACAACAGATAATATGAATAATACCCCCACTGATGTCCACATCTTAAATCCCAAAACCTGTGAATGTTACCTTACGTGTTAAAGGGACTGTGTAGATGTGGCTAAAATAAGAATCTTGAGATGGGAAGATTGGGAAGATAATCCTGGATGCTAAGCATTAGGTCCAATATAATCACAAGTTATTATAAGAGAAAGGCAAGAGAGTTAAGAATCCGAGAAACTAGATGCAAGGGTAGAAGCAAATGTCAGAGATGCGAGAAAATGCTTTGATACCAGCTCTGAAGATGGAGGAAGGAATCACAAGTCAAGAAATGCAAAGGGCCTCTAGAAGCTGGGGAAGTCCAGGAAACAGATCACTCCTAGAGAGCCCAGAAAGAAGACAGTCCTAATGATCCATTTTAGGCTTCTGACCTCCATAAATGTAAGATAATAAATCTGCATTGTTTTATGCCACAGATTTGTGGTAATGTGTTATAGCAACAAGTCATGAATAAAGACATAGATGAGCACTGAACACTTGGTAATTATTTTCTGAGTTCTCTTTTCCTTTTTCCTTATTGTAATCACATGTATACTTCCTATACATTTAATATCTTCCTACTTCCCTGTCTCCCCAATCTCTGACATCTCAAAGAATCATGTTTTTCGAAGACTATGAAGTGCCTCCAACTTTATGATTTCCTTTATTTACTTACAAATGGTAGAGAGGTGAGAAATACCAAAAGAATACTAAAGATCACTAACAAGATGAAGACTAAAGTAAATTGTAAAAATATATAAAATAGCAAAAGTGTGTCTGTATGTTCCATAGCTTTAACTGAAATTTGATAAGGCAAGTGGAACATGTAACATTTCCTTGAAAGATATAATCATTAGTCATATTTTCTGATTTAGATGTGTTCCACTGAAGCAGCTAGTACCCAGTGTTGATGAATGCATTGTGAAATTGATTATTACAGTAATAAAGTCCCAAATCTAAAAAAGGGACATATTATAGTATGTAATAATATATAAAATAGTAACTGTACTAATAATAGCATTTAAAAGATATTGAGTACACACTTCATGCCAGTGGTGTTCATGTATTATCTCATTTACTTCTCACCACAAATGCCTGAGATAGGTACTATTAGTGACTTTTCTAAAAGAAGAAACTGAAGCACAACAACTTGCCTAAAGTCAAATTCACTTAAAATTTTGAATGTCCTTGGTATATTGATGACAATTTAGTTGTCACAATATGTTTGTAGGCTGCTCACTTTATATCTGAAAGACTATTAATATACCTAACCTTTAACCAAAACTAAAATGTGTTAATTTAAAATTCTTATTTTTAATGTAATGGGGTCAGAAATATTTAATTTGTTTATGCAGTAATTATCTATTATAACTATCTCTTTCATTCCTAATGACAAAGCTTGTTTTCAAATTCACATAACATACTGTGTTCTTTTATCATCAGTTAATGACATTTAACAGAATGTGGTAAAGATGGAATTGACATAGCCTACGGGAAAGGGGAGGCAAATGAGTTATTTAAACCTGCTTTTTTCTAAGTAAAAAGTAAACAACTAACTGTTTTGAGATGTTTTTTCTAAAACACAGTAGTGCTATTATTTTATGATTGATTTATGATGATATAATTTATAACTAAACTATCTATATGATGATTAAAGAGACAAATCAGATTACAGTAAGTGAGGGAATCCACTCACGTGCATCCCCTCCTGTAGGCTCCTGTTCCCACTCGACTATTCATGGACATCACCTACAGTGACGACCAAGTAAGCACATTTGCATAGGGAATTTGTCATCTGCTTTTGTTAATGCTTTGCCTACAGCTTTTACTGGCTTGGCAGCCATGCTAGACAATGGCTTCCAGTTAATTTTTTTTTTTTTGATAACAAAAAAAGTTGTAAACTATCAGTTCTCATCCATCACTGTATTATCATAAACCACTCTAGCCATGGGCCTCATCTATTATTCTCTAGCCTTCCAGCAGGATTATGTTGGAGAAAAAAAAAAAAAAAAAGGCAGACCAAGATCTGTTGGATATTTAATCTGTTTCAAAAGCCCTAAGGAAAGACTACTGAGATGATGGCATTCCTTTAACTGCCAGATGCCAATTCAATTGTTTTGATTATTTTATGGTCTTGGTAAATATTTATTACTTGTACTGGCTTTTAGTTAGTGGTGCTAGAAATAGATAGGATGAAAAGGATAAATTATGGGTCACCTGGATGGCTCAGTCCTTAAGCGTCCACCTTCAGCTCAGGTCATGATCCCAGAGTCCTTGGATTCAGTCCTGCATTTGGCTCCCTGCTCAGTGGGAAGCCTGCTTCTCCCTGTCCTAGTCCCCCTGCTTGTATTCCCTCTCTGTCTCTCTCTGTCAAAAAAATACATCTTAAAAAAAAAAAAAAAGAATAAATTACACTTAAACAAAGAAAACAACTGTGCACACAATTAGGTTATTATCTGGTTTTGAAGTAAAATCCCATTTCAGCTTAAGAAAGATGTTGTGAGTCATCAGAGACAGCTGGAAAGATTGGAGTTGCCAATGCCAAACATTAAACAGTTTTAAATATAACTGTGAGAAGTACTACACATACAATATATCCATGCTTTTTCACAGGATAGATAAAATTTTGTCAAACTATATTATAATCTTTAAAAAAACCACAACTAATTCCCTAATCCATTAGCTAATAAATCCTTATTAATAAAAACAATTAAGTATACGTTTCACTACACAAACACTGGAGTTATGTTGTCATACAGTGGTTAGAGTTACAATTACGCAAATGTATGTAATATTATCTGGTCCAACTGCCTACCCAGATGGCCTCAATTCTTTAATCATCCCTTTATCTAAGTTTTTTCTCATGTGATTTTTCTGACCCTCCCACTAAATCGGTGGCATATGCTTTCCTACACCTTGACAAGAGTTCAACCATGTGACTTGAGTGACCAAAGGAAGGCTATCAGGTAGCAACAATGTGTGCAATTGGGCTATGACTATTCTAATTCTAACATCTTTATAATAATACCTTTTCTGGATAGTTTCTGCTCCTCAGGAGGACCACAGAATCAACACATATACAATGAACACACATGCAGAGGACATGTGTGCCCCAACTTCACAGAAAGTCTACCCAAATTCATTCCTTGAATCATAGGCATCTAGCCATGTCCAACTGGCCCTTACTAATTCATAAACTCATAAACCAAAAGAATTAATGTGACTGAGATTTTGTAGTTCACAGTGGGACATTATTGTGGCAATGTATAATCAATACACTGTCTTCCCATCATTTCTGTTTATTACAGAATAGCTATAATCTTTTTTTAAAAGATTTTATTTATTTGACAGAGAGGTCACAAGTAGAGGGACAGAGACAGAGAGGGGAAGCCGGCTCCCTGCTGAGCAGAGAGCCCAATACAGGCCTCGATCCCAGGACCCTGAGATCATGACCTGAGCCAAAGGCAGAGGCTTAAACCACTGAGCCACCCAGGCGCCCCTGAATAGCTATAATCTTAATAACTAGTTTGCACTTTTAGGCATTTGTTAACTACATTAATGAAATAAAATACTACATGAAAATCCCAGAGTATTAGTGCATGTGTTCTTCTACTTCTAAAAGAAAATTTCGAATTATAATTTAGAACAATAATAAAACTGTCGATTTTTTAAAATTGCTTAAATTATTAAAGACAATTTATCTTCACATCTGTTTTCAAAAAAACTCTATGAGGATATATAGTCAGAGTACAATGTTTAAATTCATTTGAAGAAATTATTTTTGTCTTGCTATTAGTTATGTTATCAATTTGATTTTTAGCTAATTTTATTAGTTCATTTTTGTATTTGATTTTAGAAAATACATTTTGGGTCCTGTTTAAGAAATCTTTTCCCGAGCTCACAGGGATATTGTCCTATATTATCCTTTAGAAGGTATATTGATTTGCCTTCACATTTTGATCAACAGTCCTCTTCAAGTTGATTTTTGAGAACAGTTTTAGGTAGGGGTCAAATTTAATGTTTCTTTCCAAATAGCTTCAGCACAAATTATTTAAAATACTATTTTTCACTGCTCAGAAAAGTCACCTCTACTTTAAAATGGTGTTGCTATATGTAGGGGTTTAATTTGGTATTCTCTGTACTCTTCAACAATTTATCTGCTTATATTTATACCAGGAAGACCCTTAATTATGGTACATTTATGATTGAATGTTTTCAATCAAGCTCTATTTAGAAAACAGAAAAATTTATAATGAAACACTGTTAACAAATAAAAAGGTAAACAGGACTCCAAGGGGTTGAGAAATATCAAATGCAGAAAACAACCTGTAGATAAAGAAGTGCAGACAAAAAGGCGGCAGTGGGAAAAAATGGTAGGGTGTGAGTTGATAATTGCTGGTCCTTGAGGGCTGCTGTAGTGTGTGTCAATGAGTCTGCTGCACTCTGATTAGTTAATTGACCTTTAGTGAAAAAGAACAAAACAGAACCACCCACCACCACCACCAGGCAGGGAAGCACCTCCCCCTTTGCTGAATTCCAGTATCCCTTCAGCATCCAGTAACATCAAAATCTAATATTGAGCCAGCTGGCAATGGAGAAACATTTATAGGCTCCAGATCCAGTATCACAAATTAGGGAAAAGATGGGTGGCTTTGGAGTCCAGAGACATTAAGTTGAAAATGAACAAAACCATAGGGTGCCTGAGTGGCTCAGTTGGTTAAACATCTGCCTTGGGTTCAGGTCATGATCTCAGGGTCTTGGGATCAAGCCCTGCATTGGGCTCTCTGGTCAGTGGGGAGTCTGATTCTCCCACTGCATGAGCTCACTCTCTCTCTCTCTCAGATAAATAAATAAAGTCTTAAAAAAAGAAAAGAAAATGAACACAACCTTGATAGCTAGAAATATAATTCTGCTAAATTTATTCAAGCTTGTTTTGGATATATCTGGACTTACACCATTTTCCCATAGCTTCTGAAATCTGATTGCTAGTGTTCATGTTTTGTCAAACTTTTGAATTTTAATTAAGAACTCTGAGAATACTGATCAATTTGGAGGGAACTGACAAGTTTACAAACTCGAACTTTCTAATTAGTGAACATAATACTCCAGCCTTTACTTATCTTTTATTTCACTCAAATTATGTTATTGTGTGTGTGTGTGTGTGTGTATAGTATGTTACACTTATTCTTTGATATTTTAATTATAGTTTTTTATAATTAAAATCTGAGACTGGTTTTTGTATATAGAAATAAAACTTAATTTGGCAATCTGTTTAATTAACAAAGGAGTTTATCTGAAGACTCTTGCAGTTTTCCAAATCCACAGACATACCATCAAGGGATCAGGGCAGATCTATTTCCTATTTAGTAACTGTTATTACATATTTTTCTTGCTTTATTGCATAGGCTAGAAACTATACAGTGTTAAATATAGGTAGTGACAGAAGATACCCAATATCTTGTTTCTTATCTCAACTTTCAACATTTTAAAATTAATTATGATTTCTTATATTTGTACCTTTTATCATATTAACAATCCTCTACTCTAGGATTTGCTAAAGACTTTTATCCCAAATAGTCCTTAATTTGATACAAAAGTTTTCTTGTTTTATTAAAAGGGCCATCCCTTTATCATTTAAAAAAGTGAATTAAAATAATTTATTTTCAAATATTAAATGAATCTTCTATCCCTGGAATAAGAAACAACTTGATAGCAAGCATTCATCCTACATATAGGAAGGTACAATTTATTTTTATTTTTATTTTTTAAATTTTTTAATTTTTTATAAACATATATTTTTATCCCCAGGGGTACAGGTCTGTGAATCGCCAGGTTTACACACTTCACAGCACTCACCAAAGCACATACCCTCCCCAATGTCCATAACCCCACCCCCCTTCTCCCAACCCCCATCCCCCCAGCAACCCTCAGTTTTTTTTGTGAGATTAAGAGTCACTTATGGTTTGTCTCCCTCTCAATCCCATCTTGTTTCATTTATTCTTCTCCTACCCACTTAAGCCCCCATGTTGCATCACCACTTCCTCATATCAGGGAGATCATATGATAGTTGTCTTTCTCTGCTTGACTTATTTCACTAAGCATGATACGCTCTAGTTCCATCCATGTTGTCGTAAATGGTAAGATTTCATTTCTTTTGATGGCTACATAGTATTCCATTGTGTATATATACCACATAAGGAAGGTACAATTTACAAAAAAAGTTACAATTTACCAAAACAATTTACTAAAAAATTTGAAAATGAGGTTGGCCTTTCATTTGATGTTTTATATTAATTTAATTTTTACTGAGATAAATATATATTCAGTAAAGTGCAAAGCTTTTAATTGTATAAGCTGATGACTTTTGACTAATATATATTGCTGTGTAATCAAAACACCAACCCATAATAGAAAGCTCCTTTGTAAATTTTTCATGACAATATTCCATACACCAACCAGAAGTATTCACTGTTTTGATTTTTATTCCATAGATCCATGTTCTCTGTTCTTTATTATTATGTAATAAAATAATAATACATAAACTCTTGTATCTGCTGACTTTTGCCTAGAATGACTTTTTAAAAGATATCACATGTTGCTGTATACATTAATTGTTCATTCTCTTCTGTTGCTAAATAATATCCCTTTTTATGAATGTAACAAAATATATTTATTCATTCTCCCATAAAGTTGGTAGTTTATCTAACTATTATCTATTGCATTATAAACAAAACATGAGTGGACATTATTATGTAGGTCTTTTGTGAAAATCTATTTTAAGCAGTGGGTCAGCAACTATCATTAGAATTTAAGTAAGCTATAGGTGTACCTTTATTAAAAACAAAACTGTATCTGTGCAACATGACAGTACCATCCATTTTAACTTTCAACTTCAACATATGAGAGATATATTTACTTTGCATCCTAATATTTGGAGTTATTAGACTTTTCAATTTAAGCCACTCTAAGGGGGTCTATGGTAGTATTTCAATTTTCATTTTCATTTTTCTGATGGCTAATAATACTGAGTATCTTCTTACATTGTTGTACATCCACAAGTCCTTGTATACACTGCATGTTCAACTCTTTTTTCCGTTTTAACTGAACCATTTTTATTTTTATTATTGATTTGTAGGAATATTTTTTTACTCTAATTTTGAATATTTTTTCAAATATATTGTGAACATTATCTTCCAGTCTATGACTTGATTTCTCACTTTTAGCACTATCTTTTGAGGAAGAGAAACTTCTAAATTTCTTACTTATTATCCTCACTCTGTGCCTGAATGCTTTATTATTTGGTTTGATCATGCCAACTTCTTTCCTCTGCCTTTCCTCCCTTAAAAAAATGTTTAATTACATACAGGAAGAGAGAAAAAGACATAATAAATTTTCAGGTATTTATCAAGAGTATCAGCAATTATCAACATTCCATCATTCTTTTATCTACAGCACCATGCCATGCAATTTTTAAGGATTTCAAAGCATTTTTTCAGACACAAAATAATTTTCCTATAAATATTTTAAATGCATTTTTAGTAGGGAAAGATTTTTTATCTTTGTGACAGTTTCATAGGCTATTATCATGTCAAAACTAATCAATTTGCATACTTTCAAATGTGAAATTTATTTTGTTAATAATACTGCAATAAAGGTGTCCAAAATAGAGATTTTGCCTACAGTTCTATCTAGGTATTGTATGCATTTTGTGAATAAATTACATGTTTTTAAATTTGCTTTTTGTTCATATATAAAACATCCTTTATTTTTATATCAACTACTTATTTATCAACTATACCACATTCCAATGATTTTTAATATTTTTAATATTTTAACTGTCGAGTGCTCTGAAATTTCTGCATATAATGGGAGTTTCATTTTTTCTGTAATCTTTATAACAGTTATCCTTTTTAACTTGTCTTAATCCACTGGCTAGGATTTCCAATAAAATACTCAATAGAATAGTAAAAATTTTGACTTTTTCCTTAACTCAACGGTACAACCTTAACATTTCATCACTATATTACTAGTTGGTTTTCCCAGATGCATTTAATCAACTGAAAAATAGATTTTGTACTGCTCCCAAATTGTTTATACTTCTTAAACTTTTTTTATTTAGTTTATGTGGTTTTTAAAAAGGATTATGTGTTGAATTTTATCAAAAGAATTGTTCCTTGTCTATTGAAAAAATATGCTTTTCTTCTTGTTTTCTTGAGGTCATGAATAAAATGTCTATTTATTGACTTTCTAATGTAAAATGAAACAGGCTTTCCTAAAATAAATCTCACTTTGTCATAATGTATAATTGTTTTTATATGCTGATTAATTCAATTTACTTTTGCGTCTGTATTTTAAGAGATAGTCTTGCTTTTTGTTGTTCTTATAATGCTATTTTCAGGGTTTGATATTAAAACTATGCTGCACTCATAAAACCAGTTTGGAAGTGTTTGATTTTTTTTCTATTCCCCAATTATTTTTATATGATTTGTATTTTTTTTCTTAAATATATGAAAAATTTGAAGAACGAAGCTATTTTGAATTGCAGTATTCTTTGTAAGAATTTTCTTACAGATTGACTTGATTTATAGATATAGGACATTCATTACTTTTAATTCTTTTTTCAGCTTTTGGTGTATTTTTCAAGGTGTTTTTCAATTTCACAAACCATATCAAATTAATTTACACATGATATTTAGGGGCTTTAAATTCATTCCCATTATGTCTTCTTTACACACTTGCCATTTAATTATTATGAAATCTGTTTATCTTTCCTTATACTTTTTACCTTCAATTTATTTTGATATTAATATAGCTATCACTACTTTCTTTGGTTTTATTGTTTTCAGGTATGTATTGCTTTTAATCTTTGTGTGTTCTTATATTTAAAGAACTTATCTTATAAAAGAAATTGAGGCTGAAGGAGTTGGTGACAGCATGGAGTAGAAAATATTTATGATTGTTTTCTGTTTTACTCTTTAATAACAATTTTCCCCCTGGAGATATGGAGTATTTTTTTTTCTTTATCTTTGAAGTCTACTAATTTTATCGGGATAAATCTCCAAGGTGGCCACTATAGGTCAATTTTCTAACTTACATGACAGGCCTTTGCAAAGTGAAATGGAGCATACTTCTTAATATTAGTTTTTATTACATTATCTTTGTCTTTTTCTTTGTAGGGACTAATGTATGTATATGTTTGGACATTCTATGCTTATCTTCTATATTTATTACTCCCTCTCTTCTAATGGTATTTGCTTCTTTACTATTTATCTCTTGCTTCTGTTCCTACCTTTACTAAATGACTTTTCCTATGGTTTCTGTTGAATCAAGGCTATTTGTGTGTACATATTCTGTAATTTATTCTTCATTTGTGAAATGACTTGGTATTTTTTTTCCAGTGTCTTTCATGAGTTTGCCAACTCTTAATTCCTATTTTACTTTACTACCAATTTTGGTCTGAGTTTTGAATGTCTTACTTGAAGCACTTTCTTAATATATTCATGCACACGACTGCTTAAAGTGTTTAATTCAGAATGATATGTTCCCCGGGGTTTTCAGTTTTTTTTCTTTGCTTTTTTTGTTTTTGAAGAGCAAGTCATTAGCTAAAATCTTGTCATTCTCAATATATGTTTTCTTCTTGTTGTGGTTTATGTGTTTTGCAAGCAGTGTTCTGTCTGTTGGGTAATGTCTCCTATTTTACAGAATTGGCAACAATACCAAGTAGGGATGAGAGGTCTGGGTTGCCAATTAAATTGTTCAGTTCAAATTCACCTTCTGTTGTTACAGAGAAGTGTAGTTTCCGTAACAGCAGCTTTATTTTCGGAGGGAAATCATTGTGTCTTTTACTTCTATGCTTCTTTTTCTTCTCCCCCCTCCTTATTTTTCTCTAGAAGACTTATTTTCCTCTTGCTTCCCTCCTTTACATTCACCACCAACCACCTGAGGAACACCTCCAAAATCCTCTCTTTTTGCCCCCAAAGTGATGAATTTCTAACACAGCTATCCCACCTAAGTTTTTTTTTATTTCAGGACTTAGACTTGTTTTCGATAAGTAAGATTTGCTCCTTCTGAGGTTGTATTTATCTCTGTCCCAACAAGGTTTTGCACCCACAACTCTCTCCAACAAGTCAGCTTTTCAAACTGTAGATCTTTTTGTATTTACAGGTAAATTGGAGTGTGTGTGTGTGACTGTGCACATGTGCCTGGACCATACTAACTTCCCTAGCATCAATTATGTGTGGTTTTACTTCTTCAACTTGTTAATCTGTATGCTTTTTAGAACATGTGTGAAAAGAATAGGGATGTGGTTTAAAAAAAAAAAAAAGTAGAAATGATAAAAACTGCACTAGAATATGTTTGGGATTTTTTTTGGCCAGAACATAAGGAAAGAATTTCTGCAGGGGAGAAGTATAAAGAGAACTATATCAAGTCTGGGTGCAGAGCAGAGAGAAGCATTTTGCACTTACAATCCAAAGTCATGCCAGAGGTGGCACTCTGGAGTAAAATGTTAAAGGAGTTGCCCCTTTTTAAACAAGATCTGGAAAGTGAAACTCAGCTAAATTTGATCTTCATAAAACTCTAGGGATCAAGACCATCAAATAGAAACAAAAGTATTTTTTTTCTTTTTTCTTAAAGATTTTATTTATTTACTTGCCAGAGAGAGAGAGAGACCACAAGTAGGCAGAGAGGCAGACACACAGAGAGAGGGACGCAGGCTCCCTGCTGAGCAGAGAGCCTGATGCGGGACTCGATCCCAGGACCCCGGGATCATGACCTGAGCCGAAGGCAGGGGCTTAACCCATTGAGCTACCCAGGCGCCCTGAAACAAAAGTCTTAAATTATGTGTTCAAGCTACAGTTTTGCTTTAATAATCTCAATTACATTCAATATATTAAGATATAATATATATAATATTAAGATATAAATTTCTTACATCAAAATAAAAGTTTATCCCATATGACCAGAAAAATCTTTACATGCTCTGAAACTTCCCATATGTAAAGTTTTCCTTACACTATTTTATTCAATTGTTCTTTTTATTCAGTTCCATGATCCTCAATAAAAGCAATTAACTTGTATATGTTATGGAATTTAAATAATACAAGCACTCATAGAAAGTCATACAGTTAAGAGCCATACAAAAGTCTTTATATAACTTTATTTTTATAGTCTAAATAAAAGTATGAAAATAATATAGAATGGCAAAGATTAAGTTTCTTTATTAGACCTACCAAACAGCTAATCCATAGTTAAATGTTTTCAGGTGTTTCTTATTATAACCTGCTATATTATGAAATTTAGAATGTAAATTACCTTTTTTGAAAAAACAAAGTTACTACCTAAAAAACTTATCTCACTACTTTGGCAATTATTATTATTATTATTATTGTTATTTTTTTTAATGATTTTATTTTTTTGAGAGAGAGAGAGCATGAGAGGAGAGAGGTCAGCGGGAGAAACAGACTCCCTGCTGAGCAAGGAGTCTGATGTGGGACTCAATCCCAGGACTCCAGGATCATGACCTGAGCCGAAGGCAGTCGCCTAACCAACTGAGCTACCCAGGCGCCCCATTATTGTTATTATTTTTAAAGAGAGTGTGGATGTATGTAAGTTGCAGTGAGGGAGAGAGAGAGAGAGCTGGCTGGCTCCACGGCCAACACAGAGCCCAGTGTGAGGCTCTATCCCACGACCCTGAGATTATGACCTGAACTGACATCAAGAATCAGATGCTTGGCCAACTGACCCACCCAGGGCACCCCATACTTTGTCATATTATTTAGGGGGCCTAGGAGATTCTGATCCTAGGAGTAAGAAAAATTACAATATAGAACTATAATTTCTTGAATTTTATGCACACACCATGTTCCAGTTACACATCAGTTATCTGTTCTTATCTAATTCTTATAGCAATACCCTGAGGTATCATTGTCCCATTTTATATATGAAGTAACTAAGATTCCAAAGTGTTAAATAACTGGCTCAAAACTATACATCTTGAGAAATGAAGACAAACCCACATATAACTTGTATATGTTATGGAATTTAAATCATACAAGCACTCATAGAAAGTCATACAGTTAAGAACCATACAAAAGTCTTTATATAACTTTATTTTTATAGTCTAAATAAAAGTATGAAAATAATATAAAATAATAATTTCTGCTGCCATCATTCTTTTCAGAGGGGCATTCAAGCCCATTTCTCTTGTTGCAAAGTGTGATCATGTTGTTTCCCTATAGGAAATGAGCCCCTAACTTTATCTTTGCCTCCTAATGGTAAGTTTTTAGAAATGAATGTATTATATAGAATAAGTCCCACTGGTTCATTGTAAGTCAGTCAATGCCTTTAAAGAAACCAGGGGTTAACCATTTAGAATCCATTTTTACTAAGCATAAATTCAGCCATACTGTGAAAACCCGATTTGGTGGGTGAAAAGTTGCAACTATGTCTGAGCGTTCTTTCAAGCTAAAGTAGTAACTATGTCAGAGTGATTGTTCTTTCAAGTAGTCATTTATATCACCTTGATGATCTATATCCTTGTAGTACTCTCTCATGGTACCTAATAACTCCATTTTTGCCAAATAAATAAATAAATAAATAAAATGAAGGGCCTTAATCTGAGAAGGAATTAGGAGAAGGAAAGAAGCCAATGTGTTTCTGAAGGAAAGGATCCTGAGTTTTATATCCATATTCCTGGGAGATGTATCACAAAATCACTACATAATGAAATATTCAAGAAGCTCAGTGAAGCCCAAAGAGAACACAAACTGTACCAAGACATATTACAGTCAAATTGTAGAAAACCTAATAATAAAGAAAAAATTAAAAGGACCCTAATAAAATTTCATTAGAGTAATAAAGACAAGAATAATGACTTCTTATCTGAAACAATGGGATGTGACAACAGTGGGGATTGAACCCATTGCCTTTATGCCCTAAACTGTATTCAACCCAAGTAATCTAATCAGCCCCACTCCAGTATCACTAAAATATCTAGATTTGTCTTAAAGTTGCTAGATTCTGTTCTCATAGTTAAGAATTAAAGATACAAATTAAATCAAAGATACAAATTAAAGATATAAATATAAACAAATAAATAAAATTATAAAGATATAAATTAAAGACACAAACCTTAAAAATAGAATAAGTTGTATAGGAGAAGGTCTGGAAACACAGTGGTCTCAATGAATCTGAAAAGTGGTATAATATTTTTTCATCAATTTTGTGTTTACATTTTGTCACTTACATGAGTCTAAAAAGGTAGTATCGTTATTTTTGTTTTAATGATATGAAAACAAAACCCAGGAATGGAATGAAACTTGCCAATAGAACAAACAGAAAATACTGTAGAAGTTAAGATATTCTAATCACAGTACATTTAGAAAATGCAGAATGGTCTAAAACGATCCTTAACATACTAGTTCTATGCCCCAGGAGTAAATATGGCCAATATTAATATTTGCCTGTTTTCCTCCAAACTTCAAAATATAGTTATAATGAATTTATGTATCTGCAAGATAATATAACTCTTAACATTTATAATATAAATCAGAGTTCACACTATTCAAAGGTTATTTATCACATAATGGATTTTTTTTTAATTTTCCAAAGCAAATATTAGTCCATTTATAACCAAGCATATAGTTTAATGTTCAGTACAATTATACATTCATTGCAATAAGTAAATTTTGAAATTATAAATTTAAAAAGTTCTAAAGCTTATAAATGAATCCAAATAAAAATTTCTTTGATTCCAAATCCTGTGATCATAATCATTAATGTTTCACTTTAATTAAAATATACCTGGAAGATGCAATGAACGCTTCTTGAAATAGCAGCAAACAATATTACCAACAATGTAAAATGGCCAAAAGTAAATTAGAAGTAATTCATTGTGATATATGTAAAGATGTGTATAAAATTTTTTTCCTACTTACAAGAAAAATTGACATTGCACCTCAGGAAATTTATTTTTTTAAATTAGCAATACAGAAGTTTCTTGAGGCTGAAAGAGCTGGTTCCTTAATAACTGAATGAAGAACAGAAAGATTTATTCTTCTTCCTTTTCTGTCATTGTTTGAACAGTTTTTCCAATAAATCGCTAGCACCAACTGTGATTAATAGATATAAATGATTTTGATGAGATTATAAACTTTCCAAAAGAGATAAGTTGTATTTTGATGTCTGACTTTTTTCTATAATAAGAGAAAAAACAATTATCTCTTAAATTTTTACAAATGTAGTCATGGATTTCCTGGGATGAGATTGATTACGATTTTAAAATGGATATGGTGCATTTTCAAAATGATTTCCACTGGCTCTTTCTTGAATGTTTTTGAAGTAGATAACTTGTTCTAATTTTCTTGGCATATATTCAAATTCATATGCAGAATTTCTTTTGTGGAGTCATCCAGAGGATACAAGCTAGAACAATGTGCTCAACTGAACAATATTATCTCTACTTCACAGATGACAGAACTGAGACAGAAAAGTAAAATGACATGTTCAATGCCACAGAATTAGTCATTGACAAAATCGGGATTAGAATTCACTGTCCATGAGATCCAAGACTGAATATTGGCAAAACTTCTCCCATATTTGACTAGAAGTATTTGTTCAATACCTTGAAAACTCCAAAACAAACATAATTTATTTTAATACCAGTGTGGAAATAAGACCTCTACTTAGAAATAAATGTGATACACAGATTTTCATCACGGTAGAAATAGATTGAATGTAACGTTTGATCCATGGTGTATCCAATTTGGGTAAAATTGAAATGTACTATAAATAAAAGTATATCTATGATTATATTTTCACTTTTCCATTTAATTAAAGTGTATCCTATTCAGTTAAGACCAATTTCAGTGTTCAACATTTCAGATCTAAAAGTAGTAACTTCATATGGTTCTACCTTTTATCTGGATAGAAATATAATCATGTAAACAGTTTATTTTCTCCTGAAAATTAAGTTTTAAATTCCACATTAATCCCCAACTTGATTCCCCCAACACTAATGACTATGTTTCTCACTCACCTAACATTTCATGGTCTGAGCCTGTGACAGTGAATGGAGAGTTCAAATTCCTCCGAACTATTATACTTTCCTGAAACAGTGATTTTTCAGAATAAATTTGGGACCCCTAGGATCTGGGGACATTTTCATGGGGTCAGTGTGGTCAAAATTATTTTCATACTATTAAGATATTTATTCCTTTTTTATTCCCATTCCCATGAGTATCTATCTATAGAGTCTGCATAGCATTTAATGACATCATTGCTCTGATGGCTAATGTAATAAGTGCTTGTGAATTCCCATGCCTTAAATTCATTTTTAGTTTTGATTTTAACATGATAATAGGTATTGAAGGACTTGGTAATTTTAAGACTGGAAAGGCAACTTTAGAACAAAAAGTTGAGAACTACTGTTCTAAAGGAAATGAGAGATTAGCAATGGAAACAGATGTACAGAAAAGTAATTGCAGGGGATTGTAATGCATACTAATATGGTATAATATATAGCATTCAATGGGGCTACTGAGTGGGACTAATTCTGAAAACTAGAGAAATTTATTGAAAGAAGTAATACTTGATTTTGACTACTGAGAGTCAGGTCACCAGCCATGAGGGACTACACTGTATTTATGTGATCATTCATGTGATCAGAGCTGACGTGGCAAGGTTTTGGAACTTGGAGCAGTACCAAGTAGGGTTTGGATGTGGCAATTTCCTGAACATGGTGACTTCCTAGTTACCTCAACAACAGCAGTGTGGAAACAATATATCAGAGCTTTCCACTGCAGAAAATGACTTTCTAATTTTAAGAGGGAACGACTCCCTAGCGGCCACTTTTGAGGTGCAGCTTTGAGAATTCTTCTGCAAAGTTCCTTTAGGGTTATTTAGGTTTTCAAATAATCCTTTAAGCCACTTAATAACCTGAAATAGACTTCTCTATAAAGAAGTCACATATATGTTTGACTTCATCTGAACTCTATCCATTAAACCATGTCTTTTCAGTCAAGAGAGAAAGAAATTCCCAGGGCAGAAAGAACTAAAATTTGTTAAGAAAGTACTGCGCTCGGGCGCCTGGGTGGCTCAGTTGGTTGAACGACTGCCTTGGTCATGATCCCGGACTTCCAGGATCGAGTCCCGCATTGGGCTCCCAGCTCCCTGGGGAGTCTGCTTCTCCCTCTGACCTTCTCCTCTCTCATGCTCTCTCTCATTCATTCTCCCTCAAATAAATAAATAAAATCTAAAAAAAAAAAAAAAAAAAAGAAAGTACTGTGCTCAGGGCACATGGGTGACTCAGTCAAGTGTCCGAACTCTTGATTTCAGCTCAGGTCATGATCTCAGGGTCATGGGATTCAAGCCCATGTTGGGCTCCCAGTCAGCCAGTAGTCTGCTTGAGATACTCCACCTTTTGCCCTCTCTGCTCCCCATAAAATAAATAAATCTTAAGAAAGAAAAGGAAAAAAAAAGGAAGTATTGTGCTCAGGGAATGGTGAAAATCTAGTTTAACCAACACCTAGCATGCTACGACTGATAGGATGAAAGGCTGTGACTGACAGGAAATGGGAAAAACGTGGGTAAGGCTCGGTGTGAAAGAATTTAAATGTCAACTTGAATAATTCACACATTATCCTTAGGGGCATGTGTTCTTACATCTGCCTAAAAGTTTTATAAAATACAGATTCTAATGCCTCATTCTAGGTATGTTTAATCACAGGAATCTGTGATTATAAAAAAGCTTTTTATCAAAGCTTTCACACATTTATTGGCCAAGTTTTTGACCTAGACTTAGATTTTGACCTAGATTTTACTGTAAATAACATAGGATACTAAACGATTATTTTTAAACTAATGGTCTACCAATGAAATCGGCTTTTGTATATGGATTCTATATCCAGCCAAACTGCTAAATCACCTAAAAATTATTGTGCTTTTCTATATACCTGAGCGTTTCACCTGCGAAAATTATTGTACTGTAACTTTTCTAATCTTTTTAGCGTTTGTCTTCTTTTATAAGAAAACATATAAGAATACATTTTATGATCTTTATTTTGATCAGAATTAATAATAGTGGCATAATTACCTTGTTCTTAATTATAAAAGGAACAGGTTCCAATATTAAAAAGTATTTGATAATTTAATTTCTTTCTCCTAACTTCTGGTATTGCACAAATATCATGATTACAGGATAGAGTGAAGAGTTGAGGTGAAATTTGTGATAAACTCACAGAAGCACTTTAAGGAAAAAAAAATTCTAACAAAAGATGTTCAAGATCACTAGTGAGGAAAGTTGAAAACTTTACTAAAGTCATTACAGAACTGACTTAATTCTTAATGTTTTTGATCATCAGAGTGCTGACTCATATTTGGGTAAATTAAATCTCTGGAATTCTGAGGAAAATGGACTTAGGATGATCTACCCCCAGAAAATGTTTATTTGCATCTTCCAGGCACCTAAGAGCAATACCAACCTTGAATCACATTAAAGCTTTGGCCGGGGTTTTTCTTTAAAGAAAATAAACCAGCAAAATCAGCAAGAATAGTCCATTGATTACACATTCTCAGAGAATTCTATTTATTCTTTTCTATGAACAAAAGAATAAACATACTTACTTACTGAGACCATTATAGAAAGATAGCTTTTCCCACACATACCTTTCTCAATGAGGTGCAATATCCTTGGGTATACCATCTATAGGAAAGTGTTTCTTTACAGCCCAAACCCACTTAGGTGTAAAGCCTGATATTCAAATTCCCAGTGGTTATTATTCTTGTAAAGGGTGATTTAGCACTTGCACTGAAGAAGTTCTTATTGCTATTCTCTACACTTCGATTGAGCTTTAAAAAAGTATGTCTCTGTGAACTTTGATTGACTTGTGATTGATGTTCTTCTGGCATCTATATAAAAATATATACATTTACCGAATCCTGACTATGTGTAGAATGCACTAGGTGAACTGGAGAAACTGATAGTCCTGTAGCTTATAATCTACTCAGTGTAATGCATTACTCATATCTGAAGAAATATTATAATATCTTATGGTTGAGGAGCCTGGAAAATAATATTTTTTTAAAAACAGCTTATATGCATTGCCTTTTTTAAAAAACAAGTTTGATCTTTTGCTTTAGATAATTGTCCCTCATTAATTGCATTGCACTCTGCTATACCTTCACTTTTTCCTGTTGTGTTTACATAAAAGATTATGTAAGGATCCTCAACTACATGTTGTTGTTAAAATGCTATTTTCCCAATACCTCCAACTACTATAAAGCTGCCTGGTTGCTCACAGAAGAGATTCTGCTTCATTCCACTGCTTTCTTAATATACTTTGCTATATTTGTTTTATATTTTATCTCATTTGTTGGGCTCTGTGATTATTTACTTCTGAAATTACTTCAAACATATGAACACAAAAATGATTGATTTAAAACATGGAATTTGGCAAGTGATTATACATAATGTGCTCTAATTACCTGCAGTGGAGCTTTTATCCTATGAATTTTTCATAAGGATAAAAAGTGCATGGTAAGTAATTAATTGATGATTTTTTTCCATTTAAACAGTGAATATGTTTATAACTTATAGATTAAGACAATTGTTCTGGTTGGCTAAAATTATAATACATTTTCAAATGTCATGTAAACACATCATTAAAACTATTAGGATCTCCTAAGTAAATCCTGTGAATTTTTTTCAAAGAACTATGATTATTTTTACCAATGGGCTGTTAAAAATGCAAATAAGATTAGAACTTTTCTATTCTATATGCTCATATTATAAAATTTCCCATATATATTTATATACTATGGGATTGTAAGCCCTAGCCAATTGAAATCAAGTTCTCTTTGGTCCAGAACTAGAATTCTTTTTTACTTTTGTCATTTCATACACTAAAGAGACTTTATGTACATTTCAATTACTTTTAAGAAATTTTTTGATAACTTACTGATATATTAGAAGTATCAAATTGGGAGCAATGAAAGAAGAAAAGAGAGGAGGAGGAGGAGGGGGAAGTGAGATGAAAAAAGAGATTACAACTTTTAGGCATGACTCACTTCATTTAGAACTTGGTATACTGAGCAAGTCAGTGTCTGAAGTCTATATACATCTTGACTTATACAAGCAGTACTTGTTTAGCATTAGAGGGAACATAAGTTACGAATAATATAATTAAGGAAGTATCTAGTTGTTAACTGTTCCACAAGCTCTACTGGTCTCATAGGGATAGCATAACAAATTACCACAGCTTAAAACAACAGAAATAAATTCTCTCATGGTTCTGGAGGCCAGAAATTTGAAAAGGAGGTGCTGGCAAGGCCATGCTCCCTCTGAAGGCTCTGGAAAGGAATAAACAGGTCCCTACTCTAAAGCAAGTTTACAATGAAGCAGGACAACTTCCAATAGGTTTCAACACCTGAGTATAATTCATTGTGGCTTGGTGTGCCCTAAGGGCCTGTAGTAGTTTTACACACCCAACCTCTGGACTGTGTTGACCCCTGCCTCTGCCTTCTGAGTCTACATCTGCACCGTGACACAGAAATCATTATTTTCTTTTCTTGAACAGTGCACGTTGGTATCTATCAGTCCATTTCCTGTGTATGGAATCCCAGAAGTCTGACAGCTTTCCTTCATTTTTGCCCTCTCTGGGTTCCAAAGCACAAGTGTGTCTGCTAATGGAACGTTCTTAAAAAAACATGTTAGTCTGCTGGGGATGTCAAGGGTTAGATGCCATTACACAAGAGAAATATCCACAGATCCTTCCTAGATAACCCTATCCCTATCCCTATCCTTGCTTGTCCAGAGATGGCTGACTGAATCCATGAAACATAGGGCTAATCTCTTCAGCATACAATTGTCCAGTCATATCCTTGGCCATGATTCCAGAGTACACTATCTGAAAAGGCTGAGAACTTCCCAAATCATCAAGTGCTGGTTCCTTTATGTGTAATTGTTCCTTCCTCCATTTACTTCTCTCCTCTCACCATTACTATAAGCATCAAGGAGAAACCAAGCTGCACTTTCCATTTTTTGCTTGAAATCTCCTCAGCTAAATATCTAAGTTGAATGCCTACAAGTTCTACTTTACACACAACAGAACACAATTCACCCAGGATTTTTGCCACCTTATAACAAGAGTCACCTTCTTGCCATTGTGCTACACAATTCCTTCATATTCCCTTTAATTTTATTTCCCCAACATTCTGTTCATGACAATATGTGTTCTCCAGGGCAAGAAGAGCTTTCCTTACAACGCTTTTCACTTCCTTCTGAGTCTTCAACAATATATAAGGTTCCTCAATCATGCATAAAATATCTGTAGGGTTCTACTACTCGTTACCCAATTCCAAAGCCACATATATAAGACCAACAGACTGTACATGATAATTACATCTACAAAATACCTTCACAGCAATGACTAAATTAGTGTTTGATTAATTAACTGGGTACTATATATAATCTAGCCAAGTCAACACATAAATTTAACCATTCCAATGACCATGCCATAAAGTAAAATCTGTTTATTTTATCATATCTCTACCTAACATACTCTTTTGTTGCCAGTATGTTCCAAAGTAACCATGATTTTGACCAGACTGACATTTGCTATTATCTGCCTATTTATATGAACAATAAATTAATAAATGGTGGCCACTATTTGGAATAGATTTTGATCACAAAATAAGCCATCACTGGGTTGGGAGGAAGCTTCTGATGTCAAGATTTTTTTTTTTTTTTTTTTTAAGATTTAGTTATTTATTTTAGAGTGGAAGAGCATGCACACATGTGAGTGATAGGAGGGGTAGATGGGAGAGAATCCCAAGCAGACTCCCCACTGAGCTTGGAGTCCCACATGGGACTTGATCTCTTGACCTATGAGATCATGACCACAGCTGAAACCAGAAGTCAGGTGCTTAACCAACTGAACTACCCAGGTGCCCCAGAGATAATATCTGGACAAATACTTAACAGAATTTGTGAATTTGATAAGGTATTTTGATAGCATATATTAAATAGGATAGAAAAGATAGACATACAAAGGATAAAGTCTATATAATCAATAAATTTAAATACAAAAGCAGAAGAGAAACTGGACAGAAGAAGAAATTCACAGTAAGCTCTAATGAGACTACTGGGGAAGTGATATACTGGGGAGATGAGATTATTTAAGAGGAGAACCAACTGAGAGAAATGCAGCAAAAATGCTGAAAAGAAAGGAAACAATTATCTAAGAGTAAAAGAGTAAATTCAGCATACAGGTAGAAGGTTACCAGAGAAAGTAGTTACTAAATTTGGGGGAGAGTGAATTGGCTGGGGAGGAACAATAAGAAATTAATGGAAATTTGCAGGAGAAAAATACAAAATAAGTGAGCTGAAAGAATCAGATGAGAAAAGACGCTTCAAGGCACCATATTACCTAGGAATCAATATAAAGTGCTTTGAGCTGAAGCCCCCAAGGAGATTTGTATGACCAAACTGGCCATTTCTGTGACCTGACCTGTCCCAAATAGCCAGTTATAAACTTAGAGTACAAAAAAACTGTTAAGTCTGCTTCTGAAAGTTTGTCTGACAGGGATACATTACCATATTTATCACCTTAGGAAAAGGCACAATAGCCGCCTTATTTGAGTCACTTTTCCCATCTTTGGGATTCCATAGTTAAAAGAACTTGGCATTAGCATATGAAATTAGTCTGCTTGGGCTGTCATAACAGAATACCACAGACTGAGGGGCTTAAAAAACAGAAATTCATTTTCTTACAGTTCTGGATTCCAGATTTCCAAGATAGAGCTGCAAGATCTTACTGCAGCTAGCACCTTTTTGTTGTATGCTCACATAGTCTTCCCTTTGTGTACATGCACTCCTGGTGTCTCTTCCTGTTTGCATGTGGCCGCAGGCCTGTTGGGTTAGGGCCCCACCCTAATGGTCTCATTTAACCTTTACTGTTTCCTTAAATTCCTAATCTCCAAATATAGTCTTGTTGGGGACCAGAGCTTCAACATATTAATTGTGGGGGGCAGAGGGCACATTTTGGTCCATACCAACATAAATGGCATAAAATATACTGGATCGTTTATGTTAATGGTCCATGTCTGTTTAGTTGTGATAATAAAGCTCTTTTCATTAAGAGCAGATTCAGTCTCTTTCTGGCAGTCAGTATTAGCAACAGATTTTTTCCCCCCAGCAAATGGATCCATTTCTTCTGAAGTCTTCCTGTAAGTCTGTGGATTGTTAAGCAAACTTGCTTCTGTGAGAAACATTATGTTAAAAAATCGTTTCCATACCAAATGAAATTATACTCCAGCTGCAAGAAGTGCCATCACCAAAATGATCTGAGAAATCTAAGCATAATTTCAGACATAAGTTAATTCTAACAGAATAACTTCTCTTTCTCACACACAAGCTAATAATTCTTTTGTAAAGATGTCCACTTGATTACAAGAAATCACATGTTTAATATATTTGCATAATAATTCTTGAGGACAAATAGAGCCAAGAGAACTTCTTATAATACTTGGAGTCCTTCCTCTATCGTAACTCTTACTTTTATTTCTGGAATTGGTAGAAGCTTTGGCTGTGCAGCCATAACTATGCAAATGACACTTCGTGGCTTCAGTGGGTCTTCTGAATGTTTGCCCAAGTGAAATTTAGGCCTGCGGCATCCATCACCTCTAAGGTACAATCAAATCTGAATGTGGATTCCTGGAAGGGGGATGTTAGGAAGTCCAATAGGCTTTGTGGTATAAATGGTTTTAGAAGCAGCAGGAGAAAAGAACTGCTGAATTGCCTGAAGGCTCAATGAAGGCTTTAAGTATTTTCAGTTTCAGAACAATACCCTGAAACTAAAGCTATCATCAGTGTATTCAAATTATCACATTCTCCTACTTTTCTTCTACATATTCTTAATCTGCAACAGAGAAACAATAATAAATAATCCTTAAAGCCATAGAGTTTATGGGGAAATTTGTGGGAGCTCATTTTTGAGTATCTAAGCATTGTTTTCCTTGGCATAAAATATATAAAAATCATTCTGCAGGGTAAACTATTCGGGTTTCATATATATTATCTTACTAATGCTGGATTGCTCCCTATAATATCCTTTAAAATGTACCTATTACATCTAATTTAAATTCTGCAACTTTCCTACTTTATCAGCATCACTGGGTACAGAGACCTGTGGCTAGCAGCTGTTACAAATCCTTTTCCTTCAGACAAACTGGGATGTTGGTATATTCCAAGTCTCAGGTTCTTCTGAATATAGCTATATACACATCTTTTACAAAAGCCTTGGAGTGCCTTCTCGTAGGGAACAATATTTACGTCACTGTTCTCAGATACACTCCTATCTAAGGTTCCTAATGATGTGTAAGTCAGAAAAAAAAATCTTTTATGACTTGCAAAAAGATACTGTGGTTAACTCGCCATGTGTACAATTTTGATACCAGAACGTAAGAAGTTCTGATATAAGGGTTTAAGGACTTGTTCCCTTCCTTATACAATGAAAAGGGCACCAGACAGGAATGGAGACTAAGGCACTCTCTGTTTTATCACTACATCCTTACTGTCCTGAATAAGATTTAAAGATGTCTGAGTACTTGGGGGTTTAATTGCTCCCAATTAAAAGTTTGGGTTTTTCCATGCTTTATATACTAGTTTATAACATGGAACTAGGTTTTGGAGCTACCAGAAAGTAGAAATGATATTTCATCAAAGAAATATTTGGTGATAAAAATCACATGATAAATTCTAGTCCATTTATTGATTGATTGATACATTTATTTACTCAGATAATTATACGGTATCTCTACATGTCAGGCAGTATTCTAGATACTGGAGATACAGAATAAAACAGATAAAGCCCTGTACTCATGGAATTTAGAGACTAGCAAAAGTAGCTATGCTAAATAAATACAAAATACATCACATGCATTGGGGAAACAGATTTTTTTTTTTTAAATCTCCTAATCCAGAGAACTTTTCACAAAGGTAGAAGAGAAAGAAAACAGTTTTGCTACTAATAACTATTAAACCAGAATGTGTTGTGCATCACAGGTAATCCACCAAAACATTGCACAGACAGAAAGAAATCTCTCGCTTTAAAAAGACAAGCAGAGATAACACATTACATACATGTTCTCAAGATAAATAACTGGATCTCAGGTTAAGAGGGTTTGACAGCACCATTTGTCATACAGACTTCATTCTCAGTAATCAGAGTGGTCATCTAAGTTTGCTAATTGGCTAATTGGCTTTAGAACAGGAGGTAGTTTGCAACTTGGAAGGCAGTGCTCACCCAAGTTAGGCTCCCACCATTTGTTCTACAGAACCTGGAAGATAGGGTGGCCATCTGCCTTGATGATTACATACCAGACATTGTTCCCGACACCTTGAAAGACACATTCCTGGATTTTAGAGCTGACAAAAGACTCTTCTGCTTTATAACAAATTTATATACATTTCAAATAGAACTTAATTATTACAAGTTTTCTAAAGTAAGTACTCTAAGAAAAGTGAAGGGAGAAAGTATTTTAAACAGGGAAAATTAAGCTTCTTATCTTTAATGTGTCTTTGCCCTTATAATCTCCTCCCTGTCTTACTATAAAATAGAAGATCACAGTTTTCTAATTATCTTCATTGCTATTTTTACCTTTCTCAGGGCAAGCTGCACACATCCAAATATCCAGCAAGTCCACTGAAATTTAAGATGCAGTTTCTTTGAAGCTTATGATAAAGTAAGTTAATGATAAAACAAATATTTTGTGATCTATTTTATTCTTTCAGACTTTTTTTTTTTTTTTTCCTGGAGTAAACAGTGATTTATAGGTTTCTCCTCCCTTCATGGAAAAAACATCAGGTTTAAAAAAAAAAAAATTCTACCCCAAAAGAAATTTTATTAGTATTAACCTATATTGTAACAGCTTCTTGGGATTAAAAGGAAGAAATCACCTCTTCAGATACTGAACCTTTTCTGATCTCTCTCTGTCTTTCTATGGAGAGAAAAGGGCTGGACAAGGGTCCTGATACAATGTCCAAGGTAGAAAAGGAAAAGGAAAGAAAAGTACTATCTTTTTCTCAATGGAATTTCCATGTACCATTTCCACTCAGCAGTTAATCGGTAACATCACCTAAGTCAGATATAGTTAAGATACAAACCTCAGTCCATCTGGTAAAATAATTTTCAAGTCTCAGAATTTTAAGAACTAAAATCTTCTATTATTTATCAAATGATCGATGCTCCAAATGTAGTTATGGGAAAGTCAATTTAGGGGAGAAAATGAGAAATAATTAATCAGGGGTTAAAATGTATGGTAAAAACAGCCATCTGTCTAATCTTAATTAGAAGATTATTTTAATTTAAAGATTTATTAGGCAAATTAATCAAAATCATTTGTCAATGTGGTGCTCTTCCGGGTACTCTAGAAAGTCTGTGTAACAGCCCTTAATTTTCAGTACAACTCATCTACCTCTGAGCTCACTTGTCTTACTACTTACACTCCGTACCTTTATTTCCCCTCATCCAGTCACCCCCACCACTTCCCCATTCCTGTTATTCAGCAGTTACTCTCCAGACCTAGCCTTTGTACTGCTTTTGTCTCTGTGAGGAAGATTGAAAACCTACCCCCCACTTCCCACCCCCAGGTAGCCATTCACAGAGCTCACAGGTTTCCTTCCACTAGCTTTCCCCTCATATGTAATTTTATCAGACAAGTTTTACCTGACTACTTTATATAAATAACCCCTTCTCCTTTACCCTAGAACTTCTCCTATCTCATGTATTTGTATTTGTTAGCACTCCTATTTCCTCATATTTCCCTCTACAGATACCTGATATGTTTACGGGCACAACTGTGAAATGGATACAGAGTTACCCCCTCTCTTATAACCTCAACTCAACAACCCTCTTCTACCCACTAGCATAACAAAATCTCAGCATATTTGAACCTAAAGCCTTCTTCCTTTTGTTCTCACATTATTACATATTTTCATTTTCCTATGGTATTGTGTGTATAATCAACCCATAGCATTTTCTATCTTCAATCTTTTTACTATAGGAAGCTATGTGTACAAGTCTCAATTATAAGAAACAAAGGCCAGAGAAGGCAAAGACTGTTCTGTCCTTCTTTAACTAACAAACTGCCTGGTACATAATATTTACCAAATAATTAGTTGCTAAATATTGATATTTGTTCACATAACATACATAAATTTTTAAATCTGTAATTTCCTATGAGGTTGAAATATTTTATAAGAAAGCAAATTTTTAAAAAAATATACTGGAGAGTGAATTAATTAACTTTCCCAGGAGACTACTGGAATTTGAATAGCAGAATTTATTGCCCTATCCCAAAGATGAATTAGGCTTGTAAAATTACTGTTAAAGTTATTTGAGAACATGGAGGGTTCAGATTTTTCTTAGGTAACACTGTATAGACAGCCTGCTTCTCTGTTTTCTAATGATAATGGATCTATTATGCTTCTAACTAAGGGGCCCTCTTGAAATAGAGCCAATTTTCTCTAGACTGCCCTTTCTTGTTTGAGATTATTCTGTAAACCTACGGGATTTGTTACTATTGGCATGGTTTTCTTTCCTTTTCCTTTTTCTCTTTGGACATTGTCACAGTAACCCGGACCAACACTTTTCACTCCATGGAAAGAGAGAGAGAGACAAAGAGATTCAATATCTGAAGAGGCAGAATCTTTCAATTCCAAAGTAGTGTTGCAACAGAGATAACACTGATAAAATTGTTTTGGGGCAGAGCTTTTCTTCTTAATCTCAAAGTCTTTTCTGGAAAGAGAGAATGCTATAAATCTCTTGTTCGCTGCAGAAAATATAACCTAAAATGATTAAGTAATAATAGAGTCATTTTATCTCAAATTCCATATATGGTATCACTGAAACAATTGAAAAAAATAAAAACATGAGTCATCATTTTCAGTCATTTGGTATTAAAAGAAAGACCCACTCCCATGGATCACTTCATGTAAGAACCATATTCATAAGAATATTTTAAAAACTTAAAACTTCTATAATATATAATATCTGGACTATTATTTTATATGGCAAGGTTGAGGAGTATTTTCTTTAAGTCAATTGAAGAAGATAAACTAGATTATGGACTCTTTATTAAAATCATTCAAGTCCTGGGGCACCTGGGTGGCTCATTCAGTTAAGCAGCTGCCCTCAGCTCCAGTCGGGATCCCAGCATTCTAGGACTGAATCCCACATTGGGCTCCCTGCTCATCAGAGAGTCTGTTTCTCCCTCGGCCCCTCCCCCTCCTCCTGCTCTTTCTCAAATAATTAAATAAAAAAAATATTTTAAAAAAAGTAATTCTGAGGGTTGCCGGGGGGAGGGGGTTGGGGAGAAGAGGGTGGGATTATGGACATTGGGGAGGGTATGTGATTTGGTGAGTGCTGTGAAGTGTGTAAACCTGGTGATTCACAGACCTGGGGATAAAAATATATGTATATAAAAAATATATGTTTATAAAAAATAAAAAATTAAAAAAAAAAAAAAAAAAAAAAGTAATTCAAGTCTCTTTGGATTATTTTTTTCTGGTCATATGTTGTTATATGACAGTTATGTTAAAGCCCCCCAAAAGGGATGAATGGATACATGGAAATGGCACGCTTGTCATGTAAATTTATGTAAATTTAGTGATTTTTTTTTGAACATTCAATCATTCCAAAAATGTGTTATGCACCAGAAACAGTTTTAAGTCTAGCAAAGGAAATCTGGTTATTACCTGATTATTAGAAATAGGTCAGGTTTCTTTCAGTCAGGTCTTAGGGGATTATATCCACTCCTGCATATAATGAAAAATAGGACAATGTAGCAGAAGAGCTCCACTGTGGAAGTACATGACTTTTTTCTAGTGATGGTCCTATCCAGTCTCTGAATTACCTGACCTGTAGCCAAACAGTCATTCTCTCTGAGATTCATAGAATGTTTGTTACCAGGAATTAAACACTATGACAAATAAATAGGAAAAGCCCTATAATTGTAATGAACAATTATAACCACTGAATTAACAATTATAACCAATGAACAAATATAACCATTTGTTTTCAGTCTCTCCTTTGAGATTGGTTACCTAAATCTATGTACCAATGTAGAAGCTAAACAGGATTATAAACACTCTCCAAAACCTCTTAAGAATCTGTCTTTAAATCTTGTTTTTTAACTCCAAATAATAAAACAATTTACCTGCTGATTCAAAAGTAATTCCTTCTCCATAAGACAAAGAGAGGCCTAGCAGAGAATCTGTTATACAGGCTTTTTAATACATAAAGAATTAATAGAATTCAGTTTTATTAGATTTTGTTATATGGAATTCATTTTTTCTTAGACACGAAATTTAGCATTTCACAAGTACCCTACCACATTCCAGTTGACACATCTCATGAATTTCATAGAATGTCAGACTGACTACCTGCATTTTCATAAATGGGTTATCTTAATCCATTTGGGCTGCTATAACCAAATACCACAGACTGGGTAGCTGATAAAGGGCAGAAACTTATTGTTCAGAATTTGGAAGGATAGAAGTCTGATATCAGAGTGCCAGCATGTTTTTGTGAGGACTCTCTTCTGGGTCATATAGATTTCTCATTGTACTTTCACATGGCAAAGGAACTATAGATCCCTTTAAAGCTTCTTTTATAAGGCAGTAACCGTATTTGTTAGGTTCCACACTCATAACAGCACCATCCCAAAGCCGCACATCCTAATATGATCACCTTTGAGAAATGGGATTTTCACATATAAATTTGGAAGAGACACTTTCCAAACACAGCATGAGTATACAGCAAAACCAACAAATATCATAAAGACATTAAATCAGATAGTGGCAAACATAGGAAGAGTTCATACCCTGGTCCCATACTTTATCACTAAAACTTCCAGTGAAATATATTCTGTTGGCAGCAGTTTTAGGAATCTATGTATAATTCTGTCACAGAGAAATCCAGATTCCTTTACTTCATTGTGAGAATGGAGAAATAGCGCACACACACTCACTATGTAATATGGAAAATACTTAAAAAAAAAAGATTCATGCATTGTACTATAGTATAAGGTAACATCTATGGTACTGAAATCAGAATGAGATAATGAAATAACATGCACAGACTAATTTGAATTAAATTGTGGGGTGCAAGATGTGTGCAGGTCTCATACTGAGCATGGCCTTATTACCTTTCCCTTTAAGCCTTACTGAAAGATTCCTCTGAATTTACAGAAGTGAGATCAATCCCAAAATCATCCCTCTATCTATTCTACTAGAATCAAAATGCTGGCTATTTTTTTCTCTGATTATGTACTCCAAATCTGACATGTAATATAATCTGGATGCCTTTTAAATGGGCGCTGATGTGTGAGTGCTAGGCTTACAGAGCAAAACAAGAGGGTTGATAAAGTCAGAATGATTCATCTCTTAAAAGGCCATATGTCCCATTGTTCAGCTACAAAAAGTGGAAATTGGCAGCTTCATTACTTTCCTTAGGAACTCTCTTCTTTTTAAAAACCAATTAATGTTTGTCATTGTTTGGTCTGAATTATACTTACTTTTCCCCTAAAGAAGGTAGAGTAAGACCTCTTGTCTACAGATAATTACTACAGTACCTGGGCAAGGATTGATCTGCTTTTTTGTTTTCTCTTAGAAAACACTAGGTTCGTTTTATTTATTCTGGTCTCCAGTTTTAAGATCTATTAAAGCCATATTTACAAAGACTTATATTCACATGACACTCTTCTCTAAAACATCAGCCAATCTCCTTAGTGAAGGTCATTTCCTGATCAAGAATTGGAGGATTTTATAAATATTCTGGACACATAGGCCACAGGCAAGATACAAGGAAAAACAAAACAGAACAAATCAAGCTAATCTATCGAAGGTTTAGTATAGAAAATACATCTGTTGCATTTACTACTTCATGATCAGCTAGAATGGTGCAATTACTTATTGAATCAAAAACTGAATATACACATCCTTTACTTCACCACATCATCTACCTACTTCACATTACCTAATTAACAAAAGGATTCTGTTCAGACACTTGTAATGCATGTGTAAATTGAAAGAATATGGTAGGTGCAGGACCTCATAACTTCCCAGATAAGTGGACAATTATTTTGCACCATAAATTCAAATCCCCATCAACACAGTTTTCCTAGAATTAAGGCAACCATTAAGTAATTGTAAGAAACCAAGTAACAAAAAGAATGCAGTTGAATAATATGTGGTAATAATAGAATTTGTAAGAGAATACATGGAAAGTCTAAACTATTTTGCAAGCCATAAATCATTGTAATCCAACTGTTCCTCAATAATAAAAAATAAAATTAAGGAAAGATTTCCATGATGTTCTAATTTTAGATACCAATAATGTTGTTTTGAAATCTTTTTATTTATTCTAACTACCTCTGTTTAAGAACTGGGGTATATACCGTTCTTATATATCTTAGGATAGTTTAAGTCACAGTTTAAAGGTAATATTAAAACCCTTTCAACATTTTGAAAAGATTTACATATTTGTTTTTAATTAGTTGATTCTTTGTGAGAATGTACATGCCATGTAAGTACATATATAGCAATACCTATATATAGTTACACAATTTTATCATATATTTAAGATATGCATAACTAGATTTATAGAATATATATATTTAAACTATTTGAGATCATTGCCTGTGGCATATATATTTTTGAACTCCACTATCCCTAATACAAGCTAGGCAGCAAGTGTTTGTTCAACGAAAATTTATTATACTGAAATCAATTGAAATATTGACTGAATACAATATATCTTTCAAAGAGTAATGCAAATGGATATATATATTTTGCAAATGGATATTTAAATACAATGTATATTTTAGTTTAACACTGAAGAATACAAACTACTATCCCTAAAATATATGAAATACTTATGAGTAGAAAATAACAGCACATGGCTGACCCCGTGAGTTAAGCTTCTGCCTTCAGCTCAGGTCATAAACCTAGGGTCTTGGGATCAAGCCCCAAGTCCTTTAGGCTCCCTGCTCAGTGAGGAGTCAGCTTCTTCCTCTTCCTCTGCCCCTCCCCCAACTCATATGCTCTCTCTCCCTCTCTCTCTCTCAAATAAATAAAATCTTTGAAAGAAAAGAAGAAAGAAAATAACACCACAGGCAATACAATACAGACTGACCTTACTGAAGCTGTAACTTTAAGAGTTTTGTTTGCTCACACATAACAAGTATGTATGCAATAAAAAAAAAAAAAAAATTGAATTAAACTTTACTAATAGAAACACAGTACCGAATAAAGAAAAATCAGGTATCTAGATGGGTAACTATATTGTATGTGTTATAAAAAAAAATCTCCTAGAAGTATTAGAAAACAAGAGAAAGACTGAGTAAAATATACTGGAAAAAAAAAAAAAACTTGATAGTATGGATTTTTCATGGAATATGTCAAACTAGGGAATTTATGTGAATATAATTATAATTAATCAGGTAAAGAATACTTTAAATTTAAAAAATTCTAAACTCTTTTAAAAAGCTGTAAATTTTTAATTTTATATTTAAAAACCTATAGTAGAATTTAGTATATTTTGCAATTAAAAGTAAAGTGCATTTTGTTTGCTTATATAAAATATGAATGTTTGATCCATTGGGAAAGTGCCATTCATATTACAGTTTATCTTCTTTCACTAGTGCTAACAAAGCCCTTGGAATTAAAAACCACAAAGCGGTGTATGTTCTGGAATCCATGGAACAAAATATTATCAGTTATTTTATGATGAGTCAACTTTCCTCTCCCAAAAGAATGAAACAGTGAGTTTCTGGTCACATCTATAAAAACAAAATAAATTAAACATACGTAAATTGAGTTGTCAGATCACCAGACCAGTTGATTTTCTTTTTCTTTTTCCTTTTTTTTTTTTTTGGTCAAGATACGCAGTTATAACTGTATATTTAGATTGATCTCTCTATCCAAAGTGGATAGCTTTACAGTTGTAAAACAAGAGGTAAAGTACTCCTGAGAATTGAAAAAAGTTGAAGACCAAGCTTGGGTTACTCAATCAACCAATGTACACTAAGCATTCGGTAAATTATCTGGATTTTTATTTAATAAAAATGCACATGGAAAAGCATTCTATGTTATAATGCAAACATAATATAGGTTAAAATGAATACAGAAGAAAGATACTGGATCAGCTTGAATTAAAGTAATTTGCTGTGATGAAGCAAAAGAAACTAGATTTTCTAAAGGGAAGTGCCATGGGGCAAAAAAAGTTCCAATAATTGAAAAGGGAAGATAGTACATTCAGTTTAATCAGTATTGAAAGTAAAGGCGGTTATGAATTGGGCTTTTAACTCACACAGAAAGTAATTTTAGTAGCTAAAGTATCTGGGAAGACAAAGGAAAATGATCTATGTGGAAGTCTGAGAACAAATATGAGAGTTATTTAAGTAGTGTCTAGTGAAAACACAGCAAACTGTGATATGTGAACCTGTAAACTAGATTTTGGTAATAGAGAAACTGCCATAACATTCATCATGGGACTTAAATACAACCAAAAGGGAAACCCTTTGATTAAAGGTAATTCCTTCTCTATCTTTCAGTCTCATCTAGTTTCCAACTGTTTGTAAATCTCACGTGAACACAAAACACTCTTCTCTTGTCTTGCTTTGCTTTTAAAAATGTTTTAGCTCAGCTTCACAACAACAAAAAATACTGAACTCTACAAAGGCTTTTGGGATTTTTTTAATACAAAAAATGCCATTCAAGTAATAAAAAGCAGGCTCTTACTTAAGACAACTCAAACTCAATAAATTAGATAAAGTAATCAAAAATAAAGAGATCAACTTTGGGATTCTTCCCAGGATGTAGAGAACTAGAAAAAAATATTCCTTCTCAACTTGTAATAACATTAAAATCTGGACAAAAATGCAAGTTTGTGGGACGCCTGGGTGGCTCAGTTGGTTAAACAGCTGCCTTCGGCTCAGGTCATGATCCCAGCGTCCTGGGATCCAGTCCCACATCGGGCTCCTTGCTGGGCAGGGAGCCTGCTTCTCCCTCTGCCTCTGTCTGCCATTCTGTCTGCCTGTGCTCGCTCTCTCCCTCTCTCTCTGATAAATAAATAAAATCTTTAAAAAAAAAAAAAAAAAGCAAGTTTGTGACTCCTCTGGAACACATCAGAGAGCTGAAGTCACAGGGCAATCAACCACCTATAAATCTAATGAGATGGACTCCTGCAGGAAAAAATGGAAAGATGAACACAAGCACTTGCTAACTCGAGACAAACTAGATTAGCTACAAATTTGAGTGAGTTACTGGAAACTGAGTGAGGACTGTCATCAGTGTGGAGACCCTGGAGGTCACACAGATAGGAAAACTTTACATCCCTTTCTAGGCTCTTCTCCATTATCTACACCATAGAACCGTAATGAAAGAAGAAAATGAGGATGGGGGAGGACGGGGGAGGGTGGGAGAAAGGGAGGGATAAGGGGAAGAGGGAAAGAAGATAGATGAAGACAAAGTGGTGAGAAACCTGAGAAAGTCTCTCTCATGATGTGTTGACTGGGGAAGAAAAGCCTGTGTAGGAGGGACAGGAAACTCCACCTGGAACCTCCGTATGTCCACTATAGAATTAAAGCCTTATTTTGTGAAAGGAAGGGCAACAAACACTGGCCCCCTTGGGACACTGGAGAAAACCCACTGCAGTGTGGTAAGAGAAAAGAAAAGTCCCTTTTGGAAAGGCAGGAATATATTCTGGGTGCAGAACCAATGGTGCAAAGATGCAGTATCAGCAAGAAGGTTATACTTCAGGGACACAAAGAGACAGTGCCTATCAAAGACTGAGGTTTCATAGGCACAATGGAGAATGCTCCTCTGCTTGGCCACCACCAGGCTAGCAAGTGTCTTGTGACCAGTTAACAGTGGAAAGATGCTGGGAAAGTTGCAAGAGTGTAGAGACTGACCCTAACGGAGGCAAAGCATGAAGGGGAGGCCTACACTGACAGGAGAGCAAACAAGGAAACAAACCCCCATCACACCACTCTGCCCACAAAAACAAAGTATTGTAAAGGAATTTGAAATCTGTGGTGCACTTGGGGCAACCACTGCAACTATAAACCTAATTCCAGCCTAACTTCTGGAAACATGAATTTAAACCCCACACTAAAGGCCTAGCAGAAGAAAAGATGGGCCTGTTTCCAGGCATCAACTCTACTTCATTCTCCATTATTTTACATAACACATATGGCTTTCAACAAAAGAAAGTATGAGGTATCTCAGAAGCAAGAAAAACAACACACTGACAAGGAATAAAACATTAACAGCCAGAATGAGATATAACATGAAGGCTAGATCTACCTCACAAGGGATTGAAAGTAACTATGACTAGTATGCAAACAACTAATGGAAAAGGTTGAAAACATGCAACATCAGATAACTAATTTCAGCAGAAATATAAAAACTATCAAATACAATCAAATGCCAGAAATAAAAAGCAAAATAACATAGACGAAGAATGCCTCTGAAAGGCTCACTAGCATGTTTAATAGATATGTGAGTAGAATCAGCAAATTTCATATACATTAATAGAAATTACCCAGACTAAAACATAAAGAGACAAAAATGCTAATAAAACAGAACAGAGTATCCATCAGCCATGGTACAATATCAAAAGGTTTCCTGTAAGTGTAACTGAAATCTCAGAAGAAGAGTGTAAGAATGTGAGAGAAGAAATATTTTAAGAAATAGTGCTTAGAGGGGCACCTGAGTGGCTCAGTGGTGTAAGCCGCTGCCTTCGGCTCGGGTCATGATCTCAGGGTCCTGGGATCGAGTCCCACATCGGGCTCTCTGCTTGGCAGGGAGCCTGCTTCCCTCTCATTCTCTCTGCCTGCCTCTCTGCCTACTTGTGATCTCTGTCAAATAAATAAAATCTTTAAAAAAAAAAAAAAAAGAAATAGTGCTTAGAATCATTTTTTTTAAGAAAAAAATTTAAAGATTCTATTTGTTTATTTAAGAGAAAGAGAGAGCACAAACAGGGGAGAGAGGGAGAAGCAGACTCCCTACTAAGCAAAAAGCTTGACTTAGGACTTGATCCCAGAACCCTGGGATCATGACCTGAGGGAAAGGCAGATGCTTAAATGACTGAGCCACCCTGGCACCCCAAAATCTTTTAAATTATTAACAGAGAGAAAACATATCAAAAAAGCTCAGAAAACACAGAGAAGAGTAAATACCAATAAAATAATATTTTGGACTTGCAATTTCAGCTTCGACATCTGGAGAGCTTAGAAGTTGTCATTCCCATTCTTAGAACAAGAAAACCCTCAAAGACTAAAAATCAATAACTTTTCTTAGATACATCAGAGAGCTACGGTTGTGGGGTGAATTGGCACTCTGAAACCTGAAAGGACAGGCAAATCCAGAGAGTCACAGCGTAGATTTACTTACCTGGAAAAGAAGCTACTGAAGCCACAAACTGGTAAAAAGATTTCAAAAGTAAGTCTGATACATTGTGGGAGGCTAAGAGTGCTTGCGTGAGAATGTGGAACTCCTGGGGGCCAAGGTATTAGGGGGTAAACTTGGGTAAAATTTTCATGAGTTTTACCTCCTGGATTCCTGTTAGGTTCTCAAGGTGAGAATCCAAGAAAGATCCCCATGTGGCTCTGGCAGTAGGAAGAGGACAGTGATCACTGTGAAATACATCTCAAAACACAAGCCTATGGGCAGCTGGGTGGCTCAGTCCTTAAGCGTCTGCCTTCCGCTCAGGTCATGATCCCGAGGTCCGGTGACTGAGCCCCACATCGGGCTCCCTGCTCAGTGGGGAGTCTGCTTCTCCCTCTCCCTCTGCCTGCTGGTCCCCCTGCTTGTGTGCTCTCTCTCTATCAAATAAATAAATAAAATCTTAAAACAAAAACAAAACAAAAAACCATAGGCTTGCTCTCCAGAGAGAAAAGATTTTCGCAGAGCCGTATCCAACCATGACATTTCCCATGCTTCTGCACCTTGTAGCATTCTTGTCTCAGCTAAGCTGTGTGTACAGAAGAAGCTAAGTCCCTGGGAAATATTTGTGAAGGCCATGGCCCCGAGTCTTTTGCTCGCTAAAAGACTGAAATTTAATAATAAGACATTACAGAATGTTTCCCTTCCCCCATACCTACTTACGAAGGCCCAAACTTAAGAGAGGAGACAAAAACAAAGACACTAGATGAATTTGTAGCCTCTGGTATCTATACCTAGAATAAACAGTAAACACAAGCAGCTTCTAGTAAGATTAACATTACCTAATACCACCTATCTGGCTTTCAATTAAAAGTTACAAGGCATGCGAAAAGGCAAGTAAAAATATAGTCTAAAGATGCAAAGCAAGTATTAAAATTAGACTCAGAACACAGATGTTGGGAATTTAACGTAACTGTGGTTAACATGTTGTGGACTACAATGGGAAAAGAATTAAACATCATATAAGAGCAGATGGGTGATGTAAGCAGAGAGAGAGAAACTAAGAATTAAAATGTTAGACATAAGAGACCCTGTGACAGAAATGAAGAGAGCCTTGATGAGTTATTCAGCATGGCTAAATAAAAAATCTATGAACTTGAAACTTCTCAAACTGAAAAGCAAAAAAAAAGAAAGAAAGAAAGAAAATTAAACACTGTCATATGTACATACACCAGAACAGAATATCCACAAAATATGGGACAAACAGGGCAAAAGGTACCTAAAATTATGAGGGGAAAATACTTCTGTTTGGCCAAAGGAATGAGAAAATCCATGCTCCTCTGAGTCAAAGTTTGTGTGGGGTGAATTCCTGTTACCTCTCTCTCTTTGCTTGGCCCCCAAAGCAGACCCATTTAAAGGAATGCATGGCAACCCGGGTAGGTGAAAACACCATACTTTTAGCCAGAGAACCACGAAAAGGGGCCCTAGGGACCACCGGATGTAAGGTACACTAAGGAGAGACAGGAAATGGAAAAGCTCTTAAATTTGTCTAGGGCTCGTCCCTGAGCGCATATGTGTGGAACTGAGTTATTGTGTCACCCTGAACAGGCTGACTGCCTGCTCCTGGTAGGAAAAACAAAGAAACAAATCTCAAGCCTAGACTTGCTCTCTTGATTGAAACAGGAGCCACTCGTGGTGGAGAGGTAGGCAGCATGAAGTCTAATCTACCTATCCCCCTCCTTCCCCTCTCGTGCCTGCTCTCTGCCGATGGGAATAAGCAGCGAAGGAATGTTTGCTCATTGAGGGCTTGAGCAATTGAGGTGTGTTTAATTTTCATTCTTGTTCTTCACTGTGTATTTGTTGGTGTCCATAACTACTCAGGTCTCAAGTTTTAACAGTTAATGAGCAACCAGCCTTAATGTGTGGCACAATAGGCAGGTTTCAATTTCAAATTCAAAGCTGATACCATTGTGTTAACCTTTCTGAAGACAGGGTAGTCTCCCTGTGCTCCAAATACTAGTCTGTTACATTACCAGTGCAGCTATGGGCTTCACCAGATTCCTTGTCAAGGAAGGAAGGAAGAAAGGGAGGAAAGAGGAAGGAGAGAGGGAAAGGAAGGAAGGGAGAAAGAGAAAGAGAGGAATGGAGGGAGAGGGAGGAAGTGGGGGGAGAGAAAAGAGGAAGAATATGCCAGCCATCTTCTTTCCTTCTTTCATTTCTTTCTTCCCTCCTTCCATCCTGTTCCCCTGCCTACTTGTCTGCTCCCTACTTCCCTCCTGGAAGTATTTAGTAGGCACACACAATGCAAATTATTTCAAATAATCTTTTAATAATAATATTTGAATAATTTTACTAGTATGTCCCTAAAGTATCACTCTTACTGAAACATGCATCAATACTCCTCAATATTTGAATTCTATTATTATAATAACAGTCATCGTATCCAAAAATGTATACAAAATGTATACTTATGATGCCAGCTGAGTATTCCAAAATGTAATTAGGCCCATAACAAAATAACTTCCATATACGTCTCTGCATTGCTAATAAACTTGTTGCTCTAGAAGAATAAATTTCATAAAACCCTCCAAACTCAACCATGAAATCCAGCACCCATAAGAAGATGCAGCTGCATATAATTGTGATCCATTAAGGTCTTATTAGACCTGAGAAAGGTCCCTGGATGTCAGCAGTAGAAAGATTACTGGGATTCCACAGTGAACAACACAAGTTTGATAACCGTTTACAACAGCTGATACGTGTATAATTTCAGAAGTGTTGGAAGAGGAACTAGAAAATTATGTCCAGAAAAAAAGACCAAAGTCCTCAAATCTAACATTGCCTCAATCTGTAGTTAAGAAATCAACAATTCATTCTACTGAACCACAGAAAGCCCTCCCCATATTCCAGAATCAGGTTACTAGCACAGTGCACCTCTAGAAATTGGGCATCTATGGATAAAATCCTTCATTATCTACATTTCAATCAAAACACCAGGAAAACTATTTTTCAATATAGCACTTACAAGAAATATAATAAGGAGGTTTAAAAATTGTTTGGGAGCTTGGATTTACAGTTCACATATCAATTTTGAAAAATATGCACATATGGATATATTAGATAAAATGTTGATGTATACACTTCAATAAGTGGTGTTATTTGCTATTGGGTAGAGGGCATTATGGAATACAGAATGTTTGGGAAACAGTGAGAAGACTACTGGATAGTTATTATAGGTATCTGGACTTCCCAGTTTAGTATCTCACAGATAGATAGGTAGATAGATATAAAAAATTGAATTCAGTTCAATTATATAAATTATATATATATATATTTTAAATATATATAAAATTGAGTTCAATATCTTTAATATCTAACCTTCCTTTCAAAACACAAGTAAATAAAAAGAAAATAAATTGCTTTTTTTGTTTTCTGTTTGTTTTTTATTCATGAAACAAATACCATTATCTCTTTGCCCTTGTTAGAAGCCTGGAGAGTCTCTTAGTCTTCTTGTCCCTCTGTCAATGTCAAATCCTCATCAAGATACATTAGCTCTTCCTTCTCAATAAACATCTCTCTCCCTTTGCACCAACTCTACTTCATTTCAGATTCTCATTATGTCTTGCTCTTGGTTACTATTGCAACTGATCCCCTTCTCTCTTGCCCTCTACTTCTCTCTACATTGTAGTCCATCAATAAATGTATCACGCTTCTGCCAGAATAGTCTTTTTAAAAATATCATCAAATGGATGATTTCATTCCCTCTTGAATAATTCTTTACTGCTCTTAGGATAAAATTCAAACTCCTTATTATGACATTCAAAACCCACTCAAAACGTACCCTTTCTTTCAACATCAAATGTGCCTCAGGTTTCAGACATGCTAAATTTATTAAAGTTCCCTGAATTCATCATACTCTTGGATATCTCCATGACTTTCCTCTAGTTGGAGTCATCTTTCCTTTTCATCGGGTTGGCTTTTTGAATAGAAGGAAAAAGATGCTTCATGATATCATCTCTCTCTTTTTTTTAAGATTTATTTATTTATTTGACAGAGAGAGAGAGAGAGAGATCACAAGTAGGCAGAGTGGCAGGCAGAGAGAGTGGGAAGCAGATTCCCTCCTGAGCAGAACCCAATGTGGGGCTCGATCCCAGGCCCCTGAGATTGTGACCTGAGCTGAAGGCAGAAGCTTAACCCACTGAGCCACCCAGGAACCTCCATGATATCATCTCTTGAATGGCATAACATTCCTTCAACATCTTGTAAAAATTCTTAAACTTATTATAAATGTATTTTTTTTAATTCCCAATGCCCCTACTACATATAGAATTTAAAAAGGACCAGTAAGATACAATTCCTAGTTTCAAGGACCTTGTATTCATTTGAGGAAAATGTCAAGATATCGGAACAAATACTGCATATATAAAGATAAATAGTACATTTTATTGCTAGCGTTTTTTGTACCAATTTTTATAAAACCTAACTTCTAAATCTCTTAAAAGCAACCTTTCTCTCAACACATCTATGTCAATATCCTCTCAAGTGACCACCAAAACTTAATCTCATATCCCTTTAATGTGTTATCAACACTGCTGGCAGACTGATGTTTCTAAAATATAGATTGGGTTCTATAACTTCCCGGCTTAAAAGCTTTTAGTGGCACCATGTTGTCTATGGGATAAAATCCAAACTACGTGACACTGCCTTCATGGTCTATTAAAATCTGACTCTAAATTACTTTACATACTTTATCTCCTACAAATCCTACCTACTCTTATTCTAGCAACAAAACACATCATTGTTTGAACCTACCATGGCTTCCAACACCTCTTGCCTCTTCATGTTATTCGTTTTTTCTGGAATACTGTTTCCACTTGAAGAGTCAGTACTAACAAAACTACATTTTCCTCTCAAATTTTTCTTTATGTGCCTCCCCTGATATCATTACTCAATACCGTATAACCACAGAAACCTACTAACTACTTGTAAAATAAATGTATAACCACAATACCTACTACTCATGCAATAACCCTGTTGTATTTTCATTTTAGAATACATAGCTCCCTCTTATACTGGAGATTCCTCAAATGCACAGACTGTGTTTATTCATCTTTATGCTTTCAAGAGCTTAACACAGAATAGTTTGCAAGGGGTTATACATGTTTGTGAAATGAATGAAGGAAGGAATGAAAGAAATGAATGTACACATATTCATACAAGGATGCATAATTTTATCCATTTTGATTGTTTTTGTATTGAAATGTATTGTTCACATGATATACACTCAAGTATGTGTTATACACACAAATAAATATATCATCTGTTATCCACAATTTAAATAAGACTAGTCATTTATTTGCCATCAAGATATGGATACTTTCTTTGGTTACGGAATTGTTATATAACATGCCAAGATATAAATCTGATATTATATAAGCCCTGGTAGGGTGACAGTACTGGCAAAGGCACTGGGTTTTAGTCCATATCTGGACTAGAATACAATTCCAGTAAGAATAGACGACCACTATTCCTGAACATTTCAGACAAGATTAATGTAATTAATCAAGGATAAGTGGTTGACTGGTCCCATTGGTTGACTTTACTCTATGGAATCCTCCATGTTCATCTCCAGTATTGGCACATTGAGCATGCAGCAGTGGCAGTATCTAGACCTGACACAAAGAAAGGGAAACCCTGTTGTTGGATTATCCTCTTCATGGGTCCAGAGCTCAAGCACTGGGGCAGAGGGGAAAGTAAGAACAAGAAGGAATTCTTGATAATATCCTTACGAAAACTCCTCTTACTTTCCTGTTGTTAAGGGCTTCTTCTAGGTTTGATGCTGCTTAGGTAGTTAATAATTTAGACCCAGATTCTCATGCTTTTTCCCTACATCAGTGATCATCCCAGGTGCCTCTTCTATAAAGTTCTTATTGTTTCTTCACTGCATCTCAATCTTGCTCTTTGTAGACCCCTGACCAACCATGCAAGCCAACTGTGACTGCTCAAGTGTCTGTGTATATAAAGGTAGGTCATGTTGTTTATGGCTATTTACATTGGAAGAATTTCTTCTAACCACTATCTTTAGGGCCATCTTCGAGCTAGAGTGTAGGAAAGCAGAAGTTTAGTTTGACTTGAAGAAACACATCCAGTTAGTTCACACACTTAGGGAAACTCCCAAGAAGCCATATATATGGGCTAAGGGAGAAGCATTTCTTCCAGAAAGTGAGTGAAACAATTACAACTTTTCATGTAAAGTACTGTTCCTTCTGGATATGCAAAGGCCTAAATCTAAATGTACCACTTCAAATATACACTAAATTATATTTCACACAACTTTCTTCATTGTGTCTTTACTGCTCTGGTTGCATAGTCAGATGTTCTGGGTGTAGGCATTCAATTTCTACTGAGTTCTTCTGCAAATAAGGATTTGGTTTTCAGAGAGCACTTAGTCTTCTGCTGCGGATGACACAACCCTGAGATAGATGCAACAAGTTTAGCTAACTTGGATACTTCTGACACCACTGAATTTAAGACTCATGTGGTCCAAGCAAGAAAATCTGCTGGTACTGGATACAATTGTTCCAAGTGTTAAAGACTCAGTAAGCCCTGTGACTCTATCTTAGTGGTAGAATGTATATTGAATAATAACTTGTCTTTTACTTCAGAAAGTAAATCCTCATTGAAGTGGCAGGGCTATATAAATTACCAGGAGTTCACTTACCAATTCTGGGATGCATAAAACTTATGAGGGTATTTAGAATACCTGTTGAAAACAGGTTCAATCAACATAATAAAATCAATATAGTAAACTATAGTGACGGTCCATAAAATCATAAAATATACCCAAGGTATCCAAAGAGTGTAATATCGTAGGGAAAAGAGAGTTACAGTAGCCCTGGTACAAAACTGTGAATAAACACTGGTTCTCTTCTTTTAATAAAAGATGTTATTTTGATAATACTTATTGATAGATGTTATTTTGATAATACTTACTGATAGATACTGAAAAGAATGCATCTTCCACATTAATAGAGACATCCAAGTACCAGAACTCATGTTTTTCTTTTTTAGAAACATATCTAGCAAAACTGCTTCAAATGTGGTATCACCTTTAGGTTTAGTAATATATTAATTGCCATAGCTTACCTATATTTTGAAAGGGCCATACAAATGGACGGAATGAAGATATCATGGAAACAATCACCTCTGATTTTGAGGGTTACCACTAACTTCTGCAATTTTTCCTGGGATGTGGCAGTCTTTATGATTTACTATCTTGGATTAGAGGGTGACTAGAAGTATGCTGGGGCATTTCTTTGGTCTTTCTTTTTATAACAGCTTTCCCTCAACAGACCAGAAACTGACAAGATTCTAAATATATGCAGTCAGTTGTTTCACCTTTTGAAGAATATTTTGTAATATTAGTAAAATATATTTTATTATTTTACTGTACATATGATTCTTCATCAAAAGAATCCTTTATTTATAGAATTTTTAAACAGTTATACTGAAGTACAATTTACATGCAATAGGATTTACCCACTTTAATTTAATGATTAATGCTTCTAAATTTACAGAGGTTTCCATTGAATTAGTGTCCTTATCTCCAGGCCTAACCAAACACTAATCTACTTTCTGTCTCTCTTATTTACCTTTTCTGGGAAACTAATATAATTATGCACATAATTTTATACTGAGGATTTATTTTAGTGAAGATTTTCTAAATTTAGACTCATAATTTTTAAAAAATTCATATAAGCTTCTGTAATTTTGCCCAACTATGGGCCTGAGTATCAAGGCTCCAAGAAGCTTCAAGGATGCAGAAATACTATAAAGGGTCTCATAAGTGAATTTAACCCAGTCAGAGTTCTCACGATGTAGTTCATAGCTCAACACCTCCAGACTGTGCTTTAGAGTTCACCATGTGTTTGTTTTTGTCACTAGTTATATACTATGTTGCTTTGATAATCAGTGCAAAACTCAGAAGTACTCAACTGTTATTTTCTTCCTCATCGATTTTTTAATCTCAAGGTGACCCAGTCTGATGTATGCCTATACCCGTTATACAAAGTTGCCAATATATCCTAGCCAGCAATACTAAAGGTAATAAAAGTTGCAAGTCATCTATCTAAAACTACCTGGATAATGAAAGTTCATTTCAGGGAGCTGAATAGATAAGATATTGATTCTGGTGAAAGACAATGTATGCTCAACTCATGGTCTGGTAATAGAGAGAATGGAATTAGAGAGGCTAGCTGTCACCACAAATAACCTGAATCTTCTCATGAACTAAAATGGTTTCTAAATCTGTAAAACTTTCAACTTGGAGGAACTTAAAAAATGCAGCACTGTCAAGTAAAGCAGAATGAATGTAGAAGAGGATTTCATTATTTAATTACAATCTAGATACTTGATGTATCTCTTCAATTAGATTGGCTCAAGTTACTATTCTGCATCACATATTAAACTGAGGAAACTTTCCCTCTCCTTATTTTGTTAAAGTTGGGATTTTTTGTTTTGTTTCTTTTGTTTTCAGTGCTTATGTCCCCAGGCATTGTTCTAAGTGTTAGGGGACCCAATATTGAATAGTGAATGAAGTAGAAAAAGCATCTGAATTTATAGAACTTTATATTCAAGTGAAAGGAACAAAAAGAAATAGAAGTAAAAAGCTAATTGAACTGTATGATTTTTAGTTGTAAAACATTAACAATGTAAGAAGTGAGCTTTAGAAAAGTAGAGATACCTGTTCTGGATACAGATGTCAGGGAAGTCCTGTATAAAGGTAATCTATGAGCAGAGAATTAAGTGAACTTAATTAAGTGAATATCTGGATATTAGCTTTCTAACCTAACCTGAGGGGAACTCAGGTATAAAACTTCAGAAAAACATGACAGGCATATTTTTGGACAAAAAAAGTTCAGACTATCTGATTAAGAGTATGAAAAATCAGACAAGAGATCTGAGTTATCCAGGGACCAGGGTTAACTAGGGCCTTACAGAGACCTTGATAAGTACTATGGATTTTGTTCTAAACATGGATGGAAAGACACGCAGAGATTCTGAGCAGAAGAATGATAGTTATTTTTTTTAAAGAAATAGTCCAGCTGTGAAGAAGACTTTCAAAGAAAGGAATCATCAGAGACTAGGTAATAGAGTTCTGAGTTAGTTCAAACAAGAGATAAAAATGGCTCAGCTTAGAATGTTAGTGATTACAGCTGAAATAAGTATATTTAATTTGGTGAATAATTCAAAGATAAAGAATTTATGTAATAGACATTGTATTTGAGAAGAGTCAAAACTGATTACAGTGTCCTCAGTCTAAGCAATTGCTGGGCAGGTAGTCTCATACACTTAAAAAAGACGGGGTAATGAAAAAGTTTCATAGAGAGGAAATGGGAATCACAAATTTGGACTTGGCTATGTTAAGTCTCAACAAAACTAAAAAGCAACCTACAGAATGGGAAAAGATATTTGCAAATAACATATCAGATAAAGGGTCACTAACCAAGAATTTATCAAACTCAATACACACAAAATAAAAAATCCAGTCAAGAAATGGGCAAAGAGGGGGAGGACATCGCTGAGGGACATCGCTCCAGAGGCTAAGCCGGGGCGAAGCCCACGCGGGGTCAGCGTGGCCTCAGGTCCCACAGGGTCACAGAAGGATCGGGGGTGTCTGAGTGTCGCAGAGCTTCCGGGTATTGGGAAAGCCGGCTACAGAGACAGAGCCAACAGTAAGCTCACAGCTCGGTGATACCTTGAACCGGTCGCAGGCTCGGTGAGCTCGGAGCGAGGCCTGAGGTCAGGCAGACGGGAGTAACTGGGCGCTGTTCTCTGAGGGCGCACTGAGGAGTGGGGCCCCGGGCTCTCGGCTCCTCCGGGCCGGAGACCAGGAGGCCACCATTTGTATTCCTGTCCTCCATAACTCTACGGAAACCGCTCAGGGAACAAAAGCTCCTGAAAGCAAAACCGAGCGGATTACTCACCCCAGCCCCTGCTAAGGGCGGTGCAATTCCGCCTGGGGAAAAGACACTTGAGAATCACTACAACAGGCCCCTCCCCCAGAAGATCAACAAGAAATCCAGCCGAGACCAAGTTCACCTACCAAGGAGTGCGGTTTCAATACCAAGGAGAGCAGCAGAATTCCAGAGGAGGAGAAAGCAAAGCACGGAACTCATGGCTTTTTCACTGTGATTTTTTTTAGTCTTGCAGTTAATTTAATTTTTTTCTTTTTTTCTCACCTTCTGGTTAAATTTTTTTTTAACTTTTACCTTTTTCTTTTTAACGTTATTTAACTAGTTTATCTAATATATATATATTTTCTTTTTTATATTTTTGTTATTTGTTTTCTTTTTTTAATTCTTTTCTTTTCTTTTTTCTTTTTTTTTTTCTTTCTTCCTTTTTGAACCTCTTTTTATCCCCTTTCTCCCCGCTCACGATTTGGGATCTCTTCTAATTCGGTTAAAGCATATTTTCCTGGGGTTGTTGCTGCCCTTTTAGTATCTTACTTGCTCCTTCATATACTCTTATCTGGACAAAATGACAAGATGGAAAAATTCAACACAAAAAAAAGAACAAGAGGCAGTACCGAAGGCTAGGGACCTAATCAATACAGACATTGGTAATATCTCAGATCTAGAGTTCAGAATGTCAATTCTCAAGGTTCTAGCCGGGCTCAAAAAAGGCATGGAAGATATTAGAGAAACCCTCTCGAGAGATATAAAAGCCCTTTCTGGAGAAATAAAAGAACTAAAATCTAACCAAATTGAAATAAAAAAAAGCTATTAATGAGGTGCAATCAAAAATGGAGGCTCTCACTGCTAGGATAAATGAGGCAGAAGAAAGAATTAGTGATATAGAAGACCAAATGACAGAGAATAAAGAAGCTGAGCAAAAGAGGGACAAACAGCTACTGGAACACGAGGGGAGAATTTGAGAGATAAGTGACACCATAAAACGAAACAACATTAGAATAATTGGGATTCCAGAAGAAGAAAGAGAGAGGGGAGCAGAAGGTATACTGGAGAGAATTATTGGGGAGAATTTCCCCAGTATGGCAAAGGGAACGAGCATCAAAATTCAGGAGGTTCAGAGAACGCTCCTCAAAATCAATAAGAATAGGCCCACACCCCGTCACCTAATAGTAAAATTTACAAGTCTCAGTGACAAAGAGAAATTCCTGAAAGCAGCCCGGGAAAAGAAGTCTGTAACATACAATGGTAAAAATATTAGATTGGCAGCTGACTTATCCACAGAGACCTGGCAGGCCAGAAAGAGCTGGCATGATATTTTCAGAACACTAAACGAGAAAAACATGCAGCCAAGAATACTATATCCAGCTAGGCTATCATTGAAAATAGAAGGAGAGATTAAAAGCTTCCAGGACAAACAACAACTGAAAGAATTTGCAAACACCAAACCAGCTCTACAGGAAATATCGAAAGGGGTCTTCTAAGCAAAAAAAGAGCCTACAAGTGGTAGATGACAAAGGAACAGAGACCATATACAGTAACAGTCACCTTACAGGCAATACAATGGCACTAAATTCATATCTCTCAATAGTTACCCTGAATGTGAATGGGCTAAATGCCCCTGTCAAAAGACACAGGGTATCATAATGAATAAAAAAAGAAAACCCATCTATATGTTGCCTCCAAGAAACACATTTTAAGCCTGAAGACACCTCGAGATTTAAAGTGAGGGGGTGGAAAAGAATTTACCATGCTAATGGACATCAGAAGAAAGCAGGAGTGGCAATCCTTATATCAGATCAATTCGATTTTAAGCCAAAGACTATAATAAGAGATGAGGAAGGACACTATATCATACTCAGAGGGTCTGTCCAACAAGAAGATTTAACAATTTTAAATATCTATGCCCCCAACGTGGGAGCAGCCAACTATATAAACCAATTAATAACAAAATCAAAGAAACACATCAACAATAATACAATAATAGTAGGGGACTTTAACACTCCCCTCACTGAAATGGACAGATCATCCAAGCAAAAGATCAGCAAGGAAATAAAGTCCTTAAACGACACACTGGACCAGATGGACATCACAGATATATTCAGAACATTCCATCCCAAAGCAACAGAATACACATTCTTCTCTAGTGCACATGGAACATTCTCCAGAATAGATCAAATCCTCGGTCCTAAATCAGGACTCAACCAGTATCAAAAGATTGGGATCATTCCCTGCATATTTTCAGACCACAATGCTCTAACGCTAGAACTCAACCACAAAAGGAAGTTTGGAAAGAACCCAAATACATGGAGACTAAACAGCATCCTTCTAAAGAATGAATGGGTCAACCGGGAAATTAAAGAAGAATTGAAAAAAATCATGGAAACAAATGATAATGAAAACACAACGGTTCAAAATCTGTGGGACACAACAAAGGCAGTCCTGAGAGGAAAATATATAGCGGTACAAGCCTTTCTCAAGAAACAAGAAAGGTCTCAGGTACACAACCTAACCCTACACCTAAAGGAGCTGGAGAAAGAACAAGAAAGAAACCCTAAGCCCAGCAGGAGAAGAGAAATCATAAAGATCAGAGCAGAAATCAATGAAATAGAAACCAAAAAAACAATAGAACAAATCAACGAAACTAGGAGCTGGTTCTTTGAAAGAATTAATAAAATTGAGAAACCCCTGGCCTGAATTATCAAAAAGAAAAGAGAAAGGACCCAAATAAATAAAATCATGAACGAAAGAGGAGAGATCACAACTAACACCAAAGAAATACAAACTACTATAAGAACATACTATGAGCAACTCTACGCCAATAAATTTGACAATCTGGAAGAAATGGATGCATTCCTAGAAACATATAAACTACCACAACTGAAACAGGAAGAAATAGAAAGCCTGAACAGACCCATAACCAGTAAGGAGACTGAAACAGTCATTAAAAATCTCCAAACAAACAAAAGCCCAGGGCCAGACGGCTTCCCGGGGGAATTCTACCAAACATTTAAAGAAGAACTAATTCCTATTCTCCTGAAACTGTTCTAAAAAATAGAAATGGAAGGAAAACTTCCAAACTCATTTTATGAGGCCAGCATCACCTTGATCCCAAAACCAGACAAGGATCCCATCAAAAAAGAGAGCTATAGACTAATATCCTTGATGAACACAGATGCAAAAATACTCAACAAAATACTAGCCAATAGGATTCAACAGTACATTAAAAGGATTATTCACCACGGCCAAGTGGGATTTATTCCAGGGCTGCAAGGTTGGTTCAACATCCGCAAATCAGTCAATGTGATACAACACATCAATAAAAGAAAGAACAAGAACCATATGATACTCTCAACAGATGCTGAAAAAGCATTTAACAAAGTACAGCATCCCTTCCTGATCAAAACTCTTCAAAGTGTAGGGATAGAGGGCACATACCTCAATATCTTCAAAGCCATCTATGAAAAACCCACCGCAAATATCATTCTCAATGGAGAAAAACTGAAAGATTTTCCACTAAGGTCAGAAACACGGCAGGGATGTCCATTATCACCACTGCTATTCAACATAGTACTAGAGGTCCTAACCTCAGCAATCAGACAACAAAAGGAAATTAAAGGCATCCAAATCAGCAAAGAAGAAGTCAAATTATCACTCTTTGCAGATGATATGATACTATATGTGGAAAACCCAAAAGACGCCACTCCAAAACTGCTAGAACTTGTATAGGAATTCAGTAAAGTGTCAGGATATAAAATCAATGCACAGAAATCAGTTGCATTTCTCTACACCAACAGCAAGACAGAAGAAAGAGAAATTAAGGAGTCAATCCCATTTACAATTGCACATAAAACCATAAGATACCTAGGAATAAACCTAACCAAAGAGGCACAGAATCTATACTCAGAAAACTATAAAGTACTCATGAAGTAATTGAGGAAGACACAAAGAAAAGGAAAAATGTTCCATGCTCCTGGATTGGAAGAATAAATATTGTGAAAATGTCTATGCTACCTAAAGCAATCTACACATTCAATGCAATTCCTATCAAAGTACCATCCATCTTTTTCAAAGAAATGGAACAAATAATTCTAAAATTTATATGGAACCAGAAAAGACCTCGAATAGCCAAAGGGATATTGAAAAAGAAAGCCAACATTGGTGGCATCACAATTCTGGACGTCAAGCTCTATTACAAAGCTGTCATCATCAAGACAGCATGGTACTGGCACAAAAACAGACACATAGATCAATGGAACAGAATAGAGAACCCAGAAATAGACCCTCAACTCTACAGTCAACTAATCTTCGACAAAGCAGGAAAGAATGTCCAATGGAAAAAAGACAGCCTCTTCAATAAATGGTGCTGGGAAAATTGGACAGCCACATGCAGAAAAATGAAATTGGACCATTTCCTTACACCACACAAAAAATAGACTCAAAATGGATGAAGGACCTCAATGTGCAAAAGGAATCCATCAAAATCCCTGAGGAGAACACAGGCAGCAACCTCTTCAACCTCAGCCGCAGCAACATCTTACTAGGAACAATGCCAAAGGCAAGGGAAGCAAGGGCAAAAATGAACTATTGGGATTTCATTAAGATCAAAAGCTTTTGCACAGCAAAGGAAACAGTTAACAAAATCAAAAGACAACTGACAGAATGGGAGAAGATATTTGCAAACGACATATCAGATAAAGGACTAGTGTCCAGAATCTATAAAGAACTTAGCAAACTCAACACCCAAAGAACAAATAATCCAATCAAGAAATGGGCAGAGGACATGAACAGACATTTCTGCAAAGAAGACATCCAGATGGCCAACAGACACATGAAAAAGAGCTCCGTATCACTCGGCATCAGGGAAATACAAATCAAAACCACAATGAGATATCACCTCACACCAGTCAGAATGGCTAAAATCAACAAGTCAGGAAATGACAGATGCTGGCGAGGATGCGAGAAAGGGGAACCCTCCTACACTGTTGGTGGGAATGCAAGCTGGTGCAGCCACTCTGGAAAATAGCATGGAGTTTCCTCAAAATGTTGAAAATAGAACTGCCCTATGACCCAGCAATTGCACTATTCGGTATTTACCCTAAAGATACAAACATAGTGATCCAAAGGGGCACGTGCACCCGAATGTTTATAGCAGCAATGTCTACAATAGCCAAACTATGGAAAGAACCTAGATGTCCATCAACAGATGAATGGATCAAGAAAATGTGGTATATATACACAATGGAATACTATGCAGCCATAAAAAGAAATGAAATCTTGCCATTTGCGACAACATGGATGGAACTAGAGCGTATCATGCTTAGCGAAATAAGTCAAGCAGAGAAAGACAACTATCATATGATCTCCCTGATATGAGGAAGTGGTGATACAACATGGGGGCTTAAGTGGGTAGAACAATAAATGAAACAAGATGGGCCTGGGAGAGAGACAAACCATAAGTGACTCTTAATCTCACAAAACAAACTGAGGGTTGCTGGGGGGAGGGGGGTTGGGAGAAGGCAGTGGGATTATGGACATTGGGGGGGGGGGTATGTGCTTTGGTGAGTGCTGTGAAGTGTGTAAACCTGGTGATTCACAGACCTGTACACCTGGGGATAAAAATATATGTTTAGGGCGCCTGGGTGGCTCAGTGGATTAAGCTGCTGCCTTCAGCTCAGGTCATGATCTCAGGGTCCTGGGATCGAGTCCCACATCGGGCTCTCTGCTCAGCAGGGAGCCTGCTTCCTTTCCTCTCTCTTTGCCTGCTTCTCTGCCTACTTGTGATCTCTGTCAAATAAATAAATAAAATCTTTAAATATATATATATATATGTTTATAAAAAATTAAAAATTAAAAAAAATAAAGAAATGGGCAAAGAACATGAACAGATATTTGTCCAATGACATCCAGATGGCTAATAGACACATGAAAAGATGCTCAACATCACTCACCATCAGGGAAATGCAAATCAAAAATCACAATGAGCTGTGCCTGGGTGGCTCAGTGGGTTAAGCCGCTGCCTTTGACTCAGGTCATGATCTCGCGGTCCTGGGATCGAGTCCCGCATCGGGCTCTCTGCTCAGCAGGGAGCCTGCTTTCCTCTCTCTATCTGCCTCCCTCTCTACCTCCTTGTGATCTTTCTCTGTCAAATAAATAAATAAAATCTTTAAAAAAAAATAATGAAATCTTGTCATTCGCAATGACATGGATGGGGCTGGATTGTATTATGATAAGCAAAACAAGTCAGTCAGGGAAAGACAAATACCATATGATTTCACTCATACATGAAATTTAAGAAACAAAACAAGGTGCCTGGGTGGTTCAGTCCAGTTAAGCAACTGTCTATGGCTCAAGTCATGATCCCAGAGTCCTGAGATCAAGTCCCACCTTGGGGGTCTCTGCTCAGTGGGGAGGCTGCTTCTCCTACCCCTCCCTCCGTTCGTGACCTCTTTCTCTCTCTCTCACAAATAAATAAATAAAATCTAAAAAAATAAAAAAAGAAACAAAACAGCTGAACACAGGCAAAAGGGAAAGAAAGAGAGGGAGGAAAACTATAAGAAAGAAATTTGATGGTGTGGGTAGGAGATGGGCTAAATGGGTGAAGGGTATCAAGGAGGACACATGGATTCCTGGAATAATATGGCATTTCTAAGGCAGAAAGAGGAAGACAGGCATCAAAAGCAGCATTGATCCCTAGCAGTGATGACTACCAGAACCCAAGAAACAAAACTGTTTTAAGAATGAGGGAGTGATCAACAGTGTCAGTTGTTCTGAGAGTTCAATTAAACAGGAAGTGACTTTTCACAGATTAAATGAGATAACGTACAACTCCATTTCAGTGGGGTAACACAAATGTTTACTTCTCATCTACATAGAAATTCATTGTGCATTAGCAGAAGGCAGAAACAGTGAGGGCTTGCACCATGCAGTCATTTGCATGCTGGGGCTCTTCTGACTCCAGAAAGAGTAATTATTATTACAGGAGCAGTCACATTCTGGTAGAGGAATATGGCCAATCTTTGGTGATCTGGCAAGAAAGTAACTAGAAATAAATACCCCTACCTCACCACTCCCTTTCCTCCCTCTCATCTCTTGCTGATCCTTCAGCTGATTAAACTCAACTGGAAAATAAGAGTCAAGAAAGGCATTAATGCAGTTCATAAATTTAAGAAATGTGGAGGGAGTCATACAATTTGAACACATTTTCTCTACCCCACTCTTGCTTCACATGATTGTCCTCTGACTTAGGGATGTAGATGTAGTTTAGATACTTTTTACAAAGTTAAGCAAATTCTCCTTTCTTATTTGTTAACTAAGTACTTTTTTCTTTGTTTTAATAAATGAGTATTAAATTCTATTTTATTTTTGTTTCAAGTTTTTATTTAATCTAGTTAACACATACTGTAATATTGGTTTCAAGAGAATTTAGTGATTTATCACTTATATATAACATCCAGTGCTCACCACAAGTGCCCTCCTTAATACCCCCTACCCACTTAACCCATTCCCCACCTACCTCCCCTACAGCATCCACCCTGATAGCAGCATTATGAACAATAACCAAATTATGGAAAGAACCCAAATGTCCACTGATTGATGCATGGACAAAGAAGATGTGGTATATACACACAGTGGAATATTACTCAGTCATAAAAAAGAGTGTTGAATTTTAAAGTTGGAATTTCATTTTTTAATACTATTTCATTTTTTTCCTTCATAGTTGGATGTGGTAAATCTTTCCATGTGAAGTTGATTTATGCATTTATTTATTTAATTTACATCGTTTCATTAGCTGTCAAAGTTGTAGTGTTCTAATGAAATGACATACAATTTTTCTTATTTACTGAAGATACATTTGGAAGCCCTGCAGCTCTAACTGTTCCTGAATTTTAATAAAATCACCCCCATGAATATCTGAGCTTCTTACATATCTTTTCTGTGAGGAAAAGAAGAATTAACAAAGTATTTAGATTTTCAATTCCATATTGTATTATTCAGGTATTTTATCTAATCTTCATTAAAAATAGAAAATAAATTGGATATTTTAAAAATGTATTTGTCCATCAATTTTCCTCATTCTCTCCTTCATTTGAGCTGGTAAAGTTTTATATGATCTACTCTCTCTCACATGTTTTTCCCTATTCAATTTTTAAACAGTAACTTTTATTTGTGTTCCTTCAGTGATTACTCTTAAATATGTGTGTCTGTGTCTACATATTATAATATATGCAATAAAATTAACATTATACATTAAAGTTGGTCTACTGGTTCTAGATTTGAGTCACTAGCATCAACATGAACTCCTACTGTGTGTTACTGGAGACAGTTGATGTATATATAGACAATGAAATAAATATAAATGCATGTACATGCATGACTTAATATACATGCATTTCCTAATTCTCTCCATTAAGAGGGCCTGTAAACACTCCTATGGCACATCTAATACCCAGATCTTGGTTTCCATATTTCATTTACTACCAAAAGGAGCCAGAGCTCACTGGAGAAGTGGTTAATTACAGAGTTTTGGCAGGACAAATACACTATGAGCCTGGGAAATGTGGCACCAGAAGGGAGTTCATAGTTCATGTTTTCATGTATGTTAAAAAAAGTAAAGAAAAATACTAACCTTATAATCAAACCCACAGTTTGAGGTAATTTATCAAAGTAATAAAAAAAAAAAAAAAAAAAAAACAGAAGTTGGTCAACATCCACAGTGGAAAATATACTCCACAAGTTATTATTTTGACAGTTATTGAATTACTTCAATATTTTTAAATTTGTAATTTTTAAGTCACAATACTATTAAACCAAAGTTTTATTTAGCTTGCATTTTCAAGATTTCTTGAATATTTAATAATTAAAAATATTTAATAATTAAAATGAATTAGAACTTTAGCACAGAAATTTACACTTCTAAACGGATGTGTGTAAAAGAAAAAGATAATGAGTAATTATTTCCAAGCATGTACCCTCTTTCTATGCTCTCCTTCAAATAGAAATAAGCCCCTTTGACTGCTAAGCATTTTATTAACCTAATCAAGCTGGTAGTTTGAAAAATACAAAATGCTATACCAATGATAACTGGAGTAGGAGAAAGCATTTTTCAAATACAAAAGAAAGATGATATATAATAACGGAATGGGAGAGGGCAGGACCTGTGAGCAAATAACTGAGAAATTTCAGGAAGACTTTTAAATTGGAAATTTAGAGTTGGGATGAGGGTTGTTTCCAGTTGTCTTCTCTGAAAGGAATTATGAGAGGGATGAAAGGCAAACTGTTGATTCTAATAAGTATTTTGGTAATCACTGCCCTACACACAAATACCCACATACATTTAGGGGTTTCTGAAAAGCCTGAGTAAACTTCTAAGATGTTTACTTCTGACATAGTTATTTCTTTAATTAGATTCTGGGTTTTACCGAAGTACTGAACTATGTCTCCAATAAAATATTAGTTTATAATAGAATATAAGTCATAGTCCTAAATTAATGAATTTGTTGAGGTAATCCAAATGTAAGATTATGTTTAGTTATACAATATACATTCAGTTCAGAGTTAGGTAATCACAGGAGTCTTACCAATAAAGGGGAAAATTACACCATAAAGACATATTCTGATTTTGCTTTTGCTCTTATCAACTACTACCCTAGAAAAGCCAACATTCACTTACTCATTAAGATTTATATAGTCATGAAGAGAAAATCTGGAGTACATAAAAGTTTTCAGAACACGACAATGCAGGAACAGTCATGTTAACTAATTCTTTCATGCTTACTTCCCTTTTCTTACTACTACTTCTTTTATCACTGATTCCTTGACTCTGCAGTTTAATTTTACTGATGGACCTTCAGATTTCTGGAAATTGGAGTCTTCTTTTAGTTAATATAGTCTCATGCTCATTGTGTAGGTTCTTTTACCACTCAAAGTAAGTTATACTATGCTTAGAAGGCCTTTAGCAAGATGGTCGTCGGTTAACATTTTTACTTCACATTTATTGTAAGTCACTAATGATCTTTTTTTTCATTTGCCACAATGTTCCTATTTCCCTTCTTTGTTTTTTCAACTGAGATGCTGAAAGTCTGAATGACTTTCATGCCTAAATGTCATGTTACAAAAATATTAATAGAAGGCAACAGGAAAATAGGTGGTGTGCGGCTGGGGGGAGTGGAATAAAAATCTTGTGGGAAAGCCTTAAGGAAGTTGATAAGAAAGTTAACTTAATGGACACCCTGAAACAGAGCCTAGTAAGATAGGTTGATAGTACCTGGACTGTGTTTGTGAGTGAGTAACCAAAGGAGGCCACTTATGTAAAATTATTGCATGGATATATACTATGGAGTATTATGCCTCCATCAGAAAGAATGAATACCCAACTTTTGTAGCAACATGGACAGGACTGGAAGAGATTATGCTGAGTGAAATAAGTCAAGCAGAGAGAGTAAATTATCATATGGCTTCACTTATTGGTGGAGCATAACAAATATCATGGAGGACAAGGAGAAGGGAGTTGGGTAAATTGGAAGGGGAGGTAAATTATGAGAGACTATGGACTCTGAAAAACAATCTGAGGGGTTTGAAGTGGCGGGGGTGTGGGAGGTTGGGGTACCAGGTGGTGGGTATTATAGAGGGCATGGATTGCATGGAGCACTGGGTGTGGTGAAAAAATAATGAATACTGTTTTCTGAAAATAAATGAATTGAAAAAATTAAAAAACAAACAAACAAAACAAAACAAAACAAAATTATTCCATGGAAATGTCTCCCTCATCATCAACCTAAAATAACTCCCTCACTATATTTATCTAAGTTTCTGAATTTTACCACTGACTCTCATATTTTTTTTTCCTTCAAGAATTACTGATTAAATGGAGGGTTATAAATAAGCTTTTAGGAGTATATGGTTTAATGGTTTAATGTGATTAAGAATAAGAATATTAATGAAAATATTTTAATTCCTAATATGCACACAATAAAATATGATTATGAAGTGAACACTAGATTCAGAGAATTTAACTTGCATTAACAGAGTATAAAGAAACAGAGTACTTGGAAGGATATAATCAATCTATTTAAAAAGCATAAACACAAATTGGTTAAAGTGTTAATAAGATGATAGGGAAAGAGTCAATGAGAAAAATGCATTTGAAGTCAGCCTTTAAGGGTGAAAAGAGCTCTATGGGATAAAATGAATCCACTGCTTCTATTAAAATTGAGAGAGAGAGAGAGGGAGAGGGAGAAATAGACAGAGACTTGATTTTAGAGAGCAACTGTTAGATGTGGTGTGTGCCCTTTCACTTGAGATTTAGTAGAGTGCTAAATCATTAATGTGCAATCCCTTTGTAATGACAAGTAAAAAAAAAAAAAAAAACACGTAGCTAGCTTTAGCAAAATAAGCTCAGAACTATTATATGTCAAGAGTCAAATTCATGTAAGGTAATAAGGAATAAAACCAGCCACAGCTTTGCTGCTTTCAAGGTAAGCTTTCAGCTCCTATATCTAACAGGAATGGTTAGCAAATCCAACTCGTTTACATAATTCAAACATTTTCATTTTGGTTGAAACCTAAGGTAAAAATTTCAGGCTATCCAGAACACATGGATTGAACACAGGCCATACTTTTCCAGAAGCCCTACCTCAAATAGTGGAATGCTTTTAAGTCCATATTAATTCAGTGGTTGAAAAAAGTAGTATTTGGACATGTTAATTGATCTACTATTTTTTTCACTTGTATGCAGCTTCAGTTAGTACATTAAGAGATCATCTGACTTCTACATGATTAATCTAGGTCTATACCAAAGCTGAAAATGTGTTCCTTAAGGTAATCTAGCAAAATTGGGTGAATGAATTAAATAATTCATCCAGGAAATACTTGAGCAAATCTGAATATAAGTCGCTACAGGAATTGCTAAGAAATAAGAAATAACCCAAATAACTCATTTAGATAACCTAGTAGAAAAGTTAGGCAGTCTGTGACTTCATGTATTCATGCATATTTTCTTCTGTCTAGAATTTGAAGGTACTTTATGAATGAATACATGAACTCTCTGACCTGCTTTTACATCTGAACTGCAATATGAATAAATACCTCTGGTATACAAAGGAAAAATACACATTCAGAAAAAAGATCAAAGATAAAAAATATTAGAAAGAAAAAAATAGGGGTGCCTGGGTGACTCAGTCGTGAAGCGTCTGCCTTCGGCTCAGGTCCTGATCCTAGAGTCCAGGGATTGAGCCCCGCACTGGGTTCCCTGCTTGGCGGGAAGCATGCTTCTCCCTCTCCCACACACTCTGCTTGTGTTCCCTCTCTTGCTGTGTACACTCTCTCTGTCAAATAAATAAAAACTTAAAAAAAAAAAGAAAGAAAAAGATAGTCTTTAAATAATTAATTATTGATAAGACTCATAAGATTCTGGGGAAATTAAATTTAGGGGCCTTTTAGATCTCCAAACGCTGCTTTAGATCTCTATAGGCTGCTTACAATCTTAATGCAAAATCTTAATGCTATTGATTTTACTCTGAAATGGATATATGTATTGATATGTAAGAAAATATAAACTTTTAATATATTCTATATTTTTAAATACGTAAAATTATTTGCAATAGAACTTCAATGTGTAGTTTAAGAGATATTAGGGATTATTTAAAAATATCTATCAAAGCACCACATTTAAAAATGAGTTATATTTACTCAAGTAGTTCTGTAAAATAAAATGTTAAAAACATTAGTTTTCCTATAAGGAATATTTAAAAAGCAATTGAAATATTGTGGTAACATCTAAATAAACTTTGGTATTTTACATTTTTTCTTTACTGTAGCAAACCCCCTCTAAAATTCGAAGAAGGAAATCATTTTTATTATTAGTCTATGACTACAGATATTTATAGCTCACAGAAAATGATTTCTCTCAATTTATGGAAACTAAAAAACATGTCAACTTTTTAGTTTGGACTGATGCAACTATTTGTGTCTATAATACAGTGAAAGATATTTTATTTGAATTCTTAATAGATTTAGATATGAATATTTTATTTGCTTAATTCATAATATATATTAGGCAACTTTTCTTTACTGATGTGACATTGAACATGCCTGATTATAATAGTTGCATTGGGTAGAAAATGAACAAGAAGTCTGGATTATAGTTTTAACCAAATATAAACTGTTTATATAAACTGTTTGAATAGAAGACATAATCCCTTTTTATAATGGTAAAATAAACCTCCAATCTTCATTCATTCTACAACACAAATTATTTATCCCATAGCAACTTGGATACAAGAATATGGATAGAAATATGTATGTCTGACAACAGTGTATTTTAATGAATTTAGTCATATACATAGTAAAATAATTGCTTTAGCTACTATAAAGGTTTATTCTGACATAAAGAACCAACCACATAAAATTAGAGTTTTATGTGTCTTTTAGTCATAAATCATCTTGAAAAAATTAATTTTTTTTTAATTTGACAGAGAGAGATCACAGTAGACAGAGAGGCAGGCAGAGAGAGAGGGAAGCAGGTTCCCTGATGAGCAGAGAGCCCGATGCGGGACTCGATCCCAGGACCCTGAGATCATGACCTGAGCCGAAGGCAGCGGCATAACCCACTGAGCCACCCAGGCACCCCGAAAAAATTAATTTTTATCTGAAGTTAAAGCAGATGTATTACAAATGGATATATAAGACAATTTTTATATAGAAGTAATATACAAAACTTGTTATAGTGTTCATACAACCAAGAATTTACTGATAAATTATGATGTCATCAAAAATATGTATACTTGAACCTCATTATTTTTGTTTTAATTTAATTTTGTTTTAATTTAATTATGTTTGGCATAATTAAATGAAGAAAGAACCAGTGGAGCAAAAATTCATTGCAGTACTTACTATAAATAAATAAGTACTATTTGACTCTTTATTTTGTATGCTTTAAAGTGTAATGCTAAACATTTATCCGTATTTAGTAACTATGTACTACCGAATCCAAATTTCATATTTATCTTATTATATATTAAAAGCTGTTAGAAGTCACCTAATGATTTATCTTTTTTTTTCTGAATTATGTGGTATATAAGTAAACATGCAGATATTACTATTATTCTTTATGTCAAAGGCACAAATTTATCTGGACCCCTTCCAGAATTAGTACCAAATCAGAAGTTAGAAAACATGTGCCTATCACACTCCTCGGTCCATCATCTTGACACTTTTGTCCTTCTTTTATACTGAACATCACACAGCTCTCCTGAGGTAACAGCATAAGAACGATGCTTTATTTGATCCTATTTTTTAACAACACAGACATCAGCGTTTATCACTGTGCCTGCTGTGATAAAACTTTGCTGGCAATAGGACAAATAAGGAAAAGCGATAGGTAAGCAAGTTTCAGTACTGTGAAACACAATAAACAGAAGTGAATTTTAAAAAGGAGGAAATTAAGTAACAGACAATGAGGAATTACATGTTTCAAATAAACTAAATTCTTTGCTGAGATCAGTAGTGGAATGCCATGAAGAATATAGAAGCCAAAATTTACTTGCATTTTCAATCTGAAAAGAACAACCGTGCAAAACTTAACAGCTGCCTGAAAACTTCTATTTTCTCATTTCTTCCTTAAAATTATTTTATCAAAACCCAGGCCAGCTACATTTGGCTATTTCTCTTTCTTCTTAAAAAGTTCTTGACCCAATCTCATCATACTATTCTGTCAATCTCAGTTCATTCACCATCAGAAGAATGATCATCCTGGTGACTCCAGTTTCCAGGATGGCCATCCCCATGTTGTTCAAGACACATAATCTCTTTATCTGATCCCAAATGCCACATTTAACATTTTATCAATCTCTATCTCTTACAACAAGCCCTCTGGAGTTCAAAGCCTATCTTCATCAAACCCCTGCATGATAGTCTCAAAAATCTCTATACTTTGTTTATCCTTCATCTAAAATGTCTTCTCTTTGACCACTACTTTTGGCATCATTTTTGGTTACACCAATAATCATTTGGTTACACCAATAAATCACCAATTTATCAATAATGATAAATTGAAAATACTGTTTTTTCAGTTTCTTGGCTTCCTTGGTTTCCTGGTTTCCTATTCCTCAAGCAAATTTTCCTTAATTGAATTTCAATCACCCACTCACCTGCTAGGTTGAGTTTATCTTCAATATATCAATAATTAATATATTATTATTAATATGTTATAAGGTATACATATGCTATATATTTCTATCAATAGAGATTGTCAATAATATTAATAGCAGAACTATTCCTCAAACTGCACTTTTTAAAAGATTTATTTATTTATTTTGAGAGAGACAGCATGGAAGCAGCAGAGGGAGATGGAGACAGAGAATCTCAAGTAGATTGCCCGCTCAGCACAGAGCCCAGTGCAGGGTTCAATCCCAGGATGCAGAGATCATGACCTGAGCCAAAAACAAGGGTTGGATGCTTAACCAACTGAGCCACCCAGGCACACCTCAAATTGCACTTTTTGACACCCCATTTTCTGACCATCATATCTTATCTTTCCAGTTCACTTACTCCAGTAAGCCCATGTCACTAGCTGCCCAACCTCTCTCACAATGTCTATCCATCACCACGTGGTAACTACATTCTTGCACACATCCCTAATTTTCATGCCTCTTTATTCTACAACTGGAAAAAATGTCAAACCTCTTTAATCCAAACTGCTTGTTTATAACCAAGTAACTGAATTTTTTGGAGAAAATCAAACCACACTGAACATACTGGTTTGCTTCCAAATTTGTAGCCACCAATCTCAAACAGGCACTAAAGACTGACAATCACACCGCTACACAGAAATTGATTTTTCATTTTTTGGTACAGCAATTTCCCATACTTTCTCCTGAAAATTCTAATCTACAATAATCATACTTCATGGATACAAGCGATTTTATTATTTCCACCACCAGATCTACCTGTGTTGTCTCCCTTTTTGTTCTGTGATCATAAAAAGTATTTCTGCTCCTGTTATTATTTATATGGAGGATCCCAGCCTTTCCATCTAAAGAAACTCTTTCCGTAATTCTCTCCAGCTTTACTATGTCAGCACTTTCCTTCTATTCTACTGCAGTACTATGTGGGTATGCAAACTTGCTCTGATATCATCCAAATTAAAAAAAAAAAAAAATTCTCGATCACATGTCACAGTCCTGTTGCCTCATTTCTCAGTTCAATTCCCTTAAAAAGTTGTCCATATTGCTACCTCCCCTTTCTCATGTCCCAGTCTCTTCCAAACTACTCTGTTCACATTCTTATTTCTGCAAAACACTGAAACTGGTCTTATATATGACACATTACCAATATATTGTTTGATCTAATAGTGAATTCTCATTCCTCATCTTAACAAAAACCTCAATAGCATTTTACACTCCTAACTACTCCTTTCATTTTCCTGAGGACACACACACACACACACACATCCATGAAGATGCCAAGATGTAGCATTTATCTGGCTCTCCTCCAATATCCCTAACAGTCCTCAGCTTCTTTGTGACTCTCCTCTTCAATCCTGAAAGGGAGCTGCTCCGAGGTTTTCCTCTCAACCCTCTCTATGTTCTCCTTAGTTTTTCCACAGCTTTCTATTTAATATTTTATATATTTACTCTTTTGTTTATGCATAAACATGATTATCATGGGAATTTTCAAGCACAGATTAAAGATTCATAAATATTTTTTATAATCCAGCTGCATAATGACCCATAAATGATGAATCTCGGTCCATTTCTAATGCCTATTACCCAAGGCTGGACCATTTTAAACGAGGCATATAGCATTTCTACTTTCAATAATCCAGAGATTTTTTGTTTTTTTTTTTTTTAAGATTTTATTTATTTATTTGACAGACAGAGATCACAAGTAGGCAGAGAAGCAGGCAGAGAGAGAGGAGGAAGCAGGCTCCCTGCTGAGCAAAGAGCCGCCCAATGCAGGGCTGAATCTCAGGACCCTGGGATCATGACCTGAGCCAAAGGCAGAGGCTTTAACCCATTGAGCCACCCAGGCGCCCCATCCAGAGGTTTTTAAGTATAGCCATAAAACAGTTATTTTTCTAATATCCAGTCAGTGTTAAAATCTCTTTGACCCATTTTAATAATTGTCTTTTTACATTTGCTTTTTAAAAATCAGGATCTTAATAAATCCTATGGATTGAGCTTTTTTTTTAACATGGTTTTTAAATTTCTTTTAATCTAGAACAGATCTCTCCTTTTTTTCTTCCAATTCACTTCTTAAAGAAACTAGTCCTTAGTCCTGCAGAATTTCCAGCATCTTCCATTTGGCTAATTGCATCCCCAATTTCTTTCTATAAACTTAATTAGACCCAGAGATATGATGAGATTCATGTTAAATATTTAGAAAGGAATATTTCACAGGTGGTGCCATTTACTTTTAGTTGCTATGCATTTCAAATAGTTATTTCAGGTCTATCTTTTTAGGCACTTAAAATTGGTCAACTTCAGATCTTATCTATTCATTATAGTTTCTCTTTCAACATTTTCACCCAGTGATTTTAGCAGTCATTGAAGATCATTTCTTATTTATTTCCATTATCTACATGTTTCTAGATGTTATCTGCATGCTGGTGACTGGCTTCATATTTATAGGTCTAGCCTCCTTCATTTATATCCAACTATCTACAGACCATATCTATATGCCTCGTTTAAAATGGTCCAGCCTTGGGTAATAGGCATTAGAAATGGACCGAGATTCATCATTTATGGGTCATTATGCAGCTGGATTATAAAAAATATTTATGAAAGTTCCAAGATAACTTTGTCAAACAGAAATATTAGGCCCAGGAAACCTATAACCAAGTCTTCTCTTTTCAGTAAATGCAAGTATCAGGCAGTGAGTTACTTTTCCCATAAACCAAGGAATATTCTTCTACTTCTCTCATGATCTATCCCTCATATAATCTATTATCATATCCTATTTTCTCTAATTTCCAACTATGTTCTAATTATTTTTTTTCTTTTTTAAAGATTTTACTTATTTGACAGAGAGAAAGCGCACAAGCAGGGGGAGAGGCAGAGAGAGAGGAAGCAGCAGGCTCCCTGCTGAGTAGAAAGCCCAGTGTGGGGCTCCATCCCAGGACTCTGAGACCACTATCAAAGCCAAAGGCAGAGGCTTAACCAACCCAGGTGTCCACTATGTTCTAATCCTAACCAAATCATGTGATGTATCCTGATACCACGCTTACCCATTTTGCTATAATCTAACATCTAATACAACAGTCTTCTAATTACCATTTCTGCTACCATTATTTTCTCCCACATATCAGCCAAAGTAATCCTTTTTAAAACAGACTGCATCCTTTCCTTATGAGACACAACCCCCCGCCAAAACTTTTTTTTTTTTTTTTTTTTCAATCAGCCTAAAACCCAACTCATTATTATGGTCAATTACGTTCTACCTAGCAGAATGTCTAACTCTCCAACCTAATCTCTGAACACTACCTTCTGAACACTACCTACACATATCCTTATCCTGCTCATCAAATACAGTGGCTGTATTCCCACCCAACACTTTTTTACCTGCTAGTTTCTACATTTGGAATACTCTTCTTAATTGCCTCAAATGACCCCTACACATCATTTTAGTGTAAGCTCAATAAATCTTTCCTAAACACACCAGATAACCCAGAGACCCCACTAACCTCTAGTCAATTTTCTGTCATATTACTATAATACAGTTGCATAGAAATTATTTTCTGAGTTTGTCTTATAAACTAATTAATTCAGGTACTTCTTATTTGCTTTTCCCAAATAAAATATATGCTCCACCTGGTTCAAGGACACTATGCTTTCATCCCTGAACCTAGAACAGTACCAGACACAGTTAAGAAGAACTCAATAATTGCTGATTGACTTGAAAAAAAAGAAAACAATTAAATACTTGCAAAGAATATCTTCTAATGATCCAAAAATTAGACAATATGATAAATTTGATTAAAATTAAGTTGAGAACTACTCAAATTAAACCCAAATGTGTTAAACAAAGAAGGATATCTTCGCATTAGATATGATAAAGTCTGGAAAACAAACATCTCAAAAACAGTAACAGTTTAACCGCTTCGAAACAAATTATTTTAAAATCATAGGACTAAGGAAGACTTTGAGAAAACTGAAAACTTTGCCAAGTATATTTTTGCAAATAGGTTCTCTCTGTGGTCTTATTTTCCAACTCAATCATGACACTAAATACATATTAGCATGAAATATTTCTTCACAACTATTATGTCTAAAATTAAATATATAAATAAACTTATTTTATTAAATCTATTTTATTATACATAGAGCTTAATAAATACAAGGTAAAAGTTAAAGTTATAAACTATACTTTATTGTATGTAAGGTTAAGTGTTACTTTTAATTTTTCAATTATTGAATATAAGGTCCCAATTCAAGCTTATTATTGTTAATTACTATGGCATTTCATTCCTTTTTATTTCGTCCCTCTCTAGTACCAATATCTGAAAATAGTAAAAACCACCTCTACATATTTTATACTTTGAATTTAATTAAAATTTAATCTATCTTTTTTTTTTAAGATTTTATTTATTTGACAGAGATCACAAGTAGGCAGAGAGGCAGGCAGGTGGGGAGGGAAGCAGTCTCCCTGCTGAGCAGAGACCCGATGCAGGGCTCGATCCCAGGACACTGGAATCATGACCTGAGCCGAAGGCAGAGGCTTAACCCACTGAGCCACCCAGGTACCCCCAAATTTAAACTATCTTAAAGACTGTTTTTCCCTCCATAATAAAGTTCGACAGATAAAATGTCAGAAACTGTTAGGCACACAGAATGTGTTCGGTTAGTGTGTTACCTTCACTCTTGAATAAATATACCCAAGTTGTACATGAGGAAGGAGGAAGGAGATTGAATTTATTTCAGTGACACTGTTATAAACCCAGTGACACTGGATTTAACTGTGTGTCACATAACGCAGCTCCATGTCTTTTCCTCAAATAGATGAGCCCCCTTTATATGCACTTCTACCACTGAGTTCATAGCAGACATAGGATAGCCTTGGAAATGGTACATATACTTACTTCACTACTTACAAGTTGTTGAACACTGTTGCACTTTAGAGTAAAATACCCTAAATTATTTTAATGTCTTTTATTATTTTTAAAATGAAGTTCATCATCATATTTTATAACTATGTGACAAGGTTGTTATGTAGCCGCTCATATAAAATCATAGACATAATACGTACATTTTCATATTGCTATTACTGATTAGCAATATTAACAAATAAATTGCATAAGGGAATAGCCAGTTGTCCTGTATTCTTTTCTAATTCTGAGGTAATCTGAATCTCTTTGTGACCAGAAGGCTTAATTTTCCCTTAATTTACGTAACTTCTGTTTACCCCTATTTTAAGGAAGAGTTTGTTTTCCCACTGAAATATCTAGTTCATCTGGGTTCTGAATTATATTATATACTCAGCATATCAGTATACTATGAAATAATAATTTTTAAAAAATCATTTTAAATGAGTGACTAAATACTAGGGCACTTAGTTCTATGATTGTTGAAGATACTGTACCATACGACTGGGGAATGTGTTTCTGAAAGATTAATAGCTTCCAGGCCAAGTTGTCAGTTTCCATAGTAACCAGATCATATCCTGAGAAGTAAAAAATTTAATTTTTTATGATAATGTTTTTCACAATTTCTTTTCTAGGATAGTTCTTGAATTGATAACATATCCATCAAGCAAATGCAGCTGGAATAAATATTTTTTTTCTACCAGTTTATAGCTTGATTGGCATACCCAGGGCATCCTCTTGACATAAAACATATTTCTTCTCAGATTAATTGAGACCAGTAACCAAGCTTTGATCAGACTGCCTCTATGCTGATTAATGTGCTTTGTCATACTTAAAAGACTATTGTTAACTAATACTACACCCAAAACAAAAATAGATTAAATTAACATGTAACTGGTGGGCTTTTTTTTGTTTGTTTTTTTAATTTGATTAAAATTCCATATGTTCCAGTTCTTTAGTATTGGATGTTGGATAACTGTGTCTTGGTAATGCTTCTAGAAACTTTACATTTAGTTAAAATTGGATCTAGAACAATATTTTAAGTCAAATAACGTTTCTTTTATTGTTCTGCCATAAGTATATCTGTAAGTCAAGTTTGACATCTAAAGTCTAACAACGGCCTCTATTTTCAATAAAGCTATATAATTCATTTAAAAATACGTAACCATTCAAAAGAAGTAGACTTTCTTGTGAACTCCATACAAAAGTAACTTGTACGAAAACTCAAAACATTTTTTTTCTCCACAAGCATACATTAGTCAGTCACTGTGTGATGCTATCAAATTAAAATAATTTTAGATGTTGTGTATATGCAGAGAGAAGACCTCTAGGTCATTTTTTTTTTTTCCCCTCTAGGCCCCTCTACTCAACTGGGAAGAGAAACTAATAAACATTCGAGCCTCCGATTGCATGGCAGTACCCAGAACAGTGGCAGGCACAGAGCAGTCATTCAATAAATGCTAACAAGGGATCTCGGGCTTTGGGGCCTCCACAATGCCCTCGTTCTCTAAAGCAGCATTCTACCGAAATGGAACAAAAGCTCATAATCCCAGTTCACGAAAGTCCCAAATACCTCCATTTACCTCAAGGGTGGGCTGCAATTTCACAGACTTAATTTTAATCCATGGTAACATTCAAAACACCTTCATGCATGAAACAGCGCTGACAGGATGGGGGATAAGGGGCCTGCTTGAGGATGATCAAAAATCTGGATGCCAAAATCCGAGAAAAGACCCTTTTGCAAGAAAACAAATCATTTTCTTCAGAGCCTAAAGGCAAAGCCAGAGAAACCCGGGATAGGGGCGAAAGCAAACGGCCCAGGGCCCAGCACTGGCTGGAACAGGGTCACGTTCAAGACCTGACGTCAGCCAGGCACTTACCTTCCTCCTGTCTAGCTGCAGCCGCAGTCATCTGGTCCGGGTTGCCCAGAGTTTGCTGCCGCCTGCTCCACCTCCACCCCAAAGCTCAGGGGTACTGGCCCTGTCTAACACCCGCCCCACTGAAGCCCCGCCTCTCTGAGGAGCGGGGAGCCAGCGCGTGGCTGCGACTCTTCCAGAAGCTCCGCTCACGTCAGTCACGTGACAGTGGGTGGAGCCTCATGGTTTTTCTCCTGCGCAGGCGCGGGTGGTCAGAAGGTAAGCCCTTGGTTTCAGTCTTGGTGGTAGTTGCTTTTCCCGGACTTCTGCTTTCTTTCGATGTAGCTTTTCTTGGCTGTATCTCGACTTTGTCTTGATGTCTAGTCGGGTCCTTCGTTTTCATCTTGGCACTTTTCTGCAGCCGGCAGGATCTGGGTTTTATGGGATGGTTTACCTTTTTTGTTTGTGGGGCTTCCGGCGGTGTCCACTGTGTCCACTTTCTCTGCAGCTGCTCTCACCAGCCTTGGGAGCCAGGAGAGCTCACAGTGTTTGCCTCTCTTGCCTTTCTGGCACCAATGCGGCTCTATCTGGTTTTTGTGGTGTACAGATGATGGGTCTGTAATCAAAGGAATGAGACTGATACAAAGTGAAGGTCAAGCAAAGCCTTATTTTGTGCCAAGCATCAAGAATCAAACCGAGGGGTTGTGGCGCCTCAGAGAGAGGACAACCCCTCCCTGCCTTACCGACTAACTTTTAAAGGGCAAGGGCCATGTGGTTGAGCCTGGCCACACACAGGTGGCCAATGAGATTGCAACACACACAGAAAGCTGCATAATCATGCTAGGTCACATGTGGGTGGCCAATTGAATTACAGTTTACCCTATAGTAGACATTTGCACTAGCCTATCACCTTGGTCAGAATTGGTGCCCAAAAGGTGGGGCCCACACTCCTTGGTAGCTAGGGAGACAGTATGCTGCCCCACTGATCGAATACCTCCACCTGGCCTGACCCACACTTGTATTTGGGCTCTGTTACCTGGGACTGGTTTTCTGGACTTGCTTGTAAGTAAATCCCCTGGCGAGGTGGGGGGCGGTAAAGGGAGTTAAAGTTACTTTAAGTTTTACTGCATAAACAACAAAATCACTGTTTAACTGGATGGAATCGCTCTGGCTAAATAGGCCCTTACACAGAAAAGCAAACAAATTATATTCATGAGGCAGTCCCCAGGGAACCTACTACGCCTCGATCTTATCTCCCAGTGTAATTTTTGAAGTTACAAACCTAACAAAAATAGGAAAAGATATATATGTATGTAAAAGAAAGCACTAGCTCAAGTGGCCAAGATGTTTATTAGGTGCATGATGTAAACTTGGGCACTTCCTTCAGCAACCTGAAATTCTTTGCCCAGCCTCCAGGAATATTAGCCTCTCTGGAGTTTCTTTCCTCCCCTCCCCCCACCTTAGGCAGTATTACTACCTAATTTTAGAGTAGCAGAAATAAAGTCTTCGTTATTACATGATTTACCCAAATTCATATTTCATTAAAAAATGATCCCATATATGTAACCAAATAATGATGTTTACGTTGAGTTTGTGGAAAATGTTATCTAAATGGGGAACAAAACAAGACAATGTAAAAAATGAATGGAATAGACTGAAGTCACTACATCAGCCTGCTGTGTGTGTACTCAGTGTTTGCTGAGAAACATTTCAGAAAGTTTACTAATGATAAATTCGTTCCATTTATTATTTTATATTTTATATTTACTAATTATAAATTTGTTCAATCAAACTTTGTTCAAACTTCAGAGCTCATATAAGTTAATATCTATCTTCTATCTTGAGTCAGTACTGCCCAAGGAAGCCAGACCATCCTTTTGACCTTGAAAATTGACAGTGTTTTTCAAAGTCAGGATCCATTGACTTAATCAGACTGATTTATTGTCTTCACTTTGAAGTAAAATGTGTATGTATGATAGGTGTATGTGTGTGTTTATAACTAATGAAACTTGTGAAAGCTGGAAGATAGAAAAATTAAAAGACGGTTGAACTCTGACCCATTGTATCCAAAGGAAATTAAACAATATCTCCAAAACACTGTCCATGTTTTCTTCTGAGATTATTGTTGCTTAATCATGAGACTTTTGTCTGAAAATCTTATGTTCAAAATTAAAGTGTAAGAGTCTGTGTTGTTAGAACACTTGGTATAAATTGAGGCAGAACATGGTATGGGGAGGAAATAATAGAAGTGTGGAACAGTGACAGCTTTCCTGTAGGGAGATAGCCAAATAGAAACGTTCAAGTACCTGGCCATGGAAAGGCTTTGGATGTCAAGTAAAGGATCATCACCAGATTCTGGTAATTCACTGATAAATAGCAGGTTCTGCCAATGTGATGAATTATGACTTGTGATTGTTTACAGTTGGAAGGAATATAAGCAGACATTCATACTGGGTCAGACAAAAGAAACCCGGTTAAGACAGGTAAATTCAGCAACAGATTTTTTGCTATATGAAAGAGTATGAAAACCCATATCCAGAGATACAGAAAAAGTAGAGAAAGCATCTAAAACAAAGTAAAAAGTGGAGCCCTTGAGGCACATGTCAAGGAAAATAGCCCAGTTTTAGAATCTAATCCCGACTGGCCCAACAACTGGGCTGACTTGATGCTGAACCAATTACTAAGGTTTTGTTAGGTATTTAGTTTAGTGTTAAGCATACAATAGTACTAACGGTATGACAATGAATAATAGGAAAATCATAAAACACACCTGCATATTCCCTTTTGGAAGTATTGGATTATGAAAGTCAGAAACATGCCTTCTGAAGGTGGGAAATGAGAGTGTGGCAAGGAGGTAAGGGAGGAATGACCAATGGTTGAGAGTGGTTGGAAAAATGATAAACCCCTTTCTAAAGTAAATTGGAAATAATCATTGTGTTGGAGCTGGTTGATAAGTTGTCATCAAATGTGAAATTGTGGATGATTTGTATAAGAAGCAGCATGGAGTACTGGGTGTGGTGCATAAACAATGAATTCTGGAACACTGAAAAGAAGTTAAAAAAAAAAGAGCATCTTGCAATGAAATAAGAACTAATTGTGGTAACTCAAGTTATAAGTGTAAATGGAATAAGCAGAGAGAAAGAGAGAATCCAAGTGATATATAAACTAGAATGCATAATAGGAATGAAAAGGGTTTAATGCATATGTGAAGGAATGGACCCTGGAGAAATTATCTGACTGTGAAGATACTACATGGGCAAAGCCTCCTTATAGCTACTTTGTAATTAGCAACCTCTGCTGGTTTTGCCCATATACACACAGACTTAGAAAATGGGAAATAGCTCTTAAAGGTATAGACTTACTTAGATAACGATTGAAGTGACTTTCCCTTGAGAAAAAATTATTTTAAAAGACTGGAGTTTCTGGGTGGCTTAGTTGGTTAAGCATCTGACTCTTGATTTCAGCTCAGGTCATGATCTCAGGGTCATAAGATCAAGTTCCTGAAAATGGCCTGTGTGTCTGGTGTGGAGCCTGCTTAATATTCTTTCTCACCCTCTCCCCATCCCTGTTCATGCTCTCTTTCTCTCTCTCTAAAAAGTAATAGTAATAATAAAATTAAAATTCTCCTATAACTTCACCTTGAGGGGCAAGAATGTATGACATAACTTTCACATACTCTACTGTGGTATACTGTACTGTGGTGAACAGACAGGATCAAACTCATATACCAGGATATTCCAAAAGTGTAGCCTAATAATGCTCTCCACATTCAAGTAATTTCATTTTTTTATCTTAATTTAATTTTATTTTTTTAGTGTTCCAAGATTCACTGTTTACGTACCACACCCAGTGCTCCATGCAATATGTGCCCTCCTTAATACCCACCACCAGCCCAGGAGAAGTTTTAACCCTGAGATAGCAAGGTAGAGATGCAAGAGATATATATGGAAAGAGAATCAGATAAATTATTCTTGTGGATCTTTTCCAATACCCCTAGAAAATGTAGCAATGTAGCAGCTGTAAAGATGAATGGGATACTTGGCAGAAAACAGAGTGACTGGCAAAATACTAGAGCATATGGACATATGCTGGGAGCATACTGGGCCATATGGAAATGGGAAGAAGGTGCCTTTTATGAGATGTTTCAGAAACCCATTTGTGAAGTTAGAGGTCTCTAGTTGGAACCACGTAAGTGATAAGAGGACAAATAGGATAGGGAGGCCCCAAGACCACTCTCATCTATCTTCTGGTGATCTTTTATTAAACTTAGTTGTATTTCTTTCTCCAAAAAGTCATCTTTGCCTCCATACAGATAACTTGCTATTTCCCCTCTTCACATCTTAAATATCACCTATTCTGTTATTAAACACTAATTATCAAAATTATCCTGCATATAATTTGCTTCAAAATAACCAAGTATTTTGATATAAATCTAGTGACTCTAAAATAAAAATAAAGTACTATTAAAACTTTATACTTGCATTCTGGTTGATATAACTTTACCAATTCAGGTCCCATCATTTAAAAAAAAAAAGGTATTTCAGATTTGCACATGTTTTCTCAGGAACTCCACAGAAGGAAAAAGATATTAAAATTCTGGATTTTCTTTTTTTTTTTTTAAGAAATAATTTGATATCCTGCAGGTTGAACAGAAAAAAGTCTGCCAGATCCAGGAATCTGTGGTTTTAGATCCAGCTCTGATAGTCACCAAATGTGTGGACCTGGTTAAGTCACTTCACTTGTCTGGATCTCGATTTTATTATCTACAAAGTGTTGAAGAACATGAACATTAAACACTCTTTTGCTCTGACTTTATAAACTCCTGTAGGATTGGCAGATTTGCAAGACAAGGGTGAAACCCAAATAAGGATTTAGAATTATGAACCCTGTTCTGGTTACCTACAAAACAAACTGCTAGTACTTTAAAATAATCATTTAATCTTGCTAACAAATTCATGGATCCAGAATTTGGGAAGGACTCAGCTGGTGGTTTGATTACTGATCTATGTGACATACAGAGCCGATAGGGCTAGAGTTTCTGCTTCAAAGATGACTTCTTTGCTCACATATCTAACAAGTTAAAGATATGTCCCCTTACTCATCTTTTTTTTTTTTTTTTCCTTATTCTTCTTCTGACATCACACTATCCATGGTCTCTTTTCACATGCCTTGGCTTCTCAACCTAAAGTTTTCAGTCTTCTTAGGTGGTTGTTAGCTTTCTCCAGAACAAGTGTTCCTAGAGATTCAGATACAAGGCTTTTTATGACCCAGTTTCAGGAATCTGAGAACATCACCTTGTCAGGTTATCATATTGTCTGACTATATTGCCCAGGCAAGTCATTAAGGCCACTTTGGAATTAAACTTCTCCTCTCATAGGGAAGAATAACAAAAGAATTTATGGTCATCATTAAACTACCAACAAGGCAAATTCCAATAGTGCTTTTTTTTCGAAACTATTTTATTTTTCAGTTACTTTACTTCTCAGGAGTTCAGAAGTCCTGATTAGAAATCATTTATTTTATCCTTAAGAGTGCCATGTAGGGCGCCTGGGTGGCTCAGTGGGTTAAGCCGCTGCCTTCAGCTCGGGTCATGATCTCAGGGTCCTGGGATCGAGTCCCGCGTTGGGCTCTCTGCTCAGCAGAGAGTCTGCTTCCTCCTCTCTCTCTCTCTGCCTGCCTCTCTGCCTACTTGTGAGCTCTCTCTTTCAAATAAAATCTTTAAAAAAAAAAAAAAAAAGAGTGCCATGTAAAACATAAAACAAGACAAGTAGCAAAGTAGCATGAGGTAGAGATGTTCAACAATTATATAAGCTGGGTAATGTGTATGGAATGTTTTTGACTATATATATGACCTTTTTGCTGCCTTTTATAATTTGTGGAAATATGTGCACACCCATAAAAAGCTACTGATGCTCTCAGTATCAATAAATATTAACTTATCTGTTTATGCATTTGTTGAAACTGACAATATTTGAAAGTCACACTTTACTGCACCCCATCAGATTAGAAGGATTGTAAATAGCTGTGTTTTGAAATTTATGAGAAGAGAAGCATATCAAATATCAAAATAGCAATATCCCCTTTAGTCATTGATTAACCTTCAGAGATATAGCTGAATTTTCTATGAACTGTATTTTTTGTGCATCTCTTCCTTGATGATGTAACACAATGAAATATATGCCATAGATATTTTCATTTAGGTTTGTTCAAGTATTTACATTTCATGGTGATTAGTGTTTCTGAAGTAGCTGTAGAGATTGTTGGCTATACCGACATCATCTGAGTGTTGCAGTTTTGCAAAACCTGGTCATCCAATTATGTTGTGATTATTCATTGCCTGAGTTTGGGCACAGGGAAGAAATGAGGGATAGGCATCTCTGAATGCAGTTGACCTGGTCATTCTCCTGTTGGGTTTACAGAATCAGTTCTCCCAACACAAATTTCAAGGGGATCCAAATAAATGAGCAGAATTAAACCAAACAATGGAAAAACCTTGGAAACTTGAGACTGAAAATTTTATTGCTAAGATCCACTATATGTATATGCTTCACCTGGCACTTCTGTTGTTTCACAAGAATGGTGTTGACCTTTTAAAATTCATGTTGTTAGAAGGGAAATTGATATGCTGGAAGGGATCAATCATTAGGTTATTTCTGGAACCATCATGTTATTACCCATGAAAATGGATAATTGGTGCTTGAGAATAAAATCTAGTATTCTAGTGCAATGCCTCTGTAGAGTTCAAAAGTCTTAAAGCCTAAAAAAATATTAATCATCATAGTATCACTAAAGCTTTTTGCCGTAAGTCAGGGGTAGATGTATTTGATGTAAGGAGCACCGAACATAAAAGTAGAGGTAGTGAAATCCAAAATGAGTTAGTAAACCAAACAGAAATTTCCTTACTTACAAAAAGAGGGTGAAAAGATTTCATAAGATATTTGTGGGAAGAAATTGAGGTTGACCAAACACACACACACACACACACACACACACAAACCCCACACATATATAACAAAAACATGTAACAAACTCTATATACATAAACATATAGATGTATGTGTGCATATGTTTATATAAAATGCTTATGTATATATAAAGATGAACAAATATTTGTGAATGTAGAAGAGAAACTAACATAATATTAACATATTTTTAAAATTGTATCAAGAAAGCATATGAATAACAAAAACAATCCTACTATTATCATCACTAATGTTCCATAAAAGAGAGGCTGTTTCAAAGCAAATATTAGAAAGAAAAAAAATCAGTATTCTGTGGCAGTTCATGAAAATATGACTGTATTGCCCTCATGTCATTCAGTTCACTGTGGACCTATGAGGTCTTTGAAAAGGCAAGGACCACAAAAGAAATATTTTGGGGTTAGTGGGTTGAGTTAATTGTGAAAAGAGTTAGTAAAAGACTCAGGATTAGAATCTCATTGTTATCTACAGCCCTGCATTTTTTTTTTTTTTAATTCATAGCTGTTGGTTCGTGCAATGGACATGAAGTGTTACCATCACAGCTATGACTTATTATATATTCCATGAGGAATATAATTAAACTACAATGTATTAGTCTATGATTGGCAAGTGAGATAGAATAAGATTAAGTTGATATTTTATCTGAATCCACTTGACACTCATGAAACTATCAATCATGAAACTATAAATGTAGATGTATTATGTTGGTGGACTTTGGGGAACAATTTGATTCATACTTACAAGTGTATTAATTCTACTTCATTGCCTTTATATTTCATCCCTGTTGCTTAAAATAGCAGTGTGCTGTCTACGCAAATTAAAATCAGCTGCAAAGGATTTGTGTTTTGTTTGTGTTTTCTTTTTTTTTATTAACATATAATATATTATTGGCTTCAGAGGTAGAATTCCGTGATTCATCAGTCTTATATAATACCCAGTGCTCATTACATCACATGCCCTCCTTAATGTCCATCAATCAGTTACCCTCCTCCCTCCACCTCCCTCCTGTCCAGCAACCCTCAGTTTGTTGCCTATAGTTAAGTCTCTTATAATTGTCTCCCTCTTTGGCTTCATCTTGTTTTATTTTTTCCTCTCTTCCCCTATGATCTTCTGTTTTGTTTCTTAAATTCTATATATCAGTGAGATCATATGATAATTGTCTTTCTCTGACTGACTTATTTCACTTAGCCTAATATCCTCTAGTTCCATCCATGTTGTTGTTGCAAATGGCAAGATTTCATTTTTTTGATGGTTGAGTAATATTCCGTCATATTATATATATATATAACATATATACATATATGTATATGTATGTATATGTGTATATATATATACATATGTATATATATATAAATCATATTTTCTTTATCCATTCATCAGTTGATAGACATCTGGGCTCTTTCCATGGTTTGGCCATTATGGACGTTGCTGCTAGAAACATAGGGGTGCAAGTGCCCCTTCACTATATTTGTTCTGTATTCTGTTCCATTGATCTATGTGTCTGTTTTTGTGCCAATACGATACTGTCTTGATGATTTCAGCTTTTTAATAGAGCTTGAAGTCTGTAATTGTGAGGCCACCAGCTTTTGTTTTCTTTTTCAACATTCCTTTGGCTATTTGGAGTCTTTTCTGATTCCATACAATTTTTAAGATTATCCGTTCCAGCTCTGTGAAAAAATTTGATGGTATTTTCATAAGGATTGCATTGGATGTGTAGATTGCTCTAGGTAACATAGACATTTTCACAATATATGTTCCTCTAGTTCATGAGTATGAAACATTTTTCCCTTTATTTGCGTCTTCCTCAATTTCTTTCCTGAGTGTTCTTACTTTTCTGAGTACAGGTCTTTGGCCTCTTTGGTTAGGTTTTTTCCTAGTTATAGTATGTTTTTCGGTACACTTGTAAATGGGATTGATTATTTAATTTCTCTGCCTTCTGTCTCATTGTTAGTGTATAGAAATGCAACTGATTTCTGTACACTGATTCTATATCCTGCCACTCTACCGAATCCTTGTATGAGTTCTAGCAATTTGGGGGTGGAGAGTTTTGGGTTTTCCACATGGAGTATCATGTCATTTGCAAAGAGTGAGAGTTTGACTTCTTCCTTGCTGATTCAGATGCCTTTTATTTCTTCTTCTTGTCTGATTACTGAGGCTAGGACTTCTAGTACTCTGTTGAACAGCAGTGGTGATGGTGGACATCCCCACTGTGTTCCTAACCTTAGGGAAGAGCTTTCAGTGTTTCCCCATTGAGAATGATATTCATTGTAGGCTTTTCATATATGACTTTTATGATATTGAAGTCCCTACACTGTGAAGAGTATTAATCAAGAAAGGATGCTGTACGTGGCCAAATGCTTTTTCTGTAGCTGTTGAGAAGGTCATATGGTCCTTGGCCTTTCTTTTATTCATGTAGTATATCATATTGATTGATTTGCAGATGTCAAAACACCCCTGCAGCACAGGAATAAATCCCACTTGGTCATGGTGAATAATACTTTTAATGTACTGTTGGATTTGCTTGTGTTTTATTTATAAACTATGTTGGAATTTGAAAGTGAATTCAAAAGTCAATATTTCCTTTAATACCAAACAATTAGAGGAGCAGTTAGTGGAAGGAGGAAAATCCAGAGAATTGGGAAGGGAAGAGTTCTTGTTTTTCCATGGATTTTGAACTTTAAAAATTTTAAAGTTCTCTTGTTTTGTTTTTGTGTTACAATTGTTTTTCTGCACTATGCTCTTTTTCCTCATACCTTTGCTCACTAGTTTTCTTGTTTCTAAATTCTACTTTTTGAAAGCACTATTTGAGCTAAACTTGTTATCCTGGAAAAAAGGAAGCCTTATGTACCATCATTTTGTTTCCCAACTCTTTTCCAGAGCAATTTACTAAACTTATCCAGATCTGGGGTTGTGCTTCTTTGAGATTTTTTTTGTATTTTCCATATAAATAAGATATTATAAATGTTTTATATATTAATACTTATATACTTATATTAAATGTAAATATAATTAATATTTTATTTCAGGGTATCTCAAAAACCTTTGTATATTCAGATGGAGTTATTAAAGCACAGAAAAAACAGCTGTAGAGACAAGGCTTTATGAGATCCTATTACCCTCGAATCACACTTTTGAAACTACCAATTCCTAAGGACAGTTTACGTTCTACACTGGATATCTACTACCAATTGCGATCAAATAGCATGTGCCTGCATCTATCCCTGAGAACCTCACATGTGTAAGAATGAAGGCCCAGGTACTTTGGCCTTCTCAAAATAGTTTCAGTTATCAGTCTGTTAAGGAGTTTCCTCCAGTATTATAGAAAATGATGTTTTCCATCATGCACAACAGCTGCCTTTGACAGATATTCCATCACTTACCTCCCACTTAACATGGGTCACTCTGTATTCATGGACACATAGAATTGGGAAGTATGCAAATCTGTGACTGTTTTGTAAGGTCTTAAATAGAGAAAGTTAACACTGTTGGAACTGAGAACTGAAATAGCAGTCTTGGTATCTTCTCAAACTTTATAAAAATTAAAATTCCTTTTAGTCAAACTATTAAATATAGATTAAAACCCCAATATACATGTATAAACATATACAGAAATACATAAAAAATTTAATTTCTTGTTTAAATAATTAGGAAGGTCAAGAATACTTTTGAGTGACATGAGGCAGAAGAAAGTGGTAATATCCCCCATAACAATCAGTGGCTTTTCAGTATAACAAAATTTTTTAAAAATATGAAATAAAAATCGCAATATCAAAACACAAGGGTAAAAATATTTGTAAGTATCATACACTTTTCATGGAACACTCATCCGCATACAGATTAGCTCTTAGAGCTTTATTCTAATTTTGAGCCCAAACCAAAAAGAACATTTTGGAGCTACCATTCTATCTACCAAACTCGATATTGAATATTCTAACTTTGTGAACTTGAAATCTCACAACACTTTACAGTTGTAATTGCTTAGAGAAATAAATGACTTCGCTATTCTTTGCTCATGCTGATATATTTACTTCTGTGAAAGAGAAGTTTATTAGTCTTTCTCTCAACCACTTGTCCCAAGATGTGCTGACTTAACATGGCCATAGGCACTGCTATTCTCTAAGCTCTCTGTGCCACTTTCCCACTAGATAGAGAATTGATTTGAGCTGTGGCAGATCAGTCATTCAAATGACTGATTAGAACTTTTGCTATAAGGACATGTAGATGTGGTTGAAAAGATCATGTCATTTATAAACATTCAAATGAATTAAGTCATATCTGGATTAACACATAAACATCATAAATTTTTCATGTGTCTTTATGTTTGTTTCATTTAAAGCAGCTCTTATTCTTAGGAGACATAAGTAATAAAGGCTTTTTAGAAATCTTTATAAACAACTGGAGGTAAGAGATTATCTTGCTTGTAAAAATGATTAAATATGAATAAAATTATTTTCTAATATGTTCTTTGCACTATAATTTAAGAACATAGAAAAAAGCAGACTGAGCACTAAAACGATAGTAGTTTATCCCAAATCTAAAACTGAAAAGTTATTTCATAAACAGAATTATACTGAAAGTTGGGTCAGGTTTAATATTATTTAGTTATTGTTTGATTAGAACATAATTATGTTAATCTCATCTATATTAGTAAATATGATAAAGAATCAAGTTAGTATTATATATTGTTACCAGCCCTCAAGAGAATTTGAAGATGATAAAAAAGGAAATATAATCTTACAGCTTACAGTATATAAATTTACAATATATAAGAAATTATTTTCAAAACACTGAGTCTAGAAGAATGATGCCAGCAAAATGGCAGAATAAGCAGCTCCTTCAAACTATTGTCCTCCACAGAAACAAAGAAAACTATGCAGAAATGGTCAAAATCAAGTTTTTTAGAGCTCTGGAAAGATATCAAAGATTTATGTTATCCAAGATAATAGTGGACAAGAAAAGACAATTTAGAAGACACCAAGAAAGTTTATGGTGTTTTTACTTCTGATACTCCATCCCCTGCATAGTTCATCAATGATCTTAAAAACCGTGTCCTACATTCCCAGTTTTGGACTCTGGTCCCTGGTTTTGGAAAAAGCAAAAAAAGGCTTATTCATAGATTATTGTGTTTTTTCCATTCTAATCTACTGGCAGGGATACCTGAAGGACTAATGTAAGATACTCATCTTTGTACCACCCAATATGGAATTTACTCAGGTATAAAAGTGGCAGACATTGCTTGAAAAAATTTTCAGATGCACAAAAAATCCACAGTCTCCTGGGGCAAAAGATACAGCTGAGACCTATAATAGACCATCTCAAGCCTAGAAGGAATAATTGGATGGAGTTTCTTTGGAAAAATAGGGCATTCAAAAATCATATATATACTGAAGAATTTAGAAATATCTGTGCATGCCCAGGACACAGAGTTACAAAAGACCTGAGAAGACCCTAAGCCTTCATCTCTGGCTGATCTATAGTTTCAGTGCAAGTAAGAAATGAAGGCTAAGCAGAGTTATAAACAGTTTGCCTATGTGTTAAAGGACTGCCCCAATATAAAGCCATTCTGCAAAGACTGGTGGAGGTAATTTGATTTTGTGTTTGTGTTTGTTTATATCTCCTAGCATTCAGGGAAATGTCTGTAAAAATAATAGCTGACACAAGCTAAAGCAAACAAACAAACAAATAAACAAACAAAAACAGAGACTTCGGTGACCACACATGGTAAGGAATCAACTGTTTGCAACAATTTGGAATATATTTAGTAACTATTCCAAATGACTTTAGCTTTATTTTTTTTTAAGATCTTATTTATTTATTTGAGAGAAAAAAGAGAAAGAGAGAGAAGGATAGAACACAGGCAGGAGGAAGGGGAGGCAGACGGAGAAGCAGGGTCTCCACTGAGCAGGGAGCCTGATGTGGGGCTCCATCCCAGGACTCCAGGACCACAACCTGAGCCAAAGGCAAACACTTAACCAACAGGGCCACTTAGGCACCCCTGACTTTAGCTTTAAACAACAACATCAACAAAAAGGAAATCCTAGAAAAGGGGGATATCTTATTTTAGAGTTACCATGTTATGGTATTTAAATACCCAGTTTTCAACAACAGAAAAAAAAAATCATATGACATGCAAATGGGAAAGTATGACCCATTCACAAGAAAAATCAAATTGACAAAAAACTACCCCCAAGGAAACCCAATATTGAAATTACTGAACAAAGATTTTAAATCAACTGGCTTAATATACTCAAAAATCTAAGGAGGGGCACCTGGGTGGCTCAGTGGGTTAAGTTGCTGCCTTCAGCTCAGGTCATGATCTCGGGGTCCTGGGATCAAGTCCCGCATCGGGTTCTCTGCTCAGCAGGGAGCCTGCTTCCCTCTCTCTCTCTCTCTCTCTGCCTGCCTCTCCATCTACTTGTGACCTCTCTCTGTCAAATAAATAAATAAAATCTTAAAAAAAAAAAATCTAAGAAATACCATGAATAAAAAATAAAACATAACCAGGAAAAAAAGATGTGGAAATACATAAAAAATGAGAATATCATAAAGAGACAAAAATTATAAAAGAACTAAATAAAAATTCTAAAGATGTAAATATAACTGAAAAGAAAAATTCACTAGAGATATTCAACAGCAGATTTGAACAGACAAAAGATAAAATCAGTCTTTTTTTAAAGATTTTATTTATTTGTCAGAGAGAGAGAGAGAGAGAGAGAGCACTCACAAACAGGGGTTGCTACAGAGGGAGAATCAGGCTCCCCACTGAGCAAGGAGCCCAGGACCCTGGGATCATGACCTGACCTAAAGGCAAACACTTAACTAACTGCCTGAGCCACCCAGGCATCCCTGGAATTGGTAATTTTAAATATAGGACAATTGGGGTGCCTATGTGGCAAAATCAGCTATCTGACTCTTGGTTTTAGCTCAGATCATTATCTCATTGGTCGTGAGATGGAGCCCCAGGCTCAGCACAGAATCTGCTTAAGTTTCTCTCTTCCTTTCCCTCTACTCCCTCAATGTCCTCTCACACACTATCTCTCTCTCTCTCTCTCTCTCAAATAAATAAATAAATCTAAAAATAATAGGAAAATTGAAATTATTGAGTGTGGGGAGCAAAAAAAAAAAAAAAAAAAGTGCAAAGCTTAAGGGAACTGTGGAACACTATTAAACCAATCCCCATATGCATTATGGAGTCCCAGTAGAAGAGAGAAAGTGACAGAAAAAATATATGATGAAACAATACCTGAAAACTTTCCAATTTGATGAAATACATGAATCTATGCATTAAAAAGCTCAATAAATTCTGAATAGAATAAAATTAGAGATTCATACCAAGATACATCATAATAAACCATGGAAAGTCAAGAGAAAGAATCCTGAAAGCAAATGAAAATTCATCATGTAAAGGCAGTAAGGTAAACAACTGATTTCTTGTTAGAAACAATGGAGGGAACAAAAGACAGTGGGATGACATATTTTGAAGTGCTGAAGGAAAAAATAACTTCCAACTAAGAATTTTATGTCTAGAAATAATGCTCTTCAAATATCAAGGATTAATTTTATTTATTTATCCATTCATTCATTCAGTTTTAGAGAGAGAGGGTGCTTGCATAAAGAGGAAGAAGGGCAAAGGTCAGGGGGCAGACTCCCTGGTGAGTGTAGAACCTAATGTGGGGCTCAGTCTCACGATCCTGAGATCATGACCTGAGCCAAATTTAAGAGTCAGACACTCAGCTGACCAAGTCATCCAGGTACAGCAAGGATAAATTTTTAAAAATCAAGGATAAATTAAAATATTTCCAGATAGGGGCACCTGGGTGGCTCAGGTCATAATCCCAGGGTCCTGGGATTGAGCCCCACATCGGGCTCTCTGCTCAGCAGGGAGTCTGCTTCCTCCTCTCTCTGACTGCCTCTCTGCCTACTTGTAATCTCTGTCTGTCAAATAAATAAATAAAAATCTTTAAAAATATATATGTATTTCCAGATAAATAATTGAATAAATCAGTAATCAAAAGAATGTGATGTAGACATTTAGACCAATGGAATAGAATTGAGATTACAGGTATAAACCCATACATTTATGTCAATCAATTAATTTTTTTGACAAGGATGAGAAAACTGTTTGATAGGGAAAGAGTAGTCTCTTCAACAGTGCTTCTGGGACAACTAGATATTCACATGCATAAAAATGGAGTTAAATTCCTACTTCATTCAATGCACAAAAATTAATTCAAAATGGATCAAAGACCTAAATATCAAAGCTAAATCCATAAAACTCTTTGAAGAAAATATAGGAGTAAATCTTCATGATCTTGGACTTGATAATGAATTCCATTAGGTAGAACACCAAAAGCATGAACAATAAAAGACAAAATAGATACATTAGACTTCATTAAAGTTCAAACCTTTGCACATCAAATGACATTATCAAACGAGTGAAAAGACAGTCTTCAGAATAAAAGAAAACATCATCAATTCACATATCTGTTAAAGGACAAGTATCCTAAATATATAAAGAACACTTAGAACAACAAAAAGACAAACTACCCAATTAAAAAATGGGCAAAAAGGGGCTCCTGGGTGTCTGAGTGGGTTCAAGCCTCTGCCTTTGGCTCAGGTCATGGTCCCGGGGTTCTGGGATCGAGCCCCGCATCTCTGCTCAGCAGGGAGCCTGCTTCCCTTCCTCTCTCTCTGCCTGCTTGTGATCTCTGTCTGTCAAATAAATAAATAAAATCTTTTTAAAAAAATGGGCAAAAGACTTGAATAGACATTTTTCCAAATAAGATGTTTATGAATTAAGTGAAAATATGCTCTTCATCATTAGTTATTAGAGAAATGCAAATCAAAACCACAATGAGGTACCATTTCACATTCACTAGTATGCAATAATTATAAAAATGGAAGATAACAACTGTTGAGCATGTGGAGAAATTAGAGCCTTTGTATGTTGCTTGTGGGAATTGAAAATGGTTCAGCTGTTTGAAAAAGTTTAATGGTTCCCCCAGAAGTTAAACTTAGAACTACCACTTCACACTGCAATTCCACTCCTAGGTATATAGCAAAAATAATTGAAAACAGGTACTCAAACAGTAAATGTAAATGTATGTTTGCAGCAGTAATATTCACGATAGCCAAAAGGTAAAAACAGCCCAAGTGTCCATCAGCTGATGGATAGATAAACAATATAGATAAGCATACAAATGAGTATTATTCAGCCACAAAACCCCTGAAATTCAGATACATTCTACAGTATGGATGAATCTTGACAACGTTTTGCAAAGTGAAAGAAGCCAGACACAAAATGTCAGATATTGTACGATTCTCCTTATAATGCACTATACAGAATAGAAAAATTTGTACAGATAGAACACAAATTGATGGCTGGCAAGGACTGGGGAGGGATAACTGGGAGAAATCACTTGATGGGTAAGAGGTTTCATTTTAGAATAATGGAAATATTTTAGAACTAGATGGGGTGGTGGTTGCACAACATCATGTATCTACTAACTGCCACTGAACTGTCCACTTTAAAGTTATTAATTTTATGTCAATGAATTTCAACTTAATAAATTATTTGAAAAAATAAACTCTAAGAGAGATTAAAGAACTGTCAGTACTGGCATAATATTTTAATTTGGGAGTGGGAAAACCATAATGCTTGTGCCAAGCTCACCACCTGTTTTTGCACAGCCTTTGAGCTAAGAAAGTTTTTCCCATTTTTAAATGGCTGAAAAAAAATAAAGAAAATAAAATTCCATTAAAAATACTAGTATCGGGGCGCCTGGGTGGCTCAGTGGGTTAAGCCGCTGCCTTCGGCTCAGGTCATGATCTCAGGGTCCTGGGATCGAGTCCCGCATCGGGCTCTCTGCTCAGCGGGGAGCCTGCTTCCTTCTCTCTCTCTCTCTGCCTGCCTCTCAGTGTACTTGTAATTTCTCTCTGTCAAATAAATAAATAAAATCTTTAAAAAAAAATACTAGTATCATTTCAACTTTATTAAACTTAGGAGTTTTTTCTTTAGTCTGTTCTTTGGGTATTGAAAAAGGATGGAAATAGTCTTCCCTTTCTATATGAATCTGTTGCTGCCATCTTCTGAAGAAAATGGTGTATTAATTGGACACAATTAAGGTAACACAGTCTAGCGGAAATTCTTAAAGGCATTTGGAGACCTGGGTTATAATTATAGCTCTGAAATATAGTAATAATGTGAACTTTGACAACATAACCTATTTAATCCTTAGGTTTTCATCTGTAAATGGAAATACTAGCAATATTTCAAGGTTTTTTGTGAAAGTTAAGGATAAGGTATGTAGAATTTATGTCACATAGTAGACATACAATACAATGATAATTTTCAGTTATGAATGGGATGGATAATTTACTTTTTCTTCTAGAATTAAAGAAAACAACTTCTGGAGCACCTGGCTGGCTCAGTTGATGGAACATGCAGTCTTGGAGTTATGGGTTCAAATCCCACGCTGTGTGTACAGATTTCTTAAAACAAACAAACAAACACTAAAATAATAAGTAAAACAATTTCCTAAATGACTATTCAGATAAATAGATACATGTCATACTAGTTCACTTTCTTAAATAGACTTTATTCTTATATACCTTTGTACTTTTATACCTTTATTTTTTAGCAGTTCATACGAAAATTGAACAGGAAGTACAGAGTTCCCAGATATCCCCTGCCGATATACATATGAATTCCTTTTAAAATCACATAATAGAAAAATATTTTAATAATTATAGAACAATTTATTTTACCTTTCTTTATGATCTAAGGCCCTGTTCTTTCTCTGGCATCCATGTCTCAGTATTGTTTTGCCACTAGTAATTCTAGAATGAGAGTGAGCATCCTTACCCTGGAGGTAGGATCCAATAATATTCCAGCTAGCTCTAAAGATAATTGTGAAAAAAAAAAAAAAAAAGATAATTGTGCTATGGGAATGCATTGGCTCCCTTAATGTTTCTTTAATCAGCAACAAGGTAAACCAGGTGTGTTTTAGTCCCCTTCTACATAGGTTTGCAGAGGTTGCAATGGGAGGATGAAGGAAACTCACATTTTTTATTTTACACTTGACCTTGAGTTTCTTGCTCATGAAATTTATAATTATGTAATCTCTGAGGTCTTAGTCTTTGGTAAATAACTAATAACTTTTCTTAGAAGACTTCTGGACTTGCTTCAATTTTGATATCATTTATCTTGTGATAACCATCTATTCTCTAGACTAATCCAATTTCTGTTTCATATATCATGCTTTTCCTGGCCAGATTTGATTCATTCTTTCTCCTGGCCATTTTTGTTCACCTTAATGTCATTTGTACCACAGCCTCATAGGACATCATCATCAACATCATTGTTTAAACTTACAATGCCTAATACTTAATTATAATAAATTATAAATCATACCTTTTGTATGTTATATAATTTTAATCCTCAAAACCCTATGAAGTACATGATATTATTAGCACCATGTTACAGGTAGATAAATCAAAAACATAATAGCTGATTTAATGTTTATGCTCATAATAAAAGTAATTTACTCTTGGCCCAAAGATACATGTAAATATTTGGACACATAGTAGCAATTCAATAATAATAAACTTACATAAGAACCAAACTAGATTTCCAGTTCTTTCTGTTTGAAATGTCAGTGCCTCTCATACTGCTTACCTCAGTTGATTAGTATTTAATTTGTTTCTTTTTCCTTTTTATTTCTCCACATAGATCCCTCCACACACAATTCAACTTATTTGCTCTTATTTCATCCTGCCACCACCATTTAATTATTGATCTCTCATGATAAAGTATCTACTGAGACCATGCTTATAAATAGTTGATGGGCATGAGGAAATAGAAGTGCTTGATAAGTCCAGTTTGATATAAAAATATATATGTAAACTAAGTAATTAATATCAATCTAAGAAAAGCGTAATTTAAAATAATAACAATAGCCTTTTACCTTGTAGCCCTTGGTTGGTTTTATTGCATTGCACTGGCTGGTAGAGGTTCAACTCTTTTTTGTAAACTGTTTGCTTTTGTGTTTTACCTTAATCTAGTTCACGATTTCTCAACCTTGGCACTATTGATATTTGCGGATGTGTAATTCCTTTTTAGTGGGGAGGAAATACCCTGTGCATTGTCAAATGTTTAGCAGCACCCTGGGCTCTAGGCACTAGATTCTATTATTACTTTCACTCTCAGTAGTGGCACCCCCAAAATGTCTCAAGACTTTGCCAGATGTCCCTGGAGTTTTAAATAGCCCCCAGCTGAGAACTGCTAGTCTAATCTATTCTTCAGTGCGTAGTTGGTTCCCGGCTACTATATTCAATGAATTTTGAATATATGGCTGAATCTGGTAAGTTTTTTGCTTCTTTTACAAAACTTGGAGATTATTTGTGGTACAGCCATGATCTGAATCTGAACATTTTAATTTTGCTCTTTCTGATTTTATTTGCAGATATTTTCTTTGTTCTACTTTGTTTTAGTTTTTATTTTTTTCTCTGGTAGTTGTTTTCTACTCTGTCCTGAAAAATTGACTTATTCTAGATATATCAAATTTAGGAAATGGAAGACTACTGATTTGTCTGTTGCAAAAATACCTGACTCTACTGATAAGAACATAGAAATTCAAAAAGATTAATCCATTTGTTTTAGGGCTAATAGCTAACTTGAGGCTAGGCTGACACTGAAACTTCTCATCCATATGTTACAAATACATTTTTATTCAATATTGAGATTCTGGATAGAATTTTAAAATCTCCATCTTGATACTACTATAGTTATCTCTTGGAATTAAACTTAAAAGTGATTAAGAATTGATGCAAAAGCAAAGATTTTTTTTTTGAGTATGTAAACATATGAAATAAATTTAGTTTTTAATTTATTTTTCAAAGAAAATCTCAGGCTGAACATATTAATTATTTTATCAAAGTTGCTGTGTAAGATTCAAAATTAGTGTGTTGGGGCCTGCAATGGAGAAAGTTGAGAATTACCTACTCTAATCTTCTCTCACAGGACATCCTTCTCTAGACATTCAAGACAACAGAGAAGCAGTGAAGAGTAAAGGGAATCAGGCAAGAGCATAAATGGAATGGGTCTGCCATGGTTAAGGGGCTGGGGAGTAAAGAGGAGTCCAGGAGCCCAGGCTACAACAATGAAGAGGGAATCCTAATGATGAAGAAGGTGGCAAAGATAGAAGTAAGAAACATTGTATGATATGCTTTGGAACATAAAAGTAATATACACTGACAGCATCCTAGAGCAGATATTTCCTCTGATTATCTTTAAGAGTTATTATTTTCTGTGATTGTCTGTAAAAATAATAAAAATAAAGTAGTTAAACAAATATGAGATTTAGAAGTGACCATACCTGAATTCAAGTCCAAATCTCTCATTTCTTAATGATACGATTTGAGCAAAATGTTTTAACTCCGATAAACCTCAGTTTACTCACCTGAAAAATAAGGGTTAGGGCTAAACTATCTACCCATAAGTATTAATTTGTCAGTTAAATGTGGTACTTGTAAAGTGCTTGGCACTTAAAATTCTCAGTAAGTGCTAGTCTATGTTCTTGCTTTTTTCTTTTTTTTTTTTCTTTCTTTCTTTCTTTTTTTTTTTTTCTTTTGCTAGTCAAAATTATTGGTATTAGGGAAGCTGTATATAGATGATCCCCAACTTATGATAATTCAGCTTATGATATGTTTATCTTCATAATGATTCAAAAGCAGTTAAGCATTCAGTATAAACTGTACTTTGAATTTTGACCTTTTCCTGTGCTAGTGATATACGGGACCGTCCTTTCTTTTTTTTTTTTTTTTTTTTTTTTTTTAATTTTTTATTTTTTATAAACATATATTTGTATCCCCAGGGGTACAGGTCCTTGGGGACCGTCCTTTCTTAATACTGCATGGTGGCAGCCACAGCTCCCAGTCAGCCATGCAATCAGGAGGTAAATAACAGTTACACTAAGATCTATTCTGTACACTTAACAACCACTTTGTTTCTCACTTTTAGCACAGTATTCAATAAATTATGTGAAATAGTCAACATTTCATTATAAAAGAGGTTTTATATTAGATGATTTTTTCCCAACTTGTAGGATAATACAAGTGTTCTGAGCTAGTAGGCTAGGCCAAGCCATGATGTTTGCTAGGTTAGGTACCTTAAATGCATTTTTTTAAAAATTTTATTTCTTTATCTGACAGAGAGAGAGAAATCATGAGTAGGCAGAAAGACAGATAGAGGTTGGGGGCGGGGTGGGAAGAAGGCTCCCTGCTGAGCAGAGAGCCCAATGCGGAACTCGATCCCAGGACCCTGGGATCATGACCTGAGCTGAAGGCAGAGGCTTAACCCACTGAGCCACCCAGGTACCCCCAAATGCATTTTTTATTTATAACATTTTCAACTGGTGATGGGTTTACTTAGATGTAACCCCCATCGTAAGTCGAGGGAGATCTGTATATAAATCTGAGACTGTCTGAATATGTTCTTTAAATTTTTCAGACCCATTTGCAGTTGTAAAATCAGCTCTTTCCTGCTGGTGGAAATGCTTAGTTTATCAATTAACTTTATAATAATTGCCCCTCCTGCTGTAAAAGTGTAGATTCAGTAAATAATGACCCAGGAACAGATGTCAGGGAATGTACTAAATTTTCTAAACTGACTTCTTTGATTCAGTCAGCAACTATTAATTAGACTGTGTAAATAAATTTTAAAAATCTAGTTTCACCAAAATTGGATACTAGACTACTTTTAGTCTGTATTTTTTTGGAAACACAACTGTCCTCAAACGATAAGTTTTCTTTTATCAAAACCAAATGGGTTAATTTAGGCATAAACCTATATAGTGAAAAAAAAAAAAACAAGATATCATTTATTTTTGTCAAAAATTATGGTGGCCTAATATAAAATAACTAAATAATATTTTATCTTGAAATTGTTAGTAAATTCTTAATCAAACATTGATGTGCCAACAATTTCCTATTCTTCTACCTTTCTGTTATCACTTGAAGATTATATCAGAAATAATATTTAGAAATAACTAATAGGAGTCCAATTAGAATTGTTAAACATGAAGTTTATATTTAATATCTACTATGTTTCTAGAAATGTATTAATTTTTCATATATATAATTTACTGAATAATGGTATTATTCATATTATTTTATTTGAATACCAAAAATAGACTCAGAAACCTAATTGACATATTCAGAGCCACACAGCTATAAGTACGGTAAGTCACGAAGCTAGAATTCCAACCTACTATATCTTATTCAAAAATTTGTTTTACGGGCTGCTATACTCTTCTGCCTCCTTTACTATCATTCAAAAATAAGCTTTCTTGGGATGCTTGGGTGACTCAGTCATTAAGCATCTGCCTTCAGCTGAGGTCATGATCCCAGGGTCCCAAGATCAAGCCCCACATCAAGCTCCCTGCTCGGTGGGAATCCTGCCTCTCCCACTCCGCCTGCTTGTGTTCCCTCTCTCACTATGTCTCTCTCTGTAATTTAAGAAAATAAAATCTTTAAAAATATATGTTTATAAAAAATTAAAAAAAAAATTAAAAAAAAAAAAAAGCAAACCAGTGTTAGTTATGTTTGTTAGCCAACAAAACTGCAAATAAATATCTTACAGTAGTAAAAAAAAAAAAAATAAAAAATAAAAAGCTTTCTTAAGCATTGAAAATTTTCACCTTGCTTTGTTCTTAATACATCAAAATTCAATCCTTTCCATATCATGTCAGTATAAAAGTTAGATGATTAGCTGTAGTGGTAATAGTAGCTGAAATTTAATGAGTAATTAATAGGTGCCAGATTCTGTGCTATTTGTTTCAATATACACTATTAAATTTAATATTTGTATTAGCATTTGAAGAAGTAATTGTTTTTGTCCACATCTTACAGATGAAAAACTAAGCCTTAAGGAGGCAAATATGTTTTTATTTTTTAAAGATTTATCTATTTATTTTGGGGTGAGGGGAAGAGGGTGAGTTTCCCAAGCATATCCCATGTTGAACATGGAACCAGTAAGGCTCAATCCCAGGATCCTGAGATTCCAACCTGCACTGAAACCCAAGAATCCAACTCCCAGCTGACTGCACCACCCAGGTGCCCCAAGGAGGCAAATATGTTACACGTAACTGGCAAATAGCAGAGATGTGATTCAAATTCATGTGTATCTGATTCTAAAGCTATTTACTATTATAGTGTTTTCTCTTTGGTATCATGAAGTTATATATAATTTAATAATTCTTATGATAAGGAAAATATATTGCAAGAATTGAGAGGAATTTTCAGACTTGAAATAATCTAAATAATTTGATAGATAATTGCTAATAAATCAAAATTCCCCAAACCACGATTCTATGGGCTTCACATGTGTTCCCACCTCAAGGTTCAGACTAAGAAAATTTGAAAGTTTTAAGATGCTCTTAGATAACTAGCATGGTCCATTAGTTTGGAATTTTGCTCATCTGTAAATGTGTGGGCACCAAATTACATACAGCTACATATCTCATACTCTTCTAGATAGCTGAGCTATGATATTCACCTGAACAGCCGTGTTCTTTGCTTTTCTTCTTTTAGATAAGGCTGCTTTTATCACCCAGAATGTTCCTTGTCTTCTCTGTGCACAAATGTTCTAATATAGTACTTGAGAGGGTCTGGCCCTAATGACTCACTCTAGGAGTAGCTTCGTGTAATGGTTGAGAAAGGGAATCTGAAGCCAGACTGCCTGGGTTCAGACTTCTTCCTAAATATGAGATTATATTTAATTTTTTAACCTATTTGTGCCTCAGCTTTCTCATCTATAGAATTGGAATGATAATAATATGTTCCACAAAGTATTGTTATAAAAATTAAATGAATAATATTTGAAAAACATGTAGAATGATGTCTGGAACAAAGTAAGAACTGTGTAAGTATTTGATAAACAAATAAATAAAAATATGCTTTTACACATCGATACCACCTGAGTATGATTGAGTTATGGAAGCATCTCCTTCTTTAGCTCTACAACAGAACATGAACAATATGTTTGCTTATTTTATTGTACTTTGCCCATTTTGCTTTATACTTAAAAATATAGAGAAGAGATGCCTGGGCAGCTCAGTCAGTTAAGCTTCTGCCTTCAGCTCAGGTCATAATCTCTGGGTCCTAGGATCAGCCCTGAATCAGGCTCTGCACTCAGCGGGGACTCTGCTTCTCCCTCTCCCTCTGCCTCACTCCCTGCTCATGCGTGCACAGTTTTCCTCTAGCTCAAATAAAGTCTTTTAAAAAATTTTTAAATAAAAATAAAGCCTTCACCAATAAGCTTGATTGGAAGTGTTCTGTTTGTCCCGTTTGCTAATGTATTTGACTTAACTTTAGGGCACTAACCACTTTGTCTTCTCTTATAATTATTTATTTGCATACCATTTCACTTATAGTATATTTTAAGCTTCTTGAGAAGAGAGACTATTTCTTCCATTGCCTCAGGATATTGTTCAATAAGACTCATACATAACTGAATCAATGACTCTCTAGAGGCAGGCGAGTGATTTGCTTCCATTTCCTTCCATCTGAGAGAACATTGCTGATGTCAACCTTAAAAATAAAATAGCCAGTTATTTTACTAGCAAAATGAGTTTATTTGGGAATAGCAGAGAAATTGCAATTCAGGACATGCAAGCTATGGTGAACCATAGGCGAGTCCAAATAGACAAAAGGAAGGTCAGTTTTTGTTAGGTTCTAGGAGGAAATTGGAGAGGTTTTGAATAAAAAGCCATTAGAGAAGACTAAGATTTTGAGATGTGGCAGTTTCTTACTGGCTGCAAGCTGTAGTTGGTGAGTTGTTGCTGGAACATGGAGGGATCGTCCTATATTTTCCTAAAAGCAGGAGATAAAATTTCTATGTGAAAAATGTCCTCCCTTGTCAAGATAATTCTTATCTTCTTTCTTCCTGCTGGTTATGCAGGCTATAGCAATAATACTTACATGAGAGCTCCCCTTCAGCGCCTCTCAAATCCCTTTTAAATGAGGTTTCTTTTATTTTCATACTGATGATTATAACACCATTACACCATCTGTCACATCTGAGATGGCAGTTAGCACTGGTGGAAATTATTACCTTCTCATATGATCATTTGGTGCCCTCTATGTATGTGGTAGGCAAAACAATGTTCCTACAAAGTTTTCTGTGTCCTGATCCCCAGAATCTATGGATATGTCACCTGATCAAGGAAAGAACACTCTGCAGATGTGACTAAATTAAGAATTTTGAGATTGAGAGATTATTTTGGATTTTCCAGGTGTGACCAGTATAATCACAAGGGTCCTTATAAGGGAGACAGTAGAAGCAGAGGCCATTGTGGTGCCACTATTGGGGATGAGGGGCATGAATCAAGAGATGTTGATAGCTATTAGAAGCTGGAACAAGAAAGGAATGGATTCTAGAGCCTCCAAAAGGAGCACAGCTCTGCTGACAGGTTGCTTTCAAGACCTCTGACCTCCGGAACTATTGGTCAAATTTTGTTATTTTTAAGTTTGTGTCATTTTAAATCACTGCATTTGTTATTACAGCAGCCATGGGAAACTAATAAAATGTACTTCCAGGAATGAAAGATAATAAAAAAAAAGATAGTAATATGGGAAAGAAGGAAGAAATGAAGGAAGGAAGGAAAAGGAATGCTTTACTCCAGATAACATCTCTGTGGTCAGTAGGGCCAAAAACTGGAGAGAAGTAAACAAATTATCATGAGCAGAAACTAAGTTGAGTTATTGGGAAAAAATTTCAAGCAAATAAGTTAATTATTTTATTAGAAGTTGGTGGGTGTTTGTATGAAAATTACTTCATCATGAGCAAGTTATAGTAAGAAAAAAGACATTACATAAATACCTAAATTCTTCTATAAAATGATGGTATCACAAACCAAGTGCAGCGTTTCTTTTTATAAACCCAGTCTTAGAAATGGTGAGTGAAATTGTAAAGCTTATTCTCCGATAGGTGATAATATTTAAGTGTTTCCACTCATTCCTCCCTTCCCTTACCCTTCAGCTCCTTTGATTGTACTTCTAACCCAAAGCAGTTGTGTTTAAGGCAGTGGTGAAGGAGCAAACAGAAGGGCAGTGGAGAGGATGATGCTGTCAGTCTCATATTTAAAAAGAAACTACAAGAAGTGCTGAACAGAAGCTTTAATAGCATCCCTGGCAGTAACCAACCCTGTTCCCCATGTATTTTGAATCAGATTTAATTTGAATTAAATAGAAATAAAAACTCTTTACCATTGTACGCTAATGACTGTAATTTTCTCTCAAGCTGTTACTTACAGACACAGTATGCTGCACCTTGGAATCCCCCCCCCCCCTTTTTTTTTACTAAGTCTGAGACTAATATCTTTACTTTAAAAACTAACTTATTTTTGAAGGATGAACTTAAATATTGCAAATTATTATGACATATAGACCCTGCTGGATTTTTCACAAAAAGAGAAAATCCCAACTTTGATGTCATTTTTTTATAATAATTCTAGCCAGCCCAATGATACCACCCAGTTTGTCTTTTTTAGGGCTATAATACTCCTGTCAGGAGCTCTGTGTGGAGCATTTAACTCACCACATAGCTGTAACCCTGATTGCCAGAGCCAAAATGTCTCCAGTATGACTTCAAGTAGCTCAAGTCTCTGGTGCCAGATGGCATGCAGATTGCTCTCTTTCATAGATACAGATGTCACCGTGCCCGGAGTTTGTTAGAGTGTCTACATCTACTCCTGCTGGGAATATAATTTGGTAGAAAAACTCTTTGGCCTACCTGCCCGTGATACATAGAATATAGATAGACTCATTTCCAGAAGACAGCTTTAAAGCATGTACCCTTCGGTTAATCAGAATAGCAAAGAACCAAAATGCAAGATGGGATAAACATGTATTTTGAAGCTGGATCAAAGGGGAAATTTGCTAAAAAAAAAGTTGAATGATTACAAACAGAAATTCACTGAATGAGAGATCTAGTTTGTCTTCTCCTTTTTCCCTCATTGTAAAAGCTGCCAAGGAGAAAAGCAAACTGTCCATAACAAATGGAATAGGGGAACCTGTTTGCACCCTTGTATCCTCTCTTTGCTATCCAAAAAGCTGAAATGCATGGAAGGAATATCAATAGTAATAAAAGTTACCTGAACTAGGTAATAGTTATTAGAATGAATAGCTGAATTTAAACCCTTTATTCTATATGTTGTTTATATTCTAGCCTATAAGTTTTCTCTTCTTTCCTTCTTTTTTTTTAAATTTTTTTTTAGATTCAACAATTATATCCAGTTCTAAGGACTTTTTAATTCTACCTCATGGAATGGTGAAGTAGGATTATTTTTCCATTTCTATGTACTTTTAAATATTCCCATGATCTTATTTTTCAGTTGATCATATTTTTAAAATCTGGAAGACAATTTTAACCTAAGACAAGTGTATTCAGAAACATAATCAAGGGTGCCTGGTGATTCAGTGGGTTAAGGCTCTGCCTTCGGCTCAGGTCATGATCCCATGGTCTTGGGATCGAGCCCTTCATCGGGCTCTCTGCTTAGCATGGAGCCTGCTTCCTCCTCTCTCTCTGCCTGCCTCTTTGCCTACTTGTGATCTCTGTCTGTAAAATAAATAAATAAAATCTTTAAAAAAAGAAAAGAAAGATAAGATAAAGATAAAGATAAAGATAAAATAAATTATTTATTCCACCGCTCAAATAAAAGATTGAAATTGTGGTTTTAAAATTGCCATGTGGGGGGACCTGGGTGGCTCGGTGGGTTAAAGCCTCTGCCTTCAGCTCAGGTCATGATCCCAGGGTCCTGGGATCGAGTTCCGCATTGGGCTCTCTGCTCAGCAGGGAGCCTTCTTCCCACCCCGCCCCCAACCTCTATCTGTCTTTCTGCCTACTCATGATTTCTCTCTCTCTGTCAGATAAAGAAATAAAATTTTTTAAAAAATGCATTTAAGGTACCTAACCTAGCAAACATCATGGCTTGGCCTAGCCTACTAGCTCAGAACACTTGTATTATCCTACAAGTAATGTATATATTCTGTGTGTTTTTTTAATTGCTATAAATGTGCTGGACTTCAGTCTTTGACATGGGCAAGTAAGACCATATAGTGTTTTGCTTTTGCCAGAGTTTTATAAATTGATAGCCTATCAAATTATTATATATCCAAAATATTTTTAGAAATCATCCTATAGAGAACCCAACAACTAAGTCCTATACCTAAGTCGATAGACTGGTTTGTAGACCTCTCTTTGTAGAAGTGCTGTGCTAGTTTGAGTTTAAGGTTAAATATTTAATGTTTAGGAAAAAGGAAGAAATAACTGTTGCATGTAAACCCTAAATTAAATGTCAAAGTTGAATTAACTCATAACAGGAATTAATTCAATGAAATTTAAAAATTTGTAAGCAAACTGTTATTTAAGAATAAAGTACTATATATACTGCATCAATGACACAAATGATCTACAATAAATAAAGTACAATTTTTAAAACAACAAAACTATTGTAACATAATATGTCACAGTTAAGTGAGGAGTTAAAAGGTTAAAATATTTTCCCAAGGTCATTCTATTGATGAATGAAATGGAAAAACTAAGACTTGAGATTAGTTCCATGTGACTCCAGGCAGATTATTTGATCTCATAGTAAGGTTTTAGGGACTCTTATAGCCATAATTTACTATTCTGTAAATTATAGATAATAGCTACCTGCAGGAGTTGATAGACACAAGTATAGTATCTGACTCATGTCAGATACTTAATGACATATAGCTATGATATTGGTGATTGGTGATTGGTTTCACAGATATCTCATAACATATATCTTGTCCATTTGACTACAGTATACCATTCTTCCCATTTTGAAATGGCATGTTTTTAATGGGCTTATAAAATATTCACTGAGTTTTTTTTTTCTTCAGCTGTTAAACTGTTTTGTTTTGTTTTTTTTTTTTTTTTTTTTCTTTCTCTGCTTCATTATCACACATATTTTGCTGACTTGTGGACTACCTATGATACTAGATGAATGTCCAGTTACTTCCTTTCTCATTAGGACTTGAACAACTCTGGCTGCAAATACTTGTAAACTTACATTGTACCTTTACTTTCTAAGCTTTCTTACTTTTATTTCTCATTTTAGTGTCCTATATTTCAGTACAGTACAGTTTTAGTGCATGGTCTCTTTATTGCTCCCTGGGGAAAACTGACTTTTGCAAAGTCCATCCTTCAGTTCTTATCAAGTAATCTTTTAGCTGTGACTTATACTCATGAGTTTATGAATACAAAAGAGAAAGTCGTTACTAATCTAAAGCAAACAAATTGATCTTGTTATCAGTAATTGTGTAATAGAAACTGAATGCTCTCCAGTTTGCCTGCCATCTTGGGAAGAGCCATCATTAATATAAAACAAGTTCAGGATATGATGCTTGCTTTCAAGAAGCTGGAGTAACTAGTTCAAGTCTTTTACCTTATCAGAGTTACAGTGTTACTGCGGTACTGCCATCACCATTAACAAAAATACTAGAATATATTTCTTAAAAAAACCAATGTAGAAAATGCAGTTTCAAAACAAAAACAGGATTTCTTTTTAATATAATTTTTTATTTTTTATAAACATATATTTTTATCCCCAGGGGTAAGGATTTCTTTTTAAATAGGCTGTGCTTATCATGTAAACAGAACTGATTCCATGTATCAAAGATTCCATTTGTCATTTGATTATAAGACAATGGTTTATAGTGAAGGCTGTTGTATGTAGGAATCCCAGCCCCCCATCTCCTACCCATCTTCTGCTTTCTCAAGAAAACCCACACTTCCACATTCTGTCAAAAACCTGAGAAGAGAGTCTCCATTGTTTTTTTTACCATCAATGTATATATAATACAGAAGAATATCCTTATTTCTTATTTTGTGTCCTTCTCCATCTTCTGTGTAATATCTATTGTATTCAGATTTGAGGTTTATGGAGACAGCTGTAGTGAATGAGTAGCAGTCACGTTTTTCTGTGTCTCTTAAAATCATGTAATTATGGCTCAGGTCCTCAACAGCTCATGTTAAAGTCCTGCACATCTATATTGTCATTGTAACAAATATGAATTTATAGACTGTAATGTAAGAGATTTCTGCCAATAATATAGACCTTGTGGGAAAAATCCATTTCAAACATTTATTTCTGGAAAAGAGGATTTACGCTTTAACTTTTTTCTATTGTCCTAAAATAGTAAATGCAAAACATTTGAAAGTAGTGATAGTTGCAATTTGACTGTTTCATTATTGTTTTTAGTTTTGAGGAAATCACTGTAAATATGGGATCCTTTGTTAAGTACAGTGACAGTCTTTCACTGCATGTCATTTTTATCTTGGCGTTTGGTTTTAGTTTTCCTCTCATGAGATGATACTACATAAATAGGAATTTAACAAAATCTGAAGATCATGTGCTTATAGAAGGTAAGGAATGGCAGTAATAATGAAATATTAAGGACATAAACTAATAAATTGAGTAAAATCTTGTGACAAAAGTGACATGTCATAAACTCAGAAGTAAAGTTTACTTAATGTTAATAAACTTTATTTACTTAACTGCATCTGAAATTCAAATGAATAAGTAAATATCTACCTTGACTTGGGTAAAGAGATCTCTGAAACAAAAAAAAAAAAAACAAAAAATAAAAAAACTGACAATACCAACACATAAGACATCATGGCATCATCATGGCACAGGCATCTGATATTCCAGTCCTCCCCCTAAAAATAGATCTAATTGAAATGCAGGCATTTTTGCTTATTCAATGTGTTAATTTTATTAGTGGTTTATATAATTTTTTAAAGAATATGTTACTCAATTTAAAATTGGGTTTCAAATACCAAAAACTTTCAATAAGAGGTTTTAAATACTTGATGCTATTTAAAATATTAAGTTTCGAAAGTTAAAAAATATGAGTGCTGTGAAGTGTGTAAACCTGGTGATTCACAGACCTGTACCCCTGGGGATAAAAATATATGTTTATAAAAAATAAAAAATTAAAAAAAATAATGTATCTTTTAAAAAACATAACATGTATTTTTGATAATTAAATAGAGATCCATAAATCAACATGTCTACTTTTACATAGTATATTTTTATATTTTTAGTTCTAAATTTATTTTCAAATTCCAAGATTGATAAATTCTGTAAGATATTATCCATCAAATAATGAACATAATTTTTGAGAGCAACTAGAATAAAAGAAATACACCATTATTAATAGTAATAAATCCACTGGAAACAAAAAAGGAAGGGAAGAGGGGGAAGAGAGGAAAACAGGACAAAAGGAGGGAAGAAAGAAAGGAAGGAGAGAAAAAAAGTCATACAAAGATAACCAAAATCTTTACTTCTATGGTAAGGCAAAGTAGAATACTTTTAAATCCTGTAAAAAGATGACACAGCCAGTTGCAAGAACGTCTACAGCTAAATCATATAGCAATTGACCCTGCACTTGAGAAAATCTAAATATCTAAGGGCCAAAATGTGTATTCTGAATTTCTATTTAATTGGACTAAATATATTTGAAATTTTAACAAGCAATAATAATTACCCTATTGCAGGTCTACAATGGGCTATGTATGAGGATGGAATTATCATTACCTTAATTTTACAAAAAGGAAAGCATTGCAAAAATATATAAATTTCCAAAGTTCTCACTGATAGGGATTTTTGAGGACAGTTAGAGGCTGGCTTCAAATGAGGTCATCTAATGCAGACCTTGTGTTCTTTAGTGTACAATACTGTTGTGGAAATTATGTTCCTTTTAGCTTCACAGACCTCCTTTGGCAGCTTTAACTAGAATACATCATTACAGCAGGCACACAAACATGTATCTCTATTCCTCAGTGACCTGACAACTTAAAATTTGATATAATTTAAGTGTAATTACTTGGATTTTTTCCCTAAATGATACTTATTCTAAAACTTAATGTGTTGAAAACAACATGACAGATCAAAGTTCTCCAAATATACTTGAATATAATGTGGAAGATATTTAACCCTTCTCAAGTCATGATAGCTTTTACATGTGACTATTATCTATTTGTTTCTAACAGAGTATCCAGAATAGGGGATAATAAAAAAATAATAATTGCTGAATGACTGGTCTTGAGAATTTTCCACCAGTGAAAGCTAAATACACAGTTTTAGCTACCCTCTAATTACACTAGTAATATGTGAATCTAAGAGAATATTTTCTCATGATTCTTTCATTCTGTATTTCGTCTTTAACAATGGAGACAAGGTACATATTTTAGAAGGGGTGGTAGTATCCTTTCATCAGAAGAAATTAGATCTGTAACTATGAAACGTGTGTTCCTTCAAATATAGGATATAAGTCCCTTCATCCTAATTTGGGTCTTCCGTTTCTTTTCTATATATTAATTGCTCTTCTCTGAGACTTCAGGAATCCTTATCGTCAGAATCCCAGGCTTGTTTGGTTTCTGGTTTGCTTTTTTGTTTTGTTTTTGTTTTTGTTTTATCTTCTTTGGGGGACATAGCAAGAAGACAAACAGTCAGGTTATGAACATTTGAGCACACTGAATTTCACTTTTTGAAATTCTGTTGCACAACCAGGAACAGAGGGCTGCATTTGTTATAATGATAAGAAAGAAAAAAAAAGGTGATTAGTTGATAATTTAATATTAAATACCATTGCTTTATGAAATACTCTCACCTAAAATTTTGTGGAAGAGTTGCAAAAAAATGGCAATGTGGAAAGACCCAGTTTCCCTGTCCCCCAACAAAGATCAACTATCCACAAAGGGAAACAACTCTGGGAGACCTTTAGAGTCCACATAGGAAGTCCACATAGGAAGTTTTAGCAACACAGTGGGAGAAAACTGAAATAATCACAGAAGAAAAGAAAGGCAACTTCATTTTGCTGGCAGCATCCCATCCCTCAAGCCAGGACTGTTGGGTGCCAAGAAGGAACTCCCCAAGTAGAGTTCTTCTTGCCAGGAAAGAAGAAGCAAGGAGAGCAAACACGAGAATTCTCCAGCCTCTTGGGGCAGAGCATAAAGATCTCACTTTGGTTTCACCCTACCTGGACCAGCAAAACTAAGATGTATAGAGCAAGGAACAAGGAAGAAAAGCAGAGGCTGTTATTAGCAGACACACAGCAGGAGCTATCACAGTTCACAGAGACCTGGATTAGGTCTTAAAACATAAGAACTAAAACTATAAAATTCCTAGAAAGCAAAAACAAACAAACAAACAAACAAAACAAAACAAAACAAAACAAGAGAAAAAACTCCTTAACAGTTTCCCAGATATGATACCAAAAGCATAAGCAACAAATGCAAAAAATAAACAACTGGGACTAAATGAAACTAAAAACTTCTACATAGCAAAAGAAACCAACAGAATGAAAAGACAATCTATGGAACTGAGAGATTGGAGCACAATCACACCCATTTTTTTGTATTTCACTTACGGCTGATTTCACATTATAAAGCCAAATTTGAATAGCTACAAAAAAGAATATGACCCACAAATCTGAAGACATTTAATTATTTGGGCCTTTACAGAGAAAAAAAAAATGCCGTACTCCTGCATTAAAATATAGTTGGGTATAATAAAAGAACTCATTATATATGGTCTGCATATAACATATGTGCTAGTATTCACAATTATTAAAATCAAAACATGGCTTCATTATAGCTTTCTTTTTTCATTTTCAAGAGATTGTAAATTTGGCTTTGGAATTGATTTGTCATTGTCCCACAATCTTCATCTAATTACTATAGTTCAGACAGTAGTTGTAGATAAATGTTTGTTGAATACTTATTCAGTTCATTCATTTAATCAGAAATTTGTCAGCTGTAATGTTGTAGGTAAATGTTTGCCGAATACTTATTCAGTTCATTCATTTAATCAGAAATTTGTCAGCTCTAATATATGGTTGAAATGTTAGTATTAATTATACACTGAAGTGTTAATTATAGTTCTGAAACTGTACCATTAACACTAACATAAGCATATTAATTGCAAATATTCTTGATGAATCTGTTGACAAAAAAGTGAGGATAGAAGATGTCGAGTCAAGAAAAGTCTTGTTGATGCTAGTAAAATAAAATAAAAAATACTATCTTGCTTATGCACAGGGTTTTGAGGCCGAGAACAATTGGGAAAATGGAAGAAAGCACATATTTAGGCACCTGGGATCTTTCCTTGAAAACAAAACACCCCATAGAGCAAGGTATCCAAGGGACATAACTGACAAGAATTCAGGTGACATACTACAAATAAGAAAGGTTTTCAATAGAAAAACTGATGAAATTAAAAGCTCTAGATAAATCGAGAGGGAAATAGAGACGAGCATGGGTTGACACTGATTGGGCCATGTTTCCAGCCTAGAACAAACAGGCTGAAAACATTAGAGTGACTTTCCATATCTGTTTTTTTAATATGTTTGTTTTTAATGTAGGCTTATTGATTCTAAGTCTTTGGAAGTAGGATTTAAGATTTGTAATTTAAGAGACAACAGTCATTTTGATAATCATGTAGTTTTAAGAATTACTGAACTAAGGTAGAAATGAGTTAAAATTCTTTCATAAATATTTGGAGCTTGGTATCAAACCTCTTATATACTAAGTCTGATGTTTTCATGGTGATTTTAATTCTGACATCTCTTCTCTCATGTTTTCCTTGGTTTGAATTCTTGCCTTAGTAATTGGTTTGGTATTTGGTCATTTGTGAATCCCTGTTTTGCTTTTATCTTTTATCTTTTCTCCTCATAAAACCTTTTGTCTTTTCTCCAATTTCTAGGTACCAGTATGGCAATGAGGCCATGTTTGGCCGCAGACAAACTCTGACAGAGGCTGCTGGCATAGATTCTGAGTAACTTCTGTCCTTGAGTTTCCCTGTCATTAACCTACTCCTTTCTGCTATTTATTCTTGTTTGCCATGCCCTTTAGGTTATGTTTTCTGGAAATGGCTCATTCAACCAAGAATCTCCACAAATAAGTCTAAGCTCCTCACAGACTAAATTTATATAATCTCTTCTCATAACTGCCAAGCCCACCCTCTCCTCCCTTTTTCCTATAACAGTTAACCCAAAACTTGTTAGAATTGTACTTGGAATTCTAATTTTAGTTGAAGAAATATTGATTATTCAAATGCCCCCAATCAATATCATTTCTAAGTATGTCATGTATTTTGATAGAAGCATAAACAAAGTGATGAGAGAATAATCATTTTTGTCTGCCGAAGGGAAGTTCACAGAGAAGGTGACATTTGACATGGTTCTTAAAGGAGATCGACAGTAACAATATCACAAGTTTGAGGAAGGATTTTTTAAATAGAGTGGTAAAAAGACCAAGATGAAGTAAATGTAGGAGTCACAAAAGTTCATGGCACACTTATGAAAGTCAACAAATAAGATAAAATGGTAGAGGTAAAAGAGGAAAAGAGTAGATTACAACCAGAATAAAAACCATACAAATAAATTTTAAATGTTCAAAGTACAGTAGATAGCTAGCAACATGTATTGATTTAGAAAATGACATCACATTTTCATTTTGGAAGGTGACTAGAAAATGAAAGATAATTTTAATATTAAATATTTAATATAAATATTTTAAATATTTATATTAAATATTTATATTAATATTAAAAATTTAAATATTAAATATTTTTAATATTATTGTACTTTATTATTGTACTCCTCACCTCTTCATCCTGGCTTTTTCTGTTTTTGTTTACTTAGTATTTACCCCTTCCCCTTCACTCAACCTAGGTAGTGACTTGAAACTCTTTAATTTACTGATCTCACACTGGCATTCCAAAATTTTCTTGTTGATTTCTCATTTTGAGAGCATTATGCTCAGAAATAGAGTTTCAAGAGAGATATAAATGAAATTTTGTATCATGATAATTCTAATATTTTTTTCATCTATCGATATTCTTTTGCTGGTTCTTTTCTGATCACTACATGTCTTGATTTGAGATCCCTCAATGAGGGGAAGATACCTGCTCAAGAATAATCTTGGATGGGGTTAAAAGAGTATAGTAAATGTGAAGAATTTGGCCATTTCTAATGTTTGATCAGCAGTTTGTTACTTTCTTTCCTCAATTCAGGAGGTGTATTTCAATTCATTCATTCATTCACTCATTCATTTATGATTTGTTTATTTCAGAGAGAGAGCAAGCATGAGTGGGAGGGGCAGAGGGAGAGAAAGAATCCCACCGGCCTCCATGCTAAGCATGGAGCCCATCATGCGGCTCGATCTCAAGACTGTGAGATCATGGCCTGAGCTTGAAACCAAGAGTTAGACGTTCAACTGACTGTGTCACTTGGGCAGCACCCAGGCACCCCTCCCTTCTTTTAGAGTGAACAGGATGTCATGATTCATATTGCTGTCCCTTGTCACAAACTTCTGATTTAGAGTTTTCTCTTTTCAGCTGATTCTGATAAGTGGCACAGCTTCTTCCCCTTCCATAATTCTGAAAATTGTTCTTTCCCAAAGAACAAAGGGAAGTTGAGGGCAGAGATTGGAGTTATGCTGTCACAAACCAGGGACTAGCAGAAGTTGAAAGAGTCCAGGAAGGATAGTTTCCTGAAGGATCTGGGTTGGGGGGGAGAATGACCCTACCAGTACCTTGCCTTAGGACTTATAAGCTTAGGAACTATATGAGAGTATGTTTCTGCTGTTTTAAACCACCCATTCTGTGGTATCTTGTTACAACAGTCTTAGGAAACTAATAGACTCTCTGTTATTTTTCTCCTGAAAAAATATTATTTATCCTGGATCCAGACAAAATTTAATTTCTTCACTGGAGAATTTTCTGAGTCCACCAATGCATGGATGCCGAATTTCTCTAGCCCTCTAGCCCGTGTACTTTCACTGTCTTTTTAAACACATTTTGGCCAAATAAATTACTTTGTAATATTTTTAGATATTTGTATGTTGGCTCCTCTATTCTTTAGTGGGTTAGATAATGTTACAAGACCCAAGTATTTTTCATCCAACTTTGCTTGATATTAGAGTTGATACCTGAGGCCACAAATGTCAAGCTAATATTTGGTGATAAAACCTTAATGATACTGTTTAAGAAGCTGTTCACATGAGTGCTTTTGATCATGCAAAGCAATAGATTTACCCATTACTTTCATTTACAAAGAAAGGTAATGAAGCCTATCAAATATTTACATGGCAGTTATCTTGCAAATTAAATGAAATCTATACCTATTCTGTATCGTTCTTCTTTAGGAATTTTTTTTCTAACAATACTTTAATGCTTTTTTATACTTTAATACTTTTGCATAGTATTAAAAAATGAAGAATTCTAAGGTCAGTTAACCTGTAACCTTGAGATTTTGAACATTTGTTTTAGGAAGGAACAACTTTAGAATTACAGAAAGCTGTTCATTTGAAATGATAGGCTTTGTTTGGCAAGAGCTTGATTTTCTCACTACTCCTATGAAAATACCTTACTGATTCTGACCTCATTCTTCTGGTTCTGATTAACTCGACTATTCCAAAGATGTGTTAGAGTTCTCCAGAGAAACAGAACCAATAGTCTATAGAGAGATATATAGAAAGAGATTTATTTTGAGGTGTTGACTTACACCGTGATGGCAGCTGAGAAGTTCCACGAAACACCTAGAAATAATTTACCGGTTTTGCCGGTGTTCTGGTCATCCCTTAGCTCAATCAAGCTGACGCATAAAATTAAAGTTTACATAAGGACTCATAGTGTTTCATAATGTTTTGTTTTTTAAGTAAAATAAATATGACTATCAAATTCAACTTTAAAACAAGTTAACAGTGTTTTTTTTATATCTTTATATGCAAAGTTTGTAGAATAGTATATACCTGAGACATACTGGATTTCTAGCAAACATATTCTGAATGAACGTATAAATAATCATATGGATATAAGAAAAACAAAAGGCGAGTGGAAAAGAAAGACCATTATTTTTTGGACAAGTAGAAATAGATTTAAACTGCTAAGCGATGATTTAACTTTTATTTCAGATTCATAATTCAAATCTATATACTTCAGTGATTTTTGCTGCCATAATGTTGGCCCAACACTGGAGGCTGAAAATATATTTAAGTCTTTCAATGATCTAAAAGAAGCTGTTAAACTCCAGAATATGAATGATGACAAATTCTCCTACTTTTGAAGCCTAATTCTCTATGATGAGTATTAATCCAGTCTCAAACTATGCAACTGAATGTGGTAGATGGAGGAGAGAAAATTCAGTCTAGAGAAATCCACTGGGACTCCTTTTGACTGTAAATGGCAGGAATCCAGCTGGAACACACTTAGAGAGTGGAATTTATGGCTTACCTAACCAGACTTTCGGAATCACAAAGCATTAGCTCTTCTCAGAAACGACTGAGAACAGGGATTTGAGAACAGAGATTTTCTCTGCATCTTCATCTTGGAATTTTTTTTCTCATCATTGAGATTTTTTTTTAAAAGATTTTATTTATTTATTTGACAGAGAGAGAGAGAGATCACAAGTAGGCAGAGAGGCAGGCTGTGCAGGGGGAGGGGGTAAGAAGCAGGTTCCCCGTTGAGCAGAAAACCCAATGCGGGGATCAATCCCAGGACCCTGAAATAGTAACCTGAGCGGAAGGCAGAGGCTTTAACCCACTGAGCCACCTAGGTGCCCCTCATTGAGACTTTATGTAGCTGACTAGCTAATGCTTGGTCTAGTATATTTCCATTTTTGCTATGCCAGAGCCATTGCACATCATATTTCAGTTCTCAGATTTAAAATACTGTAGAGGAATACACTAATTAGCCTGGTTTTGCTCAAGTGTCCAAAAATACCATTAGAGTTCTTGGATATGGTGATTGGTAATTCCCTCTACAGCCACATGGTTGATGTCAAGAGAGGAACAACGGTCTAAATAAGAGGATGCTTTGCTAGTCCTTGGTCAGGCAATTGAGCATATCCCTCCATTTGAGACTATTAGCTAGAAACTTGTTATCATTTAACAAAAAGAAAGCTAATCTATTAGACTTTACACAGTTCCTAGTAACATAAAGGGACCCCAACAAATGAAAAGTTCTGCATATGGGTGTGGGTGGTGAGAGAGAGAGAAAGAGAATTTTATGTTTCACTGGTTATGAAAAGAAGTATTCTTTTTCATCTGGTGTTTGTTGGTTTTTAGAAAATAGTGTTAGAGATCTCTTGTAGTAAAATAATACTTAAATATTTGAGGATGTGTAATTCCTTCAAACGGATCTCCAGAAATGTGGGGAAAATCCTAGCACAGGAATGTAAGTATGTATGCTTCAAGGTAGATTGACTCTTCTATGCCAGAGGAGGTTATCAAAATCATGGTGTGTCCGGCTTGGGACAAATATATGGAGAACGATGAATGAGGAAGATTTCACCTGCCTGGTTATCTAAGGCAACAGAATCAATCCTGATAATTAATTATGTGACAGCTCTTGCAACCATACTTCAATTTTTATGTAAGTAAATAAGCCATTATGAATTATAACACAATATAAGTTTTTTGAACAGACTACTAGCCGCTGAAATAAAAAGTTTATTCCAGAATGAATGTAATATGCATATAAACTAGAATAGAAATGAAAATTGAATAAGATTTGTATAAGATTATACAAAGAGAGGCACTGTGATATTACCTTAAAACCCTATCTATTTTTCCCACTATATTTAGCTTTTTTTATTCTAGTAAGAAATAACATTAAATTTAGCATCTTAAGTATTTTTAAGTGTATCATTCAGCAGTGATAAGTCTATTTACATTGTTGTGTAATAGATCTCTAGACTATTTAGCTTTTGTCTACAATAAAGATTATAGCTCTGGAAAATTGGACTTGTGTTTCTCAAATTTGGAATGAGCATAAGAAAATTCAACACTATTTTTCTAGGATATGATCCCAACTGTGGTACTACTCTTGTGAATTTTTGGAGCTCAACCCATTCTCTATTGCTATGGATATTAGATGCCCAGAACTGTAAAGGGACACACTCTAAGGAGGTTTAACTCGGAGTTTATAAGGTCAAGTGATAAGTAAGGGAGTAGAAAAGAGGGAATGTTTTGGTTGATGAGAGAAGTTAATGAAGCAGAGTTCTTGTTCTTTACAGTATACTCTGTCCCAAAGTGATAGGCAGTAGATAATGCTAATATAGATCCTCTGTTTTGAAAAGCATCACAGGGTTTGTAATTAATGGATAAATATAATGTAATGATACGTGAATTTTTATTTTTTCATACAACATTTTTTGGTTTGAGGTATCTGCATTGCCAACAGATTTAATTCATATCGAAAGGGCCACCCAAAACACAGAAGATGGAGTTCTGTCTATATTATTCCCGTCAGGACTTAAGATGTGTCTCTCAATGCAAAAGCAAGCTTGTCACTAGAAGCCATAGATAGATCATGGGTCAACAACATTCATGCTATTTATACTTCATGGGATCTGCCTGTACATAGGTTTGAAGGAGTCAGAAACATCTCAAGTCAGGGAGTTTCTGTCTTCTTTACTTAGCATCAATTAACTCAGAAAGAAAAAACAAAAATTTACCTTTCTTGAGAAAAAAGCGGAGAAGTCAGAAGCTAGACAATTTTTAAAATATTATTTTTAAAGATTTTATTTATTTATTAGAGAGAGAGAGAAAGAGAGAATGAGCATGGGGGAGGGGCAGAGAGAAAGGGAGGAGCAGACTCCTCTCTGAGCAGAGAGACTGACTCAGGGCTTGATCCCAGGATCTCAAGATCACAACCTGAGCCAAAGGCAGATGCTTAACCATCTGAGACACCCAGGTTCCCCTTAAAAATCATTTCTGTTGAGATAAATTTATACACAATAAAATTTGCCAATTTAAGTGTACAGTTTTCTGAATGTTGACAAATATATTTAGTCATGTAACCATCACTGGAATCATGACTATTTCCATTATCCCCAAAAGATCTGCCTCTTGTGCCCTTTGGCAGTCCTGCCACCTACTGTCTTTAGGTAACCACTCACTTGCTTTCTGTTACGAGTTTTGCCTCTTCTAGAATTTTAAATGGATGGAATCGCTTTACTACATAGTCTTTGGCATCAGCTTTTCATGCAGCATAATGCCTTTAAAATTCATCCATATCATGTATATATTGGTAGGTTCCATTTTTTTCTTGACTAGTATTATTTTGCATAGAAATACTCCAATTTGCTGATTCATTTAACATTTACCAGTCAATGGACGTTTGGCTTGTCTTCAGCTTTCATTTCTGATGAAGAAAGCTATCATGGAAATCTCAATACAGGTGTTAAATGGGCATATCTTTTTATTTTCAACTAATCTAAGAATCAACTGATGGGTTATATAGTATATGCGTATACCCCTTTACATGAAAATGCCAAACTTTTCAAAAGTGGCTGTAACATTTCATTCTTAGAAGCAGTGTATGAGAGCTTCAGTTGCTAATGTAGTCAGCGACACTTAGGATGATCAGCCACATTCATTTTCGCTATGATAGTATGCACATACTGTAATCCTCACTGTGGTTTTAATTTGCATTTTCCTAATGACTATTTTTATGTACTTATTTTCCCATCCATATATCTTCTTTGGTAACGTGTTTGTTCAAATGTTTGCCCAATTTTTATTGGAATGTATGTCTTGTTAAAACTTACTGAGTTGTAAAATATTTTTATATACCCTAAATTTTATTGTACATGTATTTTGCAAATACTTTGTCCTAGTCAATGACTTGCCTTTTATTTTTTTGCAAACATCAATAGACAATTGGTTACAATTTTTCAAACCATCAAAAAGACACAATAGTGTCTTTTTGGTAGTTTTTGACACTTAAAATTTTATTTTTAAATAATTTTACATTTACATAGTGTGGTAGTGATCAAATTTCCCAATACTCTATATTCAATTTCCTCCAATTTTGACATCTTACATAGCCATGGTGCCTTTATAAAAACTAGGAGAATAGCAGGGGTTCTTAACTGAGGATTGTTGATCATTTTGAATTAGTCAAGAAAATATTGAATACTCTGTACCTCTGACCCTAATCCAGATTTCTAATCCTAATCCAGGTTACCTATCTGTATCTTTATGTTTATTTTTTCCATATAGATAGTACAGGATTGGGTGTTCTCTTACTATTAAATTTGACAATATGAGTTTTTCATTGGAATATTTAGATCATTTATATCCATTATGAGTATCAGTAAAACTGGGTTAAAAGTCTTCCATATGATATTTATTTTCTGTCACATCTTTAAAAAATATTTTTTTACCAGTTTTTGCCTACCTTTAACTTTTCTAAGATTTCTTTTTTCTCACAAATACCTTGATAGTTATACTTTTTTTAAACAAAGAGACTTCTCTAAAGGAGAAATTATCAGTGAATGGTCTTTGGATCAATAAAATGAGTATCACTTGGCAATTTGTCAAATGGTCAGCCCCCACTCCAGAGCTAGGAGAATAAGAAACTCTTGAGTTTGGATCAAAAGTATGTTGATTGAATAAGCCCTCCAGGTTATTCTGATGACCTTTAAATACTTAGATAATATATGATATATTATCTAATATATATATATATATAAAATACACACACACATATATATATATATTTTAACTTAGCTTACTTTCAAATAATATTATGCCATTTCAGTTAAGTATGAGAGCCTTACAACATATTTCCATTACTTCCCCCTTTAGTGTGCTGTCATCATTCATCTCCATGCTGCATATGTTCTAAAACCCACAATATTATTATTATTTCTTTTAAAATTTAATTTTATTTTAAAGATATTAAAAAGTAAGAAGAATATCTTTTAGTTTGTACATATATTTGGCATTTCTAGGACTCTCTATCCCTTTGTGTAGATCCAAACTTTAATTTATTTCTTTGGGGTGGTGGGGGATCCTAAATTTAATTTGTAGTAACTATTCTACCATAAACTTCTTTTTGTAGTGCTTAACTTCTGGGAATGAATTCTCGTACTTTGGATTATCTGAAAAGTATTTTGCCTTTTAAAATTATTTATATCATTGATTATGATTAATTTCTGATATATACTATTACTATGTAATAGCTTTTATTAATTATTACATTTCTTATTAATTTCTTTTGTATGGTTGTTATACAACATTGACTAGAGTTTCTCTATTCATGAGTGTCCAATTTGCAGAACACTATTATAGAAAGTTTCCCCAAATATCTATGTAGACATTGAGACTCCAGACCTCCCCCTATATAGCTCATTCACCTCTTGTGGATTGAGAATCTTGAAATACTTTAAGTCCCTTTAAAGAGGCACGGAATTGCATGTGCTAGCAAGGTACCACAGGGTGGAAGCTCTAAGCCAAGTTGAGGCTATAGAAAAATTTAGAGTTCCTTCAGAGGACCCAGAACATGCTTACACTGGATTGAAAGACGCAGAGAGGACTCTTTTTGGTTGCTAGAGCCACACAAAAGCCCAGGAACTGGTCTTGTCTTCCTGAAAACACTGAGAAAAACAATGGCTCCATCGAGTGATCACAGAATTTTCTACATCACCTCAGAACCCCAAAACTGACATTGCTGAAATCAAGAATGCCAGTGACCTAGTTGAGCTTCTAGTAAAATTACAAGTCCCTTCCAGGGACTCTTGTGGTAGGATGGAAGATCCAAGAGTGCCTCCCAGTACTACCAGAGTTATAAAAAAATTAAAAAAAAAATTTTTTTTTTAAATTGGTGGCTCAGGATTTTCTTTTGCCTTCCTGGAAAAGTTGGAGAAAGTGTTACCAGCAATTGAGTGTCCAATAGATTTTTCAACCTCATTTCAGGGACCAGGGCTAATTTGAGTATTTTAGTTGCTAGTTGACTCTAGATACAACATTCAGACTATAGAGGGTAGAGAGTTAGAATCAACATGTCCTGACATATATTAAGAACATTCAAACGTTTACATAGTCAATGACATTCTCTGCCCACAAGCAAAATGGTAAGTCAAGAAAATGTTTGAGGTTTTTTTGAAACCTAGATTTAAAAAATCATCTCCTTTGAAAATTCAGAACCACAGACTTTTCTTCACATGGATTTGGCATTTAAATTTATACCACCCATTTTGTCTGGAAAACTGTCAACCAAGATATTAGTGTATAATGGCCTAAGGGTTAGGAGACCCATTTTGTATGTGAGAGAAGTAAATCCAAATTATGTCAAGTGGAAAAGAACTCTACTAGGTCCCACATGGATAAGCACAAATACGTCATTGTTAAATACAAGTACAAAATCCAAAATTCAAAACATATAAAGAGAAAAATGACATTGTACAGGAGTTAGAAAAACAACACACAGAAGAATAAGAGTTTCAAGATTATAAATAATAGAATAAGAAATAGAGAATAAAAACAAATATAAAATAATTTGAAAAAAGAAGGATAGAGGAAATACTAGAAAGAAACAAGATACCATATTTAAGAAGGCCAAGTTTTGAAAAGAAGTAAAAAATGTAATAATTGAGGGGTGCCTGGGTGGCTCCTTTGGTTAAAGCCTCTGCCTTCAGCTCAGGTCATGATCCCAGAGTCCTGGGATCGAGCCCCACATCGGACTCTCTGCTCAGCAGGGAGCCTGCTTCCTCCTCTCTCTCTGCCTGCCTCTCTGCCTGCCTCTCTGCCTACTTGTGATCTCTGTCAAATAAATAAATAAAATCTTTAAAAGCAATCTAATAATTGAAATTAAAAACTCTCAGTGGATCTTTTAACAGAAGAATAATTATATAGAGATACTTAATAAACAGGAAGTATATTGGAATAAGATACTAAAGATGTACACAGTAAGAAAATCTTATGGAAAATGTGAAAAAGGTGAGGTTCATGGAGGATAGAATATGGTCCATAAAGTTCTACTTATTGTTATAGAGGGAAACAATGGTTTTAATGGGAGAAAAGCAAATAACACCTAAAAGTGTTCCTTAGCTGAAAGAGTATAAATCCCCAGTATAAAAACATAATGAAACTGAAATAGGTTAAAAGAAATGGGTCCACAGCCAGAAATACGGTAATGAAAAAGCAGACCTCAGAAGACAAAGATAAAATATTGAAACCAACCAGAGGCAAGAAAATACAGACTATGTACAAAGGAATATCAGTTAGATAACAGATGTTTTAGTAAACAGCCAGAACATGATGGAAAAATATCCCTACAATGTTGAAAGCAAATGTGTGTCAAGATAGAATTTTAAACCCAGGTGAGCTATAGTTCAGTAGTGTATGTGGAATGAAAAGAAATTTTGTTAAAATCAAAGTAGGGAGTTTAGTAGGAAGCCAAAAGATGGCTAAGTACCTAAAATACCGGAAGAACACTACAACTAACCTTCACTTAATGGAGTTATATAGATCTTTACACAGCAAAGCTATGTAATATTTATTATTTTTGAGAACACACATAAAATTAATGTATACTTACATATACTGGGCCATAAAACCAATCTGCACAACTTCCCAAGAATCTGAGACCATAGTAAGTGCAGTCTTGAAAAATAATAAAATTTAGACATATATTAAGGACAAAAAAGAGCAAAAATATGCCAGATTAGTATATTAAGAAAAAAATAAACACTTCTAAATAACTCAAGATCCAATTAAGAAATAATAGAAATCTAAAAGTAAGGTAAAAACAGACATGTTACACTTCAAAGTATGTGGATGCAGGTCAGTTAATACCTACAGAAAATATTACAAATGGAAATGACCAATTAGCTAAAAATGATTAAATGTTAAAATCCTAAGCATTCAAAAATTTAAAATATCATATAAGTAATGTTGAATGTATGGTACAACAACAAACTATTTGAAGATTCTACTTTTTAAATTTTCAAGCTACCTTTTAGGCAGATATCACTAATAATCTTATTTTGCAAACAAGAGTCTGAGTCACAGAGAGATTACATAACATTGAACAAGGACACAGAACTTAGTAAATGCAAAGTGAGGATTCAAGTAAGTAGACTGGATGCACAGACCATAATCTTATTCACTAATGTTTTGTACATTGTTGAAAGAAAAGTAAAATAAGCCTCTGATGGTAAAACAAAATGAAACAAACAAAAAAAAAACAGGAAAATTATAGATGAGGACAAAAATTAGTAATATAAGACTCAGATATAACTACAAATGTAACAAAAGTCAAATATTAAGATGCTAGAATTACTGTATGTCTTAACTTTAAAATTTTTGATGAAATGGACATTTCTTAGAAACATAACTCATTTGAGTCAAGAAGAAATAAAAAGCCTGAATAGACCTACACATATCAGTCAGCAAGTGAAATGTAACATGAAACACACACACAGACAAAACATTGTAAGAAGTCTTAGAAACAATTTTATCAAAAACTATAGGAATAATAATGTTAACCAAACTTCTGGGGAAAAATGTATTTTATGAGGCTTATAACCTGTATAACAATTGAAAAATGTACAATGTAGGAAAAGAACATTACAGATAATTCTTAAAAATGAGTAAATGTAGTGATCCAAAGGGGTACATGCACCCGAATGTTTATAGCAGCAATGTCCACAATAGCCAAACTATGGAAAGAACCTAGATGTCCATCAACAGATGAATGGATCAAGAAGATGTGGTATATATACACAATGGAATACTATGCAGCCATCAAAAGAAATGAAATCTTGCCATTTGCAACAACATGGATGGAACTAGAGCATATCATGCTTAGCGACATAAGTCAAGCAGAGAAAGATAACTATCATATGATCTCCCTGATATGAGGAAGTGGTGATACAACATGGAGGCTTAAGTGGGTAGGAGAAGAATAAATGAAACAAGATGGGATTGGGAGGGAGACAAACCATAAGTGACTCTTAATCTCACAAAACAAACTGAGGGTTGCTGGGGGGAGGGGGTTTGGGAGAAGGGGGTGGGATTATGGACATTGGGGAGGGTATGTGATTTGATGAGTGCTGTGAAGTGTGTAAACCTGGTGATTCACAGACCTGTACCCCTGGGGATAAAAATATATGTTTATAAAAATAAAAAATTTAAAAAAAAAATGAGTAAATGCAAAAATCTTTAAAAATTTTAGCTATTTCAATTTTGTAGTGTGATAAAATACACAAAATAACAAATTGAATTTATTAAATAAATTCAAGAATATTTAAATGTTAGAAACCTAGTAATGAAATACAGCACATGAATAAGGGGAAAATCGTATGATCATTGAAAATGTGTATATATTTTATGAATTAATAGCAATTTATGATAAACTCTTAAAAATTGAAATATGAAACTTCCTCATAAAAAAGCATTGTACAAACACAGTGAGATATATTCTACAAAATAACTGACCAGGACCCTTCAAAAGCATCAAATCATGAGAGCAAATAAAGGCTGAAGTGTTTTCAGTGATTAGAGGAGCATAAGGAGATGTAATTAGTCACAGACTTAATCAAATTCATGTAAGAGCTATAGTTTAGTTAATAGTGTTGTAACAATAATAGTTTCTTGATTTTGGTAATTGTATTATCATTATGTAAAGTGTTACCATTGGTGCTTACTGGGTTAGGAGTATACAGAACTTCCTTATCTTCCTAAATATTTGATAGGGATACAATTATTTTTAAAAAATTGAAAATAATTAAAATATAAGAAACAAGGTAATGATGTTTGCTATCCATTTTAAACGTGAGAACTGAAGATTCCAGCCAGCAGTGGCAAAGAAGAAATAAACAAAAGTTACAAGGAAAGCTAAAGAGGAAATGTAACTCTCATTTGTAATGATAGCATTGTCTACAGGTGGGTACTGTTGACATTTGGGGCAGGATATTACTGTGAGGGTAGTATCCTGAGCCTTATCGAATGTTGAGTAGCATCTTTGACCTTTACCCACTAGATGTCAACATCCCCTGTTTTAGACAACAAAAAGTATCTCTAGATATTATTGTTTATGTCCCCTGGGGTGCAGAATCACCCCCAGCTTAGAATTTCCGGAATACTTAAAAATCTAAGAGAGTCCTCAGATAATTTCTAGATTAATAGGACAGTTAATCAAGTTTACTGATTTAAGATTGTTGTTCAATGGGTATAAAGTTATAGTTATAGCACTGAGTAAGTTCTGGAGACCTGCTGCATAACATATAGTAACAATACAGTATTGTACACTTAAAATTTTAAGAGAATAGATCTTAAATATTCTTAACCACCAAAGCAGCTAACCAAACAAACAAAATTTCCAAAAGGATACAAAGAAACCTCTGGAGGCAATAGACATATCTGTTACCTTGATTATGGTGACAGTATCAGAGCTGTGTGCAAAGTCCTACCTTACCAATTGTAAACATTAAATATAGGTAGTTTTTTTGTATATCAGTTATACCTCGAAAAACATACCTTTACACAATGTTCATAAGTGGCTTTATTTGTAATAGCCGGTCTGGAAATCGCCTAGATTTGATAAAAGGTCAGTGGTAAATTGTTAAACAAACTGTGGTACTGCCTTGTCATGGAATAATGTTCTGGGGGGGGGGGGGAAGGGGGAAGAGAAAGGAACAAACTGTTGATATATAACAATTTGGGTGGATATCAGTGCATTATGCTGTGAAAAAAAAAAAAGCCAAATTCATAAAGTTACATACCATATAATTCAATTTATAGGTCTTTCTTAAAATGACAGTTTAAAAATGGAGAGCAGATCAACTGTTGCTATGCTTCCCTAAAAGGCAAGGGGGTAGGTATGACTTTAAAAAGGTATCTCAAGGGGGATATCATGTGCCCTCCTGAATGCCCATCACCCACTTTCCCCATCCCAACACCAACCTCCTTTCCAGCAACCCTTCGTTTGTTTCCTATACTTAAAAGTTTCTTGTTTGTTTCCCTCTCTGATTTCATCTTATTTTTCCCTCCCTTCTTCTGTGAGGAATTGGTTTTGTTTCTTAAATTCCACATGAGTGAAACCATAACAGTTTTATGAATCTAAACAGTGGATAAAAATCTAAGAAGCTATACACAAAGATGTACAAAATTGAGTTTATGCAAAAACTTTTATTTTTTTAGGCAAAAACTTTTAGAAGAGATTTTTCAATGAGCTACACAATGCAGAATAAAACACAAGTGAAAGTATAAACTGGTCATTCATTTAAATGGAACTCAAGTAAACAAAGGTGTACAATTTTGTAGTAATCAGTGAGTTAAAAATTAAAACCACAGTGAAATGTTATTTCATAACCAGTACACAAGAAAATGTTGAGTCTGACAATACCAGTGTTAACTTCTATAGAGAGCAATGTGTTAAATTGCATACACTCCGGGTAAATTATTACAAGCACTTTAGATTTCTGTTTGCTAATATCTAATTAATATGGCAATTACAAAACTTAGGATTAGGTGATTTCTCTTCCAGGAATTGTTCAAACACTTCATATTAGTCTTAGAGGTTCAAAGTAGCCCTCTTTACTATGAAAACTAACCTATTCCCATTCATACTATAAATATATCTGGTATGTTTTTACAGTATAAAAAATTAATTTATATATAATCTAGTTTCTGTCTTTATTAAATTTTATTATCAATGCCATGCTGCCTCTATAAAAAGATTTTGCTGTATTTTCACTCTCTTCTTTGGAACAAATTAAATTGCACTGAGGTTAACTATTCCTTTTATATGGGCAGTTTTGTTACAGGTGAGAGTCTGCATTGTGTGAATGGAGGTTTAGGTCCTTGGATTCCTAGAGAATATTTACGTGGGGATCTGTGCTGATAGAAAGATAGTCAGAAGGAAAGTAGCAAGCACAAAGCAGTTTATTAAAGTGAAAATAACACTCTCAAGGTGGGAAAGTGGGCAGGTTCCTCTGGATGGAACTGACCCCGAGGTTGTTTTGGGATTGGATATTACTGGGTCTGTTTTGGCTGGGAGGAGTTGTGAATACGATGGAGTGGTCTCGAGGGAGGCGGTTTCCAGTCATTTTGGAGATTCCTTCCAAGTGATTGGGTTAGGAGGAGGGGTGGCTGATAAGGTTTGAACCATCAGGGCAGCCTTTCTCCCTGGGTAGGTGATGGGGCAGTGGAGGTTGGGGAGGCTGTTCAGGCATGCAAATGCATTATGAGTCTAGGGATTACCCTGGGACAGAGGTAGAAGAGGAAAGCACATTTTCCACACCTGTGGCATTTGATCTGCCTGTCCCAAGGAGATTTTGGAAGCCACAAGGCAAGGATGTTGTGCCCCCAGGCTTTAATGTGTAGCTTATTTATCACTGTGTGTCCAGCTCCTGTCTCTTTCATTCCCCTTCAGGGACTTGGGAATCCATCTCCATATGTTCTTTCCACGGCTCAGGTCTAGCTTCTACTTAACAGTTTCACCCATGCTAGGGTTTAAATTTTAATTATATTGTATTTAGCAAAATACTTTTTTTTCCCTAATACACCCTGTAGATGTATTTTTTTTCTTATTTTCCTTCATTTTGTTCTTTATTTCCACCAAATTAACTTAAGTTGTTGGTTGTCTATTTTATTTTTTCCATTTACATTTTTAAAGAACCACATCATTGATTTCTTAGTTCTGATTTCTGTTTTCTAATTCATTGATCTCAGCTTTTATATTATTTAGTTTCTTCCTCCAACTTTCTTGGGTTTATTTTTTCTGTACTTTTTTAAAAAAGCTTTCGGTTTATTGGTTCAATAAATTTGCATCTGTTCTTAAATTTGTATTATAAATACTTAAAGCTATATATTTTCCCTCTCCAGAGTATAACCCATCAATTCTAGTACATAATATTTCTGTATCAATATTTTCCAAATACTCTGTAATAATAGTTTTTGTTTATTGTTTTACCTAAATGTTTTTAAAGCTATTTATAATTTTCCCATTGTTTTGTTTCCATTTTCTGCTATAAAATTTTAGTTTTACTTCACTATGATTGCAATAGGTCATTTTATTGTTTGGGAAAAATATTTTGCTTTTTCTTTGTATTCAAGTGATTATGGTGTTCTTTTGTACGCTTGGAAAGAAAACCTGCTTTATACTTTTATAGAATAGACTCTAATAAATCAGTTTGATTTCTCTTATGTTTACCTACTTTTCCTATTTGGTTTTTATGTGCTGATGGAAATAAATTATCTAATAATTGATCTTTGTTTTTATATTTCTCCAGGCATTTCCTTTTGTTTTTATTTATGAACATTGATGTTCTACTGTTTGATTTTAAAATCACTATAAAGTCTCCTCATTTCAGCTATTCTGATTCTATCTCAAATTTAGCGTTTTTTATTATTTTAAATTAATTTTTATTACCATGGATACCAGGTTATTTGGAAGAAAAATACTTATGATAGATCTCCATGATTCAGTTTACTCTTTTTTTTAGAGTGTTCCTCTTGTCTTGAGAAAAGCTTTTCTCCCCCCTTAATTTCAAACCGTTGATAAAAGGTTATGCTTCTTATTTTCTTTTCAGTTGCATTTTTCAGGTATCTTTTTTTTCTAGTATACCTTGACCATCCTTTTCCTTTCAGACTTCCAAATCAGTTATAAGTATAATCTCATATTTAAATTTTTTTTTCCTTTGAACAGCTGATCATAAATGTGTTGGGGTGGGTGTGTGTTTATGTATATACTTGGTCTGATATGCTTGGCTTTAATTACATCACCTCACTTTATATTATGTTTTCACTATATAGTTCTTCCTTTTACTCTTCCTTTAAAGTATTTGATTTGCACTGCCTTTGTCTTGTTTGCTGTATGTGTGTCTCGCTTCGGACAATTTGGAGGGGGCTTATATTCACGACTTATTTCTTCTTGTGATCTTATTTATTGCTTTATATGTACTATCAGCTTTTCTTTTTAAATTTTTTTTCTAATTTAAATTCAATCAGCCAATATCTAGTACATCAGCTTTTCTCTAATGCTGTAGTTTGGTTATTTCATGTGAATGATAAGGACAACATAAATAATTAATAATTTCTGTTTTCTCCTCCTACCCATCCTAACTCTAGTTTTGGTTGGCCCTATTGTTTTTTGTATCTCTCTGTATAACACTATTTATGTCTGGCTTCACATTAGAATTTTCAGAGTTAGGGGTGGAGGGAAGGCCTTTTAAAACACAGTGTTGTCTAGGTCTCACCTGCGAGGATTCCGGTGGTCCGAGTTGGAGCCTGTGTCTTATCATTTACAAAACTCCTAGTGACGCTGATGTGTAGCTGATGCTGAAAACCAGTCAGTGGATAAATTTTAGAGCTTTAACTAAAATGCATCCTCATCAGTCTCTATTCTGGATATGGCTCTGCTGCACTTTGCAAGTAGGAAATTTCTCTAGTTCACAATGAGGCCATGACAATGTGGCAGTTCATCTGTGTACGTGTGTGGGCATCTGCATGTTTGTGTGTAGACTTTTTTTTTAGTCTGCGTTAGCCATCAATACTTGTCAAATGACGATATTTGGCAGGTCCAGGGCATTGTGCTACTCTGTTTTCTCTTCACCTTGCAATCTCTGCTGCCTGCTTTTTGCGTAGTTTGGGCCTTTGTTTATAATGATATCCCCCGTCCAGCGCCTGTCCCGCAATACTACTAACCAAGTTTCAAGGAGACTATGACAGCAAGTCCATGCAGCACAACCTTGAAACTTCAAGCATGAAATCCTTGGTTTTGCCCCTGTTTTGGAGGCTTATTTGGTTTACTTCTTCTGAAAAATCTGCTGATTCTGTGTCCTCTATGGTAGTCTTTTTCACTTAATACCTACGGTTGCTCTTTTCACACAATGTGTGTAGAGTTAAAGATCTGTGCTGCTTCAGTAAAGATATATATGTGTATGTATACATATTAGAGAGAGAGAGCAAGTGTGCAGTGAGGTGGGGGTGGCAGAAAGAGAGGGAGAGAAAGAATCTTAAGCAGGCTCCACTCCTAGCCCCATCTCAGGACCCTGAGATCATGACCTGAGCCTAAATGAGGAAGAGTCAGACGCTTAACCAACTGAGTCACCCAGGCACCCTAAGTTTTTATTTAAATTCCAGTTAACACAGTGCAATATTAGTTTTAGGTACAATTTAGTGAGTCAGCACTTAGATACAAGACCCAGTGCTCATCACAAGTTTACTCCTTAATCCCCAAACATTATTTAACACCATTCCATTCACCTCCCTCCCTCCCAGTAACCATCAGTTTGTTTTCTAGAGTTAAGGATTTGTTTCTTGGTTTGCCTCTCTCTCTCTCCTTTTCCCCAATGATCCTTTATTTTGTTTCTGAAACCAGAGACAGAGACATACTGTAAGAGACTTAATTGTAGGAAACAAACTGAGGGTTGCTGGAGGGGGGGGATGGGGTAACTGGTTGATGGACATTAAGAAGGGCATGTGATGTGATGAGCACTGGCTGTTATATAAGACTGATGAATCACAGATCTATACTCCTGAAACAAATAATACATTATATTTTAATTAATTGAATTTAAATTTTAAAAATTTCATGTATGAGTGAAATCATACGGTATTTGTCTTTCTCTGACTTATTTCACTTAGCAATGGCAAATGACAAAATCTTACAAATGGCAAGATTTCATTCTCTTGTCAAATAGGCTGAGTAATATTCCTTTATATATTTAGATATGGCTATCTATATATATGCATCACATTTTCTTTACTCATTCTTCCATTGATGGACATTTGGGTTCCTTCCATAATTTGGCTATTGATGGTAATGCTGCTATAAAAATCAGGGTGCATGTGTTTCTTCAAATCAGTATTTTTATATCCTTTGGGTAAATACCTCATAGTGCACTTGCTGGATCATAGGTGGTTCTGTTTTTAACGTCTTGAGGGGCCTCCACACTGTTTTCCAGCATGGCTGCACCAGTTTGCAGTCCCACCAACAGCGTCAGAGGGTTCCGCTTTCACCACATCCTCTCTAACGCTTGTTGTTTCTTGTGTTGCTGATTTTAGCCATTCTGACAAGTCCGAGGTGATACTTGCATTGAATTGCCCTGATGATGAGTGATGTTGAACATCTTTTCATGTGTCTCTTGGCCATCTGTATGTCTTCTTTGGGAAAATGTCTCTTCATGTCTTCTGCCCATTTTTTAATTGGGTCACTTATTTTTAGGATATTGAGTTTTATAAATTCTGTATATATTTTGAATACTAACCCTTTATCAGATATGTTGTTTGCAAATGTCTTCTCTCATTCCAGGTTGCCCTTTAGTTTTGTTGTTTCCTTTGCTGTGCAGAAGCTTTTTATTTTGACGTAGTCCCAATAGTTTATTTTTGCTTTCCTTTCCCTTGCCTCTGGAGACAAATCTAGAAAGAAGTTGCTAGGGTCGATATCCAAGAGGTTGCTGCCTGTGTTCTCCTCTAGGATTTTAATGATTTCTGGTATTTTATTTTTATCTTCCATGCATTTTGAATACTTTTTGTGTATGGTGCAAGAAAGTGATCCAGTTTCATTCTTTTACATGTGGCTGTCCAGTTTTTCTAAAACCATTTGTTGAAGAGACCGTCTTTTTCCCTTTGGATATTATTTCCTGCTCTGTAAAAGTTTAATTAACCATATGGTTATGAGGCCACTTCTGGGTTTTTTAATTCTGTTTTTGTGCCAGTACCATACTATTTTGATCACTATAGCTTTGTAAATAACTTGAAGTCCGGAACTGTGATACCTCCAGCTTTGTTTTGCTTTTTCAAGGCTTGTTTGGCTATTTGGTCTCTTTTGTCGTTCCATAAAAATTTTAGGATTGTTTGTTCTAGCTCTGTGGAAAATGCTATTGATATTTTGATAAGGATTGCATCAAATGTATAGGTTGTTTTGGGTAGTGTAGACATATTAACAATATTTTTTTTTCAACAGTAATTTAATTATGGCCAGAAAATTTGTTGTAATTTAATTATGGCCAGAACTATCTAAATATTTTTGCCCAATAAATATTCTTAACTGTGTATGGGAATATGTATGCATGTTTGAAAGTTACCATTTTCACTGAAATTTCACTAAAAAGACAGTAAGAGGAATGTTCACTAGGATCTTGAGCCAAGATTTTCTAAAGAAAAGGTATGTTATATTGTTTTCCAGAAGTACAAAGTTAATGTAAAGCAAGTCAGAGAAGATAGGAGGTGAGGAAGAAGCAGTGAATTTATAGGTATATAATACTGTCCAGGGCTGCAGGGTTTCCTTTGGTTTACCTATGCTATAGACACTATAATGCAGAAACCATCTTTATCAGCATGTGTCACAGGTATCTTAAATCAATAGCTGTAAAACTCATCTCAGAATCCACTGAGATTCTCTTAATTCTATGTTGCAAAACACCCCATAGCCTACGTCAGAAATGTTGGAGGTGGGGCGCCTGGGTGGCTCAGTGGGTTAAGCCGCTGCCTTCGGCTCAGGTCATGATCTCAGGGTCCTGGGATCGAGTCCCGCATCGGGCTCTCTGCTCAGCAGGGAGCCTGCTTCCTCCTCTCTCTCTCTCTGCCTGTGTCTCTGCCTACTTGTGATCTCTCTCTGTCAAATAAATAAATAAAATCTTTAAAAAAAAAAAAAAAAAAAAAAAAAAAAAGAAATGTTGGAGGTACTTCTTCATGTAAGGTAGGATTCTACATCCTACAAACCCCTCTACTCTGTTTTCTTCTATTTGTACCCGCTGCAACTATCCTATGTTGTGGTAATACCATTTAACAGTTGCAAATAACCTCTTCACTAAAACTCTTGCTTGGAATACTCAATTATCTAACTTGTATCAGTAATTTGAAAATGCAAATCTGATCACCTCTTTCTAATATCTCCTTATTGATTTTTGGATAAACTAAAACTTAATATTGTTCATTAGGAAGTTCATTGTTAGGCAAGCTGTATTTGCCCTTCCATCTGCATTCCTTTTTAAAAGTTTTTGCCCTTGGGTTTTACCTATGAGCAACATAGAGGATATTTAACTTCTCACAAGTGCAGATATCTCTTTCAACTTTGGAACTTACAACAACTTTAGAGATTAGGCTTAAAACAAAAATAATGTAAATTTTATAAACTATGGACCAAAAACTTAATGTGGAATTCATAATTATGAGCAACATCTGAGCCAGTTAGTCAAAAAAAGATTGGAATTGATATTATTTGTTATTATTTGACAAATATATTTGTATTAATGTTTAATACATTCTTAATTAAATTTCTAATCTACTATACTAATCATATTTGTGATTCACACAAGTTGAGGAAAGTGGAGAATATATTACTTAGATGACAAAAAATACATCAGCATGATGCAGGGAAGGTCTTACCTTGGGGCTTTCCGCCTCAGTAGGGAAGTCTGAGTAGAAAGAAACCACTAAAACAAGAGCAAACTTGGGGGGGGCGGAAAAAAACCCACAGAAGAAGGCATGAGTCATCAGATTTAAAGATATCCAAAAATTCCAAAAGCAGAAGGAATATAAGAAACTGAATGCCTGGCAATTTTTTTATTTGTAGCTCCATATTTTACCTTGCTGGGTGCTAGATATTTTTCATTCCTAATAATATTCTTGAGCTTTATTCTGGGAAGCAGTTAAGTTATTTGGGAACAGTTTGATAATTTTGTGTCTTGCTTTTAAGCTTTGTTAGCATTTAGTGTAGGGCTAATTTTGTCTCCCTGCTGACGCACAACGCTCAGTACTCCATCCAAGCCCCAAGTTTTCACACCCCGGCTGATGAGAAGAGAAATTATTCTGGCCCTGAGTGTGATCTCCAATTATTGTTTCATCTATCTTTCCAGGCTTCAGGGAGTTTTTCATCCACATGCCTGTACTTTTTTAAATTAAGCGTTTAATTTTGAGATAATTGTAGATTCGTAAGCAGTTGGAAGATACAATACAAAGAGCCCATGTATCCTTTGTCCAGTCCTGCCCAGTGGTCTCAGTGATGACTTTTGGCAAAACTGTAATACTGTTTCCTACAGCAGGATACTCATATTGATACAGCTGAGATACAGAGCATGTTCCTCACCATGAGGATCCCTGAGGCTACACACTTCCCTTCCTCCCTGCCCCTTCACCCCTTTTCGTACTTAAACTCTGGGAAACATTAATCGATTCACCATTTCTAAAGCTTTCCATTTAAAGAATATTATACAAATGGAATCATATAATATGTAGTATTTTGTGTTTGACTCTTTTCACGCAGTACAGTTATCTGGAGATTCATCCAGGTTGCTGCACATTTCAGTAGCTCATTCTTTTTATCACTGAATAGTGTTCCATGTACGAATAAACAACAGGCTTTTTAAACTAGTCACCTGCTAACAGACATCTGGGTTGATTATTCCTTTCTGACTATTACAAATAAAGCTGCCATGAATAACTATAATAAGGCTTTTGAGTTGACATAGGTTTTTACTTCTCTGGGATATATGCTTCAAAATGTAATTCCTAGGTCACATGTGAGTTACAAGTTTAGTTATTTTAAGAAACTGACAGATTGTTTTTCAGAATTGCTGTGCTGTTTTTTATATTCCCACCAGCAATGTCTGAGTGATTCATTAGAACCTGGATCTGTAGAAAGCATGTCCTCACCAGCATTTGGTATTGACAGATATTTTTAACTTTTAGCCACTCTGTTAGGTATGTAATGACAGTTTATTGTGGTTTTAATTTAAATTTCCCTAATGGCTGATGATGTTGAATATCTTTTCATGTGCTAACCTGCCAGCTGTGTATCTTCTTTGATGAAATGTCCTTTAAGTCTTTTGCACGTTTGTATTTTTTACTTTTGTGTTTTGATAGTTCTTTCTTTGTTCTAGATATTAGCCCTTTGTTAAATACATAGTTCACCAATATTTTCTCCTTCTCTGTAGCTTATCTATTCATTCTCTTCCAGATCCCTTCATAGAGTAAAAGTTTTTAATTTTTTGACATTTAATTTGTCAAACTTTCCCTTCATAGGTCAAACTTTTCAGTGTTAAGTTTGAGAACTCTTTACCTGGACGTAGAGCCTGAAAATTTTTTCCTGTTCTTTTTTTCCTATAAGTTTTATAATTTTACACTTTATTCTTACATTCATGACCCATTTTGAGTTAATTTTTATATATTGTGTGAGACTTAGGTCAAGGTTCATTTTTTTGTCTGTACATTTCCAGATTATCCATCACCATTGTTGAAAGGCTATCTTTCCTTCTTTGAATTGTTTTTATCATGGAATGGAAAGTTAGAATGATGTTCAAAATGTTATAAAGAGATTTTTAAAAAATTACTTCTTCGTGAAAAAGAAAACTTGATACATGGTAAAAATTTGAGATGTAAATCATACAGAAAAATAAATAAATAAATAAAACAAAATTGACTATTAAGACACAAAGGAAATAGAAAAGAAGCAATCTAAAAGAGGAGGAAGAGGAAAAGGGACAGAAAATAATAAAAAAAAAATCTCAAAATTAGCCTCTCGGAGACTTTTGAAAAAATTGTGTAATCCATGATATAAGAACAAGGTGTTGTGAAATACAGGTAAAGAAATAGTTTTTGAGGGCGCCTGGGTGGCTCAGTGGGTTGGGCCACTGCCTTCGGCTCGGGTCATGATATCAGGGTCCTAGGATCGAGTCCCGCATCGGGCTCTCTGCTCAGCGGGGAGCCTGCTTCCTCCTCTCTCTCTCTCTGCCTGCCTCTCTGCCTACTTGTGATGTCTCTCTGTCAAATAAATAAATAAATAATCTTAAAAAAAAAAAAAGAAATAGTTTTTGAATTTAAAAATAACTGCTATATATCTTTTTATAAAAGCTATTGATAGGATATTTTTGTGAAATGAGAAAAGTAAAATCCAAATTTAATATCATCACATATTTAATTATAGTCAAATTCCATCATACCTCTAATGAACACATTGTCAGAAATTATATTCATAGCTATAGCACCTGATGATGAAATGTGGCTGAGACTTTTTTGTAATGAATTAAAGTGAAAATTGCTTTGATCTCAAGAAGAAAAGCAGTGCCCAGATATAACCTTCATCTTCTAAGCTCCAGAATTATTAGAGGGATCATTTTATTTTGCTGGACTATTTGTGAATTTATTTATTTTTTAAATACATTGACAGATTTTAGAATCTTAAAGTGAAAAGTATGATCAAAAGGTAATGGCATTTTTATAGGACATCAGAGAAGTCAAATCTAGAGTTCAGTGTACTTTTGCCCTTTTGTTTACCAAAAATCCAAAAATGTCATATCATATAATCATAAACCAACAAAGCACTGTTTATAGAGAAAACTGCCACTCTGAGATTGGCAGATAAATCTTGTGTTGTACAGGATTTTGCTTTTAGTGGATTTCCTTGTCACCTAATTAATAAAGCCCTGTTAAAACAGGGGTCTGTACGTAAGTTTTCATAAATGATATGCATTGGGAAAGACTAGACCTGTACTGAAATTTATTTGTTGTCTTCTAACAGGTTAAATATTCAGGGCAACAAACAATTTTCAATGATACAGAGTTTGTTATATATAAAACACCTGGAGATCGGATCATAATCCCAGTTCTGCCAGCAATTGATGACAACCTTGAGAAAGTATATGTATTTGATTACTCAACTATTGCCTTGTAAAATAAAGGTATATTTTATATTTGACATTTTAATGGGACTTTGTTGCAGATATCATCTGAAATATGTACATATTACAGTGATGGATATCGTGATCCCTGTCAGAATTTCTAAACCCTTCATATATATCCTGATCCTTGGATGATGGTTTTTCCATAACTACCAGTTAACCGTTATTAGCAACCTTGAAGATATCTTTTTTTGTATTAGAATACAATGTGGTTCCAAAATCTATATAATCTCATGATTATTTTCAAATATCATTAAATCTTCATACACAGATAGATCCATATGCTCTGTTTTGTTATCCATTCAAGTACTCATCACTATAACTCTACAGAGGAACATAACCCATTGTTTATAGAGCCAATGAACTCCACAAAGAAAATAAAAGTAGTTGCTCCTTTTTCATCATGTAGACTCTCTTCAGCTTTCTTTTGTATAAAATTATAGTGTGAAAAAATATGTATATAGGTAATCCCTCAATAAACTATTTTGTACAGTAAGTGTTTATATATCTATTTACCCTAACATTTACCTTCTATGATACTTTTTCTTTCCTGAATTTCCATTTTTTTTCCCTAGAATCATTTTTCTTTTGCCTGAAGAATTTTAGTATTTCTTTTAATACCAGGTACTTTCTAGGAGCTGAGGGGAAGGGAAGATAGGGAAGTGATAACAAATGGCAAAAAATTTCAGTTAAACAAGATGAAAATTTTCTAAAAATATGCTGCACAATACTGTGTGTTATATAGGCAATGATACTATATACTTAAAGTTTTGTTGACATTGACCTGTTGGCAACAAATTAATTTGCTTAGTTTTTTGAGAAAGAAATTTTTTTTTCCTTCATATTTGAGGACATTTTTATTAGGTCTATATCTCTAGGTTGGCAATAGCATACTTTTAAAGTTTTAAAGATGTTCTTTATCAGCTACTAGTTTAATTGCCTACCTTTGAAGAAAGCATAGTATTCCTTGCCTTTGACTGCTTTTAAAGATATTTTCTTGTTATATTTGGTTTTCAGCAATTTCACTGTGATGTGTTTAGGTGCGGTTTTCTTCATATTTATTTACTTGGGTTTTGTAGAATTTCTTTATTTTCTGGCTCGATGACTTTTTTCAGTTTTGGAAAGTTCTTGACCACTATTTCTTTAAGAATTTCTCCTTTCCCTTTCTTTTCTCCAGTCTGGGATGCTAGTAATGTTAGACATTTCAGTGTGTCTTTTATGTTTCTCTCTAAAGATAATTTGTCTTTCATTTGCCAGGCTCAGAGGAGCAGATCACCCCAACCCAATTTAAGACAGAGCTGCTGATTTCATGTTCTGGAGTCTCATTTTGCTTTCCTTCCTTACTCCCTTCCCTCCTCCTCTTCATCTTTCCTTCCTCTCTCTCTTCTGTCTGTCTGTCTCCCATATCTATATAGCCATATATCTATCTATAATTTTTCATGGTTTCCCTCTTCTTAGACTCACCTTCACTCCTGTCTCGTAGCCCTTCATTAGTTGCAAATGTGTGTTCTGGAATTTGTACAGGATCTCTCTTATTTAGTGATTTCTGGATCTTAATTTTTGTGTTCTCAATATGATCCACTATCTTCCCAAATCTCTCTTCTGTATTTCGGATGGCTTCTTAATCCCTTACCCTTGGCAAATACATTTTTTTTTGTGTGTGTTTGTTTGTTTGTTTTAATTTAAATTCAATTAATTGACATATAGTATTAATTTCAGAGGTAGAGGTCATTGATTCATCAGTCTTGTAGAACACCCAGTGCTCTTTACATCCCGTGCCCTCCTTAATACCCATCACCCAGTTACCCCATCCCTCCACCGCCCTCCCCTCCAACCCTCCACAAATGTCTTAACAGAAAATCCTATGTGAAGTATCTGTTTTACTTCTCTGTGTTGCCCTTTCTTAGGGATCTAGTTCATCAATTTCTGGATACCTTGGCAACCGCAAACTCAATGTTTATCTCTGAGTTTCTCAAAAGTTGCTGCAAGTGTCCTGGATTTTTCATCTGTTTGCAGAGGTCCTTTAAAACACTTTTTAGTGTTTTGCCTCATTCCAAAACTTGGTAAGCCTCCCAAGGGCAAAGTGGCATGCTGAAAATTGGAGTTACCTGCACGTGCTTCCCTAGTTTCTAAGATCTGACCCGTCAGTCACTGGCTGCATTAGGAACTACCCAATGCCTCCAAACAGAGGCTGGGCTAATAATAACGAGTGTGTAACCCTGAGCCGTGAGCAAAGGAAGGAACAACACAAGCAGAGCAACATTCTGTGCAGAGTCCAAACAAAATGTAAGGGTAAAATATGAGTAACATGTCTATAGGAAAAGGACTATTTTGCTTCAACTAAAGCATAATATGAAAAAGAGTTGGTGTTCTGTACAATTAGAGAGAAGGGAGCCAGAACACATAAAGAGTTTTATGCTATTTTAAAGTGCTAACATTCTTCCCTTAACCTCCACCAGTCAAATGTAGAGAAATGGTAGCAACCTAGCATCTGAGTATTTGTCCCCACATGGAGGCTATAATACTCTGCACTTTTATTTTTTTTTATTTCTGCTCTAAGTTGCTCTTCCAGCTCTGTTCTTCAAGTATCAGCATCAAGTGCATTGAATTAGAGTGAATAAATAAAGAAATTAAAAAAAAAGAATATAGCATTACAAAAGAGTAGTTCACAATTTTTTTTCCAAAGCAATTTGGTCACAGGTATTGCATCTCAAAATATTTGGTCATATTTTATGCTTTACTATTCATTTCAACCTGAGAATCTTCTGAAGTAGATTATTTAAATATAAATTGGCAGTTTATATATACCTGTAAGGTATATAAGGTGACAGGTATGTGTTCTTCCTAGTAAATAATTTTATCCTGGAAACAGAAACTTTATCTGCTTTTGCTTCGAATATGCTGTAAGCAAACCAAATGTGTTTTTCTCTGACAAGAATTTTTTTTAAAACTTTTCTTAGTTGTAAACTTTTATCTGGTCTATATTGTAGCTTTCTAAACTTGATAATACTGGCTTCCATTTAAACAATAACATATAAGCCATGTCAACAATATCTGACATTCACAAAATGGGTAATCGAGAAGTAATATTTTTTTTCTTGGTTTATAATCCCCTTAATCCTTCAGAAACCATCACAAATCCAAATCATGTTCTCAGTGTTAAGTTTTGTGCTGGGATCTCATCTGTAGTAGATAAAAGAGCTATAAGATTATATGCTGCAAGATGCTTCCCTAGAGGACATGAAACAGCAGGTGTGAAAGAAAAAGCCTAAGCTGTCCAGATTTTGCTTTGCATTATGTGAAAATAGTCTCTACAGATACTTCTCATCAGTATCAGGGTGTTTATTGTCATGTCATTTGGTTTCCATTTCTTGTTGCTCAAATTGTATAATATCAGGACTTTGTTATTTTCAGAAGATAGGTTTCTGGAATTATATTGTTAAAAATGCATGACGGCAGCATTAGCAAGGTACTGAGTGTCCTGTGATCATTTATAAAGCATATAACTACACTTGATTTGGTGGGGATTCTTTCTCATGTTCTGTGGCCTGTATGAACAAACGGATCATTCTGAATAATGTGTACCATATTAAACCATGTTTAGTAGTTTTCAACCCTATTATTCAGAAATGTATCATTCAGTAATACGGGAAGTCTTCTTTTATTTTTAAATTCCAGTATAATTAACAGTGTTATCTTACTTTCAGGTGTACAATATACTGATCCAAAAATTGTATGTATTACTCAGTGCTCATCATGACAAGTATACTTTTTTTTAAAGATTTTATTTATTTATTCGACAGACAGAGATCACAAGTAGGCAGAGAGAGAGGAGGAAGCAGGCTCCCTGCCGAGCAGAGAGCCTAATGCGGGCTGGATCCCAGGACCCTGAGATCATGACCTGAGCTGAAGTCAGAGGCTTAACCCACTGAGCCACCCAGGCACCCTGACAAGTGTACTCTAATTCTCTTTCACCTACTTCACTCATCCCCCATCCATCTCCCCTCTGGTAATCACCAGTTTGTTTTCTATGTACTAGTCTGTGTTTTTGTTTGTCTTGTTTTTCTTTGTTCATTTGTTTTATTTCTAAAATTTCTAATATGAGTGAAATCTTATGGCATTTGTCTTTCTCTGACTTATGTCACTTAGCGTTATACCCTCTAGATCCATCCATGTTCTTTTTTATGGCTGAATAATATTCTACACATGTGGATGTACATACACACATGTATATACACACATCTTCTTTATCCAGTCATCTATCACTGGACAGTTGGGTTGCTTCTATAATTTATCTACTGTAAATAATGCTTCAATAAACAGAGGGGGGCATATATCTTTTCAGATTCGTGTTTTCATATTCTTTGGGTAAATATCCACCAGTGTAATGACTGGGTCGTATGGTAATTCTATTTTTTGAGGAACCTCCGTGCTGTTTTCCACAGTGGCTGTACCAGTTTGCATTCCCACCAACAAGGTTCCTTTTTCTCCACATCCTCACTCACTTGTTGTTTCTTATGTTGCTGATGATGGCCATTCTGACAGGTGTGAGGTAATATCTTGGTGCGATTTTGATTTGCATTTCCCTAATGATTTGTGATGATGAGCACCTTCTCATGTGTTGGTTGGCCAATACAGGAATTCTTGTGTGGCATATTTCAACCTCATTTAGAAGAGACACCTTTTATTAACTTCATATAAGGAAGAGTATATGCAAAATTCCGTGCTCTTACGTTATCTGGTCCTCAACAATAGATAAGGCTTTGGGCTTTGGGGATGTTTGGTGCTTTACATTATAAGCTTCAGAGTATCTGCAGAAGATGAAGGATACTCCAAACTTCAGGACAGAATAGACTTTCTTTATTCAACATCTAGGGTGGCTATGAATAAAATCTTGATATAACACTGTGATTCACAGTGGCCTTCTGAGACTCCTTTAAATGGGTTTGCCCTTCTATAGGGTGCCTCGGAGATACAGAGCTTTCCCCATGTTACAGCGTGCAAAATATCAGAGCTAGCCTCAAGCTGTAGAAGGCCCACTGGTGCAGGATATACACTGCGGTGTACCCACCGGCCAGCCTTTTGGGTCTTTTTTCTATTCAGGCGTGCTATGACTTGTGCAAGATTGTCACCATCAATAAAGTGGAGGAGAGATTGAAAATGCAATGTAAAGGGGGTTGTTAAAGTCTATCCTATGGGATAGTTTACGTTTCCAAGTATTCTTTCTGATTTACTCAACATTCATTCTGAGTATATTTTACTTATATTATTCTTACTTCTACTTCTTCTTTATCTTCTAAAACTAAACTCTGGACATACTCGGACTTCTAGGAATGTAGTTGCTGAGGCCTTGTGGAAGATTCAAGGGGTGGGTGACGGTGCTCCTCAGGTCGCATATTCCCCCCACCTTTTTTTTTTTTTTTTCTCACATGTTCACTGCTCAGGACAGGATTATGACAAATTTTACCATAGAAAAATTCACGCAAGTGTACTCCAATTGAGCAAGAGGAATTCTAAGCATATCTGTGAAATCACTTTACTTACTAGTCAGACTTTAATATTGTTTCAAATAATGGTTACTGGCAAGTACTTTTACTCTTTTTAAATCACTAGCAATATTTTGGAAGGGGTTCCTAAAAACTGCCTTTTAAACATAAATTCAAAAGGTGCATTATTTTCAGTTCTTTTAGAATACAGATTCTCTTTTGCAGGACACATTATTCTCTTTACTTAAAAAAGATGATAATTTTAATCATCTCCTTTTGAGGACAAGGAATAGATAGTCCATTGTTATTCTACTCAAGTGTAGCTTGTTTCTCTTCCTGTCTAATTAAAAAAAATTTATATTAATGAGGTCAAAATGGAAAAAAAGAACTATGAATATAAAATGATCATCGGAGAAAACACTACCACTCTCATTTCATATTTTTGTCTACATCTCCTTATCATCACACAATCAACCTCCACTGTAAATTGTTTTAACTCTTACCTTCCCTTTAGTGTGGCTTCCTTGGTAATAGAAATTAGCCTTTATGTTTCTATTCCAATTGACTAAAACAATATCCAGTAGATGTGAGTGGAACAAAAGGAAAGGGTTGTAAATGAAAGGAAACTTTTATGGTGGAAAGATCTGTTGTACTAGCATTCCAAGAGAAACCTCTTCTTGTCCGGGGCTTGGGTTTTATATGTCATAAAATTCCCAATTTGTTCACAAAATTTAGGAAGTAGACATGTGTGGTTGAAAGCAATTATCTGAATTGGGGGACTGTGCCATTCAAATCTCCAAGTACATTTTCAGTTTTAAAAATAATACAGACCTGGGGATAAAAATATATGTATATAAAAAATATATGTTTATAAAAAAAAAAAAAAAAATAATACTAATGTGCGGGGGCCTGGGTGGCTCAGTGGGTTAAGCCGCTGCCTTCGGCTCAGGTCATGATCTCGGAGTCCCGGGATCGAGTCCCACATCGGGCTCTCTGCTCAACAGGGAGCCTGCTTCCTCCTCTCTCTTTCTCTGCCTGCCTCTCTGCCTACTTGAGATCTCTGTCTATTAAATAAACAAATAAAATCTTTAAAAAATAAAAATAATAATAATAATAATGTGTAATTTCACATTTTGGTAATGAAAATAAAAATATTAAATATTTTGTCTAAAATTACAAAGATAATAATGGTTTAGATTGGCTCACCAGAGTTTTACTGGTATCTGGCAATAATGTCAGTACATTTTATATGCTATCTTAATTAACCTCCAAACCAAATAACCCTCATCCCCCTGTTGTAGGTATTAGGCTTGATGACCTTTCACCATTAAGATACAAGGATTTTAAGTAACTTAGTAATTGATGGAGCCAAGTTTTGTATCTGACGGATTAGAACCTAGAATCTATACATTTAGATTAGATTGTAACATTATATAAATAAAAGCTATGCCTTATATAGAACAGGGGGAAATAATGGAAAAAAATAGCTAATTACATTTTCGCCTGAAATTTAAGCATTGGGTTTTAAATTTATTATTTTCTGTATTTTCAGGTATGATCATGTAAAATATCAAAAGTGAACAAAGTGTTCCTGTAAAAACTACCATTTGTATTATTCAAATATGTGCATAAATATGAGAAACTTATCATTGATGATTTAATGACCTTTGATCAAATAAAAATCTGTCAATTCCACAATTATCTTTCTTTATTTAAAGGATAAGTACAAAGTATTTACTAAATGTTCTCATATCACACATTAGATAGCTTTTTATGATGAATATACAGAAAGGAACCATGTCTCTGTTGATAAGAAGAGGTTTTTGAAAAACGACTTTTGCTTCTTACTGTGATAATCTAGGTTACAGTAGACTTTTTTTTTTCTTCAGAATATAGTTTAAAAAACTGGGTAATATTCTCAGCACAAAGCAAACAAACATCTGTTTAAAGGCATTGTTGAAACAGTGAGCCAGGTGAGTTAGTCAGCTATCTTCTGATTTCTAAGCAGCGGAACTGGAGAATGAGAGGAGCCAGGAGGAAATTCTTCTCTAAAAGGGAAACGGTACAGTTTTCTATGTTGTGGCCTGTCATACATCCCCTTAGACATATTCAGCTTATTCATAGCTATATGATGCTGCTGTCATTGTAACTGTTATTTTTACAATTTTTTTTAATGTCAGTAATAGGAAACAATTTTCATGTATCAACCTGTATCCTGTAATTTTACTGAACTCACTTACTGATTTCAGTACTTATCTGGAGGTACTCTTACTTTTCATGTTAGCTGCAAAAAATGGGAAGTTTTATTTCTTGCTTTGCAATCATTGTACCTTTATTTCTTTCTCTTTTCTTACTGCTTAAGCTATGATTTCTAATTCATTGTTCAGTAGAAGGGGTCATAGAAGATACCCTCCCTTTCCTTCAGGAAAATGGCTTTTGACATTTCACCATGAAATGTGATATATGCTGTATGTGTTTTTGGAGATTGCCTTTATAACATAAGGGAGTTTTCCTCCATCATTTATTTTTTACATATATTTATGAAGAAAATGGTGAATTTTATGGAAGACTAATAAGATTACATGATTTTTCTCCTTTATTTTTTCATTGTTGTGAAATACATACATTAGTTTTAAAATGTTAAACTGTATTACGTACCTGAAATAGTCATGATATTTTCTCATATTATACAATCTTGGATTTTAATAATTAATATTTTGTTTTTTACAGTTTTATTTGTTTTCTATCACACTTCAATTATCATTCAGCTAAAATATTTTCTAATTTTAGTTGTAGTTTCTTTTTTGATCCATGGGTTATTTAGAAGGGCATTGATCAATTTCTGAACCTTTGGTGAGTTGTTTGGATACATTTTTATTATTGACTTGGCTTGATTTCAATCCTTTGAAATTTGTTTGTACCAGAATTTTGACATAGTATATTGTTGACTATGGTAATATCCCACATGGATTTGAGAGTAATATATATTCTTAAGTTATTGAGTTGTTCTATATTTACTAAGTTGATCATGTCTCATAATCATTTTTTTAAATTTTTCTATAGCTTACAGATATTTCATCTTTCTATTTTTATCAGCTGTACCTCTTCTTTTAGTTCTGGTAATTAACATTAATGTCTACATATTTAGAACTGTTATATATTCCTGATAAGTGAACATTTTCATTATTACATTTAATATTTTATTTATTTATTTGACAGAGATCACAAGTAGGCAGAGAGGCAGGTAGAGAGAAAGAGGGGGGAGGCAGGCTCCCTGATGAGCAAAGAGCCCGATGCGATGCGGGGCTCGATCCAAGGACCCTGGGATAATGATCTGAGCCCAAGGCAGAGGCTTTAACCCACCGAGCCACTCAGGTGCCCCACTTTCATTATTTTTAAATGCCCCATTTATCTTAAAGTTAATTGTTTCTGGTATTAGAGTCAAGCAAACTTTGATTAGCATCTGCACATTCTATACTTTTTTAACTTTTAACTTCCAACCTTGATTTTACACCTGAGGTGTATCTCTCATTAAAGGGGTAAAAATAAAATCCCCAAAACAACAGAACACTGCCAACCTTTTTGGTTCTGTGACACTCAAGTTATGAAAATCTTGCAAGTTATGAGTAAGGGAAAAAAGTAAAAGCTGTTGATTTATATAGAGAGGTTATAAAGTATTACTTCTGAGAAATAATTTGCATTTTATTCTTATATACTCTAAAAATGTCATCATTATTTTCTCACACAAACATATAGTATTAATAATTAATAAAATAGCTCTTTCTTTAGTTTAAATTTGATAAGAAGTTATTTATTTAATTATTTATTTTTTAAGATTTTTTATTTATTTGTCAGAAAGAGAGAGAGAGAAAGCACACAAGCAGGCAGAGAGGCAGGCAGAGGTGGAGAGAGAGGCAGGCTCCCTGCTGAGCAAGGAGCCCAATGTGGGACTTAATCCCAGGACCCTGAGATCATGACCTGAGCCAAAGACAGTGGCTTAACCCACTGAGCCACCCAGGCATTCAGAAGTTATTTATTCTTAAATAATTATTTTATCCAGTTTTGCAATGGGGTTCCTGATTACGGTTTTTTCATAACTAAGGTGGCTTTCTCTTTCTCTAGCTTTTCCAAATATGATATTGTTATTATCTAATTAAAATCATACCATATCTCCGAATTGGTTACATAGTAATGCCATTTCTTTAATGTGTGAAAATACAGTTCCTACCTAGAGCCCCTAATTCTTCTTTTTAAAAATTCCTTAATCCTAAATTGTAATTCTTTGAACTAAGCATGTGTGTGTGTGCTTTGAGCAATTTAATCCTCACACCAGTCGAGCCATTTCCATGGTGCTCTTAGAATGCTCCTGTTTCTTTAACACTGTGAACCAGTATATTTCTTTGGGGGAGAAATATTTGCCTGCACCTCTCTTCTCCATTCTAGTAAATGTAAACTCCTAAACACCTAACCACCAAATATCCTGCACTCATTTCTGTGACTAACATTTATTAAATCCCTTATCTGTTCACTAGAAGTAATTTTGAGGGCAAGGATTATGGTTTTCACCTTTATATCTGTAATTACTAATACCTATATAACAGTGAAGAGTTTTTGCAAAGTGGATGAATTCTTTTTAAAATAAAAAGGCGTATCTTAAAGTATTGTGTGCAACTAGCAGCGTCCACTAGCAGCACTGGTTTGAAATAGGAGTTGACAATAAAATGCATGATTCACAATAGGCCTCTCTGAGAGTGTTTAAACCACGTTACTTCGAGAAGCCAACATCTGTGGAATCCTTAGCTTTTATAAAGCTAGTGACAACCTGCCCACTCATGCACCGATGACTGGTGTGACTAGTCTTGTAGTCCTTTTACACATGTGACTAGCCCTTTGTAGCTGCATGTTATTACCTTGGATTGCTCATTACTTGACAACGGGTGAAAGTCTGGTACATAGTTCTCATCTTGTTTCTGGCATAAGTAAGCTCTAACAATTATTTTAGTTACCAAGAGTCAAAATCGTCAGGCATATTCAAAGCTAGAGGAAAGCTAACAGAGCCACTGTTAATTCTTGCGTTCTATTGCAGAGTGATTCCTTTGGGTAAATGAATTCGAGGATTTTTGGAGAAAGGAAGCTAGAAACTTTTCCAACAAGAAAGAAAAAACTGATTCCTCATGGCAAGATTGTTGAATCATGAGAGTATGTGCTTTGTTTTATAAAATAACCTGAAATGAGCAGGTTTTCAGGATCAACTTTCAGGGCCAATCCCCAACACCCAGTTTCCCAAATCATCTTGTCTATAGCTGTGACCAGCATATGAATGCAATCAGGAAAGAAGTGTATCATCTTATTAATGTTTTTAATGAGGATTGTTGATGGTTAACAAGTAGCACCAAACATAATTTCATCAATGGGTATATTGCTACAGTAATTTTTCTGTCCTTTCAGAGAATTTACCTCCTATTTATGTTGGTAATGATTATGGTATATTCAAAAAGTTCAGGGTTTCCTGAATGACTTAACGAGATATTGTTTTACTTAATACAATATTAAAGACTTTTTCCTTAATCAATAAAACAGATTTTCCAATTATAGACAATTCTTTTCTTTGGTATCACATGTATGTATGTGATACCAAGTATCTTGGGATTCTCCAGTCTCCAAATTTAGAAGATATTTTACTTTTTGTAAAACAAAATACTTACAACTCAATTAAATGTATTTGATTTTGCATACCTACATATAATTTTAGTATTATTCAAAACTTTAAGTGGCATCTATTTTTATGAGATTATAAAGATCTTTTAAATACAGCATTTATTTTTGTTATTTTGTTTTCAAGTTGTACACCTCTCTGGACTTTTGAACATTTTCCTTTTTAAAATATACTGAATCAAAAAAAAATAAAAAAATAAAATAAAATATACTGAATCATGAGATTCTATGCATAGTGGAGAAGGTGACATATTTCATTCAGAAATAAAAATGCTCAACACAATTCCCAAGAGAAGCAAATGAGAATTCCACACTGGTCACTGGGAACAGCAAACAAGACCACATTGTATTTTGTAGCTTGGCATTATGTAAAACATCACTCGTGGCTGTCTTTAGGGCATTCCCTTTGGGATGGAGCAGGCATGACTTGCTGACAACCCCTTCTTGTAAGATCATGAAAATATCCTAGGTTATTTCCAATTGTTTATAGGCATCATTTAAGAGATCACAGCTGTGGTTTCACTTGCACTTTCCATCTGTCATACACTAATTGCTTCAGAATTAACACTCTCTAAAAGGAAGCAAAGATTCTTAAGAGATGTATTTGGCCCCAAATTAGCCAGAGATGTACATAAACGTGCTCATTTTCCCATTAAGAAGAGAGCCATAGAGGAATGCTCTTCTGCTCTTGGCAGATGGTGATAGAAACTCATCAGTTACTCTCAAGCTGCCCTGCCATAATCCTAGGAAAAAAAAATTATCATCTACTAGTTAGATTTACAACACTTAAATTATGATACCTTTTAAGTAAAGGCCAGAATTATCATCAGGGGAAGATGGATTAACTGTGTTATCTATTATGTAACCAAATGCCAAAGGTGAAACATTGCATTTAGAATTTCAAGTGAACTAAAGAACCTGTAAGATTTAGGTTTCATCTCCCAAAATTATCCAATAAGCTCATTAAGCCTTTTGAGGAGGGGTAAAGTATAAATAGAAAGGCAGAGTGGCAATAATTATAGCTTTATACATATACTTAATTGGAATGAAACTCTTAAATCATGCATAATAAAGTGGTATGATTTAAGAATTTCATTCCCATTAAATGTGCATTTTAGGTTTTCATCTTAAGTGTGAACATAAAAGTTCAGCTAAATGTTATGATTTAACATGAGAACTAAAGTAGATAAAACGGAAAAAATAGGCCAAGATTCTGAGGCGAATGCTCTCCTTGATGCAACTTAGGTTTTTAAGGCAGATAGTTGGAGAAACAACTTTCCTTAGGAAAAAAATAAAACCTGTATGTGTACTTTTTAGTGAAACCTATCAGAACATTTGCTGTGCAAACAAGTTAGCTATCTCTGTAAATATATTAGCCTGTATTTCCAATTTTGTGTGTGTACATTCTGCAATTTACAGCTAAGAGGTAAATCAACAATTATCGAATTTACATCCTATGCCAGATGCAGCCTGTCTTTCTTTTGACTTGTCATTTCTTTACTTTATCTATAATTCTGATATCTATGATATCTGCCAGATCTATAGTTCTGGCAAATATTTCTCCTTCAAGCACATATCATAGAACTTCCGAAAGCTGAGAAGGTTCTGCTTACTCTCTATGTTCTCCCCTTGGATATCTTATGATAAATTCAATTTTCATGCTTAAAGGGGTGATATGAATTCTGCCATGACATATTCAGCAGGTATCCAACATCAGTCAAATGAATAATTTTTACAAAGAGGCTCTATTAAGCATTTTTATTTTCATCAATAGCACTGTAACTTGTCAGGTTTGAAAGTTTGAGGAGGCCCAGACCTATCTACTTTTAATCATAGATCCATTTAAAAAATCCATTCAAAAAATATTCTTGACTACTTTTACTTGCCACTTTTGTCTGTTAAAAGGAATACAACAAAATCCAACTAAAATTGAGAGGGGGAAAATGCAGAACTCAAGAAGTTAGGCTTAGTAAATCTTACATTTTAAAATGTTTAAATAAATGCCTTGGGCAGAGAGAATAGCAGATAATTAATTGGACTCAGAGAATCAAGTGAGGCTCTTTAGAGAATAGTTCATTTGAGTTGAGGTTGTGAAAATTATCTAAAATTTCAACAGGAAGAGAAAAATATTTCAGGTAAAATATGATTTCATCAAAGCCCAGAAGAGTCAAAGCATCAGGCATATACTGGCTAGAGCAAAGGGTCATTGAGAGACATTAACAGAAGATGAGAAGAGAAAGCTAGATTGGGAGTTGAATGGAAGCAGTCTTAATTCTATCCCCCTAAAAGTGGACGTTATTAAATAGTCATGAAGAACTAAGAGAGGAATATGCTTCAACTTCTTTTATAATGATACCTTTAGCAGCTGTTATAGAATATATTGTGTTCCTCTATAAACATTGAGTTATCTACAAATGTAAACTTATTTGGAAATAGGGCCTTTGCAGATGATCGAGTTAAAATGAAATTATCAGGGTAGACCCTAATCCAATATGACTGGTGTCCTTATAAAAAGAGGGAAGTTAGACAGAAACAGACACATACCACAGGGAAGATGATGTGAAGGTACAGAGAGAATATATAGAAGCCAAGAAATACCTGAGACTACTAGAAACAGAGGCAAGGAACAGATTCTCCCTCACAGCCCTTAGAAAGATCAGCCCTGCTGACACCTTGATTTTGTACTTCCAGCCTTTAGAATTATTAGACGATATAAACTTCTGATGTTTATGCTGCCTAATTTGTGGTAATTTGTTTTGTCATCTCTAGAAAACTAATTCAGCAGTGTTGTGGATTATGGATATAAGGGTCTGAAACTGGAGGCAGAAAAAGCAGTTGAATTATTTCAATAGTTCGCAAATAAGCAATGAGTCACAAGATGTAGAAATGCAAATATTGCTCCATATAAGAGAAGCACTTTAAAAAAGAATATGAAGAATCAAAGGAAAGAAAAAATAACAATGACTTACAGGTTTTTCTAGTTTTGTCCATTTAGTTCACTGTTGAATAAGTGACAAAGATGAGACATTCAGGAGAAGTCACCTTGAAATGGAAGAATTGATGTTATTTTAGAAATGTTTGAATTTGAAGTAATGCTGAAGCTTCGGTGGTTGTTTTAAAAGAAAATTTGAAGAAAGGTCTTGGTTGGACGTAAAGATTGGAGTTTCATTACCATTTGAGGTAATGAGTTTATAGAAAGTGGAGTGGAGCTAAAAATAGCTGAGGGCAAAACTCAAAGGAACAATAATACTTAAAGACCAACTGATAAAGATATGAGGAAGTGGTGACGCAACATGGGGGCTTAAGTGGGTAGGAGAAGAATCAATGAAACAAAATGGGATTGGGAGGGAGACAAACCATAAGTGACTCTTAATCTCACAAAACAACCGAGGGTTGCTGGGGGGAGGGGGGTTGGGAAAAGGGAGGTGGCGTTATGTACATTGGGGAGGGTATGTGCTTTGGTGAGTGCTGTGAAGTGTGTAAACCTGGCGATTTACAGACCTGTACCCCTGGGGATAAAAATATATGTTTTTAAAAAATTAAAAATTAAAAAAAAAAAAAAAGAAGGGATTTGTTACAGAAACTCAGAAGTAGTCAGGCAAAAAGAGAATATCCACAAGAGAGGAATGTTAGAGAAGCTGAAGAAGAAAACAAGTTTCAGGACAGATGGAATGGGAAACATTTAAAATGCTAATTGAAGATGAAGACAGAGACATATCCATTAAATTAGGCAAGTGGATTATCACTGTATAATCTGATGATCATTGTTAGAAAAGAATACACACAGACTTCTGATATATTAGCATATTCATCCAAGAAATAAGGAAACATCCCTCAGAATAGCAAAGACTGTGAGGTAATTCATTTTCCTGTTTCTTTCTCAACTTAATTTCAGACTTTCAAGTATCTTTATTGTCACTTTCTGGTTGGTACAATTATAGCTCATTAAACTTTTTCTCTGGTATAATTCTTTTGATGACACAGTTATTGAACTGTGTGCCAGAATCTTCCATTAAGCAGTGATTTCCATCTTGGATCTTGCCTCATTCCTGTTTTTAAAGGCCTTATTTTATTTCAAGAGGTTTTAGGGTTCAAGGTAAAATTTAGAAAAAGGTACAAAGATTTCCTACATACTGTCTTCCCCCCCTTACCAACATCCCCCACCAGAGTGGCACATTTGTTACAATTGATGAACCTACAATTGACACATCATAATCACCCAAAGTTCGTAGCTGATGTTATAGTTCATTCTTGGTATTGTAACTCTACAGGTTTTGACAAATTAATTGTGACATATATCTATCATTATAGTATCATACAAAGTATTTTCACTGTCCTAAAAATTCTCTGGGTTCTGCCTATTCATCTTTCTCCCTCCCTCAATCCCTGACAACCACAAATCTTTTCACTTTACCAGATTGTCATAAAGTTGGAATTATACAGTAGGTGTAGACTTTCCAGACAGTCTTCTTTCACTTAGTAATATGCATTTAAGTTTCCTTCATGTGTTTTCATGGCTTGATAGCTCTTTTCCTTTTAGCACTGAATAAATTCTATTGCCAAATACCCAAAAAGAACAATTGGACTATAATTAGTAGTTAAAACAGCTAAGGACAAAGATATCAAAAAACACTTGGACTTTTTTCTGTTCCAGGGACACAGCTTTTCTTTGAAGACTATGCCCATATTAAGATAGATTACTTCATTTGGCTTTTCCTGTGGTCTTCAAGGACAGCTGGAATGAAGGGCATTAAAAAAACAAACAAACAAAAAAACCACTTGACAATTATGAAGTTAAAAAAAAGTGAAGAAGCAGGATGTCAAGTTACCTATTACTGAAAACCAGTAATTAAGTAGGAATTGAATGTTCATTTGAGAAAATATTTGTGGAATGCTTCCTCCTTTCTGGTCAGTAGAAGTCATGGGGTATTTCTGCTTCTGCTTTTTTTTTTTTTTTTTTCCCATATGTTAAGAGAATGTACATTAACTAAATAGAGAAGACCCTGGATGCTTTCATTCCCCCCGCCTTAATTTGCTGGAAACAAGTAGATCACCAGGAAGAGGGTACATGCATCAGCATTCCACATGGAAGCTTAAAAAAGAAAACATATGAATACTTGGACCCTGCCCCAGACCTACTGAATCATAATTGCCAGAGGTATTTAAAAAAGAAAGCAAAATAAGTCCTCAGCTTTTTTTCTTATGAGTAACTCAAGCTAACAACCACCGTTGTTACCGACAACTTGATAGGCCTTCAACAAGGCTAATTTCAAATTTCTTAGTCAGAAAATAATAAAGAAAGGGAGTAAAAAGTAATACATGATTTTGGAGAACTTCAAGGATATAAATTAAACCACTTTTATGTATTTGTAACCAGAGACCAGACAGTCATTTATTTTAAAAACAAGTATAATGCAGGCCTTCAAGTATAACTTCCAAATATTCTATCATTGAGTAGATAGGGAAGCCAATTTATTCCTTATTATTTTTTCCCTTAACTGAACAAGGTTCTAATTCTCTTCCATCTCACCCCAATTCACCATCAAATTCTAACAATCCTCCTCTCTTCTTCATATGCATCATAAACTTACTCACTTTTATTAAGAAAACCTGACCAAGGCTTGGCACATAAAAGGTGATCAATAAATATTGTTTGTATTAGTTAATGTGTATCTAGATTACTCCCAAACAGGAAATGAGGCAGGAAAAAGGATATGGTGAAAACAATAATACAGTCTAGAATATTTAGAGTTAACTTTAAATTGAAATGATAGAAATGTGTGCTAGATCTATATATGTTGCTCAATAAGTACTAGTTAATTATTTAAATTAACATTATGTGATGTGTTAATGGATAAATTGTGGTCTGCATCTATAGTCCTCTATACAGGGCAGAAACAATTGAGATAATGTGGCTAAAACCAATTTAGATCATTGGAAAACTTCTGAGTCAGAATTTAGATTAGAATACATCTGGTAACCTTTTCCTTCCAAAGGATATGTTTGGTTGAGATCTAAGGAGTCAATTGATAAGATCTTATCTGTGTCTATATTTGTGATTTAGGCATCTGTTGCTGTGGCTGATGGAGTGATGGGGAAGCAGGAGGAAAGGGATACATGCCAGGTTGGAGGAGGAGTTTCAAGAATACCTGGAGGGAATTATTTATAAGGTAGGAGTCTCCAAATAAAATAAGCTGAATTTACTAACTGACCCCAAGCATCACTGTTATAGAATGGAGTGGGAAATTCTATTTGAATCCCTCCCAAAACAGATATCTGTGTCTCCTGAGAAGAAAGACCAAACTCAAAAAGTTGTTTTACTAATCTCTTTAAGACTTTAATGGTTCCAGAAATGATGTTGTTAAAACTGATCAAAATTGGAGTGTAAAGCATTTAGGATGGAGCCAGACTTCCCACTTTGAAAAATCCTGCTGTACCCGTAGAGCACAAGAGTATTAAATATTCCCTTGGGTTGGGGTGCAGATATCTGTATTTTGCAGGAGGGGGATGGCTGTGGCAGAAAGGCAGCTTGTGCAAAATAAGAGCAATGAGTGAGAGAAGGTTTCTCTTTACTCTGAAAAAAGTTTCCAGAAATATTGTGGAAAGTGTTGCAGAAAGAAGGCCTTTTGTATGAGCTGATGAATTCATAGAAATAGGAGAATTCAAATTTAGTAACTACATGGATGTACTTTGTGCCTATAACCTAGGGAACTTCAGAACACATAAATAATATGCATCTTAAATAATAATTTTGACATTTGTTAGTCCACCTCATTTTAGTCATTAATCACATGATCTCATGGCACCTACTTTATTATTTTAATATATTTTATTTATTTATTTTTGCATGTGCATGAGAGAGGGAGAGTATTCGGGAGCACAAAATGGATGGTGGGGAAGGGGTGCAGAGGGAGACGCGGGCTCCCAGCTGAGCAGGGAGTCCAACGTAGGACTGTACCCCAAGTATCCCATGACCTGAGACTAAGGCAGATGCTTAACATGCTTAACATGCTAAGCCACTCACACACCCTCCTTTTAAAGGATAGGTAGATCAGGAAAAAAGCCGACAGCCTTCCCTTTGAGATCAGGAATAAGACAAGGATGCCCACTCCTACCACTCTTGTTCAACATAGTATTAGAAATCCTAGCAACAGCAACCAGACACCAAAGAGAAATAAAATGTATTCAAAATGGCAATGAAGAAGTCACATCTCTCTCTTTGCAGATGACATGATACTTTATATGGAAAACCCAAAAGACTCTACCCCCAAACTACTAGAACTCATACAGCAATTCAGTAATGTGGCAGGATACAAAATCAATGCACAGAAATCAGTTGCTTTCTTATACACTAACAATGAAAATACAGAATGGGAAATTAGATAATCAATTCCATTTACTATAGCACCAAGAACAATAAGATAACTGGGAATAAGCTTAAACCAAAGAGGTAAAGGATCTGTACTTGAGGAACTACAGAACACTCATGAAAGCAATTGAAGAAGACACAAAAAGATGGAAAAGCATTTCACACTCATGGACTGGAAGAATAAACATTGTTAAAACATCTATACTGCCTAGAGCAATCTATACTTTCAATGTCATTCCAATCAAAATTCCACCAACATTTTTCAAAGAGCTGGAGCAAACAATCCTAAAATTTGTATGGGATCAGAAGAGACCCCGAATAGCTAAGGAAATATTGAAAAAGAAAAACAGAACAGGGGGCATTATGTTGCCTGATTTCAAGCTTTACCAAAAAGCTGTGATCACCAAGATAGCATGGTACTGGCACAAAAACAGACACAGAGACCAGTGGAACAGAGTAGAGAGCCAAGATATGGACCCATAACTCTATGCTCAAATAATCTTTGACAAAGCAGGAAAAAATATACACTGGAAAAAAGACAGTCTCTTCAATAAATGGTGCTGGGAAAATTGGACAGCTATGTGTAGAAGAATGAAACTTGACCATTCTCTTACACCATACACAAAGGTAAACTCGAAATGGATGAAAGAGCTCAAACGTGAGGCAGGAATCCATCAGAATCCTAGAGGAGAACATAGGTAGTAACCTCTTCAACATCAGCCACAGCAACTTCTTTCAAGATATGTCTCCAAAGGGAAAGGAAACAAAAGTGAAATGAACTTTTGTGACTTCATCAAGATCAAAAGCTTCTGCACAGCAAAGGAAACAGTCAACCAAACAAAGAGGCAACGCATGGAATGGGAGAACATATTCGCAAATAACAATACAGACAAAGGGCTGACATCCAGGATCTATGAAGAACTCCTCAAACTCAACACACACAAAACAGATAATTGTATCGAACAATGGGCAGAAGACATGAACAGACACTTCTCCAATGAAGACATACAAATGGCTAACAGACACATGAAAAAATGTTCATCATCGCTAACCATCAGGGAGATTCAAATCAAAACCACATTGAGATACCACCTTATAGTTAGAATAGCCAAAATTAACAAGACAGTAAATAACTGGAGAGGATGTGGAGAAAGAGGAACCCTCTTACACTGTTGCTGGGAATGCAAGTTGGTGCAGCCACTTTGGAAAACAATGTGAAGTTTCCTTAAGAAATTAAAAATAGAGCTTCCCTATGACCTTGCAATTGCACTGCTGGGTATTTACCCCAAAGATACATATGTAATAAAAAGAAGGGCCATCTGTTCCCCAATGTTCATTGCAACAATGGCCATAGTCACCAAACTGTGGAAAGAACCAAGATGCCCTTCAACGGACGAATGGATAAGGAAGATGTGGTCCATATATACTATGGAGTATTATGCCTCCATCAGAAAGGATGAATACCCAACTTTTGTATCAACATGGACGGGACTGGAAGAGATTATGCTGAGTGAAATAAGTCAAGCAGAGTCAATTATCATATGGTTTCGCTTATTTGTGGAGCATAAGGAATAACATGGAGAACACTGGGTGAAGGAGAGGAGAAATGAGCTGGGGGAAATCAGAGGGGGAGATGAACCATGGGAGACTGTGGACTCTGTGAAACAATCTGAGGGTTTTGGAAGGGAGGGGGGTGGGAGATTGGGTGAGCCTGGTAGTGGGTATTTTGGAGGGCATGTATTGCATGCAGCACTGAGTGTGGTGCATAAACAATGAATTCTGGAACACTGAAAAGAAATTAAGAAAATAAATACAAATTTTCTTAAAAAAAAGTATAGGTAGAATCTGAAGCCATAACTTTTTCCTGGCTTATGATGGCAAGGAAAGATTGACTTACTCATCATCCAATACACTGCCCTGGAGGATAGCTGAGATATCTTATATCCCAAAATCTTTTTTTTTTTTTCTTTTTTTGAGAGAGAGGGTGAAGGAAGGGCAGAGGAAGATGAAGAGAGAGAGAAACTTAAAGAGGCTCCAATACAGAGCCTAACATGGGGCTCTCTATCTCTTGACTCTGAGATCATGACCTGAGTTAAAACCAAAAGCTGGATGTTTAACTGACTGAACTAACCAGGTGTCCCAATTCCAGAATCTTTTTAGCTACTATTTCTCATGTGGGCTAGACTCTTGAGATAGATTTGGATCTGTTTTTTATATGGAAACTGTATTAGAGTTTCTTGATATTTCATAAAGTTGGAGAAATTAAGCTCTAAGTAGTAGTAGCGGTGGTATTTCTGAGTATATTTTCTGTTCAATTTCTTAAAATACAAAATCATCCCCAAAGTAGCCTATTAGTTAAAAAGAAATACTTTCAAAACAAAAACGTAATCCCTCCAATTCTTCCTGCCTCTGCTGCTGCTGCATTAGGCCTAGATCACCATTGTTTTTCACATGATTTGGCCCTGTTCCTGTACAAGGTGTTCTCAGTGTAGAAGCCAGAATGATGCACTTAAAGCAAGTCTCTTCTTTTTGCAAAATCTTTCTGTGGTTTTTAACTCAGTTGCTTAGCCTAAAGTCATCACAACAACCTACTTGGCTATCATATAGGATTTCATACCACCTGATTCTATATCCCTTCAAATTTTGATGTCTTCAGCTCATGCTTTCATCCACCTCACCCTGTTCTAGCTTCGCTGACTTTCTCTTTGTTGAACACACCGACTGTTGTGTTGAAGGTTTTCATACTTCTTTACATTGAAGTTTTTCTAACATTGAAGATCTTCATACTGCCCCCTCTTTCTGGAATGAATGATCTTTTGCCAGATATCTGATAAGACTTATTTCTTTTCTCCTTCAGGTCATCTCAGTTGTCATCTTTTACTAAGTCATGACTTCCTTGATCACTGTGTATAAAAAATAGCAAGCTTTTCTTTCCAGCACTGTCAATCCTCTTTTCTTGCTATATTTTTTCTTCACAGCCCTTACTACCATGTGATACACCATCTATTTCACTGTCTAGCTACCTACACTAGCATGTGCAAGGAGATCTGGAACAAGTGTGGGAGTGAGGCAGGAAAAGAAGGAGAAATGAAAGAAAGAAAATAAAAATGAGAATACCAAATGTTAGAGGAAACTTGACTTGTTGAAGTTATCAGACCAGATAGGTGCAGAACCAAGACTGAGCCCCAAATCCAGTAAAATATAACTAACCCAAGATTCAAATATGACAACATAGATATTCATATTTATGGTTCCTACCTCATTTGTCATCATAGCACCCAAAAACATTTTTGTTGGGTCACATTTGTATTATTTTATGGAAGGAACCATGAATTTCATAGAAATGTATTCCTTAAGGGCATAATATGATAATTATCGGATGATGTTATATTTAAGTGGGAGAAGAGTGTTTTTTAAGTAGAGAAAAACTGGGGTTTGGTTGATTCTAATTCTTAACCAGAGTTGGGTCACACGCTTGCTTTATCTTGATTAACCCAACAAAAATCTTTGTATTTATTTACCAGGGTTATTCTTAAATGGAGTCTGTCTGAAAAGCACATTTCAACAATAGATTGATCCCCATGGCATTTTAAATCTTTGGGTGAACAGCTTCAGGTTAGAAATTAAAACATTCTATTGTATATCTACCAAATGGAGTTCAGTGCTGCAGGCGTTTGAGCTTGTCTAAAAGTCCTGCAAAGAGTATCCATTTTGTAAATGTCTTTTATAGTAAAGTATGAAGGGGTGAGTTTAAATGTTAAGACAAAAGAAAGAAAGGCATATGGAGAGTAATACCGCACAAATTTGAGATCACAATTGGCATCGTTTTTAACAAAGCAACAAAGCTGAGTTTTGGAAGATTATGAAAGGTAGTAATTTAATTCAGGAACATGTTACATTGTTCATTTCCTGTTTTGAGCTAAAATATTTGTATGCAATTTAAGAAGGTTAGTTTCTTCATACCATCATACTACAATGGGATGATTTTTGTTTTTGCAATGGTTAATTTCTTTTTTTGGTTAGACAAATTATCCTTGTGTCCCCTGCAGCCAAAAGTAATGATTTCCACTGACTGCAGTAATGAGGGCAGAGCTGATTAACTTTAGGCCCTTTCCCACTAAAATCAGGGAACAAGTTGTGTGTACACACACACACACACACACACACACACACACAGGGATCTTGTTAAACAAACAAGAATATTCTTATCTTCCCTTCCAGCAAAAGGGAAAAAAGAAATCAGTGAATTCACCAAAATGGTATTTGCCAGTTGGCCAGATGATCAGGTCACTTGCATGTCCTCCCTCAGCATACAGAGAGGATTTGCATACTTGGCTGCATTCTTGTTTTGAAGGACAGCTGGGCCAGTGATTCTGAGCTCAGTGGGACACCGAAGCACTGTCTTAAACAGCTTTACTTTAACCCATTTAAACAGTTACACTAGATTTTAAAGCTCTTCAAGGAAAATGCCCATTCAGATGTATAAAAGCTAAATAGACCTTAATTTACCCTTATACCTGAAACACGTACCTTTTTACTTACTCTTTGATCACTGGGTATTTATTTTATAGATGGAGGACTTGTGTCTGACCATACTGATCACTTGAAGAGGAGGTCATTCTTCTCCAGGTGTTTATTTTGGTCTTTGCAAAAGGACAAAGAATCTTTTACAAGGAAGTTTTGACTCAGAATGTATGCCTCCACTGGAAATTGCATGCTGGTTAGCTATACAAATCTGAACTTCTAAACTTCCTTGAGTATTTTGGACTATCATTGTAGGCTTTGTACTTTCCTTGGTACGATGGGGGCAACAAAGAAGCAAAAGAAACATGTTCTGCTCTAAGGAAATTTCCAATCTAGCTGTAGGGCAAAAGATATCTAGAATTATATATTTCCTGTGTTGAGTTCTTTTATATATACTTCTTTTAGAACACTTACTACACTTCAAGGTCATGATTTACATAATTAGCTTTCAAGTTCATGAGTACCTTCTAGTAGGGGCTCTATTTCATGCATATTTCTAATACCTAATCAATGACTCAAAATCTATAGTAGATATTTAATAATAGATTTTTTTTATATGGACAAAATGTTTAAATTCTATCAGGAGAGGTTTAATTTCTTTCGTGATATATATATATATATTATATAATATAGTATATTATATAATATATATATATAAAATATATATTTTTTAAGATTTTATTTATTTATTTGACAGAGAGAGACACAGTGAGAGAGAGAACATTAGCAGGGGGAGTGGGAGAGGGAGAAGCAGGCTTCCCGACGAGCAGGGAGCCCAATGTGGGGCTCGATCCTGAGACCCTGGGATCATGAACCCAGCCGAAGCCGGACGCTCAATGGCTGAGCCATGCAGGTGCCCCTATGTAATATTTAATATACCCTTCTTTTATCTAAACATTTGAGCCCATTTCAGTTAAGAAGCCAATGAAAGAACTGAAGAGTCATCCTTTATTCCTTTCTTTCTCTCACTTATATATCCAATCTATTCCATCCAATCAGTGCTAGATCTAGCAAAATATATAACAAATCTATTGACTTCTGCTAGTCTCCACTGTTGTTATCTTATCACTACTATTACCTAGACTTCTACTATTCACTGTTAATGGATCACGCTGTTTTCACTTTTTCTTTCCACTCTCCACACTTAGGAACCAATGTGATTTTTTAAACCTGTTATTCTAGGTAAAGTTATCCCTAGGTTTAAACCTTTATTTAATAGCTCCCATACTTTTAGGAAAAGTCAGACACCTTATCTGACTAACAAAGCACCCCCATCCCCGCCATTTTGGTCCTGCTCTTTGTTTCCTTTCTAGCCCCAGATGTTTCACAGAACGCCCATTCCACCCTGAACAGGGTGACCAGCTGTTCACCCTGTCTGAAATACACTTCTCTCTGACTTTGGTAGAGCTTGGCTCTTCTTTAGCATTTCTGCCTCAAGCAGAATGCTACTTTTGTCTCCAGTAGAATGTTTATACTGCAGTAAAGGAAAGTAATTTCATAATGGGCTTAATAATTTCACTTACAAAAATTCTGGAAGGAGGGACATCTGGGTGGCTCAGTGGGTTAAGCCTCTGCCTTTGGCTCAGGTCATGATTCCAGGGTCCTGGAACCAAGCCCCACATTGGGCTCTTTGCTCAGCGGGGAGCCTGCATCTCCCCACCCCCTGGCCCCCCGCCTGCCTCTCTGCCTACTTGTGATCTCCATCTGTTAAATAAATAAATAAAATCTTTAAAAAATAATAAATAAGAAATTCTGGAAGGAGAACTATTGCAGTGCTAGTTAATGCTGTCCAGAGAAATCAAGGCGCTCATTCAGTTTCTCTGCTTATTCTCTTTACTTTCTTCTCAAGGTTATGTTGCCTTTGGAGCACTATATCCAAGAGTGGTTAGGTGAATACAATCAATACTCTTTCAGGAAACAATATGTGTCAGAGGAATGACCATTGGATCAGCAGCTAAACTTTACCACATTTCCCAGAGAGATCATCTCTGATAGTTCAGTCTACAGTTGCCATTCAGTTACTCTTTAGCACATCACCCATTTTTATTTTTTTGCTTAGAATTTAGAATCATCTGGTATGGTTTTTTATTTTTCTATTTGTTTTTTTATTTATTATCTATCTCCCTTCATTAAAATATAATCTGTGGATTGTCTATTTTATTTATAGTTGTATTTCCAGAATCTAGGACCATGCCTGTCACATAGTAGTTTCTCAATAAATAAATTATGTGGATAGGAATGACTAGGGTAATAAGGAGGGAATGGGACTGATAAATATGAGTGAAAAACTTCAAATATAGTATAACTAGCATAATTTCATACTATTGATACTTGAAAATATCTTTTAAGATTGGAGAAAAGTTTAGTCTTTCCAATATTATAACAAAAACAGGGTTATCTGGGTAGCTCAGTCTGGTAGGCATCTAATGCTTGATTTTGGCTCAGGTCATGATCTCAGGATCATGAGCTAGAGCCCCGCATCAGCCTCAGCACAGAGTCAGCTTGAGTTTCCCTCTTCCTTTCCCTTTGCCTCCCCCTCCCCACTGTCTCTCTCTCTAATAAACAAAATCTTTTAAAATGTTATGACAAAAAAAGTGAACAACAAAAAGAACAAAGAAGATAACCTTGTAGCATATTTGTTAATCAAAGAAGTATCTTATAAGTAGTGTTACAGATAATAGGCAATATGATTTTCTTACCAAATCAGATGTCGGATACATCCAGAAACTTGAAATCCACAATGCCAATTTCAAAGTTTCCTTTAGTATTGCACGAAATATGAATGCTCTGATTTTCAACTAAGGTTTGTTGCTAGTAGCAATTGCATGTGTTTTAGGAAGAAAGTCATAATGCAATAGTATGTAGCAAAAAAAGAACATATCAAGGAGACATCATGGAAGTTGTATGGGGTCCCATGGCACTTGCTTCATGTCATGTGCCTTTAAAAAATAATCATAGTTCTTACTGTCAAACAGTATTGGCACATGGATTTGGTGCTAATATAATATTTTATATTGAAATTCTAACAAAAAAGTTGCAAGTGTTCTTTCCTATTAGATGCTTTCTCTAAGTTTATGTGCATAGTTCCAATAGTTATTTCTTCATAAATAATTTTGTAGGGTGTTCACATAACAACATACATTTCGGTAGCCTAGCTACAAAGTCATTGCTTATAAAGACTATACTAACAATCTCCCACAAGTATTTAGCTTGTAGGGAGAAGGACAAAACTGAAACATGTTTCCATTAAAAGTTACCTTTGGTGTTAAAAATAGTTTAAGTGCAACAATTATTATAACCATATTGAGTCATGACATGTCCTATGGATTTGATATAAAAATCAGTTAATATATATGACCTAGTGAGCAGCCACATCATATTTAGTGCAGTCAGAAAATGGAGTTTATTACAACTGGACATCTTTTCCTTCTTTAAGGCTCTTATTTAATAAGTTTAAAGGTAGGGTTTATAGTCCATCAGACTTCTCATCTACAGCTTATTTCCCACACAGGAAAAGTATAACAGATGCAGCAAAAAGAAACTAGTGAGGTAAAACAAATGTCATAAAAGCATTGTTTTTATCCAAATTTGACTTGAATATTGCAATTTATCATAAATATACACTTGGCTTGGTTTTTATCTTGTTTCTGGCACACAGCTCCTAAAATCCTTGGAATTTCCTAAGGGTAGAGAGGGACAGAGGGCTTTTTTGTTATGTTAAGGTGACTTTTGGACCTCACTTAAGGAAGAGGGCTGCTTGCCAGGACACCCAACCCTGTGACTGGAGGGTTGGAACTTTCAGTCCTACCCCCTTCCCCAAGGGATTGACAGGTAGCAGTTGAATTAATCACCAGTGAGCAGTGCCTGGTCAGTCCGAACTATGTAGTGAGGCCTCCATAAAAACACAAAAGACTAGCTTCCAGGTTGGTGAACCTGGGGAGGTGCTGTGAGAATGGCACATCTGGAAAGGACCTGGAAGCTCTTTTTTCACCCCATACCTTGCCCTATGTGTCTCTTCTGTCTGACTCTTCCTGAGTTATATATATTTAGAGTAAACTAGCAATTTAGTAAGTAAAATGTTCCTCTGCATTCTGTAAGCCACTCTAGCAAATTAATTGAACCCAAGAAGGAAGTCGTGGAAACCTCTGATTTATAGCTAGTCAGTTGGAAATACAGGTAATAACCTGGACTTGGAATCGGCTTCCTGAGTTAGAGGGAGACCTTAGAACCTCCAATTCATAGCCATTTGGTCAGAAGCACAGGTAATAACCTGGACATGTTGACTAAGGTCTGAAGCTTTTGTGGGGAGAGGTGGGCAATCTTGTCAGAATTAAGTCAAACTGCAGGATAACCAGCTGGTGCCCCAAAGAATTGCTTGTTGTTATGGGGAGGGGGGGAACTTCCCTTCATGAATTGAAATTAGGGTCTGGATCCCTTTAGGAATAAATGACAAAAAATGAAAGGGATTCTTCTTCATTAAAAAGTCAAGTAATGGGGGCGCCTGGGTGGCTCAGCGGGTTAAAGCCTCTGCCTTCCGCCCAGGTCATGATCCCAGGGTCCCGGGATCGAGCCCCACATCGGGCTCTCTGCTCAGTGCAGAGCCTGCTTCTCTCTCTCTCTCTCTCTCTCTCTCTCTCTCTCTCTGCCTGCCTCTCTGCCTACTTGTGTTCTCTGTCAAATAAATAAATAAAATCTTAAAAAAAAAAAAGTCAAGTAATGCATGGTAGAACATAATTGAAGGAAGAGGAAAGAATCAAAACAAGTGTTGGCAAGGATGAGGAGAAAGGGGAATACTCTTATACCCTTGGTGGGAATGCAAACTGGCGCAGCCACTCTGGAAAACAGTATGGAGGTTCCCCAAAACGTTAAAAATGGAACTACCTATAACCCCAAAATTGCACTTCTAGGTATTTACCCAAAGGATACAAAAATACGGATTCAAAAGGGCATGGGCGTCCTGATGTTTACAGTAGCATTATCAACTATAGCTAAATTATGGAAAGAGCCCAAATGCCATATATATAGATATATAGAGATATACTCAGCCATAAAGAAAGAATGAAATCTTCCATTTGCAATGAAGTGGATCGAACTACAGTATATTATGTTAAGTGAAATTTCAGAGAAAGACAAATACCATATGACTTTACTCATGTGTGGAATTTAAGAAACAGATGAACATAGGGGACAGAAAAAAGGGGGGGGGAGGCGAACCATAAAAGAGACTCTTAACTATTTAAGAGAACAAACTGAGGGTTGCTAGAGGGAGGCGAGGAGGGGGAGAGGTTGAATGAGTGATGGGGGACTAAGGAGGACATTTGTGATGAATGGCAGGTGTTGGATGTAAGTAATGAATCACTAAACTCTATACCTGACACCAATATTGCACTATATGTTAACTAACTAGAACTTAAGGAGATCTTGAAACGTTAAGAAAAAGTGACAAGAATCAAGTATTTACTTGATGGGAATAAGAAAAGTTAATTATTATTGAATGACAAAAAGATTGTTGATTTTTTTAAAGTATGGTTGAAAAGCAAACTCAGTCAAGTGGAATGGCGTAGATGTCAATAATCAGAGTTAAAATAATCACTTTCTAGCTATGTGATTTAGGACATATAAAATCTGTTAAGCAATCTTGAGTCAAATAATCCTTTTTCTTAGGTAGCTTGAGGATTTACTGTACAAACACATGCAAAATGCTTAAAAGGGTTTTGTGCATGTGGTATAAGTGCTTAGTAAATGTTACCTATTTGTATTTCTTAAAATGCCCTTAATTGTAAAGCGGTGGAGATATTTATCAAAGAGAAATCGACCCTGGGTTATATTTTTTCTGAGAACGTCAACAGTCTTCACGCCAATGTGTACATAGGAAATGGTGTGTTAAGGAAACCCATGTTTTAGGAATAGTGTGAAATAGCAAATGCTCAGGACATGGCCATATGGGGGATGTGGGGGTCCCTTTATAATGATGTAGGATTTAGTGAGGCTTTGGTGTTCAGATTTTATAGACAGCAGAGGTCTTGAGCTCTGGGCTAAAGACAGGAAACTCAGTGCCTTGTGACAATGACAGCATATTGCAGGGTCTTGCTTTTTTAGGCACTAACCAAGGAAAACAGGCATGTTGATTAGCATGAACAATTGCCTCTCCAATATTCTTTTGGAAAATAGTGGCTATTTGAACTTTACAGAATGTGTCTGAGGCCCAGAAAAAAATGTGCTTTGGTTGCAAGTGGACCAAAAATTTCCCTTGACCCATAGGATTTGTCACATAAATGGACCCTGTGTGAGACAACTCCAGGCAGGGAGCAGATCAGCTCAAATTAATTCAAAGGTCCTGCTTAGAAAGAAAGTTTCCTTCATCCTAGAATTACCTAAATATTTTCTGTTCCCCTGTCCTATAGAGTGTAGAGGGAGAATTAAATAAAAGCTGGATTAAGTTAAGCTATACTCTTCTAAGCAGCCTCACTGTACTACATATTAAGTCTGTACTCAATATCAGGTCAGTGCCCTGCTTCCTGACCTTGAACCTGCCTAAATCCCAGGGTCTCCATTTGCAGAGGGGTTTAGCAATAACATCCTCTTCATAGCATTTTGGAATGAATAAAGGAGTTGAAGTAGGTATAGCACCTAAAACAATGCTGGGATTTTGTAAGCTGTCAATCATAACACGTGCTCTAATTCTCTTTTCTTTCTTTTTAAAAAATAAGATCAATATAAAATATATCAAATGCTCTAACCAGATAGCAGCAAAGAACTACAACCTCATAAAAATATAAACTTTTCAGAAGAACTGGAAGAATCCTATACCAAGAAGAGCACTGTGCTTACTTCCAAGACTTCAGTCTTAATTCTGCCTCCACTTCTGAGTTAGAGTCTGATCTTGACCTGGTAACTGGTAACTTGAACTCTTCTGGCATTAGTCCTCTCATCTGAAAAATGTCAGTTATCATATGAAACTTGTTACTTCCTACAGAATTGTTAGGGTAAAGGGAACCTGTAAACTGTGGAGTTGTATTTATTAAATGTATTCATAATTGGACACAAGCAATAGCAGTATTACAATTTATTATTAAATAGAAATATGTTTCTTCTCTCCCTCTGAGTAGTGGAAATTGTAAGCAAATTGCTAGACTAAGAAATAATATCCAATTTAAATACATAATTGTGTAAAAATTACTAAAGGATGCTGTAAGAAAAGTTCCTCTTTCTTATACATTATATTTATAGAGTATATATTACATTTATGTAGAGTCTTATAATTTGGTTTCTACTGAAATTTCATTGGTTTTCTGACTATCTCTTCAAATGTTTAGGGTTTCCATTGCTGTCAATGGAAGCTGCACAAAGAACAAACTATTTAAAGGGAAAATATGCATGATAAATAATGGTCTTATCTATTGATAATCCTGTTTGTAGTTTCTTGTAAAGATTTCATAGGTCAGGTCTTAACACTATCTGTGAAATGCGGTGCTTAGAATAGTATAACTTATACTTAATTCAGTTTTTACTTTATTCTCCCTCTACATTCTATAGGACAGGGAAAGAGAAAATATTCAGGTAATTGTAGAATAAAGGAAATTTTCTAAGCAGTGCCTCTGAATGGGGGATCTGCTTTTTTCTGCATAGGAAATGCAAGGCAGGTATCTCAGGCAGGAAAGTATGTTACTATATTAGTTTGAAGGAAATTATTTGGAATGTTTTTAAAGCTGACTTTAGTATAAGCCCTAACTTTAGATCTCAGTTCTGATAAAAGGAAGAAAGACTGAAAATAAAAGTGGAGAAGACTCAGCTAATCATGCAAGAACTTGTGTATAGGCTCAGTAACATTGACAGCTTTATACACAGAAGAGCTTCACACGTGGAGGAAGCAAAAAAATACCTTCGCAGAAATGAATTCCAAAAAAAATGGATAAGGAGGGAAAATTATGAGAACTAAGAATGGAGTTAGCACTAATGACAGATACATAGAATGACCTCTATGGCTGATTGGTCTGCCTCACAGGTTCCTACCCTGCTGAAGGGTAAAGAAACTTCCATTTGTCCAAAGCTCTTCCTCCTGTCTTAAATGGTTTCATTTTTCTTTCCAAATTCAGTCTACTCTCAAACAAATCACAGGGTTGTTTTACATGAGCTCCTGGATGACTTCTTTATTTTAAGCACAAGTTCAGCATATTTAGAGATGGAATGGACATGTATGAAGAATGAGTCTTCCTGGGTCCTTGTGGGGAGGAGAAGGGGTGTCTTGAACCAAGTGATGTCACGACACTGTTCCCAGGTCTCTGTAGGTAGGGTGCACCTTGTCTGCTGGGTCATTGCTTGTCCTGCTGGCAAATGCTGTTGAAACCTGAAGCTGGTGACTTTATGGCCTCCTTTCTCTCTTGCCTGTATTTTAACTCCCTGAACCTTGTTAGCTTAATTATTTAATTATTTCTGGGAAGTCTAATATTTGAATTCCCGATGTGTGGGGTAGCTGGATAAAATATAGGATGCCTAGTGGAATTTGGATTTCAGGTAAACATCAACTGGTCAACGGTGAATGTTATTTTTTTTTTAAGATTTTATTTATTTATTTGACAGACAGAGATCACAAGTAGGCAGAGAGGCAGGCGGAGAGAGAGAGAGAGGGAGGAAGCAGGCTCCCTGCTGAGCAGAGAGCCCGATGCGGGGCTCGATCCCAGGACCCTGGGATCATGACCTGAGCTGGAGGCAGAGGCTTTAATCCACTGAGCCACCCCGGTGCCCCAACAGTGAATATTGTTTTAGTATAAGTATGGCCCAAATAGTGCATAGGATACTTAATATTTATCTGAAATTCAAATTTAACAGGGTTATCCTCTATTATATTTTCTATATATGACAGACTCACCCATGAGTTTTTATTTACATATTGATTTTCTTAGTTTGTATTGTGTTGCATTGTCTTCTCTCACCAGGTATACTGCCTTTTTTTTTTTTCCTTTTTTTCTTTTTAAAGATTGTGTGCTACATCTTGTATCAGCAAACTGGTTTGTAGAAATAGTAAGATCTGATATGAAGTTAGTCTTTCTCAAAGTAATACCTATTTGTTTCTGGAAGGTACTTTGAGATACTAGCAATCCAGGATCAACTTAATCAAATTTTAAGGATTGAGTAGATTTAAATCTGAGCCTCAGTTCTTGTGAGTTTTGTCTATTTATTGATTATACTCATCTCAAATTAAGATGGGTTCCCCAGGTTACCAAGTCTGAACTCCAGTTTCTATCTTCTGGCAGAGCAGGACTATTATAAGTGTTTTTTAGCCTCTCAGCTTTTCCGAGGCTTCCTCTTAAGTTAGAAAATACTTAGAAGCAGCCCCAAATTCACCTCTCTAGGCTTTCATCCTCCCCTGGATCTTGGCTGGTTATTCTTTGCAATCTTATTATTTCTTTTATGCCTCCAAGTATGTGTTTGTGTCTAGATTTTCTAATTGTTCCCAGAAGGAGATTTAGTGTAAATCACAGTCTCCTTTTACTGAGACAAAGTCAGAATGCCATTAATAAAATACTTCTTAACATTGAGAGGCAAAATTGTAGGAAATACAAAGGGGAATATAAACAGAAGTGATGTTCCTTTCTTGACCATCCTAAAATATATCACTTAAGAGATGGTGTGTGATTCAGTGCTACATTTTCCCCTCTTATCCAATCTTGAAGGGCAGTGGAAAATATCAAACAAATCTTGTTCATATGCAGACTTCAGAAGCACCCAGAATTAAAGTTTTCAAAAAACTTTGTTTTTAAAAACCCACTCATTTCTCCTCTCCATCTCCCAATGTCCCCCGTGTTATTCCTTATGCTCCACAGGTAAGTGAAACCATATGGTAATTGACTGTCTCTGCATGACTTATTTCACGGGGGTAATTGGAGGGGGAGACCAACATGAGAGACTGTGGACTCTGAGAAACAAACTGAGGGTTTGGGAAGGGAGGGGAGTAGGTGGTTGGGTGAGCCTGGTGGTAAGTATTAAGGAGGACATGTATTGCATGGAGCACTGGGTGTGGTACACAAACAATGAAGGCTGGACACTGAAAAGAAATAAAATAAAACAAAATGGAAAAAGAAAACCTACTCATGATTCCTAAACCATTAACTTGGTATATTTTAAATATCTCCAGACATGCAGTGAATTTGTTAATCTATTTTCAGTGGGCTTGTTAATGAAGAGGCAGTGTTTATGAGGATTGCATTTAATTCTCTTAAACTTGTTTGAGTGAATTTTCTTTGTTACAGTAGTAATTGATTGCATCTATTCTGGAAAAGGTTGTTTTATATCTCTTACAAATTGACATATTTACTTTGATCAATATCCTGGGAGCCTAAGTTTTTGTTTAATATGCGATGCTATTTTTTAGCTTTATGTAAAGGGGCTTTTTATATAACTACTCATACTCTGAAATTTTAGGAGCACTGAAAGCCATAGAGCAACTTTTAAATCCTTCCTTAAAGATAGAGATTGTGGATGTGTTGAAATGATCTAATCATGTTTATACTCATCTTAAATATAAACCCAAAATTTAGAAATTCTTTGGTTCTTAGAAATAATTTATCCATTAATCAAAATAAAGCTATGTGTTCATGTATCAAAATAGAGCTATGAAAAACAAATAAAGTTATGCCTCATTAATCTGACAAAAGCATTGTCAACTATCTTTCACCAAAATGTAAGATACTCCTTCTCAAACCAATACGTTAATTGAAATGTTTACTGTACAAAACTTAGATCACCATCTTCAGAGGGAACAAAGTGTTAATATTTGAGTTCTTCCAATAAGAATGTGAACAGATTATATTATCATTTGAAAGCAGTATTATATTTGCATGCAAAGGAAAAGCACGGAAATTTGAATGCAAAATTCATATTGTAGCTTCCAGCTAATGACAAGGATAGTAACCTCAAAGAAACAGAAAATTCCAGAAATAAACACAATAAAAAATAATAACAATCAAAATGCCTATCATACCTTACGGCATTGCGATAAGAAATAATATTATTTGTCTGTTTGGCAGAAGGTATATTTCTGGTAATAAGTTTTAGATGCTGAAAGCAAGATGATTATTTATCAAAAAAGAGATTTGTTTTCCAAGCTCCATTGGTAAAAATAACTAAACTTTTAGTTGGGAAACTGTAAGAAATTATGTATTGTAAACTAAATAATCTTCAAATCAACTCAACTAAATAAGAGGAGTTCAATCAAAACCCAGATATCCCAGATCTTCTTAGCCTCATCTCCACAGTAAGTTTCCATTTCTAATATCCAGTATTAAGGTAGTGGTTTTAAAAGTAAAGTTTTAAAATCAGATTTCTTGAGTTCTGACAGTGATTCTACCTGTTAGTAAATGTGTATGCTTAGGCACATTACTTACTCAACTATCCCATCTATTAAATGGAGTCATTTTGAGGATTGAAAGACACATTAAATGTAAAAGATTCAAAGGAATGTTTGGCACATAATTAGCCCTAACTGCTAGGATTGCTTAAAATAATTATTATTAAATATCTATAAAACTCTACCTATTAAAATTAAATTAGTATGGAATTTGGTCTTTTTCCAAAGTTTCATTCCAGATACAATTCTCAGGGTCTCCAAGGTTACTTATACCTATCACTGAACCAATCCTTTCCATATTCACATGAAATAACCCCCAGGAAGTCAGACGTCCTGGTTAGGCAAGACTCAAAACCATGACTGGTCGCTTTTCTTTTTGTTCATCTTTCTGGCCTCATTCTCAGGACAGATCAAGACAAACCATGACCCTAGCAATTCCAGTGGTTCCGTCATTATAGTCACTTCTATGTGTTTATTTATGCAGATTAAGATGTCTCCTTTTGCTATGAAGAACGATACTCTTTTTAGTATAATGCTCAGTAAGGGTAGCAGATATGTCCCTTGTGATTTAGTTTTTGATAATTAACCTTCCTCAAGTCCTCATTGTGGCACTAATTCTTGGGGATTTTTATTCTTGTTTGTTAGCAGGAAAGGCTCTTTTTGCATCAGCTGCATGCTGTGCAGAGAGTCAACTCTTGATTTCCATATCCTAGGCTCTAAAGTGGAATTTGATTACCTGAGGAGACCCATTTTCCAGATGGTAAGTGTCCCCTTGGAAACTACTCTAATTTTCATTCTTTTTTATATTGGGCTAAGACTATATCAAACAAGTTTAAGTAAGTAAGTAAGTGTTGAATATCAATTTATTTTGTTCCACATTTAGTCCTCTACAGGGGGAAAAAAGAGGTATCCAACCACACCCTCCAAGTCCCAAGCCAGGTGGTTATACAGGGGAGGGGGGGGGTACATGACAGAGGGCAACTAACATCTTTGCTAAAGGACCAGGCCAAATTGTCTTGTTAGATTCAATTATTAATTAAATAGTTTATTAAATTCAGAGTATGTTGCATTTATGGATTTTAACATGGAAATAATAACTTAAAAATAGCATTCTTTGGGGAATGCATATTTTTAAAGTTTTAAAACAAACTTGTACCTTGGCTTGCTTGTGAATCTCTTATGACATGATCTTCTACTTGTTTTGGCATGATATGTATAACTTAGCCACGGGGAAATTTTGGAGGCCTTTTTGTTCATTTGTCAGCACAGTTAGGAAAAGATTTTGAGGCGCACATGGGTGGTTCAGTCAGTTAAGCCACTGCCTTCAGCTCAGGTCATGATCCCAGGGTGCTGGGATGGAGGCCTACATGGGGCTCCCTGCTTAGTGGAGAGCCTGCTTCTCCCTCTGCCTGCTGCTTTGCCTACTTGTGCTCTTTCTCTCTGTCAAATAAATAAATAAAATCTCTAAAAAAGAAATGAAAGTTATTTTAATCCCCTTAATGCAATTTTACTACATGTCATGATGCAATTATAACCTTATTTCAAATTTTACTACTAAAAGCCGCACATTAGAAATATGACTCACAGAATCACAGTGGCTAAATAAAGTTGTCACATTAAATACTATACAGTGTACATGTAGTCATTATAGTTATTTTAAAAGTTTACATTTTGGTGTCTTGAAATATAGGTTACATCTTTTGATAGAAGCAGTTATTAAATAGGAGGAATTTTAACTAGACTTAAATAGGAAGAATTTAAACTAGACTTAAGAAATAATTTAGGAAAAAGTGCATTTGGGCTTCATGATAGTAAGAAATTAAATTATCCCATAAGGTGCTACTCTTCTGTTATTAAAAAGAAGTATCATTGATATCTATAGACATCTGACGGCAGACAGCATGTTGAAAGAATTACAAAGATTAATCAACATGCATTATGTTATTGAGATCAGTAAGTAAATACATCTAACATATGGATAAAATTGGAATTAAAACTGGAAAAAAGACTCTTACTTAAATGTTACCTATATTTACTCCAAAAGTTTTTGAATTTTTATTCCTCATTTGCTTTTATTTAATGTGATAAGGCAGTGTGTCCTACATAGTATATTTTCAGATACATTATTATAGCTTTAGTTTCTTCTATTTTTCACTATTGGAATACATCCAATTCTTTACAATGGATGTTATGAATGTATGAAAGGTATAAGAAATATTAAGTATTTTGTTGAATTTTATTACATGTATATGCATGTATGTATGTATGTATACATGTATGTTGACAGATTAATCGATAGATGGGACAGATAGGTAGAAAGGTAGTTGACTTTGAGTCCGAGGCGCTGACACTAAAAATTGTTGCTCTTTCCGTTATCTCTTATGTTTATACTGTAATCTGTGGAATGGAAATTTTACAAGATCCTATTGGTCCTAATTTAAGTTTTTTGAAATTTTTACAATCAAATTTTTTATAATTTGTATTCACTCATGAGTTCTTTCAAAGTAATTTATAGAGTGCCTACATATAGTAGGCACTCTAATATCTGTTACTACTACTAAAATAATAATAAAGCATGCTCATAAATTTAGAGCCCTTGGGTGACTATTGTATATCTAGATGATTATATATATATGACCAATCTTATATATGTATAAAATTATACACACACACACACATGTACTGCTATCCCTCCCCTTCCTTTTTCCCCTATTATCATATGTACCGGATATCAGATACTGATATCAGTATGTGTGTACACACACACACATATACACACACACAAACACACATAAACACACGTTGATTAGTACTCAATATATGTATTATATATATTTTATATACATTAACATATAATTATATTAATATATTAATATTTATATATAATGTGTGTGTGTGTGTATATATATACATATATACACATATATATCAGTACTCAAACTGAGCTTTGAATTATGGAAAGGCTGCCTTACAAACAAACATACCCTGGTTTGGGAATAGTGTCTGTTAAAGAAAAATGATATACATGCTGTTTTTTTCTTTTTTGCAGTATCTTCTGTAAGACTAACTCAGTCCAGGCACGTCATGAGAAGGATCTAATTTGTATATTTTTATCTTGTGTTTTGCTCAAATTTGTTGAAGAAAAGGTCATTCTTAAGTTGCCAGATCCGCAGGTTAGAGCTGGTGAAGACTTCTGGGGTATAAGCAAGGCAAAACAATTTGTCATTTTCAATGCTCTCTGAAAATAGATTACACAGTGATCAATAGTCATATTTCCTCAGAAGAATAATGCAATGGAAACTTCCTACATTTTCACTGATCCAGGCAGCAGAATTTCTTTTTCATTATCTCACATGATGGTCCAACATGACATCTAGGAATCCAGAGTATACAATCATCAACAGAGGGCCTCATAAAACTAAGCAAATAGAACACTAACTTCATAGAAATATCATCATGAGCCATAATGACTCAGAATGAATCATCTTAAATAGGGGCTGATTATTTCTAACATAGTTGGGAGGTCAGGCATTTTTATCGTCATTGTTTTATTCTGCTAAGCTCTCATTACAGCATCAGAAAAGAGTCAACACTGACTTTGCCAATAAAGAAAATATCAAGAATAATCATACCTTATCATATATAGAATTGCTGAATGTGATGAGATATAAAAATAAATATCAGGCATTTTAACAATAAAGATTTGAAAAAGATTATAAGCAAAAATGAAGAGAGGAAGAGACCATGTAATTTTAGGTCTTATACCTTGGCCTTTAAAATCTGACACTGAAAGTGCAGTGAGGTATCTTTAAGGAATTCCGTCACCCCAGACTTGTTGCTGTTGTTAAGAACATGCATGTTCTTTTAAGAATAAAGAGGGAAAAAAGAAGCAACTGAAGTAGAAAGTGATAAGTGAACTTCTTGTTTTTGTGTGCTGATAGGCTACTGAGTATTGTGAAGAGAGCTCTGAGCTTAGAGCATGGGATGCAGAGAACCTTAGTGATGTCCGACCAAGTAGATACATTCCTCTGAGACTCAGTTTTATCACAAAAGAAAGAAAGAAAGAAAGAAAGAAAGAAAGAAAGAAAGAAAGAAAGAAAAAAAGCCAGAAATTTTACTTAGTGTGTTTACTTTAGAAGAATCCCTAAGCATTAGGGGTGACTGGGTGCCTCAGTCAGTTAAGCATCTGACTTCAGCCCTGGTCATGATCTCAGGGACCTACCCCTTAGAGTTCCATGTCACGCCCCATGTCACGATCCATACTCCGTGGAGAGTCTGCTTGTCCCAGTCCCCTCCCTCTTCCCTTACCCCTGCTCATGCTCTTTCTCTCTCTCTCTAATAAATTAAATAAAAATCTTAAAAAAAGAATCCATACGGGCACCGGGGTGGCTCAGTGGGCTAAAGTCTCTGCCTTCGGCTCAGGTCATCATCCCAGGGTTCTGGGATCAAGCCCCTCATCAGGCTCTCTGCAGGAAGCCTGCTTCCCCCTCTGGCACTCTCTGCCTGCCTCTCTGCCTATGTGTGATCTCTGTCTGCCAAATAAATAGATAAAATCTTAAAAAAAAAAAAAAAAAAAGAATCCCTAAACATCAAGTAAATTAATTAATGTGCAAATAGTTTTAAAAATACGATGATTTTAAATAAATAAATATATCAAAATAAAAATAAGTGTTATGAAAATAAGAATTACTCATAGTCATTTCAGTCATGCTCATTTCTTTATCAGTGCAGAATACATTGCAGTGCTTGTCAGACTTTTTCTTTCCTCTTTCTGCTCCTGTGACTCTTGTCTCCCTCCCCTTCCTTTTTCTCCCAACAGCATCAAGTGGTCAAAACGCCTGTATGGGTTGAGCCATTGGTAAAATGGATCTGAAGACCACGGCTTCTAAAATTCAATGAAAAAAGCGACTAAGAAACTATTTGTGGCTGTGCCCTTCGATCCAGAGAAGGTCAGGAAATAGAACCAAATCCTCCAAATCCTCTACTTCTCACTTGGGTATAGGAGTCTTAATATTTGATGTTCACTTGCAAAGGGTATCCTATGTGGTATGTTTATTTCACAAATAGGCAGTTTGTTTTGGCGGAACCAATATCTGGAAATGACAACTTCTCTCTCAGTGTTGCTTAGAGAAGAATAAGCATAAAATGAATTTTAAATTAAATTCCTTAGAGAGATCTGCAATTTGGGCAACGGGTGTCCCAGTGAAATCAATCCCTGATTCGTTCTTCAATGACTTCACTTGAACATGAATGAACTGTGCTGAGTATGTACTGTATGTTTCTCCTCCTGCATCTTTTCTTTTTTTCACACTTTTTCTTTAGCATCTCTTTACTTCATATCATCCAACCCCAAAAGCTGATGGGAAATGATGAGCAGGGTCATTATGCAAGAGCTCTGATCCATGTCAGTGATTTGAGAAGAATGAAAAAAGTCCCTCTTTCCTGTTTATAAAGAGTCAAAAAAAAAAAAAAAAAAAAAAAAGAGGGATAGTCCCTCTTTCAAAGTTTATAAAGAGTTAAAAAAAGAAAACTTTAAAAATAGGAACAGAGACAGTCAATAAAGGCATTTAACAGTTTTAGCAGAGCATAACGTTACCTTAAAAACAAGTAGTGATAATTGGTTAATTAGAAGTAGAAGATTGGCTAGGTATTAAGAGATTTCTGAGAAGAAAGAATAAACATAAAAGAATAAAGGCTGAGCTATAAAGATAATTTCCTTTTTAGTGTCTCGAGTTCAAAAAAATATCGGTGATCTTTTAGATTTTAGGAAATAACACCATGTAGAAAACAGTTGAAGTAATTAAAAGAGGATCATTATAGAGCAGAATGAATAGTTTGCTTTATTCACTGATGATCCACCAATTTAAAAAATGCTGAATAGAAAAGAGATTTAAGTGTTGACATTCTCTAAGCTGATATTATTAATAGCTCAAAATTCTGTTTATTTAAATAGGTGCCATAATCAGCATTAAGGAGGTGAGATGTCTCATGATTTGGGGTGGTGACAGGAAGTTCTCTCTTTAAAAAAGGAAAATGATGTAAAAGTTCTGAAATTTTTACTACTTATTCATTTAAAAAATTGAATCTCTGTCTTACATCTAACAAAATTAAATGTGTGTGTATGTGTGTGCATTCGTGTGTGTGTGTGTGTGTGTATGTTATGTGTTTCGACAAATGCAAAGGATCATGTTATCTCCACCACAATAATCAAGATACAGAAGCAAGGTCATCATTCCAAAGAAACCCCCCTCATATTGTCCCTTTTTAGCAAAACCTCTTCCCTCTTCCCTTAACTATCTCAACCATGAAAATATTCTTCCTTCTCATGGTTTTGCCTTTGCCACATTATACTGGACCAAGGGATACACTTTACATAGGGGGAGCATGCTCATGAGATCAGCTGGACCTATTCCAGACTGTACCACTCGGGAACTGCCAGTCTGCTTAGAATAATGAAATGGCCCCATGAGCTGCCAGCTCATTGAAGAAACTCTGCACTGATGGGATGTCATCCTCCCTGATGAGTTTGTACTCTAAGTAAACAATCTTTGTTTGTTTTGTTTATTCTGTATAGCCTGTGGACTACTTGGATATGAGAACGTGGAAGAGTAAATAGGAATGGCTCCACTGACTACCGTGCCCAGAGGCTCACTAGGATAAATTTGTGACTTAAAATCAAAATTCTGAATTCTGCAGGTTTAGAGAGTTTCCAGAGGTAAAATGCTTTCAGTATAGGATACAGAAAAAAAAAAAATTCTCATGACATTTTAAGCTCTGTCTATCCAGTTACTTTAGCTGACCACTAACTCAAAGAATAAAAAACAAAAACGATATTTGACATGAATACCAGGCTATAGTAGGGCTGTTGCTAACCAGTGGAAAAATAAATACTGAATTAGTAAATTTTTAGTTAATTAAAATTAGTAAATTTTTAGTTACTTAAAAATTTAATTACTAAACTATTAAAATATAAACCAGTGAATGTGTTAATACAGTTAATGCATATAACCAATCGTTTTGATATGACACATAGAAACTTTTAGACTTTTATTCTGTGACTCTTAGCTCAGTGATGCTTATTTCTTTGACTTTCTAATTTAATATATTATTTTGAGTTCATCCACTAGTTCCGCAGTTTGCTATCCATGTTAATCTTGACAAAAGCATTTCACTCTCTTAACATAGTTATCCACATCTGGAAAATATAGGTAACAATGGCACTGGTTCACAAATTTGGGGGGAATAAGTAAACAATTAGTTTTGAATTGGAATAGTACACTTATTAACTGAATGTGTATTGACAAGTTATTTAAACTCTTTGAAACATGTATGCCTTGCTTTGTATACTGAAAACTTTGATAGTGATAAAAATGAAATAATATTTTAAGTAAAATGCTTAGATTAGTGCCTGATACAGTGTCTGTTATAGTAATTTGTTGCATTGGCTGTTATTATTACTCTACAAGAATCAATTTGATTGAGCAAATCCAGATTCCACCTTTTCTTGTAGTAAAAATAAATTGTCACAACAGTAAGCATACCAATGTAGAAACTCCCCATTGTAAGTTAAATTTTTGAAACAGATGTTTCCTAAGATGTGCACTGTAAACATTAAAGTTATAATTAATTTAATTGGAATACCAATATATGGTAACTGAATCCAATTTTGTCACAGGCAGCCATATAAAATTCACCAACATGGGCTTTAAAGGAGACTTGATCTCTTCCCTTGCAGCTGGCTATTTAATCTGTGTCCTCTAAAGGAGGCAAAGAGCCAATAGTCTTACCACAGAAAAAGAGTAGTGATGGCAATAATAATAGTGATAAAATGAAAATAAATGTCAATTCTACTATGCTTGGCCTCAATTAGTTCTTATGAGTCATTGTATAAAGAAGATAATTAAATAATAGTTTCAATTCTATAAAAGTATAATTAGACTTAAAGATAAAAACAAGTGTCCTCCAGTGTCAATTGCCCTATGTGTTTTTTAAAGCTTAATGTCCCTTTAAAATGAGACCACAGCTAAGACATTTCATTTCCTCTGAGCCAGAGATGTACAATTAATGCAAATTAAATTTTGTTTGCATTTAATGTTAGATGTTTTCTTCTCATTTGCCATGTATTTCTCTTATTTGTGTCCTTAGCCTCATTCTAGAATGAGAACAGTAGGGGTGCTTGGGTGGTTAAACCCCTGCCTTCAGCTCAGGTCATGATCCTGGGGTCTTGGGAAGGAGCCCCACATCGGGCTCCCTGCTCAGCAGGAACCTGCTTCTCTCTCTCACTCTGCCTCCCACTCACCCTGCTTGTGTTTTCTCTCTCTCTCTCTCTCATGTGTCAAATAAATAAATAAAATCTTTAAAAACAAGGATGAGAACAATAAAAATATAGATTTGTGTATACATCTTTTGATCTTTGTAAGATCAACTAGAATCCTAAACACTGTTTTGGCTAAAAAAAAAAAAAGACTAGAAGTTGTAGGTAATAGGATCAGAGAAACTATTCAGAAAACTGCATGTGAAAATTATATTAGATAATTGTATTAACCTCAAAGTTGAACTTAGTAAATAAGAGGAGAAAGAGAAGAAGAAGATTAGGTGTGAGAGATAAAACAAGTTGCAAATTTTGTATGGTATTTATATAAGGATAACAGAGGTGATTTATCAGTAGATTTATGATTTTTTTTTTTGCAAGCATACCAAAATATAGTCCTAAAAGTAGTAAATTAGCCTCATCTCCCTTGGCTTTTCCTTAGTATAATGACCTTGAATGGTGTGGAGGCAAGACGTTTGACTGTGGCAATCTGGATTCAAAGATGCATTCTTAAGAGCGTCTTTAATCTTACAATCTCATATTCTAACTTATGCTGCAAAACATACCCAAAGTTTTGTAACATACAGTTTTCAGAAATTACAATTTAACCCCCCGCTCTATGTTCTGATTAAAAACCAGACACAAAAATAAAAACACAGGGTATGTATTCCTTTAAGGGAAAAAGCTAAGGACTTACCATATAGAACCGCTTTTCAGAAAAATTAAGTGACTTGCCTGACAGCTTTAACACCACCAAAACAGAAGGAGCTTTCAAAACTGATGATTCTGTCCTAACATGCAGGTGTTTATACTCCTGTGCACTACTCTTCCTGCTTACAGACCCAGTCTGAAATATTCCAAGGGCTACATTCCTTAAAATCTTTCCCCAACCAGAGGTCCTGTAATATTTGTTTTCTGTCCCACTTGTCTAACTCACGGTTCTTTCATGAAGATGCATAAGAACCACTGTGTCTTGAAAACAGAAAGTAAGTTTAAAGCCATAATAACCTTGCTTTTGTTTTACACAGATGACAAGATGGCTCAGTGATGTGAGCGAATAATTTGTTCTTTCCCCGGTTGACTGGCAAAAACTCTCCTTCATGGAAAGTATTTAGACAGAGAGATTGGTATATACATATATTCGGCTTTTCATGGCAGAGTGGTCAACCCATGACATGAGAGACCTCCAGCTATGTGCAGTCTTAGGAACCCTTAGCTTTTCCCTATTCGCCACTCTCACTTCCTCCCATAAACTTAACTTCCTCTTTAGCTAGACCAGTATAACTCAGAGGAGACAATTTCTTTTCCTTTTTCTGAGTTTCCCTGTGTTTTCTTCCTATATGATAACTTCAGCAAATGCTTAAAATGATAAAATAATAAACTATCAGAAATATCTAAGAATCAGGTCAATGTAACGATAGTGTTTATGTAAAGGACACATGAAAAATATTTATTTTGTTAAAGTTTAGTATTCAGAACATTTACTGAAATAATTCTGAGGGCAATGGGGAGCTCACAAGATTTGTGGCAAATTATTCATCGTGAATTGAGCATTAATAAGTCAGAATATGTGTTGAAAATATGTGGAGACTCAGTTTCCTGTATAACTTTCTTTTCTTTTATGACAATCTTATGCAAGTGATTCTTGGCTTGTTTGGAAATTGAAATTATTTTCTAGCTCTTCAGTTCTTGGACCTTTTGTGAGAAATTGTACAACACAGATGAAAACTCATAGATTCAGATGGCAAATCACTATAAACAAATAAGCATATAACTTATAAGTTACCAGATTGATTAGATGCTAGTGCGCATATTAATCAGTGTTAAAACATTGCAAACGTTTTTAGAAGTTAGTGAAAAGAAACAGTTATTTTGTTAAACAAACAAAGAAAGAAAAGAATTGTTAAGGAGAAAACTTATTTGCAAACCTATGTAGAATTCAGACAGACACATTCTGTTACATATAGTCAATATAGAGTTCAGAGCACTAAAACACAAACTTTGAAATTGAAGTGACTTTTTAATGGTACCTCACATATATTTAGTAGGACTAGTATTTTCCCTGATTTCTAACGTTACACTTCCAAATTTTCCTTATAATTTTAACTAAAAACTGTTTATCATTGTTAGTGGAAGAGGAGGCAGTTGTAATCATGATTAGAATGGGAGGACTATTTTAGTCTAGCTCAGGAAATTTTCTCCAAGGATGGACTGGCTTGGGGAAGCCAAGAGTTGATGGTGAGAACAAGCCTCAGGTCTCCAACTGGTGTTCCTTGAGGCTAAAACTGCTGAGTCCTTAAGAACCATAAGACTAGCAATCCTTTGGGCTGGACAACTGGTAAATACATTGCAAAATTACTTACTATAGTTGATTAATGACCTTGTATCTCTGGCTTTTGACATTACTGATAGGTTGGTCATGTCAGTGTTAAATCATGACTATAAATGATTAAGAAATAAGGGCAATACTTTCTTTTTATTTCTAATTATTTGAAACATTATTGCATTTTTAAAGTATTTTTTTTAAATTGAAGGGTAAGAGATATATATATCTAATATATGTATACTTTAATAAATATCACCTCCAAAGTGAACTAAGTGAACTTTATCATGGCTCTTGCCATTTAAATATTGTCTTAGAAGCCTAAAAAGGGGTAAACACTGAGTTAAATTACTTAAATTAAATTACTTGTTATCTATTTTTTTAAAGATTTTATTAATTTGAGAGAGAGAGGGAGAGAATGTTTGGGGGCAGGGGAGGGGCAGAGGCAGAGAGAGAAGCAGACTCCCCCCTGAGCAGGGAGCCCAATGCAGGACTCAATTCCAGGACCCTGAGATCATGACCTGAGCTGAAAGCAGATGCTTTGCCAATTGAGCCACCCAGGTGCCCCAAATTGCTCAATTATATGATATTCTATAGCCTCTTGGCTATACCAGGATTCTACCACTTGCATCTGACAAAACCTGTCAGATTTGAGATTTATTTTAAATCTCAGAAATAATCATTGTACACCTTCTGACTTGAAAAAAGAAAAAAAATCAGTTCATGTTCCCTCATGTAGTGTTATGTATGCCATTATGTGACTCTTGTCACCATTTTTTGTTCATTTAATTTTTGGTTTTCAGATATTTTTATTTTTTAACATGAATATTTTAGTGCTTTTTGATTCTGTGTTTTTGTCATTTTATTCTTGGTACATATTCCCATTAATCGCAAACTATGATTCCGGTCTAATTTATGCATACTGAAAGTCATACTTTTTTAAATATTTAAACTTAATAGACCTGTCTCAGAAAATAACAAACAATACAGTTTCTGGAATTTTGGCTATTAGCTAGTTATTCAGACTATCTGTAAAATAACATTTTAAATAGTAAAACATATAGCATTAATTTTGATGATATCATTTTCATTGTTGTTAATATTTTGGTCAAAAATTACATTTAAAAAAGATTGCATTTCCTACAATGTTCTCTATAATCAGAGCATGCTGAAATCCATTTATGTCCTTAAGAAACTGATTTACTTCTGCATGAATCTAATAATAGATATTAAGACCCTTTTTTAGATTTAAAACTTTTATCAGCAGAAAATATGAGGGAAAGGAAAGGAAAAAAATAAATTAGTTATAAAGCTCAAGAAAATATGAAACCAGAACCTTTCAAGAATATCATTACCATTGTGCATTTTCCCCTCTTAGGTAATTCTGATAATACACAATGGAATAGGAATGACAAGTAACATTTTTCCCTTTATCCATTGAGTTAAAAAAAATGTATTTACAATATTAAAATATTTAAAAATTGCTGCATTAGCTAACAAAGGAAATACTGGCCAATTACTGGCCCATAATCCAAAAGAAATTAGGACAGGCTTACTGGAAATTAAGAAGTGAAGTCAATAATATTACACTTAGAATCTCTCTTTTTTTTATTCTCTTTGTTCTCTGTTTTTAGGAAATCTTGTCTGTAGAGAAAATCTGAGTGTATTTGCTTCAGGCAGATGTTTGTTTATATTCTCTTAGGTTAGTGACTCTGGGAATAACAGAAGTAGAGGGTATGCACAGCAATGAATATAAATATTTGAACCAATGTACATTTTTGGAGCAAAAAGAAACCATACATATCCATTAGCATGTGGAAATAACTTGCAAAATTATTAGTCAATCTTTATTTTTAAAAATTTTAAATCTATAACAAAATTTTGTAGTAGAGGTATTCCAAAAGATATTTTTAAAGAATAAATGTTGTCACTGGAAAATTACAACTAAAGTGATTCGTAATTCCAGAATGCCACCACAGAACAAACTACTACAAAGATGTGGCATGATTTTCACTCTTTTTAAGATTTTATTTATATAACAAATAATCCACAAAGACATACTTTTTGCAAATTTTCCTTAAACTTCAAATGTATATGAAGCGAAAATTGATAGTGCCACTTTACCATACCATTGCAATGTTCCTCTCGACATATAACTGTTGGGCCTGTCATCTCCTGGAGTTTTTGCTCTATTGCACTAACATACAATTAATTGTACCTATAATATACATATATACATAAGTATTTTATATGTTTGTAATGCATGCATATGTGTAACCTTTTGTATGTATATAAACATCATATGGTATAACAATTCATATATGTATATGTGTATATATATAAATACATATAAGTTCATATACATACATACAAATACATAAATATAAAAATGCATTTATAAATATCATGTTCTTCAATCTTTGACACCTTTAAGTTTTGCTTTCAGTACTATGAACTGTTATCTTGAGGATGCCTTTTAAAGTGGTTTTGACAATAAAGTTCCAACTTACCAATTTACCAGAATCAAATGTTGTTTTGAATTGTGTCTTCTTATTGTTTTAAAAGAACATTAAAAGTTGGTAGATAGAGGAGTCAAGATGGCGGAGAAGTAGCAAGCTGAGACTGCTTCAGCTAGCCGGAGATCAGCTAGATAGCTTATCTAAAGATTGCAAACACCTGAAAACCCATCGGCAGATCGAAGAGAAGAACAGCAATTCTGGAAACAGAAAAACAACCACTTTCTGAAAGGTAGGACCGGCGGAGAAGTGAATCCAAAGCAACGGGAAGATAGACCCCGGGGAGAGGTGCCGGCTCCCGGCAAGCGGCGGAGCAACGGCGCACAAAATCAGGACTTTTAAAAGTCTGTTCTGCTGAGGGACATCACTCCAAAGGCTAAACTGGAGCGAAGCCCACGCGGGGTCAGCGTGGCCTCAGGTCCCGCAGTTGTCACAGAAGGATCGGGGGCGTCTGAGTGTCGCAGAGCTTGCGGGTATTGGAACGGGAAAGCCGGCTACAGAGACAGAGCCGACAGTGAGCTCGCAGCTCGGTGTTACCTTGAACCGGTCGCAGGCTCCGTGAGCTCAGAGCGCGGTCGGAGGTCAGGCAGACGGGAGTAACTGGCGCTGTTCTCTGAGGGCGCACTGAGGAGTGGGGCCCTGAGCTCTCGGCTCCTCCGGGCCGGAGACCAGGAGGCCGCCATTTGTATTCCCGTTCTCCAGAATACTACAGAAAGCGCTCAGGGAACAAAAGCTCCTGAAAGCAAACCCGAGCGGATTACTCACCCCGGCCCCTGCTAAGGGCCTTGCAATTCCGCCTGCGGCAAAGACACTTGAGAATCACTACAATAGGCCCCTCCCCCAGAAGATCAACAAGAAATCCAGCCAAGACCAAGTTCACCTACCAAGGAGTGCGGTTTCAATACCAAGGAGAGCAGCAGAATTCCAGAGGAGGAGAAAGCAAAGCACGGAACTCATGGCTTTTTCCCTGTGATTTTTTTTGGTCTTGCAGTTAATTTAATTTTTTTCTTTTTCATTTTTTGTTTTTTTTTCTCACCTTCTGGTAAAATTTTTTTTTAACTTTTACCTTTTTCTTTTTAACGTTTTTTAACCAGTTTATCTAATATATATATTTTTGCATTTTATATTTTTCTTATTTGTTTTCTTTTTTTAAATTCTTCTCTTTTTTTTTCGTTCTTTTTTTTTTCTTTTTTCCTTTTTGAACCTCTTTTTATCCCCTTTCTCCCCCCTCACGATTTGGGATCTCTTCTAATTTGGTTAAAGCATATTTTCCTGGGGTTGTTGCCACCCTTTTAGTATTTTACTTACTCCTTCATATACTCTTATCTGGACAAACTGACAAGACATAAAAATTCAACACAAAAAAAAGAACAAGAGGCAGTACCGAAGGCTAGGGACCTAATCAATACAGACATTGGTAATATGTCAGATCTAGAGTTCAGAATGACAATTATCAAGGTTCTAGCCAGGCTCGAAAAAGGCATGGAAGATATTAGAGAAACCCTCTCGAGAGATATAAAAGCCCTTTCTGGAGAAATAAAAGAACAAAAATCTAACCAAGTTGAAATCAAAAAAGCTATTAATGGGGTGCAATAAAAAATGGATGCTCTCGCTGCTAGGATAAATGAGGCAGAGAAACAATTAGTGATATAGAAGACCAAATGACAGAGAATAAAGAAGCTGAGCAAAAGAGGGACAAACAGCTACTGGACCACGAGGGGAGAATTCGAGAGATAAGTGACACCATAAGATGAAACAACATTAGAATAAGGATTCCAGAAGAAGAAAAAAGAGAGAAGGGAGCAGAAGGTATACTGGACAGAATTATTGGGGAGAATTTCCCCAATATGGCAAAGGGAATGAGCATCAAAATTCAGGAGGTTCAGAGAACGCCCCTCAAAATCAAGAAGAATAGGCCCACACCCCGTCACCTAATAGTAAAATTTACAAGTCTCAGTGACAAAGAGAAAATCCTGAAAGCAGCCTGGGAAAAGAAGTCTGTAACATACAATGGTAAAAATATTAGATTGGCAGTGGACTTATCCACAGAGACCTGGCAGGCCAGAAAGAGCTGGCATGATATTTTCAGAGCACTAAATGAGAAAAACATGCAGCCCAGAATACTATATCCAGCTAGGCTATCATTGAAAATAGAAGGAGAGATTAAAAGCTTCCAGGACAAACAAAAACTGAAATAATTTGCAAACAACAAACCAGCTCTACAGGAAATATTGAAAGGGGTCCTCTAAGCAAAGAGAGAGCCTACAAGTGGTAGATCAGAAAGGAACAGAGACCATATACAGTAACAGTCACCTTACAGGCAATACAATGGCACTAAATTCATATCTCTCAATAGTTACCCTGAATGTTAATGGGCTAAATGCCCCTGTCAAAAGACACAGGGTATCAGAATGGATAAAAAAACAAAACCCATCTATATGTTGCCTCCAAGAAACACATTTTAAGCCCGAAGACACCTCGAGATTTAAAGTGAGGGGGTGGAAAAGAATTTACCATGCTAATGGACATCAGAAGAAAGCAGGAGTGGCAATCCTTATATCAGATCAATTCGATTTTAAGCCAAAGACTATAATAAGAGATGAGGAAGGACACTATATCATACTCAAAGGGTCTGTCCAACAAGAAGATTTAACAATTTTAAATATCTATGCCCCCAACGTGGGAGCAGCCTACTATATAAACCAATTAATAACAAAATCAAAGAAACACATCAACAATGATACAATAATAGTAGGGGACTTTAACACTCCCCTCACTGAAATGGACAGATCATCCAAGCAAAAGATCAGCAAGGAAATAAAGGCCTTAAACGACACACTGGATCAGATGGACATCACAGATATATTCAGAACATTTCATCCCAAAGCAACAGAATACACATTCTTCTCTAGTGCACATGGAACATTCTCCAGAATAGATCACATCCTCAGTCCTAAATCAGGACTCAACCGGTATCAAAAGATTGGGATCATTCCCTGCATATTTTCAGACCACAATGCTCTAAAGCTAGAACTCAACCACAAAAGGAAGTTTGAAAAGAACCCAAATACATGGAGACTAAACAGCATCCTTCTAAAGAATGAATGGGTCAACCAGGAAATTAAAGAAGAATTGAAAAAAATCATGGAAACAAATGATAATGAAAACACAACAGTTCAAAACCTGTGGGACACAACAAAGGCAGTCCTGAGAGGAAAATATATAGCGGTTCAAGCCTTTCTCAAGAAACAAGAAAGGTCTCAGGTACACAACCTAACCCTACACCTAAAGGAGCTGGAGAAAGAACAAGAAAGAAACCCTAAGCCCAGCAGGAGAAGAGAAATCATAAAGATCAGAGCAGAAATCAATGAAATAGAAACCAAAAAAACAATAGAACAAATCAACGAAACTAGGAGCTGGTTCTTTGAAAGAATTAATAAAATTGATAAACCCCTGGCCTGACTTATCAAAAAGAAAAGAGAAAGGACCCAAATAAATAAAATCATGAACGAAAGAGGAGAGATCACAACTAACACCAAAGAAATACAAACTATTATAAAGAACATACTATGAGCAAATCTACGCCAATAAATTTGACAATCTGGAAGAAATAGATGCATTCCTAGAAACATATAAACTACCACAACTGAACCAGGAAGAAATAGAAAGCCTGAACAGACCCATAACCAGTAAGGAGATTGAAACAGTAATTAAAAATCTCCAAACAAACAAAAGCCCAGGGCCAGACGGCTTCCCGGGGGAATTCTACCAAACATTTAAAGAAGAACTAATTCCTATTCTCCTGAAACTGTTCCAAAAAATAGAAATGGAAGGAAAACTTCCAAACTCATTTTATGAGGCCAGCATCACCTTGATCCCAAAACCAGACAAGGATCCCACCAAAAAAGAGAGCTATAGACCAATATCCTTGATGAACACAGATGCGAAAATACTCAACAAAATACTAGCCAATAGGATTCAACAGTACATTAAAAGGATTATTCACCACGACCAAGTGGGATTTATTCCAGGGCTGCAAGGTTGGTTCAACATCCGCAAATCAGTCAATGTGATACAACACATCAATAAAAGAAAGAACAAGAACCATATGATACTCTCAACAGATGCTGAAAAAGCATTTAACAAAGTACAGCATCCCTTCCTGATCAAAACTCTTCAAAGTGTAGGGATAGAGGGCACATACCTCAATATCATCAAAGCCATCTATGAAAAACCCACCGCAAATATCATTCTCAATGGAGAAAAACTGAAAGCTTTTCCGCTAAGGTCAGGAACACGGCAGGGATGTCCATTATCACCACTGCTATTCAACATAGTACTAGAGGTCCTAGCCTCAGCAATCAGACAACAAAAGGAAATTAAAGGCATCCAAATAGGCAAAGAAGAAGTCAAATTATCACTCTTTGCAGATGATATGATACTATATTTGGAAAATCCAAAAGACGCCACTCCAAAACTGTTAGAACTTATACAGGAATTCAGTAACGTGTCAGGATATAAAATCAATGCACAGAAATCAGTTGCATTTCTCTACACCAACAGCAAGACAGAAGAAAGAGAAATTAAGGAGTCAATCCCATTTACAATTGCACCCAAAACCATAAGATACCTAGGAATAAACCTAACCAAAGAGGCACAGAATCTATACTCAGAAAACTATAATGTGCTCATGAAAGGAATTGAGGAAGACACAAAAAAATGGAAAAATGTTCCATGCTCCTGGATTGGAAGAATAAATATTGTGAAAATGTCTATGCTACCTAAAGCAATCTACACATTCAATGCAATTCCTATCAAAGTACCATCCATCTTTTTCAAAGAAATGGAACAAATAATTCTAAAATTTATATGGAACCAGAAAAGACCTCGAATAGCCAAAGGGATATTAAAAAAGAAAGCCAACGTTGGTGGCATAACAATTGCGGATTTCAAGCTCTATTACAAAGCTGTCATCATCAAGACAGCAGGGTACTGGCACAAAAACAGACACATAGATCAATGGAACAGAATAGAGAGCCCAGAAATAGACCCTCAACTCTACAGTCAACTAATCTTCGACAAAGCAGGAAAGAATGTCCAATGGAAAAAAGACAGCCTCTTCAATAAATGGTGCTGGGAAAATTGGATAGCCGCATGCAGAAAAATGAAATTGGACCATTTCCTTACACCATACACAAAAATAGACTCAAAATGGATGAAGGACCTCAATGTGCAAAAGGAATCCATCAAAATCCTTGAGGAGAACACAGGCAGCAACCTCTTCGACCTCAGCCGCAGCAACATCTTCCTAGGAACATCGCCAAAGGCAAGGGAAGCAAGGGCAAAAATGAACTATTGGGATTTCATCAAGATCAAAAGCTTTTGCACAGCAAAGGAAACAGTTAACAAAATCAAAAGACAACTGACAGAATGGGAGAAGATATTTGCAAACGACATATCAGATAAAGGACTAGTGTCCAGAATCTATAAAGAACTTAGCAAACTCAACACCCAAAGAACAAATAATCCAATCAAGAAATGGGCAGAGGACATGAACAGACATCTCTGCAAGGAAGACATCCAGATGGCCAACAGACACATGAAAAAGTGCTCCATATCACTCGGCATCAGGGAAATACAAATCAAAACCACAATGAGATATCACCTCACACCAGTCAGAATGGCTAAAATCAACAAGTCAGGAAATGACAGATGCTGGCGAGGATGCAGAGAAAGGGGAACCCTCCTACACTGTTGGTGGGAATGCAAGCTGGTGCAGCCACTCTGGAAAACAGCATGGAGGTTCCTCAAAATGTTGAAAATAGAACTGCCCTATGACCCAGCAATTGCACTACTGGGTATTTACCCTAAAGATACAAACGTAGTGATCCAAAGGGGCACGTGCACCCAAATGTTTATAGCAGCAATGTCCACAATAGCTAAACTATGGAAAGAACCTAGATGTCCATCAACAGATGAATGGATCCAGAAGATGTGGTATATATACACAATGGAATACTATGCAGCCATCAAAAGAAATGAAATCTTGCCATTTGCGACAACATGGATGGAACTAGAGTGTATCATGCTTAGCGAAATAAGTCAAGCAGAGAAAGACAACTATCATACGATCTCCCTGATATGAGGAAGTGGTGATGCAACATGGGGGCTTAAGTGGGTAGGAGAAGAATAAATGAAACAAGATGGGATTGGGAGGGAGACAAACTATAAGTGACTCTTAATCTCACAAAACAAACTGAGGGTTGCTAGGGGGAGGGGGTTTGAGAGAAGGGCGTGGGAATATGGACATTGGGGAGGGTATGTGCTTTGGTGAGTGCTGTGAAGTGTATAAACCTGGTGATTCACAGACCTGTACCCCTGGGGATAAAAATATATGTTTATAAAAAATTAAAAATTTAAAAAAAATTTGGTAGATAAAAAAAGATTGAAGTCTATCCATTCTTTTCTGACTACAATGCTATGATAATAGAACTGAACCACAAGAAAAAAAAATCTGGAAAAAGGAAAATACTTGGAGATTAAATGACTTGCTATTAAACAATGACTGGGTCAACCAAGAAATCCAAGAGGAATAAAAATTCCATGAAAACAAATAAAAATGAAAATACATCAGTCCAAAATCTTTGGGATGCAACAAAAAGTGGTTCTAAGAGAAAAATTTATAGCAACATAAGCCAACCTCAGGAGCAAGAAAAATCTCAAATAATCTTACATTACACCTAAGGGAGTTAGAAAGAGAAGAATAAGGAAAACCCAAATCCAGCAAAAGTAAGGAAATAAGAAAGAGTAGAACAGAAATAAATGATATAGAAACTAAAAAAAAAAAAAAAAAAAAAAAAAAAAAAAAAAAAAATAGGACAGATGAATGATACCAGGAGTTGGTTCATTGAAAAGAACAAAATTGATAAACATCTACTAAGAGTTATTAAAAAAGACAGAGAGAGAGAGAGGACCCAAATAAGCAAAATTACTAATGAAAGAGGAGAAATAAAAACCAACACCACAGAAATACAAACAATTGTAATAGAATATTATGCAACTCTATGTGCCAACAAACTGGACAACTAGAAGCAATAAATTACTGGAAACATATAACCTACAAAACTAAAGCAGAAGGAAATAGAAAATTTGAACAATTGTCAGCAATGAAATTAAGTCAGTAATCCAAAAACTCCCCCAAAACAGAAGTCTAGAACCAGACTGCTTCAGAGGTGAATTCTTCCAATTTTTAAGGAAGAGTTAATACCCATTCTTCTCAAACTATTCCTAAAAAATTTCCATATTCAATATGAGGCCAATATCACCCTGATACCAAAACCAGATAAACACAGCACAAAAAAGAGAATTACAGGCCAATATCACTCATGGATATAAATGCAAAAATACTCAAAAGAATACTAGCAAACTGAATCCAACAATATATTTAAAAAAATTATACACCACTATCAAGTGAGATTTATTCCTAGGATGCAAGGGTAGTTCACTATTTACAAAACAATCTTACTGACACATCAAAGAAAGGTTAAAGACCATATAATCATTTCAATAGATGCAGAAAAAGCATTTGACAAAGTACACCATCCATTTATGATAAAAACCCTTAACAAAGTAGGTCTAGAGGGAACATATCTCAATGTTATAAAGGCCCTCTATGAAAAACCCACAGCCAACATCATATTCGGTGATGAAAAACAGAATTTCTCCCTAAGTTCAGGAATGAAACAAGGATGTCTACTCTCCCCACTTTTATTCAACATAGTATTGATAGTCCTAGCCACAGCAATCAGACAAGAAAAAGGAATACAAGGCATCCAAATTGGTAAGAAAGAAGTAAAATTTTCACCGTTTTCAGATGACTTGATACTATATACAGAAAACCCTAAAGACTCCACCAAAAATCTACTAAAACTGATAATGAATTCAGTAAAGTAGCAGGATTCAAAGTCAATGTACAGAAATGTTGCATTCCTATACATTAATAATGAAACAGCAGAAAGCAAAATTGAGAAAACAATCCCATTAACAACTGCACCAACAATAATTAAATATCTAGGAATAAACTTAACCAAAGAGATGAAAGACCTGTACTCTGAAAACTATGAAACACTGATGAAAGAAACTCAAGACAATGCAAAAAAAGTAAAGAAATTCCATGCTCATGGGCTAGAAGAACAAATATTGTTAAAATACGTATACTATCCAAAACAATCTACAAATTTACTGCAGTTCATATCAAAATACCAACAGCATTTCTCAAAGAACTAGAAAACAAAATTCTAGAAAACAAAATTCTAAAATGTTTATGGAACCACAGAAGACTCCAAATAGCCAAAGCAATCTTGAAAAAGAAAAAGCTGGAGGTATTATAATTCCAGACTTTGTTATATTACAAAGCAGTAGTAATTAAAACAGTATAGTATTGGCATAAAAATATACATAGATCAAAAGAATAGAATGGAAAACTCAAAAATAAACCCACAATTATATGGTCAAATAATCTTCAACAAAGGAGGAATAAATATAAAATGGGAAAAAGTCTCTTTAGCAAATGGTGTTGGAAAATTGGACAGCCACATGCAAAGAGTGAAACTGGACTTTTTTTTTTTTTTTTAAGATTTTATTTATTTGAAAGAGAGAGATTGAACACAAGTAGGCAGAGTGGCAGACAGAGGGAGAGTGAGAAGCAGGCTCCCCACTGAGCAGGGGGAGCCCGACACAGAGCTCAAGCCCAATCACAACCCAAGCCAAAGGCAGTCACTTAACCAACTGATCCACCCAGGAGCCCGTGGACTACTTTCTTTCACCATACACAAATTAAACTCAAAATGGATAGAAAACTTAAATGTGAGACCGGAAACTAAAAAAATCCTAGAAGAGAGCACAGGCAGTAATTTCTCTGACATTGGCTGTGGCAATATTTTTCTAGCTACATCTCCTGATGCAAGAGAAATAAAAGCAAAAATAAATTACTGGGACTATGTCAAAATAAAAAAATTTCTGCACAGCAAAGGAAACAACCAATGGAACTAAAAGGCAACCTACTGAATGGGAGAAGATATTTGTAAATGACATATCTTATAAAGGGTTAGTATCCAAAATATATAAAGAACTGATACAACTCAACACTCAAAAACATAATCCATTTAAAGATGGGCAAAGGACATACGGAGACATTTCTTCAAAGGACACATAGAGATTGTTAATAGAAACATGAAAATATGCTCAACATCACTCATCATTGGGGAAGTGAAAATAAAAACTACAATGTGACATCCCCCCATACCTGTCAGAATGGCTAAAATCAACAACATAAGAAACAAGTGTTGGAGAGGTTGTGGAGAAAAGGAACCCTCTTGCACTGTTGGTGGGAATCTAAATTGATGCAGCCATTATGGAAGACAGTATGAAGGTTCCTCAAAAAATTAAAAATAAACCTACCCTATGATCCAGGAATCACACTATCACCAAAATACAAAAACACTAAATCAAGGGGATACGTTCATCCCTATGTTTATAGCAGCATTATTTACAAATAGCCAAATTATGGGAACAGCTGAAGTGTCTGTCAATAGATGAATAAATGAAGACATGGAATGAATATATATATGTGTGTGTGTATATATATATATAATAAGACAATTAAAATACAATTATATGTGTGTATGTGTATATATATATATATATATATATATACAGCCATAAAAAAGAATGAAATCTGCAACAGCATGGATAGAGCTAAAGAGTATAATGTGAAACAAAATCTGTTAGAGAATGACAAATACCATATGATCTCACTCATGTGTGGAATTTAAGAAACAAAACAAAGGGAAAAAAAGAGAGGTAAACCAAAAAACAGACCCTTAACTATAGAGGATAAACTGATGGTTCCCAGAGGGCAGAAGGTTGGGGAGCGGGATGCAGATTGAAGAGCACACTTACCATGATGAAATGAAATAAAATGGTTTTGACAGTGAGGTTTCAATTTATCAATTTACCATGATCAGATGCTGTTTTTAATTGTCTTATTATTTTAAAAGAGCATTAAAATGTGATTTGTTTTCATTTGTCATTATGCTTCTTAAATTATTCTAGGTGTCTCCTTTCCTAAATACATGTTAGTTTGTAAAAAGATGTTTGAAATATTGCCTTTTGGCACTTGTAACTTTCTCTCTTTAAGCATTACCATATTCTAGACCATGAACGGTACCAAATGGAAGCTCTCTTAATTTAAGCAGTGTGAAGTAATGGGACAGATCTTATTCTAGGTGCCAGTAAATCTGGGTTTGGAATTCTGCTCTGGTAGTCGTAAATAATCAATCCCTGATCCAAGAGATCATTTAAAAATGTAAAGTGTTTAAATACACATAGAAGTTAACCTGAGCAATGGAGTGCAATGTACTCGTTCTGTCAGTAAGGCTTGTTAAAATTAAAAGGGTTAAAAATGAAGAGGATTATAAGGAAATACAATAAGAATTTCAATATTTTGTTTAGAATAAGATACAATAAGATAAAAGCTGTGTATATCATATTTAAAGATTAAAATTTTTGATGTGAACTTAAGTTCTTAATTCCATAGTTATTCAGAGATAATCAGTGCTTAGATATATTAACTTTTTAAAATTCAGTACTATTTGCAAACTTTGGCGTTATAAATCATGAGACACGGAATACCCATTTGATTATTTGTCCAAACAATTTGCTGTTCCATAGTCCAACATTTTCTTTGTTTCAAAGTTCTTTAAAATCATGGTAGCTTTAGGGTGCCTGGGTGGCTCATTTGGTTAGGCAACTGCCTTACGCTCAGGTCATGATCCTGGAGTCCTGGGATTGAGTCCAGCATCGGGCTCCCAGCTCCATGGAGAGTCTGCTTCTCCCTCTGATCTTCTCCCTTCTCATGCTCTCTCTCACTCTCTTAAATAAATAATTAAATAAATAAATAAGTAGCTTTGCCTGAAATCACTTGGACATTTGTCAGAATGTACTCCTGGGAAAAACATAACCCAAATTTAGATATCTGAGAACATCCAGTTACACCAGTACTCCAAAACTGCCTTAGAAGGATTACTCCTAAGATCTTGTATTTTAAAATTAAAGAGAACTTCACTTTCAATGATTTGAAGTATCTATTTGCACAAAATCAGTCACTTACATTTGGGGTTTCCTTTAAAACCAGTGAGGACTGATTGTGGCATACAGGGGGCATTTCAGCACAATAGGTTCAATGAAAGAGTTCAAATCAATAGGGACTAATTTAAAAAAGACTAATTTAAAGATAAAGGATACTGCCTTACAATTTAAAACAGGTGGGCTTTTTTGAGAATATTTTTCTCCATGTTTTTGTAGGATGAATCCAAATACAATGGCTTTTATTCTTTGTAAGAGGCTCCATTAAGTTGACTTAATTCTGACATCAAACCACTAAGAGAGAGACTAGATACCATCCTTGAGATCATTCTAAATCCTGTGCTTTTTAATATTCATAGGCTTGGATACAATAGAACAAACTTGATCATATTTCAAGTTGTGTTTATTGTACAAGAATCATATAATGTATTATTATATTTATAATACATAGTAAAAAATAAATCCTTGAGCCAACACTGCTATTAAATTAGAAATCAGTTATAGTCTTGAAGAAAAACTGAACTTAAACAAAAAGCTTTGGGGACATAAAGAACATTGAACTCCAAATATTGGAGGATCATCTAAAATGTTACTTTGGTATATTTTATAACAATACACAACTACCTTTCATTTTCACTTGTAGTCATACAAAATCAAAGGCTGGCATAAATATTCATAAATACTAGATATAAAAATACATGTGCTTTGTAGAAAATTTCAAAATTTTCATTTACATTATTCATTAAAGACAGATATAACAATATAGCAGAATTTGAGATTTTTTTCTAAAGATATGACCCCTACGTTCATGTGTGAGTACCAATTGTATAAGTCATATACCAGTGCTTACTTTAAAAGAAAATGAAAATGTACTGTATGTTCAAGGTTGGATGAACCCTGAAATTTGTCCTAAAGCCTAAGAAACTCATTCACTGGTAGAGAAATATGGGAGGGAAAGTCTCTGACATTTACAAAATCATATCATTCCTGTTGCTTTTAAATTTATATTTCTTTATATTTCTATGTAAAGTTGACCAAACAATAAATCAAGTGATTATTTCAGTTTTGATTCTGTAGTTTTTCAGATGATTTTAGGAAAGGTTCATGTTGTCAAATCAGGCTAGCAGTTTTCCTGAGAGAGAAAACGGAAGAACTTGTCAACTAATACATGTCACCAAACCATACTGCTCATCGTATATCAAATCAACTTATCAAAGAACTTATTATATGCTACCATGAAGAGGAAAAGAAAAAGAAACCATGATCCTTCCCTTCAAGAAGCTACTATTTTACTGAGAAGCTTAGATAACTTATCCTTCATAGGAAATAACTATTTCATCATCAAACTTCCATAGAGGGAAGTGAAGCTCCATTTTTCTCATCAGAAAGTAAAAAAATATGAGATGGTTAGGATTCAAGATAGGATTCATTGATCCAGTCTGTAAGGTTGGTAGAAAACAGTAAGCACGCTTTGCACAATTCTACCTTGGTTTTCATAGGTACCTAGGCTTTGCAAGCCTAGATTCTCTATTCCCCATGTAGTAAGTGGGTTCCTTAGTTTATTGTGTCTTAAGCTCAATATAAAGGAAAGATAAGAGAGGACTATTGGACTTCGTATTAAGCTGCATCCTCATATACAACTTTTATCAGTAATAATGCTCATATATGATCACCTGTCTAATGCCTGGGTCCTAGGTCTGTACTTGGGACAAATTCTTAAAATTCCAACATATATTTTGTTATATAGAAACTTTGAGAAATAATCATAAATACTAGTTTAAGCACTGAAATACGACGTGGAAAATTCAAGACATTTGGCTAAGCCAAGTCTTTGCCCTTAGATTAAGAGGATATTCATTAAAATACTTCAGATTTGGTGGTTGGCTATCCCAGTTCCCCTGGATCAGGGCCTAGATTGCAGGTGGTGAAGGAATCCCAACAGTAGACATCAGAATGAGATTCATCGGGCTAGGACTGAGCATAATAAAAAATTAGCTATATGATTTTTCAGATTTTAATTTCCTTAGACTTAGAATTTTAGCCTTTGATTTCTTTATAATTTAATTTGAAGAAGCAAGTTATCTGACTTATGGCCTTTAATTTGAACTGGAATATGATCATGTGAAGGAATAAATATTGTTCAAACCTGGCATATTTTAATAATGCTGACATTTAACAATTGGAGTAATTTTCTATTGGCATTTGGATTCATTGCATAATACCCATGAGCCATCCCAGAACACATGGCTGGATATATTTGATATAAGAATTAGACTAGGGTGTGAGTATTTTTGCCCGGAATGCCTTTCAGAGCTTTGAGGCTTAAGGGACAAAAGCCAAACTGCCCGTCAGTGATACTGGGAGCGTTCACAATGAAGATAGATAATTAGAGATAAGAGAGCAGCTTCAGGAAGGCAAAAATCATACTTTCCTTATGTAATGCTGACCAGCCTCCCTTTGGTTGACTCTAGGATCAATCTGTGAAGCCTGGTGGGTTAGGAAAAAGAGGTGCTGGCGGGGAGGAGCACCTAAATTCATCTTCTGTGAGGGAAAATATGTGTTCACCCCTCACACCCCCACCCCTCCAGCCCTGATTCCTGCATAAAGAAGAGTAATTCTTTATAGAGGAATTGCTGATTGAACTGAGAAGACTGAACTGGGAGCTGAGCAGGGATGCCCAGCTCAGCTTTGCCTTTATCCCAGATGCTGCTTTTCTGAAATTGCCCAAGTCCCTTGGCATCATGCATCACGTGCTAAGCTCCTTGAGGCAGCTTCCGTTCATCTGTTTAAGCTGCTTTGAATTCAGAGAGGAGGGTACAGAAGCATAAGTGATTGTAAATAAGCATGTGTTTAAAACATTTATTTGCAAAACATTGCCAGGGATGTGGCATTGTTTGTCCTTGGAATGCACTGAATGCAGCCAGGCAGTGCCCTTACAAAAGAATTGTCCTGATTCAAGATGGATAGAGCAGTCACAGAGCAGTCAAAAACAAGCTATTCTAATAAATTGTTTGATAGGCAGTTTTGGGTACTTCCTCGCCCACCTTCCTATCTCTTGGATCCAAAGAGCTAAGAGACAGGATTCTGCCGTTGCTGCTGCGGGCTGCAGCTGTTTTTTTTTTTTTTTTTTTTTTTTTTTAAAGATTTTATTTATTTATTTGACAGACAGAGATCACAAGTAGGCAGAGAGGCAGGCAGAGAGAGAGAGAGAGAGAGAGAGGGAAGCAGGCTTCCTGTGGAGCAGGGAGCCCGACGCGGGGCTCGATCCCAGGACCCTGAGATCATGACCCGAGCGGAAGGCAGCAGCCCAAACCACTGAGCCACCCAGGCGCCCCCAGCTGTTGTTTTTAACTCTTTATATCCATACATATTTTTCTCCTCCTGTGTTTCATCTACCTTTTTAGCAAAGTTTGACCTTCACCTGTACTATGTATTTCCAATTACAGTCTTCTCTGTATCAACCTACCCTAGGTTTCTTCTGAATAATTGTTCCCACATGAGACAAGTTTCCCCGGCAGCCAATGCCACTAATTCCCTAAATCCCTCTCTCCGTCTACCAGAGCTCAGGATTTATTTAAATATCATACAGATAATTTAAATGTTTTAAATAAAACTCCCAGGCTTAACATTGGGGAAGTTAACTTTGGAACTTTCAGCACCAAAAAAACTTAACAAGTAATAAATTTTTCATTTACTACCATAATTTTAAAAAATATTTCTTCATTTCACTGTTATCTGTCTCTCCAACAAGATTTCTAGATATCAATGCATTTCCTCTAAAATTATAAGCGGTGCAAAAATAACCAAGGACAAGTGAATATTCCAGTGCCTCCAGAGTAATTCATAGACTTGAATGTTAAGTAAACATCACCGGAAAGGAATAAAATGCTATAAATACAGTGCACTAATTTAAAATTACCATATGGCCAGGACCAAATCTATTCCTTTGCCTGTAATAATTGCATTTCAAAATTCAACTCAATTTTTTTTTCTTTTTTAGAAAAAGAGATATTAATATTATGACAAATTCTAAGCAGTCCAGCAGAAATCACAAGTGCATGACCAGTTTTTAGGACTGATAATAAATTTCCCTTTATTCTTTTGCCCAGCCTTTCCGAAATCCTGTAAAAGTCAGTATGGGTCCAAAGCTGATCCCTTGTCTAGTTCGTACAAATAATGTCCTTAAAAGAGTGAAAATTATCAGACAGCTGCAGCAGTTCAGCTTACAGGGAAAACGTAGAATGTCATTTTCAAGGTAAGTATGCAGCTGTCTTCCTGTCACTTAAGGTTTTTTAAGACAAATCCAATTAAATGTCTACCTAAAAAGGTTGACAGAATAATTCTTTGCATACTAATGAAATTTGTCATAAGGTAGTACAACCACAATTCTGCTTCTATATTCTGCCTTTGGTGAGCAACGTGGAAGCTTTTCTTATTTGAAATAAAATATGTAACTGCCTTCCTGACCAAGATGCTTATGGTGTATATTAAACTAAATTGTATTTTGTTTTTTACCTAAACTTCTTTCCTCAATAGGAAATAGAGCATTCATCAGGATGGGAAATGCTGAATGCTTCCTGAGTGAAAGAGGAATTTTTATCTGGTCTTCTGAATTAAACATGTTTCTTAACTCCCTCCTCTCTACTTACTTTTTTGTTTTCTTTGTAGTATGTGAGAAAAGTGTTTTGAAAATATTTAACCTAGGAACTGAAATCAAGCCTGACCATCAACCACTTTCTTTTTCCTCAGTTCTCAGGTGTACTTTTTTTCTATATATTTTTTTCTTTTTTCCGATTTATTCTTTCTCTTTTTAAAAATTTTTTAAATTTCTTTTCAGTGTTCCAGCATTCATTGTTTATGTACCACACCCAGTGCTCCATGCAATATGCGCCCTCCATAATACCCACCACCAGGCTCACCCAACCTCCCACTCTCTTCCCCTCCAAAACCCTCAGTTTGTTTCTCAGAGTCCACAGTCTCTCATGGTTCATCTTCCCCTCCAGTTTCTCCCAACTCACTTCTCTCCATCTCCCCTTAAGTTATATAGCTGGCAAAACCTTTCCAAATTCCAACTTTTTGTAGGAATTTCATTCCAATAAGCCTCCTTTCTCATCATTACGAATTTGTATCCAGGGTCTGTATGTAACAATGTGATGACTAAATTCTTGGTGAAGTTTCATATTATTATCTATTGAGTAGATAGATGTCCTGGTTGAAGGTCGATTTATTTAAGACATTACTTTATTTGTTGCTTATATTCATCACAATTAAAAACTGGAACCGTAAATTATTTTTTTGAAAAGTAGATTTGTGTCTATGACTTGAGCTTGAAAATATGCACCTGGGTGGCTCAGTTGGTTAAGTATCTGCCTTCAGTTGATGATCTCAGGGTCCTGCAATCAAGCCCAGAATCAGGCTCCCGGCTCCACAGGGAGCTTGCTTCTCCCTCTCCCTCACCACACCCTCCACCCTCTGCTCGTGCTCTCTCTCAAATAAATGAATAAAAAAAAAAAAAAAAAAAAGTAAAAAAAAAAAAAAAAAAGTAGAATATGCACTACATGAGGCATTGGCTAGTGTCTTTGTAGTGGATTTCCTTAATTCAGATTTATAGTCTATTTTGCTAATATGTACAGATTGCTACTATATTTAGTACTGCATTAGTGCAGACCTATGTATTAGTTGTAATGGATATTATTTTAGCAGTTGACAAATTAAATATAAGTACTGAGGATAGGCTATAGGATAAAGGAAGCCAGTTCAGGTGAATCTAAGGCATACTTTCTTAGTGTTTAAAGGGGATAGAAGAAAAAAAAAGCTATTTCTGGGGAAACATACTGTTTAAATGGGGAAGAGTTCATATTCATAATACCTTCTTATATAGTTTATTGATATTGTTTTTTTTTTTTTTAAACACTGGAAGGAAACTTCACATATACCTATGTGTGTCTGAGAAAAGAACACTGAGACCAGGTTTGTAATATTTATTTGTCATCATGTAGTAAGCATTATTAATGGTAGAGCCTGTGCTCTGACTCCTACTTTTTAGTAGTCCCTCCACACTGGCTCTCATATATACAGAATTCTTGTTTCCTCAGAATTACTATCCCTGTTGCTAGGAAAAAGAAAGTCATAAAATGTGAAAATATGCAGTAATGAACTGATCACTATAAAATTCTGCTTGAAAGGAGCTTTTATTTCTGCTAATCATGTCACCTTTGTTGTCCATATCTTAATCGGCTTACAGCACACTGCGAATAAATGTTAAAACATTACATAAAGTGTGAGGGGAAACTGAAAGTTTTGGTTAGGTCAAAGAGCAAATTTGAGCATCATATTTTTAAAACAAAGCCATAGTCAAGATCTGACGTGATATATCAGTTAACACCTCTAGAAGAGAAAAGTCTATAAGGGTTATAAAGGAACACATTAAAGAAAATTTCTAATTATCATGAGAGCCTTGCAGGAAAATTAATGAAAAACTTCATATTTTGGCAAAAGTGGTTTTTTTAAGTACTGAAATCAGACATGAGGTAAAGAATACTATGTCATAAGAGAATATAATTTTGTCAAAAGTTTATGTAAAATTAAAACCCCTTTTAATTTTTACTAAGGAATGTTGTATAGTTTGTTAAATAGAAACTAAAACTCCCTACTTAGTGTAGTATGATTTTTTAAAGAAAACAATTCTGCATTTCCCTCCACTATTTACTATGAAGTGCCCCGCATTTAAATGAATTTACTATAAATAAACTTCTTTGGAGTGGATACTGTACTCATTTTAAATACAGCTATTGAGGAGTTTTGGTAACAGGATACAGTTCTGATAATTGAAGAGGGAGAGCTAGGTTCTTGTCTCACAGGATCATAGAATGAATCCCACAGACAAAGGAGAGCCAGTAAAGCGATAGTTTCATTAAGCAAGGATACAGAAAAAGTGAGAGGGGTCCCAAAATGTTGCCACTGAGGGCTTTGAGGGTTGGTCTTTTATTGAAACCTAACCAGGGAACTTAAATCTTTTTAACATCTCTGCGGGCAGGACCACTGATTAAGGACTAGTGATAACATCTTTAATGGCTTACTTCTTTTTAGGGTCTGGTTATTTTCTGTTGACCAAGGAAACTGTCATAAATAAGAGTCCCCTGCTCCCTCCCACACACCTAGGACAGGGTGGTCTGGTGTGTTCCCTTATTTTTGGTTTTCTTATACCTTTGCATTTTGGATTTCTGTGAGCCTCATCACGTAGCCTCCTATCTGTCTCTCCTTATCTAGCCTCGCCTGTCCCTTACTCATAATCACCACCACAATCCAGAGAAAGAACATTCATCACCCACAACTGAAAAAGTTTTTCATTTGCTTTTGCAACCTATTCCTCCTATCACCCTGAGCCCTAGACAATCGCTGTGGATTTACTTTAAAAAAAAAATTTTTTTTTTTTTGAGATGATTATAGACTCAGAGAAAGAGCTGTTGGAGGAGGTCATCGAGAGGACGTCTTCGCATTCACCTGCAAGCTGGACCCTAGCAATCAGAGGCTCCTTTTCCCCATCACCTGTCCTGAATATACATGTTTTGCCCACTTTTCCCCTACTAGGAGCTATTTCAATAACACAGCTTTGAGAGATTAACATATTATTGAGACTATCTGCACAGATACATGACTAAACCCAATTAGGGCCTCTATATAATCCCATGAGTCCCTGTGGGTGGGAAAGGGCGGGGTGCGTGGAGATCTTTTCGCTTTCTGTTTGTCGACTGCTGAAGACAAGCCTGGTAAGTCAATTCTATTGTTTATTAAACCCACCATCTAATTTTTTCTTAGCTATTGGGGTTAAGGACCAGTTTCAGGTTTCATCCAGGAATTCCTGAGGTTGCAAAGCAGCAAAATGGTCAGCCTAATCCTACCACCTTGCAGCTGCACGCTAGCTGGTGGTAGAAGATTCACACTTAACTCTTGGGTGGGGAAGGAGCCATTTCCCCCTGGGGCTTTGGCTGCAGTGGAACGTGTATTGTCAGAAGAGTTTCCTTCTAGGCTTCTAGTTTCCCAGTCCTTTGGCTAGAGTGAGCAGGTTTTCGGTGCTCCTCTTCTCTCTGCCTATAGAAATGCAGTTGACTTCCAAATCTGAAATACTGCAATTGTTATAAACTCAGTTCTAGTGGCTTTTTGGTATTCCATCAGATTTTTTATATAGGTAAGGTAATTATTGTCTTTGAGAATAAAGGCAATTTTACTTCCCTTACTTTCTTGTTCTCTTTTTTAACTGGCTGGAAATCTAGCACAATGCTGATTATGAATGCCAAGTATGAATAGTGACCATCAACTTCTTTATTTTGCTCCTGGTGGTGGGGGAAAATACTCAATTTTCACAACTGTGAGGTTAGTTGCTTGTTTTATTTGTTTTTATAAGGGCCCTTCATTAGGTTCTGGAAATATCCTTGTGTTTCTTGTTGACAGACTTACTGTTTTTTTGTCATATGAGGAATGGATGTTTTTCTGCATATATTGTGAATATTGTGTGGCTTTTCTTTTAAATTATGTGGTGAATTTGAATAATTTTCAAATATTAAATCAAACTTGCATTCTCGGGATAAACCCATTAGGGTCATGAGGTATTATTACATATGCTATGAGATTTGATCTGCTAACATTTTAACATTCCAGTCTAGATCCTCAAAACACCAAACTGTACATGTGTACACTTTAAAAAATATGCAAGTGGTGACCACATGGATGGACCTAGAGGGATTTTGCTAAGTGAAATCAGACTGAGAAAGATACATACCATAGGACTTCATTTATATATGGACTTTAAAAACAACAACAACAAAGAGCACAAATGAATAAATGAAAGCAAAACAGAAACACACCCATAGATAAAATAAATTGCTGGTTGTCAGAAGGGAGAGGGTGGGGGATGGGCAAAATCAGTGAAGGGGAGTGGGAGATACAGGCTTCCAGTTATGGATGAATGTCATGGGAGTAGAAGATATTGTATACGGACTATACATGTATACATACCATATACATATGGTATGGTAATAGTGTTGTCTGGAAGTGGCTACAGTAGCTACTACATTTGTGGCATGCATAGCATAATGTATAGGCTTATGGAATCACTGTGGTACACCTGAAACTAACGTAACATTGCTAACTATAATAAATTGCATCTGTGTTAACAAATTTAGTTTTCTTAAAATTCCTGAAATAATTTTAGTGTCTGAATGGATTAGAAAGTCTTTTCAATTATTTGGAAGAGTTGGTATGGAATTAGTATTACTACTTGAAATGTAGAATTTACCATTAAAATCATATGGGCTTAGGGTTTTCTTTATGGAAAGTTTTTAAATAATAAATTGAATTTCATGAGTCAACCTGCAAAACTATTCATGTTGTCTAGTTCTGAGTGAGCTTGGGTTACTGCTCTTGCTCCACGTTGTTACTGCACCTTAGAGGGTAGCAAAATCCTCTTTCCTTTCTACTCCAACAGCTCTAGTGTATATTGTCTGGAGGCACACCTACTCTATGCAGGAAAGTACCACGCTTGAGACCACTAGGAGAAAACTTTTCTAAGGGGGAAAAAGAAAACACAAAAGATCAGAATGAAATAATGGGTCATACTTTTTTTTTTTTAAATAATTGATGAAATTTATAGCAAGAACAAAACTCTGCTTTCTAATGTTACGACAGGGTACTACCATTGAAATGAATGGTGTTTAGAAAAAAAAATGCTTCTTTACCTCAAAAATACATTTAGGAATCAGGTACTCAGGTCTGAAAATCCTAGAGATAAATTTCTTGACATCTATATGCATCTATATGATATCTATATGCATATTGAAATTTATTTTGAACTTTTAGAAATAAAAATTGACCATCTTTCTTAAAAAAAAAAAGTCTAAAAGTCTAAATGAAATGTACTCTAGAAACTTAGTTATTTAAAGCTTGTAAATCTACATCTAGAGAAGAACATTATTGAAAAATCTGTCTAAAACCAATAGTAGTGGTTAACTCAGATGAGATGGAAAAAAATCTTATAGGGGAAAGTTTAATAAAGAACTTAAGTAGATGGGTTTTAATAAAGTATCACTAATCTCAATCTAATGTGACAATTTAAAATTTGCAAGAATGATGCCTTTTAATATATTTTTGAGAATGACCTCCAACTTGAGTAATTTATAAGTCCATACATGGCTCTAGCATAACTTGTACCCAAATATCTCAAAATAACTGAGTTGGAACGGCAAATGTTGCATTTACAGGTTTCCTGAAAACACAAAATGTAGGTATGTGTGTATGTGTGTGAAAGCAAGAAAGTGTGTGTGTCCAATAGTGTACACATGGAAAAGAGAAGTAATCGAATTTGTCTGCTCCTTTTTACAATGCATCTCTGCATACATGTAAAAGCTATCAAACAGAATTATCAGGATCCCATTTTTTAGGCTTAACAGCTTTAACATGTTCTGAAGTATAATAAACCACTGCTAGGGCTGTACGTGGAGACCTTTGTCTAGTTCTATAAATGTAAATGAATTTGTACAAAAGCTAGCCAGTTCAGTGGAAAAAGCCCATCTACCAATGACTTGTTTTCCTACAAAATGTCAAATAGCAGAACAGACATGTTAATGCAAATCTCAGTCAACATCGGTAGTTAAGTTCACACTGTTACTAAGGAATTCTACTTAAATATATGCTAGCTATTTTGATTAGAAAAAAACTAATTCAATTACAATGTATTTCAAATTTTTATCTGTACTCTCAAATTTAAAAATCCAGAATAAGTCACGGTGGTCACCTACCAACTGAGGATTTGATCATCTGAATTGCATTTTTCTTTGTATCTCTTTCCTAGTCTAGTGCCTACTAGAAGCTTGTTACTGCTTAATTAATCATGGATTGGCTGATTTATTATAAGTGACAAGTCAATGTCTGTTTGGTCATAGTGATTAATTCTTTGTATGCAGAACTATCTCTCATTTTAGAAAGTTATACTAATTAGTTTCTAGTATGTAAATAATATGTATATCAAAACTTAACATGCTATTCTTAGTCTCAGGTGCATAAAGCGTATGACTGTTTTTTTTTTTTTTAAAGCCCAAAATCTAAGTTCAAAACCGTAAATCTATACTACAGTTTGCTTTCAGCCAAATCACTATTTCTAATGATACTAATGCATAATCAATATGTCATCAGTTTCTATTTCCTTCGTATAAATTGCTATCTTTATTACTGGTCAACACACTCCTATGTCCATACCCATTTAAAAAAATTCAAGATATTCCTGTTACATAGGTCTTAAATTTTAAAAATATAAAGTTGGTTCCAAAACCTTTCCTATAATTCGGCAATTACCTTTAATTCAAAGCTATTCCTTTTTGGGGGGAGGAGTTGCTTTGGTCATCAAAATTTTGATCTGTCATAAGCCCTTTTTTCCCATTTAATAAATCAAGTGATTAATCAGTACATTGAAGTGACTAAGTCATATTATAGTATTTTGAAGAATGTAAGATTTGTCCTTTCTCAGATGCTTAATATTTAGTCCGCATGAGAGAATTCTAAATTGATACAGAAATCTCCGAGGAAGATTGAAGACGACTGGATAGCTTTTCTGGAACATGCGGTTTTATATAAAAACAGACTGCAATAATGGGTCTTCTTCCATAATTCATAGTAAGCTATTAAATGATTTAATGCACTTTTGGATTTTATAGTGCTGTGAACTACTTCAGTAACAAACACGTTAGCTCCTCGGGCATTATCCTTCATCTGTGGACTTCACCCTGTCTCCTCTTACCTCCCCTCCTTGCCTATTTATCTTCAGAACAAGCAGCCCTTGCTGCAACTTCAATCCATTGGTCTTTGTGAGTTCATCTCTTTTTCAGACATGACCATTTGCCTCTTTAACTTTCTGAGTCTTCCAAGTGCGCTGTATTTTGATTTTCTGTCTTACAAACTTTGTTTTCCTGCCCCTTCTTTTTATAGCTCACATATATCTTTTCATTCTCTGCTGTCAAACTGAGCTGCTTGATTGCTATTTCCGAAATACCATGTTATTTGAGGTATCCAAATATGAAGTGTTTTTCTTTTTATATAGCTACATGACCTGTATTTTAAGAATTAGCCTACTCATAATAGGAAAACTTGCAGTGTAGAAAGAAACTTAAATAGCATCTTTTTCTCACTTGACCTCTGAATATATTCATGCATTTTCAGTTTAAAAAACAGTATTCCAGTAGTTCATCAACTTATTTCCTTTTAGACATTGTGACTCTTTTTATAGAAAACATTTTAAAGCAGATTTCCAATCAATTTATATTTCTGTTCTAATCAGTGTCATATAGCAGATGTTTACTAATAAACTGTTCATAATTTTCTAGGCAAATAAGTCTGTATTCTGTCCTAGATCTGAGGAAAACTTATTCTAATTTTGGCAAAAATGCAATGTCTGGACAGTTTTGTATATATTCTTTTGCCTCTTAAATTTTGACAACTAAATATTTAGTGCTTAAATGGGAGGAGGGAGCGAACCACATTCTGGATCTATAAATGATATCTCTACCAACAATCTAAATAGTTACAAATAATACAATATATTGTGTTAAAATGCAGATAGGGCCTGCCTGTCACACTCTGTTAAAGAAAGTGGGACATTAATATTTTATAGAACTATAAATTCTAATTCAAAGTAATGCTAAGGTGGCATTCAATAACTGATTGATCTGCTTTATTATGTATGCTACAAAGAATAATCTAGTTTTCAGGGCGCACCTGGGTGGCTCAGTGGGTTAAAGCCTCTGACTTTGCCTCAGGTCATGATCTCAGGGTCCTGGGATCAAGCCCTGCCTCAGGCTCTCTGCTCAGCAGGGAGCCTGCTTCCCTTCCTCTCTCTCCACCTGCCTCTCTGCCTACTTGTGATCTTTGTCAAATAAATAAATAAAATCTAAAAAAAAAAAAAAACAAACTAGTTTCTAGTTGATTTGGTATCAACTTGTAGATGCTACAAAATATAAAGTGGAACTAAAACTGATTTTTTTTTTTTTTTTGGTCCCTCACAAAAGTGAAAACACCAGACACCAGATTCTATCTTCTATTCCTGCCTTTTAGATTTATAGCTTAAAATGAGTGACCCTTAGAAGGAATCTTTAACAGAAACCAACCATCCAGTGTAATGACCCCTCTGCATCCTTTCAAATGAGGGAAGCTCCAGCTTCTCAGCTGTGAGTGGTAAAGCAGTCGCCCGTTCCTACAATAAGCCTTTCTGGTTTGGGTGGGACTTTTTCTAGAGATAAAATTTGTCCTCTTGCAACTACTGCTTAATGGCTTTGGTTTACTCAGGTGGAGCTTAGTAGTGTTAAGTTTTTGTAAGTTATTGATTGTCCAATGATTAAAAGTAAATCCTCAAATCTTAGACTAAGTATCTTAAGTTACTTCTATCAAATGCTCACTCGATGAAGGACCCTCCCCCCTTTATAATTGTGCTTCTTGAAATGCCTTTACAGAGTAAAATTTACTCACTAAAAAAGAATCTAGTTCTGGGATGCCTAGGTGGCTCAGTCAGTTAAAGCGTCTGACTTCAGCTCCCGTCGTCCAGTTCAATGGATTGTAACTATTTTGGTCACGTAACCATCACACTAGTTGATGACAAAGAGAATTTCCCTTGACAAAGAATGTCCCTTTTTTGGGGTAAATCCTAGCTACTCTCAGTCAGTGACCGGATGAATCCCTTCCAACTATTCTGTTCAACCTCTCTGTTGTGGATGTGTGGGCTGTTTCTTATTCTGGGATATTATAAAGTTGTTATAAAAATCCAGGTATAGGTCTTTATGTAGACCTCTGTTTTCATTTCCTTTGGATAAATACCTAAATAGCTGAACTTGACGGTAATAAGCTTAGTTTTATACAAAACAAATTGTTGCAGAATTAGTAATACCATTTTACATTTCCGTCAAAAACACCTGCAGTTTCCTGCCCATACTGATTATCTTTTAATTGACTTTTAAAATTTTAGCTATCCCAGTGCTGTTTTCATGCAGTGTTTTAACTTGCATTTCCCTGGTAACTAATATGGTGTAGGAATGCTTGTTTTAAGTTCTTATTGACCATCTACATAACTTTGACTTTTCAAATCCTTTCCACTAAAAAAAAAAAAAAAAAAATTCTAAACATGTATTCTGGATACAAGTCACCTAATAGATATGTGTATTATAAATATTCTGTTCTCTGGCTTGTCTTTTCATTATTGTAATATCTGTTGAAGACGAGAGGGTTTTGAAGTCAGATTTTCATTTGAGTTTAGTACTTACGTGTCTAGTAGGTTTTTGCCTAAAACAAAATTGAAAAATTTGCTTTCTTGATCTGTCATTTTAACACACTAGGTTTCTGATTGATTTCAACTTAATTTTTTCTATGTTGCTACATAAGAGTTGTTCACTGAAGTTTTTAATGTGTGGATATTCAGATACTCCAGAAATACTTGTTAAAGACTATTGCTTTTATAATTGCTTTTATAATGTATTACTTGGTAATATTGTAGAAGATTAGTTGACCATATATATTGGTTTATTCCTGGATTCTACTGTGTTTATACACTCATGCCTATAATAAAGTACCTTGATTACTGTAATTGCATTAGTCTTAATTAATCTGCAGAGTATTTGTCTTTTCAGAATGTTTCAGGGTGGCTTTTTTTCCCCTTTTGGTTATTAGGCTTTTACTGAGTTTGTGCTATGTGTGGTTTACTTTGTATCAACCTTCTTGAGGTTTAATAAACAAAATTTTTGTTATATTTTCATCATTACGGTCTTACACATTTCTGTTCCTTCTAGCTCTCTTCCTGTTAGTCAGGTTTGGCCAGCAAACCTGAAATGGTGAATAAAAAGATGACTCCAGGGGGAGGAGTCAAGATGGCGGAGAAGTAGCAAGCTGAGACTGCTTCAGCTAGCCGGAGATCAGCTAGATAGCTTATCTAAAGATTGCAAACACCTGAAAATCCATCGGCAGATCGAAGAGAAGAAGAACAGCAATTCTGGAAACAGAAAAACAACCACTTTCTGAAAGGTAGGACCGGCGGAGAAGTGAATCCAAAGCGACGGGAAGATAGACCCCGGGGGGAGGGGCCGGCTCCCGGCAAGCGGCGGAGCAACCGCGCACAAAATCAGGACTTTTAAAAGTCTGTTCCGCGGAGGGACATCGCTCCAGAGGCTAAACCGGGGCGAAGCCCACGCGGGGTCAGCGTGGCCTCAGGTCCCGCAGGGTCACAGAAGGATCGGGGGTGTCTGAGTGTCGCAGAGCTTGCGGGTATTGGAACGGGAAAGCCGGCTACAGAGACAGAGCCGACAGTAAGCTCGCAGCTCCGTGTTACCTTGAACCGGTCGCAGGCTCGGTGAGCTCGGAGCGCGGCCGGAGGTCAGGCAGACGGGAGTAACTGGGCGCTGTTCTCTGAGGGCGCACTGAGGAGTGGGGCCCTGGGCTCTCGGCTCCTCCGGGCCGGAGACCAGGAGGCCGCCATTTGTATTCCCGTCCTCTGGAACTCTACGGAAAGCGCTCAGGGAACAAAAGCTCCTGAAAGCAAACCCGAGCGGATTACTCACCCCGGCCCCGGGTAAGGGCGGTGTAATTCCGCCTGGGGCAAAGACACTTGAGAATCACTACAACAGGCCCCTCCCCCAGAAGATCAACAAGAAATCCAGCCGAGACCAAGTTCACCTACCAAGGAGTGCGGTTTCAATACCAAGGAGAGCAGCAGAATTCCAGAGGAGGAGAAAGCCAAGCACGGAACTCATGGCTTTTTTCCTGTGATTTTTTTTAGTCTTGCAGTTAATTTAATTTTTTCTTTTTCATTTTTTTTTTTTCTCGCCTTCGGGTAAAATTTTTTTTTTTTTTTAACTGTTACCTTTTTCTTTTTTAACGATTTTTTACTAGTTTATCTAATATATATATATATTTTTTTACATTTTTCTTAGGTGTTTTCTTTTTTAAAAAAAATTCTTTTCTTTTTTTTTTTTTTTTTTCTTTTTTCTTTCTTCCTTTTTGAACCTCTTTTTATCCCCTTTCTCCCCACTCACGATTTTGGATCTCTTCTAATTTGGCTAAAGCATATTTTCCTGGGGTTGTTGCCACCCTTTTAGTATTTTACCTGCCCCTTCATTTACTCTTCTCTGGACAAAATGACAAGACGTAAAAATTCACCACAAAAAAAAGAACAAGAGGCAGTACCGAAGGCTAGGGACCTAATCAATACAGACATCGGTAATATGTCAGATCTAGAGTTCAGAATGACAATTCTCAAGGTTCTAGCCGGGCTCGAAAAAGGCATGGAAGATATTAGAGAAACCCTCTCGAGAGATATAAAAGCCCTTTCTGGAGAAATAAAAGAACTAAAATCTAACCAAGTTGAAATCAAAAAAGCTATTAATGAGGTGCAATCAAAAATGGAGGCTCTCACTGCTAGGATAAATGAGGCAGAAGAAAGAATTAGTGATATAGAAGACCAAATGACAGAGAATAAAGAAGCTGATCAAAAGAGGGACAAACAGCTACTGGACCATGAGGGGAGAATTCGAGAAATAAGTGACACCATAAGACGAAACAACATTAGAATAATTGGGATTCCAGAAGAAGAAGAAAGTGAGAGGGGAGCAGAAGGTATACTGGAGAGAATTATTGGGGAGAATTTCCCCAATATGGCAAAGGGAACAAGCATCAAAATTCAGGAGGTTCAGAGAATGCCCCTCAAAATAAATAAGAATAGGCCCACACCCCGTCACATAATAGTAAAATTTACAAGTCTCAATGACAAAGAGAAAATCCTGAAAGCAGCCCGGGAAAAGAAGTCTGTAACATACAATGGTAAAAATATTAGATTGGCAGCTGACTTATCCACAGAGACCTGGCAGGCCAGAAAGAGCTGGCATGATATTTTCAGAGCACTAAACGAGAAAAACATGCAGCCAAGAATACTATATCCAGCTAGGCTATCATTGAAAATAGAAGGAGAGATTAAAAGCTTCCAGGACAAACAACAACTGAAAGAATTTGCAAATACCAAACCAGCTCTACAGGAAATATTGAAAGGGGTCCTCTAAGCAAAGAGAGAGCCTACAAGTGGTAGATCAGAAAGGAACAGAGACCATATACAGTAACAGTCACCTTACAGGCAATACAATGGCACTAAATTCATATCTCTCAATAGTTACCCTGAATGTGAATGGGCTAAATGCCCCTGTCAAAAGACACAGGGTATCAGAATGGATAAAAAAACAAAACCCATCTATATGTTGCCTCCAAGAAACACATTTTAAGCCCGAAGACACCTCCAGATTTAAAGTGAGGGGGTGGAAAAGAATTTACCATGCTAATGGACATCAGAAGAAAGCAGGAGTGGCAATCCTTATATCAGATCAATTAGATTTTAAGCCAAAGACTATAATAAGAGATGAGGAAGGACACTATATCATACTCAAAGGGTCTGTCCAACAAGAAGATTTAACAATTTTAAATATCTATGCCCCCAACGTGGGAGCAGCCAACTATATAAACCAATTAATAACAAAATCAAAGAAACACATAAACAACAATACAATAATAGTAGGGGACTTTAATATTCCCCTCACTGAAATGGACAGGTCATCCAAGCAAAAGATCAGCAAGGAAATAAAGGCCTTAAATGACACACTGGACCAGATGGACATCACAGATATATTCAGAATATTTCATCCCAAAGCAACAGAATACACATTCTTCTCTAGTGCACATGGAACATTCTCCAGAATAGATCACATCCTCGGTCCTAAATCAGGACTCAACCGGTATCAAAAGATTGGGATCATTCCCTGCATATTTTCAGACCACAATGCTCTAAAGCTAGAACTCAACCACAAAAGGAAGTTTGGAAAGAACCCAAATACATGGAGACTAAACAGTATCCTTCTAAAGAATGAATGGGTCAACCAGGAAATTAAAGAAGAATTGAAAAAAATCATGGAAACAAATGATAATGAAAATACAACGGTTCAAAATCTGTGGGACACAACAAAGGCAGTCCTGAGAGGAAAATATATAGCGGTACAAGCCTTTCTCAAGAAACAAGAAAGGTCTCAGGTACACAACCTAACCCTACACCTAAAGGAGCTGGAGAAGGAACAAGAAAGAAACCCTAAGCCCAGCAGGAGAAGAGAAATCATAAAGATCAGAGCAGAAATCAATGAAATAGAAACCAAAAAAACAATAGAACAAATCAACGAAACTAGGAGCTGGTTCTTTGAAAGAATTAATAAAATTGATAAACCCCTGGCCCGACTTATCAAAAAGAAAAGAGAAAGGACCCAAATAAATAAAATCATGAATGAAAGAGGAGAGATCACAACTAACACCAAGGAAATACAAACTATTATAAGAACATACTATGAGCAACTCTACGGCAATAAATTTGACAATCTGGAAGAAATGGATGCATTCCTAGAAACATATAAACTACCACAACTGAACCATGAAGAAATAGAAAGCCTGAACAGACCCATAACCAGTAAGGAGATTGAAACAGTCATTAAAAATCTCCAAACAAACAAAAGCCCAGGGCCAGACGGCTTCCCGGGGGAATTCTACCAAACATTTAAAGAAGAACTAATTCCTATTCTCCTGAAACTGTTCCAAAAAATAGAAATGGAAGGAAAACTTCCAAACTCATTTTATGAGGCCAGCATCACCTTGATCCCAAAACCAGACAAGGATCCCACCAAAAAAGAGAGCTATAGACCGATATCCTTGATGAACACAGATGCGAAAATACTCAACAAAATACTAGCCAATCGGATTCAACAGTACATTAAAAAGATTATTCACCACGACCAAGTGGGATTTATTCCAGGGCTGCAAGGTTGGTTCAACATCCGCAAATCAGTCAATGTGATACAACACATCAATAAAAGTAAGAACAAGAACCATATGATACTCTCAATAGATGCTGAAAAAGCATTTGACAAAGTACAACATCCCTTCCTGATCAAAACTCTTCAAAGTGTAGGGATAGAGGGCACATACCTCAATATCATCAAAGCCATCTATGAAAAACCCACCGCAAATATCATTCTCAATGGAGAAAAACTGAAAGCTTTTCCGCTAAGGTCAGGAACACGGCAGGGATGTCCATTATCACCACTGCTATTCAACATCGTACTAGAGGTCCTAGCCTCAGCAATCAGACAACAAAAGGAAATTAAAGGCATCCAAATCGGCAAAGAAGAAGTCAAATTATCACTCTTCGCAGATGATATGATACTATATGTGGAAAACCCAAAAGACTCCACTCCAAAACTGCTAGAACTTATACAGGAATTCAGTAAAGTGTCAGGATATAAAATCAATGCACAGAAATCAGTTGCATTTCTCTACACCAACAGCAAGACAGAAGAAAGAGATATTAAGGAGTCAATCCCATTTACAATTGCATCCAAAACCATAAGATACCTAGGAATAAACCTAACCAAAGAGACACAGAATCTATACTCAGAAAACTATAAAGTACTCATGAAAGAAATTGAGGAAGACACAAAGAAATGGAAAAATGTTCCATGCTCCTGGATTGGAAGAATAAATATTGTGAAAATGTCTATGCTACCTAAAGCAATCTACACATTTAATGCAATTCCTATCAAAGTACCATCCATCTTTTTCAAAGAAATGGAACAAATAATGCTAAAATTTATATGGAACCAGAAAAGACCTCGAATAGCCAAAGGGATATTGAAAAAGAAAGCCAACGTTGGTGGCATCACAATTCCGGACTTCAAGCTCTATTACAATGCTGTCATCATCAAGACAGCATGGTACTGGCACAAAAACAGACACATAGATCAATGGAACAGAATAGAGAGCCCAGAAATAGACCCTCAACTCTATGGTCAACTAATCTTCGACAAAGCAGGAAAGAATGTCCAATGGAAAAAAGACAGCCTTTTCAATAAATGGTGCTGGGAAAATTGGACAGCCACATGCAGAAAAATGAAATTGGACCATTTCCTTACACCACACACAAAAATAGACTCAAAATGGATGAAGGACCTCAATGTACGAAAGGAATCCATCAAAATCCTTGAGGAGAACACGGGCAGCAACCTCTTCGACCTCTGCCGCAGCAACATCTTCCTAGGAACAACGCAAAAGGCAAGGGAAGCAAGGGAAAAAATGAACTACTGGGATTTCATCAAGATCAAAAGCTTTTGCACAGCAAAGGAAACAGTTAACAAAATCAAAAGACAACTGACAGAATGGGAGAAGATATTTGCAAACGACATATCAGATAAAGGACTAGTGTCCAGAATCTATAAAGAACTTAGCAAACTCAACACCCAAAGAACAAATAATCCAATCAAGAAATGGGCAGAAGACATGAACAGACATTTCTGCAAAGAAGACATCCAGATGGCGAACAGACACATGAAAAAGTGCTCCATATCACTCGGCATCAGGGAAATACAAATCAAAACCACAATGAGATATCACCTCACACCAGTCAGAATGGCTAAAATCAACAAGTCAGGAAATGACAGATGCTGGCGAGGATGCGGAGAAAGGGGAACCCTCCTACACTGTTGGTGGGAATGCAAGCTGGTGCAGCCACTCTGGAAAACAGCATGGAGGTTCCTCAAAATGTTGAAAATAGAACTGCCCTATGACCCAGCAATTGCACTATTGGGTATTTACCCTAAAGATACAAATGTAGTGATCCAAAGGGACACATGCACCCGAATGTTTATAGCAGCAATGTCCACAATAGCCAAACTATGGAAAGAACCTAGATGTCCATCAACAGATGAATGGATCAAGAAGATGTGGTATATATACACAATGGAATACTATGCAGCCATCAAAAGAAATGAAATCTTGCCATTTGCAACAACATGGATGGAACTAGAGCGTATCATGCTTAGCGAAATAAGTCAAGCAGAGAAAGACAACTATCATATGATCTCCCTGATATGAGGAAGTGGTGATGCAACATGGAGGCTTAAGTGGGTAGAAGAATAAATGAAACAAGATGGGATTGGGAGGGAGACAAACCATAAGTGACTCTTAATCTCACAAAACAAACTGAGGGTTGCCGGGGGGAGGGGGTTGGGGAGAAGGGGGTGGGATTATGGACATTGGGGAGGGTATGTGATTTGGTGAGTGCTGTGAAGTGTGTAAACCTGGTGATTCACAGACCTGGGGATAAAAATATATGTATATAAAAAATATATGTTTATAAAAAATAAAAAATTAAAAAAAAAAAAAAAAAAAAAAAAAAAAAAAAAAAAAAAAAAAAAAAGATGACTCCAGACTCCATAGGGAAAAGGAGAGGCCTGGGAACCAGAAGCTTTGGTGGCTAAAGCCCTCAAGCCAGGCTCTGTCTCCACTTTTATTGGGGTCCTATCAATATACCAAGTATAAGTGCAAAACAAGGAGGCAAAGTGTTGGTGAAGTACAAGACCTCACAGGTGCCTGCTTTTTCGTTTTTTTAAAGATTTAATTTTTTATTTGACAGAGATCGCAAGTAGGCAGAGGCAAGCAGAGACAGAGAGGGGGAAGCAAGCTCCCCGCTGAGCAGAGAGCCTGACATGGGGCTCGATCCCAGGCCCCTGAGATCAGTGACCTGAGCCTAAGGCAGAGGCTTTAACCCACTGAGCCACCCAGGTACCCTGCCTGCTTTTCTTTAAAATTTAAATATTGATTCCTTAGATGAGTAGTAAGAATCTGGCCACTCTCTGCCAAGAAACTTCAAAGGAGGCCCAGCACTCCTCTGCTTTTCAATTAGTCCCCATTCAGGGAGGCATCGACTAGTCAGGTTTTGTCTATCGAGGCACTGTGAGTTTCCACACTGTTTTTCCAGTTTAATGTAGTATGTTAAATTGCTTAATATGTTCCCATGGGTCCCGGAAGCTATCTCAATTTTTCAGTCTTTTTTTTTTTTAGAATGGGTAGTATCTGGTCATTGGTCTTCAGTATGCCTAACCTTCTGTTCCCGATCTACTCTGCTATTAAATAATCTCAGTTTATTTCTAACTTCAGGTATTTACTATACTCTAGAAATTCCATTTTTAGAAAAATAGTCTTTTCACTTGTCCATTCATTGTGGCCATCTTTACTTCTAGGTCGTGAACATTTCTAATGGCTTCTCTAAAAGTTCTTTCTTGCTAATTCTCAATGTGAAAACTTTTGGTCCATTTTTCCTGACTGATGTGACCCAAATAATTAATATTTTTCTGTATCTTTATACTTTTAGTAATTGTTGAAACTTAGTATCCTTTTGTTTTTGCATATTAAGAATGTTCAGTGATACCTTTTATAAAGGATCTAATGTGTATGTCTCCCAAACTCCCTGAGGAGTGTTTTTTGTTTTTGTTTTGTTTTTTTCTATCAAGTACTTGGTTTATCTTGGAAAAAAATCACCCAGACTAGTAAAGTGTTGCTTTAAAATTTGGTTACTACAGCTATGTCTCCTTTTTCCCTACTCTTAGAGTAAACCCTTATTCCTTGCATGTAGTATTTACTTAAAAGTCATGAACCAGGGTTTTCTGGGTGGCTCAGTTAAGCATCTGCCTTCAGCTTGGGTCAGGATGCTAGGGATCCTGGGATCAAGCATCTACATCTGGCTCTCTGCTTGGAGTCAGGGGTAGGGGGAGTCTGCTTCTCCCTCTCCAGCTCCCCCTGCTTATGTTCCTGTGTGCTTATTCTCTGTCAAATTAATAAAACTTTAAAAAAGGACTTAAAAAAAAAAGAACCCATGAACCTGCTGTACTTTTCATGTAAAGTACAAGTAATTTACCGATATCCTCTTAGTAAGAATTAAACACTAAAGATGTTCTTTTCTGTACACTGCTGATTTTAGTCTTTCACATGTTGTTCATGAACCAGCCAAGAATTTGAGGAGAGTTTGGGGACTCACTTCACTGATGCCCCCCTCCTGTCTGAAGATTCTTTCCTCGCTTTACCACCGCTCTAACAGCCTTGATTTCCATCTTCTGTCCCTAATGCTAGTAAGACCAACACTTCTGAGTTCTAGCCATGTTCTTCCATGTGGCCTGAAGAGAGGTCTCAGAAGAAGAGCCTTATCTTACCCTTATTCAAGCTTCCTTTCTTTCGAGAATCAAGTATCTGCTAGTCTCCACCTACTTTACTCCCTAAAATTTGATAAGTGTTTAGTTAAAATTTAACCAGCATTTACAATACCTGTGGGACCGTCAATAAAAACTGTTCTGTAATTTCCAGAAACTAAGGATCTTTTGAGGGATCTTTGTTGAAGAAAGCTATTCTTCATCACATATGCATATTCATTGCTGCATAACAAATACCTCTAAAACTCAGTGGCTTAAAATACAGGTTGATTTTCTTACAGTTTGAGGGGTAGAAATCCAGGTGCATCTCAGCTGTGTCCCTCTGGCTCAGGGCTCTCGCAGGCTGTAGTCCTCTGGAGCTCAACTGCTGTAAATGTGCTCTCGAGCTCATTCATGTAGAACCAAGCTCACATAGGAACGTTGGCAACCTTAAGTTCTCTCCATTGGCTAGACCCCTCCACGCCTGGCCACATAGCCTCACCTTAAGGTTACTCATAACTCGGCAGGTAGATTCCTGCAGGATGAGGTCTGCAAGTGAATGCGAGCAAGATGGAAAATAGTCCTTTTGTAATCTCCCCTCAGAATCGAGCTATTTTGCTGTTTGTTCTGTTAGAAGGGGTTGTCACAAGGTCCAGCCCACGTTCATGGGGAAGCAATTATACAGTGGCATGAATGCCAGGAAGTGGGGCTCACTGGAGGTCATCTTAGGAAAGACCTTTGCCAGGGAAGACCTGTGGAACACTGCTGTTCTGCCCAGTGCCCTTCCTTCAAGGGCAGGGAACCTTCTGCCAGTCTGACTGCTTTGGTCGCTCCCTAAAACATAAATACCTATTTTTATACTTAAACAAATATAACATGTATATTTGACCAGAGTTCATGAGCTCTTCAGGACGATAATCTATTACACAACCTGCCTACCGTTACCAGAAGTCGAACCTCTTTGAAGGCATTTTGTGTTGAATAAAATTTTATATTCATTGCTTATGATCACAATTTACTTCAATGACCTAAAAATGCATGATCATTCTTTCCTTTTAAACTTCTTTGCTAGTGGACTGTGATGTACTCCATTGGTAATTCTGTTGAGACTAGTTTGCAAAATCCTAGAACAAACTGTATTAATACCTTTTTTGACTTTGTGTATGCCTTAATATCTAGAGTCAATAACTCCTTAGACTGTTAAGCAAATTCTTAAAAGATGTGTTCTTCCTTCATTTCTCTTTAGGGAGTCACCATGTTCTGCTTGTGGTCATATAAATTGTCTAGTGCAGGAGTGAAGAATTGCAAAATTAATGACTTTATTAAGAGGCATGTGTTAGGACAGCAACCTGCAGAAGATCACAAGTGTTCTTGTCTGTGTATATAATTTCTCCAATAGACTTTAGCCCTCAACTGCACATGTTTTGCATATACATAGTCTTAATGACTTTATCATTTTATTTTTGTACTCTTTTGGCTTCCATTTTAATTAAGCCTATTTATGCAAAGATTTCACCAGCAATAATCAAATCTGATAATCAGCTGTATGTTTCACCACAGCTGGCTCAAGAATGGAAATAACTGAATGTATTAAAAACAAAACAAAACAAAAAACAAAAACACCTCGCAGGAGAATCATATCATTTTACTTCCAACAGGGATTGTAAGACTAGTTTGAGAGTGGAATCACATTGAGGGGAATTACCTGCTCCTTGAATCTCCATGGTGATAAGCTCACTGTGGTCCTTCCTTGACCTTTAGAAAAGCTAATGAGTGTGCCTTAGTTTCCTCTACAAATCCAGGCTAAGGATACTACTTTCTATCCTCACTTATGCATATTGAGAACTGACTTAACATTTGCTAGGTTCTTTCAGCTCCTCAAAGGTAATAGCATTTTCTATGTAGTCTCCATCTCCTTCACACATTCTCAGAAATCTCACTAGTCAAAGAAAGGGGAAAAAAATCAAATGATAACATCAGTTTTGAGGGGGGAATACTGTTAATACATTTAGTTAATGTAAGAACAGTTGGGCTTAAATTCCTGTTAAACGTCGTGAGAGTTTTATAATACTTGCAACATTTACTTCATGGGAGTAGAACATTAGTTTATAATGAATTGCCCCCCAAATTCCTTCAAGCAAAATGAACCACCATACAATTTTTTGGGTCTCCTCCCTTAATTATAGCTTGGATAAATTTTAAAGGCCTGTGCTTATCTCAAATACCTCCAGGTTCCGACTGGTGCTGCTTGGAACTTGGGGTTCATTTCTGGTCTCCTTTTTCTTGGGTGGCTGCTCCTGTTCATTCCTTTTGGTGTCCTGTGCTCAAGATCTGGTCTAGAAAGAAGTGATTCTGGTATCTATAGAGACTGGAGTAAACAGTGGGGGGAGGGGAAAGGGCAGATAACCTTGGTCCCCTCACCTTCCTCAGGGGAGGATTCTTGTGTCTGGTCATCCTTTCAGACAACTCCAGCCCACTTTTTTTTTTTTTTTTTTACTTCCTAAAGACCTTATTTCACATCCCAAATGTGAATTCAGAATTGAGAGGAATTGGATTTTCGCTACTTCTCTGAAGTATGGCTAGATTTCCCTACCTCTATTTATACGCATACATGTTGGATCCCCCCCATCCACCGCCCCAACACACAACTGCCTTCATTTAGGTGCCTTTCCCCTCTGTCTTCCTCTGCATATGCCTCAAATGTGAGGGGGAAACACTAGCCCTGAGTCATGTCTAATGGCATCAAGGCCTGGAATATGGAACTTTAGAAACTTAGAACTTTAGAAACTAAGAACCATCAGAAGTTGCTTACTTTGAATATCTTGTTCTTTCTTCCCATGGCAAGCCAGTTGCCTTACTAACCTGAGTCCTAGGGATGCCATTCAAGTTCTTCCACATTTTTGTTTTTAAAGATTTTGTTTGTTTATTGACAGAGAGAGATAGCACATAGGCAGAGAGGCAGGCAGAGAGAAAGGGAGAAGCAGGGTCCCCGCCGAGCAGAGAGCCCGATGCAGGTCTCGATGTGGGGCTCGATCCCAGGTCCCTGAGATCATGACCTGAGCCGAAGGCAGAGGCTTAGCCCACTGAGCCACCCAGGCGCCCCCGAGTTCTTCCACATTTTAGCAGTGAATCCTCCTTATCATGACCTACTGTAGAACAAAAATGTATTATAGTTTACATCCCAAAGTAAATGAAGTATGTAGCTTATCCTAGTTACTCATGCATATTTATATTTATGATTCTTAAAAAGGCAAGAAGAGGTATTAAGTGGTCAGTGTATGCCCTCACACCCACAAAAATGAATAGTGATCTTCTCAAGAGAATGAGAGGATTTTGTGGGAAGATAAGGCTCTGTGGGGGGAATAATAGCACAATAATACCGTAGAAAGGGGAGAAGGCTGATAGTAGATATCTTGCTTTCCCATTTTCCAGTCCAGTTCCTACATCACATGTGATCAAAATAAGGGATGCTAATTAGAGGGTTTCTAAAGTCTGCACTGCTATCCTAGAAGTCCTAGTGAGCCACAACATCTAGAATCCTCCCCTACATTGATTCTTAAATACAGTAGATGAAGTAGGACTCCTAGAATTCATGCTTAGCTAACTACATACCACCCCCCCCCATTTCATTTATCTCATCAAATGCTATGATAACTTATAAGTTTCAGGCATGGGTTATTTTTTTAAAAAGATTTTATTTATTTATTTGACAGACAGAGATCACAAGTAGGCAGAGAAGCAGGCGGTGGGGGGGGGGGGGGGAGCAGGCTCGCTGCTGAGCAGAGAGCCTGATGCGGGGCTTGATCCCAGGACCCTGGGATCATGACCTGAGCCAAAGGCAGAGGCTTTAACCCACTGAGCCACCCAGGCGCCCCTGGGTTATTTTGTTATAGCCATTTTCACTATAATTATAGGTGTGGTGATAGCAACAAAAGGAATACATAAATATGCCATTGACGTACACTCCAGAAGTCCTAACATCCTGAGTTGATGTTGTGACGTATGTTTAGTTATACTGAGTTGACTTAGTTTCCTTACATCACTTTGGAAGGTAACTGTTTTATATAATATTGTGATAAAATGTGAATACTAAATCACTGACCTATGAATGCTGATTTTGGAATACTTCTTTCTGAAAATTAGGTCCTGCTTGTTCATAGGTCAAATCATATCTCCTTTACTAAATACAAAACCTCTATGGTATGATTATTTGGCTTAAATAATGCTTCTATAATACCCGCAAAAATTACCTGGTCTCTGTTCATATCTGGACAATTAAGGTTTATACATAGCTTGTATCATGGCACCTCTATGTTCAAGCAACTTTTTAAATGTTAAGATTGGCTTTTCACTGAGATGTTCACTTGGAGATATTCATTGATTTTAATTTTTTTTTTCTCATAAAGTGAGGGGAAATGAAAGGAGAAAAAATCAGGGAAAGAGACTAATGGAATACTGTACTCCTAGAAAAGTTAACTGGCTCTCATTGCTTATTTCTGTTATTTTGTGTTGCCTAACCCGAGAATTTATCTTAATATCTTGCAACAAGGATATGCGGGGATATTTACCGGGCTGCTGTGGCTGCTGCAGCCTCGTGGGATTTTCCGGCATTGTGGATACCCGGTTTTGATCAAGTGGTCAGTGGTCCAATGCTTCTCTGACATGGTTCTGTTCTTTCTTGGCAGCTGTAAGATGATACAGGAAGGTGATGAGTGGTTCCTGGATTACTTCTTTGGCAGTCAAAAACCTGTGCCTGAAAAGATGGGAAATGTAGGAGAGTCCTCATTATAGTGACAGGGAGTAATGTGAATTGAGAATTGAATTGAGAGATTCTAGCTTTTCCTAGTCCTACTTATGTATTATACTAGGAGACTGCTTACAAGGCAGTGCTATGCAAGGTTTCTGTAGCCCCTCATCCCTGTATATTTTTTTTTCCTCCTCCCTCTTTCAGGCCCCCCTTTTAGGCTATTACTCCTCTTGCAAATGTCGTTGCACTTTTATTGGACCATGGTATTGAACTTCATACAAAGATATGCCTCATGTTAGCCTAGCAGAACTTTCAAACCTTATAGTCCCTATGATTATCATGTGAAGGAACCTTTCCTTTTTGTCCTTCGATATCCTATAAACCTACATTAAACTTCCTCTTAAAGAAAATTTAGAGAGGGGAACTGTGCTGGTGCTCCTTAACCCTGACAGATATTTACTAAATGATTAATTGAGACATTGTTGAAATGTTAGTGAATTAATGAAAACAACAATTCAGGGGCCCCTTTATCATTCAAATAGCACTGGAAGCAAAACCATCACATTAGTTAGTAACATTTTGATGGTTCTTAACTACTCTGTTCCTGGTCTATAGTCCTAACCTCAGGACTTAGTGCCTACCATAAACCAGAAACAGAATTAAAATACCTGTTGTATAAATGCTGAATGAACATCAATTTGTCATTGCCAACATTTGTAAGTAGGCAGCAGATACTGCCTAGGTGCCTAAGCCTTATGAACATCAAGATTCTGTTTCCCTGGCTTGCTCTCCCTCTCACGAACATCAACATAATTCCCCTTCTCTCCAAACAGCCCATAATGCCTTTATTGCTCAGTGACTCAATCTCTGATTCACATGCATCAGAGCCAAGCCACATAGCTTCAAATTAAAACTATCTACTTCTCTAATGCCTTCCAATCTTTCTCCCTTTTCTTAGAACATCCTCTTCTTTCTCTGTCAGATAAGCCCTGGTGTATGTCTGGATGAAATTAAAATATTTCAGGACAAGACCTATCCTCTCCAGCTCAAGCGTTCTGCATCCAGTCCTGGGTTTGATTTACCTTTTTCTCTATGCTGTTTTTCCTCTCATGTCCCTTTGTCATGATAAAAACAGGTATTTTTGAAAAGTTCTAAAATGAAGAAAAAAAAGCCCTTACTTCTCAGTTGCCTACTTGATACTCAGGATTTTGAACTTTCATATTGATAAAAATGACCATGTAACAAATTTAGATCTTTTCCTACATTCTTTACTCCAGCATGATTGGCTGATGAGAAACATAGAAATACACTCTGGAAAGTGAACAGTGTGAAGCATCTCCCACAACAGCCTTAATTTTGTATGTTTTTGTGTGGCTATTAGTTCTAAAGTTTGGATGGCCCCCTAATTAGACTTTTCTATTCACAGTAACTTAAATTTTAATATATAGCTATTATATATTATATAATTATATAGGTTATATAATTATATAATATCTATACGCCTACTATTCTAACTTCAGAAAATCAAGTTAAACACACCTATGTATATTTTGTGTCCTAAATTTTGTCATTACACTATAAATGTAATTGTAATGTACATGAACATTAACAGATGCTAATATTAACATGATTTCCGAGTACCATAGGTGGTCTCAAGACCATGTATGACTTTATTCCTCTCTAAATAATGGAATTCTCACAAAATTTCCTGTTCGGTCACTGTTGCATATTTGATTTTTTTTTTCTTCTAAATATATGTACAGCATCATAACTTGAGATGTTACATTTTTGTCCTTGAGTGTTTCTTCAAATTTACCAGGTACTCAAAACTTTTGTTTCATTGCCTTGGAAATACCAAAAACAAAAGTTGTAAGCCACTTGCTTTTTTTTAGTAGCCTGAGTTATTTGAGTGGCTTGTGCAAGATAAGGAGAGCAGTCCCTCTTAGGGGTGTGAAATTGATGGCTGTTAGGAAGCTGAACTAGTAGAACGGTTCCTTGGTTGGCTTCCTCCTAAGATCCTAGGGAAGATCTGTGATCCTTCTAGGGGAAATGGCAACCCCAGAGTCAGGGGTCTTCTCCACAGACTGTTTCCCATGCCCAAGATTGCACAGGAACAGTGGAGCAGCTGGGCTTAAAAGCCCCCCAAACAGACTACATTTGCAAGTATTTAGACGTTAGTGAATTGATAACTGGAAAGGCTTTCCTGAAAAGTCTCTTCAGGTGAAGATCTATCATGTGGCTGTGACAAATGTAGCTGGAAGCCGGGATAGGAACAGAAATTCCCCATCTTGCATGACTGGAGTCCTTTTTAGTTTGCTTTAAAGGGAAATAAAAAGTGACCTTCATTCTCCATCTGAATTTATAGTAAAATGTTTCTGTTCATGTCGTTTGCTCCTTTCAACCCCAAAGTTTGCGTCTTTGGTTTCTAGTTCTTCATCTGGCTGCATTATGACCTCTACTTAAATGTCCCTTTCTCAAGTACTTCCGTTAGCCTTCTTTCCAAACCATGTCCATTTTCCCCATTATAATCTATTGACCCTCTCTATCTTCTGTTGTGTCACTTACCAGAGTTTTTGTAAATAATCATTAGTAACTTAATGCCTGCCTTGCCTTTCCCACTCTAGTAAGAATGTAAATTTCAGAGTGAGAGGGCTGAGTCTGCACTGCCTATTTCTCCAGATCTCTAGCATAAGTTGACAGACAGTGGTACAGAGCAGGCACTCAATGCATATTGATCAAAAAGCATGACTATAGACGAGAATATCTTAAGTAAATTTGACTTTGAGATGAAGTCCTATCAGAATAGTATCATTTCGGGGTGGGAATAAAATACCTAAGGATGATTTCAAGACATTTGGGAAGTATTGTTTTGGCACTCGATACCTACCAATTTCCCACCAATGTTTCTTGAGAGGGGTGCCTGTCTTGTAGATACTGATTTCCTTAAACTCAAGACTGATTCCTCAAGCCTCACCAGGACTACACACACTGCCACCATTATCGGGGGGTAAATAGTGATAGTTAATAGCAATGCTTACAAAGAAAACATACTTATGAGAGCCTTGATCTCTAAGTGGTGTTTGTTATTTATTTGTGTGACCACTTTTTAAATGCTTTGTCTACCTTATTGTAGACAAATGATGGGATTAGGTAGTAACTATGTAATATCATCTAGAGACTCTGTCTTCTTTGCTCACTTTTGAATCTCCACTAGTTGGTACACAGATGACCTCAATAAAAATTTGTGAATGAATGAGTATGCTGACAAAGTTGGGGAAACCAATACCAATAGAGAAAATAAGTAGTAGAAAATATACAGTAAAACAACTTAGAAGCATCTTTCTCTTAAGACAAATAGCAGTGACAGCAAATGGATATTATGTAATGTCCATTTATAACATGTAACAGTTATGTAACAATAAATGTATTTTTTGTTACAAAAATGTATTTCTTAACTAAGTACTGCTTTGGGGGGAAAAAACATGTTAATCTCCCACATTTTAGCCTGGTGTATAGCACACAGAATGGTGTTTTGGTTGAATCAATATACCAATGGATGGTTCATCCTAGTCCTTTTAGGGTCAGACTTGGATAAAAGAGTGACTTCCTTCCTATCACCCTGTTGCATACCCTTACAATGCATATTCCATTCCTCACTTCTCTCCTTCACAGTTCTCACTTTTCCACTCTTCCTGATGCCCTTAGGGTTTCTCTCATAGGCATTCTAAGGCCCTGCCTTTGTCGTTGCCATGGCAACACCTAAACTATAGATCTAGTACTTGATCTTCCCTACTTATTCCCTATTCCTTCCCAAGTGCTTACTTCCCATCCTCTACTACTGATCTTCAAATAGGCCCTATCCTTTTTTTTTTTTTTTTTTTTTTTTTTTTGCCTTATCCAATTTTAAAGAGCAATGGTATGAAAAGGGTAATTAGTAATTGGACCAACCCCAGTGAATCAGGGGAAAATAGACTGTATAACTGTAACATCAGGTAACTTTCTCAATATTTAGAAATTGTTCTAAAGTTGTCTAGCAACTTCCCCCCCCACACACATATAATGTACATTTTAAAAATGAAGACACTAAGGCTAAATTTCAAACAGGAGGCAGGAAACTCAAGGTTGTTGCAAGGAAAGTATGAGTCACTCAGGGAATTAGCAACAGGGAGCCTTCCCAGACTAAGCCCAACTCAGCTGCTGCCATTCCTCTAACAATTCCCTTCAGCACTTGGGTATTTTTGAACAGCTGAGGTTGGCTTTTTACTTTTATAACTAAAGCAACAAAAGATAGAAATATCTCTTCATTGTTTGATGTTAGTCCTGACTGAATTATATATCCTCTGGGGAAACAGACCACATCTTTTAAATGTTTCATGAGATGCTTCATCACTAACAGTGAAAATTAGATTAGAATCAGGCTTTTGCATAAGTGAAAAATTTAAAATATTCTGGGAAACACCCATTCCTTTGACCAAACCCTTTTAAAATACAAATGATAGTCATTCCTTATTCCTCTGTACATCTATACAGGGGACAGAGAAATAGGGAAAGAAAAATCCCTTCTGTGTAGTCTCCTCACACACTCTTCATTGTATCCCCAAAGCTCCCTTTCAAAGCTTAGCTGGGCTATCACGCTCCTGTCCTTTCTTCTGTTTGCAAACTCTTCAGCTTCACCCGTCAGGTATCTGTCAATAGAACTTTTCTGGGGATGTTGGGGTGGCTCAGTTGGTCAAGTGTCTGACCTCCGCTGAGGTTATGATCTTGGAGTCCTGGGACCCAGCCCTCATTAGGCTCCATGCTCAGCAGGCAGTCTCTTGGACCCTCTCTGTCTGCCCCACCCCCATTTATATTTTCCCCACCCCCTTCAAATAAAATATATTTTTAAACTTCTCAGCTCAGGCTTCTCTTTTAACCTGAAGTTCAGAGAAACTAGGTTCCAGCTTTACTGGTGATAGAGAAGGTGATACTGAATATTTCAGTTCTTGTTTTTTCTCTCATCATTTTTGGTCTCTTGGCTAGCAAGAGCAAAAGATGACTTTGACACTATACCTTGGTATAGCCACTGATACTGGGGACTGGACACAAGGTATTGAGCAAAAGCTAACTTTGTCCCTGCCCCCCCCAAAAAAAAAGAAGAAGAAATAAAGGAATGATGGATACATTAAACAACTTCCATAAGGTATTGTGTTGAGAATGATTCTGGCTGAATTTTTAGTTAATGGGTAATCTATGAACTGTTTTTAAAAACCTGGCCAGAGAATAGTTCAGCTTTAGTGTATGCGACCAAATAGATGCTCAAGTCTTTTGTTAGGACGATCTAACAAACCTATATTAATTGAATTCCTTTACTGGAGTTGCCCCATTTAACAACAAAACAGCTTGAGTTGTCAGTAGCTCTGTTTCCAATTCTATTCCTCCCACTCTTCCCTTAGTCTTTTCCAGTCATGTATACCTTCTCACCCCTCCCCTAAAGATGACTTAACATGTTCACCTCTATAGAGCTTATCTCAATGGTCACCATTGGCAAAGTTTGTAAGGGGTGACTGCTTCATCCTTTTCAAATCCTATTAGCTTGCCTGACCTACTGACTAGGTCCAATAGCCTTGGAAGAAATAACATACTGAACTGTTTTAAGAAGAAATTAATCTTACAGTAATAAAAGATAACACTTGACAACTTAATTCTCCTCATTCCCACCCCTATATGTAAAGATAAGTTAGAACATGGTCATATTAGAGCGGAAGTGTTACCCAAGTCAAAAAAAAAAAAATCCCTCCTTTGGTTTAATCAGTAATTAGGGCCCTCAGGTGGGTTTTACCATGAGAAATGAAAAGGGTAGGAAAAGTGTTGTATGGAACCTGTATACAATCTTACGTAGAGCTATCTCATTTGATATTGTCCCTAATTCCTTTACAAGATGGCCAAGAATCCTAGTGAAATATCTTGCTTTCACCCAGCTTTCCCTTGAATTTTTATTTCTACCAATTGTAAGGATGGTAGTCATCACACTAAGTGATGCTGTCAGCATTTAGATTTCAAGTGACCGTCATCCCTGGTAAGAGGTCTGTAGCCAGACCTTTACCCCTAACATAAGGCTGATGATAGAAAAATTATATAGAACAAAGTGAGCAAAATCATCTCAATGTGCATGAGCATGAGAACTCTCACTCTGAGGGATTTGAATTGTATATTTTATTGCTTCATCACCAGATGTAACAATTAGTTCAGCTGCTTTGAACATAGCCTAAAATAATACTTATCTTTGTTTTTGTATACTGACAACTATAGATTGAATGTTTGCTTCCATAAAATGTATACATTAAAATTTAATTTCCTAATTTCCAGTGTGTGGGTATTGGGAAGGGAGGACAATGAAGGTAATTAGATTACAAGTGTGGACCCCACCTAATGGGGTTAGTGCCTTCAGAAGAAGAAACACAAGCACTCTTGTGGGGCGTGTCTCTCCGCTTCTCCTCATGTGAGGATAAATGGGAAGACAACCACTGAAAACCAGAAGTGGGCTCTCATAAGACATTGAATCAACCAACATCCTGATCGTGGACTTCCCAGTCTCCAGATCTGTGAGAAATGTTTAAGTCCCCAGTCTATGGTATTTTTTAAGATTAGCCTGTACAGGAAGACTGGAATTGGTACCAAGAAGTAAGATGCTGCTGGAACAAATATCTAAAAATGTGGAAGTGGCTTTGCAACTGGGTCATAATTAGAAGCTGGAAGAGTATTGAGGTACATGCTAGAGAAAGCCATTAAGGGAATTTTAAAGGTGAACTGGTAAGAGATCAGAGGATAACTATAGAAAAGGCTTCCATCTTATAGAACACATTATTGCAGACATTAGAGAAATATAGTATAGGCCATTCTGATGAGATTTCAGAATCAAGAAACCTATTACTGGACAATGGAGAAAAAGCAATCCTTATTATAAAATGGCAAAGAACTTGGCTGAATGGTGTTCATGGTTTTTGTGTTTTATAGAAGGTGAAATTTCTGAGCAGGGAAACTATATATTTAGCTGATGTGATTTCTAAGCAAAGCTTTGAGGCTTAGGTCCTCCTGACTATTTAGTAAAATGCAGGGGATAAACTGAAAATGAAATTAAGTAAAAGGAAACCATAGCTTAAATACTTAAAATTTTCCATACTACAAAAAATGAGCACAATGTGTTTGGAAGAAAACATTAAGGATGTGATAGAATGACCTTTTGATAAGGAGATTGGTGTGGGTGCATACCATTGCCTTAATCAACAATCTTGAGAGTCCCTAGGAACAGAGATGGGACTACCAGCAGAGATACAGTCAGTTGCAACTAAAGGAAACCAAAACCAAGATGGAATGAAGGAAGCCTGTGAATATGTGCTGTTCATTAAGGGAAGGAGGACACCAAGAGTGACTCAGATCATTGGGGTTACTGTCTAGACGTCCAAAAGAAACTGTAGGGTCAGGCAACCTATTGGAGCCTCAAGGGCACAACTCTATCTCAAGAGGAGCAATGTCCATGCACAAAAACAAGGATTGCATAGTACCCTCTGATCTGTGGGGGTGACATTGTCACCTCAGTAGATCTAAAAGGCAGAGAATTGAGACAAAGATGATGGTTCTCAAGTTTTAAGATCTCATGGAGTTTGACTCATCAGGTTTTAGACTTGTTCAGGACCAATCACCCCATTCTTCATATTTCTCCTTTTTGGAATAAAGTCCATTTCCCATCCATCTCATCACTGTATTTTTTTTTTTTTCAGAGCAACTCAGCATCTTTATTGAGCACTTCTTAGTTCAAGGCACTAATTATAGTAAAATAAATATATATGTTATTACAAGAGAAACTGTGACTAGCTCACAAACACATTTCCATGGAAATGTAGGAAAAGGGGAGAGTAAAATAATATTAAAATCTATAAGAATTGTTCTGGTCATCATTGTATTTTGAAAGCACATAATTAGTTTCATAGGTTCACAGCTGGAGGAATTTTATTTTATTTTATTTTATTTATTTTATTTTATTGCCTTGTGAAGAATCATACCTTAAGTTTCATCCTTATCTGATTTAGATGGCGTTTACGTGAGATGTTGTACTTAAATCTTCACATCAACTCCTAAAGTCTTAAGATTTGGGGGGTATAGAATGAACATATTCTACTTATAAGAAGGACATGAATTATGTTTGGCCAGGGAAAGAATGCTATGAACTGAATGTGTCCCTTCAAAATTCACATATTGAATCCTAATCATCGATGTACATAGTATCTGGAAGTAGGGGGACCTTTTGGTGGTAACTAGGTCATGAGGATGGAGCACCCATGATGGGATTAGTGTCCTTGTAGGAAACACACGAGTGCTTGTTTTCCCACCCTCCCCATCCCCTTTTCACTCCTTCTCAACCTCTGAGGACACAGCAAGTTCTACAAATCAGAAAGTACACTTTCACCAGACTCTAGATCTGCTGACAACTTGCTCTTAAATTTCCCAGTCTGCAGGAGTATGAGGAAGTGTATATATATATATTTCAAGCCACTCAGTCTATAGTATATTTGTTAAAGCAACCCAAACTAAGATACAGACCAAGGACCTTATCCTGGGCATAATGAAACCTGAGAAGAACAAATGTGAGATTCTGGGATTGAGCAGTGCAAACCTAGCAGAGGTAGTACCCCACAGGCAGAGGTGAGGAGTAGCGACTTTCAAGGCAGTAACATGGAATCACAAATGGGGAGTCTATATATAAATACATTTATATGAGGGGCACCTGGGTGGCTCAGTCAGTTAAGTGTCTGCCTTCAGATCAGGTCATGATCCCAGGGTCCTGGGTGAGCCCCACATAGAGCTTCCTGCTTAGAAGGGAGTCTGCTTCTCCCTTTCCCTCTGCTGTTCTCCCTGCTTGTGCATTCTCTCTGTCCAGTAAAATATTTAAAAATATATGTATTTATATGAACAGATAAATGGAGTTTAAAAATGAATATGCCATCATACACATTTCAAAATTAAAACTGATGTTTGTAGTATAGAAGGGCAGTGGAAGTTTACCTGTAGTTTCAAAAAGCTGAACTAAATTCTCCAAAGTAAGAAATCATAAGAACTCCTAATACATCACAGGCCATAAATAAAAAATCAATGTTTTTCTTTATAGTTCCAATTCACGATATATGAAAAGACATCAGTACATTTCTTCAGGTATCATCATTATCCTTATGCAGTAATCCAAAAATCAATCCGTGAAAAATAAGCATGACTAATCTTGTGATCACATAGTTCAGCCTTGTATTTTCCTTCCTTAACGTTCACAGGATGAAATGTTTCTAGTTCCCCATATATTTCCCACAGTTAATTGTTAAGCGTTTTGTGAACGTGACTTATAAGATTAGTTCACTGAAGGCTCATGGAAAAGTAAACTAATATCTTTCCAAAGTGGCTGCACCAACTTGCATTCCCACCAACAGTGGAAGAGGGTTCCCCTTTCTCTACATCCTCTAGAACACTTGTTGTTTCCTGTCCTGTTAATTTTGGCCATTCTAATTGGTATAAGGTGGTATCTCAATGTGTGTGTGTGTTTTTTTTAATTCTTATTTATCTATTTGACAGAGAAAGAGAGATCACAAGTGGGCAGAGAGGCAGGCAGAGAGGGGGGAAGCAGGCTCCCCGCTATGCAGAGATCCTGATGCGAGGCTCGATCCCAGGACCCTGAGACCAGAACCCAAGCCGAAGGCAGAGGCCCTAACCCACCGAGCCACCCCGGTGCCCCTCAATGTGGTTTTGATTTGAATTTCTCTGATGGTTAATGATGATAAACATTTTTTCATGTGTCTGTTAGCCATTTGTATGTCTTCATTGGAGAAGTGTCTGTTCATGTCTTCTTACATTTTTTGACGTGATTATCTGTATTGTGTGTGTTGAGTTTGAGGAGTTCTTTATGGGTCTTGGATACCAGCCCTTTGTCTGTAGCGTCATTTGCAAATATCTTTTCCCATTCCGTGGGTTGCCTCTTTGTTTTGTTGACTGTTTCCTTTGCTGTGCTGAAGCTTTTGATCTTGATGAAGTCCCAAAAGTTCATTTTCACTTTTGTTTCCTTTGCCTCTGGAGACCTATCTTGAAAGAAGTTGCTGTGGCTGATGTTGAAGAGGTTACTGCCTATGTTCTCCTCTAGGATTCTGATGGATTCCTGCCTCATGTTGAGGTCTTCTATCCATTTCGAGTTTACCTTTGTGTATGGTATAAGAGAATGGTCGAATTTCATTCTTCTACACATAGCTGTCCAATTTTCCCAGCACCATTTATTGAAGAGACTGACTTTTCTTCACTGTATTTTTTTTTTTCTTCTGCTTTGTCAACGATTAGCTGACCATAGAGTTGTGGATCCATATCTGGGCTCTCTACTTGGTTCCACTGGTCTATGTGTCTGTTTTTGTGCCAGTACCATGCTGTCTTGGTGATCACAGCTTTGTAGGAAAGCTTGAAATCAGGCAATGTGATGCCCCCAGTATTATTTTTCTTTTTCAACATTTCCTTAGCAATTCAGGGTTTCTTCTGGTTCCATACAAATTTTAGGATTGTTTGTTCCAGCACTTTGAAAAATGTTGGTGGAATTTTGATTGGGATGGCCTTGAAAGTATAGATTGGGGAGGGATATAAACCATGAGAGACTGTGGATTTCAAGAAACAAACTGAGGGTTTTGGAGGGGTATTATGGAGGGCACATATTGCATGGAGCACTGGGTGTGGTGCATAAACAATGAATGCTGGAATACTAAAAAGAGATAAAATAATCTAATATCTTTAGCTCTTTGAGAGTAGAAGTTGACCCCCTCTTAAAGAATTTAAGAAGGTCAAAGGTGATCTTCATCTGTGGTTCTTTTTTCCTCTCTTCCTTCTCACCCCTGCACCCTACCTTGAGGATCACATTTAGACTCTGGGAAAGGGGGATCATCTACCCTAGACCCTATGCTTGAGAACAGTGCTCTTCATTATTTGTGATCAAAGAGTAAAGTCCTATTTTTAATCCCTTGTGGATAAATATTTTTATAAAATAGCAATTTCAAATCACAACAAAATTTTCTATGTGCTTATTTTTAATTTCCATACTTGCCTCTTAATACCTAGTTGCCAAAAGTTCATGCACTGGAATGAAGGCATGGAACAGATTTTGAATAGCACTGCTTAAAAGAGGATCTTCCATGCCCCAAATTTAAAAAAAAATTTTTTTTGAGATTATGTTAAAATCAACACTCTATCATGAGGTCTGACATTCAGTGCAAACACTGTACAACTGACAACTATAAATGTCTACTTTCATAATGAATACCGTTTAAGCCCAAGGGAAACCAATGCTGCTTCTCACTCATAGACTCCAGTCCCAAGAAGGAGGGTTCACCTAATACCACAAAGTTTTGCGTCTTATACTGTTGCCAAGACTGTCCTTTGGAGTATGGGGAGGATATGAGCAGAGGAATTCTTTGCATAAGGGCATATTAACTTGCAAACATATTTTTTCTGCTAGTATGACTGTAATACATGCATTTATAATAAAGCGGTATTTTTTGGTAGTGCCAAACATCCATTTCCTTGCTTTTCTTCTTGTTCTGATGCATGATTCTCAGAAGTCTTACTGTTGCATAGAGCAGGTGAGGAACGTCTAATAAAATTAAGTAATAGTCCTCTGACATTTACAAATTCACATATATAAATATTGATTACATGTAAGAGGTGTAAAGCAGTAAGGCTATTCTGTACTTGGCAATTAGATGTGTTATTTTATTTTCAGTATTAAAAGAAAGAAGGTCTTTATAAATCTACATGTAAAGAATTCTTATTTTAGAATATTAGAGTTATTGAAAAGATACAAAGCAAATACAGAGCTCTTATCTACTCCCACACCCAGTTTCCCTGATTAACATCTTACGTTAGTATAGTATTTGTCATAATTAGTAAACTGACATAACATAGACCTTAGGTTAAAAGTAAGCAATTCTGAATATTAACTTATTTGTTTTGTTTCTAAAATTCCCTCAATACATTTAGTAATCCTATCTCCTTTGGCATCTCTGTTCTGGCTGTTAAAAGATTTATTTTTTTTATTTTTTTATTATTTTTTTTTTTTAATGACTTTGTGTTTTGAGGATTCCTGGTCAAATGTTTAAAAAAAAAAAAAAAGTTACTTGTTTTGGTTTCTGATCCCTCTCCCACAATGATCATACTGGTGTTCTGTATTTTGGGGAGGAAGACCTCAGAGATAAAATGTTGTTCCTGTCCTGTCACATTGAAAGTGCATGACTTATTGTTAACTCTGATCATCTGGCTTGAGGTAGACCAGCTTTGTCCACTGTGAACTTCCCTCCTGCCTCCTTTTCCATATGGTACTCTTTGCCAGGAAGTATTTGCAGTTCATACTAAAGTCAGGCATTCAGAATACTTCACCACTTTGAAAATGGAATGCCACATACGCATTTGGAGTTTTTCTGCATAGGTGACTTCTGTTCTCCATTTGTTCATAATGCTAGATGGTTCCAGCAATAACCAGTAGAAGTTCTCTTTCAGTTGGCTTCAGTGTCTTTGACATATGTTTATCGTATATCTTTATCCTATATTTTGTTTTAGCACTTTCTCACGCTGGTACTACAAAAATGCCACAGGCTCATCTTGTATATTGTAGACTTTTCCAAGGAACCCTGGTTTTTAAAACCCGAATAATATTAGAAACCAAAAACTATATGCTAAGTGTGTTCATTATTACAGGGCTGTAGTTTCTTATGGGCACCCTTAAATGAGCAAGCAGATAGGTGTATGTACTCACACATATATCTGAAAATGCTTCTATATGTAATATATGAAAATGTATATATGAAAATGCTTCTATATGCTTCTATATGTAACCATTCATTTACTTTACAAACATGGGCTCATATGTCTCCAACTCTGACCCATTGCCACCCGTACCATTATAGATTCTTCTACCTTGCTTGTGTGTAACCTCCCTCTCCAACATTGAGACATCTGGCACCTGCCATCTCCTGAATATTGTTGAGTTCCAGTATACATGTATACCATTATCAATTATCTGTACCCTGGTGGTAACAACTCCATCAACTCAAGTATGGTTCTAATACACAATTGCTTTTGTCTGTAGTTATGTAGTTCATTTCCAACATTACTTATACACTCTTCAGTGAAGTCTTTTCATGAATTTGTAACACAGTTCAATGACTTTATTGCATTCTGCATTCCGTCCTGGGATTCCCCAACCTCCTAAAGGACTTATAAGTCTTCATATCTTAGGATTCATTCTTTGTGCAGTAAAGTGCTGTGGATTGTGACCTATGCCTGGTTAGATGAGTCATTACACTCCTCTACAGAATAGCTTCACCACCCTACACAATCTTCTTTATTTCAATTGTTAAATGCTCTCCCACCTTCTCAGGACAAACTCTCATAAACCACTGATTTTTTTTTTTTTTTTTACCATAACTTGAGTTTTGCCTTTCCTAATATTCCATATAATTGGAATCCTACAGAATTTAGCCTTTATAAATGGGTTTCTTTTGTATGGCAATATTCACTTAAGATTCATCCCTGTATTTTCATAGACTTCATTTATTTACCGAATAATATGTTCTGTGGAGGTACTAGTGTGTTCATTCATTCATCTATTGATAACCATCTTAGTTCCAGTGTTTTGGTGGTGGTAATAAAGCTGCTGTAGGATTTCTTGTAGATACTGGCAGTGATACAATACTTGAATAAAACAGGAGGATGTCTCCAAAGGATACAGAAAAACATCTGGAAGGCTAAGGCATAGAGTAGATTATTCAAAAGCTTCCAAGTTCTGGGGCTATAGATGTTCAAATGTCAAATTTAGAGGGTGTATTTTAACACTTCAGGCTTTCAGCAAAATCCTAGAAGGATTCCATTTTGGGAATAAAGACCATACCCCAGAAAAGATTTTTCCCAAGAACCAGATGTAAAACCAAAATAAATGCAACTTAACAGACCACAAATCTCCACTTGATCAAGTGAAACACCAATAACTTACCTGCCCGTTGGACAACATTGAATCTTCAGAAGAAAACAAAAATTCAGAATCTGTAAAAGCATCTTGTTAGGTACAAAATATAACAAGTTACCATACACAGGCAGGAAAATCCATTATCAAGAAGGATAAAAATTGAGAAGATAATTGACACGGATATTAGAATTAACAGAGAGGAGCTATAAAAAGTTTCTGTAGTTAAGGGTGCAATAGATCATAGAAAACCCCAAAGAATAAGAACTGGGAAATATACAATATTTGAAATATTTTTCGTGATCAAGCTTATCAAGTGATCAGGTACAAAAGTCTATAGAAATTTTACAAACTAAAGTCACAGAAAAATGAAATCAAATGCACACCCTCAATTAAAATGTTATGTTAATAACATTAGAATGAATCATGATTCTTTTAAAATATGAATCTTCAGAATAAAGATTGAAATAAATTTATTTTCAATGTTTCTTGGCCTAATATTAAGCGAGTAATTAAGAACCCAGAAGAAGGGACACGAAGAGGGGAGAAAAAATATTTGAAAAATAGTACATAAAAATTCTTAAATATTGATCCATTGATAATAAATTCCAGGCAGAGTTGTGGGTGGGTCCCCCTCCATTTGTTTGAGGGGAAGACTGGTTCAGGACTAGTTTCTTTCTTCTATAGATCTGAGAGTCCAGATACACTCTTTATCTATGTGGGTTACTATTTGTACCTAGTTTTCCACAGACTAACAAAATACAGTGGTGGAATGTTTTGTTTGAAAAAATAATATAATTCATTGAGTCAAGGAAAATACACATGTGATGTTAAGCACCCATATTTACAGTTAATCCCCCAGGAATCTTCGATGAATCACATTCTTGATAGAGTTGACCATTGAGCAATGTGGGGTACTCTACCCCCTCCGTGCAGTCGAAAAATCCATGTATACATTGGACTCCCAAAGAACTTCATTGTTGTTGACTAGAAGCCTTGCTGATAAGTTGATAAACACCTATTTCCTATATTGTATGTATTATATACTATATTTTTCATGTTTAGTTTATTGTAAGAAAATATAGGGATATATTTGCTGTATCAAATTTGTGTAGAAGTCAACCTGTACAGTTCAACCTAGTATAGTTACAGTTGAGAAAATGGAAGTCTGAGGCCACACCTGTAATTAACAGCAGTTTAAAGTATAAAACAAGACCTGAGTGTAAGTCCTTATTCCAGGTCTATAAAATACTAGAAATTGTCAACTATTACTAGCATCCTCTAATCTAGGCATCATCATCTATTAGATCTTCTAAATTTTAGGTCAAATAATATCTTACTATAGAACTAAACTAACGAGAAACCACAGGGAAAATTTGTGATTCCCCTTAGAATGCTGTACACCCACCTCTGGTAAATCAGTGTTCACAAAAATACTTTTAACCAGTCATTCCCCGATGGCCATTTATAGAACATACAGAATATTAGACTAAAAGACATTTAGTACAAAGTTATTCTATAACAGTAATTCACTCCAAATTGAATTCCTTCTAAATCTTATAAAGACACATGCTTAGAGAGTAATGTCCGATTTTAAGCATAATTGAACTATATAAATTCAATGTGGACAAAAATTTGAATTTGTTCTTCTAGTTGTGAGTTGTAAATGCCAGTTATGAAATACAGTATTACAACAAATATCGTAAAAACTTTCTACAATATAGTGGGTTTATTAAGTCAATCCTAAAATTCCATTATTTTGAGAGCTACTTTTGCCTGTAATGCTTAGATTTATTGTTTGGCTCAGTGGTTGTTAAATTTCAGTACAATGGAGGGGAATCTTTTAAAGCCGAATTGTAGAAAGCAGAGTCTGACATTTACAGAATAATTTGTGTAGCTGAGAGTGACGGGGCGGGGGAGGTAGAAAAAGATCTCTCCATCTCTGGGCATTCTCTTATCATGGATATTATCGTAGGGTCCTAGCCAGTCTTCACAAAGTGGACAATGCAAACAATGCATTTAGGATTGGTACATCATATGGTCTCTCCCCAAATTTGAGTGATACCAGATTTCTTAACACAAGAATAGATCAATTCTACTCAAACATAAAACATGTTCTATAGGACTCTAGGGGTAGACTTTATGGTAAGATATTAATCTAAAAATGAACTACAGATGCTTGAAAATTACAGAGATTACAAAATGAAGCAACTTCAGTTTTCTTAGTAGCTGGTGGTGGTCCCCAAAGATATCCATGCTTTAATCCCTGAAATCCATAAATATGTTAGCTGATGTGACAAAAGGCAGGAGGAAGTGGCATGTGGAATTAGGGCTGCCGACCAATTAATCTTGAAATGAGATTATTCCAGATTATTTTATTGGGACCAACGTAAACACCATTTCCTTAGAGATGGACGAAGGATGCAGAAGAGTCAAATATTTGAAGATGGTAGAAAGGACCCCAAATCAAAGAATGCAGGCAGACTCGAGAAGTTGAGAAAGGCCGGCAACAGGTTCTCTGTAGAGACTTCAAAGGATCACAGTCCTTTGACATCTTGATTTTTAGTCTAGCAAGACTCATTTTGGATTTCTGACTTCCCAAACTTTAAGATAACAAATTTGAGTTGTGGCGATTGGCTAAAGCAACAATTAAAAGCTAACACATTCGGTTGCCAACTTTAAACAAAACTCAAACTTTTAAGAACTAAATTTTTTCCAAATCAATTAAATTGAAGTAAGAGTATTTTACAGAATACTTTGTGGCACTGGTTTATCTGAGATTGCAAGCAATAATAAGTTTAAATAGTAAGCAAGTATGATATTTTCTGAAGAAAATATTACCACAAACATTTCAGGTATCTGGAAAGAGGTAAGGATCATCCCAAGGATTTCCATTTCATTCCCCACAGAACTATTAATCACTAAACATGCAAAAACATGGAGTCAGTGGGTGCTTTTACATTTTGTACATACTAGGTAAGAAATATTATTGCAATTAATTGAGCTGAAGATTTTCATCTGTAACATTTTTGAATGTTTCTGCTACATCTAAATTGTGCTCATCAACTAATGTACCATCTGATGACTTGTCAAAACCCTATGAAAACATTGCTAAGCTCAGTTTTTATTTTAGAACTGTTTTATTCAGAAAACGTCAATTTTATTCCTATTTTTAGCCAAATGAAAAATTTTCTTTAATCATTGAAACATCTATATATGTTTTCATAAAATGCCCTTAAAATATTTAACATTTGTAAATTTAATTAAAATAGCATTTTGTCAGTCTTAAAAGCAATAAATATTTAAACATAAAATGTAGCCAGGATGGTGCTATTCCAGAGGAATACACATGTGCCTGTGACCCTACATCTTTCCCTATTGACACTTCTGTTGCGTTTTCAAAATGTAATGTTTTAGAAGATTAATTTATTAAAGATCTTAGGGATTGATTCAGGAAGGAAAGAGGGATTACAACACACAGCACCTAGCCATTCCCCAAATTTTCATTTTTTACATTCCTGCTTTCCAACCATCTCTTCTTTCTTAGTTCTAGCTTCATAGCTTTCTCTCCACTTTTGAAATCCAATTCCATATGCGCATCCTCTTACTCAAGATATCTGAGTTCTCATTCTCCTTAGAAAACAGTTTATTTGTAAATAAGTTATAAACTTTCACCTTAATTTTGGGGGGTGGGGGTTCCTGTCACAGCAGGAGATTTTGAAATTGGTCCACTTTAAAGACTATTTCATTGAGAAGATAAATATCCTTTCCTTTCTACAGAGCATCCAGTAAATGCAAATCAAGGAGATGAACATAAAATGAAATATGTAAAAACACTGGGCTCTGACCTAGTCAACATAAACTGCTGGTATTAGGAAAAGTGGTGTGTAATTAGGCTAGGGTATTTTGTTGGTATTGTTGAGAAATAAATTTCAAGGACATGAACACTTGCATTCACACTTTGACATTTCACAAGTAGTTGATTGAGGGATATGGTACAAATATCAATCCACATAGAGGGGGTGTTTTTAAAATTTTGAGAAAGCTAGAGAGAATGAGAACGCAAGTAGGGAGAGGGGCAGAGGGACAAGCAGACTCCCCACTAAGTGGGGAGCCCCACATGAGGCTCGATCTCATGACCCTGAGCCAAAGTCAGACATTTAACAGAACCACCCAGGTGCCCTGAGAAGACCTATATTCTTATACATTTATATACATGTATGTCCACACACACATAACATAGAGAACACATGCTGTGCATATATACAGAGACTAAATTGGATATTATTACCAACTCTTACTAAAGGCCCAATAGCCTTTTAAGTCAATTAACATTGAGCCTCAGATTTATTTGTTTTATTTTTACTTTTTATTGAAGCATAGTTGATACAACATTACATTAGTTCTAGTTATACAACATAGTGATTCAGGAATTCCATACATTATGGTCCCCACAAAAGTAGTTACTATATGAAATTTACTGGTTGTAAAATGGAATGATTAATCTAGTTGCTCTGACAAGGTTATTTCCAGCTGTAAGGCTCTGTTAAACTTAGAGTACATGGCCCAATCCCTGCTTTTGAGAAACTTTTATTGGGACAGCAAATGATGAAACTATTATAAAGTAGCATGTGATTAAGCATGATACCCCAAAGAGCAAATTGGAACTGGTCTAGAAGATACTTAGAAAAGTGGGTCTTAAGTGATAAACTTGAAGAGAGAAAGCTGCTCTTGGAAAAATAGAGGAACAGAGTCTGGAATAAGCCTGCCATTTTGAAAGGATTGTTAGGACTGACTTGGCTGAGCAGTTTTTGCTGGGAAGCAGGAGAAAAAAGAGTTTTAGTTTGTATGGTAGGTCCTGACTTCGGCAAGACTGAAAGATTGGAAGAGAAATATTTTTCTTTTCTTTTCTTTTCTTTTCTTTTCTTTTCTTTAAGATGTTATTTATTTGAGAGTGTGAGCAAGAGCACGAACAGGAAGAATGTCAGAGAAGCAGACTCTCCATGGAGCTGGGAGCCCAGTGCAGGACTGGAGCCCAGTGCGGGACTCGATCCCGGGACTCTGGGATCATGACCTGAGCTGAAGGGAGGTGCCCAACCAACTGAACCACCCAGGCACCCGGAAGAGAAATCTTGACTGACCTCTCTAGGCAAGGTTGTGTAGTAAGGAATGTTATGATAACACAATAGATGCAGTCTGGTGGTAACACACAGGATTGAAAATTTATGAGAAAGAGGAAAGAAATGGAGTTGGTTAGGACAGCTAAATTTCTATGGAGGATCTGCTGAATATAAAACACTGTACATATGCTATAAGCAATACCAGCCTCTGGTACAGTCTTCCAGGAGGAAGAATCAGCATATGGTATAGACAGACTAAATTCAAAATAATAAATTATAATTAAAATGAAGGCAGGGATAAGGAAAATGTTAACTATTTTTTAATTGACTTCTAAATATGACTTGGTACCTTACTGAATATGAAGGAAGCACATTCAAATATAACATGAATACATGAAACTTGAGGTTGGTGAAATAGTGGTGGCAGTAAGGATGAAAAGGAACTCAAGAGGGAAAGATTTTAGGAGGAATAGATTACTTTTTTATAAAGTCTGTGAAAGACCGTATTTTAGGAAAGCAAAGGACATCTTAAATTGCTGATTCAAGAGTCCAGTGTTAAGTATTTAATTAATATCTCTGTATATTTTGTACACTAAAAGATTATTTTACTTCTAAACTTAGTTAATACTCTTTGATAGGTTCTTGACAACTTTTGCACAAACACAACTGGTTAATGTCAACAGCCAAATCATGAAAAGGACAATTTTTTTAAAAAACTTACTAAGTACTTGCTAAGCTGCTGCCTACCCAGGTTCAGTACTAGAGCCAAAAATTCTCATCGGCATTAATATAAGTTCCGAGAAAAATGTAAGTAGAAGAAATCAAGGATGAGAAACTTCAGAAGAAATCTAACTCCTGTCTTCACTTCTCAATAACTGGGTCCACTTCAAGAATATTCTTCCTTGACCTTTAAAGCCTCAAATACTCCACTTTGCATTTTATCACCTCTAGTGGAAAGGAACTAGCAATATTTTATATGGAGATATGAAATTACCAATGTGTTTTATAACCAGAAATTTCTACCTAGGTTCTAGTGTCTTGCCTGCACGTAACAGTGATACTCAGGGCATTTGGTGAAATTAAGCAACGTTAAGTCTTATTTAGAACCTCATTCTCCATTGCACAAGTCTTTCAGTTGTTACAGACAGATAGCATCTTTAACAATCCTGGTATTCTTAGGAATCTCTATATCATATCGCCTGTTATTTGTATGGAATATGACAGCCCCCTAGGTAAGAATCTAGAACTTACTACCCTCAAGGAGGAGGGATATTATCCTATGTAGATAAACTTAATGGATTCAGGGTACCATGAAAAAAGGCAAAGTGAAACAAGAGGCGATGGAATTTCTGAAAGAACATTGATCCACGTCATGGTGGGGGGTGGGGGGGATCTTGTAGGGTAGGTTATTCTCTGAAGCAGCGCCCATGGGCTGGCCCGTCCCTTTCCACATCACGAAATAATGAAAGTGCTTCTCCCTGGCTAGAAAGGGAAGCCAAGACAGGAGATCTGGTGGCATTCCTGACTGTGACAGCAGGGAGAGCAGAGTTCAGTGCTTCTGCATTTGCTTTGGGAGACCATCCACCAAAGAGTATGGACTATAGGAGGGATCAGCGTTAGTTTTGACAGTAGCCTCTGGATGGTGACCTGCAGGATATCATCAAGGTTTAAGAAGAAATTAATGAGACAATGAGGGACAACAGATCAGAGGAACCACAGAACTAGCAGAGTACATGGTTCATGGGAACATAGCCCTTTTTGTATTTACAGAAAGTCCTAATGAGAACTGAGGTTCTGTCCCTGGCAAATGGGAGACTATTGATTGTCTTGAAGAATAAAATTGTTGAAACGACTTTACCCCTGTGTAGGGGTTGAGCTAATGTTTCACAATTCTTGCTCCTCCTGCTTGAACACTTAAATCTGTATTGCATGCTTTATTCCTTCCATCCATATCCAGAAACCCAACTACCATCTGTATAGCCATAACTAAAAACATTCACACACTCAGAAAACCTATCTTTACTTTTTTTTTTTTTAAGATTTTATGTTTATTTATTTGACAGGCAGAGATCACAAGTAGGCAGAGAGAGGTGGAAGCAGGCTCCCTGCTGAGCAGAGAGCCCGATGCGGGGCTTGATCCCAGGATCCTGAGATCATAACCTGAGCCCTGAGATCATGACCTGAGCCGAAGGCAGAGGCTTTAACCCACTGAGCCATCCAGGTGCCCTCTATCTTTACTTCTTATTAAAACCAGAATAATAGCACTTTGCAATTCAGCCTGAGGTTATAGTAGTGTGACTATAACATAATTAAGTTGGGTTTATTAAGTCCTATAAGGACATTAATCTTATTCCTTTAGAGTCCTGGCATATAATTTGTAGACTTTTTCTGAATTAGCCTGATACAATATCCTTCTGTTTAATATCAACCATAGTCTTGTCTGTACCCTTCTATGTCATGAAGTACTTCCTATTCAGACTTAAGCTGGGCTATCAGGGCTGTAAGTTACAAATGCATATGTTGATTTGCATGGCTTTCATTTTGAAAAAGGACGCTTAGTTTAAGTCAATGGAACACTAATAGTTGCAATAAATATTTGCATTAATTGAATGCTGTGATGGTGTAAAATGGTATGTTTAAGCTGGTTAAGGGATCCTCGTTTGCTATTATTTGTGTTAATTGCTTGTTCCTGCAAAACTAAATTTCTTCTGCAATTGTAGCCATGTGATGGATGTGGCTCTCGTTATGTAAGGCTGAGTTTTCAGGTTATGGGACTGACATTGGGAGGAGGTAACAAACAAATGATGATTTCCTTCGTTTTCTATTCTATTTTTGAACTGCTTCCTTTCCTAAAAGTAAGAGCTCCTACAAGCAAGATTTATTCTCCTTTCTCCAACAGAGAAGGCAGATAAAAGCATATCTAAAAATAAAACAAACTCTTACCTAGAGGTGAAACAAACTTTCTATAAACATACACACACATATGGGCTTTTTCAGGCAATGTAATCTGTTCTAGTTACGGTCATTTTAGTTTCAAGAAGGACTCTGCAGCTAAGTCCACAAAAAAGAAGGGGAAATATATTTTCTTATAAAGATAGCAGATAATTGTCTCCAAAGGTAGGAGACACAGACTTACAGGGACTGAAACTAAGTAGTAGAAAATCCAAGGTTCACTTGTCACTTCCTAAGAACTACATGTTCTCTCTAGTCTCAGCATGTGGGTTCCTTGCACTTTTGTCTTTTTTCCTAATTCATTAATTCTATTCTTTAATAGTCTCAGCTTGTGAGTAGCTGCAGCTTGCTAGGGCACCAACCTCATTCCTGATTCTGTTTCATAAATTTTGTTTTTCCCCCAGACTCGACCTCATAAATTATCTGCTTCAAAACCCCTAGGTAACCAACACTGGCTTCTGGTTTTCTAATTCAAATTCCCAAGAAAGAAATCTAATTGACTCCTCTAAATTTTTAAAGCCAGTTATAGATGATTTTTCTTGGGCCGGGTGTGCACACCTGAGGAAGGGCGCTGGGGTGATATGGAGTCTTAGGATCTGATAACCGCTTAGCAGGTATTAATGGTAGAGTTCTTTTCTGAAAAAGGTATAGGCAGAACTTCTGTCTAAACATTTAACCTCAAACAAAATTGTTGGCTTCTGTGTTAGACTATTTTTCTAGTCCCTGATGTGGGCAAAGTGGTGTGGCAGAAAAAGCAATTGATTTGGTGACCTATAGACCTCATGTTTCCAGGGCTAAAATTATTTATGATTTGAACTAACAACACCCCTCTCAGTGATGTAAAATATGTGGAAATCTTAACGTGATTTGGGGTATGCTTTCAGTACTCAATGCAAAGTAATTCTCTTGCTTTTCCTTCTATTTAATGAAGCCTAGATCTCTAAATTAGGGTAAATAACTTTGGCAACTCCCAATATTTTACCCCTTAGAAAAAAAGTAATAAGAATCTAAAAAATACGTGATAAATTTTTCCTAGATTTTGGCTTACATTTAAAATGTAGCTCCACTGTGTTTATAGCTTCTTAATATTCTCTGTAGCCTTAAAATCTTCCATTTTCATACCAGTTTGTATAAGTATTTTCATGAGCTAATCCTATATAATATCACAACAACTCAAAGGAAAAGCTGTATTATGTTAAAAATGAGAAAACTAAAGCTTCTTAATTTTTTTTTTTTTTTAACAAGACCTGCTTATTTTAGAGAGATTATATTCAGGACAGGAAACAGTGGGAGAGAAGTTGAGGGAGAGAGAAAATCAAGGAGATGCTGCCCTTGGGGGATGCCCAAGGACATTTGAATGCCCATAGGGCATGGAGTCCTATGCGGGGTTCTGTCTCATGACCCAGAGATCATGACCTGAGCCAAAACCAAGAGTCCAATGCTTAACTGACTAAGCCACACAAATACCCCTAAAGCTCATTTTTAGTGTATGACCTAAGGTGTTCCTTCATTTCTTTCTTCATATAGTCATTCATCCAATGACCGTTTATGGAGAACTTACTATGCCACGCACTGTTGTAAAAATGGAGAGCGTTTGCATTATTAGTTTGTTTTAGTAGAAGGAGATGGAAGAAAGAGAAGGGGGGGAAAGGAAAGGTGAAAAGGGGCGATGAAAGAAAACATGGTGATGCATACTGTACAGGGCATTGAAACAACGTGGGATCATTCAGGGTAGCTGGTGCATTACCATAGGTGGAGTGGCCATGGAAGTCACTTAGAGGTGACTTTCTAGCTGATTCCTGAGTTGTATGCCAATGTATGGGGCAGCAGCAATTTAAGAAGAAACCCAATAAAGCAAAAGCTCAAAGAGCTGCCTTAGAGTATTTGGAAAACAGCAAGCCAGTGGGTCTGGAATTTAGGCTGAGGACAGTATGGGATGGGTTTGGAAAAATAGACTATTAGGAATTGGGAAGACAAACTATGAATTTTGGACTTCCGATGAGATTGGAACTGTGATAGTCTAGATCTTGGTATTTCCATGCTTAGCTATGTTTTGAATTTTTGACCTGAGTAGTCTGTGGCAAGTTGATTTTAGAGAATCAGAAATGGAAGCAAGAAGTCTACCTAAGACTCTTCTGTCATGGCAAGGAGAGGTGGGAGTGGTAGGCTTATAGCTAGAGAGATGATATGTTCAGAATTAATTTAAAGTAAGATTGAGAAGACTTGGTGTGGGAATAGGGAAAACAAGAAATCAAGAACTTCTGCTTAGATTACAACTCTAAATATTGCCTGTCTGTTCTACCATTTATTGACATGGGGAAGATGGTCTTGCATAGGATTTCCAGGCAGAGATGTCTTCCCTTCCCCCGTGATTCTCCAGAAGTTTGTTTTTCTACATCTAACATTTTAAAAATAAGTTGAGAAATTGGGAGCCTGAAAGTATTGTAATTTTCTTGAAAGGATTAAAGCCTGACAGTCTACCAAGAGACATTCCTGATTTGAAAGAAAATACTGATGTCAAGTTTAAAGCAATAACAGGAAATGCTGATTTTCAGAGTCAAAGATTAAAGCTGATATTTCTAAAAACTGGCACAGAAACAGACAATCATTCACAACTTAATGAGCCGAGCTTGATCATAGCTGCTTCTGACTAACGTGTTTGTTCACAGTAGTCCTGTCTTCTGCTGATGGACAGTCATTCCTGCTAATAGATTTTAAGTTTATGTGCATAGTACACTTTATATAAATCTTGTAACAGTGTTTCAAGAAGTAATACATTTTAGAAATAAAACTTTTAACCTTGTTAGGAGATCCAAGGATGGTTCAAAAAGTAGCCAATAATGTCGCTAGTGTTGTCTAGTGTTTGAACATTTGTTATAAAGCTAAAGTTTTTGTAAATGATACTACAGTATTTTTAAAAAAGTAAGCATTTTATTATTATAAAGTGTAAAGAATATGAAGAATGCTGGAAGTGGTCTATGAATAAACTATGATTTAAATAATTCTCATTTCTTATTTCTAAACCCCAAAGATTTGTATGTTTGGGGCATGTAGAAGTACATATATTTCAAGGAACCCCACCATTTTTCTTATCCCAGTAGTACTGAACAGTACTCAAGTGTTGATTTTTTTTGTCCCCTCTGTCCTTACTTCCTGTAGCTATTTTTCTGTTTGCCAACTGACAAGAGTTATTTCTATCCTCACTAACACGAGTTGCTGTAACTTTTTTCAGAGATGAAGAGAAAGGACCTCATTCTCTTGCAGGGATAAATTTGCTTATAGCACCTCTAGAAATTTCTCAGTTATTAAGAAAGAGCTTTATTTTAGAAGTCCCTTGAGCTGCAGGACTGCCCTGCTCTGTGCTATATAAACCACTCCTTTCTTGTCTCTGTCCCAGATTGGCTGTCATAGACAATAAGAGCTTATTATAAGAAAAAAATGTGTTCATTTTCTCACTTGCTAAGGTTCCATGGGTTCTCTACCAGTAGGACCTCCATGGGGAACCTCTTCTGTGTTTAGACATGTCCTGAAATGCTAGATTTCACAGCTCTGTTTGCATCCTTATTGTGGAACTCTCATCTATGTTGGAAAGATGAGAAATCTTCTATAATAAGGTCACAGGTGTTAAAAATAAAAGCATCTGCAAGTCTTTTTTCATGAAATTATTATTAAATCTCTTGAGGAAAATTAAACCTAACAATTGTTACATAAATCTAACCATATTTGAACCAGAATATTGCCAATGACAAAATTAGCACTCCTTTTTAACCCATAATATATTAAGATAGCCACAAACACAAGCCTTCCATCTTTAATCTGTTAAAGTCCAAAAAGTACATTCATGTACATTATCTCTTTTCATTCTTGGAGTGTAAAAAAGCCCCAGGAGGTCATGCTATTTTAAGTCCCAGTCCTCAGGTGTTGGAACTGAAGCTCAGAGGTGAAACAACTTCTTCAAGTTTGTACAACAGATGCCTAGCAGTGAAGGGGCAGACTCTAGTTAATTCAATGCAATCTATCATTTAATGACTTGACTAGAAGTACCAGCATTTAATCGCACCATGATGGGTACCGGAAATACAGAGATAAATAAGATGAACCTCTAATCTCATAATGTTAGCTATTTTTCATATTTTCATGTTGCTTTTCTATGCTGAGATGTAAAGGTCCAAACCATATGATTTGAGGAAAACATCAGTTGGGTCTGCTGCCATCACCCTTTGGTTTCTGGGCCAGTCAGTACCTGATGCTCAGGGGCTTCCTGGATCCTGAAGTCTAGCCTAATGCATATGAGGGTCATATCACACTTAGCCAGATCCTGAGAATGACCATTACAGTGACCCTCCTTTTGTCAGAAAAAACGTGCTATGTCATTCATTCCTTTAGGTCTTCCTATCTTTGGTAGCTGTTTCATACTGATGGACTGACTGATTGCTTATTTTTCCCATTAATCTTTTTTTTTTTTTTTGATGTGTATGTGCATGTAGGCTGTTTGAAATTATACCAAAAGCCAGATTCAAAGTTATTAGAGCTTTTATGGAGCCTGCGGCCTGAGGTTATTCATTACTACCATAGATGTAGGTTATTTTACTGTGCACCCTCTTTGAATATAGTAAAATCAGCTGACCCCTTTTTTAAAATCATCCCCTGATTTATATTCTAGGGCAGATGTTTTCTGTGATCCTCAGAGTGAAATTCTAGATATCTCTGTATGACTGACGCTTGTGGAATTTGGACCAAATGACATTTAGCAATTGAATTATTCTATTAGAATGATAAAATCACAGTGTGTTATATTGTTTTTATTTTTGTCCATTAGGAAAAGCTTTGAGAAGTAAAACATAACTTACTGAGGACTGCTCAATAAATTGCTTGTACGCGCTGTACATTGTCTTTCCTGGGTTTGTTGAATTAGTTGTACATACACAAATGTGGTTGCCAATTAAAAGACAGTTTTCTCCCTGATCAGATTACAAAATAATTTATTTTCATTTGCCCATTCTGCCTTGCCCATGGGAAGGCACAAAGTAATTATATTGTAATTCTTTTTTAGAAGTATTTTTATATGAGTGGCGATAAAAGGTGCTGTGGGTTCTTCTTAGAAGCAATCTTTAAGCGCTTGAAATGTGTGTAGACATCTAGAAGACATTAAAAAATAGGTTACAAGTGAGAAAAGTGAAATTTTTCGTAGTTTCAGGGAGTTTAAGGTCTATCCTGGGAAGGGCAATCATCTAATAGAAATGTTTTTATCATCAGTGAAATAGATTTGAAGCTCCTCCTGAGCCCATTCATGAAGTAATGAGCCTTTTTAATGTGATATTGACAGCTGTGCATTAAATGATTTAGATACAGAATTTACTCGGCACTCAGAATCTGTTCTCAGCATAACCTGGAGGATGCTAGCATGAATATTTCTAATGACTAAAGTTTAAAAATGCAATTACCAGTGTCCTTACAACATATTCCTCAAACTTGATAGACTTCTATCTTGCTTCTTTCATTTCCAGTGTTCATATGAATCTTCCTCAAAAAATACATTTAAAAACAAGAAAAAGAAATAAAGCAAAATGCATATCATGTTTGGATTCTGGATGATCAAATACAGATGTTGAGGTTAAAAATAAAAGTTGGACTTGAAAGACTTCGGCTATTGTCTCATCTCTTCAGCTAATTTGCTCTGTGACTTGGTCAGAACACTTAATATATTTGAGTTCCATTTTCATCATGAATGTGTGAAACTCCTTTCCAGGGCTAACAGTCTATCCTCCTGGAACTCAAATTTCAGTACTCTTGTGCATCTGTGTCTACAGAACCCTAGTAGGAGTAGATGAGGAAATAGATGATCAGATAACTTAACAAAGGGACTACATATAATATATTATTAGCAAAGGAAACCAAGAAAGGATGATGGTATCTTGAAGCTAATTCCAACTTGAAGACATTGCCACCATTTGGCTTGAATTGATAAAGAGGAATAGCTACCAGAAACTGCGAAGAAGAAAAGTTTTAGGAAAGTATGGCTCAAGAGGAGCTGTGAACTTCAGTAGAAGGGTCACAGATATGGCCAAACAAAGCCTTAGAAGTGATGGCCTCAGGCAGTTACATCCTCAACCACTCTCTTTTCTGAAGTCATCTGTTAGCGCTTCCCAATGGCTAAACCTAGCAGGGAGTTAGAAGGCAAGGAATTCCAACTGATAAAGCCCATAGACATCATTTTTCTGGGACCTATGGCAGGGTGGAGAAGGATAAAGGATCTGAAATTATTATTATTTATTCTATAAAGAATATCCATCTCAGGGTTATCCTACTGAAAGATGGAAGGGAAGCTGGATACAGGGATAACTAAACAATACGGCAAATCCTCCTCTTCTGGATTTTAGCTGCCAAGTCCACCATGACTGTAACCTCTGGAATCTTACCAGGAGCCTCAGATGTGGCTGAGAGAAGTTGTTCTTAGAGAATGGAGAGGGTGGTAAAAAGGAGAGGGATTGGAACTAATTTATTAGATCTTTCCAAAATCATTCCTTTTATATATACATAATTCATCACTTCCCACTTTGTAACAACAAATACTTTGAAGATTGCTATCATAACGGAAATATTTTATTTTCCCTGTGTTCTCCCCTTATAATGAAGTGGATGTAAAAACCATCAGAACAGGATAATTTTGTAATGAAGAAAAAATTCCATGGGGCATACTTTCCCATCTGTAATTATTTTACAAATGTCTATTTTGCATGAAAAACAACACAGTTGTAAGGCATGCAAAGCTGTGTTAATGACCAGCTATATTTCCATAAAAGCAGATGCCAAGAAAGCAGAGTAAGGAAGTAAAACCAAATTGAGCTTACGATGACACCGAAACTGGACTGCCTACTTTTGAAACAAATGAGCATATTGTGTAAAATAAATGAATAAATATGCACATAGTTAACCATAGCTTACACCAGAGAGCTCATTCTTCAGCAATTTCTTTATTTCTATGTGTTTAAATTTGCTGGCTTAAGTAGAAAATGCTGTTATTTTAAATATAGATGCTTCAGAAGATCTTTCATGATGGGGTTTTCAATCTACTCAAAATTGAGAGTACAGTGTAATGTTTTTTGAGTTGGAAGAGATACCTTAATTGTTAATTTTGGGAGAAGCAATATGTGGTTTCAAATCAAGTGGGTGAGCAAAATGAAGATTGGAAGAAATTGATTACCTCTTGCATTTCTTTATTTCCCAGACAACAACATTCATTGTTTTGCTGCTGTACTTACTCTAGCTAAAAGTCAGCTGATCTCTAAAACAACCTTTATGTTGTAAAAGGAGGAGGAACTGAGTGAGATTGGTTAACCCTCTGCTGAACTAGAGTGACTAGTTGCAAGTAGCATTCAAATTGGTACAGGAATTCTGTTCAGGTACAGAGGATTTCATGAAGAATACATAGTTCTCACTCTGTAATTTACCGAGGTTCCTGCGGGAGCCCTACCTGCGGTCACCTTCAATCTCATGTGAGGAAATAGTGATGCTTTGCTATTAATAACATCCTAGAGTTGTTATCGTTTCTACCTCCACAGAATCTCTTCCAATCCTTAATTTTATGCTCAAAAAATAAATAGGACAAAGTGTATTTCATTCATTTGAAAGAAACAGTAAGTGAGCCACATACTTATTTCCACGTGGTAAGATTGCTTTACCCCATGATTCTAACTTGATTCCAAATATTTTTTCACCCTTTATCACCCTTTATCTGTTCTTATATTCAACCTCTTCTACTCAACCTGTGAACTTAATGCTGTACACAGTATTTTATATGTAAAGAAAATGGGGCTCAGAAAAGGAAGGCCATTTTCTCAGTTACTAAGCCTGAGCAGCTCACACATGGGCCTGGATGTCTCAGGGACTTCTTCATTCAATGTCACACAAAATGCTAAGAGTAACAAAGCACCTTTCCTTTGATAACCAGAATAAAATTACAAAATATTCTAAAAGCAATGTTTTCCAAAGATCATCATTATTCATTTTATATTTTCCCCAGCTTCCTGGTATTTTTTTTTTTCCTATGGCTTTTTTGACTTCTCAAACTTTAAAACATCAAAGAAATAATAACCCAACTATCCATCTTTAAATGAAAAAAGACCTATCACTGTACTTTGCTTTTTTCATTTTGGATTAGAAAAATAAAACATTATCCAAAAGATTTCTTCTGAATTTTTATCACATTAACCAATTATTAGCTACTACTAGAAAGGAAAAAGGCATCTCACACAGTGGTGCAAGGAGGCTGAGAAAGGGCAATCCTGACCTGTTCTGAGTTTGGTCTCTTCTCTGGCCAGGCTGATTCTACTGTGTTGGGGTTCAGTACAGAATGAAGACCAGCTTTTGGACTGGCAGGATGTTGGATGTAGACTCCATCTACTGAGGCTTAACTGTAGGAGAAGGTACATTCTGAGCATTAGTTGTAGCAAAAGAACTCACTATTAGTCTTTCAAAGATATCATTAAATAGACCTCAGATTTGTTATTTTATGCATTTGGAGTACTTGGAGTAAAGAACTAAGTCCTCACATATTTCAGATGGCTCGATAGAACTATCTGGTTAGTGCATTAAAAATGGAATTTGGTGAGTATGGAGTTTGGGCATCGGTGGGCCCAGCCAAATATGAACACACTAGGAACTGGAAACAGGGTGGACATTGATGATATCTAAATACATTAGAAGTGACATCCAAGCAATCAGGTTTTTGGATTATGACTGATGTGGGCAATATAGAGCTCAGAGGATAAGAGCCAGAAGACTCACATCATTTGGAAATCATTTTCATAAAGATAACTTTTTCTCAGTATCAGATTTTTATTCACTATGTGTGGAAGAGGAAGAGACAGTATGCATTTTAGTAAGCATGTAGTGACTGGTCTAGAGAGTAGGAAGCATTTTTGGGAAGCATGTCCTTCATATAAAACAATAGGGATCTGCTTGACAGGGATAACCCCTAACCATTTTCCTTGCCAAAGGGATAAAATATGCCCAAGGAAATATAATTTCAGATGTGGGTAGGAGTGGAGTATATGGTGTTTTAATAGCTGATTTCACTTCATACCTACATCCTAAAGGAATCAGTTTTATAAATGATACAAAAAGTTAAGAAATATTAGTTAATAGACTGATATAAGGAACTAGGAGTCAGGATTTTGTTCATTTATCTTAGTGGAGGATATAAATCTGACAGACCATGGCATTTTTTGGTCTCATTGATTATCTCTAAAGATTTCTCTGTTGCTTAATTCTGAAGTGCTATTGCTTTCTTCTTGTGATGACATTCAGTTTTACAAGTGGAAAGTTTTTATTTTGTTATAAATGTTCCATTATTTTCTTGGCTTTGTTGTAAGCATTGTTAGGTTGTTTTATTAAACCTTAACTCTCATGATGGAAGATTTTGAAAAAATTAAACTTTACTTCTGTCTCTTACCCTACCCCTTTCCCTTTTTTTCTGCTTTCTTTTCTCTTTCCTCCCTGCTCATTTTTTTCTCTCTCTGACTTTTATATTACTACCTACCATGTACAACAAATTGCCCTTAAACTTGATATACAATAATGAATAAAGATATCCCTTAAGATTTCTTAAGGCTTATCCTCAAGCCTTAAGGATCCTATCCTCAAGTAAGAAAGAGAAAATTGTTACACAAATAATTATTAAATGGTGGAGTTTAAAATAAATGTATAATAGGAGACCCAGTTTAAGTCTAAGCTGGAATCAGTATGTGGTTGGGCTTATAAAATATTTACTTGAGGGCCAAAGAAACTTTTGAAAAATCACTCCAAGTACAATGAAATCAGGCTTGGTAACACTGATCTGGCATATAACTCTGGTTGGAAGACTACAGTGGTCCTGAATACTACCAGATATTTGTCATCACATTCCTCAATAGCGATGAGGTTTCAGGATACAGTTGAGACCTAACTTTATAAAGACCTAACTTTATAAAGAAGGATGCTTCACAGAGCTGATGGGACATTGGCATGGCAAGATAGAGAAGGGATAATCCATTGTTTGCAGCATGACTCATGCTCATGTTTAGTGGGAAAGGGAAGAGTTGGCAAGAACTAAGAGCATTAGACACATTGGAAAAATTAGTACAATCCTCCTGCTTGCATGTCTTAAGTTATTTCCCCTGCATATCACTTATTTTTTTTTTTTCAGAATTCTTAGAATAGGAGTGGCCAATAAGATGGGAGCCATCAGGAAACCTTAGATTTTAGGATAATAGATGGGGGCCTAGGTGGCTCAGTCGGTTAAGCATCTGAGTCTTGATCTCAGGGTCGTGAGTTCAAGCCCCATGTTGGAGCCTATTTAAAAAAAAAAAAAATCGGGTTAATAGAAATGTGAAGTGTAGTAGTTAAGGAGATTGGTTATGGAGATTGGTTATGGGCTGACAACCAGAAAAATCCCAGCATAAAGCAAAGGTGCATACATGTGATGTTAGACATCACTGAGTTAATATTTTTCTTTCTGTGCAGTTCAACATATTTGATTTATCTGCAAGACTTTTTTGAATCAAAGTACGTTAAAGTGTGATGAGCTAGCCTCAGAATATGGTCTCTAAGTTGATCACTGTCTTACGTTTGGAGGAGTACTCTGATCCTGAAGTTTAACTTAAATTTATACATACCTCTGTGCCTGTGTTCATGATTCAGCATAGGGTGAGGACAAAGTTCTCTAGTGGATTGAGCATTTCAGAGGGAGAATTTACATAGAGTATTGTCATTGTAGAATTGGGTTCTATGTTAAGTTTTATTAAATTGAAAGGGAAATTGTTTCTGTAGATATCAGTGAGTCATTCATATATACCACCAGCTCCAGGGGCATGCATAATCCTGAGTGTGTGAGGAAACCAGGTAACCATAGCCTCAAGAAGTTGAGGATGAAACACTAGCTATAACTGAATCATAAATGGAAGACCAACCAACTCAGAATGCTGGAATATTCAGAAGATTTGGTCAGAACACCATGCAGGCACCTTAGAGTTCTTCACAGGATGGTATCTACAGTGTCAGAATAGCTTCCAGAATAATTCCAGGATAGCTCTCTAGAAATGAGTCGATGTATATTATCGTGGGTCACTGTCCCTGTCATCTATTAGACTCTGAATGTTGTGGGTGAATATTCTATGGCATTGCATAGTGCTGCTGGAAATTCTAAGTTGTCTTCCAGCAGTATAATATGTATGAATGGGTTCTCCTATGCATTGCCTTCTCCCTACTCCAGTAGAAACCTGGAAATTAGAGTCTCCTGGTATAACCAAATGTGTAGGAGAAAGAGGGATGCTGCCTCAGAGTCTCTAGTAAGTGCTCCCAAATAATGAAACATCTGTGTTGTGGCTGTTGGTAAATGAGAGTTCTGGGTTGTTTTTTTGTTTTGTTTTGTTTTGTTTTGTGTTTTGTTTTAAGATTTTATTTATTTATTTGACAGAGATCACAAGTAGGCAGAGAGGCAGGCAAAGAGAGGGGGGAAACAGCCTCCCTGCTGAGCAGAGAGCCTGATGTGGGGCTCTATCCCAGGACCCTGGGATCATGACCTGAGCCAAAGGCAGAGGCTTTAACCCACTGAGCCATCCAGGTGCTCAGATTTTAGAGAGTGCTGGGTTTTAAGATTCAATTATTTCTCCATTACCTATACCCCACTGCTTATAACTGGAGGCCACTCTTACATGGAAGAGGAAGAAACTGTCACTGTGCTCTCCAGTGACTGATATAAGATGCAGAGTCAATTGTAAGCTTTCACAACAAGGTTCTGAACCTGAGTTAATGTTCAAGGAGCAGATATTAGTCTTGAATGTGACAAACATGCTACAAATTAGCAAGCTGAGGGGAACCCTAGAGGTTATATCTGTCATGATTCTAGTTTCAAGTTAGCAATCCAAACAAAGTATGCCATCGAGGGACCTGGGACCAAGAAGCAGAACTCAGATCTGGGGCAATGAGAAAATAAATACCAGATACAAACAACTATTAGAGTAGATCCTTAGGAATCTTACTTCCTTCATATCAATGACGTAAGGGTATGGTATTTCCAAGCCCTCCTTTCAAAGTGTTTAAAGGCTATTTCATGATGTATTCTAAAAGTAAATGTTTTGATGCTTAAAATTTTATTTTGTTTTATTTTATCTTCAGTGTTCCAAAGTCATTGTTTATGCACCACACGCAGTGCTCCATGCAATACGTGCCCTCCTTAATACCCACCACCAGACTCCTGCAAGCCCCCACTCTCCCCTCCCAAACCCTCAGTTTATTTTTGAGTCCACAGTCTCTCATGGTTTATCCCCCCCTCTTATTTCCCCCAATTCCCTTTTCCTCTCCTTCACCCAATGTACTCTGTGTTATTCCTTATGCTCAAGATGCTTAAAACTTTTAACTCCTTTTCATTTTAAATTTGAAAATGGAAACTTCCATGTGACGATCTGCCGCATTTTAACAATCAACAAAATGTTGATAAACTACAATGCAGTTTTTAAAAACCTATCAGAGAGCTAAAGACAGTGATTCCTTTATGAATTAAACTCTAGAAAGTGCAAACCAGTCATAGAGGCAAGGCTGTTAATCTGGCTAGAATTGCAAAAGGAAGAGGAATCCATTAGTTCTAGTAGAGGGGCGTAGAGGGAATAGAAACCAGTTAACATTAAAAATTAACAACCATCTAGCAGTCTCCTGTGAGTTTGTCCCAGATTGGGTATCAGAGGAGTTCCTCCAAGAGAACTAGTCTGCAATCAGTAAACAACTCTTACTCATGAATATTTATATAATTCAGATGGAAGTCTATCAAAAGGCATCAAGAGAGGAGAGTTGAGAAAGTTTTCCCATGAGGCACGTAGGGCTTCACCTAAGTGCAACCTCCTTTCCCCCAGGACAAGGGACAAGGGGACAGAAGAGCTGAGAGACACACATAAGACAGACTGCAGGTTCTTTTTATTCCAGGATGTCTCCTGGTGAATGGAGGGCAAGATCCCAGAGAAAACCCCACCCACACACACTCTGAAATTTCAAGTACCAAATACAAAATGAAAGCACAGCAGGAAAGCAAAGATAAGCAATCCCAAGCCCTTCGGGATTTTCCCATAGTGGGGGCTTTCAGACCGTGGAAGTTGTGGGAAAGGAATTTCCCAAGGTGCACAGCTGGAGAGCAGAGTACTCCTGTGACTCAAACCTGGAGGGGTTTATCACACACACAAAAACATGTTACTCAGCTGTGAAACAAAGGAACCTTTCTGGAATCTCACTAGTGCTCAGATGTCAGGCTCCCCTGAAAGGAAAATAATGATCCAGCCCACAAAAAAACAAAGTTAATGGTAAAGTTAGTCAAATTACAGTTGCCCAGAGACCCTGTGGAGATTGATTCGGCTGTCCCTGTGCAACATGGCAAAAAAGGAGGAGTACCGCCTTCCAGAAGTAAATGTTGTTACTTCAGTATCTACTGTTCCTTTAATTAAAACTTTAGGAATATAATCAAAGATGACAGAGGACATGATAAAGCATGAAAATATGATCTGTTCTCAAGAGAAAAGTCAATTAGAAGCAAATTTAGAGATGGCCAGGTGTTGAAATTATCAAAGGCATTTGAATTACTAAGATAAAAGTGGAAAAGGTAGAAAATATGGAGAAGGAAATGCGAAACTTTAGCAAGTGCATGGAAATTGTAAAATAACCAAATGGAAGGCAAGGATATCCAGCTGAAAAAAACTTACATGGTAGAGTAAGAAATACTTGCTGTTAGAGTAAGGAAATACAAATTTTTATTTTACTTCTCAATTATTCTTTTGAAAAAAAGATTTTATTCATTTTCAGTGAGAAAACAAGGGGAGGAAAAGGTGTGGAGGGAGAGGAACAAGAAGACTCTTTGCTGAGCTCAGAGCCCAACATGGGGCTCAGTCCCACAGCCCTGAGATCATGACCTGAGCTGAAATCAAGAGTCAGATGCTTAACTGACTGAGTCAACTAGGTGTCCTTATTCACATTCAATGATCCTTTCATGCCCTTCCCTACTTTATTAGATCTGAGTCTCTGACCTACATTATTTTTCTTCTCTCAAAGAACTTCCTCTAACATGTCTTTCAAAGACAGGTCTGTCAGTAATAATCCCTCAATTTATATTTGAGAAAGTCTTTATTTCTCCTTTCCTGCTAAAGGATAGTTTTTGCAGAGTACAGAATTCTAGGTTGAGAGTTTTTCTCTCAACACTTAAAATATTTCACTCTACTGTCTTGCTTGCATGATTTCTGAGAAGTCGGATATAATCCTTTATTTCTCTGTAGATAATGTGTTTTGTTGCCTCTGACTTCTTTCAGGATTATTTCTTTATCATTAGTTGAAAGTGATATGCTTAAGTGTAGCTTTTTGTCTTTTGTGCTGCTTGGGGTTCTCTGTGCTTCCAGGATCTGTGGTTTAGTGTGTGACACTTATTTGTGGAAATTCTTAATCATTTTTGATTCCAATATTTTCTTTTCTCTCCTTTTTCTAGCGTCCCCATTGTAGTTGTCCTAAAGTCCTTGGATATTAAGTCCTGCTTTTTAAATACTTTTTCTTTGCTTTTTGGTTTTTAAGTTTTCTATTGATATATCCTCTAGCTCAGATACTATCCTAGGTTGCTTCCAGTCTACTAATTTGTCCATTAAAGGAATTCTTTATTTTGTCAGTGTTTTTGGTATCCAGCACTTCTTTTTGGTTCTTCCTTAGGGTTTCCAGCTTTCTGCTTACATTATCCATCTCTTCTTGCATGGTGATTCATCCATCAGAGCTCTTAGCATAATAATCACAGTTGTTTTAAAATCCCAGTCTGATAGCTCCAACAACCCTGCCATGTCTGATTCAGATGCTTGCTCTGTCTTTTCAAATTGTGTATTTTGCCTTTTGAGATGTTTTGTAACATTTTCTTGAAAGCCAGAAACGTACAGGCTCAAAGGAACTGCTGTGAACAGGCCTTTAGTAATATGTGTTGGGGCAGGTGCTGGGTAGAGGAAGCTACACTGCTATGGTTAGGTCTCAGTCTCTCCGTGATCTTGTGCCTCTGGACTATGAGCTTCACATGTGTGTCACAGGTACCTCTCACCCACAGGCTGGAATGGATGGTAAGGTTGAGTGAGGGACTGAGTATTTCCCTTTTCCCCATGTGGAAGGCTAAAGCTGGAGGTGAGTATTTCCCTTCCCCACATGGGTTAGATTCTGATAATACCCCAGCAGGTTTGGATCTGGTTAACTAATTTCCCTTGAGGTCCCTGGCTTGCTAAAAATAGAATACTCTGGTATATTTAAAAATGACTCCTTTTCCCTCTCCCTGCCAGAAACACAAGAAGATTTTTTTTTTTTTTTTTTTTTTTTTTTTACCTGATATTTACTGTGGAAACTTCATCAAAATCCTGGAGATAGATCTTACAGTATTTTTGTGGCCTCCTCTCAGACTGAGTCCTTCTAAAGTTTTTAACCCTTGGAATTGTCCACTCTGGGCCTCTAGCAGTTTGCCAAATACAATTCAAGTGTTCCTGATCTGGCACTGGTCCTACAGTGGTTTCTGTTCACAAGTCTCTGCCCTAGTAAGCTATATTATTCTGCTCCTTAATGTTAGGGACAGTGGTTTGCCCACTGTCTTCCCTTTTCTGATGGAACTAAAAAAATACTGACTTTTCAGTCTGTTGGCTTTTTATTTGTTGAGACAGAGTGACAACTTCTACATGCTGTGCACGTGGGACTGGAAACCAGAAGTGTATGAGTGTGTAGTGGTTACATGAATGTATGCAAGTGTTAAAGCTTGTACAAATAAGTACTTAGATCTGTGCATTGTTTTGTAGGTATATTTTGTTAGTAATGCCTGAAATACATGCATATGTATGCATGTATAAACATGTTTCGACATGCACAAAAATATTATTTCCTTTAAATAAGGTCTACTTCCTGATATATTCAGAAATGAGATCTGTATCTGATGGGAATATCTATAATCTTGAGTCTATACATACCATTAAAATCACATATCATTTATTTTCCTTTTTCTGCTCCATGTCACCTCCTGCATCTCATTCTCCATGTACCTCTCTCTTTGCATATGTCTCATACAGATACCCTTGTCCACAAGAGTGAGCATAAACACTTGAGCTCTCCCAGCCATCAACAGGTGTCCCCCTCACTGCCAAGCCCTGCCGTCGCCATCCAGCACAGCTATTATAAAATCATTTGTAATATGTTTTCCTCTTTCCATAAGGGCTCCAGACATGAGAAGGTGAAGCCCATCTGAAAGCATCTTTTATAAAATACTGTATTTGTTTCAGTAGGAAGGACCAAATATACACATCACTTTAGGACTGAAAAGCATGTATATTGGCTCTCAAATTGCCAAAAAAAAAAAAAAAAAAAAGGATTTTATTCTCTTGCTTCATTCTCAGTTAAAATTACATTTTTCTATTTCTTCAACCCAAGGAGGCTAACTATTCCTTATTCTTAAAACCAGAAGCACCAGCCTATAGGTGGAGAGTTCTTTCGTTGTGATAATATTTTTCTTCTTTCCTTTTCTCTAAATCTGGGGCTTCTGTACCAAATTGCAGTTAATTATCAGTGTTTTCAAGTCTATAAATTCACCATGAACAATTGAATTAGTGAATACTGAGCTATTGTTCCTAAAGAAAGAGTTGAGGGGCACCTATGTGGCTCCGTGGGTTAATCCTCTGCCTTTGGCTCAGGTCATGATCTCAGGGTCCTAGGATAGAGCCCCACATCGGGCTTTCTCCTCAGCAGGGATCCTGCTTCCCCTTCTCTCTCTGCCTGCTGCTCTGCCTACTTGTGACCTCTCTCTCTCTGTGTCAAATAAATTTTAGAAATCTTTAAAAAAAAAAAAAGAGTTGAGCCTCTGCTTGCAACATTTTCCTTGAATTATTAATATCTAACCTTGTTTCATGTGTGTTTCTGTTCAAAGATACTCTATTTAATATATATATGTGATAGGTATATATGTAATTAGGTATATATTTATAGTTGATTCATCAACATTGAACTCACCGACAATAGTACTCAGGTCTGAACACACACATTTTCTGTGCGAGGCATATCCCAACCTTCTTGTACTTAAAAATGCTAGACAGCAGTTCAGCTTTCTTCATGGGGACCATTTTAAATAGTGAAACCATAAAAACATCCCTACAAAAATGTGAAAAATGTGGCACTAAATAGACTGAGAAAGGATGCTTGTTTACATTAAGAGACTTGAAACAAGAGGGCGGAGAATTGTCTTGTTCCACCTCGGCTGAGAATTTGCACCCTGGTTCCCCAGATGTTTTACTTTTCCGCTCATGTGCGTGTCCATAAATGAAGAAGTGGGGGGAGGTATTGATTTTGAGGTTGAAAATAAGGTTTAGTGAATAAGCTAATTCACAAAGGCAGAATCCACAAATGAGCATCAATAAGAATCCTTCGTGAAAACCATGCATACATTTCCCCCCCCTGATTTCTATGTTTATGATTTAGAGTTTCTATAGTTTCCTAATACATATAAACTGTTAGGATTTAAAATATGACTTCTCTGATTCTTCTACTGTGGGAGAAGTTCTTTTCCACAATTAGTTTGTTGATTCAGTTTTCATTTTCTTAAACATCTATAACATGCCATGTATTACCCAAAATGAAAAATATGCAGGAACCAACCCATATTTCAAATAAACCTTTATTCAAACATGAAACTTAATTGCAAATATGGCATTAATACATTTATGGTAAATTGAGGCTGGGACAAAAAGGAGTGCATAGTCAAATAGGTTAGCAGAAGAGGACAATAGAGAAAGTGAAATTAAAGTTGACCCTTGATGAATAAACAGAATTCAGCTCAGTGGAGAAGTGTCTGGAGAATTCAATATAGAGAGAGGTCTGCTTAGCTAGTTTTGATATTGTCATTTTGATCCACTGGAGGTTTTTATTCCACCATTTTGATTCTGAAAATATTCGGAATTATGGTTTTGAATTAAATACTGGTATCAGAATTTCCCAAGGACATATTTTGTTTTTTAAAATTCTGGAGTTTTCTCTGAAAATTCCAATATTTTATGTATAAGACCATTAAATTCTATCTTTTCCATTTTTGTATTTCTGTGAATTGGGCAGAATCCACATATGGCCCTGCAGTGGAGTTGAAATGATGGTGTCTCAATGTGTTTCTAGGGTATAGGGGTGAGAACTAGAACGGTGTGTTAGGTTTAGAAAGTTGCTAGGTAAAGTTAGGAGACTATTTCCATCTTACCCGTGGGTGACCTTCACCAACACAAGGGCACTGGCAACCCTGAAGGGAGAGGAGAAGACACATTCAGAATGAAGGTCTAGATCACAATATCCTGTGGATGTTGATGGAAACACAGATCATTTGGATGCTCAGACATACCGCATAGCATGAGATAATTTAAAAAAAAACAGACCTAATCATTGCCATTAATTGCATACTATCATGAATCTAGCACTATAGTATATATGACGTCATCTAAGCTAATGCTAACAACTCCATAAAGGACTTACTCTTTTTATTTTATTTTTTTTCAAATGAGGAAAGTTAAATGCAAAGAGATTAGGTAACAAAGAGATTAGATAACAAGGTCACGGACCTAATAATTGGCAAACCCAGCCTTTGAATGAGCTACATTTCAATGATTAATGTCCTATAGGATAATATTTTCAGTTATGCATTGTATGTATGTATGGTAGGATAGAAATATGTACATAATTTTTTGTAAATCCTACTGTTGCAAGGAGATTGTGAACACAGAATTTTGGTTTTTTTTTTATGTTCTGATATATTTTTGAATGACTGTCAAGAAGATATGTGGACTTTGGAAAAAGAGTTAAATATTTTCCTAACATTGTTTGAAAGCCTGTAATCTCCCCTCTAACAATTGATCTGGGAAAAAAAAAACAACAACTGTTTTTAGAAAAACTTACCAGTTAAGAATAAGACTGAACAGGGGCATCTGGGTGGCTCAGTGGGTTAAAGCCTCTGCCTTCGGCTCAGGTCGTGATCCCAGGGTCCTGGGATTGAGTCCCCCATCGGGCTCTCTGCTCAGCAGGGAGCCTGCTTCCTCCTCTCTCTCTGCCTGCCTCTCTGTCTACCTGTGATCTTTGTCAAATAAATAAATAAAAATCTTTAAAAAAAATTAAAAAAAAAAAAGACTGAACAGGAATGTCTGAGAATACATAACCTTGGGAAGAAAGGAATGAAATGATTTAGTTTTTCATTTGGTGGGTGGACAGAATAATCTTTAATCGGATGCTGAAATACTAGTGTGTATTTATATATTTTCCAATTAAGGATGCACATATAAGTATAATCCAAAAACAAAACTACATGACCTTTATCTTAAAAATCATAGACAATATAAAAAATGTTGTTTTTTATATAAAAAAATAAACCTCCTTATTACAAAAGTCCAGTGTAAAAATTAATACTGGTAATAGAAAATGTTTAATCCCAAGGAATTATTTTTTCTAAAACATTTTTTTTTTTTTATTTATTTGACAGAGAGAAATCACAAGTACACTGAGAGGCAGGCAGAGAGAAAGAGAGAGAAGGAAGCAGGCTCCCTGCTGAGCAGAGAGCCCGATGCGGGACTCGATCCCAGGACCCTGAGATCATGACCTGAGCCGAAGGCAGCGGCTTAACCCACTGAGCCACCCAGGCGCCCCTAAAACATTTTTGTATAATATCAGAACTATTACTAGTATGCATTATAGTGAGTTATAAATAAAAATATTTTTTCATTTGCTTTCCTCAGTCCTCAAATGGAAATGTCTGAATTTTGCAGCTTGTTTTACCAATTTTGGCTATGGGTTCTACTTGATGAGAAGGTTGGGGGGGGCGCACCTGGGTGACTCAGTGATTAAAGCCTCTGCCTTCAGCTCAGGTCATGATTCCAGGTTCCTGGGATCGATTCCCACATCGGGCTTTCTGAGCTTGGCGGGGAGCTTGCTTCCTCCTCTCTCTCTCCCTGCTTCTCTGTCTACTTGTGATCTCTGTCTGTCAAATAAATAAGTAAAATCTTTAGAAAAAAGAAAGCAGTTTTGGTTGGTTAAGGGCAATCCATTTCTCATAGGGCATCAGCTTGAAAATCATCCCTTTCCATATTTGGAGTGGGGAGGGTTCCTATACAAAATCATTGCTGTATAGGGACAGTAAGAACATCATATTCAAGGGACTTGTAAATCAATAGTACTCAAATTTCACTGTCTTCTCTCTGAATAACCTCTGCTTTGAATCCATTTTTTTTTTTTTTTTTTTTTTTTTTTTAGTGGTATCACTGTTCTCCTAGTCATTCAGGTAAAAAAGCTCTATAAATTCTTGGCTGATATATCACATTTTTGTTCCACATTCAAGCAGCTGCCACATTCCATCTATCCTCTCTTTGTGATATGTTTTAGTTGGTCCATCTTGTTCAGTAAAAACATTTATAAAAAATTAAAAATTAAAAAACAAATTATAACTTAAGTTAGCCTGGTATCTCACACTTAGAACAGTTGGGATATGGTTGCAATGATCTATTTCATCTGTTACTTTTTCCCAAGTATTTAATAGCTACTCAACTGATCTTTTGAAATGGAACATAAATTGTCACACCAGTAAGTTCACAAAATTATCAGCATAAATTGCAACACACTAATATGTGACACCCTCTAATTTCTGATCAGAATATAACTTTCTGGACATAGTTTCTTTCATGTTACCGTATCAACCAAACTGAAGAACAAAATTATTGCCTCATGGATCTGACCAATTTTTTTTTTTACAACTTAATTTCCTTAATTTTATCTTTTCCAACTTTAGGATAACATTCTCTCTCTACTTCTTAACATCCTATCTCTTCTTTAAGATCCAACTTATACGTCATGTGACTTTTGTAAGTTTTATGATCTGAAAATAATCTATTCTTTGCATAAATTTATAAACTGTCTTTCTCTTAAGATATTTAGAGTATGATCGATGTCTTACACATTTTATATAATTGTAGTCCATCACAGAGTATTTTGCTCACTCTAAGTACTCAATAAATACGAGGAATGGATTTTTGTATGTCAATAGAAAAGCTTATGGGAGATAGAGAGAAATGTCATGTTGTATGCAATAGGGAATCAATTACTTAAATCCAGACAACTGAACTGTATTGGCAGCACACTATAGAGACAAGAAAAAGTCATTACATTTCTTGAACTTGAATTTCTCCATATATTGGTTTGCATGGTATATTCCAGATTTTTATCACACAGAACAAGGACAACTTGGTAATACAATGATAAGACTCATTAGAACTTAATTTATAAAAGTATGGGACTTCTGAAGGGATTGTCAGTAAGTCAGTGCACTTTAGACCTGTGACAACTCAATAGCAATAAAACATTCATTATCTGGCCTCTTCATTATATTTTGTGAAACATAACTCTTTTTCAATTTTATCAAAGAGAAGTATTAATGTTAATTAATGACTTGCACTTAATTTCCTACTCAGACTCCACCTTCCCTTTTATAATAAACTGAAATAAATGAGATGTCCACTGTCTTATATATCAAATCCTATTAGACTTCTGTAAAATAATAAAGATTAACTTGATTTCTATTAATTTACCTAGCCTAAGCAATTCATAACTACCCTAAGAAACAGTTGTAACCAATTCTAATTTGATAATACAAATTATATTTATGTAGTTCCCAAATTGTAAAAGTGTAAGAACAAAAATGCAGTAGTATTTTTTTTTTAAGTAAATATGCAAATAAAAAGACCCAAACATTCGTTCAGGCCCATGGTTAAATGATTCTATTCAGATACATCACTAGATACAATAATGCCTGTTGTCCTGGGACTCCACTTGCAAGGTTAACCATTGGCTATATCCAGGAGGAGGAGAAGTATCTTCGGTCTGTTTTCGTGTGCCCTCCTCCTTCCTAGCTGTTGCCTTCTGCTCTCCTCCTGCCTGCTTCTTGTGCGGACTATTAAAATCTTCTGTCACAAAAATGGAGATGTTTTGTTTTTCACAATGAGATCAACTATTCCATTTGCATCCAAAATCCTGAGGTCTTTGTCTTTTTAATCCATGTTTCTTATATCTGGAATTTTCAAATTGAAAGCTGTATTCCACTTTTTTTTCTTTTATAATGTAATGTTCTCCAAAATTCATTTACTAGAAGTATCAGATTTACAGAAAATTTGCCCATACAGTTCAGACTTCTTTTACCTGGACCATCTTAAGAGTCTTTTTCCCATACAAGAACTTGTCACCCCCAATTAGAGTCATTTTCCCATATGAAACCTTGTCTCCTCCAGGTACATTAGTATGCACTCCATACACCCAAGGAAGTTCTCCTACATAATCACAATACAAAGCCTGATAGTGAGGAAATTAATAATGTTCTATAATTAGCATTTTAGGTATGACACGCCTATACCATTTGACGTTTTCCCAGATTCTTCAAAAGCATCCTTTGTAAGGAAAAGATTTAGCTCAGAATCCTGTGCTGACTTTACGTATCATGTGCCTTCAAGCTCCTTCTTTTCTGAACAGTTATTCAGTGTTTTCTTGCTTCTCATGGTTTTGATACTTTTTTTTTTTTTTTTTTTTTAGGGAGAGGGAATAATGAAAAGCTAATGTATAATGGATATAGAGTTTCAGTTTTACAAGATGAAAGATTCTGGAGATTGGTTTTGATACTTCTAAAGATTATAGGTTTGATATTTTATGACATGTCCTTCAATTTGGGTTTATCTGATATTGCTCAAAATTAGATTCAACTTATGTATCCTTGGTAGGAATATCACAGAAAGGATTCCATGTGATTTTTACTGCTTTGATCAGGTGGCACCCAATTTTGACCTGTTCCATTATTGATAATATCCATTTGGATTATTTGATCAATACATGCCAGCCTTCTCCCCTATCGAGTTATTAATTTTATCTTTGTTATCAATCGGTATTTGAAGCTCTATAAATACTCCTTGCCAATATTTTAATTATACTGAGAATACTTGGTTCCCTATTGTTTAAATAGATTATGATATTATGAAATTAATTTATATTATGAAATTTATATTGATTATGATCCTACCATATAGACTTCTGCTGGGCTCCCCTTTCTGCCTGGACATCCTCTTCACCTGACACAAGCTCTTACACCCAATGTCTGATCCTTGATGTGGAGGCCTTCCTTACCCTAATGGGCTTTGATATTATTGCTGGAGGACACTGATGTCCTCCTCTTCACAGGAGGTCATGAACATCATTTTGAGAAAAGTATTCTAAGGATGGACTTAGGAGAAGTTGTCACATATGGCTCAATTTGTGTTTTAGGGAGACTGGAGATAGTATAAAAGAGCTGAATCAATGAAAATCTAGAAACAGGTTGGTATATCTATCTTCTCAGTTTTATTACCTAAGATATCTCAGCAGAAATTCTGGCTAGAGTAGTCTCTCTTACACTCTGCACTAAGTACAAATAACATTTTCACCATGCTTTCCCCCTTCCATCTATCATGTTCACGTCATTCCTTTCTGCCTATTCCAGTGTAATTCTTCGGGAACTGCTCCTCTGCTGTGGCTCTTCCACTGTTGATGAGCCATCCCTTCTCATGTAGATGTTCTCACTTTGCTTGGCCTCTCCTGTAACTCAATTATTTAAATTTTTTAAAATCACTCATTTAGTGATTTCTTCCTGTGAATCCTACCGTTCATTGTTGCTTTTTTCCTTTATAAATTATCTTCCTGTCTATTCCATAAGCTCTTTGTAAACACAAAGCCTGTATAATAATTATTTACATCCACATGGCCTACAGCATATTGCTTTACATTCACGAGGTCCTTGAAATACTTGGAAGGAGGTGAACAAGTAACCAGAGTCATAGTTCTTATAAAATAAATCCCTGAGAGAGTGATTCTCATTTAAAAGTTGCTGGAGGATTATAACTAAGATAGCATAAGAAGGGATTGTAGCAAATATGGTACAAAGTGAGTTACTGCTTTTTGTATGTGAGAGGGTAATTCATCCAGAGTCATCTTGGATAGGTTGGTAACATTTGGAAATAGCATCCACAAAGCTAAAGGCCACTGTTTGATGGTGTAGGGGAGAAAGCTGCTGGCATATTGCTCTTTCAGCAAATCTGTAGACTCATGGTGCTCACTTAATAACTTTGACAAATAATTACATAGATGTGAATAAGAAAAAAAAAAAAAGAATAAAAACGGCCCTGTGATCAGAATGGCTATCTTTCTAAAACAGTATATATATAATCCAGTGGAAAGTGGTCCAGCCTGTCAGTCTTCCTCAATGTCATTCAAACTTATACCCAAACTCCAGAAGCCAAGAAAAATAAAATTGAAGAATTCGAAAGGTCTATAAGACCTGATAGAAACTACTCCAAAAATTATGTGCTGCTCTTTCGAGGGGATTTTGGAGTTAAAGTGGGAAAAGTGTTTATTGATCAGAATGTAGTGGGAAAGAAAGGAATTGGAAAGGATCAATGAATTCATTGAGTTTTGCTCGGCTCGACCCCGCACACAATACAATTAAACATTAAGAAATAAGTGCACTTGGAGCTTTCCAGACTGACTCCTTACAAACCAAACTGATTGTTTCATTGAATGAAAATCTGAGAAGCTAATGTTCTCTAGTGTGATAGACATATGGTTAAACAGTAATGTAGAATTCAAATTGCTCCTTCCCTGGAATTTCACTTGGACTGTGTATTTGTCACTTTTCCTTCTCATACCTCAACTATAATCACAAAAAAGCACTGTAACCAAAAATTATCAAAAAGGTTAATATATAGCTGAAATGTCAGGGAGAAAGGCAGCAAATTATCTGTGGCAACAAAGGAGTTATGAATTTTTTGTTGAAAAGGACAGCATTGGAGGAAAACACGATAGAAATGATTGCAGAGCATTGCAGGTAAAGCATTACACAACAAAGATAGCGAGCTCAGTGGAAAGTGTTGCTGTTGAAATAAGGTAATGACGAAGGAGGCTATTGTAGGGATAAAGAGTAAATAACCCAAAAGTGCTAAAGCATAAGGAAAGATTTGTGTCAGGGCACCTGGGTGACTCAATGGGTTAAGCCTCTGCCTTCAGCTCAGGTCATGGTCTCAGGGTCCTGGGATTGAACCCCAAATCGGGCTCTCTGCTCGGTGGGGAGCCTGCTTCCACCTCTATCTCTGCCTGCTGCTCTGCCTACTTGTGATCTCTCTTGGTCAAATAAATAAATAAAATCTCAAAAAAAAAAAAAGAAAGAAAGATTTGTGTCAAGTGAAGGGACTGTTGGGAGAGTTATGGTAGTTCTTCACATTATTGGTTGAGGTTATAAAACAATAGTGATTGCATAAGATGAATAGAATTCATTCAAACATAGTTATGGAATGTGCCAAACTAGTGTCAGCTCTGAAGATACACAGGTGATCCCTGATTAACAATTGACACAAGACATTTTGACTTATGATGATATGAAAGTGATATGCATTCAGTAGAAACCACGTCGGTTGAGCATCTACCTTTGGCTCAAGTCATGATCCCAGGGTCTTGGGATTGAGTCCCACAGTGGGCTCTCTGTCTGCTCTGTGGGGAACCTGCTTCTTCCTCTCCCTCTGCCACTCCCCGTGCGTGTGCATGTGCTCTTTCTCTGACAAATGAATAAATCTTAAAAAAAAAAAAAGAAAAGAAAAGAAACCATGCTTTGAATGTTGATCTTTCTTCAGGTTAGTAATATGTGGTTCTATATGCTCATGATGGTGGGCAGTGACAGCAAGCTTCAGCTCCCCATCAGCCCCACAATCACAACAGCAAAGAACAGGTACACTTAAAACCATTCTTCTCTTCACATTCAGTATAGTATTCAGTAAATTACATGAGATCTTCATCACTATTATAAAATAAGTTTAGTATTAAATGATCTTGAACAACTATAGGCTAATGTAAGGGTTTTGACCACATTTGAGCTAGGCTAGGCGAAGCTATGATGTTCAGTAGTTTAGGTGTAATGAAGGCATTATCAACTTACGATATATAAAACTTATGAAGGGCTTTTCCAGATGTAACCCCATTGTAAGTTGAGGAAGATCCATATTTCATTAAAAAAACACACACACACACAAAAAAAAAACAAACCCCTTCATGAAGCTTACACACTGTGTTCAATAGAAGGAAGACAAGACAATCAATAAATAAAAAATAAACATGAAATTATCTCTGTGAAGGAAGTGCTTTGGAGAAAGAGAAAGGAAAAGCCAACCAGGGGATGGATGAGGTATGCTAAAATGTTTAATCCAGTGGTCGGGGAAAGTCTCACGGATAAGGTGTCATTTCATCCAGAGACAATCCTCAGAGATGCAAGTAAAAAAGCAAGGTACCTGGTGAAGAGCATCCAAGGATGGGCAAGCAAGTTCAAAAGCTGCTAACTGAATCTATCTACTACAGGATCCTATGCATCCTATGCATGTTATACATCTGGGTATAAAATAATGGTAGACACAATACATCAAACATTTATTTAGCACCAATTATACAAGGAAGAATTCTCTTTAAGACAATTGAAAACAATGTAGTGAGTGATATGTTTCTCCCACCTCTCTTTACACACAAGTACATACACGTGTACAGGATATAATTAATTTTTATTGTTCTCTAAACAGAAAGATGGAACTGTTTCCATAAATAAGATTTAATTTTAAAAGCAATCATAAGCCTTAAGGATATACTAGGGAAAATCCATGCTCTTTAAACTGTTGAAATAAGACTATTGCCAGTTCCCATCTAAAGGGATCCATACTCCATATTACGTTCCACACAATTGGTTGGTCTATCACAGGGTCCCCAATTTAATTTTTTCTTCTAAAGCAATGAGATGGGGGCATCTGGGTAGCTCGTTCAGTTGGTTAAGAATCTTCCTTTGGCTCAGGTCATGACCTCACGGTCCTGGAATGGCGCCCGGTGTTGGGCTCTCTGTTCAGTGGAGAGCCTCCTTTCCCCCCACCTTTGCCTATTGCTCTGACTACTTGTGCTCTCTATCTCTGTCAAATAAATCAAATCTTAAAAATTAAGCAGTGAGAAGGATCACAATAGGAAATTCAAAACTTCAAATTATACTTTGATAGTTAACATTATAGAACCTATATAAAACTATGCAGAAGATGCTTAGAATTTTTTTCAATAATTCTTTTACTATAAACTAGCTGAGTTCAAGGTTATCAACTGTTATGTTTTTAGATGTCAAGAATAAAGGAATTTAATCTTAAAAGTGAAAAACTTAAACTCATTTAGGAAACAGTATGCAAATATTTTACTTTAAGATCCTATGATGTAAAATGAATTTTTATCTGGGACCTCTGAAGCTGTACTTTGGCGTTACTGAGAATAATAATTACTTTGTATGTGGTTTGTAACCAATGTCTTAGAAGTTTGTGCCTAAATTGACACTTTGTTTTTAAATCAAGAGTTATTTCTTACCCTCTCCCCTGTTCCTTTCTTTAAAGAGGTAAAAACATATTGAAGGGAAAGCAATTCACCAGACATGAGCTAGCCTTGGTTCTAAGGCATAAATATAAAAGAAAATATATGCCATGTCAAAGTTCAACCAGTTTGCAATTTGGATGTGTTCATTACCTCTACCAAAAAGATTACTCCTCATTTAACTACATTTAAAAAAGTGGGATTGTAAGCCATCGATATTAACTATTATTCATAAAAGTGTTTATAGAAATCAGGGCAAGTGATTCCTTGCTTGTAGAATTAAAACAGAAACGAAGTCTCTCCATAGCATTATAAAACCTAATTCAAAAGGTCTTTTTGTTATTTTCATAACTTACTATTTTTGTTACTTGTTAAACTTTGATGCTTAGGCAGTGTTCCTCTGAATCTGTTTTCTGCCTATAGCCTATCTCTTAGGTGGTAGGTTTTACATTTATTATAACTGAACCTCATCTTCCTGCAAACATGCAATTTATCACATGATATTTCTATTCTGATTCCTGCAAGCTGCTAAGAAGAGGGATTTTATAGTGTCTGTAAGAGATAGCAATGTCTTGGTTGCTTGTCAAGCAAGGGTTTATATTTACAGCAGGCTAGATTAAATAGAAAGTGACTTTGGTCGCTTTCTACTTGGGAGCTGTAGGATAAGTAAGAATGGATAGGCTTTAATGTTGTAGATAAGAAGGCTACAAAATGGGAAAATAATTTGTTCATTAGCACAAAGGAATGGTGATTTAGAAGACGACTAAGGGAAAGAAGTCTGGTTGTTGGTGATTCACACAGAACCCATGTAAATAGTTCATCCTAGCATTTTCATACAGTGGCTTACTTAACTTTGCATTTAATTCATTTCCCAAATAATGTGTTTTTAGAATCTATTATATTGCAGTGCTTCTGATCCCACAACTGTGGCTCTTGATTTCATCCAAACTTAGGAATTATGTAGTCAATAATTCAGGGAATCTGCAGTATTTTCCTGGTTCTTTTTTTTGGGGAGGGCACTGAGAAGACCTGTTACTCTCAACTTTCCAAGACATTCAGGAGATAACTTGATTTTTAAATAACTTTAATCATTAGTGTTAAAAATCCAAGGGGGAAAAAAATCCTGGAACCAATGCTGTGTGATGGAATATATCAAAGAAACTCTGAGAACAAGTCAATTGTTAGAGCTGTAATGAGGTTTCATAGAAAAATATTTGTACTGCTCTATTCTGTTTTATTGACTTATACAGAAATTTTATCATGTTTTATCTCATAGTTATAGGTTGTGTTAATTTATCTGCAATCTGTTTTGGCCACCTGCTTGTTTTGACAGGAGGTCTTTGTTTTGACATAGAATACGGAGGTATCAATAACCCAAATTGAATTTTTTTCAAGACCAATAACAAATACAGTTTAAGTATTCCTTCTGTAGTAGAAAATGGTCCCTGACATGGGGATGGCTAGCTCTGTGCCCAGTGCATACTTATGAGTAAAAACTGAGATTAAAAACCTAAAATATTATGTATTTTAAATTGCATGTATAATAGAAGTCACTTTGTTTTTGATTAATTTGATAAATTTGTCACACTGAGGTACTTCTTAGAAGTCTAGGGTTTGGTTAGATAATAAAGTTTTCAGGCAAAGTCATCAGTGCTAATGATGTAAAGTCTCTTAGACATTTTGTTTAATGTTGAATATACACTGACCAGTGTTCTTTTAGATCTTAGAATCTTATGGATCATATAGTTCTATAGTCATTGGTGAATGAATGAAAAAAATGCAGTGGAAACATGATGGAAGCTATGATTTATATTGTAATTTTTTTATTTGCTCAAATGCAATGGATGCACATGGTTGTGTGACTCTGTACTTCTTAAATTCTTTATTTCAAACTCCAAATCTTTTGCAGATAGGATTTCTTGTGATAGTACTCTTTCTCTAACTCATGGTAAGTGCCAATCAAATGGAACATTCCTCCAAGCAAGATTTCTGATGAGCTAGCAATCAGGCAATTTGAATCAATTTTAAAATACAATCATTGTCTATAATCTCAGGTGAAACATAAGTTATAGCTATAATACCCTTTAACTTTTATCTAATGAGATAGAAAAATGAGTTATGGAAGTTAAAATCCAGAACTGCTCAGGGACAATGAATCAATTTGGAGTAGAGCTTCCATCATGGTGAACATGCGTAGAGGTGGGTGAGTCATTGTTGAAATGCCATGTCCCTTTACTGTTCTTACTGATTCAGTAGATTTTCTTAAATAAATGTTTCTCTAGTCACTGTATGTCCTGACAATTTTCGGACACTTCAAGTGTTTAGGTATTTTTATAATTTTCACTAATTGCTGTTTCACTGGGGAGAAGGTCCATGAAGATTCTCACACCAAAATTATAGAGATGAGATCCCTGGTGTGGTTTCTTAAACAGAGACTGAATGTGTTTATCACCTGTTTTCTGTTATAAAACCAGGTTCTGGAAGTAGGGGGACATTTCATATTCTGAGGAAAATAGGGAGGCGCCCCAGTTGGAAGAGCAGAAAGATGTCAAAGTTTCTGGGGAAAAGTTCTGGAATGAAGAATCAAATCTAAGTGGTTCTATAAAATCATAAGACAAGATTCTGTTAAAGATTCCAACAGTGTACTTTCATATTCAGTGATTTCATTTTCTTGAGAAAAGAAATGGAGAAATACAGAGCCATGCTCTGTAGCATTGGCTTGAGCAAATAAAACTCAAAAGTTCCATTTCCTAAGAGAGAAAAACCAAGTATATGTTGGCTTTGCTAAGACTCCATTTCTGCAGTAATGTCTCTTTAAAAAAAAAAAAATCTGCTACTGGCTTTCTACTAAGAATAAATGATCACTTACCTTCCTATGTATGGGAAATAATCTCATATACTTTTGAAATGACATCTACAGTAAAGAACAGAAAATTGATGTTAAATGCAGCCCCAGCACAGTGTGTTAAATAGGAAGCATTAAAAGTGCTTTCCTTGACATTTTTTATAATAGGAAAAAATGGAGCTAAATACACAAAAATTATTCTTATTCATTACTTTATAAAAACCATGGCCTCCATTCTAGTTTTTCTTTTATAAATCTGGAATTAATTGTAATTGACTTAACTTAGTAATTTACTCTTGTTTCTTTTCATACATAAAATCCTGTTTATAATTTTCCTATTAAGAACCTAACTATTCAACTGCTGAATAGAAATCATTAGGACAACTGAAGTAATGAAAACCAAGAGAAGGTTTTGGCAAGTAACAGTCCCTCAAATACGAATGACTACAAAGGAAACCTGATTACTTTTCTTTGTTTGACATTTCCTGACTTGTGTCCTTTATCATGTATCACAGCTTTTGCGTTAGCTCCCAAATATGCCATCTTTGTATAAAATTAAGATGCTGAAACTAGCAATAACTATATCTAAATTAGCCATTTGGTCCTTAAGAATATGAAAACTCTGCAAATGATGATATTTCTTTCTAAAAATAAGCGTTGTTGAATTACATATTTAGTAAACAGCATCCTAGTGACAAGAAAAAAAATTCAGTATCCAAAGTGTACCTACTTAGATGCTGAATAGTTGAATAACTTTCTGCTTTGAAATTAACTGTAAAGAAAATTAACTTACTAAGTATTAAATCAGTTCCTAGGTCAAGGAAAAAAAATATTACCTACCAGAAGGTCACCTCTTGCCTTCTTGAAGTGATAACCCACCTCCATGGGTAATTCCTCATTTGTAGCACTAGAGATCAGTTTAGATTTTTTAAAAAATAAATACAGTTATACAATATTATATTTTTAAATGTTTTTCAAAAATCTTGGTGAGATCTACTTTAATGTGGTTGGTATTCATTCTCTTTTGTACAGATTAGTCAATATATATTTTGTAGAGGTAGAACATTTCCAGTATTAATGCACTTAGAGGAAAGACTTTGGGGAAAAAGAAAATGTTTACCAGTCCAGTTCTTGTATTTACTAGTGATATATGGATTCAAGGTGACAACATCTTGAAGAGGTATCACAGGACATCAGGGCAATCATGGAGCCTGCCAATCAGACAGGGTTTTCGGCTCTCAGCCTGGTACCCAGGCATCTGAGAAGTGACAAGAGAGCTCATTGAATAGAGGAAGGCTGATCAAATAGGATTCCTGTAGATATATTTGTCCTCATAAAAATCCCCCTCCCCATGAATCAAAAGAGGATAAGATAAAAAAGAAAAAGAAAAAATGTGATATGCCTTACATAAAAAATGTCGTCCTAGAACTCTAAAGGATCAGGTCCCTTGTTTCTACCTAAGGAAAAGTGTCCATTTACAAAAAGTTTTCAGAATTCCCTTTCTTCAGAAAATACAGTTTAGTAAGAACTATCAGGTTGATGAATGGCGTTTGTCATTTCATGATTTGCTCCTTAGTAGTGCTAGACTTCAGAGTGGACCAATTTGAGTTATTGACAGTGAAACTCACAAAGAAGGGAGATACAATGAAGTGACTTTAGAAGGGTTGTGAGTTGAATCTGTGAGTGGGAAAACAGCCCAATACTGCTAATCTGCCAAACACATTTTACTCTCACTATAGAAAATAAAATTCAATGCAAACACATCATTTGAAAGCCTGCTATGTGCTAGGAACAAAGATATATTTACTTTGTTAATGTCAGCATTACTTAGGGAATCTTGGCAGAAACTAATTTATTTACTCTTTTAGGTTATATTTATAGCCAAGAAATTAAATGTTAATATACTACCCTGATCATATTGTATAATTGCTTCTTAAACTACAAGATCCACAGCAAAGAGAAGCAGTCAACAGAAGTAAAATATTAAATCCTGGATCTTAAATGGTTCTATCATTGTGTTGCTAGATATTTGAAGCAGAACACTAAAGGTATGTAAAATTAAGTACTAGTTGTGCTCAAACTTGTGTGTGTGTGTGTGTGTGTGTGTGTGTGTGTACACGCATGTGCTTTTTGAGAAATGAAGGTTGTTGCAATATTCAGGATGTACATTTTTGTTGAGGCACCTAACTCATCCCAAAGTTTTTTTGTTTTGTTTTCCTGCTTTTGATAATGTCCATAGTCTTGGCACAGATTTCTTGAACACTCTTTTCCTACTATAGTGTTGAAAGTAAGTGTATTTTAAAAGATGAAAAAGTATTACTTATGAAAAGACATAACTTTCCTCGTGTAGATGTTGGGATCTTGATGCCAGAAATGGATTTAATCTATCTACCATGTGACATAGTTTAAAAAGCAGAGACACTGACACTACTTTTAAATGACCCCCCAACCTTGGCATGCATGTGTATGTGGGATAGCTTGTGCCTCGATCTTCTTTTTTATCCAGTTATCAGCATCCTTACGTATTAAACTGTAGTTGTATCTCAGTTCCATCAATCAGAAAATCCATTGGCATTTTTGTGTAATTCCTTGCTATTACCGGTGACAACTTTTTCCCAGCCACTACCCATAGGGATTTTTGCCAATTACTCCCTCTCTAATAGAGGCAATTTAAAAATCACTAGAATCTTTAAAATGAAACAGTTGGCTGTTTCAGGCAGCAGTAGATTTGAAGTGGGGTTCTAGGGAGTTTTTCCAGGAACTCTGTATATGCCTGGGGCGATGGTCTTACAGATTAACTAGATCACAGCTGGGATTCTGAACAGCTGAAGTGAATAATAATGGACTTTTTGGTCCCTACGATGTCTGTTACCATTTCCTATCTTAAGTCTTTGGATTAGAATATACAAGATTTTTGGTTCTTATAGAAATTATTCTAGGTAGATTAGTTCCATCAACAAATAATACAAATGATTTCAATAAAAGAATAGATAAGTAATTGATTTTCTTGGATCAGAAACTTTTAAAGATGCCACCACCTTTTTTCAAAGCTTGTCATTTTCTTTTAAAACCACCTTTTTTTGGAGTGTGATGAAAAATTGTGTATGTGTGTGTGTGAGGGAGAGAGAGAGATGGAGAGGTTGGAAGGGAACAGGGTAGATACTACCTTCAAATATTGTTAAAATGGACCATGTAGAATTTTTCTTTATAATCTGGTATATGAATTTTTTTTTGAGTGTTATGTATGAAATGGAAAAGAATGTGTGTCCTGCAATTTAGGTTGACTTTGATAATCATGTTGCTCAACTTTTTTGTTACTGATTTTTTTTTTATCGTATTTGATCTAGCAGTTGAATTCTGCCACTATAGTTGTAGATATATCCCTTACTGTCTATAGTTTTCTCAGTATTGTATACATTTTAAGATGATATCATCAGGTGCATACAAATTTTGTTAATAGGTTGCTGATAAATTATACCTATAGAAATTTTTTTTGCCTTTAGGTCCATTTTATCTGATATTAATAGAGGAACAATATGGGATCTCCTTCCTAGCTAAGGATAGGTGGTCTCAGGGGAGAAAAAGAGGATCAAAATATGAGCCAAAGGTTAAGGCTCATCTCCTAGAAATAAGCACACTGTGCCAGAAATGGCAGGGAAAATAAAGAGCATCAATAACTATTAACAGTTGTAAAGCTGAAAGGTTTTTTAAATTAATATTCATAACAGCCATGCTAGAGTAAGATGAAATTATGTTTGTAATATAATGAAAATAAATTATAATACACAGTAATAATAAAGATGTTACTTCCCTTGATTTGTGATATTTGTACATGTTTAAAGTCTTTACTTTCTCACTCTGTATAAGGGTGCATTTTTGCTCCTAATGTTACCTTGATAGTTTTTATTTTTCTTAGAGGTCCTTAAATTGTGTATATTTCAGGCGCTATAAAACATGAACCTCTACCTCTGCCTTCAGCTTTTGACATTTATGATGTCTTTCTGTAAAAATGCCAATTAATTGGGTATTTTATGTTCTTTCTCATAATCTCTGGAACATTTACTTATTTAGAAGTAATGTTATCTGTTTTTCCTGTCCTGTTTTTTTTTTTTTTAATCCATTTATATTTGGGGGATTTCTGAGCAGTTTTTCATTTCTGTCCTCTTCTGCTTTGTCCATCGCACATTGCATTTCCCTCTCTTGGCAGTTCTGTTAGACATTATAGCATGCGTTACTTACTCACCAGTGTGCAAATGTAATCAGTATTGTTGCTACCCTTTTAGGAGTTGACAGAAAAAGTTAAGGCAATTTAACTCTGCTTTTTTAAATTGTTATTTTGTTATGTATTTTAATGTTATTTTTCAAGGAATTCTTTGTTATTAAAGATGAAAATACCATTTGTTAAAAATAAGATAATTTTTACTTAATGTATTTGTTTTCTACAAACAACTTGTTTATTTGGAAAAACCTACTGAACAACTTTCATATAGTCTTACATCTCAGGCCTTCCATTTTGGAACACTTCTCTCATCGAACTTTTTTTTAGAATTTCCTTTAATAAGCGTCTGCTGGTAGCATATTCTTTTTCTCAAAATTCATTTCACCCTCAATTTTAAAACACAGTGTACTAGATATGAGAGTCCCATTACTAGTTGTTTTCTTTTGGTGCATTGAATAGCTATTTGACTTTTTTCATGATTTCTGTGGTCTCCTTTGAGAAATTGGCTATTCATTCTTAGGTATGGATTAAAAACAAAACAAAACAAAACAAAACCAGCTGGTGTTTATGGATCAGTTAATGTATTTTACCAGTTTGGGAATTTTTTGAGGCGTCACAATTTCAAATAATTTTTACATTGTTTTTTTCCTCTCCTTCTAGAACTGATTTTATATACCACTCTATTCTTGATGTCATTTTCATTAACCTTCACTTTTCTTTTGATAATTACTTTAAACCTCTGTTAAAGTTCAGTAATTTTCTGTTCACTCTATCCCGTCTCCTAAGTTTGCCCTTGAATTTCAGTTTCAATTACTTTCTTCCATTCCAAAAGTTGAATCTGTTTTTCTGTTTTTGTTTTGATTCTTGTTTTTCAGATCTGCTAGGTCATTATGTTGCTTTGCTCCCTGCAAGTAATTTCAATCTTGTCTTTTGTCTCTTAAAACTAATTAGGTATTGTTTTGTCATTGTGTTTGATAATCCCACTGCTTAACATCCTATGTTCTATTTTGTCATTTCTGCTTATTCCTACTCTATTTTTGTTTCCAAAGAAGCTGGTTCCCTTGTATGATGCTGGCTTTCTTTGGGAAATTACATGCGGAGGTTCTTTGGCTTAGGATGAGAGTCTCACAGATTTTTCAATCTAAAGTGAATTCAATATGTGATTTCATTTTTGGCCTTAAGCTTTTGGAGGCTCAGCTTGTAGTTATAACTTCTTAGGGATTCCACCGATCCTCTTCTCAGGGTCAGAACAACTCTTTTTATTGGTACCTGGTGGTAGGGAGTGGATGAATGAAAGTTACTGCATAAGGAAATGTCCTGAAGACCAATCAGGGACTTGAGTGTGGACAAGGTAAGTTTGGAATGTCTGTTAGTGTTCCAAGGGGAGCAGATAAGAGGCAGCAGAATATACTGATAAGTTCGTAAGAGAGGTCCAGGCTGGGCTGTTATATTAGGGATGAAAGCAGAAATGGGGGTTTTCCTCTCCTCTAGTTAATATTCACAGCCTCAAGGGTGATTTTTTAAAAAGATAAATTAGATCCTGTAATTCCTTTATGTCTCCCAAATGGCTTCCTATCAATGGTAGAGTATAATCTACTCATTAGTTGGGCTTTGAAGACCTGACTTTTTTTTAACCCTTTCCTTTCTGTTGACAATATTGTTTGCTTCCCCACTAATTGGTAAAATGGGGTTTACACTTGTTTTTCTTTTCCTGTATCTTTGTGTATCACACAAAGCTCATTTCTATCTTAGTGTCATTAGGTTTGTTGTGTGCTCTTATTTCTCCCTAGGAATGAGATTAAAATCCTTTTTAGCTCTAACTACAGTTATTCAGATCAACTGATTTGGGGTCTGTCCTCTGCACTGATGACCTTCATAGTTGCCCTGTTGATTGTGATGTTCGTAATCAACATACAACCCCGTATGTAGGTCTCAGTCCTCACCTTAAAGGACTTTGTTCAAATGTCACTTTCTGTAATAGGGTCATCCTTTGCTTTTACTTTTCTTGAATTTTTATTTTTTATATTTACCATTATTCATGTGCTTACTGCTTTTTTATTAATGAGGGAGAACTGTATGTCCTGACAGGGAAAGTTCTTTAAGGGTCATTAGCTTATTTTTTAAAAAGATTTTATGTATTTATTGGAGAGAGGGAGAGAGAGCACATGCACACAGCAGTGTGTATGAGTGCATAAAGGAGCCCTGGAGAGGAACAAGCGGACTCGGCACCGATCACAGAGCCCCACACAGGTGTCGAGCTCATGACTCTGAGATCATGACCTGGGCCAAAATCAAAAGTTGGTTCTTAACCAGTTAAGCCACCCAGGTGCCCATATTTTTTGCTTTTATCTGCTATTAGACTATGAGCCTCATGGAGGCAGATTTCTTTTGTTTAACTTACCGATGACTTTCCTGTTTACAGAACGGTATGTGAGAGAATAGACTCTCAAATCCTTCTGAGGAATGAAGTAAATCTTCCTCCATCTTTGAGGTCTCTAAGCCCAGACATGTTTATATTGTTAAAAATAATTCTCCCAAGGATGCCTGGGTCGCTCAGTTGGTTAAGCAGCTGCCTTCGTCTCAGGTCAGGATCCCGGCGTCCTGGGATCGATTCCCGCATCAGGCTTCTTGCTCGGCGGGGAGCCTGCTTCTCCCTCTGCCTCTGTCTGCCTCTGTCTGCCTGTGCTCGCTCGCTCTCCTTCCTCTCTCTGATAAATAAATAAAATCTTAAAAAAAATAATGATTCTCCCATCCCACAGTAGCAATGTGCCCATCTAGCACCTCGCATCACCATTCTCTAATAAAAGAAACCAGGGCTTCTTGAAGATAATACTACAACTGGGGCAGGTGACACACATGATTCTGAAGCACTTTGTGATATCAGAAAGGAAGTACTTGAACATCCATTTTTTTTCATTGTTACCGTATTATTTATGTTAAATTAAGAGGAATGATCATTTAAAACATAGGGACAAATATCATTTTTATTAGGGAAGTTCTATCAGAGGCATAGAGATCTGATGATAGTCAAGATTATCTGACTATAAAACTGTATCAAAGGGCACCTGGGTGGCTCAGTCCATTAAATGTCTGCCTGCAGCTCAGGTCATGACCCCAGAGTTGTGGGATAGAGCCCTATGTCAGGCTCCCTGCTCTGTGAAGAGCCTGCTTCTCCCTCTCTCTGTTTCCCCTGCTTGTGGTCTCTCTCTCTCTGTGTCAAATAAATAAGTAAAATCCTTTTAAAAATGTATCAAGAATTATGATTTTTAAAGATTTGATAGTATAGATAAATTATATTTCTCTGGGGCACAATTAAAGTAACTGAATTCTGTTTTACATGAGACTCTATTTCTCTTAAAATAATGACAGAGTATGTTGACTTTATTTTGTAGTAAGAATGGGACAAAGAAAAGCAGTTGGTTTCCAAAGCCAATTAGTCGGAGGCTTTTGTTTTTTCTTTTCCCTCCATTCTATATTATCTTCTCTAAGGGCAATGAGAATTGTAATACTTAATTTGTCACCTTCAGAAATGAACATGAATGCCAAGAAATAAGTACTACCTGCATCGATAGTCATGTTTTAGCATTTGAATTTGAGAGTTGGGATGCATTCTGAAGAAGTTACATGAACAATAATGGTGATCTAAATTCAGTACTTCGTGCAAAGGCAAACTGACATGCCAGTGATTCCACAAACTGAAATTATAGTATTCTGTAATTGGCTTAATAATTAGTCTTTCTTTTTACAGTTTCATGTTTGAAATCTAAAAAGTCTCCCACTTAGTCACACAGAATCAAGCAATAATTTTCTTCATAAATTACCATTTTCATGACATACTTGGTCAACCTTTCTAGAATATAACCCATTTGTCTAACAACTTCTCTTACTGAAATTCTTCACAATGGAGAATTAAAGGGTTTTATTCCCCAGGGGGGGGGGGAAAAATCATAAACCTGCTCCCACATCTAGCATCTTCTATTCCTCCAGCCTCCATAACAATCCATTTATTTGTCATCTTATTAGCTTAAACATTAACCACATATTGTATCAAGAAAATAAACATTCATTTTCCAACAATCTGCTGTCTACACTAATAAATTTTCAATTAGGTGTAATTCCTGATCCACGTATGTATATGAGTAACGAACCCTAAACCCGGAGATAAAGAGCAAATAGCTTTATAGATGGTCCATCAATTTGGAATTTTCTTTGTTATTATTCATGTCCCTCCCCGCCCCCCCCCCCCGCCCTTGCCAGTTTATATGTTGTTGAAACTCTAGTATCCATTGGAATGCTATTAGGAATTAGGGCTTGCTGGGTGTGGTGGTGGGCTCCTGTAGTCCCAGCTACTCCGGAGGCTGAGGCAGGAGCATCGCTGGAGCCCAGGAGTTGTGAGCTGTAGTGCTCTATGCCAACTGGGTGTCTGCACTAAGTTCGGCATCAATATGGTGACCTCCCGGGAGCGGGAGACCAAGCTGCCTAAGGAGGGGTGAACTGGCCTAGGTTGGAAAAAGATTAGGTCAAAACTCCTGTGCTTATCAGGAATTGGGGCTTTTGTGGGGTAATTAGGTTTAGATGAGGTCATGAGGATTGAGCCCCCATGATGGAATTATTGTCCTTAAAATGAGACTAGTGCCTTCTTCGGTCATGTGAGGACACAGTGGAAGGCCACTGTCATTTACAAGCACCTGGGCTTTCACCAGACATAGGATTTGCAGTGCTTCTGTCTTGGACGCATCAGCCTCTGGTGCAGCAATTGGAAAGAAATGTTTATTTAAGTGACCCAAGCTGTGTTTGTGTTATGACTGTCTGAACGAAGACAATACAATATATAATCAACTATATGAAACTTCTGAAATATACATAATATTCAGGAAAGTATTCCTAGAAGATGCCAATTTGCATGGAGGACTGTAACAGAAATCAGAGAGTATTTCAAAAGTGGGAATTTTCGAGAATCTTTTGGTGTATAAAGTGGCATGAAAAATTTCAGTTACAATGTAGAGAAAAGCTAATTATGGAATTTTTTTGAGGTGATTCTCCTTTTCTTAACTCTTTTTTTTTTTAAGATTTTATTTATTTGACAGAGAAATCTCAAGTAGGCAGAGAGGAGGCAGACAGAGAGAGGGGAGAAGCAGGTTTCCTGCTGAGCAAAGAGCCCGATGTGGGGCTCGATCCCAGGACCCTGAGACCATGACCTGAGCCGAAGGCAGAGGCTTAACCCACTGAACCACCCAGGCGTCCCCTTTTCTTAATTCTTTACCTTGTTTCATTGGCTATATACCCACCATATTCTTGTGACTAACCTATTAGAGAAAATTCACAGGACAAAGTCTGACCCTCAAACCCCACTAAAAATCAGGAGATCAGAATTCCCACTGTTGAAAATTACCCTCTATTTTGTCATCAATTTATTTCCATTGAGCTAGAACATATAAGGAAATGTGTTTCAGTGATTTGGACTCTTTACACATCTCAGTCTTTTCTGTGAAGTTTCCATACATTTCTCTACTCTTTCTAAATTACTGAAAATAGTCCTGGGGTTTCAACAAATATGTTTATTTAAAATGAGCTAAGCCCTAAATGACTTTTAGGGCATTCTGACATTCTTTTTTTCAAATAATACCTAGTTTGTATAAGGTTTTCATTGCTTTTAATTTTCTCCATGTCTTTTAGTCCTTGCCTTCACTTTTCATTTCTCTTTTTAAAGTTAAAATGAGCTAAATATCTCCACCATTTTGGGATAAACATGTATTTCATTGTGTGTGTGGTTTTTTTTTTTTTTTTTTTTTTTTTTTTTTTTTAGTTAATTGTATCATGACTTTCCTAGATCTGTCATTCTCCTCTGAAATAGGTCTTAAGGCAATTCTTACTGAATCTGACTCCTTTTGTTAACTGTAGCGCATTCCTCTTTGTGGAAATGTTAATCATTTTTCTTAAAGCAGTAACTGATGTAACAAAATCTTGCTCCTTCTGTCACCTCAATTAAAGTGTCTATTTTTCTTTATTTGAGGACCATGCAGTTTCATTGAATTTTTTTTTCCTATTTTGTCTTATTTTATGAAAATACTACAAAGCTGTGATTTAACTAGAGTTAAATTAATTTGCTTCTAAGCATAATTAACTCAATTGTACATAATTAGACTTAGTAGTTTTCCTCTGATGTATTTTCACTTTCTTGAAATCTAAAAGAGAAATCAATGAAAAAATTCAAAAAATTTTGAAAATGAACAAAGGAAACTGAAGGATTATTCTAACAGTTGCCCTGAAAGATTAAAAAATAATAATAATAAATAGGTCATTGTCTATCAACTGAGTTAAAATGGCACATTAAAAAAAAGTATATGTCTAGGGCACCTGGGTGGCTCAGTTGGTTAAGCATCCAACTCTTGGTTTTGGCTCAGGTCATAATTTCATCGTTTATGAGATCAAGCCCCCCTCCCGTCCCTTGGACTCCAGAGTCAGCAGGGAATCTGCTTGAAGATTCTCTCCCTCTTTTCCTCCTCTCTTTCTCTCTCTCTCAAAAAAGAATGTCCAAATTACTAATTATTAACTAAATTATTCAAGGGAACCACATTTTTACATATCTGCTCATTTTCAAAATTATAATGCTAGTCATTTTCTACCATTTTAAGTTCTCTAGCAATTTTAGATGTACACTTAATTTGTGATGCCCTTTATGAATACTAATAACTGGTCATTGAAAAATAAAGGTTGCTTTGATCACTTGATTTAGATGATATCTGTCAGTTTTCTACAATATGAAGTTAGTGTATTTTCCTTTGTTACTAGTATCTCATGGGAAAGTATTTTGAGAATGTGTACATAATTTATTTCTTCTAAAAGAAGAAGCCTGGGTGGCTCAGTCATTAAGCGTCTACCTTCGTCTCAGGTCATGATCCCAGTGTCTTGGGATCGAGCCCCATATCAGGTTCCCTGCTCAGCAGGGAGGCTGCTTCTCCCTCTCTCACTCTCTTTCTCAGCTATAAACAAATAAAATCTTAAAAATTAAATAAAATTACTGGTGTTACACTCTTTCATTCTTGCCTAAGTCAATTGTTTTTGTGATGGTTGCCAAATGGCGACTTTTTCCCTTCTGTCATTAAATTTAAGTAAAGTAGTTTTATTCTGTCAGAAGGAAGAACTTTCCATTTTCTTGTAATAAGTTTATATTGTCTTCTGTTAAGACTTTTTGCTCTTTCTCATATTCTATTTCTTGATATTCTTTCTCGGCACCTCTTATGTCCTAGCTTATCTATAGTCTTCCCTCAGTCACCTTTCAACACAACTATCTGCCCTTGGTTCAGAATTCTAATTGCATAATCACTACCAAGCAACCTAGCACTCAATAATTTAATACTTTATATTTACCCTTTATTATTTCACTTAGAGATAATGTTTATACAACTCATCAGAAGTACTGAATCGACTACCTCAAGTGGTCAATTAAGTCCACATTCCCAACCACATCCCTCTGGCTCTCACACTTAGGGTCACTCAACACCTGCTCTAACTACCCTGGGACAGGTAACAAACAACCAAGGACAGTCCCAATGCCTCAGATCCAGCTGAAAATTATTCAGACTAGCTTGGCTGCTTCCTGAGGAAATGCACAACGAAGGCTCTTGCCCACATTGCTTTGGTCATTTGGTAATTTCCACCCCACCCACATTAGGACCAACCCCAGTGATTAGTTGTCTATTCCCCACCATGGCATTATATGTACTCTCTTTGTGGAGATCTGGTAGTATAACAAACTCTCTCCAGTGGTGGTCTCGCTTGATTTGTTGGCCTTATCATACCCAAATAATAAATCTTATTAAGACAAAAAGATAAAGGTTAAAGTTTCTGTCCCTAGAGATTACAAAAATGGTAGCATATGTAAGTTAGTATTTTTTACTGAAGTATAGTTGACACACAGTGTACATTTTTCAACATAGTAATTCAGCAACTCTATATGTTAGGCTACGCTCCATGCAAGTGTAGCTACTGTCCCCATACAGCACTATTATAGTACCACTGACAGGTACATCCCTGGGCTGTGCCTTTCATCCCTGTGACTTATTCCTCAAGTGGAAGCCTGTACCTCCCACTCCCATTCATCCATTTTGCCCATCCCCCCACTCTCTCCCCAGGCAACCTTAGTTCTCTTTATATATGAGTATGTTTCTGCTTTTTGTTTGCTTTGATTCCACATATAAACAAAATCATATGGTATTTGTCTCTCTGGCTTATTTCACCTAGGATACGTTAAATCCATCCATGTTGTGACAAATGACAGGATCTCCTCCTTTTTATGGCTGCATAATGTTTCATTGTGAGTGAGTATGTGTGTGTATGTGTGTGTATTTATCTATCATTGGACACGTGGGTTGCTTCCATATCTTGGCTATTGTCAATAATGCTGCAATCAATATAGGTGTATTTTTCTTTTCTTTTTTTTTTTTTTTTTTTTTTTAATTTTATTTATTTATTTGACAGAGAGAAATCACAAGTAGGCAGAGAGGCAGGCAGAGAGAGAGAGAGAGGGAAGCAGGCTCCCTGCTGAGCAAAGAGCCCGATGCGGGACTCGATCCCAGGACCCTGAGATCATGACCTGAGCCGAAGGCAGCGGCTTAACCCACTGAGCCACCCAGGCGCCCTATTTTTCTTTTCAAATTAGAGTTTTGGGGTTTGGGGAAATAAATACACAGTAGTGGAATTATTAGATCATATGGTATTTCTGTTTTTAACTTTTTGAGGAACCTCCATACTATTTTCCACAGTGGCTGTACCAGTTTGCATTCCCACCAACAGTGCTTGAGGGTTCCTTTTTCTCCAGGTCCTTGCCAACACTTGTTATTTCTTGTCTTTTTGATTCTAGCTATTCCGACAGGTGCAAAGTGGCAACTCATTGCAGCTTTCATCTGTATTTCCGTGATGATGAGTGATGGTGAGCATATTTTCATGTTGTCTGTGGGCCATCTGCACGTTGTCTATGGAAAAATGTCTATTTAGGTCTTCCCACTTTTTTTGGTGGGAGGGATGTTAACTGGTGCTCATTAGTGGGATCATAAAATAGTCTTTGGAGGCACTGGTCATATTCCTTGTCTGAATCTACTCATGTGGTTCTATTTACTTACAGAAAAATTCACTGAGTTGACTTGTCAATTCCTCCTGATGCTCTAGTTTGTCCTGCATAGGGATTTATGCTCTGGTCTATACAATGGAGGCTGAAAGGATTGCTTTAAACTTTATATGTAGTTGCCTAAATTAATTTTGAGTACCAACTAAGATGTTTTGCATATTTAATGCATGGTGCCTTAGGCTTACTCCATTTCAATCTCCTGACAGTCCTATGAGGCGGATGTTATGCTAATTTTATGGATAAGTGAGGTTAAATAATATGCATAAATGAGACAGCCTATGGGTTACAAAAGCAGAATGTACTGGCATACATCGTATCACTTTCTAAATAAAACTCCTCATTTAAAAAACAAAACTAATTGGAAGTTTCTATGTGAAAACACAAGTGAAGCTAAAATTTATAAAATTGTTTCAGATTTAACTTGTGATAACTATGAGAGTCCTTGCCAGTTGACCCTTTGTTTTAGAAAGGAACACAACAGACACAGAGCTTTTCCATATCGATTTTCAGTGTTGTAAGAAATGCACAAATTGTGCATGATAAGAAAAATACAGTTGTATTGCTAACTTGGTCTGTCATAAAATAAAGAGTTTAACATTAGGGCAGCATCTACAATTACTGAAAGTGAATGGTTTGTGAATGGACCCACATTTTTCTATGAACTAAAATTCTCATTTCAAGTTATGATAGATATGCATGGAGGAGATAAGTAGTCCTTTCAGTCATTTTATAATATCATAAAAACAGGCTCTACTTTATTACTATCATTAGCATAAATCAATGTAGCATGCCTGTGATCTATGGAGGAACTCTTTTCATATCATTTAACTGGGGAAAAAAACTTGTTTTCATTTTGGGTTTTGCTCCCCTAACGTGAAAGAGAAGATTTGGATTTATATAACAACTTTATTGCTGTTGAAAAAGTTTAGGATATGGTAACTTAAAAAATAATTCAATCGTTGCCATCACATCCTGAATTTGTTTACACTGTAACATTTTAGTGCACATCTACCCAGGGGGAAATCCCTGCCTAGATAGGATCTTTCACCTTCTTTTTGTTGAAGAATGTATTTAGTGATGGGTATTGGTATAAAATCTATGGTATTGGCATCTACATAGGAGCTCTTCTTGCAGCTTTAGAGTGTTTATAGGGAATTAAGCTCTTTAGAGTGGATGAATTATGGGCAGTTACAGTCACCATCTCCAATGCTCCAGTACTCAGAGCCCTAGTTTATGGCTCACTCACTCCACTGTGAAATATTTATTGAAAAACTACTACACAGTAGGCACAAAACAGTTTAAGATCCCTGCCCTTGAAGAACTTATTTTGGAATGGGAGAGGAAGCAGGCAATATACAATAAACATAACAAAAATGTAAAACGTGTAATTCATACGATACGTACAGTATAAATTTGGAAATTATAGATAAGGGTTGGGGGAATAAGTGTTGAGAGCAGAGGTTTTCTTTAGGTGCCAGGGTCAATCTCGTTTGGCATATGGAATTTGATTAAGGGAAGTGAAGTGTAAAACCAAGCAAATATCTGGGAAAGTTTGTTGTATTCTAGCCAAAAGAAATATTGAGCACCCAGGTTCTAAGACCACGGCCTATTAAGCCAAGTGCAGGAAGATGAGTTGGATGGGCAGGAAGAAAAAGGGGGAAAGTAGTAAGATGTGACATAAAAGAAAAACTGTGTGAGGCAGTGGTAGATAGAGAATATTGTTGACTTGCCCATGAACACTCTTGACAAATACGAAGGTTAAAAAAGGGTATTGAGAGCCACACTAATTGCGCATGTATATCAATTATAAGTACGCAGTGAATAGGCTTGGAACTTTGTGAAGGTTCAACCAACCAGCAGTTCAGCCACGTGCTGAATGGCAAGCATTAAAATTGGTGTTTATCGGAAGATCACCGTTACAGAATTAAGATGACAAAATAACCTAGAGTTAAAGAAACATTTTAATTTAGTTTTACAGTTATATTTTTTAAGTGTCCTAGGCTAGTAATAGAAGTGGAGCCTTATCCTGTAGGCCGAGTGATTTATGAACACTGCTGGTGGTTACGTTGCTGCTGTGGTCCCCCTGCCCCTTGGTACAGCCAGATGCTCATTCGCTTTAAGTCACCAGGAGGAGGAGGATGGTTTGCGCTACACGTGTCAGAATGTGTTTCTAAAGTTGCTGAGGCTGATCCCATTCTCTCTAGTCCCTAACGACAGATGTCTTAGGTTTGAAGGTTATAGTGAAAATGACTTCACCGAAAAGGTCTTATACTCTAAAGCTTTGATCCTCCGCAAATAAGATACTTCCTTAATATTTTTCAGGAGTGGATCTGAGATTTATTTTCTCATTTATATATCTCTTTCCAAGTATTTTGCGTGTCTTTTCTGCTTTATATAGTAAAGTAAGAAAAAACGTATCCTTGAACCTTGAAGGTAAAAATGGGGCAGTGGAGTAGTATAATTGGCTTTCAAGTTAAAATCACCTCTGAATTTCCATCTGCATCTTAGCTTTCAGTGCTGTACACCGATTTCATTATGTTCTGTAGAGTAAGTTCTTTATGCTAGAGATCGTGGAGAAATCCATGCAATCTCTGGAAATGCCAGTTCAGTTATTTTTTCATCGAGTTCCAGCAAGCAAGCTAATTAATTGGCTGTTAGCGAGTCCTGATGCATGCTATATTGTAATCGGTAAGATGTTAGGATTTATTTTATTTAAGCAGCCTCTTTAAAGTGTAATAGAACTTTTCTTATTTAAAAAGTCTTATTTGGACATCTGTGTAGGAATATGGGTTCTAAAACCTCTTGTAGATCTTGTGGCTTGTCTTTGAAGATAAATGATGCAAGCTATCTGTTAATTTGTCTACTTACAGCCAAGGACTCTATGACATTATACTCTTCTTATATGTACTTAAAATATTTATAGCTTTTAACATGCATATTTAGGTGGGAGTACAACACGAGGGTGACATATTCTAGTTACAGTGGGTGTTGAGTCCAGGGCCTTTAGAGAGCCTCCTCTAACGGATAGCAAGCGTGGCCCTTTCACTTGTTCTGACCAGTTCAACGTAAACATAAATTCCTAAGGCCATTTCTGGAAGTATTAGTAACTACCACCCTGTGCTCTTTTTTGCTCTGCCATGATGACGTCACGTCCCAGGTCCAGAATATGCTTTTAGCCAATATCCCGAAATGGTATAAATACATGAAGCAGAGGCCCTATTGGACATACAGGCAATGGGAACAAACCAAAGCTGATGTACAAAAAAAACACATATTGTGAGCAAGTGATAACCTTTGTGAGATTTCTGCATTGTACAATTTTGACGTGTTACCGCAGTTTAGCCTAGCAGGAGCTGGCTGACCTAAATAGAAGTGGAGTTACCCTAATAAAATAAACTTCTAGATCCTGGACTTTGGGAACAGAAGGCTGATGGAGAGAAATCTGTTAATGGTGGCTAGAAAAAATATGACAAAATGTGAATTCATATTAACTGTGGTTAAACATTTGGTAAATTTTTTGCCTGCAAATATTTGGATGTTGTATTTTGTAACTTTGAAGTTATAGTTCTAACAAACCAGTTAGGAAACAAATTGTAATGGAGTGTCTTGATTGGCTAATTCTGATTCAATCTCCCAATCAGCAAGTCTGCAAGTTTAAAGGGAATATAGAGAAACTAGACCGTCAGACTTTCAGAATTGTAACATATTCTATCCCAGAAAAATAAAACTTAAAAATAAATGATTTTCATAAAAAAGCATAACTAAAATTTAGCTTCAATGGCAAAATAGCCTGTGATGGGCTGGATTTCAAAATTCTGATTAAAATAATTAAGTGTATTAAGTTATTTTCCAGTAAGGCAAATTTACTCAAGGAGAAGAAAATAAGGGCTTGTATTTCCTAAGGAAGCTGGACAAACTCAAGTTACCTGCAAATAATTTTAGAAGGAGGGACTATTCTCAGTTATGTGTAGAACTATCGGCTCATGGAGCAAACTGTAATCAAATATAGAATTGGCTCTGTTTTTGGAGAGAAATTCACTGCTAAGTATCAAGATCTTGGATTCAAATTGGCTGACTTTGAGAGACTTGAACTGATCCTTGGGTCTAGAACCATATTTTATGAAAGAAAAATTTAATAGGTAATAAAATATTAGCATAAAACAAATATGTGAAAATTGTTTTAGAGCTTGCTTTTCATAGATGTCCACCTACTGGTACAAGAGTAAAATCTGCATTAGGTGAGTACCTGCAAACCTCTCCATAAGTTGGTTTCCAGTAATAATGCTTGTGAAGGCCATTGGAGACTTCTGCAAGGTACACCTGTCCATCCACCACATATGGCTCCACATCTGTATTGTCTGATTTTAGACGGCCTGTTAGAATTAAGTCTGGATATGCCACACACGTGGCCTCATCAAATTTGTTTCCCCAAATGTGGACATTTGAGTGTGTAGGGTTTGTTTTCATTGGTTGGAATTGCAACAAGTCCTTCTCTATGTTGCTGTGGACTACTGACAAGGCTTTAACACTCTTGTTATGTGAAGCAAGAGTTTCACCAAGAAGTATAGAATCCTGCTGTTACTCTCCCATAAAAGCATGTTTTCCATGTCCCTCCTTATCTGTGGCCAAGCAAACCTCAGAAAAGATTAATCTTCCATAAGGAGTACCCAAGAAACAGAAAACAGTGGATTATAGAGTAAAGAGGACATTCAATTGTCTTTTCTTATGGTTTCTATGAAAAAGTCAGTTTGTATATTTTCTTGCTTTGTACATAATGTGCCTTCCCCACCTGCCCCCTGCAAGTTTAAGAGTTTTATCTTAATCTTTAGTTTTTAGCAGATTTTTCCTCATGTTACTGGTTGGAGATTATCTTTTAATTATCTTGCTTGGAATCCAGAGAGTTTCTTAAAGGGCTCCCTGTGTTTTATCATTTTTTGTAAGTTCTGAATCAATATTTTTCAAATATTGATGACACCAATTCTCTCTTTCCTATACTTTGGGATTCCAGTTGCATGCATGTGAGACATTTTTAGCAAGCCTCCTGTGTCTCTTAAGAAGTTTTATCATTCTTGGGTGCCTGGGTGGCTCAGTGGTTAAGCCGCTGCCTTCGGCTCAGGTCATGATCTCAGGGTCCTGGGATCGAGTCCCGCATCGGGCTCTCTGCTCAGCAGGGAGCCTGCTTCCCTCTCTCTCTCTCTGCCTGCCTCTCTGTCTACTGTGATCTCTCTCTGTCAAATAAATAAATAAAATCTTTAAAAAAAAAAAAAGTTTTATCATTCTCTTTTCCTTGCATAAATATTCTATTGATTTATTGTCCAGTTTACTAATCCTCTCTATCTAAATTACTACCAAATAATTCCATAATTTTCCATTTTGTGCTTTTCCAATTGGTACACAAAACTAAACCATTGTCAGCAGCCTCAGAATATGAGTTCTGGGGCACTTGGGTGGCTCAGTGGGTTAAAGCATCTGCCTTTGGCTTAGGTCATGATCCCAGGGTCCTGGGATAGAGCCCCACATCGGGCTCTCTGCTTAGCACGGAGCCTGCTTCCCCCTTCTCTCTCTGCCTACTTGTGATCTCTGCCTGTCAAATAAATAAAATCTTAAAAAAAAAAAAAAAAGAATATGAGTTCTACCCATGTCTGTTTTAGGCTCTAGATGGGAGTTTTTGCTTTGCTGAAAGGGCAGTGAACCCAGACCAGGTAATTAGTTCAGGAGTTGAACTTTGGATCTTGGGGTGCTTACCTGTTTTTGTAAACAAAGTTTTATTGTACAGAGACCCACTCATTCATATGTGTATAATCTGTGGTAGCTCTTGAGCAACATCAGAGTTGAGTAGTTGCTTCGGAGACCACTAGGTAAATCTGGCTTCTACAGAACCTGTTTTAGTAGCTTTGCCTTAGGTGGCAGAGTGGAAGACCGTTTTTTCCGAGAAGGATGACTGCATTCTTGAGTATACAATCTCTCTGCGGTAACAGAAGATTTTGGAGCCTCTTCCCAGTTTGTTAGTCATTGACTCTGAATTCGCCAACCCCCAAATGGGAGCATGAGGCAAGAGTTTTCCAAGTCCTCCATGGGGTAAGTGTGCAGTTTTGATAAGTGTGTTCAGTATTGAACTAGTAGTTGCCTTTCAAAATGAGGGTAATTAGTAGTTATGCCAGAGAAGCCACAAGCCCTAATTTTCAAAGTGCGCCTCCTGGTGGAGGCACTGTTCCACTGGAGGCTCTAACTGGCAAATCATCAGTCACAGAGTCCACATTGTTTGCAACATCAAAGAACCTAATAGTCTCTGGGTTCCTATTTTTGGTGATCAGGGATCAAAGAAACAGCACTTTTGTTTGGCCAGAAGAATCAAGACACGTGATTCCATGTAGAAATGTCCTGAATTTTTAGGGTTTACCAGCCACTCCAGCTGGTAGAAGTGTGACAACACCAACATCAGTTCCTCTTCCTGGGTTCTGTTCCAAGGGTTCTCCTTTTTCATGTTCTCCTGTGTTCAACTTTCAGCGATTTCTTAACAATTTTAGTTGGCTTCACGTAATTCCCTTGTAAGTTGGCTGCATCTTTTGCTGTGCTCTGCCCCAGGTAAATCCATTCTTTTGTCCCATCCCTCCTTGGTGATGCCATATTCCCTTCAGGTGAATAGTTTCTGTGTGACCTCAGGTCTCAGATGTGTTCAAGAAAAGTTATAATCAGGTAGATTATCTGACTTTTCACTGTAGTTAGTCTGTGCCATTCTTGTATGTTTTTAAAGCAGAGACTTATAGTCCATAAGATAGTTTTGATGAAGATAAAACTCGTGATTTGGAATTTATGTATGAATTTATTAATGAGGCAGACATATTGAGGATCTATACCTATCAGTCATCATAACAATGAAATGAGACAATTTGGTTAAACTCAACAATATAAGACTGAGGGTGGAAGTTGGAATCAAATTGATATTTATGATTCCTTCAAACCTTAGAGTTAATACAGAAAACTTTAAATATGTTTTAGCAACTGAACATTTAAATAAACTTGACTAAATTCTAGTGATGAAAAATTTTTAGTTTTCTCGTCCTTATTTCCTAGAAATAAAGAAGACCCTTTCTCCCATTCTGTTTCCGTGTATACTTTATATGTGTGTTTTGTTTGTTTGTTTGTTTTACTCCCAACTAAATTTGTTTGGTTTTGCCCATATTTAATTTAGTAAAAGGTCAGCTCAAAAGAATAAAACTGTATCAAAGGTGATTGCATGGGAATAGGTAGCTACCTTGCTAGTAAAAATAAAAGTGGTGTGTTCATTGGTAAACTTCGTGGGACAATGTGAACCAAAAGGGGTTGGGGACAAGCATGTGTTATTGTGGCAACATGCCCCTATTCCTCCTTTAGGCTCTTATTACTGAAAGAAATTGGGAGTAATCCTATACCTCTAGCAAGGTTGCTACTTTAATTGTTGAGTGGAATATAAAAGATTTTGAAAGAAATTAACAAAGACATTTTGGCATATACCTATCACAAAGGTCATATTGGGTCAACTCTAATAATTAGTAATGTCTACCTATTGCTTTATTGCCCAGTACTTCAATTATTTTAATTGTTTCTCAATCATGTTATCACACAAAACCATTACTCACTGTGGTGAAACTGACAGCTAGTGCATCATTAATATTCATACCAAAGAGAGACGGAGGCAAACCAAGAAACAGTATTAACTATGGAGAACAAAATTATGGTTAGCAGAGGGGAGGTGGGTGAGGGGATGGGTGCTATAGGCAGTGGGGATTTAAGGAATGTACTTGTCAAGGTGGGCCCTGGGTATTGTATGGATGCGGTGAATCAGTATATTGTACACCTGAAACTAATATTATACTCTATGTTAGCTAACTGGAATTTAAATAAAAACAGAAAAGAAATAGGCCAAAGAGGTATGCATTTGTAAGAAATGGCCTTATAAATCATTTTCTCAAATATTTTGCTTACCATGTAGCTTTAGATTCATTGAAACTTATTTTCAGGCATATGCATGGACATTGAGCCATTTGGGGAATTTAAAGTTGACTTCAATAAAGCAGTGTATTTGATACTTTCTTAATCTCCTTAAATTAAACTGGCTGTGTGCCATTTATTCTGAAACTTGTTGATATTGTACTTACTCAAACATCAAAGATCTCTGAAAAACAATATTTTATTGTGAACGGAAATTGATTCAGAAAGTCCTAGTGGGCAATGGGGTGTGCAGAGATAGCAAAATCGTATCTCAGACCCTCAGCCGATAGTGTTCAAAGACAATCGTAGTGATTTCTGAATTCTTTGTGGAATTAGAGCTACTGCATTGGACTTCTTTGATACTGTTCCATAGTGTTGTACACCTGGAAGCAATATGGCAAAGAAAAAGTTTTGCTGGTTTGAGGGAGGAGTAGGGGCCAAAAATGGGGGGGGAAAAAAAGAAAGAAAAAAAGAAAGGTTTCAATTCCAAAGGAATAGAGGATTTAAAAAATTCTTCTGTTACTTTAGGCTACTCCTGCCACTCTCAATAGCTTAGCTGGTCTATCTGCAAAATACAGATAAGAATATTTGCTTCTTGTCTATCTTCAAATTCTGTGAGATTCTTAAAAGGAACAGAAGTTCTAAAGGTTCATATATTAGAGGAACATGGCTATTGTCTAAATTATTCTGAAAGTGAAGCTCATTCTCCATAATGCAATATTGAATTTAACTTCACTGTAGAAAAGGATTTTAAGGAGGCATTTGTGGTCAGAATAATGTGATGTCTTCTGAAAAAAAGAACGGTAGCTTCCCTGAAACGATTGATATTTACAGGATAATAAAAACTAACATTATTAAAAACTTAACACTTCTATTTTCAATTTTTAGTAATTTGTTGAATTTTCAAAGATTTTTTTTTTTACTACAAAATTTTGTATTTCTTAATGAACACTTAAGAGAGATAAGCAAATGGCTGGATGAAACTTTTCACATAGAAGACACTTTATTAGTTTGAGAACAAGCGAGGAGCAGTCATATTTTTGCAGGAGGTGGAAATAGGAAACTCTCAAAAGCCCTCTGAGCCTTCTCTTCCTTGTATCTCAGTTTTGAATACATATTGACTCTTTCCCTTTTTTGTTATATTTGAGGTAAACTCAAACGTATTTGTTAGGGAAATTATAGAATTTGTGATTTTTACTTATTCCTTAAGAATAAGGCTAAACAAAAAGAGGACAGTAAGCATGATAATTTAAGGTTGGCAACTTTAGTACTTTTCAAAAATATAAAATGATGTCAAATATAATTTAGATGAATTAGGTCTACTTCCTCCCCCAAAATGATTCATGTGCTAAAGTTCTAACTCCCCCAGGATTTCAAATGGTGATTGTATATGAAGATAGGGTCTTTTTTAAAAAAATATTGGGAGGGAGACAAACCATAAGTGACTCTTAATCTCACAAAACAAACTGAGGGTTGCCGGGGGGAGGGGGTTGGGGAGAAGGGGGTGGGATTATGGACATTGGGGAGGGTATGTGATTTGGTGAGTGCTGTGAAGTGTGTAAACCTGGTGATTCACAGACCTGGGGATAAAAATATATGTATATAAAAAATATATGTTTATAAAAAATAAAAAAAAAAAAAAAAAAAAGAACATAACAAAAAAAAAAAAAAAAAAAATATTTATTTATTGTAGAGAAAGAGAGCAAGTGGGAGGAAGAGAGGGAGAAGATGTAGAGGGAGAGAGAGAATCCTGAAGCAGACTCCCCGTTGAGCACAGAGCTAGGTGACAATGATACCAATGCAGGGCAGGATCCCAGGACCCCGAGATCATGACCTGAGCCCAAATCAAGAGCCAGCCACTTAACTGAGTGAGCCACCCAGGCACCTCTGGAGGTAGGGTCCTTAAAGAGGTATTAAGTTAAAATGAGATCATTAGGGTGGGCCTGGCCTCCTATGACTGGTGCCCTTATAATAAGAGGGAATTAGGATGCGGATATATACAGAGGGTATATATGTGAAGACACAGGAAGAAGACCGCTATCCACAGGGCGAGGAGAGAGACCTCAGAAGAAACCAAACTGTTGACACCTTGAGCTCGGAATTTCAGCCTCCAGAAATGTGAGAAAAGAGTTATTTAAGCCATTCCGTCCATGGTGCTTTGTTACACCTGCCCTTGCAAAACTCAAATATGCTAGATTATTAATATGAATGAGTGAGAACAAATGGTATGCACTAATGAGAACCAGAAATTAGACGGCATGGAATTTAAGCCTAGCTAATAATCGTCTTCATCATTTACTTGTCAAACAATTACAGATGTGACAGACACAATTCAAATATATGAACTATCCTATTGAGTCCTCACCAAAACCCTGAGGTACTTACTTTCAGCTTCCCTATTTTATGTATAAGGAAAACTGAAGTATGTGGATCTTAAGCATTTTGCCCAAATCAGAGATAAATGATTGAGGTAGATTGTACAGCGAGGCAATCAATATTTTTTTGATTATCCAATGGCATATTAAACCCAAGTTAAATGATCGCTCATTTTGGAGATTATCATAAGACATTACATATATAGCTTCTGGGGACAAGTTGTGAAAAGGAAATAAGTTTAAAAGAAATTAAGTTAATTAGATGTTCTTTTGAATCATAGAGAATTTTTCTGTAGGTATGTTTGAGCATGTGTATTTAGACGGTGTGTAATAACATATACAATTTATACCTTTTGCTCTGTTTTAAGCAATTTTCTTAGTCACTTAAATACCTTTCTTTACAGTAAATATCAGTCAGAGATGTTGAATATTCCTAATACTTTGTGAATACAGAATATACTGCGTGCTGACAATATACTCAGATGCCGCTTTGATCTTGGAGCTCTGCATTTATAGTTGTGTTATTTTGTAAAAAAGGAAGAAAAGAAGGTAGGAAGAGAAGCGAGAAATGGTACTGAGGGAGAGAAGGAAGGAAAAGACAGAAAACCAGAATATACAAGCTCACCTAAGAGTCTGTCTACTTCTTTTCAAACATTAAGCTGAACCTTTTAAAATATTAAATATACTAAATGTAAATACTAATTGTGAAATGAATACACTATTTCTAAAAAGAACTCAAAAGTATTCTTATCTCTCTTTCCTTAAAAGGAAGACACATGACCAGTAGAATAAAGGAATATTTACAAGAAAACAATCATTTGGAATCATTTGGAATACAGGAAAGACAAGAGAGACAGAAAGACAAGACAATAATATACATTTATTATAAAAAAAAAAAATCCTTTATGAACCTCATCTCATTTGGGGGATAAAAACACAAAGAAATACAGGTCTCACAAATACCTCTCCAGTACAAAAAAGTACAGTTTAATAGTTTTAGTTATACAAGTAACTAAATTTTTAGAAAGACTCTACTGTGCACTACTAACTAAACTTTACAAATGAAATGACATGAAATTACTGCATGATAAGATAAACATAAGGAAAATAAACTCATTTTGTGAAAAATTGGAAAGTAAGAATGGGAGATTTTAATTCTAAAGTAAACTTGTGAAAAACGAGAGTATACATTTCAGATCAAAAAAAATTCCTTAGAGATTCAAGTTTACAATCTACAAAGCAGACAGTTGAAACAACAACATAAAGGATAACTTGAGAGATCCTTTAAGAAAAAAGATGATCTTATGAGAGAAAAGATTACAAGTACCGAGAAAAGAGAGCAGAATAGACAGAAAATGAATGTGTCTGTTGAAGATGTAACATGAAAGCCAGACTTAACTCTGTAGCTAAAGAAACTGCTTTGGGGATAAAATAATAAGATCAAGTTTCTAGCCATGTGGACATTATGTGTTAGTGGCATCAACTGACAAACCATGAACTACCATCCAGGCTCCAATAGGCTTATGACCAGGTCCCCGTTGAGCATACAAGATGGACATCTGAATCATAATTGTGAACATTGGATGACCGTTCCCACGCAGAAGAGACACAAAGTACTGGAGAAAATGCAGGATTTAGATAGGTTGAGCTGAATGTGAGGAAGTGAATGTATAAACTTTGAAAACTATAATATATTTAATGGTAAACAGTGGTATCATATTTGCATTAATTTTTATGTTGAGGGAATTCAAAATATCCTGAAATCCATGATTTAATTTCTGAAAGCTGTGGCACCTTCACAGATTCTGTATGTTTCAGTTTTGTGTAAAGAAAGTGACAACATTTCAAAATTCTGAAAATGTGCTTTTTTTTTTTTTTAAGAATTTTGCAATGGATATTTCTTGTTTTATCCATGTAATGGAGTTCTGTATTTAAAGAACTGTAAGTGCTCAACGGATCATTGAAAATTCACCACTATAACAATATTTAGTTTTGGGACATGTAAACATCACAATATCTAAAACAAACAAAAAAATTGAGTTGGGACTCCTGTTGGCTAGAATTGTAATTAGAGAAAGAAATTCCATATACCAGAAAATATCAAATTGACTTACCATTAGGAAATAGTTTGTATTTTTTTGTGTTTAGCATGATATCAATGCTATTTGTAATCCTCTGTGCCAGAGTATCTTTGTTTAATTACTTTGTTCTGCTAATTTTTTGTTCTGGTAACTGGAAAATTTGTGTATTAACCTCTCTGTGCTTCAAGTTTGAGTATTTAAGAGTTGTGAGTGCTGATTGGAGTAGTATAAGATTGTTAGATTAAAGATGGCTGTGTATCTTCCTCTCCTTAAAAGGTGAAATCTATTTTCTCTCTTTAAGATTCTGCAGTGTCCTGAATCTCCTTGACACATGGGATGTGGCAAAAGTGATGTTGTATTACTTTTGAACTTGGGCTCTAAGATTTCTTCTGTTTTGGGGGCACCTGGCTGGCTGTCTGTAGAGCATCTGACTCGATCTCAGGGTTGTGAGTTTGACCCCCACGCTGGGTGTAGAGATGACTTAAAAATCTTTAAGAAAAAAAAAGTTCTACTTTCACATGCTTGGGTTATGTCTTATTAGTACATAGTCTTGGTACAATTGGAAGTTCAAACCATAAGTAGAAGGCTGGTGAATGGTGGGGAATCAAAGTGCTCTGTTCCACAACCTCCACTGAACTTTCAGCCAACAGCCAATACCAAGTGCTAACCATATGAGAAAGTGATCTTGGATATTGCAGCTAAATTGAACATCCAGACAACTGTAGTCACAGCTGACACCCACCGCATGGAGCAGAAGAACCACCCAGCTAGACCCAATCAACTCACAGAACCATGAAAAAGAATAGATTGTTTTGTCAGAGGGTGGTTCATTACATACCAATAAACTTCAAACAGTGTCTGCCCCCTGGTAGGGTCTCATAAACTTGGAGCTATTGCTATGTTAAAATACGAGGTTTAGGTTCTATTCTATTCTAAGCCCTCTGTAGAGTTCATGACACCTGATAATTCTACATAAGCAATAAAGTCCTATGGTCATGGAATAATTAAGGAATAGGGCCATAGTTCAATAGTTGTTTTTCCTCCACTGAATCACCCTCTTGCATATCTACCATTCCATGTTTGCAAATCCCTTCCAAGATTTTAGATCATTGGTGTCTTTCTGTTCTGTAGGCGTGATTATGTTCCTTCTCTGAACTTAGCTTATACTTCCTAGTGCTATTAAGAGGACTTACCACATATTTTGCCTCCGATTCTAGTTACTTTTATTTTACTTGCTTTACTATAATTTTAAGAGAAATGACTTGCAGTTTTCCTTGAAATTAAAAGTTTTTTAGAGCCATTTTAAGTTCACAGCAAAATTGAGGGGAAGGTAAAGAGATTTCCCACCTATCCTTTGCCCATACACATACTATGTCACTTTAATTGCTTTTTATAGGGACTAGCATGGATTAGTGGTCAATACCTTCCCTTGCCTATCTTTCTTATACATATAAATTATTCTTAATGTCTGATTTGAGGATAATTTAATTTATCTTTACTCATTGTCTTGTCCTCTGGCTGCTATTTTAGATTCCTGAAGTGTGCTATTATGGAGAACAATGAGCCTATAGTTAAGACACTAGATTTCTATCCCAGACATTAGCTGACCATAGCTTTTAAGTCAAGTAACTTCCCTGGATAAAAGTTTCCCAACTATAAAGTGAGGGATCAAACTGGATAATTTTTAATAACTCAGCTAAATAATTTTATCTCTTATATTTAGTGAAAGTGAAGTGACTATTTAAGTAATCATCTTAGTAATGAACCCAAAGTGGAAAACCAACAAGATAACTTATATTTTTCATAAATAAAAGGGAGGAAAGTTTAATTATCATAAATTTCCTATATTTTACTTTTTAGTTATAGCTAAATGCTACCTATAGAGATAATTTCTCACTATCTGTTATGTTTATGTTTTGCTTAGGAATGAGCTCCCTATTTCTCAAAATAATTCATATCTATATGTACACACACATATGTAAGTTGTGTCGTTCTCTCCCAACAATGACCCAATATTCCTTTCCAAGACCGTATCTTTAATGACTATCCGGAATCCCTTTTCCAGTACATATTAATCCCAGGATAATTTAAATATGACAATGGAAGTACAGTAAAATTCAGAAGATTATTTGGACAGTAGGAAAGATAATGATTATACTCTCACAAGCCTCTTAATTTTACTTTCCTCCAATCATCACGTTGAACTCAAAGACATGTAGTTGGTATTATATTGTTGTTTGGTGACTTTGTCTTATGATTTGGTATTCAGACTTTGCACACCTTCATCTTTGAAGAGGACTTTGCCAAAAGTTTACTGAGCAGATGACTGGGTGTTGTAGAATTTGTGATGGGCACAATGAAGTCAATTTAAAGCAGTCTATTGATTAAACAAACAGATACTCATCATTCACCAAATATTGGTCATCCAAATTACCTTGCAGGTTGGACTTTGATAAAGGGTGTAAAACAAGATTTCTGCTTTAATTTTTATTTGTTTTTAAAGATTTTTATTCATAAGAGTAAGTGAGCAAAAATAAGCAGGTAGGGGAACAGCAGAGACTGAGGGAGAAGCAGGCACCACGCTGAGCATGGAGATCCATGAAGGGCTTGATCCCAGGACCTTGAGATCATGACCTGCGTGGAAGGCAGACACTTAATTACTGAGCCATCCAGGTACCCCAGTTTCTGCTTTTATTTTTAAATGTATAAACATCAGGCATTTATATGTTAATTAGTTCTTCTCACTATATGGTAAATGCATTTGAAATTACTTTATCTGCAAATGACTTATGCCTAAACTTTAATAGAAAATATTGTCATTCATATTTACAAATCGCACATAAGTGTTCACATTTTTAAAATATGAGGATATTAATTTATTCTTGTCCTGAAAAAAAATATTAAAATATAAAGCTTGCCAAATCTATATAACACAGATCTAAAATATTCACCTACCCACACACATGCCATGTTAACTCTTTAAAAATACTTCACAGTTAATATTAAGCTAATTCTGATGTCTGGATATTTTTCTCAGAAATAATAGGTCACATATAGGGTATAAATATTCTATGTGCAGATTTAAGAAATGTTTCTTAGTAAGTGTGAACTCTGTTTAAATAACCACCTAATGTTCAGTTTAATTTACTTAAAATTCTTACTAATATATCCTTATTGAATGCCTCTTAAATGTTATCACTTAGCAAAGGTGAGTCTAACCTTGGGTCAGTCGTGTCTCCTTGTGAAGTGTTTGGTTTTGTCTGGAGACATTTTTGATTATCATGTTTGTGTGGCTGCTATTGGCATCTAGCAATGAAAGAGTCAGGCGTGCTATTAAACTCTTTATAATATATAGGAAAATCCCCAGAGCAAACAATTATTCAAACCCAAATGTCAATTTTGGCCAGCCAGGTTTGTGAAATCCTTATTTGGCATTATAAAAAGGAAAATGTTCTTTGAGGACTGAGGAAAGCTATTTTTCTCTCTTTTTATTTAGTTATCAAAGTGATACACTTTTATATCATAACAATGCATTTCAAAATATGACACAGATCAATGACTATGCAGCATCAGAAAATGTGCTATTTACAAGTTAATAAAAATCTAGTATTTTAATATTGGGGATTTTCTTTTTAACATTAGTTAAAATAATCCAATTGAAATATTAAACTTGGCTTGATGATACTTCTTAGCCACCAAAAAAAAAAAAAAAAAGAAAAAAAGAAAAAAAAGAAATCTTGCCATTTGCAACAATGTGGATGGAACTAGAGGGTATTAAGCTAAGCTAAATAAGTCAGAGAAAGACAATCACCATATGATCTCACTCATATGTGAAATTTAAGAAACAAAACAGGATTGTAGGGGAAGAGAGGAAAAAATAAAACAAGATGAAACCAGAGAAGGAGACAAACCATAGAGACTCTAAGTCATAGGAAACAAACTGAGGGTTGCTGGAGGGGAGGGGGTTGAAAGGATGGGGTAACTAGGTGATGGGCATTAAGGAGGGCATGTGATGTAATGAGGACTGGGTATTATATAATGATGAATCACTGAACTCTACTTCTGAAACTATTAATACATTCTATATTAATAATCGAATTTAAATTTTTTAAAATTGGCTTAATAAGATTTTCCTAATAAAAATTCCCCATGTTGGGGCACCTGGGTTGCCCAGTAGGTTAAGCATCTGCCTTAGGCTCAGATCATGATCCTGGAGTCCTGGGATTGAGCCCTAAATGGGGCTCCCTGCTCTGCGGGGAGTCTGGTTCTCCCTCTCCCTCGGCCCCTACCCCACTCCACTCATTCTCTCTCATTCTCTCAAATAAATAAAATCTTAAAAAAAAAAAAATTCCCCATTTGTTTTCATCAAATATTTTTCTCTCTTTCTCCAAACTATTTTTTAAATGTGCATAGCTAGTATTATTTTACTCCTGGGCTATACTCATTAACTGGTAAAGTAAAATGCTTTAAAGAGAGAGCTTTAAAAACTGAGCAAATGGTTTATAAAAAGAAGTGAGCAGACCAAAGGGATAATAAGTATAATATAGAATTTACTAAGTGCCATTAATTAATCAAATCATCAATATTTGAGACAGGATAGCCAGATGCTAGAAACAACCTCAAATTCACTAAGAATTACATTTCATATAAATTTTATACTCTTTATACTTATGCCCATGTTATTATGGATTATCATGCTCTAAATCTTTTGTGCCGATCAAAGTAAGGCATGCAGTACACATTAAACATAGGATTGAACGATTTAGTTCAAGTTATTATACGTGTGTTCTAATCTTTCTTTGCTCATTAACATTTAGCATATTTATTTTTTAATTTTATCAAAGAATGATTTTTCCCTTTCACAAGAAATCTTGACATTACCAGCCAGTGGTCAAAATGACACATCTGTCCCTTAGGCTGCCATTTCTAATTCTGCTTTCGAAACCCTGCAGCGTTATGGCTTCAACTGAAGTACACGTTCTTTTCAACATGTAAATTGCACCCTCGTGGACAACATTCTGTGCGGTCTCACTTGCATGAGTTGATTGTGATCTGTAGCTACAGTGATTTTCACAGAGGTGAAGGTCTTATAATGGCCTTTCAAATGTCAGAACTTAACCCTTGGCCGTGTGTTGTTGACTAATGATCCTGGAAGGAAAAAAAAAAAAAAAAGTTAAAAATCGGAGACAAGAGAGCAGTTTTTCACTTGAAAAAAACAAAAAACCTTCCACTTATATGAAATCTGTGATTGATCACAAACCAAATAGTATACTTTATGCTTCTCCTTCTTTCTCTTTTTAAAATTAAAGCATCAGAAACCTATTTCTGACATAGCTCACGTCGCGTATAGATCAGCACTACAGCATCGAGGTAGGTGATTAGCATGCATACCTAAACCAGTTAACTCACTAAGGAAGCTTTCTACACAGATTCAACTTTACAGATTCTACTTTACAGATTCTTTACAGACTACTGATGGCAGTATTCCTAATTTTCTTGGCTGTACAACATTCCAGAGGAAAGGCCCTCTCAAGTCCCGAATGTCAGGTAATTGCTACTTACATGGACCTTTTGGTGTCCTGTATATTTTAGTCAGATATTTTCAAGAAGGTTAAATAATTCTGAAGTTTCTGCTGCAATGCGTTCGTTATCATCAGACTGTTTTACCTGAGTGTAAAGAAATGCTCCAGATCAGAAGACGTCTGTGAAAAATGCTAACGAACACAAATCATTTTTTGATTGTTCCCTGGAAACCGCATGTAACGACTTAGCTATGTGGTTTTTATTTTTTCATTTCCTCCATCCTTTTATTATCTTTAGAGAATATATGTTGACATCAAACAAATAGTGAACAACCCAGTCCGCTGGGTGGCACTTCAAAGAATCTGATTTTGTAAAGTGAAACACTCCAGAAACTATTTTCTCTGAGGCACTGTGCTTGCGACTTGAATAATCCATTTCTTACTGACAGTGGCTCATCGAAACAAAACCACTGCCCAGGTAGCTACATCTGTGTGAGCTGCCTCCCCGGTCCGCGAGACACAACACTTCTGCACTTTGTCATACCTCCATTTTGTCAATGGGATATTGACAGAGTGACACTTTGTCAATTTGGCAGAGGCATTAAGAGTTTTCACATGCTCCTGCTTATCTGCTTGGACTCGTGTGACCTATAAAGAGAAAACCCTGCTTTAATTAGCTGCTGCTCCCAGGAGACTGTAGAAACACGTGGGAACCCAAACTAGAAGCCTGCATCCAAGATGAAATGCAGCCTACATGAAAGCCAGTCAGACCACACACAGTGTTGGAGGCAATCCATTTGCTGTTTCAAGTTACTGAGTTTGGGAGAGGTTTGGTTGTGTGATAACTGGAACAATAGGTGACTAAGACATGCCCGTTAAACCAGTCTATTTTAAGTATAAAATGTACAATGTCCTAGCAGCTTTGAATTACAAATTTTAAAAACAATTTATCTTGATTAAATTTACCCTGATAATCAGGAAACTCATTATCATGGAACTCACTTACCATTAATGTACTTAATTTGAAAGAAAATGATGTATCTTATTTATATGCTCTCTCTTTAGTAGGTGTTACCTTCTAAAAGTGTATGTTCAGTCTCACCCAAAAGATCCTAAATTTGAGAGTAGGATTTATTTTGTCCATAACTAATGACAGGCTTTATAAACAAAATAAATATAACAGATGTTCCTGAACAATTAATTTAAATATATATAAAGGATATTGATCATATAAAATGATCTCCTATTTAAAATTGTAGAGGCAGCTGGGTGGCTCAGTCTGTTAAGCATCTGCCTTTGGCCCAGTTCATGATCTCAGGGTCCTGGGATCCAGCTCCACATCAGGCTCTCTGCTTGGTGGAGAGCCTGCTTCTCCCTCTCCCCCTGCTAGTACCTGCTCACTCACACATGCGCATACTCCCTTCTTGCCAAATAAATAAAATCTTTTAAAAAAATGAATAAGTGTAGATTTTAATAATTTTTTAAAGTTAAATTTTAAAGATAAATATTTACAAGCAGGGACATATTTTAATATGCTACTATTTTTCTCAATAGCTTTGGTTGAATTGCATCATAATCACTAATATACAGGTACAATCATAGTAATATGTAATTACCATATATGTGTGTATATATACATATATATACACACATATCTTGAGTGTTTTGGAAAACTACATGATTTAAATTCAGATCAGCATAATTTGATTAAAAAGTATTTTCAGAATTATAGCATTTGTAAATAAGCATTTGTTTATCAATGCTATCTGACAAATGCAAATGCATCACTAAATCCTTAAAATTGTATTTCCAAATTTAAACTTTCATTCTTCAACGTTAAACTGCAAATTTGCAGTGGTTTTAGAAATATAAAGTTTGTCATTTTGCCAATTTTTTTGCTATCAGAAAAACATTATTTTTAGAGCTGTATTTTATTTTACAATAAAACATTTAAGCTGTGACTTTAATAGAAGCATTCTTCATATGTGTAATTTGATGTGAACCTATCTTACAGACAAAAATAAACAAGAAACCTGAGATCTAGATGAATGACACGTTGGAATAAAACATATATTTACATTGCTTACTCTCCTGGGAGCAAGCAGAAAAGCAATCATAGGTACTTGTCTAGGTTACTTTAATAATATTTTGACCCTGATGAGGAAAAAAATTTTTCTTTTGAGTAATGTGATCTGTAACAATTCTTTACTTCAGTTATCTAAGATGAAAGTCAGAGTCTTATGTACTGTAATAGAAAAAGCTTAGAAAATCTATTTCATGTTCTCAAACAGACAATCCACAGATAATCACAGTTCAGTGTCAGAAATATTACTTTAACCCACATTTCCTATATAATATCTTAGTACTATCAAAAATGATATTCTATAGCAGTCAGGTCTCCATGATTGTGGTCAGCTACGGAAAGGAAAATGTCTACATGCATTGTCAAAAAAAGAAAAAAAAAAAACCAAAGTGAGACTTTGGAAACAATGTTAAATGATTTCAACAAACATATAATGTTACAAATCAAGTTTAGCTATAAAGAAAATTGTGCATGTAATGGTTGAAAAATGTTTAAAGATTTTTCTGTTTATCAGAGAAATAAAATACCAGAAATACAAGTGAGCTATTGACAGAAAATAAACACTAAAATCCTTGTGGAATCAAATGCTGAAAAAATCCAAAGTAAAGAGATTTAAAAGTGATCAGTTTAAGCTAAGTAAGAATAACTATGAGTTAGGACAGAATAAATTCATTATGAATTAATTAATAAATATTTTCCGTGGATGGAAACTTCATTACAATGAATGTTTTAGAACAAGTATTTTCTAGGTGGGATGGTTTTATTTTTTCTTGCTAGGTAGAAGTATTCTTCTATACTATGCAAGATCACATATTAAGAAAGGTATCCTGCTACAAATACATGTACATGCTAACAAATGGGAAAAAAAAAACTTGTAATTTAAGTCAAAAGGTATTTTATAAAGCAAAGAATGAAGAGAAGAAAGAGAACATGAGGAAAAGGAAAAGAAATAAAGCAAGAAAAAGAGGTGGAGGGAAGGAGGAAAAGAAATCTAAATTTCTAAATTTAATCTCTTGGTGAACAAAAGTAGCAGTGTCCTTAATTGCACTGACCCTAGAGCCATGCACATAGGAAGTAAACTAAAAGAATTGAAGTAAACCAGGTGTACCATCATACATAGATATAATCCCAGAAGAAAAGATAAATGCAGGACAATATTTTCAAAGCAAATGAGATTATAAGAATGACTTATTTGATAGCTTTCTTCAAGTCCATTCAACTCCACTCTATTGTGCGAATTCTCTCCTCTTCCACAATTAGTAGTGCACCCCGTTTTGTAATTTATTTGGCAATTAGCCAGTCTTTTTAGAATTGCCATTATTCAAATATGAAAGTACTGGAAATACTTGAGTAGTATATGCTGACATTCTCTCAGGAACTATCTGATATAATTGTCTTTCCCTATGCCTATACCATACATTGCAGGCGGCTCATTTATTGACAGAAACTTCTTTGGCATGGGGGAATAACTTGTGACCACTATTTTTTATGAGATTGTGTTAGTTTGCTAAAGAGAGATGACCAGCATCTTCAAAAATTTTCTAGTTGGGATATGGTTTACTATAGCTAATGGAAATATTTAAAGGTTTATTTCATTCATCCTTCAATGGAGCATGGCTTCCTTTGCACATGTTCAAAGTAAGGAGCCTGGGGCCCCTGGGTGGCTCAGTTGGTTAAGCATTTGCCTTCTGCTCAGGTCATGATCTCTGGGTCCTGGGATTCAGCCCTGCATCAGGCTTCCTGCTCAGCAGAGAATCTACTTCTCTCTCTCTCTCTTTCTCTCTCAACATCACTCATGTTCTCTCTCAAAGTAAAAAAAAAAAAAAAAAAAAAAAATTAACAAAGGTGGAGCCTTGGTAAACCTTCCAAGATGTCTGGAAGAAGAGAAGGAAAGAAATGGCTGAGGGAAATTTCAGTGTGTGGTGTTTGTGTATATGTATGCATATAAACAATATCCAATTGGGAGACACTTAAATATGTTCAAACTGATATTAATGATCTGGTTGATATTTGGGAAAGCAATTGGTGAGAATAACTTGCACTTATTAAGAGTTGACTGTGCATAGTGCCTTTTCTCTAAGGAGCATAGCATGGAAGGGGAGTAAAATAGAGAAACTTCACAGTGAAGAAACTGATAAACACTACATCAGCCTGGGGTTCAAAATCAGCATCAACATCGTTAAGTCATGTTGATAATAGACATCTTTGATGTGATATGATGAAAATGACATTTTGACTCTGTGATCTTCGTCCCCCAAACCCATAACCCACCACTTTCATCATAAGAAAAAAAACATGAGCCAAATTCCTCTGAGAGACATTCTATAATTATTACACCTGACCTGTACTCCTCAATACTGTCAAGGTCGTTGAAAAGAGCAGTGTGAGAAAGTGTCATAACAAGAGAAGCCTAAGGAGAAATGATGAGTAAATGTAATGTATTGTGGATATTAAACAGATATTGACATTTCACTTTTTCCTTTTGAGGTAGAGCTGACATCAACCTAAAAGTGAGACTGGATAAAAATTTTATTATAACGTTGAATTTGAGAACAAGAATGCTTGTGCAATGTAAAAATGCTTGACAAATTTAACAAAGTAATAGGCTATATGGGATAATCTGAAGTTGCTGGCCATAAAAGTAGGGTGCCTGTTGTACTAAATTACGTAGACATGCAGGCCATGGAACAGTCTTGAGACATGTGGGAGGCCATATAAGTTTTGGATCTGTGAGTTGTATGAGATTAGAATTTAGTGTTTTGCAAGAGTAATACCAAAATGATGGAACCAGAATAAGAGAAGAATGTTTTTAGTCTAACATATATTGCTATCCATCCATATCAACAATGTATATTCCTAAATTCAATGAATGTTATTGAATACTTCTCCATGCATTCAGCAGCACTGAGCTGTAGGTTTATTTTTGGTACTTTGCTAATCCTAGGTACCATAGTCTTTAGTTTGCTTTATCTTGGTTACTGATAAAATAGCCAAGATCTCCATCCCTTCTAAGACCTACTAGTATCTCTTTTTCAAAGTTTTGAGATCTATTATTCAAATTTTGATAAGATCTCTTCTAAATTTTCCATGTAAATCATAACTACATAGTAGTGGAATAACTGAATCATGGGGTGATTCAATTTTTTGAGGAACCCCCATGTCTTCTACAATGGCCACACCAGTTTGGTGTTCCATCAGCCCTTCCTCAGTCAAATTCATCTGCACTAGAGTATACATTATTCAGAGTGTTTTTGGCACGTGGCTATCATCCTATGTTTTGTTTAGTCATTTTACAGGTAATTTGTCACATCAAAGAAGTGGACTAAAAAAATATCCTACGCAAGTTTCTATTTTCCAGATTTCACAATAAAACATCGTTTTGAAAGTTCTGACCAGTGTTATGTATCAAGTGTAATTATGAGAAAGTGGGAGATACAGTTATCAAACTTGTACTTGATAACATTTGAATCCAAAAGTTTTATTGGAATTAATTAAAATATTCAGTTAGGTATGAAATAAACCTAAGCACATTCATAGATTATTAAAAAATTGGTAAGAATAAATTCATATACCTGGAGGGCCATGGGACATAATCTGTGTGTAATGGAGTAGTAAATCCCGAGTATTTTGCATAAGCACGTTTTAGAGCAGATGAGCCACACATTATGTGACAATGTCAAATTCTGTGATCGAAAGCTATATAACCACTGGGAGTTAATACAGAAATGTTTTAAGATATAATTTGTAGTCCAAGGAAGATTCAACAGCAAGCATAAAATAAGGTTGTGTCAGATGATAGAGCTTATTGATCATGTTGAAGATTATTAGGAAAAAACTGCTAAAAAACAAAACCCAAAGGATTTAATAATGCAGAAAGTCATATTTCTTGGTGGGCACACTGAATATAGTTAAGATGTAATTTTTTTTTTTGGAAAATAATCAGGTTTCAGGAGATTTTGATACTTTTTGAGAAGTTTTGTAAAAATGTTGGATTCTTCCGGGAATACATTAATGCAAAGTTACTTTTTATTATAAAGTAATCAAGATATAAAAGCAACTGTAATATATTGCAAATAGAGGATAATTAAAATAATTGGATTATCCTCAAACATACAGAGTGATAAATATAACTAAAACAATAAAACATCTTAAAAGTAATGAATGTACTATTATGTTGAAAGGATTTGTTATTCAACAACTGATGATAAAAATTAGGTAATTGTATTTTTTATCTAAACCATTATGAAAATATATTTAAATGGATTTGAAAGTTACTTATTAGTTGTGTTTTGTGTTTGGCTCTCACCTATTATTTAAGGTGAGGGATCCTTTCCTCAGGAGTGAATAAAGGATTTGAACATACACCAACTTTTATAATGCTTCACCAGTAAAAACGGAAAGGGATATAAAAGTATGTAGTAATAAAGATATTTGAGGGGCACCTGGGTGGCTCAGTCATTAAGCACCTACCTTCGGCTTGGGTCATGATCCCAAGGTCCTAGGATTAAGGCCGGCATTGGGCTCCCTGCTTGGCGGGCAGCCTGCTTCTCCTTCCTCTGCTTGTGTTCCCTCTCTTGCTGTGTCTCTGTCAAATAAATAGATAAACTCTTAAAAATATATATTTGAAATGGAATGAAACTTAAAGTTTTCAATAGGCGTCATGCTGTATCTTAGACCAAACTAATTACATCAGGCAACAATGGAAACTGAAGATATTTTCATCATTTTAAATTCAAACACCATGAGTGGCTATTAATAAGCTTGATACAGTTTACACTATTTCTTCTGCTTATTTTCGGTTAAAATTAATATAGGTGGATTCTTCATATGATGCTGAAGAAAATATACTCTGAAAATTTAATTTCAGAGAATAAATAAAATGTAATTCTACAAGATTAGTTTTAAAATTGTTATGTGATTCTCGTGCCTGGGGGCTGCTCAAAGTGTCTGCCTTTGGCTCAGGTGATGATCTTGGGGTCCTGGGATGGAGCCCTGCTTTGGGCTCCCTGCTCAGCAGGGAGTCTGCTTCTCCCTCTGCCAGTCCCCCCACTCGACTGCCTCTTGCTCTCTAGTGTGTGTGTGCACATTCTCTCTTTCCCTCAAACAGAAAAATAGTTATGTGATTCTATATTTCATACAAAAATTTAAATTCAGTTTTAGTTACTAAACGTTTCTTCATAAAATTGGATTTCAGAGACAAGTGAACAATGAAATGAATCAATTTTTACTTTTTTTTTTTTTAATTTCCAGTACAGTTAAATTTTAGAGTATACTCATTTCAGATATGATTTGGTAATTCAACAATTTTGTACCTTACTTAGTGTTCATCATGACAAGTTTACTCATCATCTCCTTCACTTATTCACACACACCCCCCACACCCCCAGTAACCACCAATTTGTTCTTTATAGTCAGGAATCTGTTTTCTGGTTTATCTCTTTTGTCTTTGTTTTGTTTCTTAAATTCCACAAATGACTGATATCATCATATTTGTCTTTCTCTGAATAACTTATTTCCTTTAGCATCATACCTGCTGGATCCATTCATATGGTTGCAAATGGCAAGATTTCATTCTTTTTTATGGTTGAGTAATATTCCATTATATGTATATAGCACTTTTTCTTTATCCGTTTATCTATCCATGGATGCTTATATTGCTTCCACATTCAGGCTATTGTAAATGCTGCAAAAAAACATAGTGATGCATATATCTATTTGAACTAGTGTTTGCATACTCTTTGGATAAATATATAGTAGTGGAATAACTGAATCATGGGGTGATTCAATTTTTTGAGGAACCTCCATGTCTTCTACAATGGCCACACCAGTTTGCATTCCCACTAACAATGCAAAAAGTTCTTATTCTCTACAACCTTGCTGATACTTGTTTCTTGTGTTGTTGACTTTAGCCATTCCGACAGGTGTGAGGGCATATCTCCTTGTGGTTTTGATTTGCATTTCCCTGATGAGGACTGATGCTGAGCATTTTCTTCACATGTCTATTGGCCATCTGTGTGTCTTTGGAGAAATGCCTGTTCATATTTTTCTGCCCATTTTTTAATTGGGTCATGTGTTTTTGGGGTACTGTCTCCCAAGATTCTGGATGATTGTGTTTTCATTTTTATTTGTTTCCATGTATATTTTGATTTCCTCTTGGATTTTTTGGTTGACCCATTATTTAGAAGAATGTTATTTAACCTCCATGTATTTGTATTGCTTCAGATTCTTTTCTTGTGGTGATGGTTAACTTCTATTTTTATATCACTGGTTGGAAAAGATGCATGGTATATCTCTGATCTTTTTTAATTTGTTGAGATTTATTTTGTGACCTATCATGTGATCTGTTCTGAAAAATGTTCCGTGTGCACTTGAGAAGAATATGTATTCTGTTTCTGCGTGGAATGTTCTGAATATATCTGTTAGATCTATTTGGTGATGTATTATGTTTTCTTTGTGTCTTATTGTAATCTTTATTTTAAAGTCTATTTAGTGTGATAGAAGTATTGCTACCCTCACATTCTTTTCCTTCTATTTGTATGATAATTTTTTTTCTATCTCTGCCCTTTTGATCTACATGTGTCTGTAGGTCTGAAATGAGTCACCAGTAGGCAGCATATAGAGTGGTCTTGCTTTTTTCATTCATTTTGTCACCCTATTTTTTTATTGGAGCATTTAGTCCATTTACATTCAAAGTGATTATTGATAGGTATGTACTGATTGCCATCTTGTTACTTGTGGTTACCATTAGGCTTATATGTAATATCCTCTGCATATAGCAGTCTCTATTAAGTTGATGGTTACTTACGTTTGACCCTATTCTGGGGTGCCTGGATGGCACAGTCTATTGAGTGTCCAACTCTTGGTTTTGGCTCAGGTTGTGATCTCAGGCATGAAATTAAGCCCTGGTTGGGCTCCTACTCAACACAGAGTCTTCCCATCCACCCCACACTCATGTTCTCTCTCTCTCTCTCTAAGAAATATTTTTTATAAAAAATTTGAACCTATCCTAAAGCACTAAATTTTTATTCCTTCCCCTCATCCACCCATGTTTTAGGTATATGGTATTATACTGTATATCCTTTTTAAAAGTCTATATTTTTTGTAAGAGAATCTCTTAGGTGATTTTTGTGAATATACTTAATTTTACTGCTTTGTGCTTCTTAATTTTCTTACTCCTTTCTACTCAGAGTTCTCTTGATCATTTCTTATAGGATTGGTTTAGTGGTCATGAATTCCTTTAACTTTTGTTTGGGAAACTTTTTAATCTCTCCCTCTATTCTGAATGAGAACCTTGCTGGATATAGTATTCCTAGATGCGGGTTTGTTTTGTTTTGTTTTTCAGCTTTATGAATATATTGTGCCATTTTCTTGTGGCCTGCAAAGTTTCTATTGAGAAATTAGCTGATTGCCTTATGAGGTTTCCCTTGTGTGTAACTGTTTTCTTTTCTCTTGCTGCTTTAAAAATTCTTGTTTTATCATTACTTTGCCATTTTAACTACTGTATCTTGATGTGGACTTCCTTGGGTTGATTTTGTTGGGGGCTCTGTGTGCTTCGTGGATCTGGATATCTGTTTCCTTCCCCAGATTAGGGAAATTTACAGCTGCTATATCCTCAAATACATTTTTTTTAATCCCTTTTCTCTCTCCTTCTGGGAATTCCTATAATGCAATGTTATTACATTTAATGATGTCACTGAGTTGCTTTAATATATTATAATTTTTATTAATATTTTTTTCTTACTTCTGTTTAGCATGATTGCTTACTCTGTCCTCCAGGTTGCTCATCCATTTATGCTTGCTTTAGTCTACTATTTATTCCCTCTAATTATATCATTTAATTATATCTCTGGTTCTTTTTATGTTTTCTGTCTCTTTTTGAGGTTCTCACTGAAGTCCTCCACTCTTAAGTCCAGTGTCTATATGACCATTATTTTATATTGTTTATCAGACATATTATTTCTGTTTCATTTAGCTCTCTTGCTGTGATTTTGTCCTGTTCTTTCATCTGGAGTGTAGTATCCTGTTTCCTCATTTTGTCTTACACTGTGTCTCTTTCTTGAAAGTAGTCACCTCATGAAGAAGAGGTCTGGTAGTGCAATGTCCCTGGTTCACCAGAACCTGGCACATCAGTGGTGTTTTCTGTGTGTACCCTACTATTGTGCCTGAGTCATGTTTGCCTTCAGTCTAGTTAACTGAAATCGTTCTGTTTGCCTGTTGCAGGCAGGGTTTGGCCCTTGTGTTGTTAATGGGACAGTCTTGGGTTGCTCTGGGCTTAAACTAAGTCAGACCAGATCTTTGCCAGGCCTGTGGTACACTGAACTGCAGGGCACTCTTCCTGTTTTGTCCCCTGAAAAGATTTCACTGGTGTGTAGGGCCTGAAATAAGACAAGATGTCTTCCCTCAGCCCACTGCTGGGACTGCAGTTAAACTGGTGTGTGTGGTTATCTTCCCCTTTCCCTGTGGCCAGAGTTATGTTAGAGTAGGGCTGGACCCTCTTGGTGTTGTCTGCACAATGCCACCCTTGTAGTATTACTTTGGATGGACTCTTGCTGAGAGCAGATTGGGAGGGGGTCAGGTCTGCAGGAGAACACAGGAATGGGGCATGCAGTGTTAGCAAGATTTGCACTAGTGTACATTGGGAGAGGGTACCCATAGCTGTTTTGAATATATTCCTGCTAAGTTCACAGAAGAGTGCAGGAGTGTGCATACATTGTTAGCAAGGTTTCTGCAGATCTGCCATGGGAGGATACCTGGCACTGATTTGGAGAGCTATTGAGGTTGGGTTGAAGGGGGCTAGTCCACAGAAGAGCAGGAGGGTGGGGTGCATTGCTAGCAAGCTAGGTGAGGAGTGGTCACTCTGTGCTGATGCTGTGTCTCCATTCTTCCTACTGTTTTTGATGTGTCCTCTCCTCTAGTTTAGCTGTGGAGAGTCTGTTCTGTCAGTCTATGGGTTGTTTGTTGTTATTTATACTGATATGAGTGTTATCTAGTTGTATCTGTGGGAGGCATGAGTTTAGGATCCTTGAATTCTACCATCTTCCCTGGACTTCAGTAAAATGAATTAAGTCTAAGTTCCTAGAAGCCAAATTTAATTGGACTGCTTTGTTGGAAGCTGCTAAAATGTCATTATTGTGTATTATAAATATGCTATAATGTCTCTGTAAGTAATCAGAAATGTTTCCATTTATTAGTATGCTACATAGTTTAATGAGTTGCTATCTGAATTAAGATCAAGTTAATCACATATAGGCCTAAATAATCACTCAGCAGTTTTTGGTTGTTCATTTTCTGCTTTGAAAGTATACATAAATTACAAAGGATATTTCCAAACTTATACATAGCAAGTAGATATATACAAGTAAAAGCTTTCTATGTGAATCATAATGAAGCTGGTAATGAGTTCTTTACTTTTTTGTATACATTTGTGTATGTATTGCTTTTTTGATATACAAAGATATTTAAAAAATGAAAGTTAATACAGAAAACAAACTAGGATAACAGCCATTAAATGGTAGGGAATAAAGGGGAAATATGTATATTTGTGAACAGTTACTTCTATCTACAAATTATTAATTTACTAGAGAAAAGTTAGTCTTACACTTTGTCATACATTTCTTGTGAAATATTAATAGCATTGTTAAACATTTCAGATTCTTAAAGCATAAAGCACAATACTTCTTTGAAGCTCACCTATATTATATACTTTAGCTGCCATTATGTACTTTCAACAGATTTTTGCAAGATATGGAACTTATATGAGACAAAAATTAAACTACTAGACTCTTTTGTAATAGATTTTTTTTTAATTTTATTTATTTATTTGACAGAGAGAAATCACAAGTAGATGGAGAGGCAGGCAGAGAGAGAGAGAGAGGGAAGCAGGCTCCCTGCCGAGCAGAGAGCCCGACGCGGGACTCGATCTCAGGACCCTGAGATCATAACCCGAGCTGAAGGCAGCGGCTTAACCCACTGAGCCACCCAGGCGCCCCTCTTTTGTAATAAATTTTTAAAGGCATACTTCCCTTTCCATTTTCATTCCTAAGTTTATAAATTGCTAAAGATAAATCAGAACAAAAAAAAATCTTAAAAGATAGGTTAAATTTAAGTGAGTTGATATCAAATCATTATTAAGAAATAAACCCAGTGGGGGGCACCTGGGTGGCTCAGTCGGCTAAAGCCTCTGCCTTCAGCTCAGGTCACTATCCCAGGGTCCTGGGATCGAGCCCTGCATCGGACTCTCTGCTCAGCGGGGATCCTGCTTCCCTCTCTCTCTGCCTCCCTCTCTGCCTGCTTATGATCTCTGTCCATCAAATAAATAAATAAAGTCTTAAAAAAAAATCCAGTGATCTGTAGAATGAAAGGCCCAAGCATCTGAAATATTGCATAAGCAGAAAAAATCAAAGAGTACAGTGGATTGCCACATTTATATAATTGCATTAAATAAGATAATAATAAAATATTCATGCACATCTGCTCTCAAGAGTAGCTATAATTGCCATACAACTGGTTTGTCATAAAGTCAACACATAAACCTAATTTTTAAAACTGATGATTATCACATTTCACTACACTGTCTTCATAATTTCCAATACTTACTAAAGAGCTGAAGCATGTAAATCTTTCATATGAAGTACTAGCCTAGGACATTCAAGAAAAAGCTAAATGTTATATATCCTCTGCAATCTCTTTTTAGGAAAACTGAAACAGGTGGACAAAGGACATAATTTAGCATATAATTGATATGAAGAAATCTGTCTCATTTTTTATTACAGAAGACAATTCCAAAAATATTTTTAATAGTTTATTCTTTGATGTGCCAGATGCTGTGCTGAGTAGGACAGAACCACAGATGAACAACAAAGATCTAGTCTCTACTGGCCGTCACATTCCTTTAGAATCTATAGAGTTACGGAATTAAGAGATCTGGAGGTAATGGGTCCTATTATTGCTTCAATAAAACATACCCCAGATGATCAGTTTACTGTTCTAAGTGCATCGCAGCCTAGTCATCCTTTCATTGTTCATCCCTGACCCGATTCTGGTTTCTGTCCCAGGTTCAATCTTGGATTTTGCTTAGGCTTTTAAGTTTAATAGTATGCATTGCATATAACATGGTATGTATAAACATGGGGGTAATTTTTCAGTGTTCTATCAGTTTGATATTTAAAAAAAAATTAATTCTACTTGAAGAATCAAAGGTTACTTCACTAGGGTCTGGCCAATGTAATTTCATTACGTAGCATAACTACTCTCCCCCAAGGATCATAGCTTTAAAAGCTCCCACCTCAGAAGACTAAGAAGCAGCTCCTGTTTAAATACTCTTGAGAGTGAAAGGAAGTTTACTGCCCTCACTTCAAAGCGTCATTATCACCAAGTACTGAACAGAGTCCTGCAAAATTACGTGCTGAGTAGGTAGCAAAACAACCACAGCAAAGCATTCAGTGGAAGCCACAGCACGTTTGTGAAACTTCTAGATAAATACCTTATTTCTTTGAAAGCATAGCAGTTATACCACTACTGTGACAAATTTATCTTTTCACTTGTCTTCTGTTCAGAAGTATATTTAGTGACTGTTTACTATTGGGTTCTCCACACACATCTGCCTCTCCTTATCTCCTTTGTAATGTTCATGAATATAAGTTTGGTTTACTAGGAAATACAGTGAGACCCCCCCAGAAAGAAGTTGTAATTAAGTCTGTAATCATGCATCATGAGCTGCTGAACTTACCAGTTGAATGTTAGAAATAACTTGGATAGCATAAAAATTTTGAATATAGTTCTTTTTTTTTTAAAAGATTTTATTTATTTATTTTTCAGAGCGAGAGAGAACGCACAAGCAAGGGGAACAGCAGGCAGAGGGAGAAGCAGGCTCCTTGCTGAGCAGGGAGCCCAATGCAGGACTCGATTCCAGGACCCTGGGATCATGACCTGAGCCGAAGGCAGATGCTTAACTGACTGAGCCACCCAGGCGTCCCTTGAATATAGTTCTTGTATTTATGATTGCAACTAAACAAATGCATGTTTTTTTAAGTTTGGCATTGTGCCAGAAATTTAAATCACATGTATATAATCATCATGCCATCATGGAAATCCTAAGACTTACCGTACTTTCGGGGAAGGTGCCGATGGCTCATCAGTCCATATCGTAGAAGTATTCATTAGTGGCTTGTAGTCATGCTGTACTGCTCTCTTGTAAAGAGCTGAGGAATTGGGGGAGAGCGGGTGGGATAACTTATTCTCTTAAAAAAAAGCAAGTCATGGAAAAGCAATATGGACACAATCTAAAATCAGCACTAGAAAAATAAATAAGTTTTTCTCTACATTTTATGAAGTGTTATAAGGCTAACAGTGTTAAAATGAAGCCTCTAAAGACAAAAATAAATATCTAAAGTTGTAACAGATTAAAGTAACTCAAAACTGAAAAAATACCATTGCTAAGAGAGTAACTTCTTTTTTCTTATTTTAAAAAAATGGGTCCAAGCACTGCACTAGCCACCATTCAGACATAGCACAGTTAATAAAATAATATTTCTTGGGGCGCCTGGGTGGCTCAGTGGATTAGCCTGCTGCCTTCGGCTCAGGTCATGATCTCAGGGTCCTGGGATCGAGTCCCACATTGGGCTCTCTGTTCGGCGGGGAGCCTGCTTCCCTCTCTCTCGCTCTCTCTCTGCCAGCCTCTCTACCTACCTGTGATGTCTCTCTGTCAAATAAATAAATAAAATCTTAAAAAAAAATAATGTTTCTTTTCAGACATTCTGTTTAAGGGTAGCATTTTCTGTGAACTTGGCTTATTCACTTCAGATTTTTAAAAATTCAATATTAATTGAGACCTTGTCCTTGGTGATAAAGAGAGACTGACTAAATTACAGCTCCTGTCATCTGGAGGAAATGTTTTTTTGATGTCTGTCATGCTTTTATAAACCTCTATGTATTTCCTTTGTTAGACAGTTATAATGAAGTATTAATTTGTATATCTTTTTTGTTATATTTTCTTTGGGACAGGGTAGCATTGGTTGAATGAATAAAATTTAATGTGGGAAAATCACAGTAAGAATAGCCCAGTTTAGGTAGAGACTTCCAGAATATGCAAGAGAACAGAAAAAGGAAGGGCTCATGTGGGATGAGGTAGGGTGGGTAGAGAAGCATTGTGATCAAGTTTGAAGATTTTGTTTAATACCAGAGTTTTCCAGGAAAGATGAACACCAATTAATTGTGTATGAGGACTGAGTGTAAGGAGGTGAATGAAGGGGAGAATAATTCTGGATATGTTGCCTAGGGACAAATTATGAAGGGATTTTTGTATACCTTGATTAAAAGTTTGGGCTTCATTTTAAAAAATAGTAAAGAATTGTTGGGGCGCCTGGGTGACTCAGTGGGTTAAGCCTCTGCCTTCAACTCAGGTCATGATCTCAGGGTCCTGGGATCGAGCCCCACATCGGGCTCTCTGCTCTGCAGGGAGCCTGCTTCCTCCTCTCTCTCTGCCTGCTTCTCTACCTACTTATGATCTCTCTGTTAAATAAATAAAATCTTTAAAAAATAAATGAATAAATAAATAAATAAATAAATAAATAAAGGCATATTGGGAAATTAGTATAGCATTTAGGAATGCTAACATTGCTGCAGTACTGAGACTGGACAGAAAATATTAATTGTTTAGAAAGCTATTTCAATTCTCAGGCCAGAGATTTTGAAGGTCTGCATTTAAGACCACAGACCAGACCAGAGACCGTGTATTTGTGAATTCATCTAGGTTTAGAAATTAGCTGGGGAGTTATGACAAATAAATGTTGGAACTAATTTCAGGTAGTAAGGTTGTGAAATTTATGACCTTAGGATAATGCACAGAGGACATGAGTTGAAGAGGAAACTTACAGGAAAAGTTTATAAGATAATGGCTAATAACAGCGGAATAATTAGATAAAGCGATATTTTGTATCTTGATCTTCTGAGAAGGTTGCAAAAAGTTATTTTTGAATCTTAAATGTAATTGGTCCCATGCAGAATGTCATATAATGTTAACAGTTTCTTTTCCTTTGCTATAGAAGGCCACATATCACAAAGTTAATGTGTGATCAATTTGTACTATAGCAAGCTTTTTAAAATTTTAAGTCAATAAGATCTCTTTTGGATAAGATGATATTTCGACCTGCTGGTCATTCCATATTTTGGGGCCATTATGTACTACTTGTGTATTTGCAAAATGTTGTAAAAACCACTGAGCTCCTGGGGGAAGTTGCCTCAATATCTGAAGAATATCTTTTATTTAAATAAACCTGGATATTTGTTTAGTTCTCTCAAAACAATTTTTAAATGTAATTAAATAGAAATGAGCCTGGCTGTAGTAGCTTGGGCAGAGACTGAAAAACACGAGGGAAAGTCACAAATATAAAGCAATGCATAATAAAAACTTAATTTTGAAAACTAAACAGGACAAGGAGATTGACTCAATCTACTGAACTCATATTCTGCCAATAGAAACATTTACCAAACATACAAGAATTAGAAACTCTATTTCTTTCTTTCTCTCTCTTCCTGTCCCAACCCCACCTTTCTGTCTGTCTGTCTGTCTGTCTGTCTCTCTCACAGGCACACGCACACAGAAAAGGTCGAATGGAGTGGACTGACTGAGGGGTACTGTAGGCAGAAATTAGTAATCTGAGATTAGATGCAGTATTGCACATTTGGGTAACTGCAAGTCAATTTTAAATTGTTAAAGTGTGGGATGAAGACAAAAGGGGACTCATTAGCCGTATTAAGGAATTTGGCCAAAGAGAAATAGTTTAGAAAAAATAAACAATCATTGTGGAGTTTTAATCAGAGGATGGTATAATCATATTCATGCTTTCAAAGGATAATTGGGGACTGTGTATTCTGCAGTGGGTATTTCTAGAGGTAGAAAGATCTGGTGGGAATCCAAATCCAGAAAGAAAGGACACTGAATCTGAACTGAATGACACTTCTGATGGATAAAATTGGATTGTTTCAAAGTTAATTGGATGTTGTAAACGAGGGAAATCATATGTGCCAGACACCCTGTACAGGCAATTCTCATTATTTAATGTAAGATAATGCAAAAGATAAAGGAATTTAGAGATAGCATTACAGTAGCAAATTACAGTTTAGGAAGCATTAATTGTTCAGAGCTCTGTTGTACTTCCAAGTGGAAATGTCTGGAGTTAGCCTCATATGAGCTCAAGTTCCATATTTAGTCTCAATAATAAATACTTTCATAGACTCCATATTTATTAGGCTTAATTTTGTGTGTGAATACTTTTTTTAACCATAGTTTTCCTAAATTACCTTCAAATATTTGAGTCATTTATAACATTGGAAACCTCTTAGAATTGTTATTTACAGTAGTTAAATATGATTAGTAAGAAGAAAGAAGCAACAGTTCTAGAATCTTTTTCGTACTTCTCAGTTTGCACTGAAAGCTTTATTTTGTCCTACTTTTTCTTAGTGGTACTGTTGTTTCTTGTGTATCTTTCAGTTTTCAGCCTAAGTATCCTTGATGATATTTTTGGATGCGAAATAGATTTTTGTCTATCATCAAAATATATAATTTCTGCAAAGTGAGGAGCTCTGTTCTCATTATTTAGTGACCCTGAATTAATACATTTCCATTTCTATAATAGTTATAACAACTTTTACATCTTTTAATAATATTGATGGTATGTATAAAATAAATAATTATAAATATATAATATATAAATATATATAACTATAAATAAAAACTGTTTCAGAATTTGAAAGTAAAATGCTCAATTTCTTATGGAATAAAGTCTAAAAAATCAACTTATTCTGAAGATATCTAAAAATAATAATTTTGGAATTTTCATAATGAAAATAATTGCTTATACTCACTTCATATATAAATATACTTTAAAGTATCACATAAAATAATATCAATACATTATAAATAGCTCATTGCACTTATAGACAATCAAGAAATGCAAATGCTGTTTTAATACTGAAACATTTAGGAAATAAATATGAGAGTGAGGTGGATAATTTTTTTTTAGAGATTCATGTATACCTAGACCCTTAGTTGTCTCAGTCATCCCCTTTCCCGGGGACAAAGAGAGGATATCAACCTGATGTGGATCAAAGAATAGCAAAATGACATTTTATTTTTAGCTGGGGATATAACTGAGTAGTTGGGACCCCTGGTGCTTCCTTAACTAACGATGTAAATGGCAAACTGATGATGGCTCTTGGCAGGAAACCTCAGATCCTCACCTCAAGGCTATTTTGACAGGGCTTTGTGTCCTCACCAGGAGGCAGCTGGCTTCACCAGAGTGAGTGACCCAAGAGAGCAAGGTATAGACTGCAGTGTCTTTTATGATGTATATTTGAATGTCCCAATTTGTTGTTTGCATGATACTTTATTCAATATATTATCCCTATTCGGGTTGGAAGGAAACAACACAACAAGATGAACACCAAGAAGTATGAATTTTGGCTGCCATCTTAAAGACTGGCTACCAAAGATTCTAAATTAGGTACTTTGGAACCAATGTGTTGGTTGTGTTTTGTTTTGTTTCGCATATCTCTAATTTTTATGTGTAACTTTATACAACATCTGTTCATTCTCTAAGAGAGGAGGACTTACATAATTCTTTGGGATATTTTCTACTTCACTTTCAATTCTTAGCAGATGAATAACATTTAATAGTTTAATGGGATTCTTAATTCCTGTTATCTTAAACTGTTAGAAAATGTACTAACTCCTTTGTTTTTTTCTTTATTGTTCTCTTGATTACCATCTAAAATAAGAGTAACAGTTCTACATTATACTCCACTTTTAGTTCTGTGTCTTCTCTTACCTTTGCATTTTAAAGATTGATGTCATTTACCTTCTAATCTAAAAATCAGACGCCAAGATGTATATGCTCTGTTCTTAGGCTAATTCAATTTTTTTAAAACAACACATAGCATTTACATCATTATGGTCATGGAAAAATTAAGCCAGTAATACGTATTTTTTATATGGTCAGTGCCTCTAATCAAATACTGCTGTAAGTGGGATTAGTGTAGAATTAATTTTAAATAGATTCACTTTTCTTGGCATTCAATCGGTTGCTAAGACAGGGAACATTTTAATGTGCTTTTTCTTTGGCCTATAATTCTTTTGTAAATTCCCCTTCTGCTCTGAGTTTCCTTTCTTCTTTATTAAGTAATAAGCCTTTATATCCTGAAGTTATGGGATCTATGAAACTCTACTTTTTTTATCCCGATTACCTATACGACCCACCCTCCTCACATCCTCCATTTCTAGTTCTTACCTAGACTGCCATCCCTCTAAACCTTCTGCAGAATGGCTAGCCGAGGATATCTTGTCTTTCCTTTCCTGAGCCAGATTCTGTATTTCTACCCTTCTTAGTTTCTTTATTGACACATTTTTAGAAAATTACGCCTCAAATAATTCCTAAAAAGTGTATAGGGCTGTCTAAAAATGTGTTGCTTTTATGATGTCCCTATATCAATAATAATTTCATAGTTTTATATCATTTTCTTCAAAATATTGAAGGATGTGGAAGGATTACTGTAGTCTATGTTCATTGTTGCTGATAACAAGTAAGAACAGTCTGATTATAATTTACTTTTAATTATTTTTGATCATTTAAGTAATTTAAGATAATTTTATACTTAAATTCATTGAATTATTTAATACTTTAGCTATCTTAATTAAAATAAATGAAAATCAGAGTTGCTTAACATTCTCATTCATACATGATATTTTCAGACTTTTTCATTTTCTTGGGTTTAAACACTCCTTATAATAGCTTAATATTAAAAGCTATCTCACTGTGTTTTTTTTTAAATATTTTATTTATTTATTTGACAGAGAGAGACCACAAGTAGGCAGAGAGGCAGGCAGAGAGAGAGAAGGAAGCAGGCTCCCTGCTGAGCAGAGAGCCTGATGCGGGACTCGATCCCAGGACCCTGAGATCATGACCTGAGCCGAAGGCAGCGGCCTAGCCCACTGAGACACCCAGGCGCCCCCTCACTGTGGTTTTAACTTCATTTACCCAACATATATTTATTATTCATTTATGATTTGTTTCTTTTTCCTAGACATATCTCTTGTCTTCTTTTAACACTATATAGAGCTTGAAGTCCGGGATTGTGATGCCACCAACGTTGGCTTTCTTTTTCAATATCCCTTTAGCTATTCGAGGTCTTTTCTGGTTCCATATAAATTTTAGAATTATTTGTTCCATTTCTTTGAAAAAAATGGATGGTACTTTGATAGGAATTGCATTAAATGTGTAGATTGCTTTAGGTAGCATAGACATTTTCACAATATTTATTCTTCCAATCCAGGAGCATGGAACATTTTTCCATTTCTTTGTGTCTTCCTCAATTTCTTTCATGAGTACTTTATAGTTTTCTGAGTATAGATTCTGTGTCTCTTTGGTTAGTTTTATTCCTAGGTATCTTATGGTTTTGGGTGCAATTGTAAATGGGATTGACTCCTTAATTTCCCTTTATTCTGTCTTGCTGTTGGTGTAGAGAAATGCAACTGATTTCTGTGCATTGATTTTATATCCTGACACTTTACTGAATTCCTGTATAAGTTCTAGCAGTTTTGGAGTGGAGTCTTTTGGGTTTTCCACATATAGTATCATATCATCTGTGAAGAGTGATAATTTGACTTCTTCTTTGCCGATTTGAATGCCTTTAATTTCCTTTTGTTGTCTGATTGCTGAGGCTAGGACCTCTAGTACTATGTTGAATAGCAGTGGTGATAATGGACATCCCTGCCGTGTTCCTGACCTTAGCGGAAAAGCTTTCAGTTTTCTCCATTGAGAATGATATTTGCGGTGGGTTTTTCATAGATGGCTTTGATGATATTGAGGTATGTGCCGTCTATCCCTACACTTTGAAGAGTTTTGATCAGGAAGGGATGCTGTACTTTGTCAAATGCTTTTTCAGCATCTATTGAGAGTATCATATGGTTTTTGTTCTTACTTTTATTGATGTGTTGTATGACATTGACTGATTTGCGGATGTTGAACCAACCTTGCAGCCCTGGAATAAATCCCACTTGGTCGTGGTGAATAATCTTTTTAATGTACAGTTGAATCCTATTGGCTAGTATTTTGTTGAGTATTTTCGCATCTGTGTTCATCAAGGATATTGGTCTATAGCTCTCTTTTTTGGTGGGATCCTTGTCTGGTTTTGGGATCAAGGTGATGCTGGCCTCATAAAATGAGTTTGGAAGTTTTCCTTCCATTTCTATTTTTTGGAACAGTTTTAGGAGAATAGGAATTAGTTCTTCTTTAAATGTTTGGTAGAATTCCCCCAGGAAGCCGTCTGGCCCTGGGCTTTTGTTTGTTTGGAGATTTTTAATGACTGTTTCAATCTCCTTACTGGTTATGGGTCTGTTCAGGCTTTCTATTTTTTCCTGGTTCAGTTGTGGTAGTTTATATGTTTCTAGGAATGCATCCATTTCTTCCAGATTGTCAAATTTATTGCCGTAGAGTTGCTCATAGTATGTTCTTATAATAGTTTGTATTTCTTTGGTGTTAGTTGTGATCTCTCCTCTTTCATTCATGATTTTATTTATTTGGGTCCTTTTCTCTTTTCTTTTTGATAAGTCGGGCCAGAGGTTTATCAATTTTATTAATTCTTTCAAAGAACCAGCTTCTAGTTTCGTTGATTTGTTCTATTGTTTTTTTGGTTTCTATTTCATTGATTTCTGCTCTGATCTTTATGATTTCTCTTCTCCTGCTAGGCTTAGGGTTTCTTTCTTGTTCTTTCTCCAGCTCCTTTAGGTGTAGGGTTAGATTGTGTACCTGAGACCTTTCTTGCTCTTGAGAAAGGCTTGTACCGCTATATATTTTCCTCTCAGGACTGCCTTTGTTGTGTCCCACAGATTTTGAACCGTTGTATTTTCATTATCATTTGTTTCCATGATTTTTTCAATTCTTCTTTAATTTCCCGGTTGACCCATTCATTCTTTAGAAGGATGCTGTTTAGTCTCCATGTATTTTGGTTCTTTTCAAACTTCCTTTTGTGGTTGAGTTCTAGCTTTAGAGCATTGTGGTCTGAAAATAGGCAGGGAATGATCCCAATCTTTTGATACTGGTTGAGTCCTGATTTAGGACCGAGGATGTGATCTATTCTGGAGAATGTTCCATGTGCACTAGAGAAGAATGTATATTCTGTTGCTTTGGGATGAAATGTTCTGAATATATCTGTGATGTCCATCTGGTCCAGTGTGTCGTTTAAGGCCTTTATTTCCTTGCTGATCTTTTGCTTGGATGATCTGTCCATTTCAGTGAGGGGAGTGTTAAAGTCCCCTACTATTATTGTATTATTTTTGATGTGTTTCTTTGATTTTGTTATTAATTGGTTTATATAGTTGGCTGCTCCCACGTTGGGGGCATAGATATTTAAAATTGTTAAATCTTCTTGTTGGACAGACCCTTTGAGTATGATATAGTGTCCTTCCTCATCTCTTATTATAGTCTTTGGCTTAAAATCGAATTGATCTGATATAAGGATTGCCACTCCTGCTTTCTTCTGATGTCCATTAGCATGGTAAATTCTTTTCCACCCCCTCACTTTAAATCTGGAAGTGTCTTTGGGCTTAAAATGAGTTTCTTGGAGGCAACATATAGACGGATTTTGTTTTTTTATCCATTCTGATACCCTGTGTCTTTTGACAGGGGCATTTAGCCCATTAACATTCAAGGTAACTATTGAGAGATATTAATTTAGTGCCATTGTTTTGCCTGTAAGGTGACTGTTACTGTATATGGTCTCTGTTCCTTTCAAGAAAGCATGGTACTGGAACAAAAACAGACCCATAGATCAATGGAACAGAATAGAGAGCCCAGAAATAGACTCTCAACTCTATGGTCAACTAATCTTCGACAAAGCAGGAAAGAATGTCCAATGGAAAAAAGACAGCCTCTTCAATAAATGGTGCTGGGAAAATTGGACAGCCACATGCAGAAAAATGAAATTGGACCATTTCCTTACACCACACACGAAAATAGACTCAAAATGGATGAAGGACCTCAATGTGTGAAAGGAATCCTTCAGAATCCTTGAGGAGAACACAGGCAGCAACCTCTTCGACCTCAGCCGCAGCAACATCTTCCTAGGAACAATGCAAAAGGCAAGGGAAGCAAGGGCAAAAATGAACTATTGGGATTTCATTAAGATCAAAAGCTTTTGCACAGCAAAGGAAACAGTTAACAAAATCAAAAGACAACTGACAGAATGGGAGAAGATATTTGCAAACAACATATCAGATAAAGGACTAGTGTCCAGAATCTATAAAGAACTTAGCAAACTCAACACCCAAAGAACAAATAATCCAATCAAGAAATGGGCAGAGGTCATGAACAGACATTTCTGCAAAGAAGACATCCAGATGGCCAACAGACACATGAAAAAGTGCTCCATATCACTCGGCATGAGGGAAATACAAATCAAAACCACAATGCGATATCACCTCACACCAGTCAGAATGGCTAAAATCAACAAGTCAGGAAATGACAGATGCTGGCGAGGATGCGGAGAAAGGGGAACCCTCCTACACTGTTGGTGGGAATGCAAGCTGGTGCAACCTCTCTGGAAAACAGCATGGAGGTTCCTCAAAATATTGAAAATAGAACTGCCCTATGACCCAGCAATTGCACTATTGGGTATTTACCCTAAAGATACAAACGTAGTGATCCAAAGGGGCACGTGTACTCGAATGTTTATAGCAGCAATGTCCACAATAGCCAAACTATGGAAAGAACCTAGATGTCCATCAACAGATGAATGGATCAAGAAGATGTGGTATATATACACAATGGAATACTATGCAGCCATCAAAAGAAATGAAATCTTGTCATTTGCGACAACATGGATGGAACTAGAGCGTATCATGCTTAGCGAAATAAGTCAGGCGGAGAAAGACAACTATCATATGATCTCCCTGATATGAGGAAGTGGTGTTGCAACATGGGGGCTTAAGTGGGTAGAAGAAGAATAAATGAAAGAAGATGGGATTGGGAGGGAGACAAACCATAAGTGACTCTTAATCTCACAAAACAAACTGAGTGTTGCTGGGGGGAGGGGGTTTGGGAGAAGGGGGTGGTATTATGGACATTGGGGAGGGTATGTGCTTTGGTGAGTGCTGTGAAGTGTGTAAACCTGGTGATTCACAGACCTGTACCCCTGGGGATAAAAATATATGTTTATAAAAAATAAAAAATTATATTAAAAAAAAAAGAATCCTTTATAAAAGCACAGCCAATCATACCATGGTTTCCATCTCTTAAAATCCATAATGCTTCAGGGTGCCTGGGTGGCTCAGTTGGTTAAGTGTCTGACTTTTGATTTTGGCTCAGGTCAGAATCTTTGGGTTTTGAGATTGAACCCAATGTCAGCCTCCTTGCTCAGCATGGAGTCTACTTGATATTCTCTCTCTCGCTCTCCCTCTGCCCCTCTCCACAGGCTCTCTCTCTCTTTCTCAAATAAATAAATAAATCTTTAAAAAATAAAAAAATAAACACTATATAATAAGCATTTTTTCCCATTTAGTGGTAGATGTTTTTTATATATTTTAGATATTTTTCTGTATGTGTTCCAAGTAGTTTATTCACATGTTCATAGGTTATTTTTTATTTTTCTTATGATGCTTTTTAATGTAAGAGATTTTTATAATCTGTACAGTTGGTACTAGTATATATGCTTAAATTTTAGGTAATTGGGCATAAAATTAAGCTCTGGAGTTGAGATAATCCCACCCTTTTCTTTTCCCTGAGTAGCCACTCTATCATGTATACCAATCATTTCTAATAATAAGGAATTAGTATAATGATGGAGAATATATAGTAATGGACGTATTTTCCATTAGGACATTGTTAAGAGGACACTTGGGTGGCTCAGTCGGTTTAGCGTTTGCCTTCAGCTCAGGTCATGAACCCAGGGTCATGGGATGGAGTCCCACATCTGGCTCCCTGCTCAGCAGGGAGCCTGTTTCTGCATCTTCCTCTGCCTCTCTCTCTTTCATGCATACATAAATAAAATCTTTTTTAAAAACCCAAAAATCAAAAAAAGAACATTATCAAGATGGCAGAAGAGGAGTATATTTGGTGCCTTTAAAAAGGTAATAAATACAGACTTCTAAAAATATTTATGGCCAAAATGCATTATAATGGTATTGGAAGTGACTACACAAAACATCATATTTTGTTTGCACAATTCAGTTGGGTCAGAAATTAACATAACTTTACAATCACCTAAAATCTTCCAGAAGCAATACAAATATCAAGTCTTAGCCATTGTGTGGGAAGGCAGATGTTGATAAAGGGGAAGAAAAGACTTTTTATGAAATACTACAAGTTAATGTTTAAGGCTTGGTATATTTACATTGATCACTGTTATTTGGGAAAGTCTTTTCCTCCATACATAACAGTTTTTTATTAAAATAAAGTACTTTCCAGGTGAAAGTACATTCCCCGTACCTCAGTACTTTATATTCCCTGAGTCCTAGTCTTTAGAAATTTCATGACATTTAGTGAAACTTATTTGTATCTAGTGAAAATGTAACTGTCTACTTGAAAAACAAAACCAGTTTCATTCCTGGTCTTCTATAAAAACATGTATATAATTGATGCTAGATCATTTTTAAAAAATGCTTTACATGTGATCTAATTAATGTCATTCATTAAAGTAATGAAGGGGTTTGAAAAAGAATATCCATCTACAAACTCATCATGGGTTTTGTTACAATATAGCTTAACTGAATTATTTATAGTAGAATTGGGTTTTTTTTTTTGTCCATTGTTTATGCTATTGCCAACTTGTTGGTTTTATTATTTCTGTTCATCATTCTACCATGAGCAGCGAGTTTCTCAGCACATTTTTTTCTCTTTTTCATGAAACTTACAGTAATATGGTCTCTGAATCACATGGGATGTCCATAGCAGGGCTCTGCCACTCTCCAGAGGATCTGTCCTTCTGCATGGTCTTCGTGCCTGTGTCTTCACAACACAAGACCTTCCTGTACCACATGACATGGGAATGGTAGACCCTGAGCATCAGAGGACATTCACAGCCCCATGGAAGTGACATATGACACTTTTGATAGAGTTTTTCTGGATGAAGGCAAGTACTTATACCTGCTGAACTGCAAAGGTGTTAAGTACAGTTTTCTGAGTTCAGGAAAATGTCTTAAACACATGGCATTATCTCTGCCAAAGCTTATTCAAAGGAAGACTGCCATGGGATATTCGAATTTACAAGGAAATGAAGTATAAATTAGAAGACTAATTAATTTAGCAAGTGAGTTCTTCCCTGTGAGCAGATTATTTACTTGTATCCCTGGTGAAACTTTTTTTTTTTTTTCATCAAGGCAAGATCTGAAATACATAAAATACATACCCACACATGCAGACACTCTCCTTCTAGTGTCTGGTCTTGGGGAAAGATGGAGGCAAATTTCCATGAAAAACATCCAGGCAATATTGAAGGCGAACAATGATGCTATGATTCACCACCTTGTTAAGGGGTCTACTCTGCCCAGTAGTGGTAGAAACTGCCAAATTCTTGCTCTCTGGGCTCGCTTCTCAAGAACACCTTGCAAACACTTTTCTATAGAGCTTTGTCTTTTCTGTGTTTATATCAACGAATAGACTGTGGATTTCCATTCCGATGCAAGGAAGTCATCCTACTATCCCTAGTTTTGTTCTTATTTTTTATTTTTGAGCAATTCATCTTTTCATACTAATTCTGCAGATAGAATTTTGTAGATCTGATTGTTCTTTTGCTTTAGTGATGCCTAGTTCTTGTCATCTTTATTAGCCAAGGCTATGATCACCTCCACATTTGTAATCCCTTCTATTTCTACAGCCTCAGTGAGGGTTAGGAAAGGCAATTAATTGAGCAGATAATTTCCCATCTCGGCAGAGTGGAATGAAGTAACCTTGTGAAAGTTTGATATGTAATCACTGGGTTTGTGGTTTTAGAAACATGTAACATAAACCAGTTTGGGGACGCTCTTGGGTTTAAACACTCCTTATAATAGCTTAATCTAAGAATGAGTTTCTTAAATATTTTCGATGAAAAAAATATTTCTAAAATATGAAAATTGGAAGAGAAGAATGCTGGTATAATGAATAGAGACCTATGAACAGCAATAACTTAAGATTTCATTGTTTTCCGTTGCTTTTATTTTAGCACCTCATTTTAATTCAGGGAAAAGGTGAACAGACTTTCAGGCTGTTAACCTCTCGTCTTCAAGCTACTTTCTCTCTTCGAAGGAATGAACTGAAGCACACGTCCTTAGGTATTTATCACTTGATTCTGACATCTCAGCATTCATTTGATAGATTAATGGGCAAAACTGCCAGTGCTGATTTCTTTCTTCCCATGACTTTTGGCATAAGCAGATAATTTCAGAGACATTTTCTACAGCTCTTGGAATAATTTTAAGAAATTTACTGGTAAGGCAGTCGGGGGGAAGATAGCTTCTTCAAGGCTAGTTTTCATGCACCTAAAACCCTGAAAGTTTTTTGATTGTCCAGCAGACTCTCAATATTAGACTACTGTAGAAGGCTGCTGTGCTTAAGTTTCCTCCATTAATATGATTCTTTTTTTGCCATTTTAATATGCTGTGGTTGGCTAAATATAATGAATTTTTATAATTGAAGTGATTTTTGAGTTCGGATATAAAGGTGAGCTAATACAATCAACCATATCTTAAAATACAAATTTTAAAGCAAATATTAACTTCATGACATCCAAACATAGATTTTATACATTGATTTCCACGAGTATAGGATGATGACTTTTTATTTTTTTTTATTTGTTTTACAAAGAGAGAGACAGGGGTGTGAGGAGAAGGGGGAGAGGGAGAGAAAGAATGAATCTTAAACAGAATCCACATTACTTTTTCAAGCTTACAGTCCCCAGTCACTATCTCACATCTGGCAGATACAGTGTACTTGATAAATGTTTGAGGAAGGAAGGAGGGAGGGAGAAAGGAAGAAAAGATTCAGGGCAGACCCCATACTGAGGAAGAAGCCGCTTCCATTTTTTTGCTGAACTTCAAGTTTAGGAAATCATTGAAAAATTTTATAGCTCTCTAACCAGGCCGTAGCTGTTGGATAACTACTCTTGAATAAAATACAGTAGAAGCCAAAATATGAGCTGCATGTATTATTTTCTATTAATGCATAAGGAATTACCATAAACTCCACTTGAAACTGATTTATTTTGTAATCCTGTGGGTAAGAGATCTGGATGTGGGTAGACTAGATACTCTGCACAGGGTCTGACTGGGTTAAAATCAAGGAGTCAGCTGTGGTTGTGGTTCCAAGGTGGGATCAGGATCCTCTTCCAAACTCACTGGTTTATTTCCTTGAGGTCGTAGAATGGGGGTTATTGTCTGACTAGGTATAAGCCGGGCCAGCTCTCAGCTACTATAGGCTGTTCCTTGCCACGTGACCCCCTGCCATAGACTGAATTGTGTTAAATTCAGATGTTGAAGCTCTAACCTCCAGCGTGGCTGTCTTGAAGATAAGGCTTTTAGGAAGTAATTAAGATTGAATGAGGCCATAAGGGTCAGATCCTAAACTGATAGGATTGGTGGCTTTATGGAAAGAAGTGAACTGGCAAGCCAGGAGGAGGGCTCTCACCAGAACCTGACTGTGAGCTTTGATCTCAGATTTCCAGCTTCCAAAACCGTGAAAAACCTTTCTTTAAGCCACCTCATCTATGGTGTTTTGTTATGGCAACTTGAGGTAAGACACTCCCATAAGCATTTCACGGCAATGATGTTTGCTTTTTTTCCCTGGCCAGCCAAAGAACATCTCTGATGTCCTCTTCTATGAGCAAGCAAAGGAAATTAAGTGTTCATGTAGTAGGTCAAGCAGACGTGGGGTCTTAATTAACTACACCTGTAAGATCCCCTCAGAGCAACATCTAGATTGTTGCTTACTTGGATAACAGGAAGGTGTATGTATACCAGAGGCTGGGCTCTTGGGAGCTATCTTAGATGTCAGCCTGCTAGAGTACATATATTTTTCAGATTCACATTTTCTAATAGCCATATTACAAAGTAAAATGAGACAGGTAAATTCAAATTTAATAATATGTATTTTAACTGATATACCAAAATATTTCAACATAAAATAAGTATCAAATTTTTAGCAAGATAATTTATATTCTTTTTTTCTTGCAAGATGTTAGAAATCCAGTGTGTATTTTATACTTAGCAGTGCATCTCAATTCTGACTGTCCATCTTTCAAGTACTCATGACCATAAGTCAGTAGTGATGGCCTATTCAACAACATAGTTCTAGATAATTAGAGATATAATCTAGGTTAATTACAATTATAGGTTAACTACATTAAGAATTTAAGGAAGAGGGGCGCCTGGGTGGCTCAGTGGGTTAAAGCCTCTGCCTTCAGCTCAGGTCATGATCCCAGGGTCCTGGGATCAAGCACCGCATCGGGCTCTCTGCTCAGTGGGGAGCCTGCTTCCTTCTCTCTCTCTCTGCTTGCCTCTCTGCCTACTTGTGATCTCTGTCAAATAAATAAATAAAATCTTAAAAAAAAAAAAAAAGAATTTAAGGAAGAAAGAATGGCATCCCAACATCTTCTGCGCCTGGGAGTTTACATTGAAAGTAAACTCTAGGAGGGGGGCGCTCCTGGGTGGCTCAGTGGGTTAAAGCCTCTGCCTTTGACTCAGGTCATGGTCCCAGGCATCGGGCTCTCTGCTCAGCAGGGAGCCTGCTTCCTCCTCTCTTTCTACCTGCCTCTCTGCCTACTTAGGATCTTTATCAAATAAATAAAATCTTAAAAAAAAAGAAAAGTAAACTCCAGGGGTAAGTGCAACCATCAACTTTATTGAATATGCTTTTCTTTTTTAAAAAAAATATTTTTAAAACATTTTATCTATTTGAGAGAGATAGGGAGAGGGAAAGAGCACGAGAAGGAAGGAGAGTCAGAAGCAGACTCCCCACTGAGCAGGCAGCCCGATGAAGGGCTCGATCCCAGGACCCTGGGATCATGACCTGAGCCAAAGGCAGATGCTTGACTGAGCCACCCAGGTGCCCTGGATATACTTTTCTTTCAGCTTGAATTTAGGCTAAATAACAAAGTAAACTGAAATTAATTTAAAAAGAAAAAATGTAGTTCACAAAGTTCAAGTAAAAAGTAAAATTATGTTAAAGCTCTTAAAGTTTCTTCTCATATTTAAATCTTATGTATAAATAATTTATAAGTAACTCCAGTTTTAAATTCCTATAGTTTTAAATTTCATCCAAATTCTACTTTAATAGCATCATTTCCATAATGAGTAAATATTTAATTTACTAAAAATTTGAATATAGATGTGGCCATTGCTTAACATAAACTCTAGCGAACAGGGAATTGTTTCTTTAACTTGTACAGAATGCGGCGAAACATCTTTGTATATTTTAGTGGTTTAATGATATTTAAGTTTTAATCTTCAAGTAATACGTTATCCTATTTTGTAAACAGCATAAAGACTGAGTTAAATAACATGCATTTATGTCGACATCCTTTAAATGCAGTCTGAGTTGCAATGATAAAAACAGAGAAGACTATGTTTATTATTGAAACTACATTCTTTTATATTTCATGTGATAACAGTATTTATTTTCCTGAGGGAGAAAATCAGTTCTAACAAAGACTAGAACACCCAGCACCTGTGTTAATAATCACTACATGATAATTCCTACCAATAGAATTTAAATATTATTAAACAAAGTAATTTTGTAAACATGTGATATAGTCTTAGTTCTTAAATAGCATTTTACCAATCTGGGCACTTTACCTTTTAAACTGAAATAATACCAAGCAGCTTCTTGGTGTCATTGACAGAAATATATAATTAATATTCATAGAAATGTAACTGTCCCACTCACAAAATTTAAAATGTTTATAAGTTTTTGTAAAGCATACTGTTTAATTGCTTTCCATAAACTGTTGTATCATTTGACCACATGTTTGGAATAGTAAAGGCACTTCACCTCATAAATGTTCCTACCTGGACTGCTGAGAGAATTTCTTGCATTGATCTTACTCTACATTCTTTACCACAGGCTGCCGACTGGATATTTTGCTGCATTTGGTTTTATTTTTGCTTAAATTGCATTGTGATTGTGTCCTCCACATTCCAGATTGTTGACATATATGCCTACCTTAAAATATGAAGGAAAAACATGCTACAAAATGTCTTTTACTCACACAATTGTTCTTTTGGTTTGAGACTAGTGGGTGAGTTAGAATAAGTGGGGAAAGAAAAAAAAATAGAAAAGGAAAAGGATTGGAACACTATATCAAAGACTAATGAAGTACTGTGTGGTGACTAAGATAATAATAATAATTAAAAAAAAGGAATGAGAAAGAGAAACAACACATAGTGACGAACAGAAGGAATACCGCCCTGTGTGTGTGTGTGTGTGTGTGTGTATAGTATATTTTATTTCTTTTTAAAGATTGTGTTTATTTGTCAGAGAGAGCGGGCACGTGCACAAGCAGGGGGAGTAGCAGGCAGATGGAGAAGCAGGCTCCCCAAATTTTCAAAAACAAAGCTAGTTGCCTATTCAGTCTCTCCACTGGGCTAATAGGCATGCCAAGCACTATTGCCGATCTGGTTTAGGCTACTCTCCTATCTGCTTTAACTGGTCTCCAGGCTCCAACTTTATCCCTTCTTGTAATTTCTCTACATCAATGTCAGAATGATCTTTTAGAAATGAAAGTCAATATTTGAAATCAAAATCTCATATGATTTCTCATCTTATGTAGAGTAAAATTCAATGTTTTTCTCCTGACCTACAAAATCAGAAGTCACTGTCCCTTGACTACACCTCCAATTTTCACTCATATTGCTCGAGTCACACTGGATTTAGTGCTGTCTTTCTTCTCCTGGATACCTGCTTGGTTAATGTCATGTTTTTTAGGCTTCTGCTTTTATCACCTTATCAAAGAGATCTTTTCTGATTAATTTTTGTAAAAAGCACACCTACATAAATTGTCACTGTTAATGTCCTTTTCCAATTTCATTGTCTTCAGAGAATAAATCAAATCCTGAACATATAGAATTCTTCTTATTTCTATTTGCTATGGTTTCTTTTCTTTCCTTTTTTTTTTTTTTAAAAAGATTCTATTTATGTATTTGACAGAGACCCAGCCAGAGAGGGAATACAAGCAGGGGGAGAGGGAGAGGAAGAAGGAGTCTTCTTATTGAGCAGGGAGCCTGATGTGGGTCTCAATGCCAGGACCCTGGAGCAGGGAGAGCCCAATGTGGGGCTCAGTCCCAGGACCCTGGGATCATGACCTGAGCCAGAGGCTTAACAACTGAGTCCCAGGCACCCCTTACTTATGGTTTCTTGTAAGGTCCATGAGGACAGGGATTGTCTGTTTTATTTTGTTTGCCAAGTAATTTCAACAGCTGGAGCAATGCTTGGTACTCAAAAATATAATTGAATGAACCAAAGTGAATATCTACTTAGTCATTGATTTACTGATAAAAATGTATTTCAAGAAATTAACATGAAATTCAAACAATGCTAAGATTATAAAAGGAAAAGGTAATTAAGATAACATTTCTTTTTGGGGTGTCTGGGTGGCTCAGTGGGTTAAGCCTCTGCCTTTGGCGGCTCAGGTCATGATCTCAGGGTCCTAGGATGGAGCCCTGCATCTGGCTCTCTGCTCAGCGGGGAGCTTGCTTCCCCCTCTCTCTCTGCCTGCCTCTCTGCCTACTTGTGATCTCTCTCTCTCTCTGTGAGATAAATAAAATCCTAAAAAAATATATTTCTTTTTATTTTAGCAAATTTCTATGTGTTATGTACTATTTTGTCTTGTAAATAGTTTTTACATATAGAAGTTAAAATTTCCATAGTATTTTGTTTCTGAATTCCAGTGAGTGATCACGATTTATTCACTACTGTCTGGGCCAAGCATGTGATTGCTTTAAGCCTTTGTTATTACTCTCAGGTGCATGGTAATCCCTGTGCAGCATGATAGGCAATATTGGGACAGAGCCATGAAATCACTCCCAGTACCTCCTGCATGCCAATGTTGATGCCGTCAAGATCTCTGTGAGGTGGGAGCTAAGGAGGAAGGCTCGGAGAATTTATCAACATGCATGTACATTTATTTTAATCTCCTATTAACTTATCAGGAAATTGATCAAAATCATCCTTAGATTATAATTGCTCTTCTGATCATTGAAACAACAATGACTTGAGAAAAGGTCAATTAGGACTTTGGAATTAGGAGTGGGAAAAGAGTAAAAAAGACAATAATTCTTTTTTGCCACAATTGATTATTTAAGAAATCAAGTTCATTAAAGAGCTAAAAATTTATAAATGAACATGAATAAACTATAATTTGAGTGCTATGCATTTCTTATATATTACATAATTTATTGTTAAAAATTACTATTATATAATAATATAACATATATAAAACATGTAATTTTAAAATTTTAATACTAAAAACATATATCCTGCAACAGTAAATAAAAAAATATGTAAGGAAGAAAGGTAACCATAAATATAAATATTTGGATGAAAAGATCTATTTAATACCATTCTACTGTTACTCAGAGTTATGTGACTAGAATTTCCTCCAAATAACATAATTCTTACCTCAAAAATACACATAGCACTGTACTTACCTATGGAAGAGCTAAGGGATTAGAATGACATATGTTATTACGCTAGATCTTAATGTTCAATAAAATATTAGTGGATGTTATTAATCACGGTTCTTTACATGCAAATTAAGTTTTATTCTCCATAAATATAATACAAATTAAGTTAAAAAATAGAACTCTTGAAGGAAAAACACATACTTGCCACATGATGTGATTTAATTTTAAGACCCATGTGTACGCATGTCATCACCAAATTATAACTTCGTATCTGTCCTCTGCTGTGCTTCATCCTGCTCCTACCCTGCTCCTTCCCTTGTGCAGCTCTCAAAATGCAGTACTTGTCACAGTCAGGATAAGTAAAACCTTTCAATCATGGTAGCATTTTTGTAGTTACTCGATTTATTGAATTCTTATCCCCATCATATTATAATATAATGCAATATTACATGTTATGATTATGTAGAATAACTCTAAAAATTGTGGCACACGGGTCAGTTAAGCATCTGCCTTAGGCTCAGGTCATGATCTCAGGGTCCTGGGATTGAGCCCCACGTTGGGCTCCCTGCTCTGTGAGGAGTCTGTTTCTCCCTCTCCCTCTGCCCCACATCATGCTCTTTCTTGCTCTGCTCTCTCTCAAATAAGTAAATAAAATCCAAAAAAAGTAATGCTTTGCATATTGTTTTTAAAAATAAATACTTTCATATGTTATATTAACACAAAATCATGCAATACATAGTTCTAAGGATAATTATCTTTAAGCTACAACTTTACAAACTATACAATATATATCTTTATAGATAAATATGGTAGAACTTCCAAATTTAACAATTATGTACACACTTAGGAAAGCATGATATTTTAAAAATCCATTGCCTGTCAGTATAAATGTTCATTATAAATAGAGTATTCTCATATCCATTAGATAGTTACAATTTTATTGGCTAGGTGATCAAGAGGAAAAAAATCACACCCAGCTGATCTTGAGGAAATAGAAACAGTTAAATAATATAGAGATGAAGCTCATTATATCTCATATAATATTCATAGCTAGCATTTCTCTTACATATTGCCTGTTGCCAAAATGACTTATTAATCATATAAACAAGTTAAAAACATAAAAAGAATCATTCTTACCATCTCCAACAACTCACGCTCTTCTCATTTTCCCTGCTGTTCTTTCAGTCTTCATCCAAATGTGAACAGAAATTTTACAAAACCATAATTATAATTTATATAATTATGATAAACCTATGCTAAATTCCATGTTCTACTTTTTTTTCCACATTATATATTTGATAAAGCTTACATTCATTCAATATCCTGTACACATTAACTGGGCACGCCTACCATCTTCCATGAATTGTCCTAAACGAGGTGGTCAAAGATTAATAAGTTTTTTTGCCCTCTAAGTAGCTCCAAGTATAACAGGGAAATTGACATGTAAACAACATGCAGATTTTTTTTTATAACAAAAGCTATATTGTAATATACACATTGCAAAGGTAATAGAAACTGGAGAATAATCAATTCTGCCACATTTATAACTGAGTGTTTTAAAGAATGCTGGTTATGCTACTGAACACAACTAATGAGCAAATAGCTCATTTTACAAAAACTGAATTGAATTGCCATGATCTAATAATTAATATCCTTACACAAAATAAATTAGATATGTTAAATACTAATGTCAGTTTCAATGACTAGTTTAAAATAAGGTGTGGGTGTTATGGACAGAATATTTATGTCTCCCTCAAATTTATATGTCAAAACCCTACTTCAGAAAGTGATGATGTTAGGAGGTGAGGGCCTTGGAAGTTGATTAGATTTACGTGAGGCCATGAGGGTGGGGTTGGTGTCCTCATAAAGAGAAAAAATAGAGCTCTCTCTCTGTCTTTGCCATGTAAGGACATAGTGAGAAGGTGGTCCCCAGCAAACCAGGAAAAGGGCTTTCGCTAGGAATCAGTTCCTAGCTGGCAACCTTATCTCAGACTTCCCAGCTTCCAGAATGCTGAGAAGTTTTGTCTGTTGTTTAAGCCCCCCAATTCCAGCAGCCTGAGCTAAGATAGGGGTTTAATAGTGGGATAAGTTTGGGGGAGGACTCCTTTAGCCATTGAGAACGTATCTATACAGTGTATAGTGAAATGCTCAGTATTCTCGAATCAAGAGGATTAATTTATAGTTACATGCTGTTTAAGTGCTGAACAAAGCTGGGAATGGTTGGAGGAACAGTCTGTTCAAGCAACATACCAGAATAGAGTGGCAGTATTTGAAGTGTCACAGTTCTGTGTCATGGGTTTCCCTTTGTTCTTTGGAAAAGAAAACGCCCTGTTCTCGTGTGCCTAGAAACTGAGCTTAGATGACACAGAAGGGGGCAGCTCCAGTGTCTACCTGTCAATGAGGCTGACAGGCATAAATGGGCTAGGTTCCCAACCATTCTCAACCCTGATGCAGATTCCTGTCAAGCCAGGGAACAGGAACAAGATACATTGACAGATATCACCAACGGGAGGATACGAACAATCCCCCACAGGCCATACACTGTCTGTCACAACTCCTCGAAGGAAAAAAAGATGGAACTAGCAGGCATGGCAAATCTAATCTACTTTACGCATTAAGACATGGTCACCTGGGCAAACTATTTGTGTCCAGGAGAACTCTGGAGTTATCTTTGCCAGAATAGGTTTCCCACCTCATTTCTCTTCCCTAGCCTAACAAAAGATTTTCCCTAATTGACAATACCTGTATCAAAAATCCCATTCACTATAATGGCAACACATTTAATATATAAGAAACAAGGATTTTCCTTTTCCAAGACCAAATTAAACTTAGTTTATATTTCAAACCATGTAAAACCATTTGCAATTAAAATTTTTTTAATTAAAAAATTTTAAAAAATTTGAACAATGGGCTATAAAAACAGCATCAAGGAGAAGCTGAGAAATGCTGATAACATATTGCAATTTATTCTTTTGTATTATAACTGGATTAAAGATTTCACCTTCTGCTGTTCTTCAATACAGAAGGATTTTTTTTTTTTTTTAGGTAAAAATGAAGTGTTTGAAGTTAATAATGCAATAGACCTCATTATTTTTAGAGAACAATGATTTGTTCCCAAATTCTATTCTGAATCTATATTTGCTGTTATATATGGAATATAATCTCTAAATCCTTTAGATGAAAGTCTGTGACCCTTTGAAATAATTCCATCAACATACACTTAAAGAATTACAAAACGTGCATATCAGAATAACTATGATTTAGTTATGATTTATTTATACTTTCCTTTTTTATCTGATTGCTTTATTATAGGACGATATTCTCTTCAGATAGCATTGTTCAGCTTCTCTTCATGCATAGAGATATAAAAGACCTAAAACCAAACCATAAATGATTTTTCCCTTTTAATTTTTTCCTGTATTTTATGCAACTTTATGTGTGTGTGTGTTTGTAGATAGGTAAGTAGATCTGCCCCTCCAATATCCAAAACATGTAATAAAGTGGAAGATAATAGCATTTAGAATCAATAAAAAATGTTAAATTGGCATAGCTTCCTAGTTCATGATGTTGAATAGGTAGAAAATAAAGCACCGTAGTTACTGGTTTTTGTAAATATAATATACTATCTTTCCATCTTTGAACGGATCATTTATTCATCACTTAATGCAAGCTTCAATTTAAGCTCTGTATCATTTAACTTATTAAAATAAAGTTCAGGGGCTGCTGGGTGGCTCAGATGGTTAAGCATCTGCCTTCAGCTCAGGTCATGATCCTAGGATCCTGGGATCGAGTCCTGCCTCAGGCTCTCTTGCTCAGCCGGGAGAATTCTTCTCCCTCTTCCTTCCACTACTCTCCCTGCTTATGCTCTCTTTCTCTCTCTGTCAAATAAATAAATAAAAGTCTTAAAAAAAAAAAAAAAAGTTCAGTATCCATTAAGAACACCATTCTTGGGGTACCTGGGTGGCTCAGTGGGTTAAAGCCTCTGCCTTCGGCTCGGGTCATGATTCCAGGGTCCTGGGATCGAGCCCCACATCGGGCTCTCTGCTCAGCCGGGAGCCTGCTTCCCTCTCTCTCTCTGCCTGCCTCTCTGTCTGCTTGTGATCTCCGTCTGTCAAATAAAAAAATAATAAAAAATTAAAAAAAAAAACCACCATTCTTCACCCCATACAATTTTCAGTTTTGAGTTTTTTTCCTAGGAAGAAAAGAAAGTGGGTGGGAAGATATTGGCAACAGTGTTTCGTTAGTGGGATGGTAGGAATGTCACTTACGTATGACAGGATTTAATTTGCTTTTCTGAACACTGTCTTTTTCATTTCTTCAGTGTAGTGATTGATATTTTTAGTCTGTAGGAGATTTGAAAGATAAAACTGATCTAATATATGTGCACATAAAAACTGATTTCGGGGCACCTGGGTGGCTCAGCTGGTTAAGGGCCCAAATCTTGGTTTTGGCTCAGGTCGTGATTTTAGGATTATGGCATCCTGCCCCCTATGGAGTAACATGCTCACTGGGGAGTTTGCTTGAGGTTCTTTCTCTATCTCTTTGTACTTCCCTTGCACGTGCATGCTCTCTAAAACAAATCTTAAAAAAAAAAAAAAAAAGATTTCATCTATATTTATATGTTTTTACTTCTGTTCCATAACTATACCTAAACACCTATTTATATGCAATATTTTATAAGCCTCTGTTCCCATTTCCCTTCATTATATTCTAACCGGGTGATGGCAAGTTAAACCGATGGTAATCTGTCTTATGCTACCAGCCTCTCATATGATCATTTTAACTCTCCAGTTAGAAGAAACGGGTGAGTGATACTAAACAATGAGGTATGATTTAAGTAGGGTCCTGCATCACTTTGAGATGGCCTGAGAACAAATAGTCCCTTTTCTCAAAGTTTCTGCATAATTTTTCATTGCGAAATGTGTGATCTTTGTAAAATTTAAGGTGCTTTTTCTAGGTCAATATACAAAAATGAAATTAGGCGGGAAAGAGTGCTTTCCCATTCTGGATGCAGACTTTTTAAACTTTAAGATTGGTACCCTGACATAATTTCCTGGTGCATTCAAAGTGCTGTCAATGATTTCCTAGAATATTAAATATTAAGAATATTTCCTAGAATATTAAGATATACTACCTTCGGTCATTTAATTAAGTTTTATCAGGCAGAAACTATGCATAACATATTTAGCATTAGGTTATAAAGACCAGATTATCCCCAAGACAATAGATATCAACCCTGTTAGAACAATATTATTCTTTAAAGAATATGTATTCTTTTATATCTCATTTTCCTTCCTCTCATAGATAAAGAAATTATCCTCATCTGAAATTGTGTAGTTTAGTGGCTTGTTTTAGATCTATACACACACACACACACACATACACACACATATATATATATACACACACACATATATACACACACATATATTGGATATATATACACACACATATATACACACACACACACATATATTGGATATATATACCCATACACATGTACACACATATATATACACACACATATATACATACATATATATACACAAACACGTATATATACACACATACACACATATATATGTATATATACACACATATACAAATATACATATAGACATAAATAATTTGGGGTCTTACCCCTACAGAACCTAAGTTCCATAAAAACAAAGGCTAATAGGTATTTTATAACTTCTTAGATGGCCAACTTAATGATTTTGTAACTTTATGATGGTGCGAAAGCAATGTGCGTTCAGGGGAAGTGTTCTTCAAATTCTGAATTTTGATCTTTTCCTGGGCTAGCAATACGAAGGACCATAGCAATATGGGAGCAGACACAGCTCCCAGTCATCCACACAATCACAATGGTAAACAACCAATAATCCTTCAACTATTTTGTACTGGCACAACCATTCTCTTTTTCAGATACTATAAATAACATGAAAATTATAATTGACATGAAATGTTCACTATTTTATTATAAAATTGTCTTAGATGATTTTGCTCAACTGTAGGCTCATATCAGGGTTCTGAGCACTTTTTAAAAAGAAGATTTTATTTATTTGAGAGAGAGAAAGAACGTGAGTAGGGGGAGGGGTAGAGGAAGAGGGAGAGAATCTCAAACTGACTCCATGGAGTCTGGCCTGGGGCTCAATCCCAGGACCCTGAGATCATGATCTGAACCAATATCAAGAGGGACACTTAACCAACTGAGCCACCCAAGTGCCTCTGATCTGAGCACTCTTAAGGGAGGCCACACTAAGCAATGAGGCTCAGTAGGTTAGGTATATTACATATAATTTTGATTTTCTATATTTTCAGTTTATGATGGGTTTGGGGGAATGTAACACTGTTGTAAATAAAGACACGTAATCTTTACCTAAAGTAGCCAGTTGCTAACATGTGGCCCAGTTGCTTTATCATTTATAGTCTCTCTTCTCTGTCTCTATCATTACATTTTAGATGCAAGCTATGCACTTTTGGCATGGAAAGCACATAACTAGTGTTATGTCATTCTCAGTGCATCATGTTAGGAAGAAAATGACATAGGTTTGTCTGAAGAGGTATGTTGACATTGGTTATGATGGAGCCACTGGTTTTCTTTATAATCAAGTCTATTTTCCCCATTTGGAATTAATAATAATTTTTAGAGAGATGTTGAGACTATGTTAAATATCCTATCTTCATTAATTTTCACCCAAGAGCTTCTAGCTTCCTTTAATCAATGTTAGAACTTCATCATTCCAGTTATATATTTTAATTAGCATCTTGCTGAAAGATTTTCCCCTCTATTCTATTTATTTATTCACTCATTTATTCATGACGGCATAAGCCTAGAGATTGCTATTTTATGCAGTGAGTTATAATTTATTTCCATCATTATTTACTTTAATGTTCAAAATGTTCTACTTTTGGTCAGTGGAAGTTCCACTAAGCTAATCCTTATGTTCATTTTTGTGTACCAGTCATTCTCAGAACCCTTCTTTATTTTCTGATAGGACAAGATATTCCAGGCCAACCTTGTGTTCCTGGTCCCAACCCTGGAATTGGCCATATGTCCAAGGAGCTTATTCCTTATAAAAACTACATTTAGCAACCAAGATCTTGGTGCTAGATTTCATTATTTCTGATTTTTTAAAATTTTATTATTTATTAGAGAAAGGGGGAGAGAACAAGCACAAGCAGGGGGAATAGTGGGCAGGGAAGAAGCAGGCTTCCCGCTCAGCAAGGAGCCCAAGGTGGGGCTCGATTCCAGGACCTGGGATCATGACCTGAGCTGAAGACAGCTGCTAAACCAACTGAACAACCCAGGGGCCCCAGATATGGTCATTATTTCTGCTGGGTCACTGTTTGGGGCAAATTTAGCAGACAAAATTGGGAATAAAAAAAAAAAATACATCACTTTATATCCTGCCACGTTGCTGAATTGCTGTATGAGTTCTAGTAGTTTGGGGGTGGAGTCTTTTGGGTTTTCCATATAAAGAATCATGTCATCTGCGAAGAGAGAGAGTTTGACTTCTTCATTGCCAATTTGGATACCTTTTATTTCTCTTTGTTGTCTGATTGCTGTTGCTAGGACTTCTAATACTATGTTGAACAAGAGTGGTGAAAGTGGGCATCCTTGTCTTGTTCCTGATCTCAACAGGAAGGCTGCAAGCTTTTTCCCATTGAGGATGATATTTGCTGTGGGTCTTTCATAGATAGATTTGATGAGGTTCAGGAATGTTCCCTCTATCCCTATACTTTGAAGCATTTTAATCAGGAACGGATGCTGGATTTTGTCAAATGCTTTTTCTGCATCAATTGAGAGGACCCTGTGATTCTTCTCTCTTCTCATATTAATTTGTTGTATCACATTGATTGATTTGTGAATGGTGAACCATCCTTGTGGCCCAGGGATGAATCCCACCTGATCATGGTGGATAATCTTTTTAATGTGCTGTTGGATCCTGTTGGCTAGGATCTTGTTGAGAATCTTAGCATCCATATCCATCAGTGATATTGGTCTGAAATTCTCCTTTTTGGTAGGGTCTTTGCCTGGTTTGGGGATCAGGGTAATGCTGGCTTCATAGAAAGAGTCTGGAAGTTTTCCTTATGCTTCAAAGTGCAGAAATCAGTGGTTTTCTTATACACTAACAATAAAAATACAGAAAGGGAAATTAGAGAATCGATTCAATTTACTATAGCACCAAGAACCATAAGATACCTGGGAATAAACCTAACAAAAGAGGTAAAGGATCTGTACTTGAGGAACTACAGAACACTCATGAAAGAAATTGAAGAAGACAGAAAAAGATGGAAGACCATTCCATGCTCTTGGATTGGAAGAATAAACATTGTTAAAATGTCTATACTGCCTAGAGCAATATATACTTTTAATGCCATTCTGATCAAAATTCCACTGGTATTCTTCAAAGAGCTAGAGCAAATAATCCAAAAATTTGTATGGAATCAGAAGAGACCCCGAATTGCTAAGGAAATGTTGAAAAACAAAAGTAAAGCTGGGGGCATCATGTTACCTGATTTCAAGCTTTAATACAAAGCTGTGATCACCAAGACAGCATGGTACTGGCATAAAAACAGACACATAGACCAATGGAACAGAGTGAGAGCCCAGATATGGACCCTCAACTCTATGGTCAATTAATCTTTGACAAAACAGGAAAAAATATACAGTGGAAAAAAGACAGTCTCTTCAATAAGTGGTGCTGGGAAAACTGGACAGCTATAAATAGAAGAATGAAACTCGACCATTCTCTTACACCGTACGCAAAGATAAACTCAAAATGGATAAAAGACCTCAACGTGAGACAGGAATCCATCAGAATCCTAGAGGAGAACATAGGCAGTAATCTCTTTGATATCAGCCACAGAAACTTCTTTCAAGATATGTCTCCAAAGGCAAAGGAAATAAAAGCGAAAATAAACTTTTGGGACTTCATCAAAATCAAAAGCTTCTGCACAGCAAAGGAAAGAGTCAAAAAAACAAAAACAAAGAGGCAACCCATGGAATGGGAAAAGATATTTGCAAATGACAGTACAGACAAAAGGTTGATATCCAGGATCTATAATGAACTCCTCAAACTCAACACACACGAAACAGGCAAACATATCAAAAAATGGGCAGAAGATATGAACAGACACTTCTCCAATCAAGACCTACAAATGGCTATCAGACACATGAAAAAATGTTCATCATCACTAGCCATCAGGGAGATTCAAATTAAAACCACATTGAGATATCACCTTACACCAGTTAGAATGGCCAAAATTAACAAAACAGGAAACAACATGTGTTGGAGAGGATGTGAAGAAAGGGGAACCCTCTTCCACTGTTGGTGGGAATGCAAGTTGGTGCAGTGTCTTTGGAGAACAGTGTGGATATTCCTCAAGAAATTAAAAATAGAACTTCCCTATGACCCTGCAATTGCACTCCTGGGTATTTACTTCAAAGATACAGATGTTGTGAAAAGAAGGGCCATCTGTACCCCAATGTTTATAGTAGCAATGCCCACGGTTGCCAAACTATGGAAAGAACCAAGATGCCCTTCAAAGGACGAATGGATAAGGAAGATGTGGTCCATATACACTATGGAGTATTATGCCTCCATCAGAAAGGACGAATACCCAACTTTTGTAGCAACATGGACGGGACTGGAAGAGATTATGCTGAGTGAAATAAGTCAAGCAGAGAGAGTCAATTATCATATGGTCTCACTTATTTGTGGAGCATAACAAATATCATGGAGGACAAGGGGTGTTAGAGAGGAGAATGGAGTTGGGAGAAATTGGAAGGGGAGGTGAACCATGAGAGACTATGGACTCTGAAAAACAATCTGAGGGGTTTGAAGTGGTGGTGGGGGGGTGGGAGGTTGGGGTACCAGGTCGTGGGTATTATGGAGGGCACAGATTGCATGGAGCACTGGGTGTGGTGAAAAAATAATGAATACTGTTTTTCTGAAAATAAATTAATTAATTAAAAAAATACATCATACACATATATAGTCATTTTTTCTTGTGAACCTATTGTAAATACCACCAGTTGTAACTCATGGCTCATGGAGCACATGGTACAATCTGGCTCTCTGGTTTTCTTTATGTGTAATTCTCTTTGTGAGTAGTGATATATCTAGCTCCCATTTTCTACTATATCTGCTTAACCTCAAAAAATACAGGAAGTGTTTTAGAATTCATAACAAAACTGAAAATCATGCCTTACTAATTAGAATTTGATGTTTGCTTGCAGATTTTCTTTGATATAAAATGTAAGTACTTTAAAATACATATCTCCAGTGTTTAATTTCATATTTTTCATAACTGGATCTGAATAACTCCTATTCAGATATAGAATATTTCATCCCCTCTTATTATTCTCTTGTTTCTTGTTCTTGACAAATATCTCCTCAGAGGTGACCATTTTTAAAAACTTTCTGCACAGATTATTTTTATCTATTCTAGAAATTCCTCTGAATGAAAATGTACATTATGTTCTCTTTTGTTCCTAGCTATTTCACACATCATAAAGCCTTTGATAATCATCCATTTTGTTTTATGGATCAGTGATTTGCTAATTTTTACAATTAATATTACATTGTATGAATACAGCACAATTAGCTATCCATTCTGCTGTGGGTGGACACTTGTGTAATACTAAGTTTAAGAATATTATAATATTATTGGTAAAGTTGTTATGAACTTCCATAATCAGTCTTTTTGTGGACATCTGTTTCTCTTGGATGAACATGTAGGACAGTACTTTCAAAGTAATATGTTGTCAGGTTATTTTTGTTAGAAAGTGCCCCCCCACCAGCAATATAGGACAGTTACATTTGTGTCTTATCCTTACCAACTTTTGATGTCCATCATCCTCTCACCCTTCTGGTGTTTGAGTAGTGCTACCTCATTATTGTTTTAATTTACATTTTCCTGATTTGATTCATGTTTATGTGATTATTGTTACTTCCCTTTTCTTAGTTTGGAAAATGCATGTTCAAGTCTTTTGATCATTTCCTTATTGATTTTTTTTTTGTCATTTAACTGTTGAATTGGGAAAGTTCCATTATGTATATGATAAGAGTTCTTCATCAGATATATATGTTATATTTTCCCCTCTGTTAATACCTTGCCTCATTATTTTTTTAATAGTGTATTTTGATAACAGAAAGGATTTAATATTTATATAGTTTAACCTATCAATTGTTGCTTTTGTGTTATTTCAAAGAAAATCCTTATTTGTTTCTGATTCATGACTCTATTTTCTTGTGTCCTCTCCTAGAAGCTTTATATACCTAGCTTTTACATTTAAGTCAATGATCACATCACACTAATTTTTGATAGATGATATGAGATGGGCATGTGAATTATTTCCTGTTTTTGTTTTCCCAAATGGATATTCAAGTTTTCTAGCATCATTTGTTTAAAAAGTTTCATTTCTCCATCAAGTTGCTCTGACACTTTCTTAAAAAGTAAACCAACCATATATGTGTGAATACATTCCTGTTCCATCTGTTTATTTTATTGTGGTATTACACTATTTAGATTACTGTAAATTTCCTGTATACTTGATGCCCAGCTTTGTTCCTCTTTTATTTTAGGTCCTTTGCATGAATTTAAAGTTACTTTGTCTATTTATATTGAAAAACATACTGGTATTATGATTACCTTGAATCTATAGGTCACATTGAGAAGAATGGACATTTTAATGCTGAATATTTTAATGATAAATATATTTATATAAGTTCAGCATATTTTTATTCTTTTTTTCCTTCTGGTTTGATATTTCTATATTTCTATTAAAATAGGTTTCTTACATGGATTTTAAAATATATTTTCCAATTTGAATAAGGCAGATTAGATCAAGCTCTTATTAGCTGCATATTTATTGAAGTAAGGTCTGGAAAGATCTGAGCTGTATGTAGCCATAAGGGACATGTGTTTGTGGGATATGTATGTATAGATGTTTGTAATGGGTATGGATGGAAAAGTGAGGAAGATGGATGTTGAGGACACCTTTATTCAGGCTTCTGTTAAGGAATTTTAGAAGATGTGGAAATACAAAAACAAATAAACACAAAAACACAAGAAACTTTATTTTCTACATTCTGCGCTCTCCTAATGAGACAGCAGGGAAATAGACTCATTAAGAAAGAGAACTACTGAATCAAGATGGCGGAGAAGTAGCAAGCTGAGACTGCTTCAGCTAGCCGGAGATCAGCTAGATAGCTTATCTAAAGATTGCGAACACCTGAAAATCCATCGGCAGATCGAAGAGAAGAACAGCAATTCTGGAAACAGAAAATCAACCACTTTCTGAAAGGTAGGACCGGCGGAGAAGTGAATCCAAAGCGACGGGAAGATAGACCCCGGGGGGAGGGGCTGGCTCCCGACAAGCGGCGGAGCAACCGCGCACAAAATCAGGACTTTTAAAAGTCTGTTCCGCTGAGGGACATCGCTCCAGAGGCTAAACCGGGGCGAAGCCCATGCGGGGTCAGCATGGCCTCAGGTCCCGCAGGGTCACAGAAGGATCGGGGGTGTCTGAGTGTCGCAGAGCTTGCGGGTATTGGAACGGGAAAGCCGGCTACAGAGACATGAGCCGACAGTAAGCTCACAGCTCCGTGTTACCTTGAACCGGTCGCAGGCTCGGTGAGCTCGGAGCGCGGCCGGAGGTCAGGCAGACGGGAGTAACTGGGCGCGGTTCTCTGAGCGCGCACTGAGGATTGCGGCCCTGGGCTCTCGGCTCCTCCAGGCCGGAGAACAGGAGGCCGCCATTTGTATTCCCGTCCTCTGGAACTCTACGGAAAGCGCTCAGGGAACAAAAGCTCCTGAAAGCAAACCCAAGCGGATTACTCACCCCGGCCCCGGGTAAGGGCGGTGTAATTCCGCCTGGGGCAAAGACACTTGAGAATCACTACAACAGGCCCCTCCCCCAGAAGATCAACAAGAAATCCAGCCAAGACCAAGTTCACCTACCAAGGAGTGCGGTTTCAATACCAAGGAGAGCAGCAGAATTCCAGAGGAGGAGAAAGCCAAGCACGGAACTCATGGCTTTTTTCCTGTGATTTTTTTTAGTCTTGCAGTTAATTTAATTTTTTCTTTTTCCTTTTTTTTTTTTTTTTTTTCTCGCCTTCGGGTAAAATTTTCTTTTAACTGTTACCTTTTTCTTTTTTAACGATTTTATACTAGTTTATCTAATATATATATTTTTTCTTTTTTACATTTTTCTTAGGTGTATTCTTTTTTTAAAAATTCTTTTCTTTTCTTTTCTTTTTTTTTTCTTTTCTTTTTTTTTTTTTTCTTTCTTCCTTTTTCAACCTCTTTTTATCCCCTTACTCCCCACTCACGATTTTGGATCTCTTCTAATTTGGTTAAAGCATATTTTCCTGGGGTTGTTGCCACCCTTTTAGTATTTTACTTGCCCCTTCATTTACTCTTATCTGGACAAAATGACAAGACGTAAAAATTCAACACAAAAAAAAGAACAACAGGCAGTACCGAAGGTTAGGGACCTAATCAATACAGACATCGGTAATATGTCAGATCTAGAGTTCAGAATGACAATTCTCAAGGTTCTAGCCGGGCTCGAAAAAGGCATGGAAGATATTAGAGAAACCCTCTCGAGAGATATAAAAGCCCTTTCTGGAGAAATAAAAGAACTAAAATCTAACCAAGGTGAAATCAAAAAAGCTATTAATGAGGTGCAATCAAAAATGGAGGCTCTAACTGCTAGGATAAATGAGGCAGAAGAAAGAATTAGTGATATAGAAGACCAAATGACAGAGAATAAAGAAGCTGAGCAAAAGAGGGACAAACAGCTAATGGACCACGAGGGGAGAATTCGAGAGATAAGTGACACCATAAGACGAAACAACATTAGAATAATTGGGATTCCAGAAGAAGAAGAAAATGAGAGGGGAGCAGAAGGTATACTGGAGAGAATTATTGGGGAGAATTTCCCCAATATGGCAAAGGGAACGAGCATCAAAATTCAGGAGGTTCAGAGAATGCCCCTCAAAATCAATAAGAATAGGCCCACACCCCGTCACCTAATAGTAAAATTTACAAGTCTCAATGACAAAGAGAAAATCCTGAAAGCAGCCCGGGAAAAGAAGTCTGTAACATACAATGGTAAAAATATTAGATTGGCAGCTGACTTATCCACAGAGACCTGGCAGGCCAGAAAGAGCTGGCATGATATTTTCAGAGCACTAAACGAGAAAAACATGCAGCCAAGAATACTATATCCAGCTAGGCTATCATTGAAAATAGAAGGAGAGATTAAAAGCTTCCAGGACAAACAACAACTGAAAGAATTTGCAAATACCAAACCAGCTCTACAGGAAATATTGAAAGGGATCCTCTAAGCAAAGAGAGAGCCTACAAGTGGTAGATCAGAAAGGAACAGAGACCATATACAGTAACAGTCACCTTACAGGCAATACAATGGCACTAAATTCATATCTCTCAATAGTTACCCTGAATGTGAATGGGCTAAATGCCCCTGTCAAAAGACACAGGGTATCAGAATGGATAAAAAAACAAAGCCCATCTATATGTTGCCTCCAAGAAACACATTTTAAGCCCGAAGACACCTCGAGACTTAAAGTGAGGGGGTGGAAAAGAATTTACCATGCTAATGGACATCAGAAGAAAGCAGGAGTGGCAATCCTTATATCAGATCAATTAGATTTTAAGCCAAAGACTATAATAAGAGATGAGGAAGGACACTATATCATACTCAAAGGGTCTGTCCAACAAGAAGATTTAACAATTTTAAATATCTATGCCCCCAATGTGGGAGCAGCCAACTATATAAACCAATTAATAACAAAATCAAAGAAACACATCAACAATAATACAATAATAGTAGGGGACTTTAACACTCCCCTCACTGAAATGGACAGGTCATCCAAACAAAAGATCAGCAAGGAAATAAAGGCCTTAAACGACACACTGGACCAGATGGACATCACAGATATATTCAGAATATTTCATCCCAAAGCAACAGAATACACATTCTTCTCTAGTGCACATGGAACATTCTCCAGAATAGATCACATCCTCGGTCCTAAATCAGGACTCAACCGGTATCAAAAGATTGGGATCATTCCCTGCATATTTTCAGACCACAATGCTCTAAAGCTAGAACTCAACCACAAAAGGAAGTTTGGAAAGAACCCAAATACATGGAGACTAAACAGTATCCTTCTAAAGAATGAATGGGTCAACCGGGAAATTAAAGAAGAATTGAAAAAAATCATGGAAACAAATGATAATGAAAATACAACGGTTCAAAATCTGTGGGACACAACAAAGGCAGTCCTGAGAGGAAAATATATAGCGGTACAAGCCTTTCTCAAGAAACAAGAAAGGTCTCAGGTACACAACCTAACCCTACACCTAAAGGAGCTGGAGAAAGAACAAGAAAGAAACCCTAAGCCCAGCAGGAGAAGAGAAATCATAAAGATCAGAGCAGAAATCAATGAAATAGAAACCAAAAAAACAATAGAACAAATCAACGAAACTAGAAGCTGGTTCTTTGAAAGAATTAATAAAATTGATAAATCCCTGGCCCGACTTATCAAAAAGAAAAGAGAAAGGACCCAAATAAATAAAATCATGAATGAAAGAGGAGAGATCACAACTAACACCAAAGAAATACAAACTATTATAAGAACATACTATGAGCAACTCTACGGCAATAAATTTGACAATCTGGAAGAAATGGATGCATTCCTAGAAACATATAAACTACCACAACTGTGCCAGGAAGAAATAGAAAGCCTGAACAGACCCATAACCAGTAAGGAGATTGAAACAGTCATTAAAAATCTCCAAACAAACAAAAGCCCAGGGCCAGACGGCTTCCCGGGGGAATTCTACCAAACATTTAAAGAAGAACTAATTCCTATTCTCCTGAAACTGTTCCAAAAAATAGAAATGGAAGGAAAACTTCCAAACTCATTTTATGAGGCCAGCATCACCTTGATCCCAAAACCAGACAAGGATCCCACCAAAAAAGAGAGCTATAGACCGATATCCTTGATGAACACAGATGCGAAAATTCTCACCAAAATACTAGCCAATAGGATTCAACAGTACATTAAAAGGATTATTCACCACGACCAAGTGGGATTTATTCCAGGGCTGCAAAGTTGGTTCAACATCCGCAAATCAGTCAATGTGATACAACACATCAATAAAAGAAAGAACAAGAACCATATGATACTCTCAATAGATGCTGAAAAAGCATTTGACAAAGTACAACATCCCTTCCTGATCAAAACTCTTCAAAGTGTAGGGATAGACGGCACATACCTCAATATCATCAAAGCCATCTATGAAAAACCCACCGCAAATATCATTCTCAATGGAGAAAAACTGAAAGCTTTTCCGCTAAGGTCAGGAACACGGCAGGGATGTCCATTATCACCACTGCTATTCAACATCGTACTAGAGGTCCTAGCCTCAGCAATCAGACAACAAAAGGAAATTAAAGGCATCCAAATCGGCAAAGAAGTCAAATTATCACTCTTCACAGATGATATGATACTATATGTGGAAAACCCAAAAGACTCCACTCCAAAACTGCTAGAACTTATACAGGAATTCAGTAAAGTGTCAGGATATAAAATCAATGCACAGAAATGAGTTGCATTTCTCTACACCAACAGCAAGACAGAAGAAAGAGATATTAAGGAGTCAATCCCATTTACAATTGCATCCAAAACCATAAGATACCTAGGAATAAACCTAACCAAAGAGACACAGAATCTATACTCAGAAAACTATAAAGTACTCATGAAAGAAATTGAGGAAGACACAAAGAAATGGAAAAATGTTCCATGCTCCTGGATTGGAAGAATAAATATTGTGAAAATGTCTATGCTACCTAAAGCAATCTACACATTTAATGCAATTCCTATCAAAGTACCATCCATCTTTTTCAAAGAAATGGAACAAATAATGCTAAAATTTATATGGAACCAGAAAAGACCTCGAATAGCCAAAGGGATATTGAAAAAGAAAGCCAACGTTGGTGGCATCACAATTCCGGACTTCAGGCTCTATTACAAAGCTGTCATCATCAAGACAGCATGGTACTGGCACAAAAACAGACACATAGATCAATGGAACAGAATAGAGAGCCCAGTAATAGACCCTCAAATCTATGGTCAACTAATCTTCGACAAAGCAGGAAAGAATGTCCAATGGAAAAAAGACAGCCTCTTCAATAAATGGTGCTGGGAAAATTGGACAGCCACATGCAGAAAAATGAAATTGGACCATTCCCTTACACCACACACAAAAATAGACTCAAAATGGATGAAGGACCTCAATGTACGAAAGGAATCCATCAAAATCCTTGAGGAGAACACGGGCAGCAACCTCTTCGACCTCAGCCGCAGCAACATCTTCCTAGGAACAACGCAAAAGTCAAGGGAAGCAAGGGAAAAAATGAACTACTGGGATTTCATCAAGATCAAAAGCTTTTGCACAGCAAAAGAAACAGTTAACAAAATCAAAAGACAACTGACAGAATGGGAGAAGATATTTGCAAACGACATATCAGATAAAGGACTAGTGTCCAGAATCTATAAAGAACTTAGCAAACTCAACACCCAAAGAACAAATAATCCAATCAAGAAATGGGCAGAGGACATGAACAGACATTTCTGCAAAGAAGACATCCAGATGGCGAACAGACACATGAAAAAGTGCTCCATATCACTCGGCATCAGGGAAATACAAATCAAAACCACAATGAGATATCACCTCACACCAGTCAGAATGGCTAAAATCAACAAGTCAGGAAATGACAGATGCTGGCGAGGATGCTGAGAAAGGGGAACCCTCCTACACTGTTGGTGGGAATGCAAGCTGGTGCAGCCACTCTGGAAAACAGCATGGAGGTTCCTCAAAATGTTGAAAATAGAACTGCCCTATGACCCAGCAATTGCACTATTGGGTATTTACCCTAAAGATACAAACGTAGTGATCCAAAGGGGCACGTGTACTCGAATGTTTATAGCAGCAATGTCCACAATAGCCAAACTATGGAAAGAACCTAGATGTCCATCAACAGATGAATGGATCAAGAAGATGTGGTATATATACACAATGGAATACTATGCAGCCATCAAAAGAAATGAAATCTTGCCATTTGCAACAACATGGATGGAACTAGAGCGTATCATGCTTAGCGAAATAAGTCAAGCAGAGAAAGACAACTATCATATGATCTCCCTGATATGAGGAAGTGGTGATACAACATGGAGGCTTAAGTGGGTAGAAGAAGAATAAATGAAACAAGATGGGATTGGGAGGGAGACAAACCATAAGTGACTCTTAATCTCACAAAACAAACTGAGGGTTGCCGGGGGGAGGGGGTTTGGGAGAAGGGGGTGAGATTATGGACATTGGGGAGGGTATGTGATTTGGTGAGTGTTGTGAAGTGTGTAAACCTGGTGATTCACAGACCTGTACCCCTGGGGATAAAAATATATGTTTATAAAAAATAAAAAATTAAAAAAAAAAAAAAGACAGGGAGAGGGACTTCTCCTTTTCAAGTTAAAAAAAAAAGAAAGAGAACTACTGTATCTGACAGAATTTTTAAATAAATGAGGAATGATCTGATTGTTGATGTGGAAAAACCAATGAGCCTCACAATTCACACATTAATGATATTTTTCACTAACAGCTATTATAACAGATATTCTTTAAGATTTTAATTGTTTATTTGACAGAGAGAGAGTGAACACAAGCAGGGGGAGTGGCAGGCAGAGGGAGTGGGAGAAGTAGGCTCCCCGCTGAGCAGGGAGCCTGATGCGGGCCTCGATCTCAGGACCCTGAGATCAGAACCTGAGCCAAAGGCAGATACTTAATTGACTGAGTCACCCAGGCACCCCTATAATAGATACACTTGTTTGTGTTGTGAATTTTTATTAGCAGATGAATTATTGCATATAATTCCTTACAATAGCAATTCCCCCAAGAAATTAGTCCACACTATCAACAGCAGAATAGGATAATTTTCCCTATATGTTTATTCTTATGAAAAGTTCATCATGGGGGTACCTGGGTGGCTCAGTGGGTTAAAGTCTCTGCCTTCGGTTCAGGTCATGATCCCGGGATCCTGGAATCGAGCTCTGCATTGGGCTCTCTGCTCAGCAGGGAGCCTGCTTCCTCCTCTCTCTCTGCCTTTCTCTGCCTACTTGTGATCTCCGTCTGTCAAATAAATAAATAAAATCTTTAAAAAAAAAAGTTCATCACAGGACCCTCCTGAATTCACACCTCTGCAGGAGGCTGCAGCTGGACCCAATCCAGAACCGTGTCTCACAACAAACTGTGACAACAATGTCACAGTTTGGAGCCCTCAGGGCAGGATTCATCAGATTGAGTATGCAATGGAAGCTGTCAAGCAAGGTTCGGCTGTGGTTGGTCTGAAATCAAAAACCCATGCAATGTTGGTTGCACTGAAGAGAGCACAGTCAGAGCTTACAGCTCATCAGAAAATAATTCTCCATGTTAACAACCATATTGGTATCTCAACTGTGGGACTTACTTCTGATGCCGGACTGTTATGTAATTTTATGTGCCAGAAGTGTTTGGATTCTGGGTTTGTATTTGACAGACATGTTCCTGGGTCTCATCTTGTATCTCTAATTGGAAGTAAGACCCAGACACCAACACAATGATATGGCTGGAGACCATATGGTGTTGGACTGCTTATTGCTGGTTATGATGATACGGGCCCTCACATTTTCCAAACCTGTCCATCTGCCAACTATTTTGACTGTAGAGCCATGTCCATGGCAGCCTGCTCTCAATCATCTCATACTTACTTGGAGAGACATATGTCTGGGTTTATGGAGTGCAATTTGAATGAACTGATTAAACATGGTCTACATGTCTTACGAGAAACACTTCCTGCAGAATAGTACCTAACTACAAAGAAAGTCTCCATTGGAACTGTTGGTAAAGACTTGAGTTTGCAATTTATGATTATGATAATGTTGATGATGATGTATCTCTGTTCCTGGAAGGACTTGAAAAAAGACCACAGCCTGCTCAACCTGCTAATGAACCAACAGAATATGAAGTTACAAACCCATCTATATGTGTATTTTCAAATATGTAAGAATGCAGGAACACATACTGATGGCAATAATCTATACTTTGAACCCAAAGATGCAAGGTGGTCTTAGGGTGTGTTTTAGGAACCAGTCCAGGTATGTTTTCCCAGCAACTCATCTGAAACCATATAGTGATGTGCATTTTTCCTTGAGAGGGTCTATATATAATCATTTTCTAGAAAAATATAGTTATCTGTACTAATGTTTCTAGATGAAGAACATAGTGTCTTTGTGGCTTTAAAGACAACTGCAAAATACAATTTTTTACCTGCCGCACCCCCCTCCCCACAAAGTTAATCATAAAGGAAAAAGGGGAGATGGTTTGTATTTAAAAAATGAGGTTTTAAAGATTGACCACCATTCTCAGAAACCCTGTTCTTCTCTTTCATTTAGGGAATAGCTGGAGGGAAGAGCCCATGAGGTTTTCTATAGAAAAGGCCTGCCAAGTCTAAGCTCTGTCCCTTTGTCTGCTGAATAAATATGTGCTAATCTGCTTGTAGCTTGCCATCATCCTTTCATATTTTTTATGTTCCTTGGCTGCTTGATTTATCTCCACAGCCACAGATATTCTTCATACAAATTTTCATTGACTGAAGTGATACCTGTTCCTAGGCACAGTTGTTGACACACTGCAGGGCTCACCATCGTTGTCAAGAGTCCTAGGGATGCTAATGGCTCCACAAATGTAGTTTGCATTGAGCTAGAAGAATAGGGGAGATAATATCCATTTCCTTCATCTCTCCAGGGAGTCAATAGTAAGATTGCAGAGACCCTGATCCAGAATACTCTTTTTGTGCTCCTCTTATGCTTTATGGTTCCTGACATGAGCGGGAAGTTCAGAGTTCAGGTTGAACAAAGTGACTTCCCTGACCTCAAGCCTGTAGCATTCGTCTTAGGACAGTGAAAAATAATTGAATTTTCTATGTAGAAGCATCTGGGTAAACTGCTCATGAGTTGGCTTTGAAAATGAGAGTATAGGGGTGCCTGGGTGGCTCAATCAGTTAAGTGTCTGCTTTCAGCTCAGGTCATGATCCCAGGTCCTGGGATTGAGCCCCACATCGGGGTCCCTGCTCAGAGGAGAGCCTGCTTCTCCTTCTGCCTGCTGCTCCCCCTGCTTGCATGCTCTCTCTCTTCCTCTCTCACTCTATCTCAAATAGATAAATAAAATTAAAAAAAAAAAGAAAATGAGAGTATAGAACCCTCAGAGGTATATTGGGAAAAAATATTTTTAAAATCAGAAATACTTTCTACTTAGTCATACATAGTAGCAGCTTACCATTTCACAATTAAACTCTAAGTGGTTATTAACTAATTTTTATATTTATAAATGTACCTTCTTTTTAAAAAATGAACTGACATTTTTACTTGTGATGGCTATAGACCAAAGAGGACGGCTGTGTTTATAGTCAACATACAATCAATAGTTTGAATACACCTTGATTTTCATTCTATTTTATTTTATTGTTTTTAGAATTATTAACTTAGAAACATGACTAAATGTATTAGTTTGCTAGGGTTGCTATAATAAAGTACTACATACTGGGTAGCTTAAAAAGAAGTTTTATTTTTTCACAATTCTGGAAGCTAGATGACTGAGATCACAGGTGGTTTCATCGGAAGTTTCTCTCTTTTGCTTACAGATGGTGCTCTGTGTGTGCACATCCCTACTGTCTTGGTTTCTGTCTGAATTTCTTCTGCCTATAAGGACACCAATCAGATTGGATTATAGCCCCCCCCAATGGCCTCGTTTTAACTTAATCACTTCTTTAAAAAGCCTATCTCCAAATATATTCATATTCCAAAGTACTTGCTGTAGGTCTTCAACATATAAATTTGGTGGGGAGAGCAAAATTTAGCCCATAACACTTCGTTTAAAAACTAAAAGAAGGATGGAAACAAAGAAAGGATGTCTGCATTGCATGTTTCAGAAAGAATCTTCAAGGGATATTGTTGGAGTTGAGAGGTATTATTGTTGGATAAAACCTCAATTCCTTATTTTTAATAGTAAAGAGGGAGCATACAGTATAGTGAGAAAGACTCACCTGGCTAATTTAATCCTGGAAGGAGAGAAGACAGAACTAAATAAGGAATCACCTAGAAAACTATATTTTTGGGAAAACCAGAAGAGTTTGAAGAAATCCACTTTCAATAGTCTCTCTTCCTTGGGTGGAAAATACAAAACCCTAAAATCAGCGTAGTGAAATTCTAGTTCCTCTGAGTAATGACTAGTATAATTCCCCAACAAAGAACTCCAGCAATTAGCTTATCCAAGAATATGCAACAAACTCAAAGGTTATTAACACCAAGATTATAGGTGCATACCATATGATAAAAAGTAAAAAGGAACAGAATTGGCAAATGGCAATTAAAAAATATTTACCTCCAAATTTTTACCTGGGGACAGATGAAGAAAATGTCTTTATAGAGTAAGAGAAAAAAATTTTAGAAATGCTTGAGCATATAGGAAAGATTGCACTAGAAAGAAGTAAAACATGAGTGGGCTGAACTCAAGAATATAAAAAATTAAAACTGCTAGAAAAGAGATAAAACTGAGATGGACACAAAAGAGAGTAGACACAAATGAACATAGCAAATGATTTGGAGGACAGGAATGAGAGAAGCAAGTAAAAGAAAATAGTCATAACTATATGTTAAGAAAAGAATATTATAAACTGTTGAAATCAGGGAAGGGAAATCAGCCATATGTTTCACTAATGTCCTTGATTAAGAACACTAAAGCCAATAACATAGAAAAAAGAAATATTTAAAATTATAATTTAGCAAAGTTTCCCTGATTAAATGTTTGAAACTTCACATTGAAATTCTACCTATTCCTCAAGTAAATTTGACCAAGAATGGTGAAAGAAGGGATATTACCCCTTTAAATTTACAGTGGATAAATGAAAAAGAAAAAGTACTTTTAGGAATTATAGCAAACATGTCAGTTATAAAGGTATAATGATGAAAAAATTAGGCTGACAGACATCCTCAAAACACAATTACTGAAATACCCTAGATTTACAAGAAACTAAACTATGTTTCAAGGGTTTACACACAAAGCATTTTGGGAAGTATAATAGTAGCAGTTAAACAATTTTAAATTTGCAAACATTTAAAAAATGTTTTTGTGAATTCTTCTAGAGGGATACCTACCTAGGGGACAAACTTCAGCAAACCCAAGAAATACTGGGAAAATGTTTTCAAAAAGAAAACCAATAAGCATCAGATACAATTTTCTTTCTAGTGGGGGAAAGACTAAATAAAAATCCTGGGAAGCAGTATAATGTTTATAATGTAAGCTGATAAATCAAATTATGTAACCTCAAATATTGTGGCAAAAAGGGAAAATATTAAAAGTGAGGAAATTCTGTCTATCTTAATAGCTAGAGTCAAATAATATCATATATGGATAGCAAATTAAGTGATGAAATTAGAAGTTTATTGAATAAGAAAATGCAAATTTAATAATTTCAAACTGAAGTCACAGTAGAGGACAGGAAGAGCTGGCCTAACTTTATCATTGTTCATATGAGGGAAATAATAGAAACTATCACAAGAATTAGAGTTTTAGGGACTTGAGCAAGAAGTGACAGGAAAACCAATGTTGACTAAAAATATCTATGTAGTGTTATTTAAAATATAAATATAGTGGAATGAAAATAATATGGAAGATGTCTTTCAGTTTAATATGTGTCAATGGGCTTAATTCACTGGTTGAACAAAATGCTAATTTTCAGATTAGATGATAAACCAAAATCAATTCAGTGCTATAAAAGAGAGGTGTAGGTAGAACAGTATACTTTAGAAAGCATGTAATGGGAGGAAATGAATACACCATTCAAATGTGCCACTTTGGCATATGGTTAGTTTTGAGGCTGAAGGTAGTTAAGACCAGGCATACTTGGGAAAAGCTTTTCCATCTCCTTTAACTGCCTAAAAGAAGTTAGCTGTATGTATGGTGTGTATGGGTGGGGGCAAGGGGTGTTCTGTACCAGGTAGAGAGCTACTACCAGAGATAACTTCTTATATCAGAAATACTTGTGTGACATGGCAAACACTTTTTGACCAAACATTTGTTCTTTTCATCTTCCTATGAATTGTTTCCCTCCCCTTTGAAGTTCCAGACTCCTATCCCCTTCTTCTTAGCTCAGGATGGTATGTAAGCCACAATTGCCTGACTGCTTTTGTCTCATATTTTTATGGAACTTCTGTATATACAAAATTTGTTTTTCTCCTGTTTATCTGGAATCTAGAATTGTGAGTTCTCCAGCTTTTTTTTTTTTTTTTTCCTAAGATTCCTTTGGCTGTTCGGGGTCTTCTGTGGTTACATACCAATTTTAGGATTATTTGTTCTAGCTCTGTGAAAAATATTGTTGGTATTTTGATAGGAATTGAATCTGTAGATTTCTTTGGCTAGTATGGACATTTCAACTATTAATTCCAATTCATGAACATGATTTTTTTCCCCATTTGTGCCATCTTCAATCTCTTTCATCAGTATTTTTTGGTTTTTAGAGTATAGGTCCTTCACCTTCTTGGTTAAGTTTATTCCTAGGTATATTGTGGTTTTGGTGCAATTATAAATGCAGTTGTTTTCTTTCTCTTGTTGCTACTTTCTTATTAGTGTGTAGAAGGGCAAAAGATTTCTATACATTAATTTTTTATCCTACAAATTTACTAAATTTAAAAACCATGTTTCTTTTGGTGGGGTCTTTAGGGTTTTCTGTGTATAGTATGTCATTTGCAAATAGTGACAGTTACTTCCTTATGAATTCAGATGCCTTTGATTTCTTTTTCTTGTCTGGTTGCTATGGCTAGAACTGCTATACTGTGTTGAATAAAAGTGGTAAGGGTGGACATTCTTGTGTTGTTCCTGATCTTTAAGGAAAAGTTCTCCATTTTTCACTACTAAATATGGTGTTAGCTATGAGTTTTTCACATATGGCCTTTATGTTGAGGTATATTCCCTCTAAACCTACTTTTTAGAGTTTTTATGAATAGATGTTCAATTTTGTCAAATGCTTTTTCTGCAACTGTTGAAATCATATGATTTTTATACTTCATTTTGTTACTGTATTGTATCACATTGATTTGTGGCTGCTGAACCACCTTGCATTCCTGGAATAAATTTCACTTGATGGTAGTAAATGATCATTCTAATGTATTGTTGAATATGGTTTGCTAATATTTTGTTGAGGACTCTTGCAAATATATTCATCAAGAATATTAGCCTGAAGTTTTATTTATTTATTTTTTTGTAGTGTCTTTATCTGGTATGAGGGTGATGCCTCATAGAATGTATTTGGAAACTTTCCCTCTATTTTTTTTAGAATAGTTTTAGGAGAATAGGTATTGACTCCCCCTTTAAATATTTAGTTGAGAACTCACCGGTGAATCCATTTAGTACTGGACTTTTATTTTTTGGGAGCTTTTGATTACTGATATAATTTTGTTACTAGTAATTGAACCATTCAGATTTTTCTATTCTAGATTCTGTTTTGGAAGATTGTATGTTTCTAGGAATTTATCTGTGTCTTTTTAGGTGTCCAGTTCATTGGTATATAATTTTTCATAGTAGCCTCATATAATCCATTGTATTCTGTGGTATTGGTGTTACTTCTCTTTCATTTTTTATTTTATTTGGGTCCTCTCTCTTTTTCTTGATGAGTCTTGCTGAAAGTTTATTAATTTTATCTCTTCAGAAAAACAGCTCGTCATTTTGGTTTTTTTAATTGAAAAATAGCTTTTAAGTATTAACTTTCAGTGTTGATAAAATGGTAGGAAAAGATTACAAATATTGTTAAAAACCTGTATTGTAAAAATAATTCTAAGTATTTTAGACATAGATGTGAAAAATATGAGACTCTTACAGAGCTTTATACCTAGAAATACCTGTTACAAATTGTCTAAATAAAGTTATCTTTGGGGCACCTAGATGATTCAGTTGATTAAGCATCCAACTCCTGATTTTAGCTCAGGTCATGATCTCAGAATCCTGAGTTGAGCCCCAAGTCAGGCTTCATGTTGGGCATGGAGCCTGCTTATGATTCCCTCTCTGCCCCTTCCCACCACCCCCTCAGTCTGCTCCCTTTCTCTCTTAAAAAAAAGTAAAAGAAAAAAATTTTTTTGATGCTTATAAAATTATAACTATAAAGATGTTTCTGAAAATAAAAATAGAAATACTTTCAACAATGGAAAATGTAATATGTTACTAATAAAATACTAAATGCCAAATGTTTGACACTTTGACTTTTAAACTATAGGTAACAGGCACTTGGCTAATAAGGTGACCTTTGATTTTAAAAAATCTACACTTAAAAAATTCCCATTAGTGACCTGTTAAACTGTTTGAACTTACCTACCTTGATACTTCCTTATTCTTTCTCAATTTAGTCTCCACTAAATTTGACTTCATTTGATCATTTTATTTCCCTATTCCATACAGATTGTGAGTCCTTTAAAACAGAAAACTTAAGAAACAAAACAGAGGATCATAGGGGGAAGGAGGGAAAAATAAGACGAAAGCAGAGAGGGAGACAAACCATAAAAGACTCTTAATTATAGGAAACAGTGTTGCTGGAGGGGAGGGGGGTGGGGGGAGATGGGGTAACTGGGTGATGGACATTAAGGAGAACACGTGATATAATGGATACTGGGTGTTAAATACAACTGTTGAATTATTGAACTCTACATCTGAAACTGAGGATACACTATATGTCAATTAATTGAATTTAAATAAGATTAAAAAACTAGAAAACTAATTAATTTCTATACAACTGTCCAGCAGAAGAGTTAGTACACTTTAGACATTACATAAATGTTAAATGAGTAAATGGAAAATCAAATTCTAAAGCTCAAAAGAAGAAATACACAGTTTAGTTTGGTGATGAGAAATTGAATAAAGGAGATAAAACCCACATTTTAAAATTGATGAGGTAGGGGCGCCTGGGTGGCTCAGTGGGTTAAGCCGCTGCCTTCGGCTCAGGTCATGATCTCAGGGTCCTGGGATCGAGCCCCGCATCTGGCTCTCTGCTCGGCAGGGAGCCTGCTTCCCTCTCTCTCTCTCTCTCTCTGCCTGCCTCTCTGCCTACTTGTGATCTCTCTCTGTCAAATAAATAAATAAAATCTAAAAAAAAATAATAATAAAAAATAAAATTGATGAGGTTTATGAAAGGTAAACAACAGAGTCATAAGAATTAGAATAACTACCAGTATGGAGGATTGACTCAACAAATGACATTTGATAGCTCACTTAATTGTCTCTACAATTGAATGATGTAGGTGCAAGCTACAGGCATTAGAACCAGCTTTTAAGTGAAGAGTCTGTGGCAAAGGGGAATTTAAAGATTTACCCAAGGTCACAAGATGTGGCCATGGAGCTGGGGTTTGTACCCAAGCAATCCGGCTCTAGCATCTGGAGTGCTAAAATTCTTAGAAAACATTCTAGACTGTGGGACAAAGAAATGAGTTACTATGCAAAGGCACAGAAGCATAAGGTGTGTAAGGGGAGAATTCAGAGCAGATTCCAGAGGCACTTACTGAGTAGCTCCTTAATGAGACACACAGTTCTGTCTACTGGGTAATACATGTGGATGCGAGACAACAGAAATTAGAAAGGCAAATTGAAACCTTTGGAGATTTTAAAAAACTAATAAAATGAGACATTTGAAAGTGGGAGTGAAGTAAAGTATCCCAATGCATTATGTAAAATTATACCTACACATAAAATTTGCATCTGCCAAAAAATAAAAATTTCACCGAGATTAAAAATAATTTAACATTTTGAAAATTTCCAAAAGAAGTAAAAAGAACAAAACTGTGTGAACAGATTGGGGCATCTGTTGAACTTTTAATTAAAGCTTTTGATTTTGAATTTTATAAACATGTTTTTTCTCAATATTTTCTCACTATTCATATGTTTGCACATCTGTTTGTCATCTGCTTTTAACACTATACATGACACAAATATTGAATTGAATTACAGAAGCAGATCACATATAATACATTTATAAATGTCATTTATACCAAATGTCAGGGAAAATGAAGTAAATGAATGGTTGAATAAATTGTATGCTTTGCATCTTTATATTTGGTTCGAATGCAACATCAATAAAGATGGGAAACAAGTTTAGGATAACTGGTAAGTTAACTATCTTAGATCATTTTTTATAGAGATCTATGTTTTAAGAAATCGTTTATCTGACATAAGCAATGGCTAGAACCAAAGGAGAGTAATTAACTAGGCTAACCTGTAAGTGGAAATTTTTTTGCAACTTCAACTTTATATTTAAAATAATAGATACTCCTTTAGTCCCAGTCATTTACGGGACATTAATTATCATCACACCCGTTTCTGGGTTCTGGTCCCTGTTCTGATATTTACCAGCATCCATGATATGACTGGTTAAATTCTTAGTGTAATGTTGAATAAGTCACTTTATATTCTAAGCTTTGGCACAATTTTATGTAATATGAGCATATATTACACATTCTTTCTATTTTGAGATGATTTGATGCCTTCAAATACCTGCTTTAAGAGAATGGATGAGATTTTCCTAGTAATAGTAATACTATCTTAACAACTTTAAGTGTTTGTTCTACTCAGACCCTTTCAGCTGGGTATTTACTCTGCTGATATTGTCACATATCCAACTCAAAGTGAAAACATAATAGTTCTGTACCTTCATTCTCTAACAAATGAATTTATAAACATAAATTTATAAAGCGCTTTACATAAAGGACACATTGTTCTTTAAGATATGGCCAAGATACGCTAGCTCTATTATTAATCTGGTATCCAGAAACAATTATTTTTTTTTTAAGATTTTTATTTATTTATTTGACAGAGAGAAATCACAAGTAGACTGAGAGGCAGGCAGAGAGAGAGAGAGGGAAGCAGGCCCCCTGCTGAGTAGAGAGCCCGATGCGGGACTCGATCCCAGGACCCTGAGATCATGACCTGAGCCGAAGGCAGCGGCTTAACCCACTGAGCCACCCAGGCACCCCAATTATTTTTTTTTAATATTGTATTTATTTGACAGAGATCACAAGTAAGCAGAGAGGCAGGCAGAGAGAGGAGGAAGGAGGCTCCCTGCTGAGCAGAGAGCCTGATGCGAGTTCCATCCCAGGACCCTGGGATCATGACCTGAACCAAAGGCAGAGGCTTTAACCCACTGAGCCACCTAGGTGCCCCCAGAAACAATTCTTATAAACTCTTAAAACTTTGGTATTTGCTGGGAAAAGTGGCTATTATGCCATGTGTGCACGCACTCTGTTAGAGGGATCTCTAATTAGTGACTTCTCATTTACAAAATGGTTTATTTGCAAACCATTTATGTCAGCTGCATTTTGATACTGAGACTACCCCCACCAGGGAAATGTGAAATCCCTATGTGAAGGTAATAGTGAATGCAATATAGAAATTGGCATAGCAAGCACCTTGTCAATCTGACCCTGACAGTCCAGACATATTGATTGGCTAGTACTGGCAGAAGATTAAGCAGCCAGGATGGGAGGCAAGTGCCGGCCTGGATAATACAATCCATATGTTAATGTTTCTTTCTTTAAATTATGCACCAATCTGCAATGACTGCTGTTTGGGATTGTGAGTTGAACTCACAGCGACTGTAAAATGGAAATTGCCTCTAAGTCCCTCCTAGAAGTAGCAATAAAGTTACATTAGGCCTAAGGTATCAGAGGAAAAATTGCTGTCACCAGTACTACAATTTATAGCTATCTTTGCCATGGCAGATAAATCCATGTTTTTGACTTCGTGACCACTGAAACATAAAAATTAAACCTTTTAACCATGGTCAGGCCTTTTGTCCTAAAGAGTAAAAGCCAGCAATGATTGCTATCAGGAAACTATTTCTAACCATCATTTCTTGGGGAAAGAGACAATTTTTAAGCATGTCTGGAGTTTTATTTACAGTTAATTGGATACTCCATAGTAAAGACATCATGAATTGATTTACGAAAAGAGCTTCCAGAGAAGGCCTGTGGCTCTGTGCCTTTGATCTGAGTGTGCTTTGTTTTTATTATTGTTGCTAATGCATTAGGTGAGGACACTTTTGTTGATAATAAGCTTAAAAGACATTTACTTTACTTTACTTACATGTTCTTAGAGGATGTTGGAACAGAATTTTGCTGAATGGCTTGGCTACAAATCAAATACAGCATCAAATGCTTCCTTGAGACTCTTCAGGGAATTTAGTAGAGCAGTTAAGTACAACTGAGCTTAAGCCTCAGCTGAAAAGCTAAAGAATACTACCATTCTAAGAAATTATGTCCTGTAAGTTATTAGTTTTGCCAAAACAAATGAAAGAGACCCTGAGATGATTATCTAGATACTATATACATATTTATTTTTTTTCCTCATCCCTTGAATAGGGGGTTCTAGTTAAAATTGGGAAGGATTAAAAGATTATTTAGTGTGTTTTTCCACATAAGTGTCAAAAGAAAATTAGGAATGCCTGTCAGAATGCCTCAACAATCTGGGTGATAACCAGGAATAAACAAAATGAAGGCTATATATGTCCAAATTTTAATTCTGAGCATGACTTTTAAAATCCTTCAGCTCTTCTTAAAAACAATGAAATTGGTCTTTGAATCTTAAAGCATTTTAGTTTTCCAGAGGGGAAAATATGAAAATAGGAAAGGATAGCAGGACACATGTTTAGTGATGAAAATTTTGCAACGTTGGGAGAATTAACATGAATGCCTACGGGCTCGGGACATAGATGTAGAGAAAATCCTTAGCTTTCATACAATCCACACTACATTCCTTAAAAAATGATATCCTTGAATAGCTATTTTCTATATTTGCCCTAAAGACTCTTCTGTGCTACTATACATTGACACCACCTGACTGTGATTGACTTTGAGAAGCATCTCCTTTCTTTCTACAACAGGATATGAACAAAATGTTTGCTTATTTTATTATACTTTGCCCAATTTGCTTTATATTTAAAATATATAGGAACTCCTGGCTCAGTCAGTTAACCATCTTGTGGGAAAAAGCATGTACAAAAGGCATATAGAAGAAACAATAATACTTTCTGGTGGAAAATAAGATTAAAAACCACAGTCGTGATCTGGTGAACACAATTACTAATACTGGGCTGTTCTCTAGACTGATTTGCTGCTTCTACTAGTGATTATAGAGACAAGTTACAGATTCCTGTAGAGTAAAGCCCTGATAGGTTTTGTTTTGTTTGTTTGTTTGTTTGTTTGTTTGTTTTTCTCTCTTTGTGATGTAAGTGCCTGACCGAAGCTTTGATTGCCTGGACATCCATTTCATAGAGACATCCATTTTAAAGATGGCTGACTTGAATAAACACATTGCCCAGCCACTTGACTAGATAAAGAACCAATCAACTTCTTGCACTGAGGCTCCCCTGTTTTAGAAATCTTGGTTGATTTTTGATAACCCATTTGGGCCACTTACTTTTTTTCTTCCCACACTTTAAATTCCTGCTCTTCTGTTTCACATTTAAAGAGTAAGGCCATGAAACTCTAGTCCCCCACCCCTGACCCCGGGACACACAGGTGCTTGCTGTCACATGCACCCTGCATCTCTCCATCCATGACCTCACTGTATAGCCACAGGTGGCTGTGTGAGTTGCAGGTCTTTATTTTTTTAAGGTCCTTGATGGTTGTTGCTGAAAAGCATCTTGCATCATAAGAACTACAAAGGTTGGTACAGTTTTAACTTCGGTTTGGAAAGGGGAGATATCTGTGGGAAGCTCATCAGGGCCCAGGAGAGTGCTCCCAGGCATTCCTAGCGGATAGGGGATAGGGTAACTACTGATAGGGTTGAAACCTGCACAAAGCAGTTCCCTATCGCTTCTAAGTTCCTGTCCATTCTTCCAAAGAGGCTCCATTGAGAGAAAATCTTGTGTGGTGAAAATCAGTCTTTGGAATCAGCCTTTGTTATGGAAGCTGGTTTGCTGTCTAAGTGGCCTTGGATAGTTATCTCAACTTCTCATGTTGTGATTTTTTTAATACATTTGAAAGTGTGTAAACACTTAGTAGTCTACTGAGAAATGTTGATTTTATTTTTATTTTGCCAAAAGTCTGTTCATTAGCTCTGATTCATTCCTTACCCCAAACTTCCAGACCTCATCTGACAAACCCTGTCCTAAATCAAGGCTAAGACTCTACCATCTACTCAAGGGTACAGGAATTTGCTCTTTATGGCAGGAGCCTGCCTACATTTCCACCATTAAATGCTGCCAAAATGCCTATATGACCTGACATTGCTTTCTGCTTGATGATTTGCTTGCATTCCATTAGAGCCTCAACTTCCTTCAGACAGTCCTTGTTTTCATTCCTGAATGTCTTCATCTAATCAGTTTCTGAATCCCACAGTTGCATGCTTAGACATATCTCTTAAAGTAGGTTTTTCGGCCACCTGAGCCTTGGAGGAGGTAGAAGAAGGTTGATAAAACCTGAATGGGTTTTATATATAATCATCATCATATGATGCTAATCATATATATGATAAATACTTTAGCATATATGATATGATCATATATGATTAACATGTGATATTTTTTATGGTTTTCTTTTTATTTTTTTCCTTTTTATTTATTTATTTGACAGACAGAGATCACAAGTAGGTGGAGAGGCAGGCCAAGAGAGAGGGAGAGAAAGAGTGAGAGAGAGGAAGAGCGAGAGAGAGGAAGAAGCAGGCTCCCCACTGAGCAGAGAGGCTGATGCGGGGCTGGATCCGAGGACCCTGAGATCATGACCTGAGCTGAAGGCAGAGGTTTTTACCCACTGAGCCACCCAGGCGCCCCTTGATGGTTTATTTTATTAATCTATTTTCCATCTATATCACAAACACCTAGTATTTCTGGCACAGGAATGATAATGACCTTCGGAATTACAATGCAAATTCACACAAAGAAAAATCTTGAGTGTTTTCAAAGTAGCCCTAGTTATTTCTTTATAGGCTTACTTAATCTCCTGCTTAAATGAAATATCTTTCAAACAGGTATTTTATGAAAATGACATTTTGGCATGTGTATATTCTCATTTTCTCTCATCTGATATGTTCTGCTCAATTTTTAAATCAAAACATGTCTTTGCAACTCTCCAAATCTTAGGTTCAATGTCATTTATGAACTTGAAGTTTTTCTTTTTTTCATTGTTCATCATTGTCAAAAGAAACAGATAACTTTAGAATATCAAATTTAATGAAGTTCACCCTGAAATTTCTTATTCCCAAGAATAGGGCACAGGCTGTGTAAAACAAGAATGTGACTCTTCTAAAGTATCAGTCAAAGATGAAAAGCATAAAACCCATGATATCAGTTATAGCCAACTTAATGCTGACATTATAGAGAGGTTTATTCTAGCTGAGCATTGATAGAGGACAGTCAGATGCAAAGTGTAACCAAGGTGGATCCAGCGGTCCATTTCTCGAAAGAGAGCTCTTTGGCATGGAGAGTGACTTGATTCTGAAGGAAGAACCTCAGTTACTGCAGTGACATTAGTATCACTTGGAAAGATTTTTTTTTTTAATTTCTCATTTTAAGAAATGACGTATCTTTTTCTTTCCAAAGCATTATCCTTTTCACACTTACTTAATTTCTTGATGAGCTAATGAAAGAACTTAACCTCAAAACCAGGTGATATAGTCATGTGTTAAGTTTCTTACCCTGGTGTTGGAATTGAAAGTCACATCATTTTTAAATCCCAGTTATGTGGCTTTGCTGCTGTTGGAAAGGCTGAGGGTGTAAAATAACCAGATCAGGCAACTAAGGCATAAAAATAGGGCATAAAAATAGAACAGCATACAGATGGAATGGTTCAGGAGCCCAAATTTGCCTGTTACATCATACTTGACAAGAAAATAATTCATTAGCATTAAATAGCTAAATTTCTTCAGGCTTAAGTTGGCAATAATTAGAAACTGGGGATTCTTAGCAATGTTATCAATTTTTAGAATTCTCTATCTCAAAAATGTATTTATCAGCATAACTGACTTAAAAAGCACATTTCTGATATGCTATTTTGGGTGACTAAAGTACTTAGCTGGCACTGCTTCTCCAGAATATTATTTCAGCAGTAGTGATGGATAGCCCTTAGTCCTATGATACTCTATTATTTTTGTAGTCTATTTTACTTTTTCATTTGCTATCATTTTAAACAGTGGGGAAAATCAGAGAATATGCCAAAACTTCTGTATTCACCAGTGACATTTTTAATCTTTTTTTTTTAAATTTTAAGACACATGTTTTAAAAAAATTCAATGTATAACTCTTTCCATCCATACTTGTGTTTTTATATTTTATGTTAATTAATCCAAAACACTAACTTACAGACTTCACCACAGTCTAAATGTTGCTGACTGCATACTCCTGATACAGCTCAGTATATTTCTTTGCCATCTATTTGCCCTGCAAATTGGGAGCTTCATCTAAAGGCTTGAACAAACCTCAGATTCAACATCTTAATTTTAGACCTCAAGCCTTCAGAACAGTAAGACCCCCCAAAATGTTTCAGCAATCCAGTTTGTGTTACTGGTTTTTTTTTTTTTATAACAGCTCAAGGAAATGAAAATACCTCTTTAATTAATGGCATGTTAGAAGTTTGGAGTGTTGATATCAACATAGGTATAGTAGCCTATGAGCGACCTGTGACATAAGTAGTTCATGGAGACCAACAGTAGATTCTCAAGGCTTTAATAGTACCACATATAGCATCAGGAGTCCTTGATATGATTTTTTTTTTTAAGATTTTATCCATTTATTTGACAGAGAGATCACAAGTAGGCAAAGAGGCAGGCAGAGAGAGAGAGAGGAGGAAGCAGGCTCCCCGCTGAGCGGAGATTCCCCACGCGGGACTCGATCCCAGGACCCCAAGATCATGACCTGAGCCAAAGGCAGCGGCCCAACCCACTGAGCCACCCAGGCGCCCCCCTTGATATGATTTTAACATTGCATAATATACATCGGTCTAAAGGAGAATGGTATTCAGGATGGAATTTGCAAATAATTTTTTCCCTCCATCTCCATCTTGGAAATGAGCCAACAACAGTTTGCTTTCATGTAGGAATGATACCACTTTGCATTTATTGTATTCACAGGGTTTTTGAATTTACCTACTGTGCTTATATGAGTAGAAGAGTATTGGATTTAACAGATTCTGAATGTGAAAATACACTATATTGGTGATACCACGATAGTATCAGATAGTGACCCACATGACTAAGAGAGGCCAGTTAAGAAATCCAGCAATTAATAAATCCACCCGGGACACCTGGGTGGCTCAGTGGGTTAAGCAACTGCCTTCGGCTCAGGTCATGGTCCCAGCGTCCTGGGATGGAGTCCCGCATCGGGCTCCTTGCTCGGCAGGGAGCCTGCTTCTCCCTCTGCATCTGTCTGCCATTCTGTCTGCCTGTGCTCACTCTCTCCTCCCCCCTCTCTCTGATAAATAAATAAAATCTTTAATAAATAAATAAATAAATAAATCAATCAATCAATCAATCAATCAATCAATCCAGACCACGGTCTGCCCAAACCGTGAGATTCTTTGGAAGAATCTGAGCAGGAGCCCATGTAACTTTCCAAAGGTTAACCCCATCTGCTATTGTTGCCTCCTTTTGGAACTAAATGACAGGCAGAGCACTTGGTTGGGTTGTTTGAATTTCGAAAATGTAGATTTCTTGAAAAGATTGCTGGCTTAAAAACTGAGCTTGATTGAAATATTTTCATCTTCTATTGATAAACCTACCTGAAGTTCATATATGTGCAGAGGTCTGAAACAGCACAGTGTATCTGACTAGCAAAAAGTGGTGGTTCAGTGACCACAGGACTGACCACCAGTTAAAACCCTGGACACCATGGCTCAGATGAGCTTTCCTGATGGAGAATATTTCACAAATGTTGACACACATTGTCGGGAGAATTAAGCCTATCTGTAGAAGTTTTCTGAGAGAGGACACCTGGAAGTTTGTGCCTGGTTTTTCCTGGACTTCTTCCATGTGCCTTTCTCCCTTGGTAGATTTTTTTTTTTTTAAAGATTTTATTTATTTGACAGAGAGAGATCACAAGTAGGCAGAGAGGCAGGCAGAGGGAGAGAGGAGGGAGCAGGTTCCCTGCTAAGCAGAGAGCCGGATGTGGGACTCAATCCCAGGACCCTGAGATCATGACCTGAGCCTAAGGCAGCGGCTCAACCCACTGAGCCACCCAGGCGCCCCATCTCCCTTGGTAGATTTTAAACTATCATTTTTCTCTAAATAACTGTAACCAAAAGTGTAGGGGCTTTTTGAGTCCTGGGAGTACTTGTAACAAATCATCAAACCTGAGGGTGTTTTCTGGGGACCCCAGAAACAGCAGTCAGTGGTCTCTTAAAGATAGTTAAATTATAAGAAAATAATCCCATTGAACTGACATTTGCAACATCTTTATTCCTTTATTCTCTTCCATCTGGTATCATTTTTTCTTCTGATTGAACAACTTCCTTCACTGTTTTTAGAATGTGAATATATGGGAATTAATTTTTCAGTTTTTGTAGTTTTAAATAAGTCTTTATTTTTCTTCCAGTTTTTGAGAGATTTTCTTTTTCCTATTTGGTTTGGAATTATATAGGTTGACAGATTTTAATGAATCTGCTTTAAGTATATTGTTCAATTATCTTCTTACTTACATTATTTCCATTGAAAAATTTGCTATTATCCTTATCTCTGTTCCTCCCTAATAATGTGTCTTTTTCTCTGGCTGCTTTAAAGATTTTATCTTTATCACTGTTTTTGAGCAATTATGCTGTGTCTTGGTATATTTCCTTTGTGTTTGTTGGCCTTGGGTATTGATAAGCTTGTAGCATCTGTAAGTTAATGGTTTTCATTAAATTAGAAAAAATTTCAGCTACTTTCTCCTCAAATATTTCTCTGCTGCTGCTCCTTCAGGGATTACAATTTCTTATGTATTAGGCTGCTTCAAGTTGACCCGCAGCTCACAGATGCTCTCTCTTTTCCATTTTTCTTTTTCTCTCTCTTTTTTTATTTCTCAGCTCTGGTAGTTTCCTCACTCAGCACTCAGATGAAATTGTTGGCAGTTCCTTCTGCAGATCTCCAGATCTCTCTCTGCATAGCTGTCTCACTTCTAGTACTCTGTCCGGTAAACTATAGATATTTGGACCCAAACCTCAGAGCTCTATCTCCTCATCTACCGTATTCCACTGGGCTCTGCCTAGAGTCCTTTATCCCTACACCATGACCTTGAAACTCTGCTCAGACTCTAAGGATGCCCAATCATAGTGTCCACCTTGTTTGTTTCTCATGTTTCAGGAATTACCATCCTAAGTTATGGATGTCCCAGTGTCTTAGAAACCATTGCTTCGGGCGCCTGGGTGGCTCAGTGGGTTAAGCCGCTGCCTTCGGCTCAGGTCATGATCTCAGGGTCCTGGGATCGAGTCCCGCATCGGGCTCTCTGCTCAGCAGGGAGCCTGCTTCCTTCTCTCTCTCTCTCTCTCTCTGCCTACTTGTAATCTCTCTCTGTCAAATAAATAAATAAAATCTTTAAAAAAAAAAAAAAAGAAACCATTGCTTCATAGATTTTATTGTTCATTTATTAGTTTTCTTTTTTCAGGTGGGAAATTAAATCCAGTTCCCATTACTATATCTCAATCAGATGGGAAGGTCTTCCCCTGACACATTTTGGACAAAGTCCCTCTCACTGACTTATTGTTCTTTGCTTTCTGGAACAAGTAGAGTTCATTTTGTACTTTTCCTGTGTCAACCCAGGGTGAAGGAGCCCTGGTTCTGTTAAGTAGAGATGGTAATAAAAAAATATCACATTAAGTGTTCTTACTTCTTTCATAGTATTGTTGTTTCCAAACTCTCAAGTGGACTAAGCTAGGAAATTTTTGTATTATGTATTTACATATATACAATAGCAACAACATGTTACATTGCTCCATAAATATTACAAAAATATCTAGAATTACAATTGTTCTAACTAATCAAATAACCATAAATAGTACATATATTTAGCAAATGTTGACTTTTTCCTTAGTGATGTTGAATCTTAATAAAAATATATAACAATTGATTTTGTGGTATAGTTAGCATAAGTTCAAGATGGGAAATATGTAAAAACTCATTTTACACTAGTAGTAAAATGTGTCCTTGCACTAGTATTGTGCCTGATCTTTTCCCCAGGAGAAGTACGTATTTTTCTGAATATATTTCAAAGTGAGTCATGAGAGGGGATCGGGTATTATGATAACTTCAATTACCTCAGTTCCTATTAAAGTATGTTTTTCTTATGTTTAAAAGCTCTCTTTGCAAAAATGAAAAGAAATAAATGAACAAAACCTTACTATCATTCATAACAGGTTGCCTAAGGCACACTTTAGCTCTATTCATATCAGTTTCTAATATTTGGTTCAAAGACTCCTTTGTTTCTTTCTACAGTGATTGGGGAATGGAGTAAATCATTTAAAGAGAACCTGGACCCTGGTCCAATCGCTCCATAACTTCACACTATATAGTGCTATTTAAATAAAAACACAAGTTCGATATAATGCTATGAAGAAAGTTGCCTTGACGGAACTCCACAAAAATAGTAGCTAGAAAAAAAATCAAAACTGAGTCATTCTTTTGTTAAAAAATACAAGTAAGAAAAATACAGAAAATGTAATTTTTGAGATATTTACAATTCCTTAGGGTTGTAGCTCTAATGTTTTATTCACAATATAATCATAGTCATATGAAGTTATGGAAATTAGATGTCTAAAGGAAGGTTGTATTTAATTCAAATAACTGCAAATTTTAATATGTTTGAATTTTTAAAAAATTATTTATCATCATACTTGCTTTTAACATCCAGGTGGTAGAAGTTAAATTTCTTTCCTTCAAAAAGTAAATTTCTTTGCTTCATAAACATTTTTGATTAGCTGCTTTTATTCAGTATTAAGACTTCTATAAGATACATTATGTGAAAAGGAATAAAAAAAATATGAGTTTAGTTGAAATGACATTTAAAAATAATAGAAATGTAAATAGATCTATTGGCCAAAGATGGATGATTTTCCAGGTGAGGAGCCATAATTATGTATGGTTACTTGGTGAATCATCAAATTTAAAGAAAGTGAATTTTGACTTTTATGATTATCTCTACTCCTTTTGACAATTCTCCCCATCTCTGTTCAGGAGAAAGAAATGTATAAATAGAAGTATGAGTAGATGAGTAGATAAGTCTCTACTTTTTTTTTTCCCCTCTAACATTGTGACAGTGCTGACCACTGTGGATTTTTTAAAGACACTAAATCAGGTAGTTCAAACTACTCTAAAGCCAAGCATTCACATATGGATTTTTCTTTTACCGTTTGTTACAAAGGGGTAACAGTGGCATTGTCAAGCCTTATTTGCTCTTGAGTTTGCAGAGTTTCACATATTGTTATTGTTACTATTTTCTCAGCTGCCCTCCAGCTGGGGTCCAACTCCACTTGTTTCTGAACCAAAATTTAACATGGTACCTTCAGTTGCAAAATTCTGTGTCTTCAGATGTTAGTTTATAACCTACTTGTGGTACTTTCTATGATGTCCCTAGATCCTGTTAATTTGTTCCATGTGTTCATGAGTTGCAGGAACCATTACTAGACTTCTTCCATGATCTCCCTCTAGTTTTTGAAAACATCACCTCAGACATCTTCTTCTTCTAAGACTTTATGTCAAAATACCTGTCACAACAGAGGGTGCATGAGTATTTCTCATTTAAATTAGATACATAATTTATTTACTAATGCTGGCTGAAAGTCCCTTTGGGACTTCAATCACTACCCTGCTGATGAAGGATAAGCCTTGAATCTTGCAATTGCTTATCCTGCGCTTAAAAGAATTCTTTCCCTGCCTCCTGTCTGCCTCCAAACAATCTAACAACCACTGCAAACAGTTACACCTTTTTGGGGAGCAGGAAATATTTTGTTTCCTCACTTTCCAAAGTTGGTATCCTATTTATTATCATAGTAAACAGGGCTCACCTCGGTCTTCCCTGAAGAAGAGGGTTTTTTCCCCCACTTATTTTTCTTTTACTTGAAAATGTATGCTATGTACTTGGCACCCCCTATCTCCCTGAACTGTTTGACAAGTTATAGTTCTTTAAAGATGCCTTAATCAATTATACCTCCAAGCTCTTTTTCTCTTTGTCACTCCTTCAAATAACCTTAAAATGATTTAGCCTAAGAAAAAGCATTCTTTGAAAATTCTTCTCAAATATCCCTTGCTATGAACGTTGCTTTATCTTATTTAGTTATTGGCATATAAAAGGAGTTGTTTCAGTGTAGCCTACTAGAAAAAAAAGAAATGGAAATCTGAATCCCAACTGTGCCACTTACTGGTCTTTGTGAGCATTTAAAGTCAATTACTGTCACTAAGCTTTAGCATGTTCAATAAAAGCTGATATTAATCAACAATTACATTGATTAGTTACCTTCCATGAAGACAAATCCAGGAAAAAAACAAAAACAAAAATAAACAAACAAAAAAAACTTAGCTCTGCCACTGGAAATAAAGATCATAGGAAAATTAAAAAAAAAAAAAAATCCTATATCCTACCAAACCAGGTAAAGTCCAAATAGCAGACATGATATTTTGAGATTAAGTCCAGATGAAGTCCCAAATTAAATATTCCATTTCCATTTCTCCATGGGTAAAAATGTAATATTGCAGTGATTGCAGACTGCACAGGTTTACTGTGGCATAGAGATTAGAAGACTTTAGTGTTATTTTTAAGGCACATCACTTTATCAGCAACTTCTATCTCTATGTCAGTGACTTGTTTTGCATTTTGCAAGTGACTCATTTTTGAGAGGAAGCTGAAGTCCAAACATATAAATGTGGTATGAGTTTGATACCTGTTTTAAAGTGACTCTGTGAAAACAAGACTTAAAAGTTAAAGCTTCCATGCATAACTTAATCATTTGGAGTTTGCATTTTATGCACAAAATGATTAGCGGCATAAGATAAGGTCATTAACAAGTCATCATGGTTCAATTACTCATAATTTAGTTTTAATTATTATAGTCTCTTCTCAAATGAAAATATTAAAAGATAGTGTTATGTGTGACTTAATTTAAAATTGCATTGTCATTTACGCAACAGAAAAATAGGCTATGAAGTCACACTGTATCTTAGATATGATTTTTTAGATAAGAATTGATTTATCTTAGAGACAAATATTTGAATTGGTTCTTGATTTTGCAAAGAAAAATTATCAAATAAGGAAGTTTTGACATAATATGTGACACAGTGAATGTTTTTTTGTTTTGGTTGGTTGGTTGGTTTGGGGATTTTTTTTTAGAGCAAGAGAGTGCAGGGGGGAAGCAGAGGGAGAGAGAATCCTTAAGCAGATTCCCTATTGAGTGTGGATCCACACCATGTGACTCATGACCCTGAGGTCATGGCCTGAGTCAAACACTTAATCAGCTGAGCCACCCAGATGCCCCCACAATGAATGATTTTAAATATCAAATCAAGGTAAAAAGAATCCTTGTAACTTTTAATAAAATCCAGTAAAAGGGAAAGAGAGAGAGAGAAACAACCAAAAATAGTCTTTATTAGTGACTAGAGAACAGAGTAAATGTTTTACGATTCATTTTCAGTAAATGCTCAGGATCAATAAGAAGAGAAAAAGAGAATAAAGAATTAAAAATAAAGATTAGACACAAAGGAGATAGAAAGCAAAGGAGAAAAAAATTTAAAAACAAACAAACAAAACACACACACACACACACACACACACACACACACACAAAAACCCCAGAATACACGAGAGATAGAAAACAGAAGCAGACTTCCAAAGGACTATTATGGTATATATTTAATTAGCATTTAATTAGCATTAATTAGCATTAAAGCATCTGCAGACATTGGATATGTCTATTATTACTCCCCACCAGATCCTAAACTCAAATTTCAGCTCTTCTTTTCACCGGCTTCTAAGCCTAGAGATGGTGAATCATTCTGGGCCTCAGCTTAATGCTTTGGAAAGTTGTAATAAAGACCACATGAGACAACATTTTGTATGTTGTTATACATACACACTGGGCTTTGCAAAGCAATATGGTCACATGTCAAGGGGTTCAAAAAACCACAATATAAGTGAGACATGTCCACGGAATGACAGGCTGTTGAAAATGCTATTTGTATATTAAAACAGATATGCATATTTGGAAGTAACTAGCAAAATGCTACTCTCCGCCCACCGCCAATCACACAGAGAATTTTTTCTAAAGTTAATACACATGAAGTAGTGCAAATAGTACCTGACCTAGTAAACACAGTTTGTTACCTTAAAGAAAATTATATGTCCTGGGAGCTTTTAAAAAAAATGGAGGTCTCATAATGAAATACATTTCAGGATCATGGTATGTTGTATCTTATAATACATATGAATACATATTAACATTAAAGGTATTGAAGAATCCTACAGTCAGAGAACTTATTTAATTCATTCAACCTCAGCATTAATCCATGCATTTACTCATGAAATTCTACTTTCGTATACCTATTAATAGTTCTGGGAACACTAATGATCTGAGGAAAAAGTTTTAGAAAGCTTTCTGAGAACTGTGTTTACCAGTACCATAAATACTCCTCTTTCTCCTGGAACACACTATTGGAATTCTCAATAAATATCTTATAAAGAACTTTTGAACATAACTCATATGTAGGGTAAGAACAATTTTTATGTGACATGATTTTTCTAAGAAACGGATCCCTTCATAACATAATCTATGATCATAATAGGAAAAAGTCATTCTACATCTATTTCCTATAAGGAAGCTGCCATATAGAAAGATGAAATATCTTCAATTTTATATGTAATTAATAATTTTCCTCACAAAATGCAGCAAAAAATTTTTTGAAAAATTAAGTGTCCCATTCAGATCCTGAATTATTATACAAATGCAGGACTAAAGTCATTTATAAAATATTAAACCCTGACACTAAAATAGAGTTTATGAAATTTTGTTATTTCTCTAGAAATATTAACCTACAATCTGCAAAGTTCTTATCTTAATGGAGTCACTTCTGTAAGGATAAGTGGAAGACAAGAAGAATGTACTGTGATAGGCTTATAGGGCATTCACTTACACTCACTATCCTGGCTAAAACCAAAAACAACAACAAAAAACACCCCATTGTGACTTTTTAAAATTCTCACCTCATCACTTCATCAAAGTCATACTCTACTATAGAGAGTACTTCTAGGTTCCCATTGAAGAGTTAAAATTGTAGATACGGAATCTTCCATTGTGAAAGTTATACTTTCCTACATAAAAATATGTTCTAATTAATAATGCCAAGTGAGAGTTTGGGGACATAAATTAGCATGCTGTTTACTTCAAGAAAAATGTTCAGATCTTTTGTACTTGAATTTACCAGATTCTATGAAAAATGTCGATCCCAATATACTTACAGTCAATTATTTACCCAAAGAGATCTTTGTGTTTTATATGTTCATTGTCTTGAATGATGTCAGATGATTCCATGTAAGCTTTAAGGTCAGATTACAATTTCATCATCAAGGTAGAAACCTGCAATTTTGCAATCTCCTGGCTATTGATTAGTGTCTGTGATTATATTACTTCAAAATAACCATTCAGGCAATGCTGATTTAAAATATTTAGTAATTCAGATGATGTGGCTTAAATTACCTTTATGAAAAATGATGTTAACTCAATGGATTTAGATTCCACATGCAAATGAGATCATGCAGGTGTTTTGCTTTTTTTTTTTTTTTTTTTTTCCTTTTGGTGTCTGGCTATGTTACTTCACGTGATATCTTTCAGTTCACCATTTTTTTAAGAGTGAACAATATTTGATCACGTGTTTGTGTGTGTGTACACATAGGTGCTTCTCACTATTCTTTATCCTCTCTTCCACTGAGAGACACTTAAGTTTCTATATCTTGAAATGAACATGAGAATTCAAGTATTTCTTTTAGGTACTGATTTCATTTGGAGCAGTATATACCCAGATGTGGGATTGCTTGAAATACATAGAAGCAAAGAGTAAAAGGGTGGTTACCAGGGGCAGGGAGGTGGGGGAATGGAAAAATGTTGGTTGAGAGTACAAAGTTGCAGTTATTTAGGATGAATAAATCTAGATGTCAACAGCATGGTGATTGAAGTTAATATTGTATTAAATACTGGAAGTTTGTTGAAGGAGTAAATTTCATCATACACAAAATGGTAACTGTGAGGAAATATGTTACTTACTTTGGCCATAATAATCATTTCACTGTGTGTATCTCAAATCATTATGCTGTATACCTTAAATATATACAATATTTATTTTAAAAATATCTAAAAACCAAAATGATAGTGTGCAGGCTATAATGAATTCAGTTATTTCACAGCAATTTATTCATTTAAAATGATCATCACCATATGATATGGATAAAATAAAGAATAACCTTAGAAAAAAGAATCCAGCGGATTTAGGGCAACTGTTTTTAAGCACACTTGAAGGATTCATTTATATACCATCATTTGAAATGCTGAATATAATCTCTTCTTAGATCCCTCTATCTGCATCTTGAAGTTCTTTTCCAGTCTGTCAATATTGATTTGAGCAAATCAGAGCTACTAAATTAATTAAAGAAATTAACTCTTTATTCTAAAATTCAGATATCCTACCAATTCAGATTTTCTTTCCTCTTTATTATTTCTATGTAGTAAAAAGAACTTGGCACATATGTTTCTAGTATTAATACGTGCTATTTGTTACTTTTTAAAAAATTACTGTTCTTAAAGTCTTTAAACTCATTATTATGTTCTATAAACAATGACTGGAATGTTATGTTTTAATGCTTTTTAAAAATATTATCAGATCATGAAATCAGATGAATTACTAGCTATTTTGAGACTGAAGTCAGAAACTGTGGAAATACAGTAGTTCAAAATAAACTATTCTAATACTCTAATATTAGTGATTGATGTTAAATATGTTACATTATGTGTTTCATATTTGAGAATATATTTTAGAAAATGTAGTGTAAGGATAATTCCTATAACAAATCTTATCACCTCCATTCAAACCTAAGGGTTTTCTTAAAAATATTATTACTAACGTAAACCTCAAAAGTGTATTAGCTCCACAAATAAAAAATTAAACATTTTGAATCATGTTTTTATTGTAGTAAGATCACTCAGCATGAAATTTGCCCCTTACCAGATTTTCAGGTATACAATATTGTTAACTAATCATACATTGTTCTCAAGAGAGAGCTTAATCATCTTGAAGCAATGAAACTTTATTCCTGTTGAATAGCAATTCCTCATACAGTTCATGATTCCACAGACATGAGGTATTAAGGATAGTGAAATACACAGAAGCAGAGGGGGGATGGGAATTGGAGAGCTGAAGTGCATGTTTTTAAATGTATAGGTTGAATCCATGGGTAACACAATAATGTAGTCAATTAGTGTTTTTAACAAGTAAGAAATTATTGAGAAAATAATAGACTGGTGCTTTCTTTCCAGTTAGCATCAAAATCAGAAGAGTAGGAAAATCTCAATAATGGAAATATTGGGCATTAGAAGTCTATTGGGAAAAAAAAATAAATTTCATTGGGAAAACAGAAACCCAAGTTTGTTTTCCAATATAAAAAATATATGAAATATAACTTCTTGATAAAAATAGGATACATTCACAAGTGTGTAAACCTGGCGATTCACAGACCTGTACCCCTGGGGATAAAAATACATGTTTATAAAAAATAAAAAATTAAAAATAAATAAATAAATAAATAAAAATTTTAAAAAATAAGATACATCCAAATTATTACATATTGACTATGTATTATTCCATGAGGTCAGTATTTATTACAAATATATTTATTTAGGTAAATCCTACAAATGTTATGACACAGAGCGATGCCTCAGACTCAGTAAGAAAACTGGATATGAAAGAGGCAACTATATAAACATAAGTGATGAACAGACCTGAATATGTTAATAGTTTTAACGTATTTTGTAAATTATATTAAAAATTCTATTCTTTTTCAGTTCACTATCAGATTTTAAATCATCTTGAGTTAGTTTCTCATGAAGTAACCTTGTAAGATCAGTACAGTTAAGGCAATTATTTTTTATTTTCCCACACAAAAAATAAAAATGAGACTTTTCACTGACAGTATCATATCAATGATACAATGGGTTAAGTTATGTTGCAGTTACAAAAATAAATAAAAGCTTAACTATCTTAGTAGATTAAACCACAAAATTTTATTTTCTGTTCATTCTTGTACCTGTGTCCACTAGAAACGAGTTGGGGTTCTTTTCCAAGGTACTCTGATTCCTGGATACTGACTGATGGAGGTGCCTTTAACTAGAAGATCATTTCCATTTCAGGAGGAGAAAACAATTATAAACTAGAATCTTAAATCTTACAACTAGAAATGACTTCTGTCACTGACACTCATAGTGTTCTGGTCAAATCAAACAATATGGCCATTCTCACCTTAAAAGTAGAGAGGAAATGTAATCCTGTTAACGTGCCAAGGAGTAGAAGCTGAAGTGTTCATTAGACAACACCAGAGACTATACAGTCTGTTCTCTGGTGACCCCTTTGGGTGACCAAATGTACAGCTTTGTCCCTTTCTACATTGCAGAACACAATGACAAACCAAGTCCTACCTATTTTCTGCATCCAGCACAAAGTTTAAGATCTGGGCATGGTGACTGGTTGTTTCTGCATTCAATTTAGACATCATTCCTCTGATCCAGAAACGTTTAAACTGCAATGAAAATTATCTGATTCCAATACACCCAATCTATCATGATGAAGCATCAAAAGGAAACTCTGTTTGATAGGATAATTGGAAAAGCAGCAGTCACTTCACAGAAAATCTGAAATCCTTGCCTGTGTTGCAACGTCTCCTATACTGGTTAGAAGAATTGTTATAATTAGGCCCCGATTGTCCTCCCCTGAAATCCTTCCCAGTGTATTATGGCCTGGCTTTGCCCTCTGGGTGGCTCTTCCTTTTTGATTTGCCAGATACGAACACTGAATTTAAGAATGAGTATCTAGGCATGCCATAGGCCAACAACCCCAATTAGAGTTCTTTTCTAGACATACTTCTTAGACTTGTTACATTTTATCACTTTGTATCCATATGCTTCTCTTTCTCCCTTCATTTAACTTTGGGTCAATTGGACCTTGTAAATTTTGGTGAGTATGAGTATCTTCCAAAGATGTTCTTGTTTTAATTCCTAGAATTTCTGCAGGTAACGTTAAGTGACAAAAAGGGACTTTGCAAATGTGATTAAGTTACGGACCTTGAGTAGGGAAGATTACCCTGTGTTGTAGGCAGGCCCAAGGTAACCATTATAAGTGAAAGGGTCTTTATAAGTGAAAGAGGATGGCAGGGGAAGCTGAGTCAGAGAAGATGTGATAATAGGAAAGAAGTCCTAGTAATATGAAAAGACTCAACTGACCATTGCTGGTTTTGGAGATTGAAGGGGGCCAGAGAAAATCTGGGCTTACTCTAAATGTAAGAAATAGCAAAACCCAGATTCTACCCTTTAACCTTGAGAAAGGGATGCAGTCCTGCAGACACCTTGACTTTCACCCAGTAAATCCACTTAAAAACATCTGACTGGTAGAACTGCATGATAATAATTTTGTTGGAAGACAAGGCATCTGTTGTTTTTAGATTTATTTATTTCAGAGTGTGCAAATCTGGAGCAGGAGGGGCAGAGGGAGAATCTTTTTTTTAATCCAAAAGTTTTTTCTTTAAGATTTTTTTTTTTAAATCTGACAGGTTTTTTTTAAGATTTTATTTATTTATTTGACAGAGATCACAAGTAGGTTGGGGAGGTGTGGGGGGAAGCAGGCTCCCTACTGAGCAGAGAGACTGATGCAGGGCTTGATCCCAGGACCCTGAGATCATGACCTGAGCCAAAGGCAGAGGCTTTAAACCACTGAGCCACCCAGGCCCCTGGGAGAAAGAATCTTGAGCAGACTCCACACCAAGTGCAGAGCCTGTGGGGGCTCGATCCCAGGACCCTGAGATCACAACCTGAGCTGAAACCAAAATTAGACGTTTTAACTGTTTAACCTACTGAGCCACTCAGGAGCCCCATATCTCTTGTTTGAAATTATGTGGTAATTTGTAACAGTAGCAATAGGAAATGAACAAAAACTTTGGTACCAGAATAGAAGTGCTGTTAAAATGCCTAAAAGTATACACATGGCTTTGGAATTGGACAATGGACAGGAGAATTTTGAGGTGTATAACAGGGCAGACTTAGAGTGTCTTGAACAGAATGGTAGCAGAAATGTCCATTTACTGGCTCCACTTGCAGGGACTCAAAAGGAAGTGAAAACACGGAGAAGAAACTATGTATCACTTTAGACAATACTTAAATCTCCATGATAAGATTCTTGGTAGAAATACAAAGATTAAAGGCCCCTGCTGAAAAAAGCTCACATGGCAGTGGGAAGATATTCTTGGAAACTGATGGAAAGGAGATCTTTGTTATTGCTTAGCCAAATGGTGTTCTGTAGTTCTATGGAAAGCAAAACTTGTAAATGATACACTTATCTGCTTAAAGAGATTTCCAAGCAAAGTGTGGAAAGTACGGCTGGGTTCTTCTTGTTGACTATAGTAAAATTTAGAAGGAAAGAGATTAGTTGAGGAAGAGAAACCAGGATTTGATGTGCAAAATTTCCCATTTTCAGATGGGAAAGATGTAAAGATTAGAAGATTGTCAGGATATCTGCTCTGCAGAGAAAGCCCAGTGTGTGAGTAGACAACCGTTTGCTAGTCCCTTGAAAGAATCAAAAGGTTGTACTATTCAGCCACAAAGAGGTTTCTTTAACGTGATTATGTGAGTGACTCGTGGATGTTCCCAGCCATCTCAAGCAGGAACCAGGACTGGAAATGGGATTATCTAGGAAGGTTCTGTGGAGACACTTGTTATAGAAAGGAGTTAAGACCCACAAAATGCACAAGATACCCACGAAGTTTTTCAGAATTTCAAACCATCAAAAACAATGTTAGTTTTGATTGAAGGAGACAAAGAATGTAATGAAAAGAAGGCTGTAGGGCTCCCCAAGTCCTAAGGACAGGAAGAAGACTGGTGAAACTACTCAGCTACTGTGCTACCCTTCATGGAGTAGGAGGTTGGCTATGAAGGCAGAGCCACCAACCACCGAGGATTATTCCCAGGTCCTGAAACCCAGTGAAGTTTGCTTGGTGGGAATATGAAATTTCTGGGGGGCGGTGATTCCTTTTTTCCCCCACTCCATTTTCTCCCTTCCTGAAGGCGAGTGTCTATAGCTGGCACCCTAGACTTCTCAGACCATTGCATTCTGGGAGCGTATAACTTGTTTTCTAGTTTCACGAATCTACATATGGAGAGGAATTTCTCCTGCAGGTGAATTAAACCCATGGTCTCAACCACACTTGAGTTACATGATTTAGAGGCTGAGATTTGGGACTTCACCTGATAAAATTTAGGGGAGAATTTTTGGGCTCAGCTCAAGTTGACTCTGGATAGGCTGAGACTTTTGAAGATGCTGGAATAGGTGAATGCTTGTGTGTGTGTGAGATGAACATAAACTTCTGGAGGCCCAGAGCAAATCGGGATGGGCAGAATAATAACTCTCCCAAAGAGATCTGCATCCTAACTCCCAGAAGCCAAGACGGTTATCTAGATAACAAAAGGGACTTTGCCGATGTCATTTTGTTAAAGATCTCGTGATAATAATATTATCCTGCATGATCCAGATGGACCCAAGGTAATCACAGGGCCCCTTATATGCCTGCAAAGGGAAGGGGAGAGGCACATCAGAGGAGGAGATGTCAGGATGGAAGTAGAGGTTAGAGCCATGTGAACTGAGAAAGTATCCACTAGCTATCATTGGTTTGAAGATAGAAGGGGACCGAAAGCCACGGAATTTGGGAAGCCTCTATAAGCTGGAAAAGGCAACATAGAGATTCTCACACAGAGCCTCCAGAAGGAACACCGTCTTGCTAAGTAAGGTTTTAGTGCAGTAAGATCCATTTGGGACTTTGAACTGCCAGAACTATGTGATGAGAAAATGTGTGCTGTTTTAAACCACTACGTTTGTGGTAATTTGTTATAGCAGTATTAGAAAATTAATACAGTGCGAAACTATACCTTTTTTGCCTGAGCCATTTTGTTCAATTGAATGGATCGAGTGGTAATCACTTTAATCCATTAAAATTTTCAACTACCAATATTGTGCTTATAACATTAATTGGATCTGTGCAGTAAGGCTGAGTTTCAATTGTTTTCACTATTTCTTTTATTTTGAAATACTCCATTTTCAATATTTTCATATTGAAATTGTCAATATTTAATGAAATTCTCAATATTGCTTTAATGTGTTTTAAAATATTTTTGTTACTTTTCTTTTTTGTTGTTGTTGTTGACTTTGTAGCTGAGAAGTGGATGCCTCTTCCAACCCTACAAGACCCTACTTTTGTGGGTACTCTCTATTCCCTTATGTTACTACTGAAAACTGGTCAATTATTTTCTCCTCTCTTCCTAGTACTGCATGGTCAGATGAGTCAACAGCAGCCAACTTATGCTTCTAACACTGTGTTCCAACCTCTTCAGGAGGGCTACAAGCTCATTAGGAGTTGACCTGGGCTCCAGTGGTCTCAGGGACAATTTTACAACCATTCCATAGATTCCAGGGTTTCTAACAACCAACATCTGCCAGTCGGACTTCAGACAAATGCTACCTATTTAAGGGTTTTCTCCTTATGGCAGCATATTTTTTTAACAGTTAGGATACCAGGTTAAGATGCAGAATAAACTCCTTCAGACTACTTAATGACTAAAAACAATCAAGGTTAATTTCTGTTCTCATACATGTCCTCTGTAGGTGAGCTGGAAACATTGTTCTTCACCTTTTCATTCCAGGACCAAGGCTGGCAAAGAAGTCATTTCCTAGAATATTGCTGGTCACTGGAAGAAATAAAGTAAAGTGGAACACATGCTGGCCCAGGCCAGAAATGCTGTAGCCCATAAATGACACAAGTCACAACTCATGTGTCATTGTCAGAGCAGTGCCCGTGGCCACTCTCAACCGTAAGGGGGCAGGGAAGGAGAACCAGGCATAACTGATTGAACAACAATTATGGATACAGTATATGTTATTTGAATCAAAGTTGTGATACAGGTATTTGACTTATTTCTAGTTGAAAATGAAAAAGGACACTGTCTAAGAGAAATGTTGGTATAATTTATAATTGCACACAACCAATATTGTACACATTCCAGTGTGCGATGTTCTAAAAATATAGTGCACAGCAACAGTTTCCTTTACGGAAAGATACAAAATTTTAGTACTAAACTTGTTATTCTATCCACACAAATTCCTTTTACATTACAGGTAGTCCCGTATAACCAAGAATTTTAGAGGAAGTCATTAAAACGTCATTTTTATGCATTACAATATTTATATATAATGGCATTGTTTATTACACAATATTGTTAGTGCCTTAAAAATGAGAATGTCAACTATAGTTTTACTTCATTTGATTATATCTGTATGAAAAGATTCTTGACTACAAGGACATCATTCTCCTATAAAACTTAGTTGCAGCTTTGTATGTGAAAAGCAAAGGCAATGACATTCCTTTTCAAAAAAAGGGAAAAGGAAACATAGGGTACATTTGGGACATAGGTATTTTGTAAAACTTCTATCATAGAGTGAGTACTGTGGTGTCCCAACCTTGGTCCCAACATCTTGTCTGAGCCACTGTGACGTGACATTTATATCAAGGATTAGAGATGGAGTGTTCCATTTTATTTTATTTTATTTTATTTTTAATTAATTTATTTATTTGACAGACAGATCACAAGTAGGCAGAGAGGCAGGCAGAGAGAGAGAGAGAGAGGAGGAAGCAGGCTCCCCGCTGAGCAGAGAGCCCAACGCAGGGCTTGATCCCAGGAACGCAGGATCATGACCTGAGCTGAAGGCAGAGGCTTTAACCCACTGAGCCACCCAGGCACCCCATGGAGTGTTCCATCTTACAGAGAGAGAGAAAGTGAGTGTGCAGGTTGGGAAAGTGAGCGGCAGAGGGAGAAGGAGGGAGAACGAGTAAGAATCTTAATCCAAGTATGGCACGGATCCTGACGCAGGGCTTAGTCTTACAACCCTGAGATCATGACCTGAGCCAAAATCAAGAGCCCTTTGCTTAACCGACTGAGCCACCCAGATGCCCCTAGATAGTGTCTATATTGATGTACTATTGGAAGTAACTGGAGAAGCTTTACAACATTAGCCTATCAGGGGCATTATTTTCAGATTTCATTGGGGTTTAACTACTGAACAACATAATATACCTGACATTGGCAACTAGAAAATGATAAGGAAGGTAATTGAATCACAGAAATGATGAAGAGTCAGTATCCATTAATTTATACTCTGCATTAAATTGTCAATTTGATAGCATCTTTCAGACTGTTTTGTAGGATTTCTTGTAAGAAGGAGAACTTATTATTTTGTAAACAACAAGCTGCCCAAATAGAAAAGGAAACAAGTTCCGCAAGCAGTAACAAACCAGAGATCACCACAGAGCACAAGACTTATTAAAAATCCATGATTCTATAAAGCTTGTAGAGACAGACTAATAAATGAACTAATGACAAGAACCTGCAGTGAGCTATTACTCCTGTAATGATGCCTTAGTGACCCCCTAATAAATGCTTAATTTGTTTCTTGGCAGGATAACCCCCTTGGAAGGCCTAAGGTGGTATGGTCAAAGCAATATGAACAAAAATTGCTTTTTAATAGCTACATAATGAAGCTTGCATGACTTTAAAATATGGAAATAAACTTTACTATTTCACATTGGCATTTTCCTATTCTGAATTCCAAAACTGCAAAAACAGTACTACTTCAATATCCTTGTCGTCTGTGTTTTAAAAAAAATATCTTTTTAACTCTTTATGCTTACTGAAATGTGTGAATAACTTGAATATACATTATTTAAGGGGGCTAATGTCTAAGTATAATAGCAAATTTTACTAAATTCATAGTTTATAAACACTTAATATTTTTGTTTTTATTTTTTTTTAATTTTACTTTTATTTATTTGCCAGAGAGACAGTGAGAGAGGGAACACAAGCAGGAGAAGTGGGAGAGAGAAAAGTGGGCTTCCTGCTGAGCCGGGAGCCTGATGTGGGGCTCAATTCCAGGACCCTGGGATCATGACCTGAGCCAAAGGCAGACACTTAACGACTAAGCCACCCAGGCGCCCCTATAAACACTTAGTATTTTTAGATGCCTAAATTAATTGTTTTCTATATTTATCATGTTTGACCATTCTTTTTTCTGATTAGGCTATCTCTTCAAAGAATGCAGATGCTTATGGAAATGTAACTCTATTTTCTTTAACACTTCATTAAGGAAAACTATAAAAAGTGCTTATACTCTTGTATATTTTTGACCCTTTGTCTTCTGATTTTACTTACATTCATTGCTTTTTGTTGCTACTTTTGGAAAATTCAACATTCAAGTGAGTTTGAGTTAAGCCATTATTAAGGCCTGATGTGTATGTTAGAAGGGTCAGTGTTGGGCATGATGACTTTTTTAAAGCCAATTTTAACTCTTTTCTCCTGGTCCATGGATAAGAGCACAAGTGGCCTGCAAGAGGCTACTTTTGTCAGAGAATCTCAATGAACAGGTTTCATATCCACTCTTGATCCTTTCTGCTCAATGTCACTGAAGGTCATTGTAAATCTTTCGCAGCTGTACCTAAGTCAGCTTTTGGTTTTTATCTTGTGCTTCAACTTTGATTTCTTTCCATCACTTTTGAAAGTCCTCTTTGGTCCAAAAGCTTACAGTTGCCTGTCTGCTGTTAGTTTCTCTTTACTTCAAGTTCTGTGGATACTGGGTCCATCCACCTGATACTAACTGGCTTCTGGACTCAACCCAGAGGTGCTGTTTTTCTTCAAAATGGTGTTCAGGCCAGGAGGTAACAAAAGTCAGACTCATTTGCCTGTACTTGTTATGATTGAAATGATGAAACAAAAAAGAATAAATTGTGAACATGATAACTTCAGAATCCCATACAGGAAACGGGATCAATATGGGAACTCCATAACCTAGACCATCATTTCTAGAGCACCAGAATCTAATATGGAAGCCAGCAAGGTCAGGATAAACTTGGGAAAACCTGATTATTGCTGTGTCAGAGAAAGATCGTAGCTGAAGTAAAAGGATGGGGAAAGGAGGAGAGATAATTATAAAATTATAATTAATTTGAAAATGGAAGGGTCATAAAATTCTTGACGAGGAATTGTGAATTTTACCTTAAACTGAATCAACAGCACAACACATTCTCAAAGGAACCATAACAAAGACCAAACTGGAATTCATCTTTGGTTGAAAGCCCAATACAGTCTCGGACCCATAACATCCAAATATATTTAATTCGTGTATCAAAAATTGTAGTGTTGTTTTCATCTAATGAATAGGATTCTTAGTTAAATTAGAAAATTTTGTAATAAGAAAATAAAGTGCAATGCTGGAATGTTCTTTAATATCCTCCAGGAAATAAAACATTTGACATCAATAGCAATCCAAATTAATTAATCCCCTCCTTATAGGGGTGGGTCCTATATTTGGAATAATGTCGGTTTTCTAAAAGTAAAGCTCAATCATTTATACTCAGCCATTGATCTGTCAGTGTGTGTGTATATATATATATATATATATATACCTATATATGTATATATATATAATTACTTATGATATATTTTTATGCCTTGTAGGTATTTCCTTTGTCCAAAGGAATTTAAGTGAAGAATAGAAAAATATTTCTACTTTTTCAATGGCACAAGAAACACTAAAAGGACAAGCAATAAGAGAAGGCATAAGAATTTGTCTTGTCTTTCTGTGAATTAACTCTGCACCCAGCTTTAAAAAAAAAAAAAAATGCCGATGAAAATCACAGTGTGGATTATAGAGTAGAGAGATTTTCAACACAATGATATTTATTTTCTGCCTTCAACTACCATGGTACCAACAGTGATTTGTGAGAAAGAAATAGTGATAGTTGGAACTTTGGGCTATCACTACTTTTGAGGCATTATATTTTGTGGCAATTTATTTGCAACTATGCATTTCAAAGCTGATGCTAAACACTTATATACTGTAATTCTCTTTGGGAATAAAAGGGGAGTGTGGTTATGGGTATGTATAATTAAAAAAAAATGCTTTCTTTTCAAATACTTTCAGATTTCCTAAAAGTTACTACCTAAGACAGGAAAGAGAGTCATAGTAAATCCCTCACTTACCTATTCCTGATGTTATCTTTTTATGTAACTATGGTACATATATTTTGAAATTAACCCCATATACACAAGTAACTTTATATTAAAAGAAGCTTGTAAACGTTGGCATACTTGGTGTAAACTCAGCAGCCTGCCTGGAGGTTTTAAAAATGAGCCTTCTAGACTACAGAAGGATTATATGACTGAAATTTCATTAACAAGAGAAAGCATTTTAGGACCCGTTAAGGCTTTCAATAGTGTATAAAAAGTTATTTAGAAACTAAGAACCACTTCCGCATCTCATTTACCTAACTGATGAGAGATAAATGAGCTAAGCATTTAAAGCACAGCCTTGAGGTATTTTTTCTCACATGAACCACAGTCTAACTCTCCTAAAAAACAAGAGAATCATTAGCTTTCTGCTACCACAGTGCCAGCAGCAGTCACTAACCTTTCCTACCATAAATACTTTCAAAAATAGTAATAGAACAATTATAAATTATGTTTCTCATCACTGATTTAGTCCATTTTTGTAAATCTAAACCAGAAACCCTGTAAATGGTAATACTTTATTATGTGTAAACAAAATATTGTTATTTATTAAAAATGTCATTAAATCTCACTGTGGTTCCATGAAAATAATTCATTCTGCCTTGTGTGAGGTCTTTTTATGAAGCAAGCTGAGAGAGAAATATTCTGTAGATTGCTTCAAAAACAGATGAAAATTTCATTTGCTGAGAAGGATGACTATTACCACCATTTGGGCAATATTAAAATCAGACTTGAGGATGTTGCCAAGACTGGAATCCCCCACTGACAAAAGCCAGTGATTAAAAAAAAGTCTACCTTTAAAATGATGTGAAATTAATATTAAATTGAAAATAGGAGAATCTACTCCAATACTGTCAGCTCTGGAAAGTATTTTTATTAGGAATCTCTAACTAGGAGAGAGACTGCTGAATTGTACAGGAATTCTGTTTAACTTCATAGCAAGCTTGGACTGTCTTATGTATGTAGTATGGCTGTATTATTTTTCATTTTCAGCATTGATAGATGAGAGTTCTTGCTGCTTCACATCCTCAACCAGCAATTAGTATTGTCAGTTAAAAAAAAATAGGTATTCTAATAGTTGTACAGTAGCATCTCTTTTCATTTAATTGGCAACTCCTTATTGGCATGTGTTGTCAAGCATCTTTTCATATGCCAATTTGCTGTCTGCATATCTTCTCTGGTAAGGTGTCTCTAGATCTTTTGCCCATTTTTTTTTTTTTTTTAAGAGACTGAAGGTATGACTGTAATACTGCAAACTCAGGATAAAACGAATGAATGAGGAATTGCCTCTTACGGGTGAGCAGAGACTGGTTTCTTGAGATGGCATCTACTCCTAGTGAAAGTGCAGTGAAGATCATCGAAATGACAACAATGAATTTAGAATATTACATAAACTGGGTGCCTGGGTGGCTCAGGGGTTTAAGCCTCTGCCTTCAGCTCAGGTCATGACCTCAGGGTCCTGGGATCAAGCCCCGCATCGGGTTCCCTGCTCAGCAGGGAGCCTGCTTCCTCCTCTCTCTCTGCCTGCCTCTCTGCCTACTTTGATCTCTGTCTGTCAAATAAATAAATAAATTTTTTAAAAAATATTACATAAACTTTATTGACAAAGCAGTAGCAAGATTTGAGATGATCAACTCCAATTTTGAAAAAAGTTCCACTGTGGGTAGAATGCTATCAGATAGCATCTCAAACTACAGAGGAATCAATGCAGCAAACTTCACTGTTGTCTTGTTTTAAGAATTGCTACAGTCACCCCAACCTTCAGCAATCACCACCCTAATCTATCACCAGCCATCAACAATAAGGTAAGACCTGCCACCATCAAAAAGATGACACGCTAAAAGCTCAGATGATGGTTAACATTTATTTTTAGCAATAAAATATGTTTTAGTGAGGTTATGTACACTGTATTGTTTAGACATAATGCTATCACATAGTCCTAGACTACAGTATAGTGTGAAAATAACTTTTATATGTACTGGCAGACCAAAAAACTCATTTCACTCACTTTATTGTGATATTTGCTTTACTGTGGTGGTCTAGAATGGAACCCACAATATTTCAAAAGTATGACTGTGGTTTATCAGACACCTCTTATTCAGTTTTCCCTAATCTAAATCACTCCTGTGCATTGCTGTAGACATTTCTATATTAAAACCATTTTTAGGGGCACCTAGGTGGCTCAGTGGATTAAAGCCTCTGCCTTCAGCTCAGGTCATGATCTCAGGATCCTGGCATCGAGCCCCACATTGGGCTCTCTGCTCAGCAGGGAGCCTGCTTCCTCCTCTCTTTCTGCCTGCCTCTCTACCTGCTTATGATCTCTGTCAAATAAATAAATAAAATATTTTTAAAAATAAAAATAAATAAAACCATTTTTAGAAAAGTGTCAGAGATAATTAAGAGGAATTTGAGAATTCACTGGAAACTTGCTTAACATCTTATATTACTCAACATAGGGTATAGTAAATTGCAACATAATTCATTTAACACTCAGGAAAATTATATTGATTTACAGGTGCTGCAAATACACAGGTAAATGCTTATAACATTATGATTTTTATTTCCAAATATGCACTCTATTTTAGCATTGTCTTTATGTTTTTATTGTTTTATTGTTTTTTATTGTAATTGTTTTTTTATTGTTGTTTGGAACATTATTCATTTTTATTGAAGTACAATTAACATACAACATTATATCAGTGTCAGGTATACAATATAATGATTCAGCAATTCTGAACATTACTCAGAGCTCATCAAAATAAGTGTATTTTTAATCTCCTTTATCTATTTCTCCCATCCTCTCACCGCCACCCCAAACTATCAGTTTGTTCTCTACAGTTCTCTTTTGTTCTTAAATTTCACATATGCGTAAAATCATATGGCATCTTTTGCTGACTAACTTATTTATCTGACTTATAATTTAGCATTATATCCTCTAAGTCTATCCATGTTGTTACTAATGTCCAGATCTCCTCTTTTTTTATGGTTGAGTAATATCCTATTGTTTGTGTATGTATACACACCACACCTTCTGTATCCATTCATCTATAGATGGACACTTGGGCTGCTTCCACAATTTAGCTTCTATAAATAATGCTTCAGTACATATAGGAGTGAATGTATCTTTTTGATTTATTTTATTTTATTTTATTCTATTTGCCCAGTAGAACTATTGGATCATATGGAAATTCTATTTTTAATTTTTGAAGAACCACCATATACTGTTTCCACAAGGCTGCTTTCCTACCAACAATGTAAGAGAGTTCCTTTTTCTCCGCATCCTCACCAACACCTGTTATTTCTTGTGTTTTTGATTTTAGCCATTCTAACAGAGTGGTTTTGATTTGCATTTCCCTGATCATAAGTGATGTTGAGCATTTTTTCATGTGTCTATTCACCAGCTATATGTCCTCTTTGGAGAAGTGCCTGTTCATGTCTTCTGTCTATTTTTAATTGGATCATTTGTTTTCCAGGTTGTTGATTTTAATAAGTTTGGATGAAATGTTCTGAATATATCTGTTAGGTCCATCTGGTCTAATGTATCATTCAAAGCCACTGTTTCCTTGTTAATTTTCTGTCTCGGTGATTTATTTGGCCCATTTTTTAAAAATTGGTTTGTTTTTTCTTATTTTTGAATTTTAAAATATATTTTAAAATATGCATATTTTTAAGATTTTATTTATTTATTTGACAGATCACAAGTAGGCAGAGAGACAGGCAGAGAGAGAGAGGAGGAAGCAGGCTCTCCACTGAACAGAGAGCCCCTAATGCGGGACTTGATCCCAGGACCCCAATATCACAACCGGAGCTGAAGACAGAGGCCCAACCCACTGAGCCACCCAGGCGCCCCTAAAATATTTAAATACAAAATTTTATCAGATATATGTATTGAATCAATACACCAATAGGTATTGGATGTTAAATGCTTTTTCTACATCAATTGATATGGTCATATGATTTTTCTTCATTAGCCTATAAATGTGATAGATTATATCTTTGAATGATGAATTTGCCTTACATACCTGATACAACTCTTTTGATAATGAGAATTGATCTGTTAATGTTTCATTAAAGATTTTTCCATCTATATTCATAAAAGATACTGCTCAGTAATTTTTGTATCTTTACAAAAGATGTCTTCATATATCTGTAAAGATGATGTCTTTACAGATATGATGTCTTTAGTTGGTTGGATCCTATGGTAATAGTGTCTTACTGAATGTTAGGAAGTGTTTCTTCTGCTATAATTTTCTGCAAGAAACTGTGAAAATGTAGTATTATTTCTTAAATATTGATAGAATCCAACAATGAAACTATCTGGGCCTCGTGTTGTCCTTTTTGGAAGGTTATTTATTATTGATCCAATGTCTTTAATGCTAATAGAACTAGTTAGGTTATATAATTCTCCCTGTGTCAGTTTTGGTAGATTGTAAGCAATTAGTCTACTTTACTATGCTAGCAGATTTGTGAGCATAGAATTGTTGGCAGTATTCCTTCATTATCCTTTGAAGACTTTGAGACCTATACTGATGGAATAGTGAAGTTCCTAATACTTGCAGTTTGTATCATTTCTATTTTTGTCTTGGTTAGTCTGGCTACAGGTTAATTAAGTGTATTTATCTAGATAAAGAACAAGTTTTTGCTTTTAATGATTTTACCTGTTTTTGTGGCATGCCTTATAACATTTTATTGAAAGTCAGATGTGTTGTAAAAAGTACTAGGAGTATTTTATAGCTTTAGCACTTCTGCTCCAGATAAGCAGATCACAGCTGTGATTCTCTATATGGATATATCTCTACAGATTTGGGGATGGTTTTTTACCTCAATTCCCTGACTGGTTCAAGAAAAGTTATTGTTGGGGCGCCTGGGTGGCTCAGTGGGTTAAGCCGCTGCCTTCGGCTCAGGTCATGATCTCAGGGTCCTGGGATCGAGTCCCGCATTGGGCTCTCTGCTCAGCGGGGAGCCTGCTTCCTCCTCTCTCTCTCTGCCTGCCTCTCCATCTACTTGTGATCTCTCTCTGTCAAATAAATAAATTAAAAAAAAAAAAAGAAAAAAGAAAAAAAAAAGAAAAGTTATTGTTGGGCGCCTGGGTGGCTCAGTGGATCAAGCCGCTGCCTTCGGCTCAGGTCATGATCTCAGGGTCCTGGGATCGAGTCCCACATTGGCCTCTCTGCTCGGCAGGGAGCCTGCTTCCCTCTCTCTCTGCCTGCCTCTTTGCCTACTTGTGATCTCTGTCAAATAAATAAATAAAATCTTAAAAAAAAAAAAAAGTTATTGTTTTTTAGTTTGTCAAGTTTTTTCTTGTTGTAGAGACAGGAGTGATGACATCCAAGTTTTTGTCATGTTGAAACCTAAACAGGAAATGACTTTTTTTTTCTTTTAAATGAAAGATAAAAATTCTCAGGGCACCTGGAAGACTTAGTAGGTTAAGCATCTGCCTTTGGCTCAGGTCATGATCCCAGTGACCTGGGTTCAAGCCCTCATAGGGCTCCCTGCTCAGCAAGGGCCTGTTTCTCCCTCTGTCCCTCCTCCCCATTATGCTCTCTCTCTCTCAGATAAATAAATAAAATCTTAAGAAATAAACATAAAAACTCTCTGCAAATTTGTTCTATAATGTCTTAGGTAAATCTATCATTATTTCTAAAATGGAACTACTCTTTTTTTTTTTTTAAGATTTTATTTATTTATTTGACAGATCACAAGGCAGAGAGAGAGGAAGAAGCAGGCTCCCTGCTGAGCAGAGAGCCCGATGTGGCGCTCGATCCCAAGATCCTGGGATCATGACTTGAGCTGAAGGCAGAGGCTTTAACCCACTGAGCCACCCAGGCGCCCCTAAAATGGAACTATTCTTTATTAAAAGATCCATTAACAATATATATTGATAGTGCCCAAATCCTTCCTTTGCTGAAACGTCTGTGTAGATCAGGGAGATTGATAACTGGAAAGGTCTGACTATATAAGTGACTGGTCCATAGTAGGAAATCAATCATTTAATTTTTAATAATGATATTATTCTGCATTATTAACAGAAAGGTAAGTAGCACCAAAATAAATACCTGTGAAAGGAAAAAATTGTCAAGTGGAAATTATTAAAATTTAAAACTTATGCTCTTCAAATGATGCTATGAAAATAATGAGGAGAGCCACAGACTAGGAGGAAAATATTTGTAAAACAGTCATCTAATAAAGGACTTGTATCCAAAAATATATAAAGAACTTCTAATATTAAACAATAAGAAAAAAACCCAATTAAAAAGTGGGCTAAAGATCTTCAGACACCTCAACAAAGAAGATACAGATGAACATATTAAAACATATTAAAAGATGAACATATTAAAAGATGCTCAACATTATACATCATTAAGAAATTGCAAATTAAAATGGATACTACTCTGTATCTATTATAATGGCTAAAATCCAAAACACTGAAAATACCAAATGTTGGTGAGAATGTAGAGCAAGAGGAATTCTTATCCACTTATGGTGGGAATCCATAATGGTACAGCCACTTTGCAAGACAGCTTTGTAGTTTCTTATCAAGCTAAACATAATCTTACTATATGACCTAGCATTCTCACTCCTATATATTTACCCAAATAAGGTGAAGACTTATCTATATATAATAATTTGCACATAAGTGTTTACAGTTTTAATCACAACTGCCAAAACTTGGAAGCAGCTATCATTTTTTTAAATTTTTTATTTTATTTTTTCAGTGTTCCAAGATTTATTGTTTATGTACCACACCCAGTGCTCCACGCAATACTTGCCCTCCTTAATACCTACCACCAGGCTCTCCCAACCGTCCACCCCGCTCCTCTCCAAAACCCTCAGTTTGGTTCTCAGAGTCCATAGTCTCTCATGGTTCATCTCCCCCTCTGATTTCCCCCAATTCACTTCTCTCCTTCACCTAATGTTCTCTGTGTTATTCCTTATGCTTCACAAGTGAAACCAAAGGATATTTGACTCTCTCTGCTAGACTTATTTCACTCAGTATAATCTCCTCCAGTTCTGTCCATGTTGATACAAATGTTGGGTATTCATCCTTTCTGATAGAGGCATAATACTCCATTGTATATATGGACCATATCTTCTTTAGCCATTTGTCCATTGAAGCACATTTTGGCTCTTTCCACAGTTTGGTGACTGTGGTCATTGCTGCTATGAACATTAGTGTAGAGATGACCCTTCTTTTCAGTATAAATCAGTACCTCTGGGGTAAATACCCAGTACAGCAATTTCAGGGTCATAAGGAAGCTCTATTTTTAATTTCTTAAGGAATCTCCACACTGTTTTCCGAAGTGGCTGCACCAACTTGCATTCCCACCACCAGTGTAAAAGGGTTCCCCTTTCTCCACATTCTCTCCAACACTTGTTGTTTACTGTCTTGTTAATTTTGGCCATTCCAACTGGTGTAAGGTGGTATCTCAATGCGGTATTGATTTGAATCTCCCTGATGGCTAATAATGATGAACATTTTTTCATGTGTCAGATAGCCATTTGTATCTCTCTTTGGAGAAGTGTCTGTTCATGTCTTCTGCCCATTTTTTTAATGTGATTATCTGTTTTTTGAGTGTTGAGTTTGAGTTCTTCATAGATCCTGGATATCAGCTCTTGTGTGTAGTGTCATTTGCGAATATCTTCTCCCATTCCATGGGTTGCCTCTTTGTTTTGTTGACTGTTTCCTTTGCTGTGCAGAAGCCTTTGATCTTGATGAAGTCCCAAATGTTCATTTTCACTTTTGTTGCTTTTGTCTTTGAGACATGTCTTGAAAGAAGTTGCTGTGGCCGATATCAAAGAGGTTACTGCCTATGTTCTCCTCTAGGACTCTGATAGGTTCCTGCCTCATGTTGAGGTCTTTTATTTCGAGTTTATCTTTGTGTATGCTGTAAGAGAGTGGTCAATTTTCATTCTTCTAGACATAACTGTCCAATTTTCCCAGCACCATTTATTGAAGAGACTGTCTTTTCTCCACTGTATATTTTTTTCCTACTTTGTCGAAGATTAGTTGACCATAGAGTTGTGGATCCATATCTGGGCTCTCTACACTGTTCCACTGGTCTTTGTGTCTATTTTTGTGCCAGTACCATGCTATCTTGTTGACCACAACTTTTTAGTAAAGCTTGAAATCAGGCAATGTGATGCCCCCAGTTTTGTTTTTCTTTTTCAACATTTCCTTAGCAACTCAGGGTCTCTTCTGGTTCCATACAAATTGTAGGTTTGTTTGTTCCAGCTCTTTGAAAAATGCTGGTGGAATTTTGATTGGTATGGCATTGAAAGTATAGATTGCTCTAGGCCATATAGATGTTTTAACAATGTTTATTCTTCTAATCCATGAGCATGGAATGCTTTTCCATCTTTTTGTGTCTTCTTCAATTTCTTTCATAAGTGTTCTGTAGTTCCTCGAGTACAGATCCTTTATCTTTTTGGTTAGGTTTATTCCCAGGTATCTTATGATTCTTATAATAAATTGAATAGATTCTCTAATTTCTGTTTCTATATTTTCAATGTTAGTATATAAAAAAGCAACTGATTTCTATACATTGATTTTTTATCCTGTCACGTTACTGAATTGCTGTATGAGTTCTAATAGTTTGGGACTGAAGTCTTTTGGGTTATCCATATAAAGTATCATGTCATCTGCGAAGAGATAAAATTTGACCCCTTCTTTGCCAATTTGAATACCTTTTGTTTCTTTTTGTTGTCTGGTTTCTGTTTCTAGGACTCTAGTATTATGTTGAACAACAATGATGAGAGTGGGCATCTTTGTCATGTTCCTGATCTCAAAGGGAAGGCTGTCAGCTTTTCCCCATTGAAAATGATATTTGCTGTTGGTTTTTCATAGATCGATTTTATGAAGTTGAGGAATGTTCCCTCTATCCTATAGTTTGAAATGTTTTAATCAGGAACAGATGCTGTATCTTATCAAATGCTTTTTCTGCATCAAATGAATGGATCATGTGGTTCTTCTCTCTTCTCTTACTGATTTGTTCTATCACATTGATTGATTTGAGAATATTGAACCACCATTGCATCCCAGGGATAAATCCCACCTTGCCATGGTGGATAATCTTTTTAATGTACCGTTGGATCCTATTAGCTGGGATCTTGTTGAGAATCTTCGTATCCATATTCATCAGGGATATTGTTCTGAAATTCTCCTTTTTGATGGGGTCTTTGCCTGGTTGGGGATCAGGGTAATGCTGGCTCTGTAGAAAGAATCTGTAAATTTTCCTTCTGTTTCTATTTTTTTGAAACAACTTCAGGAGACTAGGTATTGTTTCTTCTTTCACTGTTTGGTAGAAGTCCCCAGGGAATCCATCAGGTCCTGGGCTTCTGTTTTTTGGGAGGTCTATAACTGTTGATAATAAGTTCTGATGATTGTTTCTATTTCCTTGGTGTTATTTTTGATCTCTCCCCTTTCATTCATAATTTTATTAATTTGGGTCCTCTCTCTTTTCTTTTAAGATATCTTTCAAGAGGTGAATGTACAAATAAATTAGCATGTTCATGCAGTGGAATATTACTCAGTGATAAAAATAAATGATCTGGTTAAAAATAAAAACACATGAAGGAACTTTAAGTTTGTATTACTAAGCTAAAGAAGTGAATTTGGAAGGGTTGCATACTGTATGATTCCAACTATATGACATTCTGGAAAAGGTAATACTATGAAGATGGAAAAACATTAGTGGTTGCCAGGCAGAGAGGGATGAACAGGTGGAGCACAAGGAATTTTCAGGACAGTGAAACTTTTCTGTATGATATTGTAATGGTGGATACATGACATTATATAAAAGGGCTAATTCAGTGAAAGAGAGGTAAAAAACAAAACAAACAAACAAAAAAGTAATTGCCAAATATATATGTGGGATCAATTTGACTCCCCCCTGTAATATAAACTTGGATTTTACTCAGTAGGACTTTAATTTTTTAATCAAAAAACGATAAATATATTTTTATCAAAATACAACAAATGTATTTGGTTTTCCTGATAGCAGAGTCAAACATAAGACATAATTATAGAACTACCATTTGTGTGGCATTTTTAGTTTATAAATTTTATCTTGTTTGCTACACATCATTAATATATATATTTAAGGACAGGCCAAAGTACTATTTTTGCTTTTCCAAAAGAAAAAAAAATAAAATTAATGATATATCCAATAGCACAATTCTGCTATATGACAGAAAAAAGAGGAAACTTTTAGAGCTAACTGCTCAAAGTGACACACTTAAGACTGGCTATTAAATGATAAAGAATTGAATTATTAAATTAGGTACTTGTAATTTCTTGACCACATTCACTGACATTAGCACTGTTAAATTAAGTGATTCAGAGTCCTTGACAATTGTTTAAGTGGAAACTTTCTGTGTCTCTCAAGCACCATATAAAATAAAAAATTATTTCTGCTTCTAATATAAAAGTTGGCTTATTTGTATTGTAATGATACGGCAAACTAGTTACCTACAGCTTGGCTTTATGAACATGTCCTTTACTTCTGGTTAAGTGATGAATCCTCCTCCCCTATTTCTACTCTTTAATCTTAAACAGAGTCAGACAGGGGGTGGTCAACTGGGAAGGCATTGGTTTTATAATCTTAAACAGAATTCAGAGGTCATAGGTAGTAACTGGGTACATCCCTGATGATTCATACCTCTGAGCTAGAGAGAATGTTGAATTCAAGCACTGCTTTTTACAGCTCTGAATTTAATGTCAAAGGAAAACTTCACTCCTGGCTAGCATCTTGGAGAATACTCTAATATTTTGAAAGTGACTTTTTTTTCTTTTTTTGCCTCCTGATACCTTATTTAATAAATAGCTGTTATGATAATCAAATGATTTTATAATCTTTACATATATTTTTTTCAAAGGCCAAGGTGTGCATTCTCTTCTAGCAGGCACAGAAGTAGACTAGGTGGCCTACTTCTGCCATCATGTAAGACTTTCCTTGCCTTTCCTAAATTATTCTGAACACCCAACCATATACTACAAACCCATGAAGTTTTTAAAACAAAGACAATGTCAAAATAAAAGTATTCCTCCTCCTCCGCTTTTCCTCATGTCTTTGGATGCAGCAATACATTTTTCTGGCAGGAATTCGCTTCTCTTGATTCTCTCTGGTGCTAAAAATGAGAATATTTCCTTGCAATGATAATCAGATTCCAGAAAAATACCCAGTGGGATGTTGCTGTCCAAAGCAAAAAGGATCCTGACCTATGCCACAGCCTGAGCCCATTTAAGAGCAAACTTCTTATATAATTGGTGGGCCACAAAATTTAGTAGGATTACTGAAATTATGTAATTTTGAATGTAAAATGACACAATGCAACTGAAGGTCAAGTTCTAACCCTGTATCTCTTTTCTTAAAAGAATCAAAAGAAAAAACAGAATTTTGATTTCATAACAATTTTTCCAAGATAGATGACTCAGAATTGAATTTTTGTGTTTTATTCTTCAGCCTTAAGATTTGGTTGTCTTTTGTTGAAATCATCCCGAGCATGTTCGTGAGTGCACGAGTGAAAAATACTATCCTCTAAGGCATCTGTTGTATTCAGTTACTATGACTTTTTTCTCCTTTTTTTCCTAGCTCTAAATGTTTGAACTTTCTGTTGCCACGGTTACTTTTTCTTGGCTTTTGCTGCTACTTGATTCCCTTTTCCACAAGTATTTTTGTGGCTCTTCATACTCTCTATCCATGTGTAACTCTTTTCTGTCAGTGCTCACTTCCTGTTCCTTCAATAGATGTACCTTGTTAGGAATCTTTCCAGGATCAGTTTCTAAAATCAAGCAATTTATTTACATGAGTCATCATTTTTAATCCCTCTTACACACCAAGGTGTCTGAGGATGTTGCTGTAGAGAATTTATTTGTCTGTATGTAGCTTAAAACTCCACACTAACTGAAAGTATTTTGGTTGGAAGCAGCCAGAGGTAGCTTTATTTTGAGCAAGCTAACACTGTGAGGTTTCCAGAAGCTAAAGAAATGACTCATTTCCACCAAATATTTCTTACATCAATATAATATTTCTACCATAGATTATTTTCATAACCTCAGACATGCCAGTGTCTAAATTTCTGTTACAACATGGTCATTCTTTTTGATAAGACATTTTATATTTAAAATGGATTTGTATAAAACAAGAAAAATCCCCTGGAATATCATCATGTCTTCATTTTCACTGCAAGGGAGTTTGATTATCTCATAGTTTGACCAATGAGATTCACCACCTGAAGGGTTCATTTCTTTCCAGCTCCTGAGCCAACCTAAAAGAAGCAGTAGGGATTGCTGCAAATTTAACCATGCAAATCATCCTCAAAATACAGCACAGAGGTTAAAACATAAGCTCTGGGGTGGGGGTGCATAAGGTTCATATCTCAGAATTGCACTTACTAACTATAAGACTGTGAGCGAGCTATTCAACATTTCTGGGTCTGTTTCCTTATCTGAAAATTAGGAAGGAATTAGCATGAATGCTTCACGGAGATTTCCAGAGAACTGAATGAGTTGTTAAATGTAAAATCTTTAGAATAATGCCTAATATAAAATAAGCACCAACTTAAGATTAATTTTTGCCTGCTCACAAGGTCAGTCCTAGTAAGATAACTCATTGCTGTCTTGTGTTTTTATGGTCTCAACACAAGTCCGCCATGTGGTCAATGTCTTGAGTTAGTTCTCTCTAGTTCACTCACCCTACGACCATAGCACTTTGTCCCTGTTTTAAGTTGTTCTATGAAATGAGAATGTTACTTTTGTATGTACTTTATAATTTATTCTATTAGTCTCCTTAGTACCCCAGACACTCAGAAAAGCTGTGCTCCTGAGGGTTAATCACTTGGATGATTCCTGGTGGTTCTCCTAATTAAAAAACACTGCTTTGTTTCAGATGTCTTGGTACTAGTTTATTATATGTCCAGTCAGTCTGAAGCCTAGTAAATTTTTATAACCAGTTCTCTGCTTTGGCTTTGGATTATTTTGCCAACTTCTTAATGTTTTTCTTTCCCTGCTTATTCTGAGCATCCTTATTCCTAAATCATAATGCAAGGGATATAGTGATAATCCTTGACTACCACATGCATTTTCATCGAGGTATTTAAAAAGGTATGATGATTGAAGCAGCAAATAACAGAAAATTCAAGTCAAATTTCTTAACTACATCAGAATATATTCCCTTATATACAAGAGATATCACAGCATTCCCAGGTTTGGCTAATTCATTTCATCAACAGTTTGGCTAATTTCATTTCATCAACAGAAGGACCCAGGTTCTCTCTTTTTATTCTGTTACTCCCAGTATGCTTTTTATAGGTTAGCATCACTTCTAGAAAAGATACCTATTCGAAGAAAATGCATTTTTTATTGTAGATTTACATTCCTTCCCAGAGCTTCCCAGAAAATATTGCCTCATGTTGTATTGGCCATAATTAAGTCACATCTAAATAATGCTTACTCTTAAACCAAGTCAGAGAATGGAAAAACTTCAATTATTTTTGACAAAACAGGATTTATTCTGAATATGGAGTAGAGGTTTGGGGAATAAAAAAAAAAACCTGTTGTTTAAAATAATTTAACTTCTTACATGTATGGTGGGTCAGGAATTTTGTGCCAGTTGGACACTTTGGGCTCAGAATATAATCATGAGATTATAGTCAGTCAGATTTCTTCAAAAAATGAAGAAATCCATTGGAAGCATCTCTCTCTTTCTCTCTCTATTTTTGTGGATTTCAGGGCCCTTCCCTGTTATTTCTCTACATGGGCTACTTTGACCTTCCTCTATGCAACCACATTCCTCACATTGAAGCCTAGAGCCCCAAGGGTCAGTGTTTTAGTCAACAAGATGGATGATGCACCCTCTTCAGGCCAGTCTTCAAATTAATATGGTATAATTTTTGCCACACTCTCTTGGATACACAGTCTCAAGTCTGGTCAGAATTAGGCGAGAGGAATTAACCTCCACGCCTTGATAGGAAAGTAGCAAGGTTCTAGAACACATGAGATGAGCAATACCATGTCGCCATCTTGAGAAAATACCATCTGCCACAGACAAAATAGAAAAGAACAGCAAAATAGTAATGTGGCAGAGAAATTGTCCTCCTGTTCTGTGTGAATTTGGGGGGAAAAATTCATGATCAGGAAATGTCAAGTAAGCCATTCACAGAAAGGGTCCATGAGCAGGTCATAGCCCCTGGGTTGAAAGGTATTATGCATATTTATTAGGGGAGAGAGGAGAGAAGAGGGGAAGTGACAAAAAAGAATGTTTCAGAAATGGAAATGGAAGTTATAAAGATGCCAAGTAACTATTTTTTTTCTGTAGTGTTGCCAGTGGTTAGCTCTTTCTGAACCATTTTTAGTGCTTGTCAAACGTTTATGACCATGCCTCTGGAGTGCCACAGATTCAACTAGCCTCTTACTCTCTCTGTGCTCAAGAGCTTTGTCCATCAGAGCTTCTTGCCAGCATTTATAGCTATGGAACTCTGCCTGAAACCATGTTGTTGTGTGCCTTTAGAGAGTTTCTTTTTGGTGTTCTGATAGTAGTACTCCTCAGCTCTGCGTACCATTTTAAAAGTTAGCATAGTTAAAAATGAGATGTGTCTTGGAATGTGAATGAAAGGATTTTGTGGTGGTATTGTCAAGGACTTATATATCATCTTTGGCCATGATTGAAAACAAGTGTTAAAGTAGGTAGTGCCAGGCTAAGTCTTTTGTGAAAAGGATAAACCAGAGAGTAAGAATTATCTCAAGAAGGCTCAGTTCAGTGACTTGAAATAATTGAGAGAATTGGAAAAGGAAATCTGAATTGATAGTGCTATGGAGGAATGAGAGCAATTTCATAATTAACAGGCATCTTCAGTGTGTGCTTTGTAGCCAGATGATATCAAGAATACATGAGTTTTCAACTTTAGACACTTCCATTAATAGAAACACCACTGGTTTCACTTGAAGAAACAGGAAACATGAGAGGCTTTATAGAGGAATTTTATAAAGCCTGTTAAATTTTGTTTAGATGGGAATGTCCATTGGTATTTATGAAATCTGTAAAAGTTGATTGTATCAAGGAGAAAAGCAAATTTAAAGGGTTAAGGGTCAAAGATGGAATCATGGGATTTACCAACAGTTGTGCAAGATAAAATATCCAGAGCAAGAAAAAAAATCTAGAATAATTACAGTGAACTGAAGGTGGAAAATAAAAAAAAAAAATACTATAGAAATAAAATACTATAATGTATTATAGTGAAGAGAGAAAAGCATGATCAATATTATTATGCTCTAGAGTAGTCAGTTAAATAGAAGACAACACTGGATTTGATTATTACAAGTGCCTTTTCTATCTTATTAAAACAAAAATTAGATCAAAGCGAGTTTAGTAACAAATTACAAAAGAGCTAGTAATTTTTGTAGAGTCTTTAACAAAGTTTGTTTGTAAAAGGGAGAAAATTAGAGCACTAGCTCACAAGAAAAGTAGAATTTATAAAGTATGCATGGTTGTATATTATAAGGACATACTTGTAAATTGAAGGAAAGAATGATAGAGCTAGAGCAGGTAGAAAAGGTGAATTTGAAATGAAGAAGGGTCAGTTCCTTTTCAGAAGAGGGATAGGGATTGACAAAGATTGTTGGTGGAGTAGGCAGATGGATTGTAAATTGTTGGGTAAGTATGATTGACATGGAAGCGTTTAAGCATTTTGAAGGGAATGTAACATATCCACTGGATTATACAGAATTCAAACAGAAACTAAGCCTCACATGACCAGTCAAAACATAGAGCTGGGTTGAAAAAAATAACCTAGCAATTGAAAGTAATGAAAAGAAATCACTATTTACTGGCATCTCTCAAATAATGTCAAAGGGTTAAAAAAAAAAAAAATTCTCATTGCCCTGAAAATCTTTAAAATGTGTTCTATTTCGGTCATCATCCGTATCCTTCCCTAGAGTTACAACTGATTACCTCAAAAATCTCTCTCCCCCACTGTAACTCTGAACCCCTACTTCTCTTTATTTAAGCTACTATTCTTCCTGTTCTCTTGAGGAGAAACACCCTTTCCAATGATGCTCAATTTATCTTTCTTTCCATTTGTTGTCCTAAATTTATGATGCTCTGTTTTGATTCACCTGTATTTATTAAAATTGCATCACAAAAAACTGAAGAAATAGCTGATGCAAAGGGGACACTCACTTGATATGGGGATAGAAAAGCTCAAGTTAAAAAAAAAAATCTCTTCTTGAGCTTACATGAAGGAAGAAGGCTGAAAATAAATGAATATACACTTTTTTAACCTGGCAGATGGGAAAGGAAGCTAACATTGCAAATAATCTGTTTAAAATTTTCTGGTAGAGTTGCTAATATTGATGATTCTTCAAGAGTAATGATGATATTGTTCATAATTTGAGTGTGTATGTTCTCAGAATCAATTACTAAAGTATTATATCTTATTAAATTCCCATATAGCACCTCATAAGTCTTACCACTTACCATAAGTACCTATGGACAGTGGAAATCTTAACCTCATGAGGGTGGTTATAAAATTCTACAATTTCCCATAGTAATAGTATCTTCTTAAGTGCGTGATGTGTACCAGACTCTCTAAGCATTTACTCTTCTCAGCAACCCTAGATAGTATGTGCAACTTTTATTACTTTTTACAAATTAGAATATAAAAGCATAAAGGTAAATTAGAAGAAATGAAGACTGAGTAAAATTGTTGTAAATTGAAGATGCAAGAGTATGGCAGAATAATCCTTTCCAAAGATGCCCATGCATTCACCCTCAGAACCTATGCATATATCACCTTTCATGTTAAAGGGGACTATACACATGTGATTAAGTTTAGGGGTCTTGAGATGGGGAAATTATCTTGTATTTTCCAGATGAGCACAGTATAATCACAAAGAGTCCTTATAAAAGAGAGACACAGTGTCACAGAAGAAGATGTGATTATTGAAGTAGAAGTCAGAACAATAGGACCACAAGGGAAGAAATGTGGGTCATTCCTGGGAACTAGAAAGGGCAAGGAATGGATTCTCCACTGGAGTCTCTAGAAGGAATGCAGCTTGCCTAATGACACTTTGATTCTAGCCCAGAAGACCTCTTTCACATATCTGAACTCAAGCTATAAAATAATAAATTTATGTTGTTTTAGGCCACTGACTTCTTAGCAATTTGCTATAGCAGCAACAAGAAACTAACACAAGAACAACAGGAATAATGACAAGAGTGAAGTCTTTGAGTAGCTATAAAGGAATGCGCACCAACCCGAGAGGATTGGCTTGTGTGTCTTTTTTGGGGGGGGAGGGATAGATTTTTCTTATCTTTGGTCTCCATTAATTATGGATATATATATATATATATATTTATATTAGGAGCCAAAAAATATTTGTTGGATCACAAAAAGTCTTAGGGATGCCCCCCAATAATAGACCATCTCTCCTTTGCTGTGAAAAACTATGTCAGTTTCTAAGCCAAGTTGTGACACCAAGTTGTGTACTCATGTTAATTTATTCACTCTAACTCTTTTTAAAAACCTGCTTATACCAACATAATCTTTGAAAGACTAAAGGAATCTTTGTGAAGATGAGGTAGAGGGACACATAAATAAGTAAGAAAAAAGAGAAGGGCACCATCCATGTGTCAGAGATATCAAGTAAATTCTGAAACTTACAGTGCTGAGAATAGCAGATGAAGGGGAAGACCAGCCAATCTGCAATTGGTTTTATGCATCGGAAGACTGACTCTGGTCAGTGTGTGGAAGAGTCACCAGGAGAAAGCACTTCTATCTTATATTTCTGGAGCAAAGTAAGGGTTGCAAACAGTGATCCTTCTGGTGCTTCCTGACTATGCAAAGACCATCTAGGGAAAGAATTTTAGGTGGCCCTTTTATAATTGATGAAGGAGTATTTTATGACCCCCTTATGATAGCTACCATGCCAGTTAAAACATAGTGACAATTATTTAGTGATGGTGTAATAACAAGTAAAGACAACTTTTGACCTGATAATAAGGGTCTCCGAGGGTTTCACTAGAAGTAGCCATCAAGGACACCGTACACGTAATTACTTCCTTTTTCTGTTGCTTGATGCCTGGATGGTTGAAGTAAGTCTGTAACACATGTAGGCTTTCTTGTCTTCTCCCTCTATGTATGAAAAAATACTCATTTTATGTTTGTATAGGCACACAAGTTATAATATTTTTCTCTTTCTGTATTTCTCCATGAGCAGTTTTGGATGACTTTTGTAAAATGCAAAACTCCTCATAATATTTCTGTGTGGAAAGCACTTAAAAGGCTTCTTATTGCCCTTAAGGTAAACCATTTAACAAGAAGCTCTACTTATCTGGCTTCCGCCTACATCCCCACCATCAAAAGTCCCCTAACACATTGTGCACTTGTAACCTGGAACTTAGATTCCCTCCTAAAGTTCAATGTTCTCTTCCCTTAGGGCCTTTGTTCATACAGTAGTTGTGTTTGAGATGACCTGCCTATCCCAACTTCCAGGTCTCCTGCCTCATAAATTTAGTGTGGCTGATTTGGACATATTTTTAGGTCTCAGCTATGAAGTCACTTCCTCCTGAGGTCTTCCCCAACCCATCACAGAGGAAAAAGTGGTTGCATCTCCTGTATGTCCCACAACATTCCACACTATCCCATCATTGTGCTCTATTTCATACTTTAGAGGGCAGGAAAAATATGAGTGTGAAAATTCTTCTTTGAAAGAGTGTTCTTTTGGGACAAATAGATACATTGATAAGTTCTGCAGAGTGATTCCCGGGAAATTTAAATTATCACTAAGCTGTTATACAGGAGCTTATCAGGGAAATTTATTTTGTTTCACAGAGAGAGAAAAGAGAAAAATATAATAAGGAAAAGAGGAGAACCAAAGAGGGAATAAAATTAGATGACCTCAATTGCCATAGATTTGTGTGTCTATGCCTTAATATACACCAGTATATCTATGATGAAATTTTACCAATAGAGTCATTATTGATATTTTATATTCTTTTTTATGTTATTTAAAGGCTTTTAAAATAAGTGTTTTTACTTCTGAAATAAAAGACTACTGGTTTATTCATTCAACAAATATATATTAGATATTTACCGAGCATACTTTTCAAAACACTGGTAATAAAACAATGAACAAGATAAAGTCCCTGTTTTCAAGAAGCTTGCATTCTAGTAGAAGGCGTAGAAAAAAAAAAAAAAACTAAAAACAAAGCAGTATCAGATAGTGAAATGTAATAAGTCATATAACAAAGTGATATACCAAAAAGTGAGTTAGGGTCAGGAAAGGCCCTTCTCAATGACAAGAAGGAATTGTCCAGGTAAAGATATGGAAGGCAGTGGGAGCAGCTAATGCCAAGTCTTGACAGTGGAAAAGTCTTTTAAATGTTGCGGAAATAACATCAAGACCAGTGTGAAGTGTGATCACTGAGGGAGACAGGTGTTTAACATGGGAAGGAGAGTTATGCCGGGGCCCAATTATGCAAGACCTTAGAGTCCAGGATGATGAATCTAGATTTCATTCTCTAAGGTACTGATAGTAAAATTGGGAAATGCTTATAATAAATTTGCTAAGTATTCTTCTAAAATACCATTTTAATGGCTTCACATTATTCTGTCATATGGATGTGCTAAGATTCCATTAATCATTCCCTTATTATTAGACATTTAGTTTATAAGACTTGGCCAAAATCCAACTTGAATCAATTAGTGAAACAGAATGGGTCCACCTCTTTACTGCTCCAATCAAATGCCAGTTAGTAGCAATTAGTATTTACTGGAGATGATATATGACACTGGAAATTATAATCAGGTAAGAAACGTGCATTATTTTCCCTGATAAAACTTATTTTGATGTGTGTGGAAAAAAGAGTAGATGCTTTAATTAATATCATGGCATGTTTTCAACTATCTCTGGAGAGCCCTTACAAATCTAATAGGTGGATATGATAGTATAGAAATGGAAATTTTAAAAGCTTTTTATTTGAAATAGAATATTCATATCATAAAAGATATTTAAGAGGTATCAAAGTAAACATAGAATACGGTTTTTTTTTTCTCAAATAACAGAGAATACTGTTACATTTATAGTGAGACCAACCATCCTTTTAGAGGAGGAATGATGTTAATATGACATGTGTCTACCACGGTCAGGGATTTTGTCCTTCCTACCCTATCCAGAACTCTAAGGTCAGAACTGAAGCACAGTATTTGCCAGTTCTTCTTCCTCCTTCATCAGGATCCCCTACAGCAGGGGCCCTAACATATTTATTGCCATTACTCCTAGATAATTCGGTGAAGCCTTTGGATCCCTTCTCAGAATACTGACATTTTACTGAATAAAATTAAACACAAAAGACTATAAAGCAAACGATAGCCCTTGAACTCTGATGAAGGCCTGGATTATCAGCCCTCCATGGACAACTTTTTAAGTTTTATTGCAAGACTCCTCTGACCCTTGGCTCAGGTGCAATGTATACAATATAGAGTGTGTTTATAACGTGTGTGTGCACGTGCGCGCACGCACGTGGATTTAAAATTAGCTTACTGGGCTATATATAGTCAGTGGACAAGTAAATTAAAAAAAAAAATCCTTACTTTGTATCTGGGCCCCAGGAGCACCAGTCCTATGAGGTGACTCCTTTACTTTGGTTCCGTAGTTAATGATAGGGCAGAGGGAGTCCCTATATTTCCTTAAAAGCTACCATCTTCTGGGTTCCACAGTACTTGGGAAGTAACGGTCAGTGGACTGTCATATGAATCCTCTAAGGATGCTGCTGGTTATGAGGAAAGCTAATTTCTGTTTTAGTCACTGTTGGTGCTGAATTCCTACAGCAGTACTAGCTGCACTGGCCCTGAGGCTGGCAGACCCTGAGTCCTTCTGGGATGGAGCCTCAAGCATGGTTCACAAACCCTTCCTTAAACAAAGGTACCGTGCCCTGACTCCCATTTCCCTTCTCCTCAAAGATATTGCCTGACTTAGACCTAGACCCCACTCAGGACATATCCTGCCATAGACTTGAGCCTTTTCTGTTGTTTGCTTGATTTTGTATTCTGGAGTTTTCCTGTTCTGGCATCTCCTTAGACTGGGAAGCAATATCTGGTCTTCTACCCAACCTTTCCCAGAACTCCACACTCTCTCTCAGTAACCAATCTGTATTTCTGCTTCCTGCAATCACTGGTTGACTTGCTTTTCCTTTCCAAATTGAAGAAGCAAACTGATTCAAATTAATTTTGAGATTCAAAACTGATTTTTGGTTTTGAGTTGGAGTTTGAGTCCGATTGTTTTCCTGCAACTTCACTGCAGGTGATAGGATCACCTTTTGTTTCACATGCCTCTCTGCCCACACTCTGATGTCTACTGTGCTTATGTGTGTGTGTGTGTGTGTGTGTGTGTGTGTGTGTTCGTGTGTGTTAGGAGAGGGATGCCTGCCTGTTTGTATCTCTAGGTGATCATCTGCCACAGAGTTTAAATACTGGAAGAGATAAGAGTGTTTTTAGAAGAAGTTTTCCTTTGTCACTTTATGGAAGATTATAAGGAAGAAGATATGCACATCATTTCTTGGGTAATTATAACGCCCTGAGAGTGCCTCCAGGCATGTCTGTGGGAACTGTATATAAATGTGTTTTATAATAATTCTTATAGGAAAGTGGGTAAGAGAAAAAATGAAAGAAGGAACAACAATGTTGACATAGAATGACAGACAAATGCAAGGTCATAGAGTCAGATGGCCCTAAGATCTCCTCCATTGGTGACCTCAGTCAGTCACTCAGGGTTTCAATTTTCTCAACTCTAAATGAAGACAACTTATGACTTGTTAAAATCAAAAACAAATGGAGACCATCCTTGAAAATTCCCACAACCAGTTTAGTCATACAAACAAAGCTTAGGTTAGCTTATTTTACAAGACTAACTTGACCTGGGTCAGCTCTTGCTTTTGCCTCTGAAAATCACAAGCAAAACTTAAACTCCCAAGGTTGATGTGAGATAAAAACTGGCCAGTTCCCTATCACTTAAGAAGATTCTGACATTATAACCAGTCACTGTGAAGAACAAACAATCACTGCTTTCTCACTGCATAAGCTGCTTTCTAACAATATATCCCTGAGCCTCATTCCATGTTTTAGTTTGAATGTTCCAGTTTGCAAACTGCCTTTCTCAGTGTGTGCACAATACATTTTTACTAATTAGTACTTCAGTGATTCATTGGTTTTACTTTGGCTATTTCTAAACCTTAGATTATTTGAGGATTAAATGCCTGGAACAGTATAGGGGATCAATATATGTAATCAATAAGTTTCCTTTCCTTACCTCCGTCAGCAAGTGTTGCTTCTACGACCTTTAATGCTTCATGATCAGACCTAAAGGTCTAAGAAATAGCAACTGTTATTGACTATTTTATATCTAGGAGATGCTTATCTCAGTGTTTTTAATATCTGCAGGAATCTATGGGCAGGTATTTTTGTAATTTGTGCCTTACCGGTGATTAGACTGAGGCTCAGAGAAACTAACATGCTGATGGTCATCGAACTCCTAGACTGAACTGGGATTTGAGGTCTGACAGGTTCCAGATCCCACACATAGACCAAAATACCTCTTATAAAATGGTTAGGCATGATGCATAAATCAGAGAAATTTTCCTGCAGATCCAGATTTCAGGAATTAGGAAGGAATAAAATGGTCTTTCTCAAAGAGGAATTGGTAGTAAGTCAGTATCATACCAGGGCCAGTGCTGTTTGTTAAAGTTCTGCATATTCATTCCCTCTGCAATGCTTGAACAATGAGCTTGCTGTATCTCAGGGCACTCCTTGTTGTCCCAGCCAGCGGAGGAACCAATCTCAGCCTTCCACAAGATGAGCAGCTCCCTCCACCTTCCACATAACATCCACAGACTTTGTTTTCCAACTGCCTCCTGGTCAGTGGCACAAGGTACCTAGCTTGCTCAGACCCTCTTAAGAGACCTGCTCTCATAGAGACTGTGTCAAACAGCCTCCTTACTCTCCCCTGAGCAGACCTCTTCTTCAAACCTACTCTGTATGAGGAGCCTGACAGGTAGAAGGGTATTTCCTCCAGGAGTAGAATGGATTTCACACTCCATAGGATGATGTGAGACTGAGGACTGCCTGCATTCTGTGCTTGGTTAACTGACCACAAAGGTTATTCCTTACCACACCATGTCACATGGTGAAATTTGCCCAACTCCATGCATGACAGGTGATAGCCCTGAAGAACCCACCAGGCAAGAATGTTTGTCAGCATATAAGGGAGCAGGAAACTGTTCTCAGCTACTGAGTGGCTTAAATGGAATGCTTATGCCTGCAGGATGATGGTGATGATGATGGTGGTGGTGGTGGTGGTGATAAAACTTCCCACTTATATCTTACTCTATGGTTCAAAATGCATTTTTTCAGTTATTATCACATTTTATCTTAAGGGAAGGGAATATAAATTATTCACAGATGACAGCTGATGAATGCAGGCACTGAGAAATAGACACTTTTCCAAGTTTGATTCTGAGTAAACCCAAGAATCACTGCTAAAGTCAAAGCCTTCTGATGATTTTACACCATGGTGCTTGAGAAATTAATTAATTCAGAACTATTTTATTTTTTTTAAACTATTATTTTTAAATACCAGTTTAGAGACTGCTCTCAGATGGGTAAGGATCCTTCGTGCAATGAATTATAATATCTGCTAAATATAACCAAATTACATAGAAATTATAACTAATCAGGACAACTTGACAGTTTCTACTCTGCATATGTCCTCTGTGTGCAAGTATGCAGGTTGAGCTGAGCTGAGAAACCTTTCCATGTAAGTGTATTTGGATACTGGTTGGAATAATTCTGCTATCAGCATGATTTTTCTTTCCTGGCAGGTTGACTTTGATTCTTTATTTGCCAAGGTAATCTGGTAAGACATCCAATTAAGTGAAAGGAACAAGGATGATACTATTTTTCTCCTGCAGATCCAGATTTCAGGAATTAGGAAGGAATAAAATGGTCTTTCTCAAAGAGGAATTGGTAGTAAGTCAGTATCATACCAGGGCCAGTGCTGTTTGTTAAAGTTCTGCATATTCATTCCCTCTGCAATGCTTGAACAATGAGCTTGCTGTATCTCAGGGCACTCCTTGTTGTCCCAGCCAGCGGAGGAACCAATCTCAGCCTTCCACAATGTTCTTCTATTACTCATTGGTTTTCATTTTTGTAGTCATTGTAAAATTGTTATCTCTAAGTGGACATTTTATAGGTATATATCTTCTCAGTCACACTCCCCATCTTGGCACAAAAAAACCTGCATACACAATTGAACATGGCCCAATGTCAATGGTGTAGACAATAATCCTGTAAGGACTAAAAAAGTTGACAGGGTCCTTGTTCTTTGGGTCATTTTCTTTTCTACACATAGACTTTTTGTCAGGACTGAAATCATTGCCAAACACTGCTAAACCTAGGTCTGAGTTGTATTGATCCCTTGTATGTTAACTTTTTTATTGAGCATCAGTAAAGACCACTGTCTTTAATAAGATTCATCATTAAGAATTCAGTATGGCACCATTTAACTCTTTGCTTTTAACACATAGAAATAGAACATCTTCTAAAAGATGAATGCACAAAAGAGGTTAACACTTTCCAAAGGTAAAACAGATCAAGAAAAGAATAAATGATGCATATCTAATATAGATTAATTTATCCTCAAATACCCCTGATGGTACTTTTTCTGCCATCAGCAAAAATATTAGTGTTGGATATTGACACAGAAAACAGCAAAAATGTATTACTCAGTGGCTCTTATTTTTTGGTTTACCATTTTATATACAATATGTTATATGTTATAAAGATATATATATACACATATATATATATATATATTTATACACACACACATCAGTATATTTCACTTCTCTTGAAGATGTTTGCGATTTGGACCATCAATAACAGGATATTGTCAGAATACTGTATAACTGGATCATGTGTTCTACCAATGATTCATCCATATGTGTTTTGAAATCACAGGAATATAAGATTATCATTTTTCAAGGGAAATGAAAATGAGATATCAGAACAATACATTTTCTTTTTAAAAAAAAATTTAAAGGTTTTATATGAGAGAGAGGAGAAAGACAGCACAGGTAGTGTGGAGGGGTAGAGGCAGAAAGACAAGCAGACTCCCCTCTGAGCAGGGAGCCCCCTACGTGGGGCTCGATCCTAGGACTCTGAGATCATGACCTGAGCTGAACAGACGCTTAACTCACTGAGCCACCCAGGCACCCCATAACATTACATTTTCAATTAAATTCCTATTTTTCTCTATATCTGGTACTCAGAAAAGTTTTTTTGTTTTGTTTTGTTTTAACCTAGGTGACATATATCCCAGGTTACTTATAAAGTCTCACATATTGTATTTTGAAACTCATGTTTTAACAATTAATAGTCCCTATATTGTCTGGTAAACAAAAAATAAAGGGTTGGTTCTAATATTAAGTTTTACCTTCCAATGTCAGAAGCTTAAATATTGATATGTCCAAAAATTTTTTAAGATCAAATGATCAGATATATTTATCAACTCTTGGGTAAAGAGGATGTATAATTGAATTTTACTAAAGCATTCTATTTTGTATTCTGATTTTCATAAGTTTGTCTGATGTACAGCCAGCTCCCAGTCACCCTGAGAGCTAACCACTTTGTATCAGATGCAAATGCTGACCTAGATATTTCAATCTAATTATGGTGATGCAAAATCTTTTATAGAGAAATGAAAATAGCTTAAGTCTGTGCATTTAATTCTGAATATACCAATTTTTGTTTTCTGGGTTTTGTTTTTTGTTTTTGTTTTTATTAAGATGACAGGTTTGAGATGATTTCATTTAGGAATTTTTTTGAATTGGCTTAGTCAAAATAGGGGAATTTCCTTAAGGGCATGATTTTTAAAAGCATCATCCTCTTTCCCTTTTTTGCACTCCTTTTCCCAAAGAGCCTTTCTCTGACCAAATTTCAAATTATAATCAAATTACTATTCTAGTGTTTTATTCCTTTAACCTCTGTTAAATGTAAATTTTCTTTGGCAAAAAATAATTAAAGTGATAAGTGTTGATAAGCTCTTCAGAGTAGGTCTCCAAAAAAAAAAAAAAGTTTTCATGGGGAAAGAGAGAAAACACAATTCGAGGAAAAAGAATGTAGAATTGAAGACAGACTTCACTCAGATCACTATTTTTCTAGGGTCAGCTCTAGAAACTAAGAAAGGCTGCATTAATACTTGGTGTAGTATATAGCAGAGATTATTACTACTGCCTTGTATGTCAAAGATTCCCTGTCATAGGCATATTCATACAATGGATTTTCTGACCTACTGAATTGCAAATTATCTGTGCATAACATAGAACAGTATAGTAACTTGAAGGAACACACCTATTTAGAAGCTCAGAAAACATTCTTTTCAGAACTGAAAGTGAAACAAATGAAAATTTGTTGACACTGAGCTAAGTTTGAAAACAAACATTCAGAATCATCAATAAACATTGTTGTAAATGTTACTAACATAAACTGCAATGTGATGTTTCAGTTTGGTATACCTCTCATGAAACTTTTTTATTATGATTTTTATTTTAATTCCAGTATAGCTTAACAGGCAATATTATCATAATTTCAGGTGTACAATATAGTGATTCAATAATCCAGTGCCCATTATGGTACGTGTACTTTTTTTTTCAATGCTAAGTGTACTTTTTAATCCCCATCACCTATCTCATGCATCCCTCACCTACCTTCCTTCTGGTAACCATCAGTTTGTTCTGTATACTTTAGACTGTTCTTGGTTTGTTTCTTTTCTTTTTTTTTAATTCTTGCTCATTTGTTTTGTTTCTTAAATTCCACATATGAGTGAAATCACACACAGACACAGACACAAACACACACACACACACACACACACACACACACTTTTTCTTTATCCTTTCATCTATTAATAGGTACTTGGGTTGCTTCCATAATTTGGGTATTGTAAATAATGCTGCAATAAACTTAGGGGTGCATGTATTCCTTTGAATCCATGTTTTTGTATTTTTGGAGTAAATACCAAGTAGTGTAATTGCTGGACCATAGGGTGGTTTTTGTTTTTTGTGAGTTGTTTTTTGTTTTTGTTTTTGTTTTTGTTTTGTATTTTTAAAGCTTTTAATTTAAACTCTGGTTAGTTAACGTACAATGTAATATTAGTTTCAGATGTACAGTATAGTGATTCAACACTTCCATACACCCCCAGGTGCTCATCACAGCAAGTACTCTCTTAATCCCTACCATCTATTTAACCCCATCCCCCCATCTACCTCCTCTCTGGTAACTATTAATTTGTTATTTATAGTTAAGAGTCAGTTTCTCGGTTTCTCTCTCTCTCTCTCTCTCCTTTTGCTCCATTGTTTTGTTTCTTAAATTCCACAAATGATTGAAGTCATACAGTATTTGTCTTTCTCTGACATTTCATTGAGCATAATGCTCTCTAGTTTCTTGTCATTGCAAATTTATTCTTTATGACTAGGTAATATTCCATCATATATATACAACATTTTATTCATCAATCAATGGACATTTGGACTGTTTCTATAATGTGGCTATTAGATAATGCTGCTATAAATATTGGGGTGCATATATCCCTCTGAATTAGTACTTCTGTATTCTTTGGGGAAATACCTTGTAGTGCAATTGCTGAGTTGTAAAGTAGTTCTATTTTAAATTTTTTAAGGAACTTCCATACTGATTTCCAGAGTGGCTACACTTGTTTGCATTCATTTCCACCAAAAATACAAAGGGGTCCCCATTGTCCCCATCCTCACCAACACCTGTTGTTTCCTGTGTTATTGACTTTAGCCATTCTGACAGGTATGAGGTGATATCTCATTGTACTTTTGATTTGCATTTACCTGATAATAAGTGATACTGAGCATCTTTTCACGTGTTGGTTGGCCATGAGTGTGTTGTATTTGAAGAAATATTTGTTCAGGTTTTTACCCATTTTTTTAATTGGGTTATTTGGTTTTTGGGTATTAGTTTGTATTGTTTTTTTTTTTTTATTTTATTTCATTTTTTCAGTGTTCTAAGATTTATTTTTTATGCACTACACCCGGTGCTCCATGCAACACCTGCCTTCTGTATCAGTTCTTTATTATATTTTGGATACTAATCCTTTATCAGATATGTCATTGCAAATATCTTCTCCCATTCCTTAGGTTGCCTTTTAGTTTTGTTGATTGTTTTCCTTGCTGTGTAGAAGTTTTTTATGTTGATGTAGTCCCAATCATTTATTTTTTATTTTGTTTCCCTTGCCTCAGGAGATTTATCTAGAAAAAAGCTGCTATGGCTGATTCAGAGAAATTACTATTTATGCTCTTTTCTAGGATTTTTTTGGTTTCAAGTCTCACATTTGGGTCTTTAATCCATTTTGAGTTTATTTTCATGTATGCTCTAAGAAAGTGGCCCAGTTTCATTCTTTTGCATATAACTGTCCAGATAATCCTAACACCATTTGTTGAAGAGACTTTTTCCCATTGCATATTCTTCCCTCCTTTGTCGAAGATTAATTAACCATATAATAGTATGTTTATTTCTGGGTTTTCTATTCCATTCTGTTAATCCATGTGTCTGTTTTTATGCCAGTACCTTATTGTTTTGATTACTACAGATCTGTAATATAACTTGAAGTCTGGAATTGTGATATTTCTAGTTTTGCTTTTCAAGATGGTTTTGGCTTTTCAGGGTCTTTGTGTTCTATAATAATTGTAGGGTTTTTGTTCCAGTTCTGTGACAAATGCTGTTGGTATTTTGATAGGGATTGCAATAAATCTTTTCATTCCTTTTGGTAGTATAGACATTTTGACAGTTTTTTTTTCTCCAACCCATGAGCATGGAACGTCTCTCCATTTCTTTGTGTTGTCTTCAATTTCTTTCATCAGTATTTTATAGTTTTCAGTGTGTAGGTCTTTTACCCCCTTGGTTAAGTTTATTCCTAGGTATTTTATTATTTTTAGTACAATTGTAAATGAGTTTGTTTTCTTAATTTGCTTTCTGCTGCTTCATTGTTGGTGTATTCAAATGCAACAGATTTATGCACATTGATTTTTTATCCTGTGACTACTAAATTTATCTGTCAGTTCTAGTAGTTTTTTGGTGGAGTCCTATGGGTTTTCTGTAGAGTATCCTATCATCTGGAAATAATGAGCAGGAGGATGATATGGAGCTCAATCCCAGGACCACGGGATCATAACTTGAGCTGAAGGCAAACACTTAACCAACTGAGCCACACAAGCACCCCCATCAAAGTAATCATTGAAGTTTGGTGCTACTACATCTCAGCAAATGCCTTCCTTGATTCAACTCAAGCCTAGTGAGGCCCCAGCCTGGCCCACTAACAACACAGGGATGAAACATTGCCCCAAACAGGAAAGACAGCCATTGCAGATGAGTAGACTAAAGGAAAAAGCAGCTCAGCCACAACAGTAGGGCACACAAAGCATTGGCATACTTATTGCCAGTTTTTATAGTTCTTTCCTGTTTCTTTCTTCTCTTGCTCTCTTTCTTGTACTTTGATGGCTTTCTGTGGTGACATATTGAATTGCTTTCTCTTTATTCTTTGCATATCTATTACTGATTTTTGATTTGTTGTTACCATTAGGTTTATATATAACCTCTTCTATATGTAGCAGTCTGTATTAAGTTGATGGTTGCTTAAGTTTGAACCCATTCTTTACTCCTCTCTCCCACCCCAAGTTTTAGGTATATGGTGTCATATTTATATACATTATTTTGCAAATTCTTGTGAATCCCTTGACTGATTTTTATAGATATACTTAATTTTACTGCTTTTGTGCTTCCTACTTTTCATACTCTCATGGTCTTTCCACTCAAAGAATTCCCATTAACATTTCTTTTAGGGATGGTTTAGTAGTAATGAATTCCTTTAGCTTGTGTTTTTTTTTAGAAACTCTTTATCTCTCCTATTCTGAGTGATACCCTTGCTGGGAAAAGTCTTGTAGCTGCAGGTTTTTGGTTTTTGGTTTTTTTCCTTTCTGTACTTTGAATGTATAATGCCACTCGTCTGTCCTGACAAGTTTCTGCTGAGAATTCAGCTGATGGCCTTGTGGAGTTTCCCTTATATAGAACTGCATTCTTTTCTCTTGCTGCTTTTAAAATTCTCTCTCTATCTCTACTTTTCCCCATTTAATTACTGTGTCTTGGTGTGGCCCTTTTGGGGATGATTTTGTTGGGGCTTACTATGTCTCCTGGAACTGAAATTCTATTTACTTTCCCAGATTGGGAAGTTTTCAGCTGTTATTTATTCAAATAAACTTTCTTCCCCCTTTTCCACTCTCTTCTCCTTCTGAGAACCCTATATTGCAAAAGTTATTATGTTTGATGGTCTCAGTGAGTTCCCTATTTTCATTTTTTAAATTTTCTCTCTTGTTCAGCTTGATTTCTCTCTATCACTTAGTCTTCCAGGTCACTGATCCATTCTTCTGCTTCTGCTAGTCTACTATTTATTCCATCTAATGTATTTTTAATTTCACATATTGTGATCATCCCTAATTGGTTCTTTTTTATTCTTTCTATCTCTTTGTTAACAGTCTCACTGATTTCCCTGGAGAATCTTTATGATCATTGCTTTAATTCTCTTTCAGGCATACTGCTTATCTCTGTTTCATTTAGCTTTCCTGCTGTGATTTGTCCTGTTATTACAGGGACATATTCCTGTGTGTCTTTATTTTGTCTAACTCTCTGTGTCTGTTTCTATGTGTTTGGAAAGTGAGCTACATCTCCTGCTTTTCATAGTAGTGACCTTATGAAGAAGAGGTTCTACAATGCCCTGTAAGGCAGTGTCTCCTATTCACTATAACCTGGCACTTCATGGTTCTCTCCTATGGGTGCTTTGTGTGCCCTACTGTTGTGGCTGAGCTGCTTTTTCCTTTAGTCTACTCATCTGCAATGGCTGTCTTTCCTGTTTGGGGCAATGCTTCATCCCTGTGTTGTTAGTGGGCCAGGCTGGGGCCTCACTAGGCTTGAGTTGAATCAAGGCAGGCATTTGCTGAGATGTAGTAGCACCAAACTTCAGGGCCTTTTCCTTGTGTTGTCCCCTGAGAAGCTTGTGTTGGGGGATGAGGCCTGAGCCCCCTGCTGGGGCAATTTCTGGGTTCTGTATCATTTTCCAGTGATCTATGAGTCTGTTTCTGTGCCAATACTGTACTGTTTTGATTACTACAGTTTTGTTGTCTATACTGAAATCTAGATGTCTGTTTCCTTCCCCAGATTAAGGAAGTATAAAAGAATTGATAAAAGAATTGATAAAGAAAATGTGAGATATCTATCTATATATATCTACATATATAGATATTAAATATTACTCAGCCATAAAAATGAATGAGAATTTGCCATTTGCAACAACATGGATGGACCTAGAGGATATAATGCTAAGTGAAAAAAGTCAGAGAAAGACAAATAGCAAATGATTCACTCATATATGTAGTTTATGAAACAAAACAAATGAAGAACAAAGGAAAAAGACAACCTGGTGGTTGCAAGAGAAGACATGAGTAGAGAGATAGATAAAATGGATAAAGGAGATTAAGAGTATATTCATCTTGATGTACACTGAGAAATATATAATTGCTGAATCATATTGTATCTCTGAAATTAACACTATGTTAAATTTAAAATTTGGAAAAACTAAATTTTGTTCACAAGAAGGTAACCTATATCTGCCTTTGATATCTTTTACTGGCACTTTGGTTAAATAGATAAATAGATCACAAATCATTATGAAATAATATTTAATCAAATGTTCAAACCCTTTGATATATTTTTTTACATACTTCTCCAAATAAAATTCTAAAGTAAAGTGTCTTATCCACAATCCAACTGAAAATATTTTTATGGAAAATTAAACTAATTAGACTTATTTGGTATGTTAACTTACATGGGAAGTATTGTTTAAAAAGTGATATGAAGCCCGCTTGTATTATATCTGTGTAGATATATTAAGATAAGTGTTCTAAAAATTGTATGAAACTCTAAAATTCTGATGTCCTGGTATATTTTCTTGCAGTGTTGTTGGTCACCAAAATAACCAAATTTCCTTGTCAATTGCATTGTAATGTACTCCAAGCAGATCTTAAACATGGCCATTTTTAAAGTCTTATTTACAGACAATCTTTTATTCAGAGTCTTTTTTGAAAGTGTCCTGCAAATCTGCTTCATCTTCAATGAGACTCGTGGAAAAAACTCTGAACACCGATTTATAATAACTTTGAGACTCTGATAACTTCTTTAAAGTCATAAAACTAAAGTAGGTAAAAAATTTCTGCAGCTAACAAAAAAAAGTGGATTCAAGCAGAATAAGGATAACATAAGACTCAATGAACAGAGAAAGATGATTATAATATATATACCTTTTCATTTGAAGCATTGCTGATTTTCAAATGCCTTGTTTTTATAGATTTAAGAAAAATTTTGCTCTTAAACTGACTTAACAGCAGTTTGGTAATTTTTAAAAAAAGATTGTATTTATTTGACAGAGAGAGAGACATCGAAAGAGGGAACACAAGCAGGGAGAGTGGGATAGGGAGAAGCAGGCTTTCCTCTGATCAGGGAGCCCAATGCAGGGCTTGGTCCAGGGACCCTGAGATCATGACCCAAGCTGAAAGCAGATGCTTAATGACTCAACTACCCATGTACTGCAATAATACATATTTTTGTGGATAAATAGAAACATTTATTCTTACTTCCTACCTGAACTCCACATAATGAAAAAACTATCAGTGAGGGGATTCATGGGTGGCTCAGTTGGTGCTTTGGCTCAGGTCATCACCCCAGGGCTCTGGGATTGAGTATCCCATCAGACTCCTTGTTCAGCAGGGAGCGTGCTGCTTCATCTGCCTGTTTTGACTCTCTCTCTCTCCCACACACACAGATATATAAAAAATAAAAATTCTTAAAAGAAATCTCAGAGAATATTATTATATAAATATATTGCTAAATAATATCAGTTCAGCAAGAATCTGTTCTACTTATGACAACACATAACTGGAAACATTATATTTCCAAAGCTTTTCCTGGAATGTCATGTTTGAGAGAGACAGGCACAGAATCAGATATGACCAGATAGCTTTAAGGAACTAGTGCTTTTTGAAGCCTCTAAAGAAATATGAGCCTGGTAACTTGCTACACAGCAGCTTGGCCAAGTTAATAAAGAAGGTCATTTCCTAGAAGGTGTAGGAACCTCAGGATGTTTAGAAACCTTGAAAAGACAGAATCAGTCAGATCTATAGATTTTGCAGGTGAAATCAGCCAGATTTATAGATCTTGCAGGTGAAGTCTGATGGCAAGTATTTGGCTTGGCTTCTGGCCTCAAAGAAGTTAAAAGTTCAATCTAGAGATTCCTTATAAAAACTTCCAGCAAAGAGCCTCCGTGATCAGCTGCTATTCTTGCTGCACTTTTGTAAACAATTAGGCCATAGTTTTTTTGTTTTGAAATCATACTTATTTTGAAGCAAACTGATGTTAACTTGGCTATCTTTGGTAAAAATGAGTGAATATAGACAAAAATGTTTCAATAACACACCTCTGTAGAGATTAGATTTTATTTAAATTCAATTAGCCAACATATAGTACACCATTAGTTTCAGAAGCAGAGTTCAGTAATTCATCAGTTGCATAAAACACCCAGTGCTCATTACATCATATGCCTTCTTTAATGCATGTTACCCCATTCCCCCAGGAACCCTTAGTTTGAGTCTCTCATGGTTTTTCTCCCTAGTGACTTTCCCTTCCCTTATGATCCTGTGAGCTATTTTTTTAAATTCCACAAATGAGTGAAACCATATGATAATTATCTTTCTCTGACTGACTTATTTCACTCAGCATAATTCCCTCCATTTCCATCCATATCAACAGAAATGATAAATATTCATCCTTTCTGAGGGCTAATATTCTGTTGTGTGTGTGTATGAATATATATACATATATATATACACATACATACCACATCTTCTTTATCCATTTATCTGTCAATGGACACCTCAGTTCTCCCCACAGTTTGGCTATTGTGGGCATTGCTACTATAAGCATTGGGGTGAAGGGACCTCTTCCAATCATTACATTTGTATCTTTGGAGTAAACACCTAGTAGTAGTACAATTGCTAGGTTGTAGGATAACTCTATTTTTAACTTTCTGAGGAACCTCCAGAACCTTTTCAGATTGGCTGTACATCCCCACCAACATTCCACTTGCATTCCACCACTTGCATTCCCATCAAAAGAGTAAGAGGATTCCCCTTTACTTCTATCTCCGCCAATATTTGTTACTTCCTAATTTGTTAATTTTAGCTATTCTAACTGGTGTGAGGTGATATCTCATCATACTTTTGATTTGTATTTCCCTGGAGCCAAGTGATTGTTGAGCATTTTTTTCATGTGTTGTTGGCCATTTAGATGTCTTCTTTGGACAAATGTCTGTTCATGTCTTCTACACATATTGTGATGATTATTTTTGGGGTATTGAGTTTGATAAATTCTTTATAGGTTTTTATTATTAGCCTTTTATCTGGTATGTCATTTACAAATATCTTCTCCCATTCTGTGGGTTGCCTTTTTGTTTTATTGACTGTCCTTACTGTGAAGAAGATTTTTATCTTGATGAAATCCCAATAGTTCATTTTTGCTTTTCTTTCCCTTGCCTTTGGAGATGTGTCTAGCAAGAATCTGCTGAGGCTGGGGTCAAAGAGGTTTCTGCCTGTTTTCTCCTCTAGGATTTTGATGGATTCCTATCTCAGATTTTGGTCTTTAATCCAACTGTTCAAAACCTTTGGGATGCAGTAAAGGTGGTCCTAAGAGGGATATACATAGCAATACAAGCCTTCCTCAAGAAACAAGAAAAGTCTCAAATACGCAACCTAAACATACACTGAAAGGAGCTGGAGAAAGAACAGTAAATAAAGCCTAAACTGAGCAGGAGATGAGAATTAATAAAAATTAGAGCAGAAATCAATGAAATAGAAACCAAAAGAACAGTAGAACAGATCAATGAAAGTAGGACCTGGTTCTTTGAAAGAATTAATAAGATCAATAAACCCTTAATGAGACTTATCAAAAGAAAAGAGAAAAGACCCAAATTAATGAAATCATGACTGAAAGAGGAGAGATCATGACAAACACTAAGGAAATACAACTGTAAGAATATATTATGAGTAACTATATGCCAACAAATTAGGCAAACTAGAAGAAATAGAAAACCTGAGCAGACTCATATTCAGAAAGGAAACTGAAGCAGTCATCAAAAATCTCCTGAAAAACAAGATTCCTGGGCCAGATGGCTTCCTAGGGGAATTTTACCAAACACTTAAGAATTCATACTTAGGGGCACCTGGGTGGCTCAGTGGGTTAAGCCGCTGCCTTCGGCTCAGGTCATGATCTCAGGGTCCTGGGATCGAGTCCCGCATTGGGCTCTCTGCTCAGCAGGGAGCCTGCTTCCCTCTCTCTCTCTCTCTGTCTGCCTCTCCATCTACTTGTGATTTCTCTCTGTCAAATAAAAAAAATAAAATAAAATCTTAAAAAAAAAAGAATTCATACTTATTCCTTTGAAGCTCTTTCAAAAAATAGAATGGGAAGGAAAACTTCCAAACTCAGTCTATGAAGCCAGCATTATCTTGATCCCAAAACCAGATGAAGACCTCTACAAAAAGGAGAATTACCAACATCCCTGATGAACTTGGATTCCAAAATTCTCACCAAGATACTAGCCAATAGGATCCAATTGTACATTACAAAGATTATTCACCATGACCAAGCTGGATTTACTCCTGGGCTGCAAGGGAGTTCAACATTTGCAAATCAATCAATGTGATACATCACATTAATAAAAGAAAGGACAAGACCTATATGATCCTCTTGATGCATAAAAAGCATTTGACAAAATACAACATTCTTTCTTGATTAAAACTTTCCACAATGTAGGGACAGAGGAACATACCTCAATATCATCTATGGAAAACGCACAGTGAATATCATTCTCAGTGGAGAAAAACTGAGAACTTTTCCCTATGGACAGGAACAAAACAGGGATGTCTCCTCTCATCACTGTTCAACATAGTACTAGAAGTCCTAGCCTCAGCCATCAGATAACAAAAAGAAATAAAACGCATTCAAATGGGCAAAGAATTAGTTAAACTCTCACTCTTCTTAGATGACATGACACTTTATGTGGAAAACCCAAAAGCCTCCACCCCAAAATTGAGAGAGATTAGATTTTAATACTGTCATCAAACTGAATTAGATCCTGATTTCTTCTCATGTTCTCAAATGTTTGGCTACAACTCTCCAAGCCAGTATTTACTTTTCTCCCATATTTCTTTTTTTTTTTTTTTTATTTGACAGACAGAGATCACAAGTAGGCAGAGAGGCAGGCAGAGAGAGAGGAGGCAGCAGGCTCCCTGCGGAGCAGAGAGCCCGATGTGGGGCTCGATCCCAGGACCTGGGATCATCTTTTTTTTTTTTTTTAATTTATTTTTAGCATAACAGTATTCTTGTTTTTGCACCACACCCAGTGCTCCATGCAATCCGTGCCCTCCCTAATACCCACCACCTGGTTCCCCCAACCTCCCACCCCCCGCCACTTCAAACCCCTCAGATTGTTTTTCAGAGTCCATAGTCTCTCATGGTTCACCTCCCCTTCCAATTTCCCCCAACTCCCTTCTCCTCTCTAACTCCCCTTGTCCTCCATGCTATTTGTCTCCCATATTTCTTACTTGGAGTCATTTGAAAACCAAACCACCCTTTTTCCTAAAGCCCCTGGAAACTGAATATAAACAACTTGATGTAAACATCTGAGAAATAACAATAACTCATGTATAGATAATTTTCATGTCTTTTCTTTTTGAGTGACCAATAGAACATCAACAATTGAACTACAAACCAGGGAGGTCTGTCAGATTGCCACTGCCTATCCTCACTCTATCTGAAGAATCTTCAATCCTGACATCTAGAAATCTTGACTGGCTACCCTGGAGCTCAAAAACTGGCTTATAATTTGATCCAATCATTAACCATTGTTTTTTTCTTTTGTTTCTGTAAAAAATGCTGATTTTAAAGCCTGATTACTTGAACCACAGGCCCAATTTTGAGATTACACATGCATCACAGCCTCCTAAAATCAGCTTAACTGACCTATTTTCAGGACTAAGGAACTCATTCAGTAAGATATAACCACTTACCAGCTCAACTTTTAATGTCTAAAAACTTCAGGGAAATTTCAGAGAAGGAAACTATAGAGGCTGGAGACAGGTCACCCCCAAGATGGCCACTTTGGCTTGAAGGGATTATTTTGAGCTAAAGGCAATTGAGACCCTAAAAGCTCAAGAGAAACTTTTGTCCCTCCCTTAACTACATAGAGAATCCAAATTGGGGTCTTTCTGTATGGCAGGGCAAGAATCTAATTACCAAACATCTGCTTTTCTTCTTATTGTCCTGTGAATTGCATTCCTTCCCTTTGAAGTCCCAAACCCCTTCCTCCTTCTTCTAAGTTTAGGGTCACCTATATACCTCATTTGGCCTCACTTCTTTGGAATTTCCATGTCTGAGTGGATTGTATGAAATTAGATTTTATTTTCTTCTGTCTCATGTCAATTTAGTTGTTAGACAGCTAGAAGCAACTTAAGAGGGACAGGAAATTCTTGCTCTCTCACAAGTGCAAAATAATTATCCAGAATGGTTCAAAGCTCATCATTTACACTGCATTGGCATCCAATGAAATACACCAAAACAGATACATTTTATTGACTAACCATTCATTTCTTTCTCACCAACAGAAATCCCAGTTTTGCATAAAGGATTAATAAACCTAGCTGCATGATACTGACCATGGTAAGAAAAAGACAAGTTTCTTTAAAAATATATGTATTACTTAACTCAGCAATTACTCTTCTAGGTATTTACCCAAGGAAAACAAAAATATGTGTCTACAAGCATATAGATAGATAGCAGGCCTGTGAATAAATATATAAACCAAGGGAACAGAGTTGAGAGCCCAGAAATAACCTCAAAACCTATGGCCAATTATTTTTTGACAAAGGATTTAAGACTACTTGGTAGGGAATAGAGAGAATTAAATAACTACATGAAGAAGAATGAAACTAGACCCCTACTTTATATAGAACAATGAGTTCAAAATAGATCAGTGACTTAAATATAAAAGCTAAAGTCTTAAAACAAAGTAAACACATACACACATACACAGAGGTAATTCTTCATGAACTCATATTTGGCAATGGACTGTTAGATTTAACACCAAAAGCAAAAAAAAAACCCAAAAAACAAAAAACCACACACACACAACACACACACCCTATATATGTAAGGTGGGCTTTGTCAAAAAGTTTTGTACCTTAAAGGACATTATCAAGGAACTAAAAAGGCAATATGTGAAATGGAAAAAAATGTTTTCAAATCATAGATCAGGATTTGTTATTCAGAATACATAAAGGACACTTGCAGATCAACAACAAAAGCACAAACAGCCCAATTAAAAAACAGGCAAAGGACTTGAAATGGGCAAAAGACATTTCTCCAATTAAGATGAATGACCACAAAACACATGAAAGAATATTCACCATCCTTTGTCACTAAGAAAATGTGAACCCAAACCAGAATGCACTTCTCATCCATTAGGATAACTATAATCAAAAACAAAAAACAAATTAACATGTGTTGGTGAGATTACGGACAAATTAGAACCCCAGTACATTACTTGGTGGGAATATAAAATCATAAGTCACTGTGGGAAACAGTTTCAAAAAAACGTTAAACAGAGTTACTATATAATGCAGCAATTCCACTCCTGGTATATGTCTAGGAGAAGTGAAAACATATGTACCTGAAGAAATGTGTACACATAAGTTTATAACAGCATTGTTCAAAATAGCCTAGAGGTAGAAACAACCCATCAGCCCATCAATAAACAAATGAGTAAACAACTTATGGCATGTAGTGGAAAAACAATGCCTGACTTTGAAGATTATTGTAAAGCTAATTGTGAAATGTAGATCTATAGATTAACAGACACAAAGTGGACCAACTCATAGTTAATATCCATTTAGGAGGGGCACCTGGGTGGCTCAGTTGGTTGGACGACTGCCTTCAGCTCAGGTCATGATCCTGAAGTCCCGGGATCGAGTCCTGCATCAGGCTCCCAGCTCCATGGGGAGTCTGCTTCTCCTTCTGACCTTCTCCTCGCTCATCCTCTCTCTCACTATCTCTCTCTCAAATAAATAAATAAAATCTTTTAAAAAAATGTCCATTTAGGAAAAAATGAATATTAACCTTATACACTGTGCAAAAAATTATAACACAAAGCACAGATATAAATGAACAACTATAATCTTCCATAGGAAAATAGAGCATATTTTATAAAATTTGGGGAAATAGGTCAAAAAATAATAAGCCCTTAAAAATTATAAATGAGGTTGATTCAAATTTAGAAGATTTTTTTCTATTTAAAGGATACCTTTAAGAAAATGAAACAGCAAGTCACAGGATAGGGAGAAATATCTGTAATACATCTATATGATAAAATAGAAAGCAAACAGCTCAATTTAAAAATTGGCAAGTATTTGAACAGATCCTAGTAGACTAGTTAAATACGCTATTCATATGTGGCTCAAATTCTATTTCTATTGCACTTTCTATTTCTACAGCACTTGAGACTATAAAATTCAAAAAGAGCAGAAATTATTTTTAAGCAGCATTTAGATTAAGTGTTGTCAACTAGTAACAGAATAAACTAGATCCAGATCCTCTTATTGGCAGAATCTGCAAAAAAAACCTCATATTCCAAATACATGCATTTTAACAAAGCTTTCATCATTTCAGGTAGATACATCCTATATCATTCTGTAGACTTATGCTCATCTACAAAAGCCTTGGAAGAGAATTTTAACCATGCTTACAATGGTTTTTAAAAAGTCACAAATTGGGGCACTTGGATGGCTCAATTGTTAAGTGTCTGCCTACGGGTCAGGTCATGATCCCAGGGTCCTGGAATTGAGCTTGGTATGGCTCTCCATGCTCAGTGGGGAACCTATTTCTCCCTCTCCCTCTGCTGCTCCCCCTGCTTATGTTCCTTCTCTCACTATGCCTCTGTCAGATAAATGAATAAAATCTTAACAAAAAAAAAGCCACAAATTAACCTACAATGTTAATCTATTAACATTGTCAAAAAGTTTTGTACCTTAAAGGACATTATCAAGGAACTAAAAAGGCAATATGTGAAATGGAAAAAAATGTTTTCAAATCATAGATCAGGATTTGTTATTCAGAATACATAAAGGACACTTACAGCTCAACAACAAAAGCACAAACAGCCCAATTTAAAAAACAGGCAAAGGACTTGAAACGGGCAAAAGACATTTCTCCAATTAAGATGAATGACCACAAAACACATGAAAGGATATTCACCATGTTAATAGATTAACATTGTAGGTTAATTTCTTAATAGATTTGTTAATAGATTAACATTGTAATCACTTCCAGTAATAGCCATTGTTCTTCTGAGTCCTAAGCATGTTCTTGATTTTAGACTATACATATTCCTTTGCTCTCTAGATTTTATCTCTTCTTTGTTTTCACTGTCTTTTTTTGTGGGAGGGGCAGAAAAAAATTCTAAATCTGGTTCATATCCATAACATCACCTTGCTTTAAATTTGGATTCCTTTCTCCAAGGCTTTACTAGCTACAGTCCCAATCCCCACAGCATTAACTTTGGGACTAGGCAATTTTCAGATTCTTTACCCTATGAATGATGAAAATATATTGGACTGTAAACCACTAATTACCAATTTTTTAAATGTGGAACCACTATGGGAAATATTCAAAACATATTAGGTTCTATAAATATCTCAGTAGAAAGACACAAACTAGGGAGAGATTCACTTATAATAAATGCATGAATAGGATTTGTAACCATTCTAACAAAATATCCATCTTATTCAACTTAATATGAGAATTTGGGGCTGCTGTTTATTGCTACTTCTTTATTCTTTAAATTCTGTATCTTGTGCATAAGAGAAAATCTTCATAGTTCTAAAACCTGTATTGTGCAATGAGTAAAACAAAGGCTGTCTAAATCCCAGAGGGAACATGGACTCTGTTGAAGAATAATCTTAAAGTCTTTAACTGTGTAGGAGCATTCACTCTGAAAAGCAGAGTAATTTTAGCAATAGTCATTAAGATAATAAAGCTATCTTTATTCTAGATCTGATTTCTATTTATCATTGGCAATATAGAAGATTTATAGTGGGATATCCTATATATAAATGGCCTTGCATTTGAAGATACATTAGCTTGAGGACATTTTCAAGAAAAATATCCCAAAGCATCTTTTTAAAAATAAGATTTTTTTTACAAAAGCAAGATGAAATTTCATGAATTAAACAACTTTTGAAAGGGAGTACTCTTAAAACTTACTATTCATTAAATGGACAGAATTAAGAGTCATAGATATTTTAAATGAAAATATGACTCACTACTGATTAAAACTAATTAGTTTTGAGAAACACACAAAGAGCAATGTCTAGATACAATGAATCATTCATTGATAAAAACTGATAGCATGAAAAAAATGTTGGAAACTCCATCATGACAATTACCCTTGATCATATGATTACTCTAATATAGAGAGCCGGTAATGAAAACGGGGCACTCATTTACTTTGCATAAAAATTGTGATTTATTCTAACAGAGAAGTGTAAAGTGAAATTAGAATTGAACTGGTCAAGGCTTGATTCTAAAGTCCTCTAATATGGATTTATAAAATCAATCTCATTTATAACTTGCATACTTGAATATTTCCCACTTAGTAATGTGGGTTACACTAAGATAATAAGTATAATTTCTGCTCTCAAATGTAATAGCATAGAAATTAATTTGTAGGTAATTCTAAAAATATAAAAATCCTTTGAATTACGTTGAACAATAGAGCTGGAAAAGGCTGAAATATTAGTAAAGATGATTGTAATAATGATAGATAAGATGGAACAGAACCTGGTCCTGTTTGCCCTTTTATCCCTTTCTTGCCCTTCTCCTTTTTTTGCTCTGTGAAGTTGGTGATCTGATTCCCTAAACTGTATTTTCAAAAATCCCTTGTCATTTGGTTTACAATTGTGCTCTGCATATGGGAGGATGGAAAGGTGAAAGAAGAGAGGAAACAGGCTGCTTGTTGTCTATCTTGCCCTTGTACATCATCCCATCCTGATTACCAGGCATTGGCTGCATCTCCTTCAAGGCGCTAGCTTCCGGCCACAGGACTCTGGCCCCCAAGTTCTCATGACATGACCTTACCCCTTGGTGCCTAAGGTCTAGAGATAGTAGCTACATCCTTATTGGTGGACTGTCTCACCATAGCTTCCTGTTCACTTTCTCAGTTTTTCTATTGCCTATATAACAAGTTATGTATATTAAACTCCCTCTATTTTAAATATTTTGAATGTTCTGTTTTTCCGGCTAGACCTTGAGCATAAGAACACCATCAGAGGATTACATCATGGAAATTCTTTACACATGATATTACATATATTCCTTACAATGATCCTATGAAATAGATATAGGATCTATTTGCAGTATCATTAGGCAGAAGGGGAAACTAAGTTGATTAAATATATTCACAAGATTATACAACTATAAAGAGAAGAGCCAGAATTTATATCGAGGCAATAAGACTCTAAAATTAGTGTTCTTGACCACCAGAATATGAGGCCAAATCTTATCACCTGTCATGTAGGGAATGTCCAGCAGGGATGACTCTAAGCTGTCTAAACACCAAAATATGAACCTGGTTCATCTTCATATTAATATCCAAGAATAAGGCAAGAATTCACATATTCTGTACAAAGAGATTATTGTTCTTGGTGTTCGGATATAACAGATTAATAATACAACCAAAATAAACAAAAATCCTTGTCTTTGTGAGCTTACAGACCATTAGAGGGCAAAAGGTAATAGGTACATGAATAATATAAATATATTACTATGGTATCATCTAGTAGTAAGTCCTATGATAAAAAATAAAGGAAGATGCATGAGAAATCTCAGGGTAAGTACTGGAGTTTTAAATATACAAATTCTGTTTTCTTAGATGCTACCAAATATCTCCTTTCTTCTCTCTCAATTGTCCACAACCACCTCCCAGGATCACCTTTCCTCTTATAGACATGGATGAAACACCATACCACAGAGTATGAGATATAATTTAATTAGAGGCCATCAAGGGACTGCATATGACATGGAGGTACAAAAGATTCCCCGCCAGTTATCCCCATCATCTCTTTCCCCTTTTGTAATCTCATAGGAAGCCTGAGACCCTCTATTACCTCCCCAGTGAACTATTCTGATCTGAAGTTCCTCCTTTCAACATTTAAAAAAAATTTTTTTTTATGTGCCCAGTGAATATATTTACTGAGAACCCTTTGCATCTTTTTGTTTCTCTTGGTGAACAAATATTCAGGTAATAATGCATTGCATTAGCTTTCTTGGCATCTTTCTTTGCTTTGTTTCCATGTTTCTCTCACCTCACCTTCACCCTGGGTATGTTTCTTTCAAGTCAAGTATCACTACCTAAATCCTTGCCACAGATTCTAAGAAATTGAGCTTATTTGATAATTAAAAATTTGGAGGAGGCAGCTAACCAGCAATAGATATGTGCCTAAGGTACGTCACAGATGCCATCTCTGATTCTATGTCAGCCTTTTACTTAAGTCCACATGAGGTCCACCGAACCTCCTTTCATTGTATTTCAGTTTGTGACAAGAAGGAAGGGGAAAGGAGAAACAGTTGCTAGGTCTCCCTTTCATCATGAAAGAAAGAGTTTCCCCAGAAATGCTAATAATGTAATCCCACTTAACATCTTTTTTCTTAAAACTGCCATTTGCAAACCCTAGTTCAAGAAAAATATGTAAAATGAGTACTTAGCAGCTTTAGTCTGTTCAGTGAAAGTGTCTAAGAAGGAAACAGTTGGAATGATGTGGATTGGTCAGACAGTAGAATTGACTACATTCATTAAGAGGACAGCAAATAGAAGAAAATAGAGGGAATTCCAGTAGGGTGATATTTGAAAAAATAATGGCTGAGATCATCCAAAATTTAGTAAAGACCTGAATTATCAAATTGAAATCAGCCACTTATCCCCAAATACACTGAATAAGAAGAAATTGATATATTTTTAAACTTTAAGTTGCTGCTCATAAAATCTTAAAAAGAAGTGCCTGGGGGTTCAGTTGTTAAGTGTCTGCCTTTGGCTCAGAGCATGATCCCAGGGTCCTGGGATGGAGACCTATGTTGGGCTCCCTAGCTTGGTGGGAAGCCTGCTTCTCCCTCTCCCACCCTCTCTGCTTGTGTTCCCTCTATCACTGTTTCTCTCTCTGCCAAATTAAAAAAAAAAAAAATCTGAAGCAAAAAATGTTGAAAGCAACTATAAAGAAAAGATGAGTGGGGCATCTGGTTGGTTTAGTTGATTAAGCAGCAAATTCTGATTTTGGCTCAGGTCATGATCTCATGGCCCTGAGATCAAGCCCTGTGTTGCACTCCACACTCAGTGAAGTCTGCTTGAGAATTCTTCCTCTCCCTCTACCTTTCCCTCTGGGTCAGGCATGAACTCACTCTCACTCAAATAAATAAATCTTAAAAAAAAAAAAGGGCAAAGATAAGTTAAAAGAAACAACAACTAGTTTTCAGTAGCAATAATAAAGGCTCAAAGACAATGTAACTTTATCTTAAAAGTACTAGGAAAAAATAAATGTCACCTAATAATGTACCCTGTTCAAGAGTATGTATGATGTAGAGGGAGGAGTCAAGATGGCAGAGAGGTAGCAGGCTGAGATGACATCAGGTATCAGGAGATCAGCTAGATAGCTTATCAAATCATTGTGATAACCTACAAATCCAACAGGAGACTGAAGAGAAGAGCAACAATTCTAGAAACAGAAAATCGACCACTTTCTGAAAGGTAGGACTGGCAGAGAAGTGAATCTAAAGCGACAGGAAGATAGACCGTGGGGGGAGGGGCCAGCTCCCGGCAAGCGGCAGACCAACGGAGCACTAAATCAAGAGTTTTAAAAGTCTGCTCCACTGAGGAACATCGCTCTAGAGGCTAAACCTGGGTGAAGCCCACACGGGGTCACAGAAGGATTGGGGGTGTCTGAATGTTGCAGGGCTTGCTGAGTGTCAGTATTAGAGTGGTGAAGCCAGTTACCGAGAGCCAAGGAGTGAGCTCTCAAGTCGGGGTTACCTTGAAGCAGTCATAGGCCGGGTGAGCTCAGAGTGTGGCCTGAGGCCAGGGAGAGGGGAGTGACTGAGCACTTTTCTCTGACAGCACAATGAGGAGTGGGGCCCCGAGCTCTTGGCTCCTCCGGCCAGAGATTGGGAGGCCACCACTTTCATTCCCATCCTCTGGAACTCTATGGAAAGTGTTCAGGGAATAAAAGCTCCCAAAAGCGGATTACTTAGCCTAGCCCCTGGTAAGGGCGGTGCAATTCCGCCTCAGGCAAAGACACTTGAGAATCACTACAACAGGCCCCTCCCCAGAAGATCAACAAGAAATCCAGCCAAGAACAAGTTCACTTACCAAGGAGAACAGTGGAATTCCAGAGGAGGAGAAAGCAAAGCATGGAATACATGGCTTTCTCCCCATGATTCTTAAGTCTTGCAGTTAATTAACTTTTTTAATTTTATTTTTTTCTTCTGCTAAATTTTTTTTAACTTTTACCCTTTCCCCTTAAACATTTTTAACTAGTTTATCTTAACAATACCTTTCATAAAAAAAATAATAATCTTTTTTGAACCTTCCTTATTATAGTCATATTTTATCCTTCATTGTATCTAACTTTATTTTTTATGTACATATAGGGTTTTTTCTTCTAAAAAATTTGGGGTACAGTTTCTAATAGATCAAAATATACCTTAAATCTAGCTCTGGGCTTGTTCTAGTCTCCAGCCCAAGCAAATTCTCTCCACTTTCTTTTTCTTTATTCTCCCAAACAACTTACTTTATCAACTCCTTTTTTAGAAATTAAAAAAAAAATTTTTCATCTTTATAGGCATATTCCATCCCTTCATTGTGTTTACCCTTATATATGTTTTGCATTCTTTAACATTTTGGGAGGTAGTTTCTTCAAAGAGACCAAAATACCCCCAAAATTAAGTGGGTGATCCTGTTCTAGTCACCAGTCTAATATATATATGTTTTTTCTTTTTTATATTTTTTCTTTATTTGTTTTCTTTTTCTAAATTTTTTTCCGGAACTTCTATTTATCCCCGTTCTCCCTCCCATGATTTGGGGTCTCTTCTGATACAGTTAAAGCACATTTTCCTGGGGTCTTTGCCACCCTTTTAGTATTTTATTTGCTTCTTCATATATTCTTATCTGGACAAAATGACAAGGGGGAAAAACTCACCACAAAAAAAACAAACAAAAGAAAACAACAACAAAAAACAACAACCAAGAGGCAGTACCGAAGGCTAGGGACATAATCAATACTGACATTGGTAATATGTCAAATCTAGAGTTCAGAATGATGATTCTCAATGTTCTAGCCGGGTTTGAAAAAGGCATGGAAGATATTAGAGAAACCATCTCCGAAGAGATAAAAGCCCTTTCTGGAGAAATAAAAGTACTAAAATCTAACCAAGTTGAAATTAAAAAAAAGCTATTAATGAGTTGCAATCAAAAATAGAGGCTCTTACTGCTAGGATAAATGAGGCAGAAGAAGGAATTAGTGATATAGAAGACCAAATGACAAAGAATAAAGAAGTTGAGGAAAAGAGAGACAAACAAATACTGGACCACGAGAGGAGAATTCGAGGGATAAGTGACACCATAGGACAAACAACATTAGAATAATTGGGATTCCAGAAAAAGAAGAGGGAGGGGACCATAAGGTATATTGGAGAGAATTATTGTACAGAATTTCCCTAATATGGCAAAGGGAACAAGCATCAAAATCCAAGAGGTGTAGAGAACCCTCCCCCTCAAAATCAATAAGAATAGGTCCACACCCCATCATATAATAATAAAATTTACAAGTCTTAGCAACAAACAGAAAATCCTGAAAGCAGCCCAGGACAAAAAGTCTGTAACATACAATGGTAAAAATATTAGATTGGCAGAATACTTTTCCACAGAGACCTGGCAGGCCAGAAAGAACTGGCATGATATATTCAGAGCACTAAACAAGAAAAACATGCAGCCAAGAATATTATATTCAGCTAGGCTATCAATGAAAATAGGAGAAATAAAAAGCTTCCAGGACAAACAAAAACTGAAAGAATTTGCAAACACCAAACCAGCTCTACAGGAAATATTGAAAGGGGTCTTCTAAGCAAAGAGAGAGCCTAAAAGTAGTAGATCAGAAAGGAACGGAGACAATATACAGTAACAGTCACCTTAAAGGCAATACAATGGCACTAAATTCATATCTCTCAATAGTTACCCTGAATTGTAATGGGCAGGGTATCAGAATGGATAAAAAAACAAAACCCATCTATATACTGTCTATAAGAAACTCATTTTAGACCCAAAGACACCTCCAGATTTAACGTGAGGGGTGGAAAACAATTTACCATGCTAATGGATATCAGAAGAAAGCTGGGTGGCAATCCTTATATCAGATCAATTAGATTTAGAGCAAAGACTATAATAAGATATGAGGAAGGACACTATATCATACTCAAAGGGTATGTCCAGCAAGAAGATCTAACAATTTTAAATATCTATGCCCCTAACATGGGAGCAGCCAAGTATATAAACCAATTAATAACAAAATCAAAGAAACACATCGACAATAATACAATAATTGTAGGGGACTTTAACACTTCCCTCACTGACACTGGACAGTGAGGGAAGTGTTAGAATCTGTCACTGGACAGATCATCTAAGCAAAAGATCAACAAGGAAATAGAGGCCTTAAATGACACACTGGACCAGATGGACATCACAGATAATATTCAGAACATTTAATCCCAAAGCAACAAGAATACACATTCTTTTCTAGTGAACAATTTCCAGAATAGATCACATCCTAGGTCATAAATCATGTCTCAACCAGTATCAAAAGACTGGGATCATTCCCTGCTCATTTTCAGACCACAATGCTCTGAAGCTAGAACTCAATCACAAGATGAAATTTGGAAAGAACCCAAATACATGGAGACTAAACAGAATCCTTCTAAAGAATGAATGGGTCAACCAGGAAATTAAAGAAGAATTGAAATAAATTCATGGAAACAAATGATAATGAAAACACAACAGTTCAAAATTTGTGGGACACAGCAAAGGCAGTCCTGAGAGGAACATATATAGCGATACAAGCCTTTCTCAAGAAATAAGAAAGTTTTCAGGGGCGCCTGGGTGGCTCAGTGGGTTAAAGCCTCTGCCTTCGGCTCAGGTCATGATACCGGGGTCCTGGGATCGAGCCCCGCATCGGGCTGTCCGCTCCGCGGAGAGCCTGATTCCTCCTCTCTCTCTCTGCCTACTTCTGATCTCTGTCTGTCAAATAAATAAAATCTTAAAAAAAAAAAAAGAAATAAAGTTTTAAAATACACAACCTAACCCTACACCTAAAGGATCTGGAGAAAGAACAAGAAAGAAACCTAAACCTAGCAGGAGAAGAGAAATCATAAAGATCAGAGCAGAAATCAATGAAATAGAAACCCAAAAATAATAGAACAAATCAACAAAACTAAGAGGTGGTTCTTTGAAAGAATTAATAAGATTGATAAACCCCTGGCCAGACTTATCAAAAAGAAAAGAGAAAGGACCCAAGTAAATAAAATCATGAATGAAAGAGGAGAGATCACAACCAACACCAAAAAAATACAATTATAGGAACATACTATAAGCAACTCCACACCAACAAATTTGACAATCTGGAAGAAATGGATGCATTCATAAAAACATATAAACTACCACAACTGAACCAGGAAGAAATAGAAAATCTGAACAGACCCATAACCAGTAAGGAGATTGAAATAGTCATCAAAAAACTCCAAACAAACAAAAGCCCAGGGCCAGACGGCTTCCCGGGGGAATTCTACCAAACATTTAAAGAACTAATTCCTATTCTCCTGAAACTGTTCCAAAAAATAGAAATGGAAGGAAAACTTCCAAACTCATTTTATGAGGCCAGCATCACCTTGATCCCAAAACCAGACAAGGATCCCATCAAAAAAGAACATTACAGACCAAAATCCTTGATGAACACAGATGCAAAGATTCTCACCAAAATACTAGCCAATAGGATCCAACAGTACATTAAAAGGATTATTCACCACAACCAAGTGGGATTTATTCCAGGGCTGCAAGGTTGGTTCAACATCCACAAATCAATCAATGTGATACAATACATTAATAAAAGAAAGAACAAGAATGATATGATACTCTCAATAGATGCTGAAAAAGCATTTGACAAAGTACAGCATCCCTTCCTGATCAAAACTCTTCAAAGTGTAGGGATCAAGGGCACACATACCTCAATATCATCAAAGCCATCTATGAAAAACCCACCGCAAATATCATTCTCAATGGAGAAAAACTGAAAGCTTTTCCACTAAGGTCAGAAACATGGCAGGGATGTCCATTATCACCACTGCTATTCAACATAGTACTAGAAGTCCTAGCCTCAGCAATCAGACAACAAAAAGAAATTAAAGACATCCAAATCAGCAAAGAAGAAGTCAAACTATCACTCTTTGCAGATGATATGATACAATATGTGGAAAATCCAAAAGACTCCACTCCAAAACTGCTAGAACTTGTACAGCAATTTGGTAAAGTGTCAGGATATAAAATCAATGCATAGAAATCAGTTGCATTTCTTTACACCAACAACAAGACAGAAGAAAGAGAAATTAAGGAGTCAATCCCATTTACAATTGCACCTAAAACCATAACATACCTAGGAATAAACCTAACCAAAGAGGCAAAGAATCTATACTCAGAAAACTATCAAGTACTCATGAAAGAAAGTGAGGAAGACACAAAGAAATGGATAAATGTTCCATGCTCCTGATTGGAAGAACAAATATTGTGAAAATGTCTATGCTACCTAAAGCAATCTACAAAATGCAATCTCTATCAAAATCCCATCCATTTTTTTCAAAGAAATGGAACAAATTATCCTAAAATTTATATGGAACCAGAAAAGACCTCAAATAGCCAAAGGAATATTGAAAAAGAAAGCCAAAGTTGGTGGCATCACAATTCCAGACTTCAAGCTCTATTACAAAGCTGTCATCATCAAGACAGTATGGTACTGGCACAAAAACAGACACATAGATCAATGGAACAGAATAGACAGCCTGGAAATAGACCCTCAACTCTATGGTCAACTAACCTTCAACAAATAAGGAAAAAACCTTCAATGGAAAAAAGACAGCCTCTTCAACAAATGGTGTTGGGATAATTAGACAGCCACATGCAGAAAAATGAAATTGGACCATTACCTTACGCCAGACATGAAAACAGACTCAAAATTGATGTAGGACCTCAATGTGAGAATGGAATCCATCAAAATCCTTGAGGAGAACACAGGCAGCAACCTCTTCGATCTCAGCCGCAGCAACGTCTTCCTAGGAACATCGTCAAAGGTAAGGGAAGCAAGCGCAAAATTGAACTATTGGGATTTCATTAAGATCAAAGGCTTTTGCAAAGCATGGAAACAGTGAACAAAACCAAAAGACCACTGACAGAATGGGAGAAGATATTTGCAAACAAGATATCAGATAAAGGGCTAGCATCCAAAATCTATAAAGAACTTAGCAAACTCAACACCCAAAGAACAAATAATCCAATCAAGAAATGGGCAGAGGACATGAACAGACATTTCTGCAAAGAAGACATCCAGATGGCCAACAGACACATGAAAAAGTGCTCCATATCACTCGGCATCAGGGAAATACAATCAAAACCACAAGGAGATAACACATCACACCAGTCAGAATGGCTGAAATTAACAAGCCAGGAAATGACAGATGCTGGCAAGGATGCACAGAAAGGGGAACCCTCCTACACTGTTGGTGGGAATGCAAGTTGGTGCAACCACTCTGGAAAACAGCATGAGGTTCCTCAAAAAGTTGAAAATAGACCTACCCTATGACCCAGCAATTATACTCCTGGGTATTTACCCTAAAGATACAAACGAAGTGGTCTGAAGGGGCATGTGCACCTGAATGTTTATAGCAGCAATGTTCACAATAGCCAAACTATGGAAAGAACCTAGATGTCCATTAACAGATGAATGGATAAAGAAGAAGATATATATATATATATATATATATATATATATATATATATATATATATATATATATATTACAGCCATCAAAAGAAATGAAATCTTGCCATTTGCCTCGATGTGGATGGAACTAGAGGGCATTATGCTTAGTGAAATAAGTCATTGGAGAAAGACAACTATCAACTATCATATGATCCCCTGAAATAAGGAAGGGGAGATGCAACATGGAGGGTTTGGGGCGTAGAAAAATAATAAATGAAACAAATGGGATCGGGAGGGAGACAAACGATAAGAGACACTTAATTTCACAAAACAAACTGAGGGTTGCTGGGGGGAGGATGGTTGGGAGAGGGGGGTGGGGTTATGGACCTTGGGGAGGGTATGTGCTATGGTGAGTGCTGTGAAGTGTCTAAACTTGGTGATTCACATACCTGTACCCCTGGGGATAAAAATACATTATATGTTTATTAAAAATTTTTTTTAAATTTTTTAAAAAGTATGTTTGATATAGACATTTTTAAGTACTTGAAAAGTTTATCACTCACACATACTTGGAGAAATAACTAGACTATATCTCAATAAAAAGGAAATTGAAATCAGTGGGGAATAGAAAAAAGGAACAGTGGTATGGTCTGCCAATGACCAAAATTTGGCTGAGGATAATTGTGAAGAATTGCAAAAATACACAACATGGGGTTGTTTTATTTATTTTTCCAAACTGGAAAATTTTTGACAGTAAATGGGGTTACTAGAAATTTTATAATTTTATAAAATATTTTCATTGTTTTATGTTGGTAGACCTTGTTAAACAAAAAGGAATTTTCAAAATTAATATTTCTAAAAAGAAATACATATGTGTATACACATTTTAATGTATAAATTTTAATATCTATATATAACAGCAAAATTTAAGTCTCATTAGTTTTCTGAACCACTGAAAAAATTATTCTTGATATATATTTATATACTTTACTACATTTCTTATTTGTATCTGATTCTAAAACTGTATCAATAGACTTTTCTGTAAAATATATGTTTTTTCCAAATATGGTCTTATTTTTATTTGAGAGAAAGAGAGAGCATGAGAGGGGAGAGGATCAAAGGGAGAAACAGAGTCCGCACTAAGCAGGGAGCCCAATGTGGGCCTCCATCCTGGGATTCCAGGTCATGAGCTGAGCCAAAAGCAGAAACTTAACCAACTGAGCCATCCGGGTGCCTGAATATGGTCTTACTTTAAATTTTTATAGTTTCCTAAAATTTTCATCAAAATTACATTTCATAGTCAACAAATTTAAAATTGTTAATGAATTCTATTGGAGATTCTATTTTTTTTCTTTTATTATGGAAACATTCTAGATGCTTAAATGCCTTACAAGTTCAAAATAAAGTCCACTAAATCCAGGGTATTTTCAGTTACTATCTTTTTGCTTCCAACCAGAGTTTCTTTCCTTAATATTTTTGTAAGAAAAAACTCATGAAATCAACTGTTCTTAACTAAGATTATTTTTTAAATATTTTAATAAATATCAATTTAAAGAGATTAAAGACAGACATTGAAGGTAGGAGGGCACAGATGATTAAAAGTAGAATTATTAAAAGATTATTTCCACAGCCTGAGATATTCCAAAGCACAATTATAGAATTTCTAAATTAAATATTATAAATCACTTGAACTTTCATTTAATTTGTTTAATTCTGTTCTTGCTTTTATAGGGATAAATTTTAGTGTCTTCCTGTTTGCAAACTTGGTTTCTACCCATCACAATTTGATAAAGTCTTATAATCTGTTTTATTCTGTCAATTAATTTTTTTTATTAAAGATGTCTTTTATTTTTAATATAAAGCAGGAAAAACAGTATAAATATTTATAAAAAGTATTTTCATGCACTTAGAAGGACTAACAAAATATTTACAGCTCAAACATTTCTGAAATGTAACATAGAAAATGAAAAATGAAAGCTACATATACTATTATGTTAAGCTTTTGTTGTGTGCAATTCAGTGTTGGTTTTGCCATAAATTGTTTATTTACTATAAATGCATATGGGCAAAAGTTATAAATTTTGACAACTTCAAGCTTCTTTTTTTTTTTTAAAGGAGTTTTTTTTTTTTTAAGATTATTTATTTATTTATTTGACAGAGAGAGATTACAAGTAGGCAGAGAGGCAGGCAGAGAGGGAGAGGAGGAAGCAGGCTCCCTGCTGAGCAGAGAGCCTGATGCGGGACTCGATCCCAGGACCCTGAGATCATGACCTGAGCCGAAGGCAGAGGCTTAACCCACTGAGCCACCCAGGCGCCCATCAAGCTTCTATTTCCATTGGTAGAAATATCTATCTTGTTTGGTTATAATTACAATTTATGTTTATAATGCCAAACCAGTTCCAAGTACATTTCTGCTCTGTAGGCTTCCTAATTTAGTGTGAATATTATTATTATTATTATTATTATTTTTTTATTTGACAGAGAGAAATCACAAGCAGATGGAGAGGCAGGCAGAGAGAGAGAGAGAGGGAAGCAGGCTCCCTGCTGAGCAGAGAGCCGAATGTGGGACTCGATCCCAGGACCCTGAGATCATGACCTGAGCCGAAGGCAGCGGCCAACCCACTGAGCCACCCAGGCGCCCCAGTGTGAATATTATTTTAACATAAAGCTTTGCACCACCAAAATTGTCTAAAATAGTTGTGTCATTCATGTTGAATTTTAACTGAAATTCTAGTACCATATTAGAATTATTACACTTTTTGTTAAAAGTGTAATAATTATTTCACTTTTCACAGAATAATTTTCCAGGGCTGAATTTCTTCTCAATTAATGAATAACAGAAGTAGTTGGTGACATTAAAAAAGAAACACTGGAAAAATTTATGTTTAAAGTTCTTCTTGTACTAATAGAGTCAAGACATTAATATTTATCACTTCATTTCTCACAATATATAAGAAAACCAAAATTCAGTCAGCAGGTTAATTAATATAGAAGAGCGTGTGATTGGTATGAAGTAATGTATCTTCAAAGAAAGATACATAAATACATAAATGTACCCTCTGCAGTTTTGAATGTTATTTTCTTTCTTTTTTTTTTTTTTTTTTTATAAACATATATTTTTATCCCCAGGTCTGTGAATCACCAGGTTTACACACTTCACAGCACTCACCAAATCACATACCCTCCCCAATGTCCATAATCCCACCCCCTTCTCCCCAACCCCCTCCCCCCGGCAACCCTCAGTTTGTTTTGTGAGATTAAGAGTCACTTATGGTTTGTCTCCCTCCCAATCCCATCTTGTTTCATTTATTCTTCTACCCACTTAAGCCTCCATGTTGCATCACCACTTCCTCATATCAGGGAGATCATATGATAGTTGTCCTTCTCTGCTTGACTTATTTCGCTAAGCATGATACGCTCTAGTTCCATCCACGTTGTCGCAAATGGCAAGATTTCATTTCTTTTGATGGCTGCATAGTATTCCATTGTGTATATATACCACATCTTCTTGATCCATTCATCTGTTGATGGACATCTAGGTTCTTTCCATAGTTTGGCTATTGTGGACATTGCTGCTATAAACATTCGGGTGCATGTGTCCCTTTGGATCACTACGTTTGTATCTTTAGGGTAAATACCCAATAGTGCAATTGCTGGGTCATAGGGCAGTTCTATTTTCAACATTTTGAGGAACCTCCATGCTGTTTTCCAGAGTGGCTGCACCAGCTTGCATTCCCACCAACAGTGTAGGAGGGTTCCCCTTTCTCCGCATCCTCGCCAGCATCTGTCATTTCCTGACTTGTTGATTTTAGCCATTCTGACTGGTGTGAGGTGATATCTCATTGTGGTTTTGATTTGTATTTCCCTGATGCCGAGTGATATGGAGCACTTTTTCATGTGTCTGTTCGCCATCTGGATGTCTTCTTTGCAGAAATGTCTGTTCATGTCTTCTGCCCATTTCTTGATTGGATTATTTGTTCTTTGGGTGTTGACTTTGCTAAGTTCTTTATAGATTCTGGACACTAGTCCTTTATCTGATATGTCGTTTGCAAATATCTTCTCCCATTCTGTCAGTTGTCTTTTGATTTTGTTAACTGTTTCCTTTGCTGTGCAAAAGCTTTTGATCTTGATGAAATCCCAGTAGTTCATTTTTTCCCTTGCTTCCCTTGCCTTTTGCGTTGTTCCTAGGAAGATGTTGCTGCGGCAGAGGTCGAAGAGGTTGCTGCCCGTGTTCTCCTCAAGGATTTTGATGGATTCCTTTCGTACATTGAGGTCCTTCATCCATTTTGAGTCTATTTTTGTGTGTGGTGTAAGGAAATGGTCCAATTTCATTTTTCTGCATGTGGCTGTCCAATTTTCCCAGCACCATTTATTGAAAAGGCTGTCTTTTTTCCATTGGACATTCTTTCCTGCTTTGTCGAAGATTAGTTGACCATAGAGTTGAGGGTCTATTTCTGGGCTTTCTATTCTGTTCCATTGATCTATGTGTCTGTTTTTGTGCCAGTACCATGCTGTCTTGATGATGACAGCTTTGTAATAGAGCTTGAAGTCCGGAATTGTGATGCCACCAACGTTGGCTTTCTTTTTCAATATCCCTTTGGCTATTCGAGGTCTTTTCTGGTTCCATATAAATTTTAGAATTATTTGTTCCATTTCTTTGAAAAAGATGGATGGTACTTTGATAGGAATTGCATTAAATGTGTAGATTGCTTTAGTTAGCATAGACATTTTCACAATATTTATTCTTCCAATCCAGGAGCATGGAACATTTTTCCATTTCTTTGTGTCTTCCTCAATTTCTTTCATGAGTACTTTATAGTTTTCTGAGTATAGATTCTGTGTCTCTTTGGTTAGGTTTATTCCTAGGTATCTTATGGTTTTGGATGCAATTGTAAATGGGATCGACTCCTTAATATCTCTTTCTTCTGTCTTACTGTTGGTGTAGAGAAATGCAACTGATTTCTGTGCATTGATTTTATATCCTGACACTTTACTGAATTCCTGTATAAGTTCTAGCAGTTTTGGAGTGGAGTCTTTTGGGTTTTCCACATATAGTATCATATCATCTGCGAAGAGTGATAATTTGACTTCTTCTTTGCCGATTTGGATGCCTTTAATTTCCTTTTGTTGTCTGATTGCTGAGGCTAGGACCTCTAGTACGATGTTGAATAGCAGTGGTGATAATGGACATCCCTGCCGTGTTCCTGACCTTAGCGGAAAAGCTTTCAGTTTTTCTCCATTGAGAATGATATTTGCGGTGGGTTTTTCATAGATGGCTTTGATGATATTGAGGTATGTGCCCTCTATCCCTACACTTTGAAGAGTTTTGATCAGGAAGGGATGTTGTACTTTGTCAAATGCTTTTTCAGCATCTATTGAGAGTATCATATGGTTCTTGTTCTTACTTTTATTGATGTGTTGTATCACATTGACTGATTTGTGGATGTTGAACCAACCTTGCAGCCCTGGAATAAATCCCACTTGGTCGTGGTGAATAATCTTTTTAATGTACTGTTGAATCCTATTGGCTAGTATTTTGTTGAGTATTTTCGCATCTGTGTTCATCAAGGATATCGGTCTATAGCTCTCTTTTTTGGTGGGATCCTTGTCTGGTTTTGGGATCAAGGTGATGCTGGCCTCATAAAATGAGTTTGGAAGTTTTCCTTCCATTTCTATTTTTTGGAACAGTTTCAGGAGAATAGAAATTAGTTCTTCTTTAAATGTTTGGTAGAATTCCCCCGGGAAGCCGTCTGGCCCTGGGCTTTTGTTTGTTTGGAGATTTTTAATGACTGTTTCAATCTCCTTACTGGTTATGGGTCTGTTCAGGCTTTCTATTTCTTCATGGTTCAGTTGTGGTAGTTTATATGTTTCTAGGAATGCATCCATTTCTTCCAGATTGTCAAATTTATTGCCATAGAGTTGCTCATAGTATGTTCTTATAATAGTTTGTATTTCCTTGGTGTTAGTTGTGATCTCTCCTCTTTCATTCATGATTTTATTTATTTGGGTCCTTTCTCTTTTCTTTTTGATAAGTCGGGCCAGGGGTTTATCAATTTTATTAATTCTTTCAAAGAACCAGCTCCTAGTTTCGTTGATTTGTTCTATTGTTTTTTTGGTTTCTATTTCATTGATTTCTGCTCTGATCTTTATGATTTCTCTTCTCCTGCTGGGCTTAGGGTTTCTTTCTTGTTCTTTCTCCAGCTCCTTTAGGTGTAGGGTTAGGTTGTGTACCTGAGACCTTTCTTGTTTCTTGAGAAAGGCTTGTACCGCTATATATTTTCCTCTCAGGACTGCCTTTGTTGTGTCCCACAGATTTTGAACTGTTGTATTTTCATTATCATTTGTTTCCATGATTTTTTTCAATTCTTCTTTAATTTCCCGGTTGACCCATTCATTCTTTAGAAGGATACTGTTTAGTCTCCATGTATTTGGGTTCTTTCCAAACTTCCTTTTGTGGTTGAGTTCTAGCTTTAGAGCATTGTGGTCTGAAAATATGCAGGGAATGATCCCAATCTTTTGATACCGGTTGAGTCCTGATTTAGGACCGAGGATGTGATCTATTCTGGAGAATGTTCCATGTGCACTAGAGAAGAATGTGTATTCTGTTGCTTTGGGATGAAATATTCTGAATATATCTGTGATGTCCATCTGGTCCAGTGTGTCATTTAAGGCCTTTATTTCCTTGCTGATCTTTTGCTTGGATGACCTGTCCATTTCAGTCAGGGGAGTGTTAAAGTCCCCTACTATTATTGTATTATTGTTGATGTGTTTCTTTGATTTTGTTATTAATTGGTTTATATAGTTGGCTGCTCCCACATTGGGGGCATAGATATTTAAAATTGTTAAATCTTCTTGTTGGACAGACCCTTTGAGTATGATATAGTGTCCTTCCTCATCTCTTATTATAGTCTTTGGCTTAAAATCTAATTGATCTGATATAAGGATTGCCACTCCTGCTTTCTTCTGATGTCCATTAGCATGGTAAATTCTTTTCCACCCCCTCACTTTAAATCTCGAGGTGTCTTCGGGCTTAAAATGTGTTTCTTGGAGGCAACATATAGATGGGTTTTGTTTTTTTATCCATTCTGATACCCTGTGTCTTTTGACAGGGGCATTTAGCCCATTCACATTCAGGGTAACTATTGAGAGATATGAATTTAGTGCCATTGTATTGCCTGTAAGGTGACTGTTACTGTATATGGTCTCTGTTCCTTTCTGATCTACCACTTGTAGGCTCTCTCTTTGCTTAGAGGACCCCTTTCAATATTTCCTGTAGAGCTGGTTTGGTATTTGCAAATTCTTTCAGTTGTTGTTTGTCCTGGAAGCTTTTAATCTCTCCTTCTATTTTCAATGATAGCCTAGCTGGATATAGTATTCTTGGCTGCATGTTTTTCTCGTTTAGTGCTCTGAAAATATCATGCCAGCTCTTTCTGGCCTGCCAGGTCTCTGTGGATAAGTCAGCTGCCAATCTAATATTTTTACCATTGTATGTTACAGACTTCTTTTCCCGGGCTGCTTTCAGGATTTTCTCTTTGTCATTGAGACTTGTAAATTTTACTATTAGGTGACGGGGTGTGGGCCTATTCTTATTGATTTTGAGGGGCATTCTCTGAACCTCCTGAATTTTGATGCTCGTTCCCTTTGCCATATTGGGGAAATTCTCCCCAATAATTCTCTCCAGTATACCTTCTGCTCCCCTCTCACTTTCTTCTTCTTCTGGAATCCCAATTATTCTAATGTTGTTTCGTCTTATGGTGTCACTTATTTCTCGAATTCTCCCCTCGTGGTCCAGTAGCTGTTTGTCCCTCTTTTGATCAGCTTCTTTATTCTCTGTCATTTGGTCTTCTATATCACTAATTCTTTCTTCTGCCTCATTTATCCTAGCAGTGAGAGCCTCCATTTTTGATTGCACCTCATTAATAGCTTTTTTGATTTCAACTTGGTTAGATTTTAGTTCTTTTATTTCTCCAGAAAGGGCTTTTATATCTCTCGAGAGGGTTTCTCTAATATCTTCCATGCCTTTTTCGAGCCCGGCTAGAACCTTGAGAATTGTCATTCTGAACTCTAGATCTGACATATTACCGATGTCTGTATTGATTAGGTCCCTAGCCTTCGGTACTGCCTCTTGTTCTTTTTTTTGTGGTGAATTTTTACGTCTTGTCATTTTGTCCAGATAAGAGTAAATGAAGGGGCAAGTAAAATACTAAAAGGGTGGCAACAACCCCAGGAAAATATGCTTTAGCCAAATTAGAAGAGATCCAAAATCGTGAGTGGGGAGAAAGGGGATAAAAAGAGGTTCAAAAAGGAAGAAAGAAAAAAGAAAAAAAAAAAAAAAAGAAAAGAAAAGAAAAGAATTTTTTTAAAAAAAGAAAACACCTAAGAAAAATGTAAATATATATATATATATATATATATATATATATATATATATTAGATAAACTAGTAAAAAATCGTTAAAAAAGAAAAAGGTAACAGTTAAAAAAAAAAAATTTTACCCGAAGGCGAGAAAAAAAAAAAAAATGAAAAAGAAAAAATTAAATTAACTGCAAGACTAAAAAAAATCACAGGAAAAAAGCCATGAGTTCCGTGCTTGGCTTTCTCCTCCTCTGGAATTCTGCTGCTCTCCTTGGTATTGAAACCGCACTCCTTGGTAGGTGAACTTGGTCTCGGCTGGATTTCTTGTTGATCTTCTGGGGGAGGGGCCTGTTGTAGTGATTCTCAAGTGTCTTTGCCCCAGGCGGAATTACACCGCCCTTACCCGGGGCCGGGGTGAGTAATCCGCTCGGGTTTGCTTTCAGGAGCTTTTGTTCCCTGAGCGCTTTCCGTAGAGTTCCGGAGGACGGGAATACAAATGGCGGCCTCCTGGTCTCCGGCCCGGAGGAGCCGAGAGCCCAGGGCCCCACTCCTCAGTGCGCCCTCAGAGAACAGCGCCCAGTTACTCCCGTCTGCCTGACCTCCGGCCATGCTCCGAGCTCACCGAGCCTGCGACCGGTTCAAGGTAACACGGAGCTGCGAGCTTACTGTCGGCTCTGTCTCTGTAGCCGGCTTTCCCGTTCCAATACCCGCAAGCTCTGCGACACTCAGACACCCCCGATCCTTCTGTGACCCTGCGGGACCTGAGGCCACGCTGACCCCGCGTGGGCTTCGCCCCGGTTTAGCCTCTGGAGCGATGTCCCTCAGCAGAACAGACTTTTAAAAGTCCTGATTTTGTGCGCGGTTGCTCCGCCGCTTGCCGGGAGCCGGCCCCTCCCCCCGGGGTCTATCTTCCCGTCGCTTTGGATTCACTTCTCCGCCGGTCCTACCTTTCAGAAAGTGGTTGTTTTTCTGTTTCCAGAATTGCTGTTCTTCTTCTCTTCGATCTGCCGATGGATTTTCAGGTGTTTGCAATCTTTAGATAAGCTATCTAGCTGATCTCCGGCTAGCTGAAGCAGTCTCAGCTTGCTACTTCTCCGCCATCTTGACTCCTCCCCCTCTTGAATGTTATTTTCTTAACCAAATTTTGAGGTAGATGATGACACTATGACAGAAACATAGAATATTTTTGAGTTTTTTGAGCTATTTATAAAACAGCTATTTATAGATACTTGGTTTAAAAATTAAAAATCAGGGACAAGTACTAGACAGATGGATGACAGGACAATAAGCATAAACTAGAAATGTCCCAGGCAAACCAGATATGCAGTCACCATGTTAAACACCACATTACATTTGGTCATTTACATATAGTATGGTGGTATTAGGAGTAGTGTGTTTTTAAATCTGAACTTAATCTTGTAGAATGTGTAGCCAGCATTATAGACTTAATCTAAAAGTTTTAGAATAATTTAGATGCAACATTGAAGAGGAGTTTAATAATTTAATAACTATGATTATATATTACCTATTGGTAAATAAAATGTTGGATGCTTTTAGTCAATAAAATGAAACAAAGTTTTGTGAATTTTGTAAATCTATAGTTGTCATAATATTTATGTTTCTTTTCACTGAATAAAATGACAAGATACTATTTTTAAGTACTGGTCTTCATTTAAATGCCTTATTTTCCCTCGTGCTAAAAATGATGAACTATCCTTTTTTCTCATTAATTTCTTTTTATATAAAAGTCAGGGCATAATTGTATCTCAACCTAGAAACTGTAATTTAAGTTTTGAAACATTAAGAGACTTGCTGTGCAAATCATATCCCTTCTTGGTCTTTATCTGCTGTACAATAAGATTCAAGATGAATTTCATTATATATGACATGGGTTAAGGAATACATTTTATTGAGAAATTACAAATGGCCAAGGTCAACAAGTAATTTTTTAGGATTCCCTGATATTCCTGTCATTCCATGGAAAGGTGTGCAGAAGCATTGGACCTCCTAAATATTGAGATCTCTATCCTTTTTTATATGACAAACATGGGAAATCAGCTTTATCATGAAGGAAATAAACACACTCCTAAATTTGGGGCCATCTATTCATAAAATTGTTCTGGAAACACTAGTATTTCAGTACCTAAAGTTCTTAAATCTGAAGACCTATCCCCTGGTTTATAGTGAATGATTCAAAAAATGGGATTCATAGGATGCAAGGTAGTTCAATATTCACAAATCAATAAACATGCATGACATCGATTAGAGAAAGGTTAAAAACCATATGATCATTTCAATAGATGCAGAAAAAGCATTTGACAAAACATCCATTCATGATAAAAACCGTAAACAGAATAGCTTTAGAGGGAACATATCTCAACATAATAAAAGCCTTTTGTGAAAAATCCACAGCAAACATCATACTCAATGGGGGAAAACAGAGCTTTTCCCCTAAGGTAAAGAACAAGACAAGTATGTTCACTCTCATCACTTGTATTCAACATAATACTGGAAGTTCTAGTCACAGCAATCACAGAAGAAAAAGAAAAGACATCCAAATCAGCAAGAGAAAAGTAAAACTTGTACTATTTGCAGATGACATGATACAGTATACAGAAAACCCTAAAGACTCCACCAAAAAGCTGCTAGAACTGATAACATAACTTCAGTAAAGTTGCAGGATTTAAAATCAATGTACAGAAATCTGTTGCATTTCTATACACCAATAATGAAGCAGCAGCAAACAAAATTAATAAAATAATCCCATTTTGCATCAAAAATAATAAAATACCTAGGAAAAAACTTAACCAGAGAGGTGAAAGATCTGTACTCTGAAAACTATAAAACACTGATGAAAGAAGTTAAATATGATACAAAGAAATAGATATTCCATGATCATGGGTAGAGAGAATATTGTTATAATATCTCTATTACCCAAAGTAATATACAGATTTAATGCAATCCTTACCAAAATACCAGTAGCATTTCTCACAGAGCTAGAACAAACAATCCCAAAACTTGTTTGGAACCATAAAAGACCCTGAATAGCCCAAGCAATCTTGAGAAAGAAAAACAAAACTGGAAGTATCACAATTCCAGACTTCAAGTTATATTATGAAGCTGTAGTGATCAAAACAGTATGGTACTGGCACAAAAATAGACACATAGATCAATAGAACAGAAAACTCTGAACTAAACCCATAATTGTATGGTCAGTTAATCTTTGACAAAGGACAAAAGAATATTTAATAGCAAAAAGTCTCTTCAATAAATGGGGGTTGGGAAATCTGACAACATGCAAAAGAATGAAACTGGACCACTTTCTTACACCATACACAAAAATAAATTCAAAATGGATCAAAGACCTAAATGGGAGATCAGAACCATAAAAAATCCTAGAAAAGAGCACAAGCAGTAATTTCTCTGACATCAGCCATAGCAACTTTTTTCTAGATAAATCTTCTGAGGCACGGGAAATAAAATAAATGAACTATTAGGACTACATCAAAATGATAGGCTTCTACACAGCCGAGGAAACAGTCAACAAAACTAAAAAAGGCAACCTAAGGAATAGGAGAAGATCTGATAAAGGGTTAGTATCCAAAATATATGAAGAATTTATACAACTTGTGCACTGTTGGTGTGAATACAAATTGGTGCAACCACTGTGGAAAGCAGTATGGAGTTTTTTTTTTAAACAGTTAAAAGTAGAAGTACACTACAATCCAGGAATCCCATACTGGGTATTTACTCAAAAAATACAAAAACACTAATTCAAAGAGATACATGCACCCCTATGTTTACTGCAGCATTATTTACAATAGCCAAATTATGGAAGCAGACCAAGTGTCCATTGATTGATGAATGGATAAAGAAAAAGTAGTGTGTATGTATGTATGTGTGTGTGTGTGTGTGTGTGTGTGTAATATTCAGTGAATGTAAAAATATTCAGTGATGTAAAAGAATGAAATCTTTTTGGAGATTGGAGATAGAGATCTAGAGCTAGATTGGAGATCTAGCTTTTTGGTTGGAGCTAGAGAGTATAATGCTAAGTGAAATAAGTCAGTCAAAGAAGGACAAAGACCATATAATTTCACTCATATGTAGAATTTAAGAAACAAAACAAACAAGCAAAGGGTGGGGGGGGAGAGAGATAAACCAAAAAAGAGACTGAGATGGTTGCTAGAGCGGAGGGGGAGATGGGAGATGGGTGAAATGGTGATTGGGATTAAAGAGTACACTTCTCATGAAAACAAGCAAACAACAACAAAAGCAGCGCAAAAATAATTATTTTACAGTTTGGAAATCTGAAATGGCTTTTCTAGGGCTAAAATTAAGGTGTCAGCAGGGCTGAATTCCTTCTAGAGGCTCGAGGGGACAAATAGCCCCCTTGCCTTTTCAGGCTTCTGGAGGCTACCTCCATTCTTTGGTTTCTGACCCTCTCCAACTTCAATTAAAAGCCAGCAGTTAAAATCACTAGGCTCTCAGCTTCTGTTGTCATATCTCCTTCTCTGACTCTAATACATACATACATACACACTACTTTTTCTTTATCCATTCATCAATCAATGGACACTTGGTCTGCTTCCATAATTTGGCTATTGTAAATAATGCTGCAGTAAACATAGGGGTGCATGTATCTCTTTGAATTAGTGTTTTTGTATTTTTTGAGTAAATACCCAGTATGGGATTCCTGGATTGTAGTGTACTTCTACTTTTAACTGTTTAAAAAAAAAACTCCATACTGCTTTCCACAGTGGTTGCACCAATTTGTATTCACACCAACAGTGCACAAGTTGTATAAATTCTTCATATATTTTGGATACTATGCCTCTCCTGCATTTCTTTCATGATGACCCTTCTGATTACACTGGACCAATCAGTTAAATGAAGATAATCTCCCGGTCTTGAGATCCTTAACTAATCCTATCTGCAAGGTCCATTTTGCCCAGTACGGTAGCTTATTATCAGGTTCTTTGGAGACTCATTGTGTTTTTTTCTCTCTACCACAGCACCCCTTTTGTTCATGTTCCAAAAAACACAATTGAAATGTTTCTTTGAGCTAGCAATCATATTTCTCAATTTCCTGACTATCAACTGTAATGATTTGGGTTTTCAGAGTATTGAGAGATTTTCTTGCCAGATGACTGAATAATATAAATAGCATCAGCAACTGAGTTTTGAAATAGAGGACATCATTTTAGAGTTTTTATTATATACAGCTTACATAGACACAATGATTCTGTCTCACGGCTACTATATCCATCAACTCAATTTTATCACTTTGTTTTTCTAAACAAAAAAAAATTATAAATCATATACATCTGTCATGTTATTTGTTGCTGTAAGAGGCATCAAGTATTAAGAACAAGTGTTTAGAGTTCAAAGTGATGTATTCTTTCTTTTTAATAACTTGTCTCTGCCTGGTATTTTCTCACCTTGCAGCAAAATTCTAGAGGTTGCTATGTTCTCCAATGAGCCATTATAAATCCACAGAGATTTACCACAGTAAGAAAAAAGAATGCCTCTGTTTGTTTGATAATTCACTGAGTTCTTTCTTCACATCAGATAAATGCTTTTTGACTATGTGAGATCTAATAAGAGCAAATGCCAATTTTGTTAAATTCCTCCTCTGCTTCATCTGTGCATGGGTCATTACACACCTTTAGCACACCATGCGTGCCGGACATTAATGCTAGACTGGTGCATCTAAATCATTTTGTAATTTATGTAGTTCAGCTGTGGATTTTCACTGCTAATGCTTCATAATATGATTCAAGCATTTATTTAACTATTCAACAAAGACTAAAAATTAATTCTACTCAAACTTGCTTTTATTTTTTATTGTTGACCTCATTGTGGCTTTGAGTCTCACTTTGCTTATATTTTGGATTCATATCAATTCACAGAAATCACAGATACACATCATTTGGGGCTCTCACACAGTCGGTATAATCAGCAACAGCAGGAGAGTGGACACTGTGTAATGCAATGTCCTGTATAATCTGTTCTGGGGGACTTCAGTATAGGAGAAACCTATAATGAGATCATTTTGATATTTCAGTCATTATTTCTGTGAGGATCTAGATGGGTCTAACTTACTCAGCTTTCCCCTCTAGGATGAGTGTGAGAACATGGTTTCCATGTATACAGATATCGGAGAGGGTCCCCTCAGAAGAACTCAGAGGAAAAGAATTTGTTTGGCAACTGTTCTTTCAGAGATTTTTTAAAAAAACATTTTATTTATTTATTTGACAGAGAGAAAGAGAGATCACCAGTAGGCAGAGGCAGGCAGAGGGGGGGGGGGGGGGGCTGGGGAAGCAGGCTTCCTGCCAAGCAGAGAGCCCAATGCAGAGCTCGATCCCAGGACCCTGGGATCATGACCTGAGCCAAAGGAAGAGGCTTTAACCCACTGAGCCACCCAGGCACCCCATCTTTCAGAGATTTTTGTACAAGTCTAATCTAAAGAATAAATTACTGATGTGAAAGCAATATGTTTCTAGAAGAAATGTCATTGTAACTTGTTCAGGTATGGTTGTCAAACACACTGTGTCAGAGGTGATGTGGTATTTGCCAGTGAACTAAAACTGAGCTAACATCTACTTCATGAAATATGGAACAGGAGCAATCTGATGCTCTACTGAGACCCAGTAAGAAGACCGTGGTGCCCTGAGAGAAGAGGTGGCTCAGAGATTACAGCAGTTCAGGGAGCGGCTCAATCCTTCACTGATAACTCTGATGCTTAGTGGTTTACAGAGCATCTTTAGTGTGAGGAAAGCAGGGCAGATGACTGCACCCAAGACCCCTTCTTTAAATGTGACCGATCAAAGGGGTGCTGAAGACTATGCCTAACAACAAGAGCTCCTTTGGAAAGGATCCTAGAAAGGATCATCCAGAGGGAGAAAAAGCAAAAGACAGAGGAGGACAAAATGAATGTAAAGACAAGTTCTTGTTTTGAGTTAGAATACTTTACTTCTTTTTTTTTTAAAAGATCTATTTATTTGTTTTGAGAGAGTGTGTGTGTTTGCAAGGGGGTGGAGGGCAGAGGGAGAGAAGAGAGAGAATCTCAACCAGACTCTGTGTTGAGCACAGAGTCCCACGTGGGGCTCAACCTCACAACCTGTAAACTCATGACCTGAGCTGGAACCAAGGGTTGGATGCTTGACTGACAGTGCCACCCAGGCTCCCCTAGAGTAATTTACTTTAATAAATAGCCTTATTCAGTTGCAACTTATAGACAAATCACCTAATTTTACAGAAAACATTACTTTGGGGGAGGCAATGGAAATTAAATATCCAAAATTGCCAGCCACTCTAAGAGCTGAAAAAAAAAAAAAAGAAAGAAAGAAAATGCTGAATGCTGGCTTTGCACCGTTCTGCCCTCTTCAACCCTACCACACCAATAGCTATTTTTACTTGTCCTCTTTTGAAATGCGTTTCTACTTTATTTTCTGCTAGTCACTGGTCCTGCTCTTGGTTTCCATCTGGATCAGTGTTTACTGGCTCTTGTCCTCTCCAGTTTAGACAGTTTAGGTCCCCTCTTGGTCTCTGGCCGCTACAAGTAATTTCTACTCTTAGTTGGCAGCATGCCCTACCAATAACCTGTACCCCCCACTCCAGCTCAAATCACCCTGGATATCATCATGTTTAGCCAGGAACTGCCTGCATCAAAACGTCCTGATAGGTGGGTATTCATAGGCAGACTCTGAAGCCCCACTCTGAGAATATGGGAAGCATTTATAACATTCATAACAAGCATTCCCAGTTGATCCAACCGCACAATACAATTTGCCAACCACTGTGTTAAGTCTTCAAAATTACTGGAAAAGGAAAACCTCTGTCCTTTCTTCTTTGCCCAGATGCTTAACTGGATCTTCTAAGTGAGTTGATTCATATAGAAATAAATTAAGAGAAGTATTTGGAACAGCCCGTTTATAAAACTAAAAAGAATCAGGATTAGATTTTATATACATAGACATACCACATTATTAAATGTTTACTGGTGGACATGAGATGAAACCAGTACACTGCTGAAAACAGCAGATGTCATGTTACATTATTCATCATTAAGATACAAATTCATTATGTGTCAATCAAAAAATTAGTTTTTAGGGTCACTTTCGTTGATAAAACAATTCCCTGATTCTAAGTTTCCCTCATGTCAGTAAAAGGTAAGGTATTTCAGTGACACTCTTTCAGAATGTATCCTCGGCATTTTCAGGGGATGGGTACAGTCGCAATCTAACATCAAATAGATTTCAGACTATATAGAAATTTCTCATTGTAGGTGATTCTTACTTATCAAAACTACTAGTCAACACATGACAGAGCATGCTGCTAAAAATTGTTCTTTATAAGTTTTTGAGTTTTGTTGTGTTTAGCAAGGTATCTGTTTTTCTTTACTGTGTCTTAAAAAACATTACAAATATCAGATAAAAGGTTCGTATCAACTTTTAACAGGAAGATAAGGATCCTGGTTGATAAGTAAGTTATTGTGAATTAATTCTAGTCTTTCTAAGTAAATTACTGAAATAGTGGCTTGTGAGTAGAAATAATAACAGTGATTTGAGAAGTTGCTATAGCATTTGGACACAATTATGAGCAGAATTACTGGCAAAACTTAACTATTTAAGTATGTGCATAGAGGATATGATTAAGAGCTACATCAGTTATTATTTGCTCAAAATAACAACTTAATTTTTTTAACTTGGCACCTTCTTAATATATGCAAATTATTGAAATGTGACCCTGATTTCTCAAGAACATTTGTTAACAGGAGATAGTTATAAGTTACAAAAATGTTTATTCTCATGGGATTGAATGGCCTGAAATTTAAAGTACCCCCAGTGCTGTTATCTCAGCATTACAGAAGAACAAGGAGGATAAGAAATAACAATTTAATTCTTCATAGCTTTGATGGCAATGGAAAAGGAACCTGAAGGCACAAGGGGAGGTCTTAAGACTAAATTAAAAGAAATGTATACAGAAGTCTCAGTATTCCTAGATAGATAACCAGAAAAGACTCAAAACTTATATTTCATGTTACATAGAATTTCTAAGTGCCAATATAGGATTTTGCAAAATTCCCTTTACCCGTTTAGCATGGCTTTCTTACTTCACGTAATAATATTTATATTTTTAAAGGTTTTATTTATTTATTTGACTGAGAGAGAGAGATCACAAGTAGGCAGAGAGGCAGGCAGAGAGAGAGGGGGAAGCAGACTCCCTGCTGAGCAGAGAGCCTGATGTGGGACTCGATCCCAGGACCCTGAGACCATGACCTGAGCCGAAGGCAAAGGCCCAACCCACTGAGCCACCCAGGTACCCACACATAATAATATTTAAATGTTTACCCAGAACTTTCTTGGTTCACCATTCAAACTACAGACTTTATTCATTTAGTCATAGTTCTCTTATGATTCAAATTCTATAAATGAAATGAGAAAAGAAGAGCAGAGTGGGGATTCCACCTAAAATGACTATAGCACAGCCTGCGTATTTAAACACCATGTGCTTCTACCTGGTAAATTATAGATTACCTACAACTGTACAGGAGAAATACTTTGAGTTTAGAGAGAATCATTTTCAAACTCTTCTAAGTAGGACAACTGCCTAAAGTTATGGTCTCTAAAATTTTTACTGTCATTAAATGAGAGCATTTTCACATTGCTCATTGTATATAATGCATTTTTTTCAAGATCTATATGGGCTTCTTTTTCTTACTCATGCCATGTCTTGGTTCTTTAGAGCTTTGTATCACACAACAAAATTACGAATATAGTGAGGGCTTTAACTATGACATTTCTCTGAAATGATTCAATATGAAGATTTTTATATTTACATATTTTGATTGATTTTCAAGAATTACATTTTGAGCTTTGAGATGTAATATTAAACCAAAAGATATTCTTCAAATGTAAGCTTTTAAAATATTTGAGTCACTTTTATAATAAATTATAGATCCTTTATTACTTTCTTATTACTTGGGAAAATAGTCTAATTATTTTATAATACCAAGGAAAGAGTTGGCTGTATAGCAGATATTTAATTAATACTGCATTGGTAAATTGATTCAACTTGTTTCAAAGTTTTTCTCCCTGGTAAATTATAATATTCTTCAATATTAAAATTCTTAACGGTGACTTAAAAATGATCTTTGAATTGAAAAGAGTTTCTTAAATGGAATTAGAAAGAGATTTGCCACATTTTTTCTAAGTAGATCAGGTAATTCATTGTCAGGGAAGTGAAGATTCCCTTTTTCCAATTACTTAATTAAGATATTAGATGTTATCAAAGAGTCCAATGAATCCTTCACTTTTCTATCATTAGATCTTTTATTTCTTTAAAGTTCTCTAATTCTTGTGAGAAATAGTAGCTGATGGAACATGAATGATGAATTTCAACTTTGACAACAGATTTCCCATGCTACTCATGCTCTGTTCAAAGAAGTCATACAGTTTAAAAAGTTCTTGTTCATTTCATGAGGCTTCTCAGAGTCCATCTTCTCTCATTTTTGCTAGCTGTAGTCCAGATTTTTACTTCAGTAACTCCTAGTTGTGTCTTTATTAACTCATCCTAAATTACATTGCTGGTCACTGTTATCCTTTTATTTTCACCATTATTAGCTCTGCTCTTGACGACCTCAGAACTTTGTATGTTTTTTGTTTCACCAAGCAGTAGCTGAAAAGCCTAGAAACCAAGCTCTTTGCCATTAATACAAAGATGTCTACCCAATACTAGTTTCACCATAAATGTCTGTGAGTGAATGAGCTGCTGTCATAGAAAAGTTCATGGGATGATTTCAGTGACTCCCTTCCATGTCCCACGAATGATACTTCTTATCATCCACTCATCCTGATACTGAAAAAGTCATTTACTCTATGTCTTCTGATTTTGTTTTCATTTTCTTTTCTTTTCCCCCCCAAAATATACTTTAACACTTCTTCTGGCTATCCCAGCTGAAAAGTTTCTAGCCTCACTTCAAGAACAGAGACGTATAATCAAATATTCTTCCCTTTGAGGAGTCAAAGGATCTTGTGTTTTCACTAAAAATGTTCAGAAATGAAAAATGTACCATGTTAATCAGTGTTCTCCAGAAAAATAGAACTAGAACCAGACACTTATATGCACATTCTAATATATAATATATATCTAGTCCCACCATCTGCTGTCTGCAAACTGAAGACCCAAGAAAAACAGTTGTATAATCCCAGTACTAGTCCAAAGGCCTGAGAATGAATGAAGCCAATGATATAAATCCCAGTCCAGGGATAGGGGAGGAAAGTGTCCCAGCTCAATCAGGCAGGCAGTAAGGGGGCAACTCCTCCCTTTTTGTTCTAATCAGGCCTTTTGTGGATTGGATGAGGCCCACCCACATTAGGGAGGACAGTCTGCTTTACTGAGTCCAGGGATCCCAATGCTTAATCTCATCCAGAAACATCCTCACAGACATACCCAGAAATAATCTGGGCAACCCATGGCCCAGTCAAATTGACACATAAAATTAACCATCAAACATACCTTTCAATATTTAATACATCCTTTGATTTCCACTGGGCATTAAACAGCTTTAAGTCATTTAGCATACATAGAAAGTAAATATATTCTTTTGAGCTCCACACATCATCCAAGCCATTTACAGAAAAAGTACATGAAACTCTAAGTCTCAGATTTACTATGTCACTAAGGGAAGGATTCCTTTAGTTCTTTCTCAAGAATGAATTAGATGCTGTTTTACTTTGAGAAAGAAAGAAAAAGATTAAAACAACAGAAATCTACTGATATCAGCACAACATCAAATAGCCTTTTTTTCTTTGTGGTTTTAAAAAATAAAAACACTTTTTCTGGCTTCAGAAAGACATATTTCATTGAGGTTGCTCTATTAAAAAAAAAAATGCAGGATTATGTAAATATGATTATTATCCTGAGAAGTCTCTCTAAATTCTATAGTTAGTATCATGGAATGTGTTGCTACAGATAGAATGTTCTATTCAAAGAGAAAGATATTCCAATAAAAATATTTTTCTGTGCTTGAAAATGTTTGCTAATCTCACCTATGTGACTGACAAAGGAACTTTTGGAAGTTTTGCAATAACTTCCTAAGTCTCAATAAAAACAAAACCATGTTTTTTCCTCCTTACAGTGCTTTCCTATATTCCAGATGTTGTGGTTTTATTGTTCCTTTTTTTTTTTTTTAAACCCCAAGGAATCTAGGTCTTTGTGTTTTGTTATTGGTGGTTTTTTGTTTTGTTTGTTTGTATATACAGTATCATTTTCAAGGTCTTTTAGCTTGCCTTTGCTATTGGTCACAGACATCTTACACCCAAAGTGGTGGTAGAGCTTTTTAATTCCATTATGTAGTCTATTAAAATGAAGCAGTCAGGGCACCTGGGTGGTTCAGTGGGTTAGGCCTCTGCCTAAGGCTCAGGTCAGGATCCCGGGGTCCTGGGATAGAGTCCCGCATTGGGCTCTCTGCTCAGCAGGGAGCCTGCTTCCCCCTCTCTCTCTACCTGCCTCTCTGCCTACTTGTGATCTCTGTCTGTCAAATAAGTAAATAAAAATCTTTAAAAAAAAAAAAAAATAGTCAGGGAGAACTGGCTGCAAGTCCAAAAGAAGTGGTGAAAAATCATACGCAACTAATCCTCTTGCTATTTGAAATGACTATAAAAGATAATAGATATGTCAGCAGACAATTAGATCAACAGTGTAAAGAAAAGAAATTGCAATACAGGAAAGAACTTAAATATAAAGCAATTGTTAAAAAGGAAAAAAAAAAAATCCCTTCAGTTGGTTCTTTGGAAACATCCCCTCATACATTCAAGTTTGACTTGAATAATTTTTTTTCAAATTCTGTCAAACTAGTGATTAAATTTACAAGTATACAAATTATTTGGAATGTTTTAAAAGCTAGGGCCATTTGATTAAAAAGCTGCCTAGAAGCAGTGGAGCCTCTAAATGATGGGAACTATTTACATAATTAAAATATTCTACTTTTACCGAGGATATTAAGTGTTCAGAATTTACATAAACTCTCATTTTATTTATCTGTGTGCTTTGAAAATTCCTGTTACAAAACTGAATTTAAAAGTAGTTACAAGTGATAAAGAGGAAAAGAGAGATTACTCGTTTGGCAATATCTCAACTTCAATATCTTAAATGTTGAGGGACTCTGATCTCAGCTACATTTACAGTAGCAGAAAATGAAAAGATAGTTAACAGTTAAAAATCATCATTTCAGAGTTTCCTGTTTAAAGAAGATTCTAAAGAGTAATTTCTGTTCACTCTCTGCCTGTTCAGCACTTTGGTGTCTATCCCTGCAAGTGCCTTCAATTCCCGTACGCTAAATAAGGCTGAATTTAACAACGTGAAGAATTCAGTTTCACACATTGCTAAGTATGAAAATAGTGTTCCATAAATGAACTGCACTGCTAGCTCATGTTTCCTGAATGAAAGGGTGGATGATTGATGATGAAATGGACTAACAGTTTGAAAGTAAGTGCATATAATGGAGAGACTTGGTACATGGCTGTGTTTCTCACCAATGTGTAACTGCCTGGGGATAATACAGAAATTGCCTTTTGCTTGATAGTATAAATTTTAAATCAATCTCCTTCAGCTAATCAGAAGAAGAGAGGCTGGTCTGGCTCCTGCCGCAGTCTTTATGTTTGTTATTAACTTTGCTCAGAGAAATTATGATTTATTTATTTATTTATTTATTTTTTTTTTTTAAACATTTTATTTATTTATTTGACAGACAGAGATCACAAGTAGGCAGAGAGGCAGGCAGAGAGAGAAGAGGAAGCAGGCTCCCTACAGAGCAGAGAGCCCGACATGGGACTTGATCCCAGGACGCTGGGATCATGACCTGAGCTGAAGACAGAGGCTTTTAACCACTGAGCCACCCAGGCGCCCGATTTATTTATTTTTTAATAACCAACTCACACAGCATACACTGACGGATCAGATGTGATTTAAGTTGGGGGAGATTTGCAGCTTATATTTTATAGAGGATTAAGTATCCTTTAGAAATGTCATGTTATTTTCAAAAGCATTCACCAATATAATGTAAAACAATTAGCCACATGTGGAAAAATGTGAATAAAAATCCAGGTTGTGATAATAAAGCAGCCTCAGTACAGAAAACACATCTAACAGAAACCAAAAGATATATGATTTGTGCAGTCAGAGTACAAAGTGGAAGGTTTCTGTATTATATACCTACTTAAATTCTCCTTCTCCTGCCAGGCAGGAGAAGGAAGTTTTCTCTGGTAAACTTCCTTGACCTTTGCTCTGTGTAGACCTCTACCAAGGGTGTCAATAAGAAGGTCTAAAACTTGCCCTGCCATGACCCAACCTCTAATCTCTCCACTCTTTCCTCCCTTTTCCTGACCTCTACTATCATCTGCTTTGAATCATCAGGACTAAACTAATTGTAATATTCATCTCTTTTTTTATCAATCACCATAGGAAGCTCAGGCTTCCAGGTTATTCTTCATTCCCCAGATTTCAATTCTTAGAACACTCTATAGCCTCTTTTCTACCCACTTTCCCCTTTTCACAACTCCTAAAACTTTTGGCTTTGGTCTCTAGGGATCACCATATCCTCAAATTCTCTGAGTATGCTCATCACTTTCTTGTTCTTACCAGCCTTCCACACAGCAAGTTCAATTGTTCTGTCTCCTTACCATCTCCAACCACTGAACCAAAAGATGTGGTAGATAACACTTATTCTGATTGCTACTGCCAATATATTCTCTTCTCTTTTTCTCCAAAGACCCACAGTGTAATTGACTTGAGTCATTTTTCTCATTCCTTGATGATTTGATACTTGAGTCACTATTACTCTACAAAACACCTCTTGGTTTAATCTTTAGTTAAATCCCCTAGAAACAACTACATAGAAAACAAGTACATTATTAGGGGTCCTTCTCCATCTTTCCACCAGGAAATTCTTCTCACACACACACACTAGCATCAGAGAGGATGTTTATTCTCTAGAGAAATTCAATCAAAAAGGCTCTGGACTAAGAAATGAATGGAATAGCTGGAGGCAGAGTGTTGTAACTCAGCTCTTTGCTTCTCAAAGTTGTGGTCCCTAGGCTTGTACGATTGATGCTATCTGGGATTCTGTTGGAAATCAAGAAACTGAGATCCTATACTATATCCTTGGGATCAGAATCTGTATTTTACCATGTATTTATATACATTTAAAGTTTAAAAAGCAATGACTTGTGGTATTAATTAAAAGAATGCAGCAATCTAGTTTATATTCACCAGGCAAGCCCTAGAGCAAAGATTTCTAATAGTGTTTTTGTTTTGTTTTGTTTTGTTTTGTTTTTGTTTTTCAGGGAGGTTTCCTGTGGCAGAGATAACTAGTGGCCATCAAAATTAATCCTTCTCCTGCAGACTAAAGTTGTCATAGAGGAGCAGTTGCCTAGCCTGAGACTATCCTTCCTAGCTGCTAGGGAGCAGGAATATCCTGGCCCCTTCAAAGTTCCTTCCACCTGAACTAAGAACCGAATGGTTCTTAGACAGATTAACAGGAGAAAATCAAGTTTAACAGCATATGTATGGAGAATCTACACAGACATGAAATTTCAAAGATAGGGAAAATGAGATATATATGTCAACTTGAACAAAGAAGAAGAGGGTAGGAGTCTGGGACTTAAGAGGGAAGGAATGAAATCTGCAGGGCAAGAAGAAGAGCAGATGTTTGATAATTAGATGCTTGCTCTACCACACAGATGGGTCACTCAGGTAAGATTTATCTCTGTTAATAACCCTTATTCTGGGAAAGACCCCCAACTCAACTTAAATGTAGTTAAGGGAGGGGGTGAAAGTTTCTCTTGAGACTGCAGGGTCTCGATTGTCTTTAGCTCAAACAATCTTCATGCCAAAGTGTCCCATCCTGGAGTAGCTTGCCCTGTGCCCCTACATAACCCACTCTGCATTGAACTAGTTCTGGTTACTCTCATTTGAGCAGATATGATGTGTATCACTTCCAAGCCAAGCATTTAAAAAAAAAAAACATAATGTGCTCTTGAAAAAGTTCTTTTTCCCTTTCTGCCATCAGGGTACTTCAAGACTATAGGATGAGTATGATCACAAGATAAAGAGAGTCTGTGTTTTTGAATCTGTATATAGAGAAAATCACCCATTAACTAGAAGGGTGAATAAAAATCTTTGTTTGAGACAACACATTTTTTAAGAAGATTGTATTTATTTATTTGAGAGGGGGGGGCATGAGCAGGGGGAAGGGCAGAGGGAGAAGGAAAAGCAGACTCTCTATTGAGCATAGACCCCAATGCCAAGCTGGATCCCAGGGCTCAATCCTAGGACCCAGATATCATAATTGGAGTCAAAGTCAGATGCTTAACTGACTGAGCCACTCAGATACCCTGACCCTTAACACATTTTAATGTCTACTTATTACAGAAGCCTAGCCATGTTTTATCTAGTATAAATTCCCAAGTAAAACATATGAATATATATCTGATCAATTTATGGTGAAGCTCAGCAAATAGTGAGTTCTGTACAAGGTTTCCAGTTACCATTTTAATTCTGTGCCCTTAACTATGAATAAGCAGTAAATATCACCAAATATTAGAGAAGATCCTCTAAAGCTTCCAGAAGATAAATGGGCAAATGGAAAAGAAGTCAGTAACACTAAGAAAAGCAAAGTATTATACAATGAAGAAAAGATAATTAGAGTATATTACAAGATTTATGTGAACAATATCTACAAAGAAACAATAATGTAAGCAGGAAACATTGGTTTGACAAATAATTATAACTATACTGGAAGACAGAAAAAGGAGACTGTAAGGAGTTGGGGTTACATGAAAGATAAGTCCTCATCTTCCAAATAAAATTGTGTATTGTTTACATTTGAAAAATCAAGAAATACCAAATATTTCATTTATATATATAGGACTAATTATAAAAATTTGCAGTTAAGGACAAAATATGTCAGGCTCTGCAGCGCAGACTTGTGGGGTAAGGAGAGACAGAGTAAATGCAATTTTGTGGTTTTAAGACTTACAGAACATTTTAGCTCTTTAAATTATGCACATGTATAAATGAGAAAAATAAAATTTAAAGTAAATTTTTTTTTTTTTAATGGGGCATCTGGGTGGCTCAGTCAGTGTCAGTTAAGCATCTAACTCCTGATTTCAGGATCAGGAGACTGAGTGCTACATCAGGATCCATGCTGGGCATAGAGTCTGCTTAAGATTCTCTTTCCCTCTGCCTCTCTCCATCCCCACTCTTGCACTCTCAAATAAATAAATATATATATATATATATATAAAATACAATGTGAGGATCATTCTTTCCTTATTTAATTCAACCTGGTAGCATTATATTTTATTTGAATTAGGTAACTCTACAGTTCTGCATTCTTTTCCCATCCCATTCTACCAATCACTAGATTTTGTCAATTTAAAGTCTGTATTTAGAGTCTGTATTTCATTGAAATGCTTGTTTGTTAAATTTGCACATAAGTAATATACTGAAGATAGGTATAGAAAGGAGAAATCTTCATTTATTCAATTCAGTATATTACTTTACCATTAAGTATTATAAATTACCTCTATGACAGTATATTTTTGAGTGATTTTATTTATGTATAAAAAGAGAGAGAAAGCACAAACGGGGAGAGAGAGAAGCAGCCTCCCCACCAAACAGGGAGCTGACATGAAGCTCAATCCCAGAACCCTGGGATCATGACCCAAGCTGAAGGCAAACACTTAAACTGAGACACCCAGGTGTCCCTACAACAATGCAATTTATTTTCTAATTAAATTACTAAAACCTTTTCAAATAGTGGAACTGCATTTGTTAATAAACTGTGACTCTTCAAGTAGGTAAGGGAGATTTAAAAAATTAAATAAGAATAAAGTTTTTCCATACAAAACCCTGAACAATGTACTTCAATAGTCTTTAAGTCACATATGCCATTTTGCATGCCAGCAAAACAAACTTCAGTGGTGGGGGTCCAAGTCAAAATTCAAACATAGTAATTAAACAAACCAGGAAATGTCAAGTTTAAAGCACCAATGTCGTCTCCCTCAGATTCCTCTTGGAAGTCATTACTCAATTCCCTACATAATATGAACTTCTTTTAATATAAAAATACCTAAGCCAAAGCTACAAAACAGAAATAGTACAGTAAGTGACAGGAAAGGCTGGACCAGAAGAATGCAGATCTATAACAGCCTATTTCCAAACTGAAGGTGAAATTTGGGCTCAGGAATACTCATTGTTTTTGATATAGGAAACAGAGGCAGAAGAAAAATTATTAAATATCCTTACTATCTAGAGCCCACTGACAAGCCCTTGAAACAGGCAGAGTGACATTCCTCTAGGGACTCAACTACCTCCACCTTAATACTTTGCTAAGGGCAAAAGGCAATCCTAGCCTGACTGCCCCCCACCCTCAACCAGGATCCTGTGGGTCTACTTTAACATATAAAAATTCCTTTGGAAACTTTTTGTATCTCTAAACCTTCCAAGATACATGCTGGCAAACATCCCAAGCATATGGCCCACCAATATATAGCTGAAGGGTCTCATGAGTAAGGTTTTATTAAACAGTAATAAATGACCTTTTCCCAACAACAGCTACCCCCTCAAGGTCCTGGAAACCATATTTCCAAAATTCCATAGAGACTTAAGCTATTCCCAACCCCCTCCCAACTTGCAAGTATATAATGGATCACTCCTCACAACCCTGGGACAGCAGCTCTTTTTGCCCATGGGTCCTGTCCCTGTGCTTTAATAAACCACCATTTTGCACCAAAGATTTCTCAAAAATTCTTTCTTGGTCATCGGCTCCAGACCTCACCCCACCAAACCTCACTTATGTTCTAAAACTTCATCATTATAATTGACACATTTGTTATTGAATACCCAAGAAATATTTTTTAAAATCATGTGATCACTTTACATTATAACCATAGGGGCTATGAGTAGGACATCCCAAGATGAGCCACTTTGACATGAACATTATTTTGAGTTAAAAGCTATCAAATTCAGCATTTACAGGAAAACTTCTACCTCCACTTCAACTGCCTACCTGTACCAGGAAGAGAGCTAATAACAGATATTCCTCTTTACCTAAGAAACTTACTTGCACAACAGGGCAACCTTTAGTTTCCAAACACTTCCTCTCAATTTCCTGCTAATAGTTTTCTTCCCTTTTTAATCCTCAGACCCGTACCTCTCTCCTTGGTTTTGGAGGTTAGATAAGCCTCATGTTGCCTGCCTTTGGAAATTCATGCCTGGGTGGATTCCCTTTATGTGTGAAACTGTATTTTATTTTCTCCTGTTAATCTATCTCATATCAATTGATTCGTACTTCAGCCAGAAGGACCTCGAAGGACAGAGAAGATTCTTCCTCCCCGATATGACCATGTTTTTTTTACCAAAATTACTAGCAACATACGAAATGCTCCTGCTCGTGTAGAATATAAATTTCCAACAGCTTTACTAACACAATGTGTTGATGTGTGTGTTACAGGGTGACTCATGTTTTAGATCATAAAAATGAACATTATTTCTCAATTTCAGTCTGATCACAAAGGGTAAACCCAAATAGGAGCAGAGATTGAAAGGAAACAGAATGATTCACTTCACCCTTATATTTTAAAGACTGCAGCTTCAAAAAACAAAGACTATGCAGTAGTTATATTTTGTCACTTTACATAATAATATAGCTTGCAGTCTACTTCTATTTTCTCAATCACCTGGAGATTACAAATTGTTCTTGCAATTATCTGATTTTCTATCTAACCAGGACAGAGTTTTTCAAACTGTGAGGCTGATCACCCTGGGGAGACTTGAGTCTTTTATGAGGATGTGAAAGGGAGCCCAAGAAGGATGGTATATTTCCCTGTTCACTAATTATTTTCAGTAATGGCTGAGAAAGCAAAAGCATTCAATTAGAAATTTGGGGGTACATTTTATTTCTGTTGGATTAAATATATAATTTCTCTTCTATGTTGTGTCATCAAAACATACGTATTTCATTGGAATTAATACATTAAGGAGTAAAAGATATAATTTATTTTAGTCATCAGATTAATAATTATCTTCTATTCACATATCAGAGTAGGAAGAAATGCAAATAAATTCAATAACTCTGGGGAAAAAGAGGGTTCTACTTGCTTTATAACATACTCTATATATACTCAATGGAAATGTTGATAATTATATCATTTATGAGATGTTATAATATTCTAATTTCTTTTTGACCCAATAAGTCATTGTCTATCCTTTTATTATATGTCCCTTCACAAATGAGGAATATTAAAATATTGCAGAATATTGTAGAAGACAAGAATACACCACCCCAAAATACACCTCTTTGGTATAAGGATTATTTTCAGCTGATTATATTTAAGAAATAGACACAGGGGAAGATCTGAAATTGAGTAGAAGTTACTATTTTGTAAGGAACATTTACATTTGTAAGTGTATCTCCTTCTCTGTACCAGGAAGAGGAGGATGACTCTATATCCCTATAGAATGTCTTATCAATGGAGAAGGTAGCAACTTAAATCTGCATTATGACTATATACCCTTGTTTGCAATGCTTTTCCTAACAACCTACTATAACTGGCCCCTCCATATGATATCTTTTATCTTTAGTTGAAAATGGTACTTAATGGGATGGGTTGGGCCATTTTAGGGAGTTACTCAGTTTTCCTGGATATCTCCCATGTATATAGGAGGTGTACATGTTATAAAATTTTGTTTTTTCTCCTGTTAATCTCTTTATTAAACTAGGATGTCTCAGCTAAACACAGAAGAGTCGAGAGAAAATTCTTTTTCCTCTCCCACAAGATTACAGAAAAACTATTTGTTGCCTATAGATTAGCCCCCAGTGAGGCAGGGTGCAAAATCAGAAGTAATAGTGCCACTGAAGAATAAATTTTCTCCAACCCCAAATTATATAACTGAAAAAATCTTCATAGCATAATAGTTTATCTATTTCCTATAGTAGGCATAAACAATCTTTACTATTTGCAAATGGAATAGCCATAGAAATAAGATACATGTTATGTCTTGGGGCTCATGGGTGTCTCAGTCAGTTAACCTTCTGCCTTCAGCTCAGGTCATGCTTCCAGAGTTATGGGATTGAGTCCCACATCAGACTCTCTGCTCAGCGGAGAGTCTGCTTCTCCCTCTTCCTCTGCCTGCTGCTCTCCCTACTTGTGCTCTTTGTCAAATAAATAAAATCTTAAAAAAAAAAAAAAAGACACACGTTATGTCTTATCTCTACTTTAATTAACCAGAAGTCTAACTTATATTTTTGACAAAAGAATTCTTCTGTTGATACTACCTCCATTCTATATTTTTCTGGAATAAATACCCCTGTATTTGTTTATTCAAAATTATCTTTCTTTATTTACTCGACATAGTCTCCAAAAAAAAATCAGGAAAGTGTAGAAATAGAACAATAATAAATAAATACATAGTAAGTAACCACCGTTTACATTACATCTCCTTTAATATACTTCCTACTAATAATTGTTTATATTTTCTCAAAACAAATCAATTTTATCTACAATTTTATATTCTGCTTATTGTCCTGCTGCTTAATAGTATTTTCTTTGAATTTTCAAATATATGTAATTCAAAAGGATATTAGACTTCCAGCACAGAGTGGAGCAAGACAATTCTAAGCTCACCTCATCCCACGGATGCATCTACATAATGTCCACATCCATGGAAATAACCCAGAAAACCACCTGAAGATTGGCAGAACAGACTTCGCAGTTAGACATAGAGAAGAGGCCATATTGTAAACAGTAGAAAAGAAAGAGATGAGGTTGGGAATGAAACTGACTCACAACACTAACCATAGGAGGGAGGGCAACCCAAAGCAAGGGAAAGGGAGGGGAGCAGACCCCATACCAGGCACACCGGACATGGGGATCTGCACGAGATGAATCCTCATAACATTTGGTCTTTGAAAACCACAGAAACTTAGCCTCATGAGTTTTTACAACCAGTGGGGGTGAATGTCAGAACTTTAAAAATCAATTGGTTGTACTCTGAGAGAGTAGGAAGGTGATAGGAAACTGGGTCCCTACCCTTAAAGAGAGAGAACAGCAAAAACCCTGCTGAGATACAACAGAGAAGCAGCAGTTTGAAAAATGCCTGGGATGCACAGGAAGATTTATTTACTAATCTTAGAACATGAACTAGAGAAGCAAGGATCTTGAGGAGACTTCTCCAAGAGCTAAAGAGCTGGCAGGCACATTTCCCTCCTCTCCACCCTCAACCCTAGATACACAGACACCTGTGGGAACTAGTGCAAACACCTACCTTGCAAACAGCATATACCAACCCCATGTTCCTCTGCAGACCACCTCCTCTAATCCACGATAAGAAGTTCTCCAAAGCAGATACAGGTCTCCTCCCACAGCAGACCAGCCCAAACCTTGCTATAACCATACGCCAACTCCTCTATTCTCCTGTGAACTTGCCTCATCCAAACTGCCCCCATCCAACCTGCCATCAGTAGGAGTCCATTTAAAGGGGCACCAGAAGCATGGCATTGTGAAAGTAGCTCTGACAATGTCCAGGGCCACTCCAAAGTGATTCCTGCACTGGGGAGTGGGAAAGATAATTAGGCACACCAGCTCCACTATGGATCCAGATGTGTACTGAGGCAGGCATCTGGTCTCTCAACAGACAATACACAGGGAATGCCCTGCAGTTTGGTGCTACTGCATCCCTAGCAAACACCTAGTCTGACCAAACTCAAATTCAAGGTAGTCCCAGACCAGTCAATTAACAGCACCAGGACCAAGCCCTGCCACAAATAGGCAAACAGAGCCACTGCAGACAACTGAAGAGAAAGCAAAGGCAGCTCAGCTGCAAAATACGGGACATGCAACACACATAATAGATACTCCTGAACAACCAGTTTCTGGTGAGCAGGGGATACTGCTCAGGGCACTACAGAACCTCTTCTTTCTATGCCCACTACTTTCAAGAGCAGGAGACAAAGCTGACTTTCTTAACACATATAAGCAGACATAAAAAATTACAAAATAAGGAGACAGAGGAATATGTCCCAAATGAAACAACAGGACAAAATCACAGCAAGAGAGCTAAATGAAGTGTAGATAAGTAATATACCTGACAGAAAATTTAAAATAATGGTCATAAAGATACTGGACTTAAGAGTGAAGAATCTCAATGACACTGTCAACAAAAAGATAGAAAATATAAAAAGTAACTAATCAGAGATGAAGAACTCATAACTGAAATTTAAAAATATACTAGAGGAAATAAATAGCAGAAGAAGCAGAAGAATGGAACAGCAACCTGAAAGATAGAGTAACGGAAAGAAATGTAACTGAACAGGGGAAAGAGAAAAGAAAAATAAAAAATGAGCACAGATTTAGGGAACTCAACAACATTATCAAGCATAGTAACATTTGCATTTTAGGAATCCCAGATGAAGAAGAGAGAAAAGAGGGCAGAAATTTTATCTGTAGCACTAACAGCTAAAAAATTCCCAAATCTGGTGAAGGAAATAAATATCTAGATCCAGGAGGCAGAGAGAGCTCCCAAATAGATCAATCCAAGCAGGTCCATGCCATAGTAATTAAAATGCCAAAAAGTAATGATAGAGCAAGAAAGTTAAAAGCAGCAAGAGAAAAGAAAGCAGTTATATACCAAGGAAATCCCATAAGAGCAGCAGCTGATTTTTCAGCAAAACAGCAGACCAGAAGGAAAAGGCATGAAATATTCAAGTGCTGAAGAGAAACAACAAACAAACAAACAAACAAAAACAAACAAAATACCTTCAACCAAGAATATTCTATCCAGTAAGAGACTATCATTCAAAATAAAAGAAGGGATAAAGTTTCCTAGACAAACGAAAGTTAAAGGAATTCATCACACTAAACCAACCTCACAAGAAGTGTTAACTAGCAAATGGAATCCAACAACCATATTAAAAAAAAAAAATTACTGCTATCAAGTAGGATTTATTCCTAAGATCCAAGGATAGTTCAATATTTGAAAATCAGTCAATGCAAGACATCATATCAATAAAAGAAAGGATAAATAGCATATGATCTTTTCCATAGATGTAGAAAAAACATTTGACAAAATACAACATCCAATCATGATAAAAACCCTGAACAAAGTACATTTAGAGGGAACATACCTCAAAATAATAAAGGTCAGAGATGAAAAACCTATAGTGAATATCATACTCAATGGGAAAAAACTGAGAGCTTTTCTGCTAAGTTCAGGAACCAGACAAGGATGTCCAATCCCATCACTTTATTCAACATAGTACTGGAAATCCTAGCCACTACAGTCAGACCAGAAAAAGAAAGGAAAGACATCCAGTTTGGTAAGGAAGAAATAAAACTTCCATTATTTACAGATGACAAGATACCATATACAGAAAACCCTAAAGACTCCACCAAAAATCTCTTAGAACTATAAATGAATTCAACAAAGTCTCAGGAAACAAAAGCAATGTATATAAATCTGTTGCAGTTCTATACATCAATAATGAAGCAGCAGAAAGAGAAATTAAGAAAACAATCCCATTTACAATTGCACCAAAAATAATAAAATACCTGGGAATAAACTAAACAAACGGGTTGAAAGATTTATACTCTGAAAACTATAAAATATTAATGAAATAAATTTAAGATGACAAGCTGAAAGATATTCCATGCTTGATTAGAAAAAAAATATTGTTAAAATGTCTATAGAACCCTAAGTAATCTGCAGATTTAATGCAATCCCTATCAAAAGACCAACTGCTTGTCATAGATCTAGAACAAATAATCTTAAAATTTGCATGGAAACACAAAAGACCCCACATACCCAAAACAATTTTGAAAAAGAAACTGGAGGTACCACAATTCCAAATTTCAAGATATGCTACAAATTTGTAGTAATCAAAACAATATGGTACTGGCACAAAAACAGACATATATGTCAATGGATCAGAATAGAGAGTCCAGAAATAAACCCACAATTCTATGGTCAGTCTTCAACAAAAGAGGCAAGAATATGCAACAGGAAAAATGTTCTTCAACAAATGATGCTGGACAGCTACAAGCAAAAGAATGAAACTAGACCACTTTCCTACACCATACACAAAAATAAATTTAAAATGGAATAAAGACCTAAATGTGAGACCTGAAACCATAAAAATCCTAGAAGAGAGCACAGGCAGTAATTTCTCTGACATTAGCCATAGCAACATTTTTCTATATATGTCTCCTGAGGCAAGGGAAATAAAAGCAAAAATAAACTATTGGAACTACATCAAAATAAAAAAAAATTGCATAGCAAAGGAAACAACAAAACTAAATGATGACCCACTGAGTGGGAGAAGATATTTGCAAATGATATGTTTGAAAACCAAAATATATAAAGAACTTATACAACTCAGCACCAACAAAAACAAATAATCCAATTAAAAAGGGGCAAAAGACATGAACAGGCATTTCCCAAAGAAGACACACAGAGACCAATAGACATATAAAAAGATGGTCAACATCATTCATTATCAGGAAAATGCAAATGAAAACCACAATGCGATATCACCTCACACTTGTCAGAATGGCTAAAATAAAAAACAAGTGTTGATAAGGATGTGGAGAAAAAGAAACCCTTGTGCACTGTTGGTAGGAATGCAAAATGGTACAGCCACTGTAAAAAAGAGTATGGACTTTCTTCAAACAGTTAAAAATAGAATCACCCTATGATCCAACAATCTCACAACTGGTATTTACCCCAAAATTCTAAAAACACTAATTAAAAAAGATACATGTACCCCTAAGTTTATAGTTAACATTATTTACAGTAGCCAAGATATGGAAGCAGCCCAATGAATGCTGATTCATTCAATGAAGCAGCTGATGAATGGATAAAGACACAGACACACACACACACACACGAATATTATTCAATCATAAAAGAGAATGAAACTTTGCCATTTTCAACAACATTGATGGATCTGTAGAGTATAGGCTAAAGGAAATAAATCAGTCAGAGAAAGACAAATACCATATGATTTTACTCATTTAAGAAAGAAAACAAAACAAATGAACAACAAAAGGAAACCAAAAAAACCAGACTTTTAACTATAACGAACAAACTGGTAATTACCAGAAAGGAGGTGGTGGAGGAATGGGTGAAATAGGTGAAGGGGATTATCTTACACTTTGTCATGATCTGCACTGAGTAATGTATAGAATTGTTGGATCACTATGTTGGACACTTGAAACTAATATAACAATGTACATTAATTATATGGAAATTAAAAAATAAAGAAAAAGAAGTACATCATTAAGTGAATGTACCAAAGTCTTTATATCCATACTGGAAAGTTATTAAACACTTAACATAATTGTCTTATCCAATTCAAAAATATATTAATTAAAAAGACTACAAATTAAGAAAGAGAACATTCTGCTTACATTGTGCATTAGTCTAGTCTAATGGAACATATTTTTTCTAATAAAGAGTAGGGAAACCAGAGGCACTAAAATGACAACACATTGAAATGCCTGATTACTGAACTAAGCAAAGTCAAATTAATTAATGGATGGGCTACAGAATATTAATGAACAAAGGAAACATGTCCCACTTCATACACTAGCAGCTAGTGGGAACTCTAGAAAATGAGAGAATAGTAAACCTATTTACAGCAAATAAAACTGAGTTTGTTGTGCCAAACACTATGTTTCTGATAACCTGTTGGCCAGTTGCAACCTCCAAATATCTAAAGTAATATTCTATTTGTACTTAAAGAGAATTCCAGAACATCAGGCCTCATTGTCCATAATTGTAACCACAATATCCATAGCAAATACAAAGACTTTAAATCACTTATTTTTTTTTCACAATGTCTACAACTTTTATTTAAATAAATGTCCTTCTATGGCAGCTTCTGAGTAGAAACTAAGTAGGAAACTTTATTTTCACAATTACTAAATATTGTTCCTATATACTCAATAACTACCATGAACTAGAAAGCTCTATGCAACCTCAAATGTTCTGAATGTTTTTCATCTAGCTGTGAACCCCTATACCATTAGTCTTTCCTACATAATTCTCTCAGGCTGCATGTCGTTTGAGCACTATGTGCTAGGATTATTCACTCTTTATCCAGGCCATTCACTTGGTTTTCACTATTAAAAGGCAATGCTATAAATTATTCTTTGCCAACACCACCAAGACTTGGAAAACCATCTAATAATTATTTCAGAGGACACTGTATAAACTACTTGGAAATTAAACTAAAAAATAGGTCTCAAAGAACAGAAGTAATAGAATGTGCTAAGAATGTGCCTGCTAAGAATGACAAATGACAATTCAAGTTTCAATTTTATCATTCATGGATTTTTTAACCTCTAGTCCCTGGATATATTAAGCAACTTAAGAATATGTTTTCCAGATGCCTGGGTGGTGCAGTTGGTTGAGCATCTGACTCTTGGTTTCAGCTTAGGTCATGATCTCTGGATCGTGAGACTGAGCCCCAAGTAAAGCTCCATGGTTTTAGCGCAGTCTGCTGGAGAATGACTCTCCTTCTGCCCCTCCCACTCATATTTCTCTCTTTATCTCTCAGATAAATAAGTAAATATTTAAAAAGAATATGTTTTCCTATTAGAATTTATTAACATGAGTGTGTTTGGCAATAACTGTGAGAGAACTTCATATGTAGTATTATATAAAAATCATGGACTCTGGTACGAAATAGACTAATTAAAACCCAATTCAACAAGTTAAATGATCCCAGAAACTCTCTCAACTTGTCTATAAAATGAAGGGAAAAAATCCTACCAGAAATAATTGTTTTGAGCATTTAATAAATTTGAATTCTGAATTAACAAATTCAATTTGATTGGCAGGTACAGAAGTTAAGGCTCATTTCTATACTTCCTTTGCTATAAAATGAGTCCCCTATTCAGATACTATGCTTTTATACGAGTCTGTGCCCTATATACCCGGTATTCCAAAAGCCCATAGATAATGGTACTGCAGTGGCAGGCAGTATTCTATACTCAGAATAGGATGAATCACTGACCCTCAAGGATAGAAGGGAAATTATATAGCCAACTTACCCCCAAGGGGTTGGGTTAGTAACATGAGCGAATAGTATAATATTGGGAGATTAGTGTTAAACGTATTACTATGGATTGTATATTTAGAGGCAGAAGTAGATAGCTATTAATACATGGGACATGCTGTCAGGTTTATATATGGTCTTCATCTCTGCCATACTAGCTGTTCTATTCATATGCCCATTGTGCTATGTCTGAAAAAATGGTTCATGACAGAAGCTGAGGCATCTTACCTACTTGGTAATTTAGTCTGTCTCCCATGGTAAAATGTTTCTGACGGGCTTAATATGGAATACAAACTCCAACTCTTATATGTCCATCTATGTCATATGAATCTATTCCAGAATTCCCTATATCCAACCTCACACTTCTTTTCAGGTCCCTGAATAGATAGCAAGGCCATTAGCCAATAACCAGGCCTCTGGCCAATAGCCAGGAATGCATATTTTCTTCTCCATTGTCTTTCAGGGTCAATTCTGAAACTGTTAGTAATGCAACTGCCATCCACTTTTGGCTTGCACACATGCATTGAGCCAATCCATATATAATCAGGCTCAGGCTTTTTCTTCTTTCAGTTTGTCCTACAGAACCATGTATAGAAATAGAGGCAGATGAAAAAAAGGACAGATGCAGGACTTGTGAGAGACATAAGGTTCTAAGCTGTCTGCTGGGGGGCTTACTCACACCCTCTGGTCCTGGGCAGTCCTATTCCTGGATATGTCATTTCCATCTTATTATAGATAGTTGCAAGGCCTGTACAATATTTTAACTTGAAAGATCTGACAGAACCCATCTCATAATAGGCATAATGAGTTGCTGTCCCAAGACTAATATTTCCATCTCTACCAGGACCTGGTAACACACCACAAGCTATTTCAGAAAGAGTGTAAAATTATCTACTGCAGATGGTGTGGCTTTGCTATAGCATCCGAAGGGTCTATGTTGCCATTCCACTGCAGCTTGCCATATACTTTAATTTCATCTCTTCCCACCACTGACACTCCAGTACCATATGTCTACCAGGTGGTAGGGCCCAAGGGATAGGGCCAATTGCACTGAAACCTGGATCTGATGCAGCAAACTTTATGGCTCTGGTCACCACTCAAAACTGGCAGCCCTCTATGCCACTCAATAAATGGGATAGAACAATACTCCTAGGTATAGAATGTATTGCCTTCTGAACCAAAGTGGCCTACCACATGCTCTGCTTCCTTTTTGTGTGTTCTGTGGGATCCAAGATGCAGCCACCACTTGGCCTCTATTACTTAGGACCCCATTATTCTGAGTTATAAACAAGACCACGTTTGTAGCTATCTTATTTGGCCATCCCTACCAGGTGGCTTGTAGAAGACAGCCATCACTGAACTTCTTAGTTATGTTAGTATCCCTCTCACCACTATATTTATGTGATGGTGGGTGGTATGGCCTCTGGTAGGTGTTACAGAACATAATCTTGTAGGTTATTGGGTCATCTGATTGAACATAATATATGAATTCAAGAATGCTTACTTCCTTCAGCTTCTTTAATCTTTCCTCTAACATCTTCCAGGGAAATTGTATATACACACACAAATGCACACACACACACACACCCCTTCATTGGGATGTATGTATGTGTGTGTATATCACAGATTTACAGAGATAAAATCCAAACACCATAAAATTCACTTTTTAAGAGTTTATCTAGAAGTTGTATATATAGAGATATATATAGATACATGTATATGTGTAAGCCTGTCCAATATACACACACACACACACACACACATGCCTATCAATGATGAATGGTTATGTACTAGTGTTGTGTCTACTTTTAACTACTATGAATCAGCTAAAAATATTTGTGTACAAATTTTTGTGTGAAAATTTGCTTTCATTTCTCTTGTGTATACCTAGAAGTAGAATTTCTGGGTCATATTATAACTCTATATTTAACATTTTGATAAAGTGTTCAACTCTTTTCCAGAGTAGCTGTACCATTTTACTTTTCTACCAGCAAAGAAGGAGGGCTCCAATTTCTTCATACCCTTGTGAATGTTATTGATTGCATGTCCTTTTGATCATAGCCATCCTAATGGTTAAGTGGTAACTTACTGCAGTTTTCATTTGCTTTTCCTTAATAAATGATGAGCATCCTTTCATGTGTTTATTGGCTATTTAGATACATTCTCTGGAGAAATATTTATCCAGGGCCCATGCCCAATTTTTAAATAATTATCTTCTTCTTGCTGAGTTATAAGCATTCTTTATATATTCTGGATACCTGAATGGATATATATCTGAATATCATATTCAGATACATGAATTGTAAATGTTTCCTCATTTTGGTGGTATCCTTTGAAGCACAAATATTTCTAATTTTGATAAACTCCATCTATTTTTGTTTTGTTTTCTGTGCTTTTGGTAATATATGTTGGAAACCATTGCCTTATCCAATGTCATGAAGATTTACTTCTGTCTTCTTCTAAGAATTTTACTGTTTTCTATTTTAAATTTAGGACTTTGATTCATGTTTGAGTTAATCTTTTTATAAGGTATGATGTAAGAGTTCAACTACATTTTGCATGTGAATATCCACTGTCCCGACACCACTTATTGAAAAGACAATTTATTTCTTGGTGATGGTCTTGGCATCCTTGGAATAAATAAGTTAACCCAAAGACATAAGGAATGATGCTTCTATTCCATTGATACATGTCTATCCTTATCACAGTAACAAACTCTTGATTACTATTGTTTTATGATAAATTTTGAAATTGGAAAATGTAAGTATTCCAACTTCATTCTTCAAGATCTGATTTTTCTGGGTTTACCAGGTTGTTTTGAGATTCCATATCTAACTGCCCAATGACATGATATATATTTTGTTGAATAAATGGAATAAATAAGGAAGGAACAAGGTTTGTTAGCTTAGGAAAAGCATTTGGAAAACCATTAAATATTCTCATCCTTTTGTTGAATGCTTAAATGAAATATCTTAAAATGTAATAATAAAATAATGCTGCTCTGATCCTGACATGTAAAGTAAATGACTTGATGTCTTTAATATCTGTAAAATAATATTCCTAAACCTATTATATCAGGATTAAAAACAATCATATATCTTTAAAATAACAGATATGCTGCTTCTCTGATTATTCTTCACAACATCTTTTGTTTGTAGTTATAACATCTCTACTTCTTTCATTCTATTCTACTTGGAATTATTAGCAAGCTTGTATAACATAATTCAATATTAAGTAAGCTAGAATAATTTTTCATATTTATCCCCCCAAAATCAGATGCAAATGACTGCTTTCTTTTAAACAGAGTGAAATTGGAAAAGCTTAGAAATTTCCCAAAGGTCAGAGAGGCAGCCACTGAGTTTCTGTCAGTCCTCTGAATTTATAGTGTTTTGATTATACCAGACTCTAACAGACTATGCTATATGTTAACAATCTACAGCTTTTCTCTGAAAAACAATTAATTTCTGGCATCATTAATCCTTTTTTGAGTAGAAAAATGTATGTATACTGATAAGATCTAAGTTTTGACAGAATTTTATTCTACAAGCAGACAGTATGGATCCCTGAAGAAAAAAGAAATTAATTTTGAAAAATTGGTTCCATCATTTTAACACAGACTCCAGCAGTTCATGAGTAATTACAGACCAATCATGAACATTTGTTAATCATCCTTGAACTATATCTTGGGCTTTTTCAGAGCATGAAGATTCAGTCTTATTAAGCAGTATGTTAAACTAGAGAAATCACATACTTTATGGTCAGATTCATCTGCTATTTAAACTAATTTTGGCAATTCACCTTAAGTTCTCTGATAACCAGACCATTTTTGTGAGGGTTCCAATTAAATAATTTAATAAAAGTACCAATAAAGTATGATAGAAGATAAATGTTGAACCCTGAAGCTTCCAAATCCATTGTATTTTGAAACGATTTAATATACAGTTTACCTCAAAGCTGTGCCTCAGGCTTTTCCCCTACAATTACCACCTTCTTGGTCAGTAATCCATTGCTGTTTCCTGGCTGGGTCAATAGAATATGTCCTTGAATCTGCCCACATCTGAAACCAAGTCCAACATCTATCTGTTGGATCCCACCCTTACCTAAGTCCTATTCTATACAGTATATTGTGCCCGGACCCTAACTTTGATATCAAGTCATAGGAAACTGAGATTGAATTCTGTTTTACTGCCTACACCAGAACAGTGGTGACAGAGAGTGACACCATCTTAACTCTATCTGAATAGGTTTAATATTTGAAGCTAAACTTCATTTTATTTATAAGCTAATACTATAGGGAAATGCTAATGTAACACTGTAATGAATACTAAATTATTTATGAAAAATTTAAAATGAAAATATCTGTACCTAGGACAAAAAAAGATATATCTAATCAAGGTCCCTCTGCATGTTTTTTCAGGTTTTTTACTGCACAATGGAGACATATTTATAACATAGGCTATGAGAATGATGATCACTAGAGTTGTGTAGTACGCACTCTGCACCATAGTACCTAATGGCTCTGTTTTCCAGCTCTTCATATTTTTGGAGAACTAGAATAGATATTAGAGTCACACCGTCTCTAAATGTATATGCTAGAGAAAGCTAATGCTTCAAAAGTGAGAATATTTTCTATCATTTATCTTTTTACCTTATGAAAATCGAGATAATGAGTACTTTAATCACAGCATATTTACACTTTCAAATACCGCATTTAATTATATGCTTTTGCTTAAACAAAAAAGAGACAATTGAAGCTAGTTAGAAGTATTTTCCATAATGGGTTTCTATTATAAGACAATCTAACCCTCTAAGTGGTGAGCATTACTGTTTCTGAATTACAATATTGCAACTCTATTAATTCTGCCTCAGGGGAGGGGAGTTCATAGAACCGTTTTAATAGTAAAATCTGAATTTTTATCAGAATGATGTCAAATGGTCAATCATAAAAAATTATCTATTGATACAGTATCTATTCATATGTGAAAATATGGATATAACACAAGGGTATACTCAAGCTTGTCTTAGTCCTACTATGAAGATCAAATAATAAAATAAAATCTGATGGTAAACTGACATCTTAGCAGGCCAGTGCACTGAGGTAAGACCATCTTAATGCAGGCTGCTTAAAAAGATCATTTGTCTAGCAAGTTTACTTGAAGTATCATTTCGGTAAAATAGCTGTTGTCATAGATGTTTTCTTTTTTTTTAAGATTTTTAAGATTTTATTTATTTATCTACTTCTTTATATGCTATGTTATGCTATGTTACCATACAGTACATCATTAGTTTTTGATGTAGTGTTTCATGATTCATTGTTTGCATATAACACCCAGTGCTCCTCATGGATGTTTTATTCAGGAATTGGACAACCAGCTCAAATATCTGCTTTGGATTAAACGTTTTTTTTTTTTTTAATTATTTGTTTGAGAGAAAGATAACAAGTGAGGGAACACAATCAGGGGGAGTGTGATAAGGAGAAACTGAGTTCCCACCAAGCAGGAAGCCTGAGGCAGGGCTTGATCCCAGAACCCTGGGGGCTCCATCCCAGAATTTTGGGGTCATGACCTGAGCCAAAGGCTCTGCTTAACAACTGAGCCACCCAGGCACCCTTGTTTTGGATTAGACTTAACATGAGTTAACTAAATAACAAACATAACTTGGTAAGTTTATCTAGCTATCTTTAGAAGCAACTTTTTAATTTGGAAAGTGATTTATTCAAGAATGTGGGTTCAATGAGGAAGTAGAAATATGAAGGATTACAGACTCTAAGTTTAAATTAAAAAGATAAAATACAAAATTAAGACTGTGGAAATTAGATACCTCTTCAATTTAAAAATTCCCATGTTATCATCATAAACAGGACTCCAAAACTTGAAAAACCTCAAGGAAACTGATCTCTAAAAGATAAACAAAAACTCAAATTTTCCCTTATTCCTAAAACATCAGTAGTCAGACCACATTCCATATCAACAGTGCCAAATCCCAGTAAGATAGCCACTCCAGTTTAGAAATCAAACTGTGAATCTAAATCTTTCCCTAAGGCTCATTCAGATACCCCGCGTAATAAAACAAAGAGTAAGGGACAGAAACATATCCCTATAATCTCTTCCTAAACTTGTCAACAATGTGCTCTTTTTCCCAGCTATGTCCAAAAGATTTTATTAACCAAATGGATTACTGGTATCCATTTTCTTGTATGTAATTCTGTATTTTATTACTAACTTAGCTGTGGTTTAGGAAGACTCATAAAAATTAAAATTAAAAAAAACCTCAAACCATAGGTACAGTAAGTATGTGCTTTTTGACACCTGTTCTTAAAGAATTTAAAGAAAGATTGTTTTGATATCCCCTTTGCAATCATGGAATGAATTTCTGAATAAAGAGTTGCTTTCACATCACACCGCTTTACCTTTTCAAGTTTTCTGTGTTTGAGACATATGGTGGGGAAAAAAAAAAAAGAAAAAAATGTTAAAAAAGAAATTTTCTCATTTAATCATAAAAAGCACAAAAACATTCTTTTTTGAGAGATGGAGCACATGAGGAAGGAATGGTGGGGGCGGTGAGGAAGAGCAGAGGGAGAGAGAGAATCTTATTAATCAGGTCCCACACCAAGTGCAGAACAAGACTGGGGTTCAATCTCACAATCCTTAGATCATGACCTGAGCCTAAATTAAGAGTCTGAAGCTTAACTGACTAAGCCACTCAGGTGCCCCAAGACTGTTAAAAAAAAAAAAAATGCTTCCTTAGGATTTAATTCTTCAAGGTAATAGAATGACATCATTATAGGTATAGCTTACCATCTAAATTTGCTCTTTGAAAAAAATAAGCCTTCTCACTTTAATCTTAATAACAACTAATAAATAAATTATCTCAAAGCATAGCACTCTGAGTGGAAAATTCTAATTCAAAACCAATAAGAGTAATTGAAAGAATATTATCGTTACTGAATATAAGTGTCTAAACTAAAGTCAGCACTCTTCATAATCTCTTTGAGCCACAGACCAAATGCTTTATGACATACAGTCATGATTTTTTAAGGGATAGGGTTAAGGAAGATTCAGTTCTCTTCTTTCCACACTTCAACAGCAATCATGGACAATAATAAGGATTTACAGTAATATTTTGTAAATAATAATTGTAATTATTAGAATAATTATAATAATATAAATAATTATTTACATTATTAGAAGTAGAGCCAAACCTTAAAGAAGTTTCCTTTCTTTTTTTAGAGAGCATCTGGACCAAATCTTCATAATCAGATTCAAGAGATTCAGATAGCACCCATTACATAATTTCTGGGATCCAGGACACATGAAAATGTGGAGCCACTAAGAATTTCAGACCAGTAAGGGTATAACACTAAAGCAAAGACATGGGTCCTGTAGGACTCCATATGTTGGACACCATTAAGGGGTCCTGGTTCTTTGTATATGAAATTCCTCATATATTTAATAATCTACTATTTCCATTAGATCCACAAAGAAGCTGTGTCATCAAAAAAAAATGGGGGGTATTACAATTCAACTTACCCACCCTCTCATATTATAGCTATGAACATGGAGGCCCAAAAGGAAATTAATTTGAGAATTATTACTAGTACCCAGGTCTCTTGATTCTACTACATTGTTAGTAATATGTTTTGGTTTGTTGTTATTTGTTATTTTTAAATATACCATGCTAATTTTTTCCCTTTTTTATAGATGCAGAACGTAGAGTGCTCTTAAAGCAAAAATAATCTGGAAACCATAAGAAGTTTATCCTTAAGAATTTTAACTACATTTTAAAAGTTTGAGAACATAAAATACGTAATTTCTGAAAATGGTTTTGTTTGTTTTATTGCAGAACTCAGTGCAGACCTTTTCCAAGTTTGGCCTTCCTACTAGATCATGAAGAAAAATAGGAAGAAAAATATTACCAGGTGATTCTCTATTTTAAAACCCAAAATAACAAATAAAAAAAAAGGGGAAGGTGAGAAGAAAATCAAGACTCAATTTTAAATAAATTCTAGTTTTGCTAACTAAATAGAAAAAGTGAAAATTTCTTCTAACAACCAGAACATCATAACAATAGATTTTTCTTCTCGTAGGTTACTAGGGGCTTAACTAATTAAGCAAAATTAATGTACATTTCAATTGATAACATAAGTTTTTTTTTAAAAAGCCTTTGGAGGGGCGCCTGGGTGGTTCATTTAGCTAAAAGTCTGCCTTTGGCTCAGCTCATGATCCCATGGTCCTGGATTGAGTGCCACGTAGGGCTCCCTGCTTTGTGGACAGTCCGCTTCTCCCTCTACCTCTTCCCTTCCCCTTGCTCACGCCCTCTCTGTCACTTTCTAGTAAATAAAATCTTCAGAAAAAAAAAAAAGCATTTGGAAAAACTGGGTGTATAAAGGCAATAAATCTTAATATAAGTTCAGAGTCTATAAATTGTGGATATCAACATGGGGCTTAACATATAAAATGATACAGCTCTTTTTCATGGAGCAATTTGTCTGAGGTTTGTTATTTATAATCAAGAATATATATGTTGTTTTGATTTTTAGAAAGCATTAATATTGGGGCACCTACATGGCTTAGTCAGTTAAGCATTCAGCTCTTGGTTTGGGCTCAGGTCATGATGTGGGATGGAACCCCAAGATGAGCTCTGCACTCAGAGTGGAGTCTGCCTGTTCCTTTCCCTCTCCCTCTACTCCTCTCCCTACCCTCTCCTGCACTCTCTCTGTCTCTCTAAAATAAGTAAATAAAACCTTTAAAAAATTTAATATCAAAATCCTCAGAAAATATAAATAGAATTTTAGAAATTTAATGGGTCTTCTGAAACTTTGGATCATGTGACTAAAAGGACCTTCAACAGGTTGGTGGTCCTATTCATAGTAGTGTGTGTTCAAGTTCATCTTAAAGCCTTAGCAGAGAGGCTCGGGTTCATGTAAATGTTACAGTGGAAGCCCTTGCTTTCCTCTATAGTAATATGCATTTTAATAAGGGAGTTCTGAAATAACTCATTAACCAAAATATCATTCTAATGGAATTTCAGTTATAAATGGAGACAGGCAAAAGATGGTTGAAAACAGGACACTTATCAGCCTCTCTAATCTCACCAAATTCTAGTCAAGTCTGTATGAAGTGCCAAATGCAACTTTTTAAACTTTATTTTATTAATGCAATAGGCAAGCAAATATTTGGGGGGAAGGAACTTATCTCCATTGTAAAACAATTCACTTACTCATCTTGCAGACCAAAGCTCTATTGTGAAATTTGTAACAGTGTTTTTTTATGATACTATTCATATTTGTGAAGTAATGTAGCATTTTATGGATAAATTAGACAACATATATAGGCAAAATGAAAAATCATAAGCCAACAATCAACATTTGATGTATAAATGAGCATATATGTATAAACATGTCACATACAGAACTGTGACATAACAATCAACTACTGCTTTTCATTGACAATAAATGATGTAAACTACCTCCAATGCTCCTTACACTAAGGGCACAGAAATGTTTGAAAACACTTTCTAAAAAGCTTATCAACCCTGTGATCCTACAACTCCCCAAATGCACACACATTTCTACATACACACAAACTGGAAATACATGGTCATGGAACTAGCAAACTCTTTGAAGCCATCCAGGGACGTCTAAAGAAGCTAAAATAAATACCTCTGATTTATAGCATCATTTCTGTTTACTGCATAATACTCTTCACGTGGATGAGTACAATATTAGCTAACCCCATGTAGTTGTGCCTGAGCTTGTTTCTATATTATAATATAACACCATGGTGCACATATTTGTATCTACATCTTTGCTCACTAATAATATATTTTGGATATAATGTTAAAAGTGGGATGATTTGATTAAAGGATAAGCACATTTTTAAACTTTTGATATTGCCAAATGAGGATGCAGAATTTTTTTTAATTAACCCCATAGAAGTAGGGGAGTATCCATTTCCTTTCATATCATTTATCTTCACACAGTTTAGTTAAAATGGATGCTATAGTTAAAAAAATAATGTTTCATTATGGTTATAATTTGCATGTTTCAACTCGAATGAAGTTAAACATACCTTTTAGATTTTCGTTGGCCATTTCTATTTCTTCTTTTTTTGAAATTCCCATACATGTTTTTTGCCTGTTTTTTATTGGTGTTTCTAACTTTAAAATATATAAATATACTCTTTGGATGTTAATATTAACCTTTTGTTACATATGTTCAAAATATTTTCTAATTTGTCATTTACCTTTCAAATTTGGTTTGTAATAAACTTTATTTTTTATTTAAGCTGTAGTCGTATCTACTATATTTTAACTTATTTGAATAATAGAGTCATGCTTGGAAAAACTTCTCCTACTGTAAAATTAATTGCTGGTATTTTCCTTTAATATTTTAAATTATTTATCTATAATTTAATAAAAATAAATGTATATTTTATAATAACATGTCTATTGTAATACTTCACAAATTACAGAAAAGTATAAAGAAAAAAAAACCACTTGAAGCTTGACCACTCAGAGGTTATCAGAAATAACACATAGTTATCAGCTTTTAAAATCTGCCTCTATGCTGCACACACACACACACGCACCGCTTTGTAATATACGTTTTCATTCAAACAATATCCTATGGGCTAGTCTCATTTTGGGAGCAGTATTACACTGATTTCATTGTTGTGATGTTAATATGTATTTTAATATCTGATAGATAAGAATCTCTAATTTTCCTTTCTCTAAATGCTTGTGGTTATTTTTGCTCTTTTTTTTTCTTTCATAGAAATTTTAAGAATTCATTGCCAAATTTTTTTTTTTTGCCAAATTTTTTTAAAGGCATTTTATTTGCATTGACTTTAAATCATAAATTATTTGTGGGGGGAGGGGTAACTTGGATCTTTACGAGATCTCATTTCCATCAGGAAACCTGCTATGTCTCTTTTAGTCGTTTTTTTATGATGCTCAGTAGAATTTAATATTTACTCAGCACACCCTCTGCCATGTGCTGTGGTCTCTCAGTGTACATTTCCAAATGACTGACAAGGCTGAGATTTGCTCCTACCAACAATCCCATAGGCAGCCCTTACCCACAGCTCCTTAGTAGTGTGTTAGGAGATGCTGATGGCACTTTAGAATTGCAGTTACCTTTGGGAAGTAGAGACAGAGTTCTCAAAAGAAACATCCTCTTCATGTCCCTCTACTGAAACAGGGACTTCACTACTATGCCGAAGTTTTTTCTCAGTGTTTGGTAAGGAACCATGATTTTAGCTAGGATTGTGTCTTCCATTCTAATGGGTTCATCTGCTTTTAGCATAAGCTCCTGGTAGGACTGTCTCCCCTTTCAGATCAAATAGGGTATTTTAACAGCCAGTGTCTAAATGTTGCTTATTGTGCATGAGCATGTATTGATAAACTACTGGCCAAAAAGTCCAGCCAGCAGGAAGTCAGAGAGGATTATGTTAGACTCAGTTTGCAAACTTCACTTTGTACTAAATACAGATCTATCATTTACCACAGAGTTTAAGGTGAGTCATTTAACCCTGTGAGCCTTAGTTTTGGTATTCATAAAGGAGCAGTACTGTCTTTCAAGGTTTTGCTCAAACCACCTCATTCTCAAGATTTTGTAAAACTACCTCTATTCCTAGTAATCTATTTCCTTTCTTAACTGTCAGAGTGTCATTGTATACTTGGCACTTGTCAAATACGGTCATATTTTCATCTTATTCATGTGTCTGTGTTCTGTCTCCCCATATTAAGTAGTATTTCCTTGGAAATACCAGCGGTGCCTTTTTCTCCTCTTAAATTTACTGGCTCAGCACTTTTCACATGGACTGATCTAAACAAATGTTAAATGGATTGAGCTACTCCATTTCCTTATGTTTTATGAGTTAATTATTAACACTTGTTCATATCCACTAAGACAGTTCATTTCTGGAGAAATGTCTATCCATACCTTCTGCCCATTTTTAAATTGGATTATTCATTTTTGGGGTGTTAAATTTTATAAGTTCTTTGCATGTTTTGGATACTAACCCTTTATCAGATCTCTCAATTGCAAAGATCTTCTCGCATTCTGTAGGTTGCCTGAAAGTTTGTTGATTGCTTCCTTTGTTGTACGGAAACTTTTTATTTTGTTGTAGTCCCAATCGTTTATTTTTGCTTTTGTTTCCACTGCCTGGAGACATAGCTGGAAAGAAGTTGCTAGGGCCAATGTCAAAGAAGTTACTGCCAGTATTCTCCTCTAGGATATTTATGGTTTCAGTTTTCATATTTAGGTCTTTAATCTATTTTGAATTTATTTTCGTTTATGGTGTAAGAAAGTGGTCTAGTTTCATTCTTCTGCATGTTACTATCCAGTCTTCACAATACAATTTGTTGAAGAGACTGTCTTTTTCCCACTGGGTATTCTTTCCTGCTTTCTTAAATATTAATTGACCATGTAACTGTGGGTCATTTCTGGGTTTTCTATTCTGTTCTCTTGATCTATATGTCTATGTTTGCACCAGTACCATACTGTTTTGATCACTACAGCTTTGTACTAAAACTTGAAATCTAGAATTATATGCCTCCACCTTTGCTTTTCTTTTTCAGGTTTTCTTTGGCTATTTAGGGTCTTTTATGGTTCCACACAAATTTTGGGATTGTTCTGGCTCTATGAAAAAATGCTATTGGTATTTTGATAGGGATTGCCTTAAATATGTAGAATGCTTTGGGTACTATAGATATTTTAATATTTGTTCTTCCAACCTATGAACATGGAATGTCTTCTCAATTCTTTAGTGTCATCTTCAATTTCTTTCACCAGTGATTTATAGTTTTCAGAATACAGGTCTTCAATCTCTTTGGTTAGGTTTATTCCTAGGCATCTAATCATTTTTGGTATATTTGTAAATGGGATCAATTCCTTAATTCTCCTTCTGCTGTTTCATCATTGGTATGTAGAAATGCACACATAGAACTGTACACTCTATGTTGACTTTGTATCCTCTGACTTTACTGAACTCATGTATAAGTTCTAACAATTTTTTGGTGGGACCTTTTGGGTTTTCTATATAGAGGATCATATCATCTGCAAAATAGTGAAAGTTTTACTTCTTTACCAATTTCGATGCCATTTATGTATGTATGTATTGACTGATTGTCCAACTGGTGAAGCGAGGACTTCCACTACTATGTTAAATAACAGTGGTGAGTGTGGACATCCCTGTCTTGTTTCTAACTATAGAAATTATTAGAAATTGTTAGAAATTGTTTCTAACTATAGAAATTTTCCCCATTGAGGATGGTATTAGCTGTGGGTGTTTCACAGATGTCTTTTATTAATGTTGAGGTATGTTCCCTTTAAGCCTACTTGGTTATCCAGGGCCCCCTCAAAACAAACAAACAAAACAACACCTACTTTGTTTAGGGTTTTTATCATGAATGGGTGTTGTACTTTCTCAAAGGCTTTTTATGCATCTATTAAAGAATTGATTGATTTATAAATATTAAAACACACTTGCAACCCAGGAATAAATCCCACTTGATTATGTTGAATAATTTTTAAAATGTATTACTGGATTCTATTTGCTAGTATTTTGTTGCAAATTTTTCTATGTTTATCAGGGATATTGGTCTGCAGTTCCCTTTTATAGTGGAATCTTTAGCGGGTTTTTGTCTCATTCTTTTTGATGTTTTTGTAAATAAAATTGTTTTCTTAATTTCACATTGTTATTGCTTGTTGCCACCATATAGAAATACAGTTAATTTTTATATTGATTTTATATCTTGTAAATTTATTTAACTCACTTATTACTTCTGATAGTATTGGGGGGTATAGGTTCCTTAGGATTTCCATATTCAAGATAATGCTGTCAGTGAATAGAAATAATTCCTTTTTCCTTTTCTATCTTGTTGCTTTTTCTTCTCATACTTTTCCCCCTAATTGTTTGCCTAGAACCTTCAGTATAGTGTTGAAGCCAAGAAGTTCTTTGGCACATATATTCTGTTAAATCTAATCTATAAAACTATAGATGTGCTGTTAAATCTAATCTATAAAAACCATTGTCCAAACAGAGGCTCCACTGAGATCATTTTAACAAAATAGGAAGCCTTCCTAGCAAGGTAGGATTTTTTAATATAAAATCTCCATTGTAATGCATTAAATAATTCAAATATTTTTAAGACTTTATGCATATCAGCCATTTCTATTCAGTGAATAGAAAAAGGAGAGTCTAAACATCCGTATCAAAAAAAGTTCACACAAGTGCCAATAATCTATATTCAACTTCTACATTCTCTGTCTTCCCTAAAGAAAATCATTCTTATAGCACTCTAGAGTACAATGCAAACATTTCTTTCTTATTGAGTACATAAGAGGAATGCAGAAGAATATATGCTAGTTTAAACTTTGCATTTTCTTATAGAATTATATATATATATATATATATATATATATATATATATAACCAAATATGCTTAAATAGTCAACTCTATCTCCCCATTCACACCTTGTCTAAGACAGTTTCTCATCCCCCTGACCCCATAAGAATCTTTCCTCTCCACAAAAATCTGTGAAAAGATAACAAACTTTAAATCAGTGATTTGTATAGACCCTCTTCCTCAAAATACAAAAGATTCTCTAATTTAGAAGTCAGTTAGCCAACACAGATAGCCTCTGATCCCTCACCTTACATCAGTTCCCAAGAACTCTAGATGAGCTTAAAATGAGCACTGGATTTCCTAACTTATTTGTAATAGCCTTGAATAAAGTAGGAGACCTAAATATCCTTGTCAAACTTTGGTGCAATTTTTGCTTTGACAGTACCTTATGAGGATGATGATTAATACTTGGTTTACTGATATTTGTGTTTGGAAAGCAAAAGTTTACTCAGTAAATTATTATATCTAAGAATTCTATATATTTTACATCATTTCTAGAATGTTTTCTCAAGCTACTTTTTCTCTAATTTTTCACAGATATGTGTGCCAAAAATATATAAAAATACCCTCAGAGTATTACATAAATATTAATAACTACATGAATTAATATGAAAGATTAATTAATGTCCTCAAAACAATTTTTAAATACAAGTGTTAACCATAAAAACCAGGTGAATAATTTATAAATGAAAATGAAAAAATATCCAATCATTACAAATTATCCTTTTTGCACTTAAGTATACCAAACTTACTTCTATTCTGAGCATAATAAAAAGGAAGATGAGATATCCAATGATACAGCTTTTCATTCTTTCCTCTATTGATCATAGTTCATTGATACCCTCTAATAAATGCTATCTCTATGTTCCACACAGGTATGCAGGTAGACTTAGCTTTCTGATTTCAAGCATGAATTTTCTATAAATGAAATCACATTTTAGATGATTCAAGAGAATCTTTCTTTTTAAAAATATGTTTCATAACGTAGACAAATTACCACTTTCTTTAATTGTATTTTTAAATAATTGGTTTTAAAGAGGCACTAACCTATCAATAGTTTAAAAGCTTTATGAATCCATTCCAATTAGCTGAGGCTCAATATCAATTTGAGGCAGTAGTATGTAGTGGTTAAAATGGATGATGGACTACAACTGACTGGGTTCATTTTTTAAGCCTAGCTATGTGCACTTGGGCTAAGGACTCTCTACCTTAAATTTCTGAGCAGGAAAATTAAGATACTTAGTAACTACTCATAGAGTTTTGAAGACAAAATTGTTATAGGTAAGCTTGCTTTGAAAATGCCCATGCTGTGGGGAGCAAGATGGTGGAAAAGTAAGAGACCTAAATATCGTTGGGTCCCAGGAGTTTAGCTAGAGAGTTATCAAATCATTCTGAACACCTACAAACTCAACAGGAGATCAAAGAGAATAAGAGCAGTAATTCTAGGAACAGAAAAGTGACCACTTTCTGGAAGGTAGGATGTGCGGAGAAGTGAATCCAAGGCAATATACGGGAAGATAGACTGCCAGTGGAGGGACCAGCCCCTGGCTAGAAGTAGAGCAGTAGAGCACAAAATCACAACTTTTAGAAGTCTACTCCATTGCTTGGTATTGCTCCAGAGGCTAAACAAGGGGTGGAGCCCTCATGTGTACAGTGTGATCTCAGGACCCGTGGGGCCACAGAAAGACCAGGGGTGCCTGAGTGCAGCAGAGCTCCCAGGTATCAGAGCAGGAAAGCTGGCTTCAGAGACGGAGCAAAGGGGTGGGTTCTCAGGTCAGGGTTACCTTAAACCATGATATGAGGCACAGTTGGGCCACTTCTCTTTAAGCAGGGACCCACAAATGGCAAATTTGGGTAGACCCCCTCCTTCCTTCTCTGAGAGGAGCAGCACAGGAACACACTGCAGGAATATGCTGGGTTTGGAGACTCCAAATGGGGCCTTGCAGCAGAGATAGAAGTGCTCGGTCACAGGGTGGGTGAGCATGGAGTGTGGCCAGAGACCAGGGAGACAGGAGTGATTGATTGCTTTTCTCTGAGGGTTCACTGAGGAGTGGGGTGCTGAGCTCTCAGCATCTATGGGGCCAGAGAGTGGGAGGCTACCATTTTCATTCTCATCCTCCAAAGCTTCATGGAACAAAAGAGAGCAAAACCAAGCAGATTAATTAGATTGGCCCCTAGCAAGGGTGATGGAATTCCACCTCAGGCAAGGACATTTGAGAATAACCGCAACAGGCCCCAGAAGATCAGCAAGAACATTCAGCCAAAACCAAGTTCACTGATCAATGAGAACTGCAAAACTTCAGAGCTATGAGACTATACCAGATAGAATTCATGGCTTTTTTCCCATGATTCTTTAGTCTTTCAAAGCTAAATTTTTTTAATTTTATTTTTTTCTTATTCTATTTTTTAAATTTTTCCTCTTTCCTAGTTTAACATTTTTAACTCTTTTATCTTATCAATACCTTTTTCAAAAATCTTTTTTTCACTGTTACAGTCAAATTCTATCCCTTCATTGTTTTTGAACATATTTTTTGTTTCCTCTTTTAATAGATCAAAATATACCCTAAATCAGCATATGGCTTTCTTCTAGTCTCCAGCCTTATCACATTCTTTTCTCTTTTCTCTTTTCAACCAACTTCTTATACTATCAATTCTTTTTCTAGAATCTTTTTTAATTTTCATCTTTACGGTCATATTCCATCCCTTCATCATGTTTACCCTTATTTGTGTGTGTGTGTGTGTGTGTGTGTGTGTATGTGTGTGTGTATTTCTTTAAAATTTTGGGAGGCAGTTTCTTATAACAGACCAAAATACACCCAAAGTCAAATGTGTGGTTCTGTTCTGTTCATTAGTCTAATATACATTTTTTTTCTTTTTTTTCCTCCTTTCTTCTCGCCTGTTTTGGGTCTCTTCTGATTTGATTAGTGTATATTTCTCTGGGGTCATTGCTACCCTGTTAGTATTTTGTTCTCTCACTCATCTATTCTTATCTGGATAAAATGACAAGGCAAAAAAACTCACTTCAAAAAAAAAAAAAAAGAAGAAGAAGAAGAAGAACAAGAGGCTGTACTGATAGCAAAGTACTGATGGATATTAGTAATATGTCAGAACTAGAGTTCAGAATGATGATTATCAAGGTGCTAGCTGGGCTCGAAAAAAGCATGGAAGATACTAGAGAATCCCTTTCTGGAGAAATAAAAGAATGAAAATCTAACCAAGTTGAAATTTTAAAAAAAAAAGCTAATGAGGTGCAATAAAAAATGGAGGCACTTACTGCTAGGATAAATGAGGCAGAAGAGAGAATTAGTAACATAGAAGACCAAATGATGGAGAATAAAGAAGCTGAGAAAAAGAGAGACAAAGATCTACTGGACCATGAGGTGAGAATTCGAGAGATAAGTGAGACCATAAAATGAAACAATATTAAAATAATTGGGATCCCAGAAGAAGAAGAGATAGAGGACAGAAGGTATATTGGAGAAAATTATAGCATAGAATTTCCTTAATTTGGTGAAGGGAACAAGAATCAATATCCAGGAGGCACAGAGAACACTCCCCAAAATCAATAAAAATAGGTCCACACTCCATCATTAATAATAAATCTTAAATCTCAGTGACAAAGAGAAAATCCTGAAAGCATCTCAGGACAAAAGGTCTGTAACATACAACAGTAGAACTATTAGATTGACAGCAGACCTATCCACAGACTTGGCAGACCAGAAGGGATTGGCATGAAATAGAGCACTAAACAAGAATAATATGCAGCCAAGAATACTATATCCAGCTAGGCTGTCACTGAAAACACAAGGAGAGATAAAAAGCTTCCATGACAAACAAAACTAAAAGAATTTGAAAACACCAAACCATACCTATAGGAAATACTAAAAGGGTCTTCTAAGCAAAGAGAGAGCTTAGAAGAAACAGACCAGAAAGGAACAGAGACAATATCCAGTAACAGCTGTCTTACAGGCAATACAAGAGTACTAAATTCATACCTTTCAATAGTTACCCTGCATGTAAATGGACCAAATGCCCCAATCAAAAGATACAGGGTATCAGAATGGATAAAAAAAAAAAAAAAAAAAAAACAAACAAAAAAAAAAAACACAAGACCCATCAATATGCGGTCTGCAATAAACTCATTTTAGACCCAAAGACATCTCCAGATTTAAAGTGAGGGGGTGGAAAACAATTTACCAGCTAATGGACATCAAAAGAAAGTTTGAGTGGCGATACTTATATCAGATAAATTAGATTTTAAGCCAAATACTATAATAAGAGAGGAGGAAGGGCACTATATCATACTTAAAAGGTCTGTCTAACAAGAAGATCTAACAATTTTAAATGTCTATGCCCCATCATGGTAACAACCTATTATATAAACCAATTAATAACAAAATCAAAGAAATATATTGACAATAGTACAATAATAGTAGGGGACTCTAACATCACCCTCACTGAAATGGACAGATCATCCAAGCAAAAGATCAACAAGGAAATACAGGCTTTAAATGACACACTGGACTAGATGGTCATCACAAAAATATTCAGAACATCCTAAAGCAAAAGAATACACATTCTTCTCTAGTGCACGTGGAACATTCTCCAGAACAGATCACATCTTGGGTCACAAATCAGGTCTCAACTGGTACCAAAAGATTGGGGTCATTTGCATATTTTCAGACCACAATGCTTTGAAACTAGAACTCAACCACAAGAGGAAAGTTGGAAAGGACTCAAATACACAGAGTCTAAAGAGCCCCCTACTAAAGAAATGAATGGGTCAACCAGGAAATTAAAGAATAATTGAAAAAATTCATGAAAATGAAAACACAATTGCTCAAAATCTTTGGGACACAGTAAAGGCTGTCCTGAGAGGAAAGTATGTAACAATACGAGCCTTTCTCAAGAAACAAGAAAGGTCTCAAATATACCACCTAACCCTACACCTAAAGGAGTTGGAGAAAGAATAACAAAGAAAGCCTAAACCCAGCAAGAGAAGAGAAATAATAAAGATCAGAGCAGAAATCAATGAAATAGGAACCAAAAGAAAAATAGAACAAATCCAAAAAATTAGGAGGTGGGTCTTTGACAGAATTAATAAGACTGATAAACCGCTGGCCAAATTTATCAAAAGAAAAGAGAAAGGACCCAAATTAATAAAATCATGAATAAAAAGCAGAGATCACAACCAACACCAAAGAAATACAAACAATTATAAGAGCATATTATGAACAACTATAGGCTAGCAAATTTGACAATTTGGAAGAAATGGATGCATTCCTAGAGACACATAAACTATAAAAACTGAACCAGGAAGAAATAGAAAACCTGAACAGACCCATAATCAGTAAGGAGATTGAAGAAGTCATCAAAAATCTCCCCATAATAAGAGCCCAGGGCCAGATGGCTTCCCAGGGAAATTCTACCAAACATTTAAAGAAGAATTAATACCTATTCTCCTGAAACTGTTCCAAAATATATAAATGGAAGGAAAACTTCCAAACTCATTTTATGAGACCAACATTACCTTAATCCCAAAACCAAAGACCTCATCAAAAGGAGAATTACAGATCAATTTCCTTGATGAACACAGATACAAAAATTCTCACCAAAATACTAGCCAAGAGGATCCAACAGTACATTAAAAGGACTGTTCATCACAACCAAGTGGGATTTATTTCTGGGCTGCAAGGTTGGTTCAACATCTGCAAATCAATCAATGTGATACAATACATTAATAAAACAAAGAATAACCCTATGGTACTCTCAATAGATGCTGAAAATAGCATTTGACAAAGTACAGCATCCTTTCTTGATCAAAACTCTTCACAGTGTAGGGATAAAGGGTATATACCTCAATATCATCAAAGACATCTATGAAAAACCCACAGTGACTATCATTCTCAATGGGGAAAAACTGAGAGCTTTTCCCCTACGGTCAGGAACACTGTAGGGCTGTCCACTATCACCACTGCTATTCAACATGGTACTAGAAATCCTAGCCTCAGCAATCAGAGAACAAAAAGAAATAAAAGGCATCCAAATTGGCAAAGAAGAAGTAAAACTCTCACTCTGCAGATGATATGATACTATATGTGGAAAACACAAAAGACTCCATCCAAAACTGCTAGAACTCATCCATGAATTCAGTAAAGTGTCAGGATATAAAATTAGTGCACAGAAATCAGTTGCATTTCTATATACCAACAACAAGACAGAAAAAAGAGAAATTAAGGAGTCAATCTCATTTACAATTGCACCCAAAACCATAAGATACTGGGAATAAACCTAACCGAAGAGGCAAAGAATCTGTACTCAGAAAACTATAAAGTACCCATGAAGGAAATTGAGGAAGACACAAAGAAATGGAAAAATGTTCCATGCTCATGGTTTGGAAGAACAAATATTGTGAAAATGTCTATGCTACCTAATGCAATCTACACATTTAATGTAATCCCTGTCAAAAACACCATCAATTTTTTTCAAAGAAATTGAACAAATAATCCTAAAACTTATATGGAACTAGAAAAAACCTTGAGTAGCCAGAGAATATTGAAAAAGATAAACCAAAGTTGGTGGCATCACAATTCCAGACTTCAAGCTCTATTACAAAGTTGTCATCATCAAGACAGTATGGTACTGGCACAAAAACAGACACATAGATCAATGGAACAGAATAGAGAGCCCAGAAATGGACCCTCAACTTTATTGTCAACTACTCTTCAACAAAGCAAGAATGAAATCCAATGGAATAAAAGACAGTCTCTTCAACAAATGGTGTTGGGAAAATTGGACATCCACATGCAGAAGAATGAAACTGGACCTTTTCCTTACAACACATACAAAAATAGACTCAAAATGGAAGAAAGACCTCAGTGTGAAACTGGAATCCATCAAATTCCTTGGATTTTGAACACAGGCAGCAACCTCTTTGACCTCAGCCACAGCAACTTCTTCCTAGAAACATCACCAAAGGTAAGAGAAGCAAGGGCAAAAATGAACTATTGGAACTTCCTCAAGATAAAATCCTTTGCATAGCAAACAGTCAACAAAACCAAAAGACAACTGACAGAAACGGAGAAGATATTTGCAAATGACATATCAGATAAATGGCTAGTATCCAAAATCTAAAGAACTTAAACTCAACACCCAAAGAACAAATAATTCAATCAAGACATGGGCAAAAGACATGGAGAGACATTTCTGCAAAGAAGACATCCAAATGGCCAACAGACACATGAAAAAGTGCTCAACATCATTCAGCAACAGGGAAATAGGAATCAAAACCACAAGGAGATACTACCTCACACCAGTCAGAATGGCTAAAATCAACAAGTCAGGAAATGATAGATGTTGGCAAGGATACGGAGAAAGTGGAACCCTCCTACACCATTGGTGGGAACACAAGCTGGTGCAGCCACTCTGGAAAACAGCATGGAGGTTCCTCAAAAAGTTAAAATAGAGCTACCCTAAGACTCAGCAATGGCACTACTGGATATTTACCTGAAAGATACAAATGTAGTGATCTGAAAGGAAACGTGCACCCAAATGTTTATAGCAGCATGTCCACAATAGCTGGACTACAGAAAAAACCAACAGATGAATGGATAAAGAAGTGGTATATATACAATGGAATACTATGCAGCCGTCATAAAAAAAAAAAAAAAAAACAACAACCTTGCCATTTGCAACAATATGACTGGAACTAGAGGGTATTATGCTAAGCAAAATAAGTCAATCAGAGGAAGATAATTATCATATGATCTCTCTGATATGAGGAATTTGAGAGGCAGGGCATGGGGTCATGGGGGGAAGGGAGGAAAAAAATTGAAACAAGATGGAACCAGGGAAGGAGACAAACCATAAGATACTCTTAATCTCAGGAAAAAAATTGAAGGCTGCTGGCATGGTTGGTGGGGAGGGATTGGGTGGCTCAGTGATGGACACTGAGAAGGGTATGTACTATGGTGAGTGCTGTGAACTGTGTAAGATTGACAATTCACAGACTTATACCCCTGAAGCAAATCATACATTATATGTTAATAAAAAAAGAAAATGTCCATCCTGTTCTAAATGCTATATAAATGCTTGCAATTTTTACTTTTGAGGGAAATATTTGTTCACTGAAAAATAATTCCTTTTCACACTGTAGACACTTAAAATGTCCCATGTGAATTAGGTTATTTAGAATAAACTAAATGTAGGGATGAATGTACCTCTAAAACACATTCCATACCCTTAAAATATACTTCTAATGGTCTTGTATTTATTCCTAAACGTCTCAAGGAGAAGATAAAATTACAATGCAATAAAAAGCATTTCTTCTAGCCATTTTTATATTAGTTTGGGGTGACTAATCAATCATCCATGTTTCAATCCAGAAAGGCCTGGTAATACTGGATTAACAAATAGTTTCTCTTATTTCTTGTTCCCTAGTGTCCTCTGTGGGTCTGGGCAGCAATCACCTTCCACATGGGCTCTTAGTAATATTGGCTGATGGAGAATTTGAACATAGAGCTCCTTCGTCAGGGAAAGAGAAAATAAAGGATCATACCTGCCTATGAGATCATTTTATCAGTGATACAGGTCACTTCTGTGCTCAGGTCCTTGAATTGACATTATTCCTATGGCCCTGACTCACTGCAAATGAGGAATGTGTATGAGAGAAAGAAATAGTTTATTCAGTGGTCTTTTTTCTCTGCCTTGGTCTGCCCTTCTGTCCTCCAAATACCCTTCCACATGGAATCCCGCATCAGAGGAGATAGTCTGAAATTCTACCCCATCAGTGCATCCAGTCAAAAGGCTTATCTCTGAATGATATCCATTAGTGAATGTATCAGGTCAAGGTATGGCTTTGCTTGGTTTGGAGCTCTCTGAACTAAAAACACGAGTTAACTCCCTTCCATATTCCAATATAATAATAAAGCTTGTACAGAATAACTGTAAATCACTACCCTTTAGAAGAAGGAAGAATGGGAGACAAAGAATGATAGAGTCTATTTGATTTATTGAAAAGTTGAGAAATACTGTGAGAATCAGTAATGTTCACCAATCATTCCGTTCATTCCAATTTCCATCTAAACAGGGAAGTCTGTCACATATCCATTCTGCAACCCCATTGGAATGGCACTGTAAGGGATGGCAAGTCATGAGAGTAGAAAATGTTCTGGAATTACTCTTTGACCATGACCTACAGAAGGATGGACTATGACCCAGCGTTCTCTGTGGACTTAAGTCTGTGTTTATCATCCTTGTCCATGTCTGAAGTGGTTGTTTAGAGACTATGCCCCTTTAGTGGCTGAGGAGTTAGATCAACTCATCACACCAATCAGAATGGCTAAAATCAACAAGTCAGGAAATGACAGATGCTGGCGAGGATGCGGAGAAAGGGGAACCCTCCTACACTGTTGGTGGGAATGCAAGCTGGTGCAGCCACTCTGGAAAGCAGCATGGAGGTTCCTCAAAATGTTGAAAATAGAACTGCCCTATGACCCAGCAATTGCACTATTGGGTATTTACCCTAAAGATACAAACGTAGTGATCCAAAGGGGCACGTGCACCCGAATGTTTATAGCAGCAATGTCCACAATAGCCAAACTATGGAAAGCACCTAGATGTCCATCAACAGATGAATGGATCCAGAAGATGTGGTATATATACACAATGGAATACTATGCAGCCATCAAAAGAAATGAAATCTTGCCATTTGCGACAACATAGATGGAACTAGAGCGTATCATGCTTAGCAAAATAAGTCAAGCAGAGAAAGACAACTATCCTATGATCTCCCTGATATGAGGAAGTGGTGATGCAACATGGGGGCTTAAGTGGGTAGGAGAAGAATCAATGAAACAAGATGGGATTGGGAGGGAGACAAACCATAAGTGAGTCTTAATCTCACAAAACAAACTGAGGGTTGCTGGGGGGAGGGGGTTTGGGAGAAGGGGGTGGGATTATGGACATTGGGGAGGGTATGTGCTTGGGTGAGTGCTGTGAAGTGTGTAAACCTGGTGATTCACAGACCTGTACCCCTGGGGATAAAAATATATGGTTATAAAAAATAAAATATTAATTTTAAAAAGTGTCAAAAAATTAGACATTAAGAGTGATTTTGAGTCTTAGTCTCTGTATTTTTGCTCTGAGATATTATATTTCCCCAAAACTAATCTTGGTCTTTCCAATATAAGTTTTAGATTTACTACAATTTTTGTTTTCTTGCTCCCATATATTTCTGTGAATTTAAATAAGGGTATTTCAAGGCTGTGTGCTTATCTGGACCCCAATAAGATTTTTGCCCTAAATCATTTTATTCTGTTAAAAGTATTTACTGGCTCCATACCCTTAGTTTGATTTTTTTCCCCTGAAACAATTAAGTCAGTTTAAAGATTTTACTTTAATTTATTCCTTAGTTTCTTTTTTTTTTTTTTTTTTTTTTTTTTGGTGGCAGTCAGAAATAATGAATGGACTTTCTTAAATCCATTTTTGCTTAGAGGTCAGTCACCTATTACTTGAACTCATCATTTCTCTGTAATACCTTGTCAAATCTGACCAAGTGCAACTATTCAAAATCCTATTTTTTTCAGCTTCTTTTCCCCTAAAGCCACACACTGTTGTTATTGTTATTGGTAGTGGTGGTGGTGGTGGTGGTGGTGGTGGTAGTGGTGGTAGTGGTGATGGTGTTTCATTCTGATTTTTTAAGTATATGATCTGCTTCCTCAAAACTTGCAGGTGTGCATTTTGCTAAATATTTCACAATTGTAAATATCGCCATTTCTTTTAGGCTTTGACATTAGTCTTGTGCTGACCCATATTTTAGGTTTTTGTTAAGAAATCTCTCCAACTTCAGCCCCAATATCAGCATCTGTGAGGACAGGCTTGATTATTCTGAATGGACAACCCCCAAACTTAGTGGCTCATAACAAGTTTATTTTCCTCTGATACAAAATTGGTGTGCCTCCAAGCAACTCCACAGTCAAACTGTCCTCCTGGAGTCTACTCAGGTGATCAGAGGCTCCACCATCTGAGTTGTATTACAGGATTTTGTACGACTTGCTTCACTTTGGTTCATAGTCCATTGACTGTTACAACTGACAGTGTTTTGACTAATTTCAAGGGCTAGAAAATGTAAAGGGACAAATGACATAGTTGATGAGCATACTGCCTCTGATAGTATTACTTTCTTGATTTCTCTATAAATTAGATTACATGACACAATTTTTGCCTATTCAGCAATATCCTTCCTAAGTGATGGTATGTTTTTCACACCTGCAGGTATAGTTAGTAGCTGAGAATTAGTGCCTTTCTCTATGTGAAGAGACCACTTCAGCAACTGAACATGTGACATTAGTTGCATAAGCACCGTGCTTAACTGTCACTGAAATTATATTAGGGTAATAAGTATGGAATCTAGGATTGGTCATGTTGCATTCAGTAAAATTGAAAGAAATTGAAAGCAATTTCCATAAGAATTTAAATATTCTATAGCTTAACATTATACAGCCCATAAGCTTAATATCTATTTTATGTATATAAAACTTAACAGAAAATGATCAAAGGATAGTTGACATGAACATAGAAGAAACCCTGTAAGAATATCCATGAAAAGAATTCAAAGACTATTTCTGTTTTTAAAGTCAAAAATATTTATGTTAAGTATGACTACAAATCAACAAGTGATAAGATAATGAAGTGTTGACTTAGCCTAAGGACAGACCACAAAAATATAGTGTGCAAAAAAATTACAACATTAAAATATTTCAGTTTGTTGCTTTTCCTTACTGACAATAAACAAATCCATGTGCAATTTAAGTATGCATACATCATCAAAGAAATACTTACATTTTTAAGACTTATGACATTGAAAATGCAATTAAGCTATGAATAAATTAATTACCAGATGTCTATTTTCTGCTTTGAAAGCCATCATATAAAACTTAGTTTGCAACTAGATATGGCATGTATCTCAAAGAGTCTACTTTCTAGGTGCTTAAGCACTCAGAAAAAATGAAAAATCAGCAATTTTACTCTGCAGTAAGCCTTAACTACCTCACATTGTTCCACCTGAAGGGAAGGAAAGATTTTAATATTAAAATATTTTTAAGGATATGTCACCTGGTTCATTAAAATGACATTAGTTTGATAATGCACTTCTCTATTTGCAGCTAACTGTATAAAATATATTTTCTTTATGGCCCGGATTTTACACTCATTACCAGTAAATATCTAGATTTTTAAAAAATGAAACTTTAAAAAAAAGTACGGTTTTAAATATTTGCGACTTGATATTTTACTAGCAACTTGAACACTGGAAACAATCATCATCATCTCTGATGAAGAGAATTATACTTTTCACAGGTAAAAATTAAAGTAAATCTGCAAAATGAATTGACTATAATCTTTTAGTGCATGTACTGTAATTGCTGTTTTTAATGAAATTGATCATTATTTTGGTCATTAGAGTAGAAGTTTGGAACTGTGCTAGGATTCTTTATAGGAAGTAATTTTACGTCTAAATACACCACAGGAAAAATTACAATAAAAATATACTTAGAGTTTAGTTGTAAAGTAAATCTATGTTTTAAAATATGTATCATGAAAACACAAGGTAAAATTCTTTGGCCATACGTAACTTGTGAAGCAAATAGCAAATGGACATACCACCTGGGGCTCATTACTAGCTTTGCTTTTGGCTCTGAGATGCAGTTCCGAGAGCAGAGTTTTCCATTAAATTCAGAGTCAGACAATTCAATCTTAGGAGGCTTGGGGCAAAGGAGGGAGCAGATGCCTGGGGGATGAGAGGGAATACAGAGTTCTGATCCCAACCTATTCCCCTCTAGATACTTAATGCTGGTCCAGGAAACTTGCCAACTTGTGATTCTTTTGGGCAGGAACTTCAGCCAGGTCTTCTCGGGATTCCATGTCTAATGAGTGCCAGGGCTCATTAAAGGTTCATTACTAGTCCCAGTCTCCAGATTCTTTAGGTTCCTATTCAGCACAATTGAAATAGTGCCCTAGATTTGGAGAAAACCAAATCTATATATTTGCATCATTGGCCTGATTTTCTTCAAAGGCAGAGCCACAAAGACTTACAAAGCAGCTAATGGGATCCTAGGAAGTTGGAGGTGAGGAGAGTTTAACAGGAAAACAGGGACAACAAATCAAAAGATGCATTATTTCATTACTGGTCCGGCTGGAATGCCAGTATTTGATCTCACAGGACATTCTAAGAAGGTTTATGAAATATACATCAGAACTTGCAGCCCAGATGGGAATAGGAGAGATTATTTTTCCATTAATTTCTGTTTCTACTGGTCAAAGTTAGCCCAGAGACACCAAAACCTCAACCCCAACTATCCAACCATGAGTGACCCTAAAATTCCTCCAAGAGTTCTAAGAGGGGCCCTCAAAAAAAGCCATGGAGCAGAAGCTAGAGGAAGCCCTTGGTCAAGATAAAACACTATTTAAAAAAAAAAAAATTCACCTGTGTGAGGCTGAGGGTCTTCAAGGAACAGTGTACCCCAGCAGTGACTACAGAAAGAGGCACATCCAAGAGAATTTGGAGTGATGTATTAGAAGCTCTCACACATAGGTTTAATCTAAAAGCTAGACCAGAATTAAAGTACTAGGAATAATAATGGGAAGGAAAGGGGCACCTGGGTGGCTCAGTGGGTTAAAGCCTCTGCCTTCGGCTCAGGTCATGATCCCAGGGTCCTGGGATCGAGCACCGCATGGGGCTCTCTGCTCGGCAGGGAGCCTGCTTCCTCCTCTCTCTCTGCCTGCCTCTCTGCCTACTTGTGATCTCTGTCAAATAAATAAATAAAATCTTTAAAAAATATAAAAAGAATGGGAAGGAAAGAGGTAAAGAGAGGTTATAGAATGGTTTCCTAAATACAACTCAATTACTTTGTCATCAACTCTTGAATATTTATCCCTCCACACATTGTAGACAGTGACTCAGATGGCCGGCTGTGGGAGAGCATTTACAGATCGTTGTTAAATATTCAATATATTCAAAGATAATATCTGGAAATGTTGTCCTTACAAGAAAAAAATTGAAGAGTTACAAAGAAAAAAATCACTGTTACCAAACAACATTAATAAGGAATGAAGTGTTTTGGATAACTTAGTGTTCTAGCTAATTAAAAACTAAAACACATGTTCTGTGAAGCCCCTAGAGGGTACACAGGCTCCCTCCTGCTGTTGTAGGAAAGGCACTGACATTGGACTTAAAAGCTGTAGGTATGAACTTTAGGTCTGACACCTCCTTAATGTATAAATTTGGATAAGTGTCTTAACATCTTTGGATCAATGTCCTCATATGTAAAACTGAGCTCATAAAACTTGCTTCCAAATGTTACTGGTTGAATGTACAAACAAGATGTTGTGTTAAAAAGATATTGCCCACCTGGGCCTATTATTTACCTTGGTAATTATGATCTCCCATGTTTCAGATATTTCAGAGACCATCTCAGATTGGTCCTTAGTTTAGACAAAAAACCAGTTCCAGCCCTTCTCAATCCTTGCCTTCTTGGAAGAGCCTGTTTGCAACTTCAGCAGTCCTTCAATACTCATGAAATTTTGCATCTATGGTGGTCATTCCCTAGCTACACTCATAACAACTTTGTCCTTTGAGTCTGTAATTGCACCCCCTCCCAACACAGATTGCTTTTAACATATACTTTCAGATGTTTATGTTTGCTCATATTCTTCCTTCCTGATATAGAATTTCCCACTGTTGGAATTTTATTCCAGCTCTTTAAAAAAAAGTCATCATTTTTAATCTGGTACCCTTTTTGACTTTGGTTGACAATAATCCTCTTAACACACTACCTATACAAAGATCAGATTCCTGAACCAATATCTGACCTGACATTGGTTATAACTTATAACTTAGTTCCTGTCTTTCAGTTCTTGAAATATTAACTTAAGGGCACAGTATTTAGATTTTAAAAAACAAACAAATAATTAACAAGACAGTAAACAAATGTTGGAGAGGATGTGGAGGAAGGGGAACCCTCTTATACTGTTGGTGGGAATGCAAGTTGCTACAGCCAATTTGGAAAACAGTGTGGAGATTCCTTAAGAAATTAAAAATTAAAAATTGCAGGGTCCTACCTGCAATTGTACTACTGGGTGTTTTCCCCAAAGATACAAATGTAGTGAAAAGAAGGGCCATCTGTACCCCAATGTTTATAGCAGCAATGGCCACAATCGCCAAACTATGGGAAGAGCCAATCTGTCCTTCAATAGTTGAATGGTAAAGAAGATATAGTCCATATATACAATGGAATATTAAACCTCCATCAGAAAGGATGAATACCCAACTTTTGTATCAACATGGATGGGACTGGAAGATATTATGCTGACTGAAATAAGTCAAGCAGAGAGAGTCATTTATTATATGGTTTCACTTAGTTGTGGAGCATAAGGAACAGCATGGAGGACATTGGGAGAAGGAAAGGATAAATGAATTGGGGGAAATCGGAGGGGGAGACAAACTATGAGAGACTGTGGATTCTGAGAAACAAACTGAGGGTTTTGGAGGGGCAGGGGTGGGGGAGTTAAGTGAGCCTGGCAGTGGGTATTATGGAGGGCATGTATTGCATGGAACACAGGGTGTTGTGTATAAACAATGAACCTTGAACACTGAAAAAATTAAATTAAATTTTTAAAAAACCTTCTGTGATACACACTTTTTGGACTGAGTCCAAAATTATTTAATTAAAGCTAGGCAATGGTTGGCTTAATGAAATCATTGCAAAAACTAAAAGCACGAATAAAAAAGATTTTAAAAATAAAAACAAAGAAACAATAACAAAACCTCACTACAGAAACATCAACATGTTTGTACCTTTGGATAACCGTGGCCAGAGCAGATCACACTTTGCTGTACCCTGTGTTGGATCTCTTTCTATAGGGCCAACCTAAAGACTTCTGGAAAGATTCCTTTGAGAAGTTAAAATACTAATGATTTCATTATAATAAGATATAAGAAACTGCCTCTGAAAATTTGTTTAGGTAGTTAAAACTGAATATTTGATATGATGTAGTGATCTGTAAATTATTTAGTTTTAGAAATATGAACTTTTGCAATACAGCATTTATAATCTGCAAATGGTCTATCAATCTCAGTAACAACATACTTTCAAAAAGAGACTTTGTTAAAAAAAAATGTGCAGTTAAAGTTTTTTCCAGTGACTTTTTTTTCAAACAGAATAAAGCCAGAGGGAAAAATAGTCTTTCCCCAAAATTTCACAAAGGCAGAAAACTTCAGAACTTCTGGGAAATGTATTTTAGAAACAAATTTTAATTTGATACATTAAGAAGCTAGACATGATTATAAAAGACAAAGGGTGCCCTAGTATGGAAACTAAATTTATTAAGTAGCTTGAGTCAAAAATATAAACTGAAAATTGACTTTATACTACAAGTACAAACTAATAGGCTGGGACAGAAAGCAGAAACTTTCCTAAATTTTTAAGTGAAGCCATTTTTCTAGTTATATTCATATTCATGGCATACCCATCAGTTACTACACTTGCTATGACCCTAACATAATGGATTCCTCATACATCCTGAGTCTATGCACAGAGAAGGTGATTTCTGCTCTTTTATCCCTATCCTCTTCTTTACCGACTCCAAGAGGTGATAATGCTAATGTGATTACAGAACATTAATTGGGCTGTGTTTACAAATGAAGCCGTCTTTACTTAAAAGTAAAGTGCATGTGCCCTGGGCCCCTCTGTTATTTGGCCAACATATAGCCACTGCACATGGCAGGACATGTCACCAGCAGGCTCTGTCTCCATGTTTAGCTCTATTTCTTCCCTACTGTATGTATAAATAGCCACAGGGGAGTAAGACTCACCATATGGATTTGACCTCATAGGCAGAATTACGCACATTCTTCCAAGATTTAGAATAATGCATTATGGGTATTTGGCACTAATCCCCAAACAAAACATTTTCACTTTTATGCCATTTCACTATTACTTCTTGAGTTTGTAACAAAGTTACTTATCTTGTCTCCTACTTTTCCTCTTGAAAAGTTTCAAACTTTAAAAAATGTTCCAAGAATTTTATGCATTTACTTACCTTCCACTTACATTCACCAATTGTTAATATTTTGCCTCATTTGCTTCTGCTAATGTGTTTGTCTCTAGATGGATGGATGGGTGATAGATACACACACACACACACACACACACACATACACACACACACACACACACACACACACACACTTCTGAATCATTGCAGAGGTGTTTACTAATATCATATTACCTTACCCTAAATGATTCAGCATGTATCTCATGAGGTAAAGACTATTGCAGTGCATGGGAATAGCAAGAGATGAATGAAATAAATTTTTTTAAAGCTGAAAGTAAATCTCTTAAGTGCTCAGTAAAGCCAACTTGTTCATTTTGCAGGTTAAAAAACCAAGGTACAGAAAGGTGATTTGGTTTGCTTCAAGTTGCACAGCTTGTGCCAGAGTTGGATCTTTTGATTCCTGAATCAGTGCTCCAATAACTTCACCTACTTAAAACTAAATAACAAATTGAAAAATAGTATCAATGATCTCCTTGGATATCAACAAGCTGAAACATGCCACTGACTAAAATATTATGACATCCTGCTACCTTCTTTGTGTTAAACTCTTAGGCAATTAGCTGGCCAAATTATAGTAAATAAATGATTAGTTCTTGCAATTGGAACATTACTCTAGTTCTTAAATATATTAAAAGTATTCCCAACATAAAATCACATTGATTCTACTATTCTTTTCACGGATGGCTTTACTTTAGAAGTTTAGAAGATGTGTATTACTATTAAAGGTCTTCTAGCACTAAACAAAAATTTAAAAGCAGAAAAGTTCTAAAACAGCAGAGACTCACTGCCCTTCTGTGTTTTGCATATTTTACACACATTGAATATCTTCCTAAGAAGTTTATGGTGTGGGAAAAAGAGGGGTTGAGCACTTTAATGCTTAATAAAAATGAAAAGTAGTTTTGGTTTTTAATGTGTCACTTTAACAAGGATAACATAGAGACCTCTCTAGAGGCCCAGAAAGAGATATCTTTATAACTTTGATCAACTAAACTAGATCACCCAAATCCAGCATTCACATGGAATTTGGAGAAAATATTCTTCAGAAATTACTTGTCATCTAAGTACAGAGTCCCCAGCTTATGATGGCTTGACTTAGAATTTTTCAACTTTATGATGGTGCAAAAGCAATACAAATTCAGTAGAAGCTGTACTTTGAATTTTTGTCTGTTCCTAGGCTAGCAATATGCAATATGTGCTACAGTACTCTCCCATGATGTTGGACAGTGGCCGTGAGCCATAGTTCTGGTCAGTCACACCATCATGAAAGTAATACAATGCTAGACTTACAACCATTCCTTACTCATTCAACCATTCTCTTTTTCACTTTTTTTTTTTTTTTTCTTAAGGCTATTATTTATTTGACAGAGAGACAGAGAGAGAGGGAACACAGTTGGGGGAGTGGGAGAGGGAGAAGCTGGCTTCCTGCTGATCAAGGAGCCTAACTCAGGGCTCAGTGCCAAAGGCCAGCCTTTAATGACTGAGCCACACAGGCACCCCTATTTTTCACTTTCAATACAGTATTCATTAAATTATAGGAGATATATATATATTTTTTTCAATACTTTATTATAAAATAGACTTTGTGTTAGGTGATTTTGCCTAATTGTAGGCTAATGTAAATGTTCTGTGCATGTTCGAGGCAGGCTAGGCAAAGCTGTGATGCTTAGTAGGTTAAGTAGGTTAGTAGGTTAAGTGTAGTAAGTGCATTCTCAGCTTGTGAAACTTTCAACTTATGATGGGTTTATAGGGACAGAAGTCCCAACACGAGTTGAGTAATATCTGAAATATATTAGGTGTTTTTGATTTTCTATGCATGAGCACAAAGTATATATAGGTTTTCAAAGAGTTTTTTGTGTTTTTGTTTTCTTTTGTTTTGTTTTTAATTATCCTTAGATGCCTAAGGAAGGATTACCCCAGGTATGATCTCCCTCACACATGCAAGGCACTCTATTCGGAAAGAGGATGTGACCAAGGATACCAGTTCCTCCTTCCTGAAATTCATAGTTACAACAAAATTGAAGTGACTTTGCTGCCCAACCATAGGAGGACCCAGATGACAAACAAGAGGATGATGGTGCCAATATCTGCATTCAACTCTAGACAGGAATCCATACGCAGAGCAAAATATTATTTGGAAAACACTAGTGGGGAAAGAGTGAACATATACTTCTCTTGCCAAAAATCTGTCAATATCACATATATTTTTAAATTATCTTTTTAGCAGAGTAGAGAGTGAAAAAAATAATTTTATCTGATTCAATCTCTTTCATAGAGAATGACAGTTACTTCGTTTTTGGGGTTCATTACAGAGGTTATCCCTGCCAAGGAGTTCTGGTCCCCCCACTTTCTCCCTGAGGCACACCCTAACTTTCTGAGAATGTTAACTTCCACTTCCATTAATCTTCTTACATCTAATAGTCATGCATATTCTGCATCTGTAAAAGGTGTTTCTTAAAGTTCTGTTTGTGATTATTTAAATTTGTGGATTCATATTAAAAAAATGAAGCCGATGGCTCTTCTTTTCACTATATCTGTATCTTTGGGATAAATATCCAGTAGTGCAATTGCTGGGTCATAGAGTAGTTCTATTTTCAATTTTTTGAGGAACTGCCACACCGTAATGGCCAAACTGTGGAAAAAGCCAAGATGCCCTTCATCAGACAAATGGATGAAAAAGATGTGGTCCATATATATAATGGAATATCTCTCAGCCATCAGAAAGGATGAATACCCAACTTTTGCATCAACATGGATGAGACTGGAAGAGACTATGCCGAGTGAAATAAGTCAAGCAGAGAAAGTCAATTATCATATGGTTTCACTTACTTGTGGAACACAAGGAATAGCATGGAGGACATTAGGAGAAGGAAGGGAAAAATGAAGGGGAAGAATCAGAGTGGGAGACAAACCATGAGAGATTGTGGACTCTGAGAAACAAACTGAGGGTTTTAGGGGTTGGGAAAGAGGATGGGGGGTTGGGTTAGCCCCATGATGGGTATTAAGGAGGGCACATATTGCGTGAAGTACTGGGTGTTATACGCAAATAATGAATCATGGAACACTTCATCAAAAACTAATGATGTACAGTATGGTCACTAACATAGTAAGAAATAAAATAAAAATAAAAGGTGAAAAAATGAAGCAGATTTAATCTCTATACTGAGATTTTTTTTTTCCTCTATAGATACTTCCTGGCCTCTCTATAAAGGCAGATTACATATTAATATTCAGAATATTAACATTCAGAATGGAGGAAGATTTTTGACTCCAAATGTGCCACTAAATAAAAAATGTTTTTATAGTACTCAGCTGAGTAATTTCACTGACTCAGTACAAGAATTAATCTGATTTGCTGAACTCAGTCTGTAAATTGAAAGTAAAGCTAATAGTAATGGCAGTAATTTTCTTCTGCCTTCTCCTCTTCCTTCTTCCCTCCCTTCCTTCCTCTCCTCCTTTCTTCCTCCTTTCCATGCCCTTCCTTTCTTACAACAAATAGAATACACCCTTCTAGAATTAGTGGAATGAGATAATAGCAATAAACGAGACACAGCTTGTCTGCACTCATGAAACTCACATCCTACTGTGAGATACAGATAATACGCAAGTAAACACATATAAGTGATATAATTGTGGGCTGCAAAAAGTTTCACAAAAGGAATAAAGATAAAATGAGTTGATAGAGAGTAAGTGATAGAGCCTTGGTTAGGGTGATCAGGGAAGGCCTCTGAACTAATCCTGTTCATTCACTATGGAAAGCCAGAAACAGCATTCACATTCTTGACAGAAGGAGCAAAAAAGATCCTGAAATAGAAAAATACATGTGTATTCCACAAGCAGCAGGCAGCCATGTGTCTGGAGCACAGTGAACAAGAGGGAGGTTAGAGAAAGCGGAGTGTGGAGAGCTCATGCAGAGTTTAGGAAGCCATGGTCAATATTTATGGTCCTGCTTTTGATGCAGTGAGAAGCCCTTAAAAGTTTTTTTTTTTTTTTTTTAAATATTTATTTGAGCGGGGGGAGGCAGCAGGAGGACAGAAATCTGCAGCCCTACTCCATCACTCCACACTGGGCTGGATCTCACAACCCTGAGATCTTGACCTGAGCTGAAATCAAGAGTCGAAGGCTTAACCTACTGAGTCACCCAGGTACCCCACACTTAAAGAATTAATTACAGTAGTCACATGACATGCTTTATGTTTTATAAAGTTCATTCTCACTGCTGTGTGGAGAATGGATACAAAAGTAAAAAGAAAGATGAATGAGGAGACTTTTGGAATAACCAGAGAGCAATGTGGTCGTAGGGGAAAAAAAGGCAGAGATGAGAACTTCTAGCTCTAGTAAGAGTGGGGAGAAAAGGATCGACAAGAATTTTCTTTTCCTGTCCTGGACAAGAGTTAAGGTCCTATGCCAATAATAATAAATGTTTGACAAAAAGCTCTCTGGAAAAAACAGAATACATACACAAATAAATGCACACATGTGCCCAAACATTCATTATAAAATTTTCCTGAAAATTGGTTAAAGTGTATAGGCAGCCAAGTTTAGAATATTTTTAATAGACATATAACATCATGACAGGCTCAATTTATTCATCTCTTTGGTGAGTCATCTCAAATTAGTCACATTTCATCTAGTGATAATTACAAATTTTGGAAATTGCTTAGCTATATTTTTGTGATTAACCATAGTAGGTTATAAGTATGTTGAAAATAGAATAAAAATTAATTATGAATAAAACACCTGTTTTCATAATCTTAAAACATTGCATTTCATACTTTAATAAAATAAACACACAGAATTTCAATGTTTGTGTGACAAAATGTAAGTATCTGCAACTGCTTGTCTCTGTTGATCACAAAAGTTTTAAATTACAACAAAGTAAGTTTCCAGTTTTTATTTTTAAGTGACAATTATTTTTAGGAGCAAAAAATATTTTTATGGTGACTCTTTCTTCCTATACAGTAAAAAATTTTAAATGATACTTCCATATGCCTTGATTAGTTAATATTAGAGGAATATGCAGTTTGGAAGTGCTAGCAAAAAGTTTCTTTAAAAAAAAAATCCTTAAAAATGAGTGGGTTTAAATACCATTTAAATTTGAATGACACACACTTATGTTCATGACAGCCTATATTAAACATGGAAAACAAAACAAATAATAAAAACCAACTGTCTTGAAATTACTACAAAATTACAATGTCAGTGGTCAAATAGAATTAAATGTCGACTATCTCAGGAAATTCACTGACTATAAAAATACTGATGCTACTGATGTTTGTTTGCATTTAACTATTCATGTTTTAATAGTTCTAACTAAGAGAAATTATAGTTGAAATCTATCAAACCCATGTTTGGGAGATAAACTAGCATAAATGGAAGTGTCCTTAAATTTTAGGATAAAGAAATGGTTTGGTGATTACATTTGTTTTTCAAAAAACACTGATGTCCTTTCACTAAAGAAAGAAAGAAAGAAAGAAAGAAAGAAAGAAAGAAAGAAAGAAATCCCAGAATATTACTCAGCCATCAAAAAGGATGAAATCTTACCATTCATAATGATGTGGATGGAACTGGAGGATATTATTCTAAGTGAAATACATTAATCAGAGAAAGACAATTATCATATGGTTTCACTCATATGTGGAATTTAAGAAACAAAACAGAGGCTCATAGGGGAAGGGATGGAAAAATAAAATACGATGAAATTAAAAAAGGAGACAAACCATAAAAGACTCCTAACTATGGGAAACAAATGGAGTGTTTCTCGAGGGGAGCTGGGTGGGAGATGGGGTAACTGGTTATAGACATTAAGGAGGGCACATGATGTAATGAGCACTGGGTGTTATATGCAACAGAGGAATAACTGAACTTTATATCTGGAACTACTGAAATACTAAATGTTAACTAACTGAATTTAAATAAAATAATTTTAAAAAACTGATGTATGAGAGAAATCATCCTTTTAAGAAAATATTGATGAAGTGCTGATAATAAACATAGAGAAGTCTACCTCTAAATATAAAAGTTACCATTTTTATTAAATCCCTGGGAATCTCTATTTATTATAACCTATTCATTAACATGCATTGTTTATCTAATTTCATTAGCATAATATTAAGTTTATAAAGTTATATCTAAGCTGTTGGTGACTGAGGTAGGGTAGGCTCTTAGTGAAGACCCTCAGGAGTAATTTCCAGACCACAAAACCATCATGCCATTCAGGATGTTTAACAATAAACTTGACTAGAATATCAATGATGCACAAAATCAGTGCTGAGTTCTGTTAGGAAAACCAGTTTAACAGCTTTCCCTATTATGTGAATCCCCAGACAGCACTACCTATCTAAGGAGCAAATATTTGCTGTTCCTTATTGATATGTAGAAGCATTGGATTCTCTGATTCTATTTTGTTTTCTGGAGTACATATAAATTAGGCAAATCAATGTTAAAATGACACATGGCCAGTCATGGGTAAAAATAACAAAATTAGAGTCATAACACTCCGCAATAACTTAAAAATCACCTTCCAATGCAGCAGTGATTTTCCTTGCTTGTATTTTAAGACCTCCGTCCACTCCTGTTTTAAGCTATTTTCTTTAGGACTTCATCATGTTTCTTGGGAGACTATTTCACACTCTATTAGTTACAGTCAATTTCATCGCATTACTTGAAGTATAAACACCCACAGTTCTTTGCATCTCTTGTGAGCACATTTCTTCCTTCTTGGTATTTAATAACCTGTAGCCTGGCACTTGAATTAGGGGATAATTTTTCCCCTTCTGGCAATATGGTTTTAAGCAGGGAAAGCTATTTGTCAATTTCAAATTGCATTTAATATGAAGATAAGCTGCCTATCTATTTTTGTATCAGAAAAATTATCCAAAACTTGGATATAAGGCAAGTAATTCAAAACATATCCTTTCGGTATTATAGAAGGGCAAACATCACCCAAGGATTGTCCAGGAGGATGTGTTTAGAGGTCAGTCCATTAAATTGTTTATTATTAATTAAAGATCCCAGATTTAGTGAAGTTACTTGCTAATTTGTAGATTTTCTATCCAATGAGGATGAAAATTCTATCTGTTAGAACATGTAGCTCCAAAGATTTATGGCTTATAAGACATTTGAGAGTATTTTTATCCAACTCAGCAATTTTATATTAAATTTTATTTGATAAATTGCCTACAAATACTCTAACCTCTTTTTTTGTTTCAAATACCCTAAGTTTTAAAGTGCTCTTTGAATCAGTCATATCTTGCCAGTCCCTTAACTAAATAATGGGTTAAATAAAATCATTGACATGTTTATTTTATATTTACCTGAGAGTCATGATTTTGTTTTATTCCCTTAAATTATGCTTTTGTCTATGCAATGATTAAAATCACTTTGAGTCATATGAGTAATAAGTTAAAGACAGAGAACCTATTCAGCTTCTTGCTAAAAAATTCAAACACTGGACTAAGACTATAATATTACTTTTGCAGTGAAAGAGTCTGGTTGAATCTGCCTATCATACACATCTCATTCTTCTTTGGCCATTGTTCTTCATGAGCTTCACAGTTGGCAATGTGTCAGATGAATGAACAAAAAATTACTTTAGGAATGTGATATAACTTCATTAAATACATTTATATTCCTAAGACCTTATCAAATATTCTTTCCATAATAATTTATATATATTTTCTCTAAATATATCACATATAAATAGTAGCTTATTTAATAAAACTTCCAAATGCAATATTAAAAATTTTGCTAACTCTATGGTCTTCAGTAGATATTTATAAGTATGCATATTGAGACAGTTTTCATTTTTTAATTAGGAATAATATGCTCCCAAAAGAAACACTGGGTGTGGTGCAAAAACAATGAATACTATTACGCTGAAAAGAAATAAAAAATTTTTTAAAAAAAGAATAATATGCTCCCTACTTCTAAAAAACATTTTTCTAAATCAGCAGCAAAACATAGGTTATATTACAGATTGTCATTATGTCTGTCTGTTCAAAAATATCATTTATTGTTATAAAGAAAATCAAATATGGGGGCACCTGGGTGGCTCAGTGGGTTAAGCCTCTGCCTTCGGTCAGGTCATGATCCGGGGTCCTGGGATCGAGCCCCGCATTGGGCTCTCTGCTCATCAGGGAGCCTGCTTCCCCTCCTATCTCTGCCTGCCTCTCTGCCTACTTGGAATCTCTCTCCCTCTGTCAAATAAAATAAAAAATTAAAAAATTAAAAAAAGAATATCAAATATGAAGAAAAATATAAAGTATGAATTAGCAGGTAGAATGAGTTGAAGGGTGAAATATAAAGCAACAAAAAGTGGGATATCATATTAAGTTAATAATTACTTCTGATACTTGCCACAAATACAGCAACTAAAGAGCTGCACTCAGCCTTAGAAGCAAATATGAAGTACTAAAAAAAAAAAACTGAAAAAGAATCACTTATCCTGAACTCAAAGTAAAATAAGAAATCTCTACAGATATCATTAGGATGCATATCAGTATATCTTATTTTACCTAGAAATAGTTGCTTCAGGTATTCAAAAGATATCTATATGTTAATTGATGACTTAAATATTGGCTTTGGGCTCCTCCAATAAATGGTATGCATTTAGATTGTTTACTTGAGAGGGAAAAGTTAAAGAAAGGACATTTATTTTATTTTTTGCCTGGGTGCTACTTCAGAAAAATCACTTCCAGACGCCTGGAGATATAAAATATCTTAATTCCATTTCAGGGATAGATGGATCAGAAGTAAATAAAAGCCATTTCCTTCAGCCACTTCCCCAACACCAGCTAGTCAGCCAAGCCCATAAGAATGGATGTCATAATTAATAAGGATTTTAGATATAAGACTCCCAACTCAGTCTCAAATCCCCAAGTATATTGGATCCCTGATACTTTAAAAAAAAAAATCTAGCAAGCTGGGTAATTGCACTTAGGACCTCAAGTATCTTCTATAGGTGATTTAGTAGAAAAATGATATTCTTCTTCAAGCAACATAAATACAGCTGAACAAAAATCCTCCTAGGAATGCTTAAAAATCTACCCACTTCCCTGTGCTGTAAGTATCAGAGATGCCATGAATTGGCTGATAGTAGTAGAAATTAGCAACACGGTTAATTTTATAAGGTGTGATTATAAAAAATGTAAACAGAAATCAATGCTTGAGTTGAAATTTTATATAACAAGAAAAGATCATAAGCCTAAGAATTTATGAGTAGTCAATGAAAATAGTACCCAAATTCTCTTCTCTTGATAAGTCTTATGAACAATCCAATTTAGAAAATGGGCAGAAGACATGAATAGACATTTTTCCAAAAAAGTCAAATGACCAACAGATACATGAAAAGATGCTCACTATCACTCATCATTAGGGAAATGCAAATCAAAACTACAAGAGGTCTCCTCACACCTGTCAGAATGGCTAAAATCAACCAAAAAGAAGTACCAGGTGTTGGTGAGGATACTGAGAAACGGGAACCCATTTGCACTGTTGGTGGGGATGCAAAACAATACAACCCAAATATTTACCCAAATATTTACCCAAAGAATACAAAAATATGAATTCAAAGGAACACATGTACCCCGATGTTTACTGCAGTATTACCTACAATAGCCAAATTATGGAAATGGATCAAGTGTCCACTGATGATTAATAGGTAAAGGAGATGTGGTGTCTACCTTGCCATTTTCAATCATGTGGATGGACTAGAAAGTACTGTGTTAAACAAAATAAGCCAGAGAAATGCAAATGTTGTATGATTTCACTCCTATATGCAATTTAAGAAACAAAACAAACAAGCAAATAGGAAAAAAACCAACAACAACAGAGGGAGGCAAATCAAGAAAAATCAAGAAACACACTCTTAACTATAGACAACAAACTGATGGTTACCGGAGAGGTGGCGGGGGAGGATGGGTAAAAGAGATGATGGGAATTAAGGAGTGCACTCACTCTGATGAGTACCAGGTATTGTATGAAGGGTTGAATCACTCACTATATTGTATACCTGAAAGTAATGTTACACTGTATGTTCACTAACTGGAATTTTTTTTTAAAACTTAAAAAATTAAAAATAATTGTTTATAATAAACAGTAGCATATACTCAGAATTATGTCCAAATCATATGTGCAGAGTTCAAGGAGTTATCACAAAAGGAACGTACAAGTGTAATTACCATGGAAGTCAAGAAAAATACCATTTAAACTACACCAAAAGCTTCCCTCATGCCATTTTACAATTGCTACCCTTTCTTCCTCCCCAAAGATAACCACCATCCTGAATATTAATAGTCTTGATTAAATTTTCCTATTTTTGAGCTTCAAATAAATGCAAACACACAATAAGTATTTTTTAGCACACTATGTATTGTTTAGAAACAATGTTTCTTACCCTTAAAAACTGTTTGTTGAATTCATCTATACTATTTATCAGTGATTATTTCATATTTATTGTTATATAATATCCTAAAATATGAATATATTACACTTTATCCATTCTACTACTGATGGGCATGTAAGTGGTTTCCATTTTGGAGCTCTCAACATTTTTGCTCATGCTTTGTGGGTAATGTGCTCACATTTCCTTTGGGAATATACGTAGGAATGGAATTCTTATATTATGGGGTATATTCTACTAAGTAGTATTCCAAAATGGTTAAATAATCTATAGTTCTGTCAGGGATTGTGCCATATCACTTGAGATCTTGGTACTATCAGTTTTAAAATTTAGCCCTTGTGGTTAATGTGTAGATATTATATTGAGGTTAAATTTCCCTGATGAATAATAAGGTTGAGCATCTAATACATTTATTCGCCATTTATATATCTTCTTTAGTGAAGAGGTAGCACAGTCCTCTCATACATTTTCTGTTGGACCATCTGTCTCATTTTTATTTATTTGTAGGAGATCTTTATATGTATTGGACATGAAACTTTCAACTGTTATATATGTTGCAAATATATTCCCCTACTCAATGGCCTGACTTTTCACCCTCTTAATAGTGTCTTTTGATAAATCGAATTTTAAAAATTTTAATGAAATATTACTAATAGCTTATTTTAATGATATTCATATACTATTTTTTAAACGTTCTTTAAAATTCTCTATTATTATCTTCAAGAAATTTTATTGTTTACCATTCATATTTATACATATAATCTACCTGGAATTGAACTTCATCTATTGTGTCAAGTAGTGGATTGAGGATTCCACCTCCCCACCCCCCACCTTTTTTTGCATACAGGCTTGGCCCAGAATTATTCCCTGATATAAACCACTCTCACTATTTTGCAGTTACATCTTTATCATAAATCAAGAGTCACTGTATGTGTGTATATCTATTCCTGGACTCTATTCTATTCTATTAGTCTATCATTGTGCCAGTTTTATGTTTTGCTTGGAAATAAATATTGGTGTCTGAGCTTGTTCTATTTTAGGGTGGGCCTAGCTATTATTTTAACATTTTCATAAATTTAGTCAATGTGTAAATTTCCATAAACATAACTTATAGATTTTTGGTTGATAACACACTAAACCTTTGTGATTTCCCACAAACCAGTGTGTAGCAGGAAAGGCAGGTGACTACAACTGAATTAATTCAAAAAGAGCCAGAGATAACTTATTCCCATTCTTTATATTCAACAGGTGAGTTCCAACAACTGACAATAAGTAAAGAGATATCACCTCAGACTCTTTGCCTCGCTTTCTGAGAAAAAAAAAAAAATCATTCCCATCATCTTTATCTGCTCCCCATCCCTCTTTAGAGAACAATAAAATTTGGACATAGATCAAAGAGTACCACTAGATGGAGCAGATCCAGATTCTGTTCCAAATTTGCCATTCTGAGGTATATAACGACTTCATTGAGTGACTGGATTTCATTTCTTTTCATTATAAAATTACCAAAGTCAATTCTATATTTCTTAAAACCATTTACTGCTATTAAAAACAAACAAATAGCTCTATTCCTTTTAGATAACTCTTAACTTTGTTTTTTTTTTCAGATTTTTTTTATTAACATATAATGTATTATCCCCAAGGGTACAGGACTGTGAATCACCAGATTTACACACTTAACAGCACTCACCATAGCACATACCTTAACTCTTAACTTTGTTTTAAAGATTTTATGTTTAAAAGATATTGAATAGGGTGTTGGTTCTACTCCTTAGGATACAGAAACACACAAAAAAGCCAATTTTCTCATTGTCACAGAAAATTTTAAAAGATGGATAAATAACAACATATAGAAATTTGTTACCTCAAGTAATAGGCTCGAGTCACTGAAACAAGATACCGAAACGACTTACCACTCCAAAAGATGGTGGATGGTAGTTAGTGATAAACGCCATCATTTACTCTTGCCTCGTCACAACTTCTTAACTTGTTCATTAGAAACTGTATCCAATTAATTTCAACTGAAGACAAACAAAGATACAAGTACACTCCTAAAGATATACGGAAACACATAGTGTATATTAAAAAAAAAAAGCCTAAAGACTATTTGAGAAAAAGAAATTGATATCCAAATATGTTTTTATGAAATGTTTAATACATATTAAGTAACTAAAGGATATGTACAAAATTTGAATTAAATGGTTTTAGAAATGTGTATTTCATTTATTTTTGTGATTGATCTTTCTGAGGGCATCATTTTAATGAGAGACTGTATGAAAATATAGGTACAAACATTTAAAAAAAATCACATAGAGAATATTTATTCCCTGAAATTATTGATCATATTTGGGGTAGTTTCAATGTTCTTTTTGTACATCCATATTGGTTATCATCACAAGGCTTTGATGAAATGCATACTAAATATGCCATAATAATTATATGAAAGTTCTGTCAAATCTCTCTGTGCTTACTAAATCATGCATCACCAATGTTATGATTTGCAGTAATAAAGTTATGCTATGGTAACTTTTTTGGAACATTGCAGCATATGGTGCCAGATGCCAAGGGCATACTAATTAATGAGAAAATTAGCACATAGATATTAGATCATCATAGTATGTGTGCAGGCAAATCTTAAGATGTAACTCCAAAGGCAGTTTTAAATTTTAAGGTTAATGTTACACAAAATTTAATATCTTTAATAGGAATATACAAATAAAATATTCATGATTTTTGAACAGTAAGAATATAGAAAGTATGTTAATCTAACTATTCTATCTTTTCCCTTTCAGATAAGAATTAGGCTCAGAAAAAGCAGCACTTCATATGCTATGATCAAACAGACTGATCAGAAGTATTTTGCGCATTCCACTGGATACTCTAAAATAAGAACAGATTTCAGGGTGAAGTCATCTATAGGTCGAACAGGCACTAATCCAATCTTTTTGCCTCTGGCCTCCTAAGTGAAGAATAGAAACTGGCTGAACAGCCAAAAGGCCTCCTAGTTGATGGTCTTCCTGCCAATATCAAGCAGTCTCCATTACTAACCAATTTACACTTACACAGTTCAAGTTTTTATAATAAAATTGCTACCACTTTACATTTCTATGGGCTTTAAATCTTTACAAATTACATACTGATACAGAAGTTAAAAGCCCAAGTTCTGGAAACACACTGGACAAATTCCCAGGGATAAATTCTAACTCTAGCATTTGCAATCTTTGTGATTTGGGGGAAATTATTCAAACTTCTGTTGGCTGCAGCCTTCTTCACTTGCAGTGGAAATTATTACAGTGCCTACTTCAAAGGGTAAGTAAGAGAATTACAATCCATGTAATGTGCCCAATGCCTGGTACATAAAAAGTACTTGATAAATGTAATTATAATTATTTGCCCTTATTACAGATGAAGAAATTTGAACAACATGGGACATCAAATGGCTTTCCAAAGGTTATAGAAGTGGTAAGTTGCAGAATTGGGGACCAGGACCCAAATCCAGGACCCAAGGCTCCAAATCTTCCAAGCTTCTCATTGCTCTCCCACTACTTGATACAAGAGATGGACAAAAACAACTTGGGTTTAATCAATGGAATGTATCAGAGTCAAGGGACTATTTTATGGTTAGTGATTATTTTCAAGTTTCATTTGACTCTGTGGAAGCATAACACACACAACATCTTAGGGGTAAATGCCCCAGAACTCTTTCTAATTTTCCCCAAATTGTAAACTCAGATATCCATCTGGCAAGCTGCACTGCTGATAACAGCTGTTGAAACAATGCTTCTCGAAATCCAAAGAAAAGGGGTTTCAGCTTCTTGCCTCTGTGGTCAGTGTTGGAGTCAGGGCCCAACACTTGAGAAAACTCGAGTAAACAAGTGTGGAGTATTTCATCTTTGTTGCAAAATGTAAATCTTTAAGAGTAAAACTAAACACTACAACTATGGTCTTCAGTTTGTTTTTTTTGTTGTTGTTGTTTTTTTTTAGGTCTTCAGTTTTGTAGGTCAATTCTTTGCACCTAAAAAACACAAAATTCCCACTTTGAAAAGTAGAAACAAAAAACAAACTGAAAGGAAAAAATATAATTCTATCTACATTACTCTCTAGGAGGACACTTCCCTGTAGCTTTCAGGCAGTTTTGAACCCCCATCCCCAATTTTCCCAGCTGTCAACTCAACTCTTACTATTCTTTGCACCTAAAAAACACAAAACTCCCACTTTGAAAAGTAGAAACAAAAAACAAACTGAAAGGAAAAAAAAAATAATTCTATCTACATTACTCTCTAGGAGGACACTTCCCTGTAGCTTTCAGGCAGTTTTGAACCCCCATCCCCAATTTTCCCAGCTGTCAACTCAACTCTTATTTCATACATTTTATTTCCTTCCAAAGATCTTAAGTTTACAATTTCAGGAAAATAAAAGATTCTTCGGTGAGAATACTGAAATCATCAACACTGCCCACCAGAGAACAAAAAAATTTCTCAGAAAATTGCTTGCTGAGGCAGGTTCAAAAGGAATATTTGAGAACTGTCTTGAAAATTAAAAGAATGAAGCCCAAGTGACCTACATCAAGTGAGATATTAAAATATACTTAATATACAAATCCAAAAGCATGACCACTAATAGAAATAGAACCATGTCATACTTGTTAAAAAACATGAAAATCATTAGCAGATTTCATTGACTCTTCAATGACCCTATAAAAGTAGTTTGAACCTAAAGGAGTAAATCTAATTTTGAACAGTCATTACCACTGATAAAACAGACCCTTTTCTAAATGTATATGTATTATCTCAAATGCAAAGAAATTTTTTTTTTTTTGCTTTCTCACTCTTCTTCCTCTACATTTTATTTTCTCGTTCATGCTTTGTGTGTAAAATCTAATAGTTTATTTTATAAAACATCTTAAATGCCAACTAATTCATGAGCTGGCTAGTTTGAGTTAATGGGGAAAAAAAGTCCCTGAATTATATATTTTCAGAATACAGTTTTACTACTTTTCAGTACAGAAAAAGTAATTCACTTCAAAGCACAACCACCACCACAAATCTACACATGCGAAAATCTTTCTGAATGCTCAGTGAGGAGATAGATTTAGGAACATCTGCCTCCACTTCTGGTCTCCTCAATTAAAAGGAAATAATATGAGATTTGTAACCATGAGCCAAACTCATGTTGCTTCCATTCAGTCTCCAAGACTCAATATGTTTAGTGAAATTGCATAGTTACTTTGATGCCATTACCTTGAAAAATGTTGTATTAATTTTTCTCTTAATCTTTAAAAGAGAAACAATGTATCTTATATTCACTGGTAGCAAATAACATAAATATCCATACCATGATAATTACAGAAACTCTCATCATATAGTTTGACCCAATTTTTCCTATATTAGAGACTAATATTTTTATGTCACTGTCTAGTAGTCAAAACAAAAATTCAAATAGGTTCTGAGAACAGTCTTTGAAATGCTGATTGCCAGTAAATTAGCTATAATGTTAAGGTTTAAATAACTGAAACAAATCAATTCTAAGGAAAATACAATTGATTTAGAATATCTTTAAAATATGGTAAGTATATTAGCCAGAAAAGACATTGAGCTGATAGTGAAAGAGACCGCTCAACACATTGGCTTACACATGATGGTGTTCCTTTGTCTCTTACATAAAATAATCCTCCAGTCTTTGTGGTTGGCTTCTACCTGCACATTACCTCACAGTTATAAAATGATTTTAAAGCTCTAACCGTCACACTCACAGCCCCAGCAGGAAGAAGAAAAAAGTGGGTTTTCTTAGATGTTCCATTAAATCCTTTTTCTAGCTTTATTCATATATAACTGACATAAACAATTTGTTTTAGGTGTACAAAAGATGATTTATGTATATATCATGAAATGATTACCACAATGTCTAGTTAACACACCCATCACCTCACATAGCTACAATTTTCTTGTGATGAGATTTCAAAACTTAGTCGCTCAGCAACTTTCAAATGCACAGCTATAGTCACTGTGCTGAATGATATATCCCCCAAATTTAATTTATCTTCTAACTGGGAGCTGTCAGAGTTTTACTTATGTCTCCTGAAAATCTTATTGATAGAAGAGAAACTGAAACTTGCTGTTGTTATTTATTGGGTACATCACCATTCCCAACAATAGCTCTTCTGTTACTCAGGAAAGGGATAGGGGATGGTTAGTAGACAACAAGCAGCCTCTTTCCTAGGTCCAACTGTCATCAAACGTTTTTGTGAATAAGAGAAGTAGATAACCAGAAGCATTAGATATTCCCTTTAAGGGAATCTGCAAAATTTCCTTACTAAAGACCTTGAAATTAGGAGAACTTGCAGTAGGCATAAAATTTCTGTAATTTATTTCCTCAGACATCTGGTACAGTGTTAAATTAATATATTACATATACAAAAGAATTAATCCCTACTCAGTAAGACAGTAAATAACATATGTATGAGGCAAAATGGAATAAAGCCAATTATATTTGATGGATCAAAGAAAAACTACCTGAGATAGTTAAAAACAAAAACAAAAACAAAAAAACCTTTCACAATGAAAATGGACTTAGAGCTGGATATTTATATATACATTTAATATAGTCATAGAAACAACTATAATCTAATCTATAGACAATATTCTTGGTTGAGAAATTGACCCATTAAATTATTTTAGCCTATTTTGCTTTTATTTATATATTTTTAAGTAAGTTCACACCCAACATGTGGCCTAAACTCACAAACCTGAGATGAAGAGTTGCATGGTCTACCGACTGAACACTGAGCACTCTGATTTTAGCCTATTTTGAATGTCTTTTCTTAACTCCTAATCATTCCTCAATCCAACGTGATCAGCTTTCCACTCTCACCACCCTACTCATTGTGATGATCTTGGTAGTTCAGTTCATTTCAACAGGTATTTATTCAACCACTTGAGGCTAATCTAAATAAAAAGTCCAGTGGATATTTCTATTTCTCTCTTCAACCTGTGGTATTATTAATTATTTTGTATTTTTATCCTTTCATTCTACATCCTTGAATGTCTGAAAATTGTTGGGTCTCAGTACTAAGAGAACCCACTGCATTCCTCAAAACCACCTTCTTCCTTTTCCCAAAATAAATAACCAAATACTACATTTCTTTCATCTCGAATTTTTACAACTACCCTTTTTAGAACTTATTGAACCTATTTCTTCAGTTGGCTTTTATTGTCTTTCAGTACTTAGTCAGTGGGACTGCCTGTGCAAACTCTTAGATAATGTTTTATATTTCGAGGTTCAATAAAGAAAAGGAGCTATTAAGTTTTAATGAACAAAGTTTCTTACTAAAATGGAGATGCTTCCAAGAAGGAAAGGATGGAAGGAAAGGATGTTCTGAATTGACTAGGTTGATTACTGTGAAGAAGTAATTAAGTTTGGCATATGTAATGCCCTTTGTGATCTTTGAAATAACAGCAAGGGTAAATTTCAAAAATTAAGATCAGGTCTCTATAGATGATAAATTAGAGATAAGAACTACAGAATGCAAAATGTGCCAGTGCTAAAAGTTAAGGAAATGCAGTGAATAAAGTCAGTCAGTGGGCAGTTCACTTAGACAGCAACATATAATAGTTTAACCTATTACCAGCCACCATTTGCTTCAATGGTGTTCAGTGATTCACTAACTAAAATTTTTACCTGATTTTGGGAATAGAATAACACAGTCTTTTTCTTACTTTATATCTTTGCTGTGGGGCATTTCAACCAGAAGTTGTATAAAGTTGTATCAAGTACCCCAAATTATCCATTAACCACACTTCAATAATTAGCAGCTAATGGCCAATCTGATTTCCTCTAGATCCAATATCATACTGACCAGATTATTCTGGAGAAAATTTGAAATATGATATCTATAATTATTTCATATTTTTTCTGTAAAACATAAGAATTCTTTCAAAAATATAATCAATATACCATTAGAATTAAAAATTTGACAAAATTCCTTAATATGAACAAATATGCAGTGTTTATATTTCCTGATTTTCCTGGTAGTCTCACAGATTTTAACAAATATTTGTTCAAATCAGAATCCAAATAAAGTTAATACAGTGCAATTAATAAGAATGCCTGTCAAGTCTGTTTTAACTTATAGATTCATCCTAACTCTACTTAATCCTTACAATTTATGTGTGGAAGAAATGGAATTGTGTTTTCCAGAAACTGAATTTTGGTGATAGCATTCTTCAGTGCCATCTATGATATTCCTCTGTTACCTTCATTTTTTAAAAAAAAATATAGTTAGATATAGAAGTGACACAGATATAGGTTATTATCTTTTGTCAAGGATACTTCATATGTAACAGTGCACAAATCCACTAAAAGGCACATAATGTCTGGTTGTCTTCTGTTTGGTCAAATAGAATCTTAGCAGTCACTGATGCTCCATTACAAGATATATTTCTGCAAGGGTTTCAAAATGGAAATTGTTTTTTCTAATTCCATAACTTTGTCTTCATTTTTTTCTCCAGAATATTTCTAAAAAAGGAGCTTCCTCTTATCAACTATTTGGTGCAGATGGTATGGAAAATGCAGAATAAATGCTTGATTTTCTTTTGTTCACGAGCATTCACAAGTTTATTCCTTAGCATTCTCCAAGTCATGAGGCAAGATAATTTTTGGTATTATAAACTCCTAAATATGTTTGATGTGTTTCTAAGTCATTGCCGTTATTATCCTCAGTGCCCATTTTTGCCTAATAGGAAGCCTCTATCATACTACTTGAGTTTTTGTGACATGACACACTAGAGTTTTATTTTGCTTAAGAATTTCATTTAGGGGGTTCCTGAGGGGCTCAGTGGGTTAAACGTCTGACTTTGCTCAGGTCATGATCTCAAGGTCCTGGGATCAAGCCCCACATAGGACTCCACACTCAGCAGATACCCTGCTTTACCCTCTTCGTCTGCCCTTACCCCTGCTTGTGTGTTTTCTCTCTGTCTGGTAAATAAATAAAATCTTTTAAAAAAAAAAAAAAGAGTTTAGGGGTGCCTGGGGTGACTCAGTTAAGCATCTGCTTTTGGCTCAGGTCTTGGTCTCAGAGTCCTGGGATCAAGCCCCACATCAGGCTCCCTGCTCCATGGAGAATCTGCTTCTCTCTCTGCCCTTACCCCAGCTTGCATTCTCTCTCTCACTCTCTCAAATAAATAAAAAATTCAAAAAAATTTGAATTTTTCAAAAAACTTTATTTAAATGATTTCATAAAGTAATCTTTTATGTCTGGATGTTTCAAGTCACCATATCTATGATATCTATTCAATGACCAGTAGTTCCCTGCTTTCATTGTAGAGGTTTACTTCATTGTATGACTATAACTTATACATTCAATCGGTTGTTGAAGGGCACTTTGATGGTTCCAGTTCAATAAGGTAATTGAGGATTCTGGTTTGACAATTGTGAATTATCTTGTTGCTATGGAAATCCAAGCATATGTCTCTTTTTTTCTTTTAAACAAACGTAGGTTTTCATTTCCCTTAAGTATCTGGAAATTGCTGGGTCATATAAAACTATTTATAACTTGCCAAGAGCAAACAACCTTTCTTTCCAAAGTGGTTTTGCCTCTTTTGTGCTACCAACAGAAACTTGTGAGGTTTCTCACCTGCACAAGACACTGTCAATCTTCAAATTTTAGTTATTCTAGAGAATGAGAAATGCTAACTCGTGATTTTAATTTGCACTTCTCTGTTGAGTAATTGAGCATCTTTTCACATGACTAGTGACCATTTTTGTAACTATTTTTGTGCATTGTCTATCTTGGACATTTTTGAGTATCTCTTTATTAAGTTGTAAGATATTTATGTTTTCTATACAAGTGTGAATATATATATTCATGGATATATATATATATATATATATATATATATATATATATATATATCCATGTATATGTATGGTCAGAGAATACTGAAAATCTAAAAACATCAATAAACCTCACATTCGTATCAATTTGTAATGGCCCATTATATCTTCTATGATACTGATTTTGAAATCTGTTCTGTCTGATATTAATATAGCCACTCCAGCTTTCTTATGGTTAGTGTTTGCATTGTATATATTTCTCACAATTTAAAACATTTCATGTCATTTCAGTGTTCTTCTTATAGACATTGTAAAGTTGAACCTTGCTTTATATCCAGTCTTCAAATCTTGGATATTCAAATCTGTGTTTCAATTTTCATTTCATGTGTTATTGATATGGTCAGTTTTGACTCAGATTGTTATAGGTTTTCTCACATCTATCCTTAGTTCCCTTCTCTTTTCTTGTTTTTTTGCACACACTGCTTTAATATTCCATTTTATCTCCAGTATTAGAGCACTAGGTCAATTTGGTCACTAGTATGTTGAAGTCTTCTCCAGTCTTTTATGCACACATATATATTTTTAAGATTTTATTTATTTGACAGAAACACAGCAAGAGAGGGAACACAGCAGGGAAAGTGGGAGAGGGAGAAGCAGGCTTCCTGATGAGCAGGAACCCCGATATAGGGCTCGATCCCAGAACGCTGGGATCATGACCTGAGCCAAAGGCAGACACTTGACGACGAAGCCACCCAGCCCCTTCTCCAGTCTTTTAAAACAACTGCCTGCTTATCAATTATTAGAAAAGAAGTAATGAAATGTCCTATGACAGTTATAACTATGTATTTCTCTAGTTCTAAGTCATATTTGGTGTTCTTCCACCATGTATTTTGAAACTGCTGTTAGTGTACAAGTAATTTATTACTAGGTTTCTTTGACAAGTTGAATCCTTTATCATTATTCTTTATGTTTGGTAGAACACCTGTTTGCAACATACTTCATCTGATATCAGAATATCAGTTTTCTAATGGTATATCTATTTGAACCTTTCATGTTTGTTGATATGTTTGTCCTATCCAGTCTTGTCTTTCTTTGTGATTTATTTGCTGTCTTTTATCGGAGAGGGCATATATTTTTTCTTATTTAGAAAGGTACTTATTTTCTTTCAATTGTTATGTAGTGGTGAGTTCATATACTATTCTTCGTCCCTTCTATTTTATGTATTCGGTATTGGTTCCCCACTCTAAGCAATACGAGTTTATTAACTGGGGACCCTTTTCTCTTTCAGGCATTTAATCTGTAGCAATATCCTTTTACTCTGTTAATTTCCACAAGGTAGTAGATAGACTATACTATTTCCATATACTATTACTATTCTCATTTTCATTAGGTGACTATATTTTTCTGCATGTATCCTTTCTTTATATTCTATACTGTCTTCCTTAGATCCATAATTTAGTTTCACAAGTTAACGCATACTCAATCCTCACTATACTTTATGTAAATGCTTTCCAGCTAATGAAGTTTATTGTCTATGTCTAGATTTTATGGAATCAACATTTATTTCCTGAAGGCCAGTTTGGCCAGATATAAAATTCTTAGCTTCCATTTTCCTTTCTTTGATTATCTTAAAAATGGTTTGCCATTTTCTTCCATCACAACATGACATCAAAAAGTCTGATAAATGCTTATCTTTTGTTTAAAAAGTATTTGGACATTTTGCTTGACTGCCAATGTATTTTTTTAGATTATATCTCAAATTGTCTACTGCCATAGTGCTGTGAACGTGCCCAATCTCAAATTATGCTGTTACTGCTTTCCCTAAAAACATTGTACATCTTTTCAACCCATAGTCTTAATATTCTTTATTGAATTATAAATTTTAGTTATTTTTGTCTAGTGCTCTGTTTCTTACAAGAATCATTTTATTCACGTTTTATGTTCTAACCAATCATCTACATATCATTTACGCATTAATACCTTTTCTCCAATCTAAAACTCTTGCTTATTCTATTTTGTATTTATTTTAAGATATTATCCAAGGTATTTGCTCCTTCTTGAATTCTAGTTTAAACTCATTTCCTAAATGATTTTATATTTTTAATTCTTTCATGAGTTATATCAAATTACTTTAGAAACCTTCCTTTTCTTCAAACCTCTCTGGACTTTGTTTAAGTCTGGTTGATTTACTCTTTTATAGATTTGTCTTAAATTATTTAAGCTCTTATTGCAAGGTTATTTCAATATTTGTATGAATCTTATTCTAATCATTGTTATCTTTTTAAATGAGGGGTGGGATTTTATTATAATTGCTTTATGTTGTTTATATATTACCAAGATAGGTTTCCTAACTAATAGAGGAAGGTACACAAGAGTAGCTTTCCGATACTTATGATTTTGTATTCTATTAGTATAGTAAGAGATTCAAAAATATGGTTTGAACAATTTTGAGATCTGCCTCCTTTGCTCCCTTACCCCATCTTTTCTGGATATTTTCTTTCCTTGGTGCCTATCCTTCTCAGGTCATATACCAATTTCAGCAGCATTTCTATATTATAGGTCTTGGTATTAGAAAACAGTATCAGTTGGTTAGTTTAAGAGTTTGATTGTCCAGTCTGACCCATAACAACTAACACTTCTGTAGTGCTATAGTCATTCCTGAACTGAACCCTGGGAATGCTGCCCCCTTAGTTTAGGCAACTTTCCTGAATTTGGCCCACTGAACTTCCTATGCTAACTGCAATTCTGGGCTGCATTTCATGTTGTTGACTAAATTTATTGGTTTTCCTGCTATAAAGATCATCAGAAATTACTTTTATTTTCCCTCTTCCTTCTACACAGCTAATACCAAGTGGGAGTTGGCTAACATATATTTTGTATTCTTGGGATTTATTTGTGAATAATGTGTGCTTTTAAAATTGTTACCTAGGGGCGCCTGGGTGGCTCAGTGGGTTAAAGCCTCTGCCTTCAGCTCAGGTCATGATCCCAGGGTCCTGGGATCGAGCCCCGCATCGGGCTGTCCGCTCTGCGGAGAGCCTGCTTCCTCCTCTCTCTCTCTCTGCCTGCTTCTCTGCCTACTTGTGATCTGTCAAATAAATAAATAAAATCTTTAAAAAATAAAATAAAATAAAATAAAATAGTTACCTAGTCCAGCCTTTTTGTTTTGCTTTATTTTTAGTGTGTGTGGGGGGGGGCAGTTTCCCAAATCTATATCATTGCTGATATATCTTACACAAAATGTTCTTTTTTCTTTTGTCTGTGTATCTGTATATATTTTAGTGCTTCCTCATCAACACCTATTTTATACTACAATTTCCTTCATAATTTTCTTCTTACATTCTCTGAGTATGTGTTAAGGGGGAGGTTTATTAGTATGGGAGAAAGGTAAGCCAGATTAATAAGGGAGGTCATCACCTTGGTATCTATACTCACATCTTAACAATTAAAGACAATTAATATAATCTAAAAAAATACATTGAACTATATTTTAAAAATATATACAGGTGTACTTTCCCCTTAAAAACAGAAAATATGGCACTTGGAAGGATATGCTATTTTTGCTCAACATCCAAGAGCACATCAGGTAAACTATTAAGGATACACACTAGTCATCTGATCCCCACCGCCCCTCATTGCTTTTTTTTAGGTAACTGGCAAGCAGACCAATTTATGACTTGGTTGAAACCAAACAAAGTATACTCTTAAAATGTCCAATATAATATAGTAGTCATTTTAAAACACAGTATATGTTTGCAATTTATTTAATGTTAAAACTTCATCTGATGGAGCTGGCCACAAAAAACATTAAATATTTTTCATTGTACTTTTAAAAAATAACCCAGTTGCTACTAATAACCTCCCTTACATTTCACAATGTGATTTTGCATTCATAGTCTCCAAAGCCAGGAGAGAGAGAAGCAAATTCTTTGATTTAAAAAGCATGGAAAACAAACTCCACTAAACAAGGCTCATCAGCAGATGTGACATTTCCATTGTTGAAGATATTTTCTTGATTTACAGAATCATCACGAATGAGGTTGCAAAAGCACTATTTTTACAGACACCTTCATGGGAAAGGTTAAGGCTTATATAAAACAATTTAGAATGCCCTTAGTCTGAGGAAAGGAAAAATGTGTTTTACACAGTGATACCATTGTCATCTCTCTCAACTATATTTCTCCCCGGCTTGTTATTTATGTTCAAATGTTCTACAAGCTGGCCTCATCTCTTTTACTCACTCTTCACACGCAGTGAACATCTCTGAGGAGCTGAGGCTTGGCATCAAATCAGATTAACAAGTATGATTTTAGTGGGTTCTACTTTCATTATTAAGATAAATGCCTGGGAAATTTATTACATCTAGGGATCAAACAATGAGCAGTTGGGGTCAGAACTCTATCAATAGTTCATCTAAATCAGATGAGAAGGAAACACATCTGAGAAATTCTATAACCCATAATATTTTGGTTTTTCTAATTACAGCTTTTCACTTTGGTTTAGGAATAAAGGAGATGCACAATAAAGTCTTTTCTGGTGTCTCCAATTATCCCTAATGGAAGCAGGAAGTAGTCTCTTGCAATCTTCGTGAAAGATATAAATAGAGATATCTCAATGACTCCACTAGATGTTGCCCTGCAGTTTTTTAATCAGTATCATCCTTAAATAAAGTACGATAAATACATTACAACCATATTTAATAAACTCCAACATAGCTAGACTTGAATTAAAAATCAAAGTCAGAATTTGTGAGTTAGATAATAATTTTTATTCATTAAAAAAACACTTTCCCAACAATTACTGCATCAAAATAAACCTGTAAGGTAATGGAAAGAATTATTATTCAAACCACACAGATGTGGAAACGGAGTCTCTGCACAGTTGTGATCTTTAGCAATAATCAACTTAGTGAAAATGAAGCCCCAGTTCATCCTTTCCACCATGTTGCTAACGGATAGAAGTAATCGCTGTGATCCACATATTGAGGAGCAAAGACACGAATGTTGAGCTTTTGCACCCAGCCGTGGTCTGTGCCCTTCCGGCCATCTAATGAAATCTGCTCCTTTTGTCTCTTTATGTATTACCTATAAATCCCTCCTGTTCTCTGATTATATCATGAAGGGTAGCTAAAATAAGATAATCCATTCTCTTTCCTTTTTCTCAGAACAACATTTTATGAGTCTAGAGAATTAGAAAGCATTTTGCAACTAAATGTTTTGGCAGACAGAAGAGTGGAAATAGAGTAAATTGCCTAATCAGAGGAACAGAGGCTTGCAGGCTCAACACTAAAGTTTTAATGACAGGGTCTCACGGGGGTCACTGATCTGATTATAGGCTGTTTTCCTAATCCACTGCCCAACTTACTTTTAATTCTGAGTAAGTGAAACTGAGAATCATGTTCTGATGGATTCTTTTGTTAGATTCCTATCCAGCTGCCCAAATTGTAAGCCCTGAAATAGAAGACATTCTTGTACTACTCTGCTTAGAAATCTGTAAAAGACCAGAGTCCCAGGCCAAGTCACACACTCTGAGGGCATAAGCATAGGCTTTTCATGAGATCACCACTCGTATCATTTCACTTAGATATTTATCAAAACGGTACCTATGTCAAAGCACGTAAGTGAAAGTAACAACACTTCTCTGTTACTTTGCTTTTTTCATTTGTGTGGGCTTCAGAAATGAGTCAGCTTTGAAAAAGATTTGGGAGAGAAGTTTAGGCAATATGACCCATAAGTGATATACAAATACCATCTTTGTCGCTTCTAGAGAAATTAAGGGTTTATTTGGTTTTCGTTTTAAGAAAATGTTTTATGTAATGAAAAGGATGGATAGTTATCTTGTTCAGTCACATACTGAAAAAGATGAAGACATTCTTTCTTTTTTCAATACTTAAAGTTAGAAGGCAAACAGCATCAAGCATTACAGCCTGCACATAATACAGGGCAGACCCCTTATAACTGTAGCAAATTGATCAGCCCTGGAAATAATACCAGGAATGTGGGGCGGAGAGGGGGGGTGATTCAATTTTAGGAGCAGAATGTTGATCAAAATAAAATTTTTAAACTAATAAAGATGAACTTTTATTCATTTCCTTAGTTGTATTTTTCTTTCACTTGTTTTTGTGAATACATTTACATTTACAATTAAAATGTAACTAAAACGCTTCACTCAGTTTTACATGGGCTATAAAAAAATCAGAAGCAAGATGGTAGTCACAAGAAAACATATTAATGTATTTATTTGAACTGAGAAATTGAGTCAGACTTCAGTAAGAAATATCAGATAAAGGGCTAGTATCCAAAATCCAAAGAACTTATCAAACTCAACACCCAAAAAAACAAATAATCCAATCAAGACATGGACAAAAGAAATGGACTGACATTTCTGCAAAGAAGACAATCAAGTAGTCTACAGACACATGAAAAAGTGCTCCACATCACTCAGCATCAGGGAAATACAAATCAAAACCACAATGAGATACCACCAGTCAGAATGGCTAAAATTAACAAGTTAGGAAATGACAGATGCTGGTGAGGATGTGGAGAAAGGGGAACCCTCCTATACTGTTGGTAGGAGTCCAAGTTGGTGCAGCCACTCTAGAAAACAGCATGGAGATTCCTCAAAAAGTTGAAAATAGAGCTATCCTACGACCCAGCAATTGCACTACTGGGTATTTACCTTAAAGATACAAAGGTATTGATCCGAAAGGGCACATGTACCTGAATGTTTATAGCAGCAATGTCCACTATAGCCAAACTATGGAAAGAGCCTAGATGCCCATCAACAGATGAATGGATAAAGAAGATGTAATATATATACATGTGTGCGCACACACACACACACTCCCTCACGCAATGGAATACTATGCAGCCATCAAAAAACCACAAAATCTTGCCCTTTGTAATGATGTGGCTAGAACTAGAGGGTATTATGCTAAGTGGAATAAGTCAATCAGAGAAAGACAATTAGTATATGAGATCTCTAATATGAGGAATTTGAGAGGCAGGGCTGGTGGTAGTGGGGGGGGGGGGGAGGGAAAAAATGAAATAAGATGGGACTGGGGAGGGAGACAAACCGTAAGAGACTTTTAATCTCAGGAAACAAACTGAGGGTTGCTCGGGGGAGGGATGTAGGAAGGGGGTGGCTGGGTGATGTTCATGAGGCAGGGTATGTGCTATGGTAAGTGTTGTAAATTATGTAAGACTGATGATTCACAGACTTGTACCCCTGAAGTAAATAATACATTATATGGTAATAAAAGAAAAAAAAAGAAAGAATTCTAATTTGATTAATTGGACAATGAGAATTGGCTCTCACCATTAGGATTTATTATGGGTATTTTCCATAAATTGAGTGAACTAAGTCAGCAACTCCAAGGTTTCGAAAACAATTTATTCAAAAATTATAAGATAAGATAATATCACCAAAATATTACATTAGCAAAATTATGCTGAAATTAATATTTGAATTTTCCCAACCTTTCCTAAGTATGACAGGTTAAACAAGGTACCCTTAGATTAAGAAGTAAAATGTAAATTAAAGTGCTGAGAATTTTTGGTGAAGCCTTTTGATATACTTTCCAGAAATTGAGTAAGTAGATGATTCTATTTATAGGATGCCATTTGAAAGTCAAATGGCTAGTCATTGCTTTCATCAAATATGTAATACCTAATTCAATTAGCTGATAGAACATCAAAAATAATGATAAAGCACAATGATCTTTAGCTTAAAATTTAGAAGTTCAAGAAAATATGTGACATATCTATGAAGAAAACATTTCTCAATGTTAACAGCAACAAAAATAGAAATAAAATTGATTTTTGAACACCATATAACAATAAGAAAAAATCAATTTTGACATATGAACTATGTGAAAAATATAGTCCCCTTTTTATTAAAAGCATTTACAATAAAATTTTTCTTTCTTACTAATAACTTAGTAATAATGCAAATGTTTTATGTATTTTTGTTGCTCTGATCAATTGTGTAGTAGTGGTAATTATAAATATGACTCATTACAGGAGAAAAATTTTACCCTTTAAAATCTTAGAGTTGTGGAAAATAAAAATACATGTATAATTTAAAAATAGTTTTCTTACAAAGAAGTATGAAGTACTTTAGTACATAATTAGTAAAAGATAGTAGTTTATAAATGTATTACTTTAGGATAAAATTCCCTAGGGAAAATGAAATCTTAGTAAGGTTAAAGAAAAAGATATGATATCAAATATAAAAGATATAATATCATATAAAAGATAGGATATCAAATTTCCAAAGGTAAAAGAAAAGCTTGATAATGTCATTATTAAATGGCTGGTTGTGGATATTAAAGTGCTATGGCTCGGGGCACCTGGGTGGCTCAGTGGGTTAAATCCTCTGCCTTCAGCTCCGGTCATGATCTCAGGGTCCTGGGATGGAGCCCTGCATCTGGCTCTCTGCTCAGCAGGAAGCCTGCCTCCTCCTCTCTCCCTGCCTGCCTCTCTGCCTATTTGTGATTTCTGTCCATCAAATAAATAAATTTTAAAAATAAATAAATAAATAAAAATAAAGTGCTATGGCTCTTTAGATTGAAATCTAAAATGTAAAAGATTTATATGCTGTTTTCAAATTTTAAAATTACAATATTTAAAATAAGCCAGAAATTATACTCTTTACTTTTTAAATATATAATGAAAATTTTTTATAGTGATTTTGAAATGTGTAAAGGGATCCACACATTTTCAAAATACTCATTAGGAGTACATCAGCAAAAAATTTGAAGACCTCTGGCCTTAAGTAATATGTATTTACATAAAAGTCTTCTGACCTTCCTAAGAATTCTCTTAACCAGTCTAGTCTATTTATCTTTCAATCTTTAGCATCTAACAGAATCCTAACAAAAATATTTTCTCAGAGAATGGATAATATCACAAATATGAGATAAGTTTAGACAAAACTAAAATTTCAACAAATTACTTTTTGAAGCATCTTTACTCTATTTACATATAACTTTCTCCTCCAACATTGCCTTCTAGGATGTTGCCTGAAAATATACAGTTTTAGTAATAACATGGCTTAGTGTGTTGCTCATTTCAATGATAGTTGCTTTTACAAAGGGAATACTGAATTTCGATTTCAATTCACTTCATTAAATTCTTAAGCTCTTACTATATACTTAGTCATTTTGCTATGAACTGATATGACAGCAAGTTGGTCATGGCCGTCTCGGAAATGACATATTTGCAGAAGACAGATGTTTAACTAGTAGGGACATGTGTGATGAGGTCACAAAGGGAACACAAAGTATGGAAGCATAAAGCCAAAAGGTATAACCTTGTCTAGGAGATCAAGGATATACATACCAGTGGAAAAACCTTTCACAACATTCTATTTTGATTACTTAGAGGACAGAAATGTGTGTGTGTGTGTGTGTGTGTGTGTACACACACACACACATTAAATAAATTACTGCAAGTGTGTGCAAGAGTGTCAATTGGTACCCTCCCTCCCCCAAAAAATCAAGTACTTAACAATATTTAACACCATGAACTGGACCCTTCTAGAAACAAAAGTCAAAATCTGTTTGGAACCAAATTTTGTATAACAAAGTACACTAAAATCCGAAGAAGTTTACAAACAGTAATTCATTAATAGAACGCAAGCCTACAGCTTCTGAAACTCTACAATACTCCCCAATTTGCCTATAATATATAATTATAGCTTCAGTTATATAAACAGTTCAAGTTATGAAGCATACTAAGCATACTTTCAATTCAGCAATTTTTTTCCTCTTTCCCTTCCAAAAACTCCTCCTGATTTTCAAACTATGCTCCACAGGGCATGAGTCTTAGGACTGAGAACCAATATAGTCAGATGGACACAGTGTTGATTTCTTGTTTCATTAATTCTGACTCTCTAGGATCTTAGAAATGTTACTTAACCTCTCATCTTAATGTCCTCAGAGAAAATAAGGCAACACTATCTAATTCACATTTATTTTGTATCTTAAGAGTTAATGAATGTTGACATGTCTGTCACACACTCCATCCATTCACTAAACATGTGAAATCCATTATCCTTTAGCTCTCTTTTGATATCAATAAAGACTATTTCATATGCTTATCCAAGTCAATATGATTTTACATTTTAATCCTGAAGTCTAAGAGCTGAATTAAAAGCCTTGTCACATGTTATAAAGGTATCAGAACTCGGGGTGTAGGCAGGTAGAGGGGACTCAGCAAAAGGACAGGAGGGTCTTACTAGAACTTCTAAATTCAATCATAGAGATCACTGTTTGTTCTGCCATTTGGGGAGACTAGATTTATTGATATGATAGAGGTGTTCATATTGTCTCCCTAACAACACACATGTCCTCACATACACAAAATTGAGAGTGGACTGTTTTCAAACATTTGTTTTTAATCCCACTGACTGATATTTCAAGATTTCCCCTAATTTCTTTAGTGCTTGAGCTACTGAGGTAGTTTTATTTTCCCTCCTAGTTTATTAGTTATTTTTGATCACCCGAAATAGCTCTGGGAAGAAAATGGTAAGGCGAACCTTATTTGTGGCAGTATAGTTTCCTTCTAACTAAAATGAAACCTATTCCTCAAATCCCAGAGATGACACAAACATAGAAACTAAATTTCCTGAGGAGACGCAATGCGGCCACTAATTCATTTTCAGACTTATGGCAGTACAATGTAAAGAAGCTCTCCAGAAACTTAAAGTGACCCTCTACAAAGTCAGCATATTTGATCTGGACAAAGTACCGCTCTTCTTATAAGATTCCAGTTACTTCCACTTGATACATTTTATTTATACAATTACTCAGAGGGTAGAAATAATAGGACAACTTTTAATCATGGCAAAAAGTAGCAGTAGCGTTAAGAAGCAAAAGGGTGTGTGTGTGTGTGTGTGTGTGCGCACACGTGCACGTGTGTGCGTGAGTGAAACAATAAGGTGGCTAGATTTATGGGGAAAAAACTGGAAGATGAAGATGTTATTTTTCTAAAGTATCAGCTGAAGCCCATCTGTGCACCACTGGCTGGCAATGTCTTAATTCTCAAACTTATTAGCAGAGGCTCTCAGCAAAGGTCATCAAATAAACAAAGCCATTTGTTAGAGAGAAAGATTAAATATATATATGTATGAGTCACAGAATTACACTCTGCCAGAGGAGTGGAATATAAAAATTATTCTAAAAATGATTGTGTATAAAAGCAATAAAGTCACTCATCCCCAAAAGTGTTTTACTTCCTTTTCCCAACTTCTATTAAGCTTTTTCATCTCTTACAAAGTATTTCATGCTCAAAGTAAAAAAAGCTCTGCAAAGAAATGGCAAAATGATAAAGATCTATTTTTTATGAAAAAGGGAAAAACCATTCAGATTTCTTGTTTTCATTTTCCAAGCCCCTTTTTTTTTTAAACTAAATACTGGATGAAAATCACACAGAGGGAGAAGCCTTAAAAAGAGAAGCTTTAATTGTGGCCCCACAGATTCTTAGCTAAACAAGATTCCTTTGTTTGGAGTGATTTAATGCTCTTTCAATGCAGAATTCAGAAATTAGTCTCTGAGGAGAACCAAGGCTCTTATGCCTGTGACAGAGCATCTCCTTTTAGGGTGTACTGGTGAACTGACAAATCATCCCTGCTGGTGAGGAGCTAAGAGATAAGATACTCTGAGATTTCTAATGTCGGAAAACTGGTGATATTCGAGCCCTAAAATTAAAGAAGACGTGAAGAAGGAAAATACTTCTTTTTTCTCATATTTTTGCAGGCTGTTGAGAACCTGATGAAGGGGTCCTGCCACAACAATTGATTTTGTGTGTATAAATGAGAAACAATTATTTTAAAGAAGCTTCAAAAGCTTGAAACCTCCAAATAGAGCCAACAGAACCATATAGGTTTAAATAATCCTTTTCTGCAAAGGAATAACATTTATTCATTCATTCACACTTTCATTCATTTATCAATTCATCAATTTATCGAGTACCAGGTATGTGTCCAGCACTATTCCAGGAACAAAGGTACGTGATTGAAAAAAGCAGGCAAACTTCTTGCCCTTGGTGTTCCTTATGTATTCTTGAAGGCGACGGAAGACATAATAGGTAATATAAATTTATTGATAACTAAGTGAACAAGATAATCTCACATAGCTACAAGCCTTGTGAAGACTGTAAAACATAATAAGAAAGCAGACAGAATGAGTTTGGAAGTAGTTTCTGAGAAGGTGAAATCTGAGCCTGAAACATGAAACATGAGTTCTCACCAGAAGTCTCCCATAGGAGATGATGAATGAAACAATTTCAGGCACAGGAAATAGTAGCTGAGTAGGTTTAAGAAAAAGTCTGTGTGGCTGGCGTAGAGAGGGTAAAGGGATTATATCTGAGGTGAAGTTGGAGAGGCAAGAAGGAAGCGAATGGCCAGAGACCTGAAAATCATAAGGACATTAAATTTTAAATCCAGTAGGACATAATTGTAGAATCATAAAAGAATGACATGATTTGATTTATACTTAAACAAGAGTAGTCTAGCTACAGAATGAAAAATGGATTATAAGCCAGTAAAAGTAACAATAAGAGCTGTTTAAAGGAACCATACCAACCCAGGTGAGAAATCACGGTGGCTGTACTAGATGAATGGTAGCAGATGTGGTCAGAAATGTGGGATTCTTGCAAACTTGGACTGAGAAATGTGGGGAAGGAAAAAATTTAATGATCCCCAAATTTCTGTTCTGAGTGAAAGAGTGAGTAATGGAGTCATTGCTTGAGATGGGAAAAACTAAGGAGAAGCAGATTGTGAAGATAAGAAAAAGAGACTTCCTCTGCACTCTTAACTTTGTGATGTCTATTAGACATCCAAGTGGAGATCTCAAATAAGAATTTGACTTTACCAGTCTAGAGCTCAAAAAAGGTATAAGTTAGAGATACAAAAGATATAAATGTAAATGACATAGACATATAACTGCTGTTTAAAGCCATGGGACTGGATAATCATGTAAGGAGAGATAACAGAGGACTAAGCCCAAGGATGCTCTAACGTTAACAGGTCATCATGAAAGGAAGAGATGGCAAAGGAAGTTAAAAAGGAATACCGGTGAGAGAGGAGAAACACTAGAGAAGTATGGTGTCATGAACATCAAGAGAAAAATGGTTCAAGGGAGGAGTAGGTAACTGTGCTGAATCCTGAGAAGTCAAGAGAGATGAAGACAGAAGCACAATGAAAGGCAGTGGTGACTTTGGCAAGAGCTATTTCAGGGGGTTCATGAGGATATGTATTAGTGAAGGACACTCAGGAGGATATGGTGCAGTAACAAACACTCAAATGTCAGAGGCTTGGCCCAGTAAAGGCTTATTTGTTAAATACGCAATGTCCAGGGGTTGATCATTGATTGAACCCTTTTCCAGTTTGGCAGCCTTCATCCATCTTACATAAAGTCATTTCAAACAAATGGCTTACAAGGTTATCATAGCAGAGGAAGAGAATAAGAGATGACATGGTTGATTTTAAAGACACAGCCTGGATATTGTTTTCATAACTTCCATACAGTTTAGCATAATCTATTGTATTGCAAGGAAGTTGAAAAATATGAGAACATGAATATTTGGTGAGCACAAGGAATGTCCACCACAGGATAAAAACCCGATTTACTCAACTAAAGAGAGGATGAGAGGGGTCAGTTAGAATAAATAAGGAAATACAAATACCCTTCATCTCAAAAAAGCCCTCCTTGATCCTAGGTCCTCCTCAAGCTACCATTCCGTTTCTCTGTCTCCTTTGTACAAAATTGCCAACATCAGTCTTAACAAAAAGTTTGCTGTGTCATGTGCCAAGGACATAATATTTGAACAAAACTAGCAAAAATATCTGCATCCTGTGTAGATTACTTTCAATTAACTTTTGAAATAAAGTGGTTGGTTAATATTGACACTGTTAAATTATATAGTTTGGGATTTTCACAAAATGAGCATTCATGGGCCAAAAGCAGTCAATAAATTTTCCATCCTTGCCTTTGTCTGCAACTATAATTAACAGCCAGAAAAACTGGAACTGCATCAAAGAAAACATAAAAGCATAGCACAAATTTTGAGTATGGCATTTACTTTCAGTACAAATTTAAGGTTAAGAAATGGAGAGAGAATCAATATTTGTAAGTTCTTTCTATGCGTAAGGCATTTTAATGCATTGTTACCTTATAGTATTAATTACTTAGCATTAGAATATCATTTCACAGGTGACATTTAGACTCTAAGATGAATTTAGGTTAGTAAGGGTCTTGCTTGGGGTCTAAATAAAAGTTGATTCTGACTCCAAAATCCAGGTTCTTTCTACCCCATGATAGATTCTATTCAAAGTTTTTGTAAATCATTGTGTAGCTATTCATTTTAAAATTCTTAGACCAAGAGCTTCTACCAAATTGCCTTTTAGGGAAACAAAAAATATTTTATTAAAACTATAATTCTAATAATTACATCCAACTTAAATTTCAGTCTTTTTTAAAGCAGCTGCTTTCAGAGTATCTCTTCTTGATATCTCACAGGACATCAAATTCAACATATCCACAACTTGATTTCCCTCTCAAAAGCTACTCTTTACTATAATTCTCTTCTTTCCCATGGCATCCATTTTGCATTTTTTTCTTTGACCTCACAATTCAATCTATTGACCTACCACCAAGTTGTCCATTATTCTTACATACATATTTTCTCTATTAGTTTAAAAATCTTTGGGAAAAGAGGACTCTCTGCCTTCTTTTCATGTCCATTATCTCTAGCATTACCTTGGTCATTATAGATGTATGACATATGTTTATTGCCATTAATGATAAAAATTTCACTTGAGTTCACTTTTCCCCCCCTCACTTTATCACCTCCACTACCCTAATCTAAGGCTTCATGAACTGGTTACTCGAACAGCTCTTTCACTGGCCTTCTGGCCTCCCATTTAGGCTCCTCATCATTAACCCTATGCACTAAATGTGGCAGCCAAGAAAAAAAAATTACAAAATACTTCTTGGTCACATCAGTTCTCTTTTCCAAGTTCTACAGTGTATTCTGCTATTTAAAAAATTTATTTAAAACTTCCTAACATACAAAGTCCCCCATCATCTAGTTCATCTTTGTCTAGCAAGTAATGATCATGTAACATTTTAAACATACACAGAGAGTTAATAGGAGAAGATGGAGTAGATGTACATTTCCTTATTCCTCCCACTAAGTAGGAATAAAAACCCTGGATAAGACATATAAAGCAAACAGAATAGGACCCCAAAAGGTGGTTACCTAGGGACCTCAAGACTCAAGAAACAACATGATGGTGAGATACCCTGATTTCTCTTTTTGCCTCAAAAAGCCTAGACTTACAGCTAAATAAACCAGAAACCTAAAAACACCTACAGTCATTGGGGGTAGGGGGGAATCCCCAAGAAAAGCCTTGGTCAACCTACCAAGGCAGAAATGTTCAGTCAATCACTGTACTATCCCACAAGATACCACAGGGAAAAAATGTAGATTCACTCTCTTCCATACCAGGAAAGCCTGAATGGAAAGCTTAGACTTCCAAATTCATGAGGCTGTAATAAGGTACCTTAGTGCTCCTGCGAGAATGAAGTACAAGTTGAAAGCCAGGCCACATACCACAATGATACCAGTGGAGAACAAAGCTCTCACCCACAAATAGCAGTAACACAGAGACCAAACTGGAGATGTGGTTTGGTGGTTAGAATTGTATCAAAGAAAATAAGCCAAAACAGAAGGTTTAGTCATTTTGTGATATTGACAAACTAATTCTAAAGTATATGTGGAAGCCAAAACACCCAGAATTCTCCATACAATACTGAAACAAACAAACAAAAAAATCAGATTAATACTATATGGCTTCAAGACTTACTAGGAAGCTACAATAGACTCAGTGTGGTATGGTGAAAGAAGAGACAAAAATAAATAGAATGGAATAGAGAACCCAGAAATAGGCCCATGAAAATAGAATCAATTGATCTTCGACAAGTGAGCAAAGGCAAGTCAATGAAGCAAAGACAGTCTTTTTCAACAATGGTGCAGGAAAAACTGGATATGCACATGACAAAAAGTAGGTTGATACAAACCTTATACCCTTCACAAAAATTAACTCAAAATGGATTGTAGACCAAAATGTAAAATGCAAAAACTATAAATTCTTAGAAATAAAATAGAAGAAAACCTAAACAACCTTGGATTTACTGGTAAGTTTTTTTTAGACAAAGGCACAATCTGTGAAAGAAATAATTGAAAAGTTGGACTTCATTAAAATTAAAAACTTTGCAAAAGACAAAGTTGAAAGTATGAAAAGTCAAATCACACATTTACCAGAGAAAACTTTTGCAAAACCAGTTTCTTATAAGAAAAACTACCTTCTAAAATATACAAAGAACTCTTAAAATTCAATAAAGAAAAACCAATTAAGAAAATGGTCAAAAGCTCTGAACAACTCAGAGTTAGCAAAAAAAAAAAAAAAAAAAAAAAAAAAAAAGGCATATAAAAAGATGCCCAATATCATAGGTCATTTGGGAATTGCAGATTAAAACAAGATACTACTATATACTTACTAGAATGCCTAAATAAAAATACTGACCTCATCAAATATTGGTGAGGATTGGAGGAAGAAAACTGCTCTTTCATTGTTGATGGGAATACAAAACGACACAGCCTCTGTGGAAGGCAGTTTACAAAACTGAACCCTGGCTTACCTTGTGGCCCAGCAATTGCACTCTTTAGTATTTACCTGAATGAGTTGAAAAATTGTGTCCACACAATACTCTGTACCCAAATGCCTATAGCAGCTTTATTCATAATTGCCAAAATTTTAAAGCAACCTAAATGTCCTTTAAGAAATGAATGGATAATCTGTAGTACATCTAGACAATGAAATATTATTCAGTAACAAAGAGAAATGAGCTATCAAGTCACAAAAAGACACAGAGGACTCTTAAATGCATATTGTAAAGAGAAAGAAGCCAATCTTAAAAGTCTACCTATTACATGATTCCAACTATAGGATGTTCTGGAAAAGGCAAAACTATGGAGACCGTAAAAAGCTCAAATGTTACCATGTTTCTAGGTTGGAGGTAAGTTCCATACAGAATTGTTGGGCAGTCAAAATATTCTTCATGGCACTGTAATGGTGGACAGATATCATTATGTATTTGCCAACCACATAAATAAACAAAAGGAGTGAATGCAATGTATACTAAGGACTTCATTAATAATAATATGTTCAGACTGGCTCACCATGTGGTAGCAAGTGCATCATGCTAATGCAAGGTATTCATAATAGGGACAGCTGGGTAGGGGTGAGAGGATACCTGTGTACTCTGTTTATTTTTATGTAAATCTAAAACTGCTCTAAAAAAATAAAGCCAATTTAAAAAATGAAATAGAAAGTTTAAATAAGATCCAAAATCTCATATCAGAATAAAAAAATAAAAATGATAAATGGGTCAATTCACCAAGAACATAGCAATCTTAAATGTGTATGTGCCAAACCCAGAGCTGCAAAATGTATGAAGCAAAAACTGATAGAACTGAAAAAATAAATAAATCCACAATTATAGTCAGAGAATTCAACACACTTCTCTCAACAATTGATACAACTAGACAGAAAATCAACAATACAGAACCCAAAAATTCTACCAAAGACAAGCATTCATTCAACATTTATGGAATAGTCCATCCAAACAGCAGAATATACATTCTCTTCAAGTGTCCACAGGACATAACGAACACAGAACATACCCTGGGCCAAAAATCAAACCTCGACAAATTTTACACATTTGAAATCATACACAGTGGAATCAAAGTAGAAACAATAACCAAAAGACAGCAGGAAAATCTTTCAGTGCTTGAACATTAAGCACTTCTAAAAATCCATGGGTAAGAGAGTAAGTCTTAAAGGAAATAAAAAAATACATTAAGCTGAATGAAAATAAAAATAAGATATAATATGTGTGCTATAGTTATTTAGAGCAAGTTAGAGCATTAACATGCACATATTAGAAAACAGGAAGTCTCAAACCAGTAATCTCAGTTCCCACCTCAAGACTAGAAAAAGAGCAAAATAAACCCAAAGCAAATAAAAGAAGGTAAATAATAAAGATTAGATATTAATGAAACTGAAGACAATAGAGAAAAATCAGTAGGTCAAAGAACTGGTTCTTTGAAAATACAAGTAAAATTGACAAACTTCTATCAAAATAAAAGAAAAAAATTGACTGAGAGGCACATACCCAGTGGAGCAGACTCAGAACCCATAAATCCACTCACATAATTAGGCCCAACTGATTTTGGACAAAGTTCCAATACAATTCAATGGAGCCTTTTCAACAATGGTCCTAGAGCAACAGGGAATTGGACATTCATATGAAAAAATAACACTAAACAAAACTTACCGGAAAAAAAAAATTTAAAAACCTTCAAGAATTAGGGCTAGACAAAGAGTTTTTTTTTTTTTTTTAAGATTTTATTTATTTATTTGACAGAGAGAAATTACAAGTAAGCAGAGAGGCAGGCAGAGAGAGGAGGAAGCAGGCTCCCTGCTGAGCAGAGAGCCCGATGCGGGACTCGATCCCAGGACCCTGAGATCATGACCTGAGCCGAAGGCAGCGGCTTAACCCACTGAGCCACCCAGGCGCCCTAGACAAAGAGTTTTTAAACTTGAAATCAAAGTATGATCCATAAAAGGAGATATTAAGAAATTATACTTCATTAAAATGGGTTTTACTCTGTGAAAGACCATGTTGAGAATGAAAACACAAGCTACAGAGAAAAACATATTTGCATATCACCAACAGCTAGTATCTAGAATATATAAGAATTCTCAAAAAATAGTCCAGTTGGAAAATAAGTAAAAAGAACACGAAGAGACTGCATAAGAGGATATACAAATGTCAAAAAAACACACAAAAAGGTGTTGAAGATATTTTCATAAAATATCACCATATACCTATTAGAATGGCCAAAGGAAAAAATAATGACAAGATCAAATGCTGGCAAGAATATGGAAGAAACACATCACAAATACATTGTTACTGAAGATATAAAATGGTAAGTCACCCTAAGATACCATATGGCAATTTCTTTTTCTTTTTTCTTTTCTTTTCTTTTTTTTTTTTAAGATTTTATTTATTTATTTGACAGACTCAGATTACAAGTAGGCAGAGAGGCAGACAGAGAGAGAGTGAGAAGCAGGCTCCCCGCTGAGCAGGGAGCTTGATGCGGGCTCGATCCCAGGGTCCTGGGATCATGACCTGAGCCAAAGGCAGAGGCTTTAACCCACTGAGCCCCCCCCAGGAGACCCCCATATGGCAATTTCTTTAAAAAAGTAAACCTGCAACTACCATAGGAGCTAGCAGTCACACTCCTGAGGACTTATCCCAGAGAAATGAAGGCTGAAAATAAAGACATAACCCCTGTACATGAATGTTTATGGCGCTTCATTCATAATAGTCCCAAAATAATCTGGATGTCTTTCAATGAGTGAATGCCTAACTGAACCATGTTACACGGATACCACTGAAGAGAAGTATTTATACATGCAACAGCCTAGATAATTATGCTGAATAAAAACCCATACATATTCTATGATTCCCTAACTTTGATTAAATGACAAAATTATAAAAAAAAAAAAGAAAACAGATTAGTGGTTGTCAGGGCTTAAGGAGGGGGTAGGGATAGAAGGAGAGGGAGTCCAGCTATAAATGGGCCACATAAAGACATCTGTGGTGATAAAAAATGTTCTCTGTCTTGACTGTATCAATTTCAGAATCATGGCCGTGATGTCATCCTACACTTTCACAAGATGTTACCATTGGGAAAACCAGGTAAAGCGTACGGGAGATCTTTGTATTACCTTTGGCTGTTGCATTTAAGCCTACCATTATTTCAAAATAAGTTTAATTAAAAAATTAAACATATGAGGGAACAGATGCTATTTTCATTTATGTCTCGAATGCAGGATTCAAACTAAGGAAGATGAATTACTTAGAGTCATCTATAGAGCCACCTGCTTTCTTCCTAAACCCCCTATTTTAAAATTCATTAGGCATATGCCCATACTCTATTTCTGACCTTTGCTATCAAATGTATAAAAATTACTGTTCATGCTAAAAGAGCCTCCATGGTATAAGAGTGAGGCTCAGATAACCCATGTGTGGCCTGCACTCCTTTTGTTTATGACTATTTCTTGATTCTCTGGCTTCATGATATATTTACCTGAAGGACCCCAGGATCTACCTGTTTCTGTCACTCCCTAGGAATAAATGATAATGTCACTTGGAGACAAGCAGTGAAGTATTTCATGGTATTCTTGCCATCTATTTCATTCTGCTCAATTGCTTGCAGTTGCCGTCTGTGCTTTGCCATGTCAATAGCTTCCAGACTACCCTTCTGTCTTACCTGGATCATTTCTATTTGATTTTTCATATGCTCAGCTTGGCAGAACTAAGTCACTCTGAATACAGTTTCAGTGCCCAGTGATCCCACTTCAAAACTTTGACAGAATATGTGAAATAGTCAACCTGGAAAGTCAAATAACACCAGGAGAATAAATCTTACGTTCCAAGATGGGTTGTGTATATAAGGGAAATGGCTCCCTAAACTCTGGCCAAGTTAAGGCACTCAAACCCATTTTAAAAAGTAAAAATGCATGGGATGCCTGAGTGGCTCAGTGGGTTAAATCCTCTGCCTTTGGCTCAGGTCATGATCCCAGGGTCCTGAGATCCAGCCCTGCGTCACATCGGGCTCTCTGCTCAGCAGGGAGCCTGCTTCCCCCTCTCTCTCTTTGCCTACTTGTGATCTCTGTCAAATAAATAAATAAAAATCTTTAAAAATAAAACAAAATTTTTTTAAAAAGTAAAAATGCAAATATCCATTGAGTACAATATATGTGCCCATCTCTGGATGTTACAGTAAAGAACCCCAAAGAAAATCCTGACATTGAGAGGTCAGCTTGTTTGGGGCAGAGGTATACATGGCATTAGGAAGTAGGGAATATAATTAGTGTAAGTATCATGATTTCTAACCTTAGAAAACATTTTAATGAGTAACTAGCTTTTCCATGATCATGATAAATACTATATTTACATAATTCTACAAATTTTCATGTAATCTTTACTGTAGGAGTCTAATGCTACTCTAAGCACAATGGATAATATGAGAAATACCAAAAGGGACCCCAACTTTGAGTAGCTTTGCAATTTAGTTGAAAAAAAATGCATGTTGTCACAGGAAAACTTATAAATAATAGATTAACAATGTAATAAAGAATTAAAGTGTACTTCACTAAGAAAATGCCCTTGACAGGCCAGCCATCAAAAAGGATCAAAATAGAGTGAAGACACTTTTATGGAAGTTGTGTGACTGGAGATAGGACTATAAATATAAGATTTGGATGAGTAGACAAATCTTATATTTAGAGAGAAGTAGACAAAAACTTAAAGCAAGGTTAACAGCAGAGATAATGGAATGAGTGTGACAAAACTGGTGGACAGTGACAGGAATGTCTTCTTGAAAGAGTACTTTTCCATCCAGATTTCCACAGCTTTGATCCTGTTGCTTAGCACCTTCCCATCAACAGCATTTTGAGCTTAGAGCCTTCCTTTCTTCGTAAGTCTTCAACTGTTTCCCCCACTGACAGTCTTTCTCTGTAATTCCAATCCTTGGTTGGGTTCCTTCTGTGCACTCATTGATATCCTCAGTCTTGGCTGCCCACCTAACTTCTTAAATTACCTCCCTTCCTGCTGAAAAGAATCCCTTCTCTGGACAGTCTGTCAACTGACATTCAAATCACCTCCCTGACAGGATTGCCTGCATTTAGGATTTTCCTCAAGTGTGTTCCCCACCTCAGTAGAGCTATTCCTAGGTAGCATCTTCTGGTATGTGCCTTCCAAGTTCTTCATGTTCTGTGTATCCATGACATTAATTTAATGAACAAATTTAAGACCATTGAAACAGAGAGATTTGCCCTGTTCAAATGTCAAAATGACTGCTTTCTTCACTATTTTGTTTCCTTGAAATGGCCATCTATTCTTCTAAAGAATGTACCCAGAAGTCTCATAGGCCACATTAAATGTAATCTCACTACAGATACTGAAATTTGGAATTTAATTAGGGATTGGGCAATTTGCCTTAAAATGAAGGGACTATAAGTCATATTAATGGAATAACAAGTACCAAAGGCATTCAATACAAAAAGATAATGACATACATAATGCAAGATGTGCTATATATAATATTTGTCATCACTGCAAACACAAAGGGATGAATACTAAGAAATTAATGCACACAATGATCATGGGAATGTTGATATAAAAAAATATTTGGTTACCTTCTATATAGGAAGAATTAAACTGGGAAAGAGGCTGTATACATTTTTACTATTTAAGTATGGATAAAAATAATATCACTATATAGGTCTTAGCAGAAAAACGGTCAAAAAACTACTAGCATTTTTGAGAATTAAGAATAGGATTCTAATCACTAAAGAAAATAACAAATGATAAAATTAAAACCTATAGAAATGTAAAAATTTGAGGTCCATGGTAGACTAAGGTCACATAGTATAAAACTCCAAATCTAAAATTGTTAGTATAGTTATCTACCACACTGCTGCCTTTTGTCCTAACTCATTTCCTGTTCCACAAACCTTTAGCTTTTTGAAAATGGTGTGGTGCTTCAGGTTTAACATTCTGGGAGTTAGCAGGGGGATCACGTCAGATCACGACTTATATCCCCCAAATCACTGTAGACCACCACTTTAGTGTTGTGGTAACAATGTAAGTGATTGGAAACTAAACTAAACAAATTCTGCTGGACATTGTCTATTTGCTCCTGAGGATATACTCTCCACCCTTCCCACATTACTCTGGGCCCTGAGTTTCTGCATTCCAGACTCCTTATATTTTGGCTTCTGGTTAGCAGAAAATTAGAAGGAAGGAGCAAAGTGTGTTTGGAGATTATTTCCTGAACCTCTACCCTGTGAAGTCCTCTTAAGCTGGTGGTCCCAGGGGCTCCCAGGAGGTGGCCCCTTCCTAGGGTTTCTCTCTATGGACTGTTAAAGTAATTACCCTCTCTCCTCAACACTTCAGGCATGGGGTTGGTATCCTTTTCCCACAATCCCCTGGGTACCAAACTATCCTTGTGTTTTCCCTGTATCCTTTCCACACGTTTGTAACAGCCTTTCATTCCATTCACCTCAACTCTCTCCAATTTGGTCGTGCTATTATTTCCTGCTGAGACCTGACACCCAAACAAAAATCAAACATTATTTAACGTTATCATCAGTTAAGGGAATTTGTGTGTAATTAATAAGAAAAGATTTTCAAGTCTTGCTAGGTTTCTCACATCATGTTATCTATATATTTCTTGAACTAGCAGCAGTGGGAAACTTGTAAAGATAGAAATGTGGGATGTAGACGTAGATGATTTTAGAAATATTCCTTGCTGGAAGTGATCACAGCTGTGGAAACACGAAGGCTGACGTTCATTATGGACAGTTCTTTGCTAATTAAATTTCAGAAATTGTAACAAGTATAAATCACTTTGTGTAAGTGTTCAGCATATTCGGTATAGCTGGGAAGGAACAAAAGAGGGATGTCAGAAAAGCCCACTATTGGATAAAGGCTTTGAGAAAAGTCAAGTCCCTTTGACACATTTTTTATATTATTACACCCTATTTAACATTTCTTTTTCAAAAAAAGTTTCTCTACAAGACTAGAGGGATGGAATCTACCTTTCCAGGGCTGTGTTTTTTCACTCCAAATGACCTGATTCTAAGTTTCAGACATACCGGCTCACACTGGTTATTCTCTGGAAGTGTCTACTTTTGAGTTCACCTCCACGTTGGCCATCCCCATGCAAATATACTTCATGTCATACCCTCTCCTCTTTCCCTGCCTGCTAAATCCTAGTCACTGTCCAACATCTAGAATAAATGACAGCTCCTCTAGGAGGTCTACCCAGATTCCTCCAAAAGGGGCTATTTCTTCCTCTACATTTTCAGACCTGTTAGCTTACCTCCACATCAGCATCTTTTTGTATATTGAAACTAGAACTCTGAGTTTTGGGTGGCAGAGACATTTTTCCTGCCCTAGGGCCCAGTTCAGTGCATAATAGCATACAATAACATTTAATGGATGAATGAATGAATTAGCTATCCAGAAAGCAAAGTCCTACATGGCCTCTAGATTCTATTCATATAAAGCCCCCAGATGTGTATTCCTTAATGTCAGTGGGAGATATGTTTAATTACATTTGATCAGAAAATTCTCTATTAACATTTATTTGAGCACTTGCTACTTCATGTAAGCTGGAGTATTTTATTTCTTATCCATATAAGCACAAACTTCACTTGTGTCTGTTAAAACATTTATCATCAAGTATTTTCTATTTAAACCCACTGAGTCAGAATTCATGAACAAAAAGCGGGAGGAAAAAAAAAAAACATGCATGACTACCAAATCCTGGATATAACCATAAAATGTTACATGGTTGAAAAAAGATACTTGGGAAATCTATCTGAATCTTCCTTATACGTTATCTATTTTAACAGTGAACTGCTTTTTGAAATCTTTACAAAGACTGGGAAGTAGTATAATGAATGACTACACAGGAAATCAGCAGATGGTATTTCTCAGAGATATAATACAACTGGACATGATGACTAAAGATAGTATTGTAAAACTGGCCCACAATTTTAACAATGAATGCTGTAAATTTCATAAATCTGAAGGCTCACCAAAGAGGCACGATTCCTCTCACTGTAAGTATGTAAATACAACTACTTCTTTTCTTGGGCTCTTCAATCCTGCTATCTCACTATTTGTGGTTGCTAAGCAACCTTAGTAATAATACTGTGGCATGCTACTTAAAGACAGAGGCACCAAAATGTGTCTGTTGATTTATTTGAATGGAAATAATCCAGGTCCAAAATAAAATCTTTTCAGCATGACAGCTGGCACTGACTAAGTAACAACTTGCAAATTCACCACAATCACAGTACTTTTTTGTCTTTTCCTGTAAAGGTGATCAGATGTCTAGATAAACTTCTTTACCCCAAATGAATACTTGATTAATACTGTTTGGTGGGGACTCCTTATGAATATCTGAAGCTAGATTTTGGCCTTGGAAGTTCATGTGAAAATGTATGTGTAGTGGAGCCCAGGGCCAGGACGTTTGTAGGACAATATGAAGTATGAATTATTGCAACTGTATTACCCAGTGAGCAAACTAACCCATCAAGCTATATAAGTTGTCACAAAATGTACTGAGGCATTCCGTTCCACTCAGGTGAGAGAGGACGAAGGGCAGAGAGAAGGAGTCTGAGTCATAAAAATCCTTGCTGCCTCAGGGTAATAGTAACTTATTCCACTATATTTATAGGTCACTAATGGTAACTGATCCAAAAGAAATGGTGGCGTCGAATTGTCCTTGGTCTTTTGTCAAAAAGAAAGAAATCATCCATGATTACAGTCATGGACCAGGAAAAAAAAAAGGAAAAGAATCCACAATAAATAACTATTAGTGTAAATATAAGAATAATATGTAACTTATTCAGCTTATTTTCAGTGTTTTTCCCCAATGGTATTGTTCAAGTTCTAGCGCATGCAGAAAATCTATTACATGGAGGAAAATAAAGCATACCAGTATACTATTCAAAATTACAAGGGACTAAAATTGCTATTTTCACTTTTGACTGTTGGGAGTGAACAGAATATTACAATAAATCATCGCCCTCATCTCCCCTGATTTCTCCTCTCCAGGTGAGATGGTTTTGTCAGGTGAAGCTGAGCTACTAGAAAATAATTTCAGCTCTTTCCTGTATTCTGTATCTCACAGCAGCATACAGACATTTTTCCAGTTCTTAATTTTTATCCTTCCATTCTATAACTGAGCTGACCTTCCCCATGATAACTTCTGTTAAAGAAAATTATATTACTTAGTAATACTGCTCATGGCTACCTCTACTGAGGACTTGATGTGTGACTGGAATTTACATCATTCTAGATTATTCTGTGCTTGTTTCACCAATCTAACACAGAATCTTTGTTTCAGGGAAGAGTGGACATAAAACTCAGCAAAACCCAAGTTTTCCCTATGATAAGTGCCAAAGGGAAGCAATACAATGCAATGGAGCCACTATTTTATTCCTAAAACATAGTTTATGATTCCATTCACTTATTTGTTATTCTGCTGAAATACTTTGAAACTCAGGCATAATCTCTGCTGAAAATCCTCAGACATATGTATATTATAAAGCAGTCATGCATTTCCTGTTTTAATAATCTCTATGGCTAAGCTCTTTTAATCAAACCTGTATCATTTTATTCTTCTTATTAATAGTCACAAACATGCTGATTGGTAAGAAATAGTTTTACTTATCAATTTAAGATTTGGAAATTTATATGGAAACTTTGGGATAATTTATGGTAACAGACTGCATTAATAAATTACAGATTTGTATGAGGCATGTTTAAAAGTATGTTTATGACTAAATTTGTATCTGAAAAGCAGTCTGGCTGATTCACCAATAATTTTTTGACTGAATTTGTCAACCTGCCACGTATAAACAAAGAAACTCAAAAAGTTGAAAAATGATTAAAGTTGATGGTCTGCATTATATGAGTTGGCTACTTTGCTTAATAGTTGAATTCCTGAAAGGTGATATTCAACTTGAATTTCAGTAAATTATATTACCTTAATAGGAAAGTAAGTTATTTGAAGGCAAAACTTTCTTAATGCTAAACAAAGTAAATTATCAATTTTTTTTTCATTTTGTGACCTATTTCTCTTAAAAAGATATAGTTTATACTATAAAAAGTATTCAGAACTCTATTAAGCAAACCATATAATAAATTGCAATCTAGGGGTATCTGGGTGGCTCAGTTGGTTAAGCATATGCCTTTGGCTCAGGTCATAATGGCCAGGTCCTCGAATCATATCTCAGCAGAGAGTCTGCTTCTCTCTCTCTCTCTCCCCCCTCTCTTCCCTCTCTATCCCTCCCCCCTACTTGTTCTCTCTCTCAAATAAATGAAATCTTAAAAAAATAAAACCTGAACTCTAAGGATAGAAACAAATACATTACTTAAAAATAAAGATTAAAAATTAGACTTCCCCACCCAAACCCTTGATTCAGTTTTAGACACACGTGTTACCCCATGTAGTTACAAATTTTGTTTATGATGCACAGATATTTTCATCTGACGGAGAATGTCTTATTTTCCATCCACAAGGCAGTAAACACTTTCATGGCATAAAAATAGTTAACTTAAATGAATAGTACCCACACATGGACTTCTGAAGTTGCATTTATCCATCTTATATTATAGTGCACTTACATGAATCTCTCCTCTTTGGAAAACAGGATTCCCTGGAGAGGCTTACTGAAATGCTAGATCAACTAGAACATGAAGCTCTAGCCTAAAGACCAATCCACCAGCCTGAAAATATTCAGGTGCTAAGTTAAAACTGACACTTTCTTTTCTTGTTTACAACAAGTATAAAGCAAAACCTGCTTATTAGCACCTATCTAGATGTTATTTTAAGTTTTTAAACATAAATCAATCCATGCTTTGTGTGTTTTTGTCCACAAGGGGAAAAAAAGGCAGAAAAAAAGTTCACCACATGTTTGGGATTCAAATTATTCTGAAATAAAATAACTTCATGGTCAAGAATTACTAATATTCAAGTGTTTAAATTTTTTTTTAATTTATTTGACAGAGACACAGCAAGAGAGGGAACACAAGCAGCGGGAGTGGAAGAGGGAGAAGCAGGCTTCCCGTTGAGCGGGTAGCGCGATGTGGGGCTCAATGTGGGGGCTCAATCCATGGACCCTGCGATCATGACCTGAGCTGAAGGCAGTCACTTAAAGACTGAGCCACCTAGGCACCCCTCAAGTGTTTAAAATAGTTTACCTAAATGTCTGAAACACAGCATATCTGTAATGTGATCAGTTAATCATAGTTTCGTGTCAACTTCATATCCGAAAATCTAAATTTATAAGTTCTTAAATGTGTTATTTCTCTGCTTTATAATTAAGGATCAATGATAGGTAAAAAATATTTTCTTGTAGGTTAAAATTTTTGATTTAAAGAAATACTTAAGAAGTTAAAAAAAAAACCAACTCTCTTCTAAATATTTCAATATACTATTAAGCAATAGGTAATAATCATTATCTTGTGCGCTAATTTTCTAACATCCTTTTGAAAACCCACTCTAAGCTTTGCTGGTCTGCATAACAACAGATAACATGTCCTCTCATCTACCCAATTTTTTTATTGTATCCTACAGCGTTGACAGAATAAAATAAGGTTACAAGAGGCACTATGTGGCAGAGTTGCTTCCTCAGAACCCCTAGGAATGATTTTAGAATATAAACATGCAATAGTCACCCAAAAAATCCTAGACTGATAAAATAGAAAAACACAAACTTTCAAAGTTGTACTTGATGCTGTTCTTCTGAAAGTAGAATCCTTACTTTTAGTCATTGTCATTGACTTCCTACAAATTCCTAATCTAAGGATGATCTGAGATGAACACCATAGAGAAAAAAAAAATCTGTATATTATGTAGTTTGCAATAAATTATCCATTGAAACTTTCCTCCAAATGAAATGCCATATTATTAAGTAAAATTCTTTATATTAGTCACATAGTTTTTAGTAGTGAAGCACAATGCTGTTCTTTTAAAAGACTTCTACTTTATCAGACTATTTAATAAAATATATCTTTTGAATAGAAGTGTTCTATATATTCAAGTGTATTTAACATTTTTTAAGATTTTTGAATAAAAGCAATGTTTGTACTGAGGGAAAAAATTTCTCCTTCTAGAATATCATTTTCATTATATCTTTCAAAGAATTTCCCATCATAGATTGACTGTTAGTGATTTAGGAACTAAAATTTGGACTGTGAAAATAAAGGTCAAATAAGTAATAGTTAATGAGAGAGTAATGAAATCAATTAGTTTATAGGGTTTCTGATCTGGTCTTGAACATGAATTTTGTATATGAATATATACAAATTTTCTCTTGAGATAGTTCTTTAAAAAATTGGCTCTTCTTCCAAAGGAGACCAATACTTTTTGAAAATATTTTTTTAGTTGTCACATATTTATTGTCATTTCTATATGGGGGGGTTCCCTTTAAATATTATACTAACAAATATCCTTAATGAAGTAAATGTCATAGTCCTTAAGCATCTATGCTTAATAGATCACAAAAAGAGAGACAACAAAAGATTTTATGCCTCCTGAAAAAGGAATACAATGGACCTACGAAGAGGTCTTAGCAAATAAATTTAACATGAGTAGAGTCAGCCTCTAGATTATAGGGGAGCATGTTAAAATACCCATAGGGATGCAATAAGCCCAAGCAGACTGTGGAAAACCCTTGGGTCAAAATATATTGGGTTTCTTCAATAATTAGATTTTAAGAAAAAAGAGAAGTGGAAGCAATCTGTACATTAAAAGAGATACCAGGGGCGCCTGGGTGGCTCAGTGGGTTAAGCCACTGCCTTCAGCTCAGGTCATGATCCCAGGGTCCTGGGATCGAGCCCCGCGTCAGGCTCTCTGCTCAGTGGGGAGCCTGCTTCCCCCACTCTCTCTCTGCCTGCCTCTCTGCCTACTTGTGATCTCTGTCTGTCAAATAAATTTAAAAAAAAAAAGAGAGAGAGAGAGAGATGCCAAAGATTTAAATACCCCCTGTAAAACGAACAAGATATTTGTCCTGATTAGATACGCACACTCATTTACTCCCTCCCCATTCCTTTTTCATCATTTCTTTCAGCTTGTTTCTGAGCCCCATTCTCAAGTGGGTGAGTAAAGGCCAGACAACACATAAGAATCACAGTTGTGGCTTCAGGGTGAGAGAAGATCACAGCAGAGGGACCCTAGGCTCACCTAGTCCCATGAACACAACTATTAAATCATCCTAAATACCCCAGAAATCTATGTGAAGACTGGCAGAACAAACCCCACAACTAAAAGTAGAGAAAAGGCCACACTGAGGGAGGTAGGAAGGACAGAAAGTCCCCTTGAGAGAGAAACTGATTGTGGATGCTGTGGTGGGGAGGCAATCAGGGTCATAGGGAAGGATGAGAGACAGACTAGTATACAGGGGAGCACACAAGGAAGACAAACCCCCCATTGCAATTGGCTTGGGAAGTGAGAAGGCCTGAATTTCCTAAGTTCTTGCAAACAGTAGGACATAAAGCCTACTGGATGCTTGACCCAGGGAGAGTTCAGAGGACATTGGGCCTGCTCTTGGAGAAAAGGCAGGGCAAATAGCCTGTGGACATAAAGCATGGAAACAGTGATCTGAAACATACCTAGGGCACAGAGTGGAAAGGTCAGTTTCTCATTTCAGAGCCTATCCCATAAAGGCATGCTCTCAGAGAGACACCTCCAGGAACAAAGAAACATTTCCCTCTCCCACCCCTCAGCATGAGCAGAGGGCTAACTGTGGGAACCAGGGCAATACCCACACTTGCTACCAAGGCTGCTTACACCAAGCCCGCCCTTCCTGTGTTCCAGAGGATAGGTCCTTCCTAGTCATGCCTGCCTCAGTTCCACCACTATGGGCCCCTGCACCCAGAAGATCAGCCCAAACCCCTGCCCAAACAACCTCTCCCAACTTGGGAGCTTTGTGAGGCTTTTGGTTCTGCAGGTGGTAGAACAGGTCTCATTTCACAGCAGACCAGAGTGCACATAGTTAATATGTGTCACCTTCAGGCCAGGGACCAAACACTGCCTACAACAGGCAAACAAAGTCTCTGCAGATGACAGGCCTAAAGGATAAAGTGACTGGGACAAAACAGCAGAATGCATGCAGCACACACTAGAGTTACTCCCAGAAGTGCCAGGCTGTAGGGAATAATGCACACCAAATGAAGGGCACTATATGAATTCTTAAGGCCCTTACTCTTAAGAACAGGAGACACAGCTGACTTTCTTCACATACAGAAAATGGCACAGACACTTAAACAAAATGAGAAGCCAGGAATTTGTCCCAAATGAAAGAACAGGACAAGGCAGTGGCTGGAGATCTACACAAAACAGATATAAGTAGCACGCCTGATGGAGAATGTAAAGCAAGGATTGTAAGGATACTCACTGGACTTGAGAAAAGCATGGAGGACATCAGTGAGAGCAGTTAACACAGAGATAAGAAATAACAGATACAGGGCTTAACAAATGAAATGAGAAACATGTGTGATGGAATGAACAACAGGCTGGGAGAAGCAGAGGAATGAATTACTGACCGAGAAGACAGAGTAATGGAAAATAACCAAGTCAAACAAAAGAGGAAAAAAGAATTATGCAATATAAGAAGAGACTTAGGGAATTCAGTGACTGAGTAATAACACTTGTTATAAGAGTTCCAGAAAAAGAAGAGAGAGAAAAAGGGGGCAAAGACTTTATTTGAAGAAATAATCTGAAAACTCCCTTACTCTGGGGAAGCAAATGGATATCCAGATTCAGGAGGCACAGAGAACTCTCAACAAAATCCACAAAAGCAGATCAAAATCAGGATATATTGTAATTAAAAAGGCAAAATATAGTAATACAGGAAAATATTAAGAGCATCAAGACAAAAGAAGACAGTTGCATGCAAGGGATGCACGACAAGGCAATCAGTGGATTTCGTAGCAGAAACTTTCCAAGCCAGAAAAGAGTGGCACGATGTATTCAAAGTGCTGAATAGGAAAAAGCTGTAGCGAAGAATATTTGATCCAACAAGGTTATCATTCAGAATAGAGAGATTGAAAAGTCCCCACCCTCCCCCCCAAAAAGCTAAAGGAGTTCACCACTAAACCAGTTCTGCAAGAAAGATTAAAATGGACTCTTTGAATGGAAAGGAGAGACCAAAAAAGCAAAAAAAAATGAATATTTCTGTGAAAAACCAGTCAAGGAACTAACAAAATAGAAAGTTGTAAAATAGGACACCATACCTAAAATGAGGGGAGGGGAGGAGTAAAGAATCAGTTCAAATTTAAATGACCATCAGTTTACTATATAGACTGCTATATGCGGATGTTATATACAAACCTAATGGTAACCACAAATCAAAAACCACTAATAAAGATGCAAGGAGTAAAGACAAAGAAATCCAAATATATAATTAATGGAATCAGCAAGATGAAATGAGAAGGACAAAGAAAGAGAGAAGGGCAAGAAATGATCAGAGAAAATCTTCTAAAACAACCATAAAACAGTAACATAGTAATACATACATATCTACCAACAATTACTTTGAAAATAAATGGACTAAATGCTCCAATCAAAAGTCACAGAGTGTCAGAATGGATAAAAAAATAAAAAAGCATTGCTGTCTACGAGAGATGCATTTTAGTGCATTTTAGACTTTAAAGGTTTTTTATTTTTAATTTATTTATTTGTCATACAGACCACAAGTAGGCAGAGAGGCAGGCAGAGAGAAAGAGGAAGAAGCAGGCTCCCAACCGAGCAGAGAGCACGATGTGGGGCTCAATCCCAGGACCCTGAGACCATGACCTGAGCTGAAGGGAGAAGCTTTCACCCACTAAGCCACCCAGGCACCCCAAGAGATGCATTTTAGACTTAAACACACCTGCAGATTGAGAGTGAGGGGATGGATAAACATCATGCAAATGGATTTCAAAAGGAAGCTGGAGTAGCACCATTTATGAGACAGAACACACTTTAAAACAAACTGTAACAAAGGACAAAGAAGGATACTGTATAACTACAAATGGCACAATCAAAGAAGAAAATATAATAATTGTAAATATTTATGCATCCAATATAGGAACACTCAAATACATAAAACTGTTAACATAAAGGAATAATCAATAGCAATATAATAGTAGGAGACTTTAACACCCCACTAACATCAATGGATAGATCACCTAAACAGAAAATCAACAGCTTGGAATGACCTATTAGACAAGATGGGTTTAACAGGTATCTTCAGAACATTCTATCCTAAAACAGCAGAATACTTATTCCAAATGCACATGGAACATTCTCCAAAATAGATCACGTATTAGGCCATAGAATAGCCTCAACAAATTCCAAAATATTAAAGTCGTAACATTCATCTTTTCTGACCATAATGCTATGAAACTAGAAGTCACCAAAAAGAAAAATTCTGGGGTACCTGGGTGACTCAGTGGGTTAAGCCTCTGCCTTCGGCTCAGGTCATGATCTCAGGGTCCTGGGATCAAGTCCTGCATCTGGCTCTCTGCTCCACAGGGAGCATGCTTCCTCCTCTCTTTCTCTCTCTCTCTCTCTCTCTCTGCCTGCCTCTCTGCCTACTTGTGATCTCTGTCTGTCAAATAAATAAAATCTTAAAAAAAAAAAAATAAATAAAAAAAGAAAAATTTTGGAAAGACCACAAATACATGGAGATTAAATAACATGCTACTAAATAATGAATGGGTCAACCAGGAAATAAAAGAAATAGAAAAGTACATGGAAAGAAATGAAAATGAAAACACAAAAGGTTCAAAACCTTTAGGATGCAGCAAAAACAACTGTAAGAGGAAAGTTTGTTGCAATCCAGGCCTACCTCAAGAGAAAAATCTCAAACAACCTTATACCTAAAGGAGCTAGAAAAAGAAAAAAACAAAACCTAGAATTAGAAGGAAGGGAAATAACAGAGCAGAAATAAATGACATATAAACATAAAAAACAGAACAGACCAATGAAACCAGGAGCTGGTTCTAAAAACAAACAAAACAGTAAAATTTATAAACCTTTAGGCAGACTTATCAATGAAAAACGAGAAAAGACTCCAATAAAATCACAAAAGAGAAATAAACACAACAGAAATACAAACAATTATAGAAAATATTATGAAAAACTATATGGCAACAAATTGGACAATCTAGAAGAAATGGATAAGTTCCTAAAAATATAGAAACTACCAAAACTGAACCAGGAATAGAAAATCTGAAGAGACTGATGACAAGCAAAGAAACTTACTCAGTAATCAAAAAACTCCCAATAAACAAAAGTCCAGGACCAGATAGATTTACAGGTAAATTCTACCAAGCATTTAAAGAAGAGTTAATATCTAGTCTTCTCAAACTATTCCAAAAATAGAAAAAGTAAAACTTCTGAATTCATGCTGAGACCCTAATACCAAAACCAGAAAAAGACACCACAAAAAAAAAAAAAAAAAAAAAAAAAAGGAGAGAGAGAGAGAGCTACAGGTCAGGTTTTTTAAAGATTTGTTTGAGAAAGAGAGAGAGAGGGAATGGAGGGGAGGGAGAAGGAGAGAGAGAATCTTCAAATAGATTCCCTCTGGAGCCTAGAGCCTGACTTCAAGCTCAATCCCATGACTCTGAGATCATGACCTGAGCCAAAAATCAAGAGTCAGATGCTTAATGAGCTGAGACTCCCAGATGCCCATACAGTTCAGTATCTCTGGTGAATATAGATGTGAAAATCCTCAACAAAACACTAGCAAACTGAATACAACAATATATCAAAAATCATTCACCATGATCAAGTAAGATTTATTCCTGGGTTGCAAGGGTGGTTCGATATTCACAAATCAATGGTGAGACATTGCATCAATAAGAGAAAGAGCCATACAAACATTTCAACAGATGCAAAAAAAAAAGCATTTGACAAAGTATAACATCCATTCATGATAAAACCCCTCAAAAAAGTAGATTTAGAGGGAGCATACCCCAATATAATGAAGTCCTTAAATGAAAAACCTACAGATAACACCATACTCAATGGGGAAAAATTGACAGCTTTTCCCCTAAGGTCAGGAACAAGACAAAGATGTCCACTCTCACTACTTTTAGTCAACATAGTATGGAAAGTCCTAGCCATAACAATCAGACAACAAAAACAAAAAGCATCCAAGCTGATAAGGAAGAAGTAAAACTTTTTACTCTTTGCAGATGACATGATACTATATATAGAAACCCTAAATATGCCACAAAAAAACTACTAGAATTAATAAATGAATTCAGTAAAGTCACAGGAGATAAAAATCAATGTACAGAAATCTGTTGTATTTGTATGCCCTAATAAGGAAACAGCAGAAAGAGAAATTAAGAAAACAATTCCATGTATAAATACACCAAAAGAATAAGATACCTAGGAACAAACCTAACCAAAGAAGTGAAAAATCTGTGCTCTGAAATCTACAAAACATATGAAAGATGTTGAAGACAATGCAAAAAAAAAAAAAAAAAAAAAAAAGGAAAACTGTCCATGTTCATGGACAGAAAGAACAAATATCATTAAAATGTCTATATGACCCAAAGCCATCTACACATTTAATGCAAACGCTACCAAAAGATCAACAGCATTTTTGACAGAATTTGAACAAATAATCAAAGTTTGCATGGAACCACAAAAGACCTCAAATGGCCAAAGCAATTTTGAAAAAGAAAAAGAAAGCTGAGGACATCACAATTCCTGACTTCAAGTCATATTACAAAGCCGTAGTAAATAAAAACAGTATGGCAGCAACACAAAAATACACCCATAGATCAATGGAACAGAATAGAAAATCCAGAAAGAGCCCATAATTGTCAATTAATCTTCTACAAAGGAGGCAAGAACTTGCAATGGGAAAATAATAGACTCTTCAATAAATGGTGTTGGGAAACCTGGACAGCTACATGCAAAAGAATGAAACTGGACTACTTTCTTACACCCTATACAAAAATAAATTCAAAATGGATTAAAGACCTAACTGTGAAACCTGAAACCATAAATATCTTAGAAAAGAGCAGAGGCAATAATTTTTCTGACCTCAACTATAGCAACTGTTTCTAGATAAATCTCCTGAGGCAAGGGAAACAAAAATAAACTGCTGGGACTACATCATAATAAAAACTACATCTGTATAGCAAAGGAAACAGCCAACAAAGCTAAAAGGCAACTTATTGAATGGGAGAAGATATTTACAAATGACATATCCAATAAAAGGTCAGTATCCAAAAGATATAAAGAAGTTATACAACCCAATACCAAAAGAAATTTTTTTTAAATAATCCAATTTAAAAATGGGCAGAGGACTTGAACAATTTTTCCAAAGACAGAGATAACCAACAGATACATGAAAAATTGTTCATCATCACTTATCATCAGGGAAATGCAAATCAAAACTACAATGAGCTATTACCTCACAACTGTTATAAAATCAACAACTCAAGAAACAACAAACATTGACAAGGATGTGGAGAAAGGGAAACCCTCTTGCAGTCTTTGTGGGAATGCAAACTGGTGAGTCAGTGTAAAATATAGAGGTTCCTCAAAAAGTTAAAATAGAACTACCCTGGGGGAGGAGTCAAGATGGCGGAGAAATAGCAGGCTGAGACTACTTCAGCTAGCCGGAGATCAGCTAGATAGCTTATCTAAAGATTGCAAACACCTGAAAATCCATCGGCAGATCGAAGAGAAGAAGAACAGCAATTCTGGAAACAGAAAAACAACCACTTTCTGAAAGGTAGGACCGGCGGAGAAGTGAATCCAAAGCGACGGGAAGATAGACCCCGGGGGGAGGGGCCGGCTCCCGGCAAGCCGCGGAGCAACCGCGCACAAAATCAGGACTTTTAAAAGTCTGTTCCGCTGAGGGACATCGCTCCAGAGGCTACCCGGGGCAAAGCCCACATGGGGTCAGCGTGGCCTCAGGTCCCGCAGGGTCACAGAAGGATCGGGGGTGTCTGAGTGTCGCAGAGCTTGCAGGTACTGGAACAGGAAAGCCGGCTACAGAGACAGAGCCGACAGTGAGCTCGCAGCTTGGTGTTACCTTGAACAGGTCGCAGGCTCAGTGAGCTCGGAGCGCGGCCGGAGGTCAGGCAGACGGGAGTAACTGGGCGCTGTTCTCTGAGGGCACACTGGAGAGTGGGGCCCTGAGCTCTCGGCTCCTCCGGGCCAGAGACCAGGAGGCAGCCATTTGTATTCCCGTCCTCCAGAACTCTACGGAAAGCGCTTAGGGAACAAAATCTCCTGAAAGCAAACCTGAGCGGATTACTCACCCGGGCCCGGGTAAGAGTGGTGTAATTCCACCTGGGGCAAAGACACTTGAGAATCACTACAACAGGCCCCTCCCCCAGAAGATCAACAAGAAATCCAGCTGAGACCAAGTTCACCTACCAAGGAGTGCGGTTTCAATACCAAGGGGTGCTGTTTCAATACCAAGGAGAGCAGCAGAATTCCAGAGGAGGAGAAAGCCAAGCATGGAACTCAAGGCTTTTTCCCTGTGATTTTTTTTTAGTTTTGCAGTTAATTTAATTTTTTTCTTTTTCATTTCTTGTTTTTTTTATTCTCGCCTTCGGGAAAAAAAATTTTTTTTTAACTGTTACCTTTTTCTTTTTTAACGATTTTTTACTAGTTTATCTAATATATATATTTTTTCTTTTTTATATTTTTCTTAGGTGTTTTCTTATTTTTAAATTCTTTTCTTTTTTTTGCTTTTTTTTTTTTTCTTTCTTCCTTTTTGAACCTCTTTTTATCCCCTTTCTCTCCCTTCACGATTTGGGATCTCTTCTAATTTGGTTAAAGCATATTTTCCTGTTGCCACCCTTTTAGTATTTTACTTGCCCCTTCATGTACTCTTATCTGGACAAAATGACAAGATGGAAAAATTCAACACAAAAAAAAAGAACAAGAGGCAGTACCGAAGGCTAGGGACCTAATCAATACAGACATTGGTAATATGTCAGATCTAGAGTTCAGAATGACAATTCTCAAGGTTCCAGCCGGGCTCGAAAAAGGCATGGAAGATATTAGAGAAACCCTCTCGAGAGATATAAAAGCCCTTTCTGGAGAAATAAAAGAACTAAAATCTAACCAAGTTGAAATCAAAAAAGCTATTAATGAGGTGCAATAAAAAATGGAGGCTCTCACTGCTAGGATAAATGAGGCAGAAGAAAGAATTAGGGATATAGAAGACCAAATGACAGAATAAAGAAGCTGAGCAAAAGAGGGACAAACAGCTACAGGACCATGAGGGGAGAATTCGAGAGATAAGTGACACCATAAGATGAAACAGCATTAGAATAATTGGTATTCCAAAAGAAGAAGAAAGAGAGAGGGGAGCAGAAGGTATACTGGAGAGAATTATTGGGGAGAATTTCCCCAATATGGCAAAGGGAACGAGCATCAAAATTCAGGAGGTTCAGAGAACGCCCCTCAAAATCAATAAGAATAGGCCCACACCCTGTCACCTAATAGTAAAATTTACAAGTCTCAGTGACAAAGAGAAAATCCTGAAAGCAGCCCGGGAAAAGAAGTCTGTAACATACAATGGTAAAAATATTAGATTGGCAGCTAACTTATCCACAGAGACCTGGCAGGCCAGAAAGAGCTGGCATGATATTTTCAGAGCACTAAACGAGAAAAACATGCAGCCAAGAATACTATATCCAGCCAAGCTATCATTGAAAATAGAAGGAGAGATTAAAAGCTTCCAGGACAAACAAAAACTGAAAGAATTTGCAAACACCAAACCAGCTCTACAGGAAATCTTGAAAGGGGTCCTCTAAGCAAAGAGAGAGCCTACAAGAGGTAGATCAGAAAGGAACAGAGACCATATACAGTAAGAGTCACCTTACAGGCAATACAATGGCCCTAAATTCATATCTCTCAATAGTTACCCTGAATGTTAATGGGCTAAATGCCCCTGTCAAAAGACACAGGGTATCAGAATGGATAAAAAGCAAAACCCATCTATATGTTGCCTCCAAGAAACTCATTTTAAGCCCGAAGACACCTCCAGACTTAAAGTGAGGGGGTAGAAAAGAATTTACCATGCTAATGGACATCAGAAGAAAGCAGGAGTGGCCATCCTTATATCAGATCAATTAGATTTTAAGCCAAAGACTATAATAAGAGATGAGGAAGGACACTATATCATACTCAAAGGGTTTGTCCAACAAGAAGATTTAACAATTTTAAATATCTATGCCCCCAACGTGGGAGCAGCCAACTATATAAACCAATTAATAACAAAATCAAAGAAACACATCAACAATAATACAATAATAGTAGGGGAATTTAACACTCCCCTCACTGAAATGGACAGATCATCCAAGCAAAAGATCAGCAAGGAAATAAAGGCCTTAAACGACACCTTGGACCAGATGGACATCACAGATATATTCAGAACATTTCATCCCAAAGCAACAGAATACACATTCTTCTCTAGTGCACATGGAACATTCTCCAGAATAGATCACATCCTCGGTCCTAAATCAGGACTCAACCGGTATCAAAAGATTGGAATCATTCCCTGCATATTTTCAGACCACAATGCTCTAAAGCTAGAACTCAACCACAAAAGGAAGTTTGAAATGAACCCAAGTACATGGAGACTAAACAGCATCCTTCTAAAGAATAAATGGGTCAAATGGGAAATTAAAGAAGAATTGAAAAAAATCATGGAAACAAATGATAATGAAAATACAACAGTTCAAAATCCGTGGGACACAACAAAGGCAGTCCTGAGAGGAAAATATATAGCAGTACAAGCCTTTCTCAAGAAACAAGAAAGGTCTCATGTACACAACCTAACCCTACACCTAAAGGAGCTGGAGAAGGAACAAAAAAGAAACCCTAAGCCCAGCAGGAGAAGAGAAATCAAAGATCAGAGCAGAAATCAATGAAATAGAAACCAAAAAAACAATAGAACAAATCAACGAAACTAGGAGCTGATTCTTTGAAAGAATTAATAAAATTGATAAACCCCTGGCTTATCAAAAAGAAAAGAGAAAGGACCCAAATAAATAAAATCATGAATGAAAGAGGAGAGATCACAACTAACACCAAAGAAATACAAACTATTATAAGAACATACTATGAGCAACTCTACGCCAGTAAATTTGACAATCTGGAAGAAATGGATGCATTCATAAAAATATATAAACTACCACAACTGAACCTGGAAGAAGTAGAAAGCCTGAACAGACCCATAACCAGTAAGGAGATTGAAACAGTCATTAAAAATCTCCAAACAAACAAAAGCCCAGGGCCAGACGGCTTCCCGGGGGAATTCTACCAAACATTTAAAGAAGAAATAATTCCTATTCTCCTGAAACTGTTCCAAAAAATAGAAATGGAAGGAAAACTTCCAAACTCATTTTATGAGGCCAGCATCACCTTGATCCCAAAACCAGACAAGGATCCCACCAAAAAAGAGATCTATAGACTATTATCCTTGATGAACACAGATGCGAAAATACTCAACAAAATACTAGCCAATAGGATTCAACTGTACATTAAAAATATTATTCACCATGACCAAGTGGGATTTATTCCGGGGCTGCAAGGTTGGTTCAACATCTGCAAATCAGTCCATGTGATACAACACATCAATAAAAGAAAGAACAAGAACCATATGATACTCTCAATAGATGCTGAAAAAGCATTTGACAAAGTACAGCATCCCTTCCTGATCAAAACTCTTCAAAGTGTAGGGATAGAGGGCACATACCTCAATATCATCAAAGCCATCTATGAAAAACCCACCGCAAATATCATTCTCAATGGAGAAAAACTGAAAGCTTTTCCGCTAAGGTCAGGAACACGGCAGGGATGTCCATTATCACCACTGCTATTCAACATAGTACTAGAGGTCCTAGCCTCAGCAATCAGACAACAAAAGGAAATTAAAGGCATCCAAATCGGCAAAGAAGAAGTCAAATTATCACTCTTCGCAGATGATATGATACTATATGTGGAAAACCCAAAAGACTCCACTCCAAAACTGCTAGAACTTATACAGGAATTCAGTAACGTGTCAGGATATAAAATCAATGCACAGAAATCAGTTGCATTTCTCTACACCAACAACAAGACAGAAGAAAGAGAAATTAAGGAGTCAATCCCATTTACAATTGCACCCAAAACCATAAGATACCTAGGAATAAACCTAACCAAAGAGACACAGAATCTATACTCAGAAAACTATAAAGTACTCATGAAAGAAATTGAGGAAGACACAAAGAAATGGAAAAATGTTCCATGATCCTGGATTGGAAGAATAAATATTGTGAAAATGTCTATGTTACCTAAAGCAATCTACACATTTAATGCAATTCCTATCAAAGTACCATCCATCTTTTTCAAAGAAATGGAACAAATAATTCTAAAATTTATATGGAACCAGAAAAGACCTCGAATAGCCAAAGGGATATTGAAAAAGAAAGCCAACGTTGGTGGCATCACAATTCCGACTTCAAGCTCTATTACAAAGCTGTCATCATCAAGACAGCATGGTACTGGCACAAAAACAGACACATAGATCAATGGAACAGAATAGAGAGCCCAGAAATAGACCCTCAACTCTATGGTCAACTAATCTTCGACAAAGCGGGAAAGAATGTCCAATGGAAAAAAGACAGCCTTTTCAATAAATGGTGCTGGGAAAATTGGACAGCCACATGCAGAAAAATGAAATTGGACCATTTCCTTACACCACACACAAAAATAGACTCAAAATGGATGAAGGACCTCAATGTGCGAAAGGAATCCATCAAAATCCTTGAGGAGAACACAGGCAGCAACCTCTTCGACCTCTGCCACTGCAACATCTTCCTAGGAACAATGCCAAAGGCAAGGGAAGCAAGGGCAAAAATGAACTATTGGGATTTCATCAAGATCAAAAGCTTTTGCACAGCAAAGGAAACAGTTAACAAAATCAAAAGACAACTGACAGAATGGGAGAAGATATTTGCAAACGACATATCAGATAAAGGACTAGTGTCCAGAATCTATAAAGAACTTAGCAAACTCAACACCCAAAGAACAAATAATCCAATCAAGAAATGGGCAGAGGACATGAACAGACATTTCTGCAAAGAAGACATCCAGATGGCCAACAGACACATGAAAAAGTGCTCCATATCCCTCGGTATCAGGGAAATACAAATCAAAACCACCATGAGATACCACCTCACACCAGTCAGAATGGCTAAAATCAACAAGTCAGGAAATGACAGATGCTGGCGAGGATGCGGAGAAAGGGGAACCCTCCTACACTGTTGGTGGGAATGCAAGCTGGTGCAGCCACTCTGGAAAACAGCATGGAGGTTCCTCAAAATGTTGAAAATAGAACTGCCCTATGACCCAGCAATTGCACTATTGGGTATTTACCCTAAAGATACAAACGTAGTGATCCAAAGGGGCACGTGCACCCGAATGTTTATAGCAGCAATGTCCACAATAGCCAAACTATGGAAAGAACCTAGATGTCCATCAACAGATGAATGGATCAAGAAGATGTGGTATATATACACAATGGAATACTATGCAGTCATCCAAAGAAATGAAATCTTGCCATTTGCGACAACATGGATGGAACTAGAGCGTATCATGCTTAGCGAAATAAGTCAAGCAGAGAAAGACAACTATCATATGATCTCCCTGATATGAGGAAGTGGTGATGCAACATGGGGGCTTAAGTGGGTAGGAGAAGAATAAATGAAACAAGATGGGATTTGGAGGAAGACAAACCATAAGTGACTCTTAATCTCACAAAACAAACTGAGGGTTGCTGGGGGGATGGGGTTTGGGAGAAGGGGGTGGGATTATGGACATTGGGGAGGGTATGTGCTTTGGTGAGTGCTGTGAAGTGTGTAAACCTGGTGATTCATAGACCTTTACCCCTGGGGATAAAAATATATGTTTATAAAAAATAAAAAATTAAAAAAAAAATAGAACTATCCTATGATCCAGCAATTGCATTACTAAGTATTCACCCCAAAATACAAAAACATGAATTCAAAAGGATTCATGCACCCCTATGTTTATTGCAACATTATTTATAATACCCAAGATATTAAGGAATTCCAATGCCATTGACTGATGGCTCGATAAAGAAGATGTTGTATACAGTGGTATATTATTCAGTCATGAAAACAAAATGAAATCTTGTCAATTGCAATTACATGATTGGGGCTACAGGGCATAATGCTAAGTGAAGTAAGTCAGAGAAAGATAAATACCATATGATTTCACCCATATATGGAATTTCAGAAACAAACAAATGAGCAAAGCGGGGGTGGGGGGGGGAAGCGGGGAAGATAATAATGAGACAAACCAAGAACAAGACTCTTAACTATACAGAAAAACTAATGGTTACCAGAGGTAAGGTGGATGGGGGGAAAGGGGGAAATGTGTGATCCTCATCACTTGTGATGAACATTCAGTGGTTAAAATAAAAACTTCAGGGTGCCTGGGTGGCTCAGTGGGTTAAGCCGCTGCCTTCGGCTCAGGTCATGATCTCAGGGTCCTGGGATCTAGTCCCGCATTGGGCTCTCTGCTCAGCAGGAGTCTGCTTCCTCCTCTCTCTCTGCCTACCTCTGCAATCTTGTGATCTCTCTCTGTCCAATAAATAAATAAAATCTTTAAAAAAATAAAATAAAATAAAAACTTCAAAAAAAATTGTTTTATAAAGGTTAAAGAGGGGCGCCTGGGTGGCTCAGTGGGTTAAAGCCTCTGCCTTCGGCTCAGGTTGTGATCCCAGGATCCTGGGATCAAGCCCCACATCGGGCTCTCTGCTCTGCAGGGAGCCTGCTTCCTCCTCTCTCTCTGCCTACCTCTGATTTCTGTCTGTTAAATAAATAAAATCTTTTAAAAAAATAAAAAAAATTTTAAGAAAAGGTTAAAGAATCACAGTTGTGCTGGATCCTGTTATCAACTGTACATTACCACCACCTTTTTAGAAGGACTCTGCAATCACAGAAAAAAAAAATACATTTTTAAGAATCCTCTTTGCTGCAAAAATAGGAGATGTAATTTGTCAATAGGAGACACACAAAATTTGGAAGGTGGAAGAGAAGATGCCCATGAACAGAGTAAGACCTTGTCACGCTGGTTTGCCGCTGCACTGCAGCCATCTATAGAAATCGGAGGGAAATTCTCAGAATCTCCATATTTACAGTGGCTTCTGGGTGAGCTGCAGAGCCACAGCAGAGAAAGTCAGTGGAGGTTCTCTGATGTTTAAATCTTCAGCTCCTCCAACAAGTGTAAGCTCCTAATTCTCTGTATTAAAACCCTTAACATCAGGAATATATAAAATAAATTTTGTTTCTCTTACTAAATCCTAAGTGATATCCCTATAGTTTTAAACTCAGAGGGAAAAAAAAAAATCTTACTAACTGGTTCTAGTTTTAAAATCCTGTAATAAGGATTCTGACCCAATTTGGGCTAAGTGCCTTCTCCCATACCAATTACTGTAGCCAGAAAGATGGATTTCCATGATCAGCTCAACCTGTGTAATTGCCCTGTGACTGACCTGAGGAAGTCAGATGTAATAAAGTCATTCTTAAGAGAAGTCGTACTTAAACTGAAAGGACAGCATATTCCTGAAGGGGAAAGGGGCATTTAAAAAAAAAAAAAAAAAAAAAAAAAGTTAGGTACTAGGTCAATTCACAAATTGCCACTATGCACCCTATCATTAGAGTTCCAGCTTTCTCCATTTAAAAGTATGGTGTCCTAAAGACAGCTCAAACTAGATGCGATGGGCTTGTCCTACAGCTTAAGGCTAAATAACCAGAGGAGAGTCAAAAGAAAGCCCTAAGAAAGGACCAAAATCATGAGACTGATCATCTTATAATGGAGGAAAGGGGAGACATTAAATGGAAAGATAAATCTATTTTTTAAAAGTATTCTAAAAATAATCATTCAAAGTTATTTGATTATCCAACTAAATATCACCTTCATCACTATGTTCCTATCCTGCCTTATGTTTATTCTTGTACTTGTAGTATTATATCTTTATATATCCTTTATATATTTATATATCCTTTATATATTCTAGTAGAATTCAAGTGCCATGAGAACCATGCTGAATTTTGTTCACAAATCTATTTCCAGTTCTTGGAACAGTGCTTGACCCAAGTAGATGCAATAAATACTTAATGAATTGTCTAGTTAGCACAAGTTGGGTTAGGGCAAGTTAATTTGTGAAAAATCCACTGATACTCAGCTGTTGTGCACTGTAACCTTCATACCAGAAGAGTGCTAACCTCAGCGAAAAGGAGCTGGGAGAAACTTCACCTTCATTTGGTAATGTTTAAAGACATTGAAGATATAATCATAAATAAGGAGGTACTCTTCTCCATGAGCTCACAGCCTAGTGAGACTGACAGACAGAGGCAGATAATATTATTGGGTGAGATTCATGCTCTAAGAGAGGTGTAGGATTGCCGTGGAAACATCTGAGCAGCCATACCCTAAAGCAGAGAGAGGAGATCCCATTTAAGGGGGAAAAAAGAGAAGCAGCAGACCAATTATGAAGAATAACTTTAGTCCACTTAACTTTTGGCCATGGCTATATAGTAGAAAGCACTAACACATAACCATTTAATAAAATGTTAATTTCAACACTGAAATGAGCGAAGAAAAAGTGTAAAGTGAGAGATCAATGTTCAGTTTTGGCTCTATATGTAAGGAACTTGAAGTCCCTACTCTGTCTTAACTTGTGAAAAGCTCAACATACTGAAAAATCAAAAACTCATCCAGGATCCATGAGAGGTGAGGATACAGGGCAAACCATCGCACCCAGGACAGAAGAGTGGAGTATGTGAAACAGACAGTCATGGCTTACCAGAGCAGAGACCCAGGAGTGGATCCCCAGGACCCAGTGCTGGATAGAAAAGTCTGAACTGCAATTCAGAAGCTGCTGGAGATTCAAGGTAGACAAATCTGAGACTTTAAAATTACAGGAGGACCCAATCATAGGGAAACACACAATTTTGTGAGACTTACCTCCAGAAGCTTGACTAGGTTCTCACAGTAAATATCAGGGACACTCTTGGGATCCTGGCAGGGAGAGGGAGAAAGGAACCATTTTGGAAGAGATGAAAGCCCTCTGTTATTTTTTTTAAGATTTTATTTATTTATCAGAGAGAGAGAGAAGGAGAGAGCAAGCACAGGCAGACAGAACGGCAGGCAGAGGCAGAGGGAGAAGCAGGCTCCCCGCCGAGCAGGGAGCCCGATGTGGGACTCGATCCCAGGACGCTGGGATCATGACCTAAGCCGAAGGCAGCTGCTTAACCAACTGAGCCACCCAGGCATCCCAGCCCTCTGTTATTCTTAATACGGACTGGCCTCAGGGGAAACTAGTTAACTAAGCCTAATCAGCTGATTATTATCAGACCCTAATTGCTCTGAGGAAAAATAAACAGCCTACTACAACCCCCTCTAGCTTTCCATGTAGGAGAAGGGAAATATCCAACTCCTGCCCACTACAGTCATCCTCTCCCACCGAAGTGGGAAGGAAAAAATACTGAGATCCTTGTGAAGTTCACAGATCAGAGGCATAAACACACTAAGAACTGACACCTAACCATGGGACTATAGAGAATTGCCCTACACTGTACCTTATTACCATACTAATTAAAGGCCTATTTACAGCAGTTCCTTTTAGCCAGTACATCATTTCTGGCTAACCAGAAAACATTACAAAGCATTCCCAATGGCAAAACAAAACAAAACAAAATATAAAACAACAACAAAACAAAACCACACAACCATTTAAAGAGACAGTGCAAGCATCAAAATGAGACAGGACAGGAATGTTGCAATTACCCGACTGGGAGTTTAAAACAACTGTGATACATATTCTAAGGGCTCTAATGGATAAAGCAGACGCATATAAAAACAAATGGACCTTGTAAGTAGAGAGATGGAAATCCTAAGGGCAGGGGAGGGGGAGAAAAACTAGAGATCAAAAATACTGTAACAGAAATGAGGAATGGCTTTCATGGGCTACATATAAATAGACAAAACACAGCTAAGGAGAGACTCTCTGAGCCTTAGAATATCTCAACAGAAACCTCCAAACCCTCAGATTGTTTTTCAGCGGGGGGGAGGTTGGGGGAGTCAGATGGTGGGTAGGAGGGCACATATTGCATGGAGCACTGGGTGTGGTGCATAAACAATGAATTCTGTTACACTGAAAAGAAATTAAAAAAAAAGAAAGAAAGAAAGAAAGAAAGAAACCTCCAAACCCAAAAAGCAAACAGAAATCAAAGACTGAAAAAAAAAAAAAAAAAAAAACCCGAGAACAGAATATTCAAGGACTCTGGGACAACTACTATAAAAAGCATAACATATGCATAAGGGGAATACCAGAAGGAGAAGAAAGAAGGGAACAGAGGAAATATTTAAAACAATGACTGCAAATTTCCCCTAAATTAATGTCAGACATCAAACTACAGATCTAGGAAGCTCAGAGAACACCAAGCAGTTATAAATGCCCTCAAGGCCCCATGTTGGCATATTGTTTTCAAACCACAGAAAATCAAAGATAAAGAAAAAAGCCAGGAAAGAAGCCAGAGGGGGAACACCTCATCTATGCAGGAACAAAGATTACATCCAACTTCTCAGAAACAATGCAAGCAAGGAGAAAGCAAAGTGGAATATTTAAAATATTGAGAGAAAAAAACGACCAACCTAGAGTTCTGAATTCTATGAAGTCATCCTTCAAAAGTGAAGGAGAAATAAAGGCTTTTTCAGACAAAATAAAATTGAGATAATCTGTTGCTAGTACACCTGTCCCACAAGAAATGTTATGAGCTTTTCTAAAGAGAAGAGAAACGAGGTAGGTCAGAAATGCAGATCTGTGTAAAGAAAAAAAAAAGTATGAAGAACAAATCAATGAAGATAAAATAATAGAACAATTCCCTAGGAGTTCATAGTCTGATATTTTCCCAAAATTTTATTTTAGGAATAGCTGGTTCTTCTTTCTTTGATCTTCCTCTGGGCGTGCCTGCAAAACCCAAGAACAAAAACTTGGGAAGTAAAAAATCAAACAATCATTAGACTTTTATTTATTATTTTTATTATCTTTTTCTACTTGCTGTTAAAACAGATTTGGCTGAGTTTAAACCAAGGTTGTTTGGCATTCTTGACCCACAATCTTTCTCTCCCCTCCTTCCTCTCTCTCTTTCTGCCTTTCTCCCTCCCTTCCCCCAACCCCTCCTTTTTCTGCTCTCATCTCTTCTCCATTATTACCTTTTAAATTTCTGATTGAGTTTTTATAATAAAATTAATTAAATTACTAATAGACAGTAAATTATAAAAATTGACCAGGCAACTACGGATATATATAATTTTGTTCGACTCTACAAACTTCTGAAGTAATTGAGTCATCTCAGATGTTTTTCAGTTTTAACACTGATTTGTACTTGCAGCACCTGGGTGGCTTAGTCTGTTAAACATTTGCCTTCGGCTCAGGTCATGACCTCAGGGTCCTGGGATTGAGTCCTGATTGCAAGAAACTTCCTCTCCTCTCTGCTTGTGCTCTCCCTTTCTCTCTCAAATAAATAAATAAGATCTTCAAAAAATTTTTAAAAACTTACTTGTACTAATTTTAGGTTGCTCTTTATTACACTTCATTTGCTGTGACTATTTTCATCCTTTTTTTTTTTAATTTCACAGCCCTATTTTTTACTTTGAATAACATTAAATGCAAATTTTTCACAAATATTTTTTATATTCTCCATTTAAGCAAATATACTTATTTTAATATGTGATGGTCTTTTAATCATTAAAAATAATAATAAAAAAACTGGGTACTGCTCAGAGCAAGTAGCATTCTGCTGTCCCATACCCCTGGACTGGTTTAATAATTTCATGACATAAATATTTTAAAATACTGAAACAGCAAAATTGCACGTATATCTATAAGGAGAGAGGGAGAAAATAAAACCATTCAGAGTATGTCATCATTGCTTGAGATCTTTGGGGATATGGCTGAAATTTATATAGGTCTAATGAAATAAAATCAGGAGTTATTTGAAGCCCTGTTGCTTGTTAGGGAATGAATGTATTCTTCATAGTGCCATAAGGGTCTGCAGGTTGTAGGCAATAATTGCAAGGATGATGAATTTGCGTGTGTTGAGGGGAGGATGGGTGTCAATAATCTAAGAACTAGACTAATTAATCTTTGATTATCTTCAAACTGGGCTCTAGCAGTTTTGGGCTCAAACTTTCCTAAGAGCACAAGCCTGGTTCCCTTCAAAGATGTCCTTGACAGCACATAATCATAATGCCCCGAAAATTTTACACCCTACTTGTCAATTCTGACTGGGAAAATAGAGAAAAGGCTTAAAAATAATAAATATAATAAAAAGCAATACAGGGATGATGCTAGGGTGTGTGTATGTATATATTTAAAAGATCTTTTCTCTTTTTTTTTAATTTTATTATTTATTTGATAGAGAACACAGGTAGTCAGAGAGGCAGGCAGAGAGAGGGGGGAAGCGGGCTCCCCGCTGAGCAGAGAGCCCAACACAGGGCTTGATCCCAGGACCTGGAGATCACCACCTGAGCTGAAAGCAGAGGCTTTAACCTACTGAGCCACCTAGGTGCCCCCTAAAAGATCTTTTCATAGGGGCATCTGGCTGGCTCAGTCTGTTAAGTGTCCCTCTCTTGATTTCCATTCAGGTCATGATCTCAAGGTTGTGAGAATGAGCTGCGAGGCAGGCTCCACACTGGGCATGGAGTCTGCCTAAAATTTTCTCTCACTCTTTGCTTCTGCCCCTACCCTCCTCCCGTCTCCCATCTCATGCAGGTGTGCTGTCCTCTCTCTCTCTCTCAAAAAAGAAAAAATCTTTTCATAATTGCATGCTACTTACTTACTCTTGTGATAATTCAGGACAAACTCCCAGAAATTCCCATACATGTCACAGATTTAAAGAGCTATGGAATCACTGATGTGGTCAATGTTAAAAGGACAATTTGACTAAAATATTTGTTATTCTATTGGTTGATTTGGCTTCATAATATTAGATCTGGCCATGGCCAAATATGTTGATGCGGTCTGTCCAGAAAAGGCATCTGTGAGAATCGATACAACTGCTATTCATCACCAAGACAGGTTCCTACGGCTGCATTTACAGGGTTAGTGATGAATGAGGAGGAACACAGGGCTTCAGAGACAAGTATTCTGCAGAATTCTTAGTTTGCTCGATACAAATACAGACAGTGGCTACTAACACTCATCTTCTAGCCTTGTTATTTCTTCTGTCCTTTTCCCTTTAATTTTCGTTTGTCTTATCCAAGGATACGAAGTTACCTCCTATTTCTAGTTCTGCCACCCAGACTTATTTCTTTATTTTGGCTCATCTATTCCTAGATGCAGGATCCAATAGACAACATTTTACAGTTGGATCCTGCTGGGACCAATGAGTCCTCCTCATAGCAAGGCCTTCTATTTCTTTGATGCCCAAGTATTTGCATTAAAAAAAAAAACAAAACATTTTTTTTTAAACAATATCTCTAACTTTTCCATGTTGTCCCCTTTGCAAAGAGGATCATATAAGTAACCTCTGGCTTCCACGTTCTCCATACACCTGGCTTTATCCATGGCTATTTCTTATGCTACACTCTTAACATTACCTTAAGCACTTTGAAAAAGAAATAATATTCTTTTGTTATTGTCTAAATATAATTTAAATATTATGTTGTTTAATATGTATTGCCCATTTAGTTAGAAATACTTGACGTAATAACCCCTGAAATTAATTCAGTTATGTATATATAGATAAATTCTATGCAAATAAGCAACAGTTTGGTATGAACCATTTTTCAGTGATAATCTTCCTAATGGCTGCACATCTATTTGACCAGGGTAAATTTATCTTCCTCATATGTACTTAAATGAATGCATTTGAATGAATATATTTAAACGAAAAGGTTTTTAATAAAGTGGACTGACCCCAGCAAAAGCTTTTATAGGAAAAGGATCTCTTTGCAAGGGCAGCACTTAAAGATCAATCAAGGATTTCTAGAAAGAGAGCATCGTCACGTATTTGAAAGCCTACAGTGTGCCTTGCCTTAGCTCCAGCTGTCTCAGCAGATCCTCTTTCCAGACATACTACAACACTCCCACCTTCTTTCTTTTTGCTTCAATTCTGACTTTTTCCTAGCTATTCCTAACTATGCCCCCACAACCATATTCAGCAGCAGTTTTTCCTGAACAGGGTTCCTTCATATGCAATGTAGACACTTAATTGGCATTATGCTAGTAGTACACAATTTCTATTTTCAACAGTAACTATTCCTCCACAGTTCTGGAGTATACTGGATGTATGCATATGCCTCCTATATTGTTTAATGGGTACCAAAATTACCAATCATGTGTATGAGATTACAGCTCATTGGAGGGTAGACATTGTTTGTATTCGTGTCAGCTCTAAGAAATAAGTGAAAATCTTTTTCTCAGTAGAAAATGAGTTTAGTTCATCTTTTCTGGAAAAAAAACTTTATCTGAGAACTATATTACAAAAGACAGGTCAGTGATTAACTCTTGCAATAATCTTCTATTGCCTCTGGCATCATGGGAGAATTAAGGGAAGAATAGATTCCTCAAATAGCGAGTGCATGTAGAAAGAAGGAAATGGTATGAAGGCAGTAGGAAGAACAAAGCACTCTTTCTTTAATGATCATTTCCCACAAAAAGAGGCAGGAAGTAGTCACTGTAACAAGAGCTATTTCCTCTCATTTGGGGATCAAAAACCATACAATCTACATTCAAAGTTATATGAGACCAAACCTTCCCATTGAAAGCAATGGCAGTGGGGAAGTGAGGCAGAGTTTTGACAGGGTGAAAGAATATTCTAGAAAGGGAAAGGGAGGCTGAATTCTCTGCATAACCTACAATATAAGACCAAACCCTGTCCTAGGAGCTCCTACTTCACCCCAAGTTCCCAAGTCATGCTCCAAAACAACCTAGTTTGAACTGATGATCAAGGGATCTCTCTGCAACTTTATTTCATAAAACCATAAGATTAGAGTTTGGTTTAAAGTTAGAATTTGATTTGAGATTGCAATAGAAGAGAATATTGGAACTGAAGTTAGAAATTTAGAAATATTATAATTCTTAAAAATCTGACCTCATGGAGTCCATCAGACTTCTATTAAAATTTAATGTAGTCTAGGTTAATGTGATTTTTAAAAATTACCTGTCTTCTATGAAAACATAGTACATGATATTATTTTCATTATGGCATCTCTAACTTCTGTCTTTGATCTAAAAATTAAATAATTTATGATGAAATATAAGGATGATACAGTACTACCAAGCTTCAACTTACAGCTTAAAGTTTGGAGCCAATAAGTAATTAAAAGTGTTTAATAGTCTACACTTTACTGTTGCTTAGAAAAGAATCAAGAATTGAATCAAAATTTTATATGGCTTTCATAACTACTTATATACACAGGAATAAGAGAAGGTTAAGTACAAATGGCAAAGAACAAACTGTGTGTCTTGTATTCTTTCCCTAAAAGGAAATTTGCTTTTAGAGCTAATTGTGAATTTCACTAATGAATGAGTTTACCTTAACCTATTAAAGAGGGCTTATGGGAAAACTACTTTCTCTGCTGTTGCTCCCATACAAGTACTAACCAGGCCCGACCATGCTTAGCTTCCAAGATCAGACAAGATCGGGTGCGTTCAGGGTGGTATGGCCATAGACTATCTGCTATTTCTAACACTCTATATACACATCTCTACACACACATCATTCAGTGGTGGCTTGCTCAGACTTCAGTTACATGATCCTTAAAATTAGAACAAATTGTGGGATTTGGCAAAATGACAAAACCTACATATATGTTAGCAAAGGTCAAAATTTGTTTTCCTTTGCTTACCAATCTTTTATGATGATCGATTAGCTATTTTATGTATCCACAGAATTTTAAAGCTCTGAAATGTAAATAAAAACCCAAAATATTAAATTGCTTTCCTCAAAATTACATTTTCCCTTAAGAAAATGCCCCATTATCACTTTAACTTACCATAAAATATTTATCAATGTCTTCCACTGTCTTATAAAAAAAGTTTTATATTTTAATATCATTTATTTCCTTGCTTAAATAAATTTTAGTAAATTTTAAGAACAACAGTGCAAGCCCAAACATTCTGAGCTTAAATTCACAGAACTAAGCATCTTTCAAAAAGAAACAGAAAGTTTTGTTCTGAATGAACATGTATTTAGAATTTTTTTCACTAATTTAGTAGTTACTCTAATTTTATAATAATATTAATTTTGCAAGTTTCTTCCAGAACAAAATGTCATTCCATTTACTTCTCAAAAGCTTCTTATTAATATTAAATTTTTAAGCCTTAGAAAAGCTGTTTCAATACCACAGGGAAAGTTTTCATTTAAAATAATTTAAGTTTTAGGGAGGCCTGGATGGCCCAGTCGGTTAAGCATCTGCCTTCGGCTCCGGTCATAATTCCCTGATCCTGGGATTGAGTCCCATATTGGGTTTCTTGCTTAGCAGAGAGCTTGCTTCTTCCTCTACCTCTCCTGCTTCCCCTGCTTGTGCTGTCTCTCTATCCCTCCCTCTCTCTCTCTCTCTCTTTGGCAAATAAATAAATAAAATCTTTCAAAAAATTTAAATTTTAAAGATGATCAAATTGATTTATTAGTTAATAATTGGAAAATTCTTTTCTTTTAAACTATTATTTTAAACCCAATAAGAAACACTTTTTCCTTATTTAGGGACTATTAAAACTTTTTTTTTTTAAAGCAAAGAAAAATCAGGAAATCTTCATTTGCTGTTGAACCAGTCTATTAATGAACTTTTCAATAATCACTTTATAATCTTTTATATTTTTGATATCAGGAAAAATAATCAGAATTATAAAAATTCAAGCCTGATCATCTGTGTTTTCAGGTTCTTTGAAATCTGTTCTCAATTATATGATGTACTCTAACAGAGCACCTGTGGCCTTAAATTCTGAATGAGTATGAGAATTGATAATATAGAATGGGTGATATATAAAATAAAAATATTCTTGTTGGTTTAAGAACAACAGACAAACAAGCTTACTTAACCAGTCTGACAAACAAAATGTATTAAAAAGTTACCATTAACTTCAGTCTACAGTGAAGCTATTGAGCACCAACCTCTCAAAGTTTACTCAAACTTTACTCATTGAAGAAGCTACTCTCAAATCCCAAACCTCTCTGTTGTTTTCCCCATAACTTTCTGGCCATTCATATACTCTTACTCTTCCATGTCCATACGTATACTGTCACTCCACTCCTGCCCACCATACTCAACTTGCAGAGACTCACTCTTAATATCCACCAGTGGAGTCTTTTTTGGCTTAGAATCTGTGCCAACATGGCCTTACACTCCTTAAAATGTTACATGTCATTTACTCATCAGTACTGCTCCAGATCTAATCATGTTGTATCTTCATCTGTCAAGTAGGCCAACAACAAAACTCAAGGAGTCAAGGAAAAGAAATACAAAAACCTTCCTGAGTAAGGAGGATGGAAGTTTTTAACAGTTATATATAATATTTGGCCCCTCACACACACAAATATATATCACTACTTAAGACAGTAGGTAAGTTTCTGTAAGATCATTAACAGTATATTACTAAATGTTTGGCTCTTTTAAAAACTGTTCCATTTACATTTCAGAACAAAACTTACTTCTATTACATTTTCCCTTGAGATATCAGATATGCAGTTTAGTGGATTTTTTTTCCCTGTTAGCATTTGTTTATGATTTTTTATATAATACCTCTTCCATTCTGGCATAAATCCTGTCCTCTTTTCTTCAAAACACCTAAGGCATTGGGAAAGTAGAAAAAAAAAATGAAGTATAAATTGTGACCTTACTGACTAAATTGTAGAGTGTGTTCTCTTGACAGGTTTCCATTTGAATTCCTCTTGTTTCTATGACTGCAGTTGCTGACTCACCTTGCTTAAGAAAGTCAAGTCTCCCATGATGAATAATAATAATCACACATATAAGAAATCATCAGTAAGACAACATTTCCACTGGTAAAGCTCTCTCTGAACCTCTGGCCAGAAAGCTGATCTGGAACTGACTCAAAGATAGTCCTATTGCTGAATTATTACTTAAAATAGCTTTTCTACAGAAGTTGTTCCTCAGAGACATCACTAAATACTGACCCAGCCTACTCCTACTTAGCTTAGCCTGACAGGTTCAGTATTTTAGTTGTATTACCTCAGCTGGGAAGAAAATCATACTTAACTTCTCTTAACATATTAAGAGTATGGAAACATACTCCTGTCACCTCTTCTCAGCAGTTCAAGATGAAGTTATTCTTCCAACAAGCCAGTGTTGACTGGTTGACCCTTGTCAGTTTTAGCTGCCAATCTTGACAAGAAAATTTTTCAAGTGGTATGTGTTCAAGTTGTCCTAATACAGCATTGTGCAGAGATGGGCTTTAATAAAATGTTTGATAATAATACCGTTTCCTGAGAGTGCTGCAGGTCATGGCTACTGGCAAAAGATATTTTAAGGTATCTGGAGGAATGTGACTAAACACTGAGATTTCAGTGGAACCAGCAATGACCGTGTAGGGAAATCTGTGTTCTGACAGAAAAAAAGAGGGAGCTGAAGGGGACCATAAGGGGAGAGGATCTAAATCAGAGATGAGAGGCTAAGGTGGGTTTCTCAAATGTAGTCATGTAAAAACTAGAAACTGAATGATGAACAGGATTTAACCAAGTGGAGAGGCAAGGGAAATACTTTTGTTGATGATCTCTCCCTCCATTTTCAAATAATTGAGGACAGAAAAGTAACCAAATCAATTGGCTCTTAGAAATATCCAGGTAGCCTGTATCAGAACTATGACGACAGAAATCATTCCAGCTCACTGTACATTGGTTAGAAATTCTGAGAGATACCCAGTGTCAGAAATAGAAACCCACTAGCATCCCCAGGCCATTGGGACTACGAGGAATAAATAATAAATACCTAAGTCAAAGGGCCAAGCTCACCAGCTTTGCAACTGAACTAAACTCATCCTTCCCCATAGAAAGAACCACCTAATTAGAGGTTGGTTTGCTACCAGTTGCTGCCATCAAGCTGACCATAAGAGAAAGAACTGTTTACTTTCCCCACAATCTAAACACAAGCTATATTGTCAGTCATAAACTAAACTCTTTGAGATCCCGTTGGCATACTTTACCGGTACATATTTTAAGGACTAGCCCTGTTTACCTCATTCTAGAACCAAAGGTTGTACCTCCTATCTATTATCTCCCAACATATTACTCTACTGTTTTGCCCAGTCATATGACTGATTAAGCTTTCAAAATGTACCCCTGATGACACAGCTTTTCCTGTAACATTTTCACATCGGTATTTATGCCCTTCCATCTCCTATCAGGTGGGGGAGTCCATGTTCTTGCTTTCTATTTAATTGTGCAGACCATTGCATGTAAAGCATCTCCTACTTAGTGGCTCATTTCTTCTGGAACTTTCCTTCTCATCTTCCCTCCTTAAGTTCCTCCATCATAGCCTGCCCTCAGTCCTTTAAGTTTACATCTCACACATGAAACATTCAACATCTTGAGTACTCCACTTTGTTTTAATTTGAAAGAAAAATCATATAAATGAAAGAATGCTTAGACTGTTTCTGTTCATCTCAATAAGAATATGATGAGACTTGGATAATAATCTCCTTGTGAATAGTAATTGAAAACTCCTCGTGTACCCATTCCTGCCATATTCCCTTAGAAGCAGCCACCACCACTCTTGTACCTATGATTCTTATCCAGTTTTTAATTATACTACTTGTGAATAATTATCAAAGCAATCTACTGTTCAATTTTTGTTCCTTCTTGAAATTTACACACCTGAAATTGTACTGTATGCTTTCTTCTATGAATATGTCTCTTATACAACAAATTTATGGCATAGGTCCAGGTTATTAAATCTCAAATTTTTCACATGATAACTATGTTGATTATTGTTTACTCATTTTATTATTACATAGTACTCACTGTATGGATATATCACAATTTAATGATTTGTTCTATTGTTGTTGTAGGAATGGTCAAAAGAAAATATCTAAAACAAATTAAACAAAAAGACTTTTTTTTTTTTAGAAATACAGTATCTCTGATTAAATCTTAATTTCACAAAACAAACTGAGGGTTGCTGGGGGGAGGGGGGTTGGGAGAAGGGGGGTGGGGTTATGGACATTGGGGAGGGTATGTGCTTTGGGGAATGCTGTGAAGTGTGTAAACCTGGCGATTCACAGACCTGTACCCCTGGGGATAAAAATCTATGTTTATAAAAAATAAAAAATTAAAAAAAAAATCTAAAGTCATGATAAATGAAAAATTATATTTAGGAGATACAGTGGAGGAAATCTTTGAGAAAATAGGGGGAAAGGAAAGATGGCAAATAGAATGGCAAGTGGGTCAGTTTAGGACACACAACATCTGAATAAGTATAGTTTTAGAAAGAGGGAACAGAAAAAATAAGAGGAGTGTATTTTCAAGAAAATAGTTCCAAGAAGATTCTGGAAGGATATGAGAGATCTGATTAGAAAATTCACCAAGTATTCAGGAAAAGAGATGGAAAAATGATCCAAGGCAAAGCATGTTCTTATGAAAGTTCAAGAAAGAAATGCCATTGAATTCTTTGGCAGCCACACTAGAAGCAAGACAATGGAGAGCCCTCCCGATCGCTGAAAGAAAATAACTTTCAGTTCAGAATTCTATGCTGAACCGTGCTCTCAAAATAGCGTAGAGTAGGATATATACATTTTTAAACATATAGTTCTCATGCTTTCAGAAGATTTACTGCCCTTTTTGCCTTTTCTCAGGATCTCTCAAGGAATATGTTTCAGTGAAATGAAGTGAAACGAGAAAAGATCCAGAAAACTGAAGATGCTGCAAGGGGAGGAAAAAATCCAAATCCCAGGGTAACAAGAAAGGGAGGCTCTAAGGACATAGCTGAGAGTTAAAGCACGTTTAGAAGAAAGTTCTGGAGAAAAGTTTAGGGGTGGTTAAGTAATACGTACATTGAAAATTATTCAAAGAAAAAAACAGATTATTGGACTTAAGGCAAAAAAAAAAAAAAAAAAAAAAAAAAAACAATACCTAAAAAGAATGTGATAATTTCAGAAGCTCTGATGTGTTTTATTCTGATATATATACAAATTCGACCTACTTACTTCCCTTGTCCAACTAATTTCCTAATTACACCTGTGTTTCTGACCTGTTATGGCTTCTTCAAAAGAGAAGGAATAAAAAGAAGTGCAAATCTTAAACTCCCAATGGCATCTTAGCCTCTATAAGACTCTCCTTTCAAGATAAACTCTCACAAACTCTATTTTCCTGCACATTTCAAGTAAGTTTCACCTATCTGGCTTGGGTATCAGATGTCAATACCAGAATCTTTCTATCCTGACTATATTTATCTAACAATGATGGGAAAAAAATAAAAATTCAAAAATTGACAGTGAGGTAGATAAGGTTCAGTCAATCCTATACAATTTATCCTTTGCTAAACTAATATTATCTTCTTACTTCTTATCAAGTTGTTTTTCTTTCCTGTTTGACCTACTTCATAAATTTTCATATAAAGTGAAATTGATGCAATTCTATAAATAAATATGTTGTTTTATATGCTCTGAATAAAATACAGAAAGAAAAATTCCTTTTGATGTCTCTCAGTATTAAAAATTGACAATTACAGGTAGGTAATCATTGCTGGTACCAATTTGTAATATGTAACAGAAGCAGAACTCCTTAATTCTACAGATTGAGATGACAGACAAACTGCTGAGAACTACAGAAAAAAATATTACAACAAGCAGCTAATATGACATGGATGTCAAGGGAGAATTGTGCACAACAGAAATTTCTATCTGTACAAAATGGCCTACTTCATATAAAATAAAATTAAGTTCCTGCAAGAAAGAATGTCAGGCGATATGAAATACCTATTCATCCTATGCAACCTACTTTTGCTGTGAGCTTCTCTGTCTGATTCTTATTAGAGAAACTGGAGCACATTGTCACTCTAGTTTTAATATATGTGCTAATAAAAATATGTACAATTTTTATTGTGATATTTAAATACTGCCTTTTTGCACTGAAGATTTTGTTTGACAGGCAGGATGTGAAAGAATAATTTCTAAACAGTTGTTCATTTTTTAACAATTGTGAATGATGCAAATGACTTAAGTTACTTGTGATTAGAGTGTGTCTATTTCATGCCTCTATCACTCTGTTCATGATCTTTCCATGATCAGGAATGCCTCCTACTATGTATCTCTGTCGTTCTCAATCTTAGCTCGCTTTCCCTAGTTCCCTTAACTACTTATCCCTGTGAGTTTCTTCACAAAATTGCCCCTGATCCTTCAGCTGGAAGGAACTCCCCCATCCTAAACGCCCACAGCTTCGCTTCTCCTTCTCCTTACAGCACTCACCACGTTTCATCCTGTGCTGTAGTCACTTGTCTGTCTCAGAATCTTTCTTCAAAGAAGGAGCTTTCATTATTTGTACATTGAAACGAAAAGGATTTATTGCATAGACAAATGAATGACACTTGCTTAAGAAAACCTCTAGGAAAACATGAACCTGAAACACCTCTAATTTGTATCCTGGCCATAAAAAGCAGTATAAATAAAAAATAAGTAATAAAAGTTTCTTCCAGCATAATTTTTGAATTAAATACTCAGTCATCAAACCTTAGATGTTCTAAACAAACCTGAGCAGTTCCAGACATCTACTATGAGGTAAGGCCACACCAATACCACAAAATTTCCTTTAAAGGTTCCTGGTTATACAATGAGAGTCAAATCACGAAGGTCGCAGGCTTGCAATCAATACTTTGACTTTAGAGACCCACTTATACTTATTTCTCTCAGATGATCTACCCAACTCTCATAACACAAGCAATTATAATTATAATTATGCAACTTCCAAGAAACCAAATGTATCCCCAACTAACAAAATGGCTAGGGCTTGAATTTTTAGTCACTTCTTTTTTTTTTTTTTTAAAGATTTTATTTATTTATTTGAGAGAGAGAGACAGAGACAGAGATAGTGACAGAGATACTGAGAGAGAGCATAAGTGGGAAGGAGGAGAAGCAGGCTACCCCCTGATTAGTGAGCACGAGAGGGCTTGAACCCAGGACTCTTGGGATCATGACCTGAGCAGAAGGCAGATGTTTTAAGAACTGAGCCACCCAGGTGCCCCAGATTTTTACTTACTTCTTAAAGAAAGGCAAGAGACAGAGATTCTAAAAGTTTTCAAAAGTTTTGTTGTTTTAGATTTCATATTAAATTTACAATCTACCTTGAGCTGATCTTCTGTATGTAGTATAAAGTAGAAATCACAGTTTATTTTTATTTCCACCCAGATTTTTTATTTTTAATATTTTATTTATTTGACAGAGAGAAATCACAACTAGGCAGAGAGGCAGGCAGATAGGAGGAAGCAGGCTCCCTGCGGAACAGAGAGCCGATGCAATGCGGGTCTCAATCCCACGACCCTGGGATCATGACCTGAGCCAAAAGCAGAGGCTTTAACCCACTGAGCCACCCAGGTGTCCCTCCACCCAGATTTTTAACTAACCAAGAACCATGTGTTAAAATGACCATCCTTCTCCCTCTGCATTATCGTGTCACATTTGTCATGAACCAGGAGATAATACAGGTGTGGTTACTTTCTGAAAACCATTCTGCTTCATTGCTCTATTTGTCTTTCTGTTAATACCACAGTCTTAACTGCTATTGTAAAATAATAAAGTTTATATCTGTTTTATAAATCCTCCAGCTTTGTTCTTATCCAAGATTACCTTGTTTATTCATGGCCCTTGATTGTCCATGAAAACATTAGAAACAGCCTGTCAGTTTCCACAAGAAAAACCTGCTAGAAATTTGATTGGAGTCTATTGGGGAAATTTTACTTCTTTAAAAATTCCATTGACATATGTCATTCCATGGCCAAATTATTAGTTAGGCATGGACTGTGGCCAATACTCTCTCTCAACGTCCTTGTTTGATTTTTTTAACTGTGAAGGTTTAGAAATATAAGTATTCAGTTTCCCAGTGTTCTTTACAGCTTGGAATGCCACGCGACATAGTTCTGGCTTATGGGACACAAAAGGAAGACTAAAGAGGTTTGTATACTCTTCATAAAAGGAGGGAAATGTGACTGGTACATATTCTTCTTTTACCTTAAATACAGAAGTGACCCATCACTATCAAAAGAAATTAACTAAAATGAACTTAAGCCAGGTGCTGCCTACTTTCAAGCTATTTTGCATGGAAAAAAGAACTCATTTATTTAAGTTACTATTAGCTACGTTTTCTGTTTCTCATAGCAAAAACCACTGATAAGAAATATTAATGTATTTTTTAAAAAGGAAGAAACACCAGGGCACCTGGGTGGCTCAGTTGGTTAAGCAACTGCCTTCGGCTCAGGTCATGATCCTGGAGTCCCGGAATCGAGTCCCGCATCAGGCTCCCTGCTCGGCAGGGAGTCTGCTTCTCCCTCTGACCTCTCCCTTCTCATGTTCACTTTCTCATTATCTCTCTCTCAAATAAATAAATAAAATATTTTTTTTTAAAAAGGAAGAAACACCAAATTAGAATACTGTGCCTTCTTTCCATGTAGGAAGTTAATAATAACTAAAAATGCTAATCAAAGATTAATAAGGAAGCTTTCAGTCTACTATAAATTACAAACATTGAAGAGGTCATCTAAGCAATAATATTATTTTTCTTGGTTATATATAAAATATCTATGCATTAAAACTTTTAAAAATGTCAATTCTTAAAGCAGAATAATGTTTTTTGCTCATCCCCCCAAAAGGAGTTATAATATTTCCCTCTCCTTGCTAAAATTACATGGGTAAATCCCAATGTCTGTTTGATTAAGACACCTAAAGCAAAAAGCTAATGGCTCGTAAACAATATTTTTACTTTAAATACTTGCTCATTGAGTTAACGGTTTTAACTATAAATGACTGCCTTTGCCTTCAAATGATTTGAAAGTATTAACATTTTGAAACATTCCAAAGTATCTTTTATTTACTTATATTTCATAATGCAAATGAAATATAAGGCTTTCATAAAGCAAATGGCAAAGTACTTTTGAAATTATTTTAAATAGACCCTTATTTGCCTTTCTTTTGTGAAGCAGGACAGGCATGTGCTAAATCAAAAGTAAAATATATCCAAGGATGATTACTATGTAGTTTATAGATGAGAACTTATATTTATTTTAAAAATTACATGGACATTGGGGAGGGTATGTGCTATGGTGAGTGCTGTGAAGTGTGTAAGCCTGACAATTCACAAACCTGTACCCCTGGGGCAAATAATACATTATATGTTAATAAAAACAATAATTTTTAAAAGAGGCAAAAAAAAAAATTACACCAAAGTCACCACTCCTGGACAAAGAATTCTTTTCTCCAAATTCTTGGATCCATAAAAAAAAAAAAAAAATTAGATTTTTAAAATTTCTCTAAATATAATTTCATGCTTAATATGGAGCCACCCTGTCTCAATTTGAGTCAATAAAAATCACTATTTGTTATGACTCAGTAGGTAGTTTTTCAGAGTAGTACCAAGAAATTGAACTCTAAGCTTCTCTATCTACTCTACACTCACCCAAGACAGACACCTGTGATTAGTTTCAAAAGAACTCCTACAGAGAGTATATTATTTAGGCACAATTTTCCACAATTGCCATATAAAAAAAAATAAATAAATGCAGATGACCTACTGCTGGTGGTAATTTATACCATATTCTTTACTAGTTAGAGAATATACATTCATAGCATAAATTTTCATTATTAATTTTTCCAGAGAAATAGTTCCCTTGAGTGATGTGAAAGAATTGGCCCATTGTTTCTTTATACCTGACAAAGATAAAGACCCTCTAAAAAGTGACTCTTGCCCACAGCTTGTTCATCTATTTTCAATAGTATGATTGTAGCCCAGATAACAATCATTGTATACTGTTTGGGTTATTCCATCACAAGTTTAAAAGTAAAGAGTTATTGAAAAGCTCAGAAGAGGGACATCTAGGTGGCTCAAGCCCCACATTGTTCTCCCTCTTCCTCTGCCTGCTGCTCCCCCTGCTTGTGCGCTCTCTCTCTCTCTCGCTCTCTCTCTCTCTCATTCTGTCAAATGAAAAAATAAGATCTTTTTAAAAAAAAAAAAAAGAAAAACCCATAAGATTTCCTAATAAGCGAATATGCAAGAGAGCTATAATCATCCCAACACCCAGGTACATGACACGGAAGAAAATAAGAACCCACCCTCTTTCTTCTCCTGTCACCAAAAGCCCATCTCCATTAAAACTTCCCCCTTTTCTTCCTAGTTTTTGGAGCTTATAATTCATTCCTTAAAGTGAACTGGGATTTGATTAAATACTAGATTGCTTATTTATTTGATTTTCAAATTCAAATGATTATAGGGACTACATAGGTAATGTATTGCGAATTAAAATTTGTGATAAAACAGAGGGCACATGTCGTATGTAAGAAGGCAACATCCAGTGAATTACATTTTGGGGGGTTCAGGATCATTTTGCTAGAACTTCTAATTTTTCAGAAGTCACAATCGAGGTATTTTCGTGACATAATTTCAATTTTAAATGCTGGCAAGTAGTTCCAATTCAACAAGACACAAAAACTACAGTACACAAGATGATATTTGTTGGATTAAACAATATGCATTTGTTCAAATTCTTACTTCTATGCTATATAGACATAAACAGTGAAATGTATTCAATCATATCCTTTTACTCTTCCTATTAAGGTGTTTGTTTTTCTGATTAAGCAGAAAACGTCTTCAAATTTCTACCTGTTGACAAGAAAATTTTATTTTTTTATTTTATTTTTTTTAAAGATTTTATTTATTTATTTGACAGAGAGAGATTACAAGTAGGCAGAGAGGCAGGCAGAGAGAGAGAGGAAGCAGGCTCCCTGCTGAGCAGAGAGTGGATGTGGGACTCGATCCCAGTACCCTGAGATCATGACCTGAGCCGAAAGCAGCGGCTTAACCCACTGAGCCACCCAGGCGTCCCGACAAGAAAATTTTAAATCCTTTATTATTTTACTTTATAGTGTTGGTTCTCAACTGGGAGTCATTTTGCCTGCTGGGAGACATTTGCTTGGGACAGTTTTGGTTGTCACATTGGGAAACAGATGAGCTATTGATGTCTAGTGAGTAGAATCTAGGGATGCTATTAATCATCCGAAGATGCACAGGACAGTTCCACAGTAAAGACTTATCCGGCCCTAAATGTCAACAGGACAAAGTTTAAGAAATTCAAGTTTACAATATCACCAAATTCTTAATATTTCTTAAAATTCTCATGGAAGCTTAATGTCTGATAAAAAAAAATTTTTAATTCATAAAAAGGTATAAGAGGACTTAAGAGGCGTAGGATAGAGAGGAATGGACCGCAGTGTGGAGTGTCTTAATTTTACTCCATTTCTCCATTGACCAAAACCAATCTGGAATAGAGTGTCTTCTCAATTTTATTATTATCTACCCCTTATGGTAGAAATATTTGAGAAAAAGAATGGGAAGAAGGAAAACCATTCCCATTTATTTTTCTCTTCCTTAACCTGAGGTGTTTTAAAGTCTTTGATTCTTCCACAATGTTTAGAACTCATGCTGTTCTATTCAGATGTTCAGTTTACTATAATTACCAATAATGGATAGCCAAAATAACAATGGGTATTTTCAGTTTTTTTTTTAAAGGCAAATCTGTCTTTATTTTTGTCTGTCTTAGACTTTTCCATTTTTACTTACTTTCATATTCTTTACCTGAAGAGTTAGAGATTAATTCCAAAAGGGTTGAGCTTGCTAAAATAAGGTGTCCACACAATCAAACTGCAATGTTATTGCAGCAGGCTAAATGAGTCCATTTATACGTATTTTGAATCTTCTGGGTTACCATGTAATGATTAGGGAACTTATGTTTTACTAATAAAACTATATTTAGAAAATTTCCTGAGGAATTAGCTCTCTGGATATATAACCAATACTATATTATAATGTCCACTAGAAAGGAGGGTCACTCCTTTCTTGAGCTCAGTAATTATTTAATGGGGTAATTCCCTTACATGAAAAGTTTCTTACATTTTCTAATTCATAATCACAGCCAATTATTTGCTTACATTCTCTAGAGACATTTATATTCCATATCTCAGGGGTACTGGGTAGAGTTTTTGTATTATTTTCTAAGGTTTCAAGAGACCAGTAGAGTGACTCAGATTTTCTCAACAACTTCTGACAAGCATCAAATTCATTTAGACCAAGGAGTTAGTCACCTTGAAAATTTCAGTTCATCTTAATCTAAGGCCAAATATACCCCCAATTTCACTCATATTATCCTCTTCAAAGGAGAGCTGGGGAGGTTTAACATTTAAAATATCTATCGATGCCTAGATTTTGTTTGTCTTATGTCAGTTAGAGTCTGTTAGCAGTATTTAATTGGATTTGCTGAACTTTTCACTTCTGCCAGTTCTTTTAGGGGAATTTTACAGATGCGGGATTTATGTGAATTTAGATTATTTGAATGTTAACTACAAACCCAAGAAACCCTGTATTTCAAAGTTAACTAAAGATTCCAGACTCTTCCATCTTTCTAAAGTTGGAAGACTTTAAATTTGAAAAGTTTTAAACTTTAATCACATTTTTAAATTATGAGAAATTTTCGTACTTCATAGCCTGCAATCTCTAATATTAAAGAAATGATAAAGAATCAGGAGTTTTGTACAATGGTTTTATTAAATTAACAAATAATTATGCCAGTATATATAGATAAATGGACTCTGTAAGGAGTTATGGGGATGACTGAAGCTCCTTAAAACTTCTGAAAATACAGGGTTCACATGGGTAATATAACTACATATTTGTTGCACAAATTTCGGAATACTAGAACTTTTTTCTATTTCTTCAATCTCAAGGGTAGTTACTTAGGATGAATATGTGAATGTTGTGCACCGTGCCATACAACTTTTACAGATGATGTTATAGAGGGAAAACCTGCCTTCACACATAATATCCCTTAATGTTCTTTCTCTCCTTCCCTTCAGGAGACAATATCACAAATTTACAAAGCTCCAGGTAAAAGGGACAATTTATATGTGCATATATACAGCTTAATTAATACTTAAATTATTGTGAATACTTAAGTATCTGACATTGAATACTCAAAAATTGCCATTCACACTTAATTAATTCAGCTTGGTTTATCTCCATTTAACAAAATTCTATTCAGCCACTTAGAAAGTTTGATATCCTGAGTATTTTTAACTCAAGGACTGATCCAGTACTGTCTTTAGACCTAGACAAGCGGGACCTCTGTCCTAGGTCCTCCACCCCAGAGGATGCATGCCTCTAAGAGCTTTCTTCAAAATGTTCTAAGTCATCCCCTCCCTGGGATGGTCCAAGGCCTACAATGCCATTTGGGCATAGTGCCATAGACCAGAAAGGGGGCCAGATGAGCCCCTGCCCATCTCTCTACTTGGGGAATTCTTTGACACTCTATCTGGCACATGGGCTCAAACAGATGCCCCAAGGAGCAGAGTCACTCAACTTATGTGGTCTTCCCAGTTCTTCACGGTTGAGCTCCAGGTCTGGGAAGGCAGTCTAGCAAGAAGACTGCCCAGTTGCTCAGCAAGGGATTGCTTTTGCAGGATCTCAGAAAACTGAGCTACCACATTGACTTGAGTGACTATCACTTATATTGGACATAGGGGGAGTTCAGGGTTCTGGCTACTAATGGACAACCACTGACCCTTGGGGTTGAGTCACATGTACAGACCCATGCATTAGCCCTGCCCCTTGTTCTTACCATACAGCTACTTCTAATATATAGCACAAAATGGTGTCGGGGTTGGTGGAAGGTAATTTTTACCCTATGTTCCCTTTCTACTGATAGCCAGGGAGATCATCTGAATGGTAAGTGTCAGATAACTAGTTAATACAGGAACACTCTGAATTCCCCCATTAATCATTATCCGCAGAATGTATAGATCTTATTCTCTCACTCTGTTATTTCTTGCAAGGAAAATATATAGAAAAACATGTTGTTCAATGTTCCAGATCAGGGGCCTCAGGGGTGGCCAACCTAGGGCATTTCATTGGTAAGACAGAACATCTAAGTGGTGGGCTTTGATCTTGGAACATTGATTGTGCAAGGAGGGGGAAAGCTACAGAGAGTTGCTAGGCTAGGTGCTATACTATAAATCTTGCTGCATGTAGATCCCAGCAGCAGATGCTTCATCCAGTCTGCCTTTCCCAGACATCCTGTAAATAAGTTCCTGCAATAATCTGACATCCCCTTCTCTGGCTCTGGGTCTATTCCTTAGTCTCCCTGGGTGGTTGTTCATCCTTGGTTTAGAGTCTGCTGGAGTGCAGCTACACAACACAACACCCCTTTAGCAGGCTTTGTGGTATATATGTCAGGTACTATGTCCTATGAAAGCTTTAGAACACTCTTGCTTACAACACTAATCTTCTGAATGGTTCTCTCTTTTCTAATCAATGTGGTACTATTATAATCTCCTGGGCCAGTCTTACTCTATGCCATACAGGGATGGATATTCTTTGAACTAATGATACTACTCTTGCTCTATCCATGAATCTCTTGCTTATCCTGCCCATAGGTCACTTCTCCAATCTAGTAGAGAGTATGTGGAATGAGGGACTGAGGTTAACCCTGTCTGATCACCTTCTAGCAATGCAGTGAATGTATTGATTACAGCCAAAGAATACATAGTTGAAAGATGTGTTATTCTACTTTCAGGCTATAAAATTTTGAATGATAAATTTAACAGGAAATGAGTTATTATTCTGATTTAACTTGCATGCTCTGGGTAAGACTGACATTTACCATGGTCATCAAAGAAACACAGCAACTACCTCTGAGAGAGTCACTAGAAGCCAGTGTTCAGAGGCCACACAGCAAATGATGGCGCATCACAAATACTGATATAATCAGGATTATATAAATGGTACTAAGGAACTAACTACCGAGGCAAAAAGACCTGTATTCTTTCAATAAAAACAGGTTCCAAAGAGCCATGGTAAGATGGAACAGCACTGTTAACTTTTTTATCATGGTATGGTAGGAAGAAGTTAAGTGCACATTTTATTAGGAAATATAAGAGTAAGAGCAGATTCAAGGAGATGATTAGCTCTACTGTTGATTTATTGAGTGTTAGCTCTCCATATAATGGCCAGCTTGAAATGATCAGCAAGGATCTGGAGATCAAGGATCTGGAGACCAAGTTCTGGCCGAAGGAGAGTGTTTAGTAAAGCATCAGCTCAATGATCTCTTTTTGTTGTGAAGTATCAGAGCAAATATCTCTTCAGGTATAAAAACTTTTGAGCCTGCATGAAATTCATTATTAATTATTGGGTAGAGTCATGATCCCTCACTAAGTCTATTATCCAAATAAAGCCCATTATCCAAATAAATGGATTAAAAATCATTAGTGGTAAGTTAAAAAAACACAGATGAACCACTAGAAATAGTAAACGTCTATTCCAGTTTCTTGGAAAAAAATATCCTTATATTTTCTTTGATACTTTGTTCCCCTCACTTCAACAAAATTTTGTTTTTTGAATATTAATAGTGCTGGTTGTGAAATGAGAAAAATATCTGTAGGGCAATATTCAAGGGGCTGATGTTCTATTTAGCCAAGTTGTATCCCAGTTCTTGATTAAAGTTCTATGCTAATAGGATATGACATGGCATTTTCTCTAACTATAGGATCTCCTCAAAGATTTTTTAATAGGCCAAATTGGTCCTATCCAAGAAAACAAAGGAAGAATAATATAAATCCAACACATGTGAGATTCTTAATGGCATTAAATATTTCCATCCAAAATAGGTGCAAATCATTAACATATGAGCATTCCGGGGGCTCAGCAAAGCCTTTCAGATAAAAATGTTAATAAAAGCCAAGATGTAAATTGCTAGAAAAAGCAGTTATTCAAAGAATAGTGGACTGGCAGGGTGTGCCTGGGTATGTGTGGATATATGCAAACAACAGCAGAAAATTGGGAAGAAAACAGTAGAAAGAAACTGAGAAAAGGTGGTCAATGTTTCAGAATTGTTCTCAACTACTTACTGATATGATCAAAGTAGAATCCTCCAGAGAAGTGGGATATCCTTTCCTCTCTTGTGCTGGCCATTTGAGCAGAGCTTAAATCCATGTTTTCTGGATTCGGCTTCTGGTAAAACAAGCGAACAGACAAACAAAAACTTTTGGCTTTTAGAAACTTTGGTCTGGCATGACTTATCCATTCTTTCCCTGTTCAGCATAGTCATTTTCATGTTGTCTGGAGCAATTGTAACAATTCTACCAACATTACTCATGGAAATATAAATTCATTTTAAATAAAATAATATTCTTTTAAAGGATATTTCCTGAGGTGCCTGGGTAGCTCAGTCATGATCCCAGAGTCCTGGATGGAGCCCTTGTCAGTCTCCTTGCTCAGTGGGGAGCCTGTTTCTCCCTCTCCCTCTGCCTGCCACCTGCCTGCTTGTGCTCTCTCTCTCTCTGCCAAATAAATAAATTCTTTTTTAAAAATTTTAAAAAGAGGATAGTCCTAGACTTGCCTCATTTTTAAACTTCTTTTAACTTAAGAATTAAGACAGTAAGTACTAAAATATAAATGCTAGGACTGTTATCCATCTGCATACATCGTAAATTTACTTACAGTATACTACTAATATATTTTTTAAAATAATATGCCCTATGACAATGGCTAATTAGGTTAGTTGGACTTGCAGGAGTAGAAAGGAATTCTGAATGTTTCCTATTATTCTTAAAAGATTAAAAACAATGGCGTTGGTGGATTACTTAAAGAAAATAAAATGCCCCTTTATTAAATTTAACTGAACATTATCCAAGAAATCACTGTTCCAAGGAGAGCAATCTGAGGTTTCCTCCCTGACATTTAAACAATGCCTTACTACGTAACTGGAGTTGAGAAAATAATAGATTATGCCATATGTTCTTATTTAGCTCAAGCCCCCAAAGGCCTAGAGAATGGGCATGGTTTTATAAATTTAAACAAATGAAGTAAATGTATTGTACTTATAACCCTGTTACCTTTTAGAAAGAAAAGAAAAGAAGGGGGGGAAAAAAGGAATCAGTGCCAGGGGAGCCAGGGAATGAAGAGACCCCATAAACAAAAGAACAGAAGGCTGTCTGCGTCTTCACATTAAACAAACAGAACACAAGAAAAGCAACAACAGATTGTTTGCAGTTTAGCAAAACAGTTAAGTTATTGCAGTTTATCTGTGTAGATTGTGTATAAAAATATTTATAAGTTTCATCTTATTTTGATTATTAATGGGAAAATATGACAAAAACATCTTCAAATTTCTCAAGAAATTGAATATATTTTTAAGAGCAAGATGTACAAATCTTGAATGTTTCCCAAAAATCTAATCTTATTTCAGCTTCTGCTTGTATCCACAAATGCAAATACTTAGGCTTCTTCTCCCTGTGATCATCTGACTATACACCAGCCTGTGTATCTGAGCCCTGGCTGTGGGTTCCACACCTCTGAGAATCATAATTATGTTCTTCACAAGCTCCAACAGTTTCATTTTTTAATTTTTTCGTATTGTCAGTCAAGTTTTCTAATTTATATAACATGAAAAAATCAATACAAAATTATAAACATAGATTTCTTTTTGCCTATTGACTTGCTAATCTTGTTCTTTTTTCTACTTCCTCTGAGGAATTTAGATACTAAGTAGCTTATAATTCTTAGGAGAGCTATCATCCCCAAGTTGGAACCAATATCATATTAACCCAATTATGTTTCTTTCTCACTTAAATCCCATACAGTCAAGTGAAATAATTTATTTCTGGCCACTCAGTATAAGTCATTCAGGGAATCTCATAATTTTCACCCAAATTACTTCATAGACCAGAAAAAATATTTCAGGGGGAAAAAAGACCCAGAAATTTCTACTTTAAAATAATTTACTTGCTTTTTGATCATCAACAGTTCTATGATTTCATTTAACCATACTTTTAAATTTCCCAGAAATAAAAAACCATACTCAATGAGACAAGGCTCAAACCCATGTTAATTGACCAAACCAAAGATTCAGGACACTCTAAATCAAAATGTTGAAGCTACTCTACTCATTAAAGTTTTAGTCATTCAACTCATTCAACAGATTTCTAAAGCGGATTATTATTCCAAGCCTTGGGCTAGTTGCTTTCACACATTATCTACAACTCTCAGTCCTCTCCTTTCAGTGGCACATAATTATATATATCAATACCCAACATCGTGAAAGGAAGGAAAAATTCTGTTGTCTGATCCTGAAATAGGGCAGTTGGTGAGGGAAACAAGAATAAGAAGCCAGATTGTCTCACCTCTCCATAAATTCATAGTGTTCTTTCTCCTTAAAAAAAAAAAAAAAAAAAAAAAGAAAGAAAGAAAGAAAGAAAAGAAAAGAAAAAAATACAATATTCAAGCCAGAAACCCAAATGTCAGAGAATCACAACTCAATTTTTTAAACCCCCTAATGCATAGACACCAATGTCTGTGTTTTCCTCTTTACTCTACCAACTTTCCCTGTGGTGTACCACAGCACACATGTGCTGTAAATGGGTTCTGGATGTGATAAGGTTTGATTCTCTCCTTCCTTGAGATAACTGGCTATGGCCTGTATGGGATGCCCACAGTTAGTTGCCTCTACAAGTATTATAAATTTTTATGAATTCCATGACTTGTAAAAGGAAGCACTGTTATACCCAACTGTCTCCATCTTCCTGAGCCAGTGAAAACAAACAAACTGACACTAACTGATCTCATGTTCTTCAAAATTATTTTCTAATAGCATAAACTTCATTCTCTGTGTCTCTCAGGGCTTTATATAGTAATTATAAAGCTAAAACTTTAAATCTTCTGTCATCTGCTTTTATGAGACAATGATTGTTGCTGATGGAATGGGAAAAGCCTTTGGAGAAACTCCCAGGATCAAATAGACATTGGTTAGTGTATCACAAAAACACCTCTCTATGTTTATACAGAGTTTTCATCAAGAATCAATAATGGCGGGCGCCTGGCTGGTTCAATTGGTTAAGCAACTGCCTTTGGCTCAGGTCATGATCCTGGAGTCCTGAGATCGAGTCCCACATTGGGATCCCTGCTTGGTGGGGAGTCTGTTTCTCCCTCTGACCTGTCTGTCCCCTCTCAGGCTCAATCTCTCTCTCTCTCTCTCTCATTCCCTTTCTCTCTCTTAAATAAATAAATAAAAATCTTTAAAAGAATCAATAATGGTTAAAAAGTAACTATAATATTTTCAAACTTGCTTTAACAACACAAAGCAATACCAAAAAAAAAAAAAAAAAAGTGGCTGAGAAGAGGGATGGACTTATGGAAAAGAGACATGCCCAAGGGCAAGAGCAATACCTGAGTTTTTTGTGAGACTAGACTCAAAATCACTCTCTTATCTCCATTTTATCATTTGGTCTTCTGACTAGATTTCAGATTTATTTTTCCTTCACTTTTCTTTCATGCACAAAGATTTCCCTAACTAACTCACCCTTACATACTTTGAAAAGACAATTTTGCACCTCTTCTCTTTCAAAATCTCCACACCATTTCCCATAATCACTCTCAACTGAGAACCTTATCTCATGGTTATTGAAAAGTAGAAGTAATCAGAAAAGCACTTAGACATTCTCCCTACCATCATACTTACCAAATGACCTGTGTCTATCTTCAGACACTCTGCTTTCCTCCTTACAATAAAGAAATTGTTCCCTGTCTATGGCCAACACCTTCATTAGTGGACTTGAACACTTCTCCCTCTCACCTACTCAAAGATGTGAGTTCTACAATTACCCTCTCTTTTGTGTCATATTTCCACTCTTGGCTAGATCATTCCATACTCATACATACCTTCAAGTTATAATATTTTAAAATATCCATCTTAATTTAAAAAACTTTGATCTACAATCTGCTTATGGTTTGTACTTAATTTCAATCCCCTTATACTTTGTACTTTATTTCTCCACTCTTTAAAAAAAAAAAAAAAAAACCTCATTGTAACAATTGTCTACATCTGCTGTCTTCAGACTTCCTTGCTTCCTATTCACTCTTGAGCTCACCTTGCACATCTTCTTGTCCCCACTAATCCAATAACACTGCCCTTGTCAATTACTGTGCTGAACTCTAGACATATAAACTGAAGCCCACTCAGTGTATTCACTTCCATGTCTAACAGGAATCCCAAATTTCACGTGCTTACAACCAAACTCATGATTCTGTTGCCACTATAACCCCAAACTAACTTGCTTCTCCCACAAGTGTTCCTATTTCCATAAAGGTCATCACACTTACTTAGGGGATTCATCCAGTAAATCTGCTCTTTCTCTACTACCTCACATCTAAACCAACAGTAAATCCTCTAGGCTTACTTTCAAGATCTATTTTAAATCTAACCATCAGCATATCCACTACCATCTTACTGCTTGAACAGTGTTAACACCCTAAATGGTTTCCATGTTTCCACTCTTTGTCATCCAAGATGATCTTTGGACAACATAAACCCTTCTTAAAACTCTTAAAAAGTTTTAGCAGTTCCGTTAGAAAAAACTCCATAGAGCTTATCCCACCAAACAATTTGGCTCCTGACTCTATCTCTAGTTTCATCTTTTATCTCACTCACATTAGTCCAACGGAACTGCTCTTCTTGCTTTTGGGCTTTCCTGCTTCCTGTTTTCCCTGCTTGGGTCATTATTTTCCAAGCTATTCACAAGATTTGCTCCTTACTGCATGCACGTCTTAGATCAAATTGCACCAGCTTAGAGTCAGTCCCAGATTATTTAGAATAACACCCCCCTTTAATTTTCTTCACAAAGAAAATTAATTTTCTTTAATTTTCTTCACATTAATTTGTTAACATTATTTATGTAATTATTTTTTAAGATTATTTATTTATTTGTTTGAGAGGGAACACGCAGTTTCATGAAGTCTCATGAGAGAGAGTATGAGCAAGGGGAGGAGCAGAGAGAGAAGCAGAGTCCCTTCTGAGTAAGGAGCCCGATGTGGGACTGGATCCCAGGACCCTGAGATCATGACTGAGCTAAAGACAGACGCTTAACTGACTGAGCCACCCAGGTGCCCCAATTTATGTAATTATTTTAACAATCTACCCACCCCAATAACTGAACCATGCCTTATTGACTGAAGTATTCTTGTCACCCTAGAGATAGTAGGTAGACAATCATTACTTGCCCATTGAAAGATTCACGGAAAATAGCCAACCTTGTACCACCCAATTCAAATGCCAAATACAGTTTCATGAAGTCTCCATGTCCCAATTCCATATTTCCAGGACAAAGAAGAAAATGGCCAAATTCATTCTGATCCCAATCAGTTATACAGTCCATCAGATGGTGAAACAGTGGTAATCAGGTCCCATAGGACACACAGTTTGAGCTATGGAAGAATAGTTTCAGAAAAAAAGATGTGAGTAAGCAAGAAAATTAAATACCTTGTCCTCACTTTCAACTGTTCAACAAATATTTACTGAGTACCAACAGTGTGCCAAGAATCTGGAAAATAGGATACAACAGAAACTTGGCAAACAAGAACCTTTCTCTTATAAATTTTTCATTTAGTGAAGCGACCTGTGAGTATATATGGAACTCTAACCTATGGTCCATGGATAGAAGAATCAGAGTAAATAAAATTGAGTTATTTTGTTTTGCCACATGCTGCACATATTAAAGTGTATTAATTATAATAAGAATGAATACTTAAGAATTCTCAGACCACTCCTTCATGAAGCAAATATTGAATTATTCTCACACTGGTCTTGATTATACATTTATAGTTGTATCCTCATTGAAAATTTTTGTTTCCTACATGGGATATATTAATAATTTCTAAATATGAATATTTATTTTAAAAAGAATTCAGCTTTTTCAGTGTGGGGTACACTTGCATTTGACTCTTCCTCATAACCATTACTATAACTTAACCACTCCTACATCTATTCACTCTTAAACTGGTGTACCATGGGCTATATTCTTCACTCCTATATGGTGTTTGTGCTTTTTTTTTTTTTTTTTTTTTTTGGTCAGCTGTTTGTCAACCTTGGATCTGAATGTCTTAGGACTTTCACTTCTAAAGCTCACTCTAGTCCACAACTCCCCATTAGTCTACAGTGGTTGTTCTCAAACTTGAGCATGAATCAGAATTACCTGTAGAGCTTGTTATAACACATTTTGTTGGCCTCACCTCAAGTTTTTGATCTGCTAGGTCTTCAGTGAAGCCAAAGAATTTGTATTAATTACAATTTCTCTGTTTGATGCTTATGCTCCTGATCCCAGCACTGTGTTTTGACAATCATTGTCCTACACTTCTTATGCATTTACATTATTTGCCAAGCCCTACAGACATCTAAATTTGTGACCTATTGTAGCATATAGGCCAAAAAAAAAAAAAAAGAAAGAAAGACTGTTTACTATAATTCTAATACATTTTTAACCTTTAATGAGAATACCCACCTGGCCTGGGCTATGATTATCCTACATGGTGTTTTCTAAGATTGGTTGACCAGGACTTTTATGGGACTGTTTCATTAGGACCACAGAACTAAACCACACACATTTTGTCTAATGTGAACTTTCTCTTAAAAGTAGATTGTCACATGGTCTTGGAGACATACATACTGGGATGCAAAAACTTGTGTTTATCACTTTTATCTTCAGACCTTGATAATGAGTTCATCTTCAAATAATGATAACATAGATGGTATTGACAATCTCCCATGTTATTTCTCACATAATTACATATATAGATGTATATACACACACACACAAATATAATTGTACATCTATATCTGCTTATCTCTCTCTAGTGGACAGAGACACATGAAAAAAAAAATATATATATGAATATATATACATTCACATCTCTCTGTCCACGAGAGTGATTTCCATAGCAAACATGTTATTTTATTTGTTCTTATTTCTTTCCCTTACCTTCTTTATCTCACCTAAAGAATCACTATTAATTCCTCTTTTTTCAGCATCTGCTTATATTCTTCAAGACTCTGAAATGCACCGCTTCCTGACTTGAACTCGGGGAGAATCTTACCTGCAGTTGTGATACGGAGCTGCTGCAGGTATGACATGAAAGGATAACCTATTATTTGTTTGGGATATTATTATTATTTCAGTACCTATAGTATTATTTCAAAAGAGAAAAGGTATTTGACAGATAAAGCAAACTATGTTGCCAGAGAATTAACAAATTTCTGTGGCCAAAGACCTACAACCTTTTTTCTTCATGTTCTCTCTATAACCCGTTTATTTTAAAAAATTGATAAGTGAAAAATGTCAAAGCAAGAAGTATCCAAATAGATTTATTCTAATCATGACATTATTGATAAATATCTAAATTCCATATAGGTTAAATGGATCTTTGCTTTATAAGTTTTGAAGTCTTTGATAGGGCATCATTTAACTGATTTACTGTTAAATCCTGAGAAATAATCAGCATCAGATTACAAGGATTTAAATTGTTCAAGATCTTTACCTAAAGCACCTAGAAAATTGTATTTTTAGTTCCCTGTCTTAGTTACTTCACAAATAATTTGGCTGATTTTGTTTGTTTTGTTTTGTTTTTTCCACTGTGTGCTGGTCTTACAGCCCAGACCCAGGAACTAAGCTGAGACTCGATGCCATTTGTGGAAAACCTGGGGGATGAAAAGGAAAGAGAATACCGCCTTGGTTTCTGCCTATAATTCTCAGAGAGGAAGGAGTGGAGGTGATTCATTAAGACACACATTCCTCAAGGCCACACTTCCTGTTGCCTTTGCCTGGAGCATGTTCACCCCACACCTTTCTTAGCCTGGTTAATATCAGTACTTTGTTTTTCTCTGGGTTCAGTCATCCAAACTCCTAATTAGGTCCAATCCCCAATTATATCCTCTCCGAGTACAACTAAGCTCTGCTTTATTGCACTTATCCCACTTGTATATATACATTATTATATTACCGAATAAATGCCTCCATACCCCAGAGAGAGAATTTCCTACAGGCAATAGTGTGTTTTTGTTCACCAACACATTTCCAATAGTTACACCATGTCTGACAATCCAGTAGGCACTAAATCTGTGTAACTATATTAATAACTATGTATGTGTGTGTATGTGTTAAATGGATGAATATATAAGAATATCTTTCCTCATAATCTACCATTTGGACTGAAATTTCCAAAATTATAATTGTTAACGATTATGCAAACGAAATAAGGATTTTGTCCACTTGCTCCCAGCTAACATATGAAATAGTATGCAGGAGCTTTTCCTGTCTGTATAGGCAACTTATGAGGCCCTATTGGTCTGGGTGGCTCACTACACTACGTTTTAACCTACTAGATGTGGCATATTGGAATGTGGCATGCACTGAGAGCCCAGGAGAGCAGCATGGACAGTGCAGGGCAAAGCTGATCACCTGATTTGGTAGAGCAAACTGAAATAATGGAGAGGGCTGCCTGCCATGAGGCTTGTCTAAGCCCAGCTCTGTGGGATGTATATGCATCTTACAAATTTTTGCTCTTGTTAGCAGGACACTAAGTATTAAAGACTAATATATTATAATAGCTTAAAAAGGAAAATGAATATGAGAGGACTTCTGACCCCCATTATAAAATCTTTAGCAATTTGTATCACTTGATTACAGTCCACTTTAATTTTTGACTCCATTAAATAGCCACTCACCCAGACAAAGAAGAAACTGGGAGTTCATGATTTCCTTCTTCAACGTATAATAGAATAGCTTGATCTTGAGAAGTTTAGGAAGGATTGCTAGATCTCACCTTGTGGATAAGAACAAACATGGTATTATTTTTTGTTAGCTTTCTAATACTGCACAAGTAAAAACTTACTTGAATATCATGGTATAGTATCTTCAGTGGGTCAGAAACTTAGAGAAGCATGTTCATTTATAATGTAATGTAAAAAATATGTATTTTAACCATTAAAACTCTGCTTAAATACCCAAAATTATTTCCCTATTTATTGCATTTCAATGATGAAGTTTTCAAAAAAATTTGAGAAAAATTAACAGTATTCTTTGATCTATTTAGAATAAAATATTTTTTTCTTTTATCTGTGTTTTAGTACAAAAAACTAACAAATAAGTGAACTTGACCAGCATTTTATGTATTTCATATAATTATATGTGTAATTGCTTGTGATAAGTTAACCAGGGATGATAAGATTCTACCAGAAATTGATAAAGTCTTCTTAAGTATCAAATTGGGATTTTGACTTAAATTTGATAATAATGTTCAGTTATACCTTGGTTTAACCTATTAGGAGTTTACTTCTATTAACCTGACCTCTCTGTTTTTAAAAAGTCTTTTTGGAAAGAGTAATTTAAACCAGCTAGAATCTCAAAGAAATATAGGCGGTTGGGGGGTTGGGGGGTTGGAAGAGCCTGGTGGTGAGTATTATGGAGGGCACATATTTTGTGGAGCACTGGGTGTGGTGTATAAATGGTGAATCTTGGAACACTGAAAAAATTAAATTAAATTAAAAAAATAAATGCACGTTCTGGCACACACACAAAAAGAAAAAATATAGGTTCAGATCTCAAATCTACTTCAGAATATTTTGATATCAAGGTACCATCCATCACTGTGGCTCCTATGGCTTTGCATATCTGAGAATTATCTTGAAACTTTCTTAACCATCTCCTAACTGTCTATAATGCTGACCAGCATTCTCAGCTACAGTGGAATTTTTCGCTGCTTCCAATCTCACATTTTGAACTCCAGATTCATCTCATAAACCTCCCAACGAGCAGTGCTGCAAGGAAGTGTGTACTGCCTGCAAGATCAGACTGGACCTTGTTGCAAAGCCTGATACACCCAGAGATGACACAACAATCACAACCTGATAAAATTACCTTGCTCTCATTTCCTGGTGTATACAGCTTCCCTGGAGGCACAGAAGATGCCACCTGCATGGAATGTCCTGCAAATGACCGCAATTCTTCAGAAACGACCTGTATGACTCTTTGAATGGCATAAACAGAATTGTGACATCACCTGTCTTTCGTTAAACTAATAAATAAAAACATTTCTACCTAGTTTTATTTTTATTTTTTTTCTACCTAATTTTAGAACAAAAAGTTTACCAATATATTTTTGCAAAATTTCACATATCACCAACTAGGTAAACTTATCCTGATAAGGTAATCCCCCCCAAACCTCAAACTCATCCAGTTTAAAGCTAGTCTTAGCTTTAAGACTAGGAAGAAATCCGAGAGAAGAAAATTGATTTTTCAGATATTGATGGGAGACTTGGGAGGTTAACTTAAGAAGCCCTCAGCAGAGTGATTATGACTCCCTTTGTAGCCTCTCTTTCCTTCGCATAGCTTTGTTCTGTGAAGAATTCCCAATGTAATGTTGCTATCTAAGTAAATGTTATGTACTAACACTGCTAAAATGTATCGTGTTAATAGTGACACTACAGTCACATAAATACTAATAATATACAGATATATTATAACCTAATATAGACCTCATCATAGAAATCATCCCTAGATAAGCATAAACAAAAAGGAAAAAATTCATATTTCATATTAATCAACACTTTAAAAAAAGATGTATGAGTTTTATTCTGATTGCAAAATAAACATTAAAGAATATCTTAAAGTATAAGAACACAAAGAAAATAAATAACCTTAGTACTCTCACCCTCAATGATAGTCACTAACAGCATTTTTGCTTATAGCCTAACAGGATTCTGTGTGTGTATATACACACACACACACACACACACACATTTGAATTTCTATAAAAATGCAATTGTTTAATGTTCTGTTATATTCGTAATAAAATGTCATGATTATTTCACCCATGGTATCGAATATTCTATAGCATAAATTTTAATGGGTATTTGTTGCACCAGTAGACCACTGTTTGCTTAGCCAATTCCATATTACTGTATGTTTAAGCTATTTCCCCAAATTTACAAAATTTTGCTCAAGTTGTTTATTTCTACATATTTGGAAACATCTTCAATGATTTTGGTAGGAAAAACTATTAGAAGTAGATTGCTAGGTCAAACAATGTAGATATTTTTAAGCTTCAAATATGTAACACCAAACCAAATTTAAACATTTTGTACTAACAGGTAGTATTTGGCTCCCCAAACCTCCAAAGGATAGTTAGGAATTCTCTTCACAGCTCACAGGAAATCTATACCTCTACCCATTCTTAGCAATATTGAGTACATTTTTATATTTATCAATTTTATCAGTAAAAATCCACCTCATTTCAAATTATAATTCTTTGTTTATTATTAAGCTTGAGCACTTTTCACATATAAGGATCATTTAAATAACTTCCTCACTCTCATGTTTTTTCCCTGCTTTCTGTCATTTTCTATGACGTTAGGCCCAGTGGGGCTCAAGCCAATAAGAATGGGAATGAAACTCCACATACAGTTCTCAACTGAAATCAGAGAGGAAGAATCCATGAGTGAGCCACACTGAGAAGCCTGTGATGAATGGAGACCTGGTCACACAGCCGCACAGTACCATCCATCATCACTTTGCACCAGCTCCCTATACCTTTCCTGTGACTCTCCATTGAGGTTTGGGGGAGCTCAGCTTTCGTACTGACCACCTAATGCCTTTCTAGCTGATCCATCTCAGATCATTGCATGATTCCTGCATAGAACTACGTTTTCTGGTACTTGCCTTCCAAATGATATGACTATTTCCCTATACTTAGTCTCCAGCTTCCCTAATCTACAGTAGCCATCTGATCCCTTCATTAATACCCTGTATACCTGATCAAAATTGTGAGTTACAGTCAACACCTTGTATAGATGATTAGAATGACATGTCAGGCCATTCTTCCCTTTCCTAGCTCTACGTCCCCAACCCTGTCCAACTGTCACCTAACTATGATTGGTGTGAGATGGAGTTATTTCTATCAGACACATAGATTTCTCTAAGACAACCAATAAACTGAAAGACAATTCTATAGAGATGAGGATAATCAATAATAAAAGTACTTAAGACCATGTTAAAATAAAGAATTTGGGGATATTTATGTTGAAAGGTTAACTGGAATCAGTGTTGATGGAAGAGACAGGAAAGTTAGAAAATCTGTTTCAAGGTTGTTCTGCATTAAAGAAACATGATAAGTCAGGACTAGGGCAGTGGCAGGGACCATGGAGAAAAGAGGGAAAATGAGAAAGATTTCATTGATAGATTTACAAACAGATACTGGAAAATTGGCAGGGGGAGGAGTCAGAAGTGGGGAATGACGGAAGCAAAAGGAAAAGAGAAACCAGGGATGAATCTGAGGTTTGTGAAAGACCCAGGTTAACAGTTATCCTGTCAATTTGTATAGTTCATATGCATCCAAGCCAATTAGTTTTATTCTGTGTGAGTTATTTCATAGTAGAAACTTTACAAAAATTGTCTCAGTGACTCAGGTAATATTAGACATCAGAACATCTAATAAAACTACGCAAATACTGAGAACATGTTACAATTTCTGGAATAGAGATCATTTCAATCTTCTAATTAGGAATACAGCCTAGGGAGTCTTATTTTAAATGGACCCCATGTATTACTGTACGCCTTTTAAACGAATCCTGTTTCTTAGTCCTGACATTTTAGCAAGAAGCTGGGTGGAAACTTACTTAATTGGTTCATTCTGTTATGGGAACATGGCTACCAATTAGAATATAGGCTCTGAAAGTGTTTAGCTACACTGCAAGTGGAAAAGGGACCCCCGAAGTTCTCTCTAGCTTGCTTCTTATAATAATTATAAATAAAAGAGTTATGTCTCAAGTCCATAGCTTCTGGCATGAATTAATTCATTTGTATTTAATACAAAGTAAAAATCACCTAAGTGGTCAGTGTTTGTTTCTTTATTTTGGCTAATGCATTCCAGAATCAATAAACAGGACTGACGGAAGATGGGAGAAAGGCAGTATTGCAATGCAAATTCTATACTCCAACCAACCTGAATTCAGATTCTGGCTCTGCTGCTTAACAGCATCCTGACCATGAATAAATTATTTAGTTCTCTAAGGTTCACTATTCTCAGAACTAGAGATGATAATAATAAAATGATTACAATATCTTCCTTGAAGGGTAGTTATGAAATTTAAATAAGAAAGGGAATGCAGGGGCGCCTGGGTGGCTCAGTCGGTTAAAGCCTCTGCCTTCGGCTCAGGTCATGATCCCAAGAGTCCTGGGATTGAGCCCCGCATCAGGCTCTCTGCTCAGCTGGGAGCCTGCTTCCTCCTCTCTCTTTGTCTGCCTCTCTGCCTACTTGATCTCTCTCTGTCAAATAAATAAATAAAATCTTTAAAAAAAAAAGTATATATAAAAAAAAGAAAGGGAATGCAAAATACCATTATGCCTAGCACTTAGTATATAGTCAATAATAGTTATATACTATTATCATTATTTGTACAAAATAGTACTTTGTACTGATATCAGCTATGAAGGTAAAAATCATGAGAAGTTGAAAGTGACAGATACAAAAATTGCCAAAAACAGATTAGCAGCTTTTTGAAGTCTCTTCTTCTCTTAGCCACCTTGTCTTTATGATAGGTTAATTGTAAAAACAAAACAAAACAAGAACCATTCCCTTTCTTTTCCTATATCCACATCCTTTGGCATATAACTCTGCAGCTCCTTCCTTTAGAAGGTAGACACTTGGGCCAGAAGAATAAAGCAAACATGACTGTTCCAAGCAGTTCTAATTCCAAGCCTAGACCTTAATAATCTTACATATCTCCTCAGGCTGTTTCTTGAAAAAGAACCAGCCCAAACTGGTTTGCTGGAGGATGAGAGATCACATGGATCAGACAGTAGATAACCCAGCTAATAGACAAGCTAGCCACCAGCTGATTTGCTGCTGACCACAGACACAGTGGAAATTGGCACACCCCAGCCCAGCCCAGATCAGCAAAAACACCAAACCATAGACTTTCGAGCAAAAACAGGTGTTTATTGTTATGTGCTAACAGAATTTTACTTGCTAGTTATACAGCATTATTGTGGCAATAGCTTATTGATCATTCTCCTTGAAATTAAGAAACTGAACACATCTTTGGCAAAAGGAGGGGTCGGGAAATGTCTGGTTTGTGAGTAAAGGCATAAAAACCATGAAAAAGTAAAGCAAGACATAGTAATTTAAATTACCATGTAAGTGAATACTGTTACGCTGAAAAAATTAAAAATTAAAAAAGAAATCACCACGTAAAGACTAAGTGTCAGATAGTATGCTACATACTCTAAGTTTGTAGGGGCACCTGGATGGCTCAGTCAGTTAAGCCTCTGCCTTGGGCTCGGGTCACAATCCCAGGGTACTAGGATGAAGTCTGAGTTGTTGGGCTCCCCGCTCAGTGGGAAACCTCCTTCTCCCTCTCCCTCTGCCCCCTCCCCACTCATGCTCTCTCTCTCGCTCGCTCGCTCATTTCTCCTTTTCTCAAATAAATAAAATCTTTAAAAATAAATAAAATAATATATGTATATATAAACATATAATACACACACATATGTGATTTCATGTAATTCTTATGAGAAGCATCTGAAGAAATAAGACAGAAGAATTCAAAACAGGGAATTTAAGTAACTTATCCAAGCTTCCACTGCAAATCTTGCTCAGATTTGTCTGACTCCAAGGGCATATTTCAATGCCTCTGTGATACTGTCTTCCAGTATAGATTTATTCATTATTCGCAAAGCCTCTGCATTGTTGACTAGAGCTTGATTAACAGTTTTATCAATGACTTAGAGATGATATTTCTAGGGTAATCATGAATTATTACCCCAGACTCTTTTGGGCTCCATTTACTAAAAACCAGGAATCAAAATCAGTAATTGAAGTGCAAATTAAGCAAAACACTTTCTAGGAAAGATATATTCTTTTTTTTTTTTAATTTTAAGATCTTATTTATTTATTTGAGAGAGAAGGAGAGCGATAGAGATAACCCGAGCAGGGTGGAGAGGCAGAGGGAGAGGGAGAAGCTGACTCCTGGCTGAACAAAGACCCCAGAATCATGACCTGAGCAGAAGGCAGTTGCTTAACCGACTGAGCCACCCAGTCTCCCCTCTTTTTTTTTTTTTTTAATAGTCAGCAAAGTAATAAATGTTAAAGAGTTTCAAAGCACATAGACAACCTAAGGACAATTTAGAACAAAGCGATCGAAGCAGTAGGTTGAGAGGGAATGGGACACATCGCATGGAGGAATAGTTCAGAGCTTTCAGAAAGCAACTTGTCTTTTCTAAAGGCCTAAATACATATGATAGTTTTGTGAAAACCATTAGAAGAGAAGCACACAGTGTAAACAGCTGCAAACAGGGAATGAACTTAAAATGTTATAGACACAGGAATATTACTACACAGTGATCCTGGGAGAAATTAGGGTATCCAATTTAAAGCAAAATTGTCATCAGCTTGGCTGAATGAAATGTCCTTGTGCTGCTTACCCCCAAAGGAAAGAAAAAGTCTGTTTTTCTGTTCTAGAAGCTGCCAGTCATGCAGCAGTGAACATGAGCCATCCTATGAGTCACTTTTCTTTCAGCTCTAATCTCTTTTCACAGTGACAAATGAATCACAGAAATCAATCTCAACTCTGACTCCAAAAAGTCTTCTGTGGGATTTTTATTTGAAGAGAGTAAAGACAGGCAACCTAAAATTTCACATTAGGAGGCAGACAAAATGAGTGTGGGACTAAGTTGGGTGCCAGCCGTGCACAGAAAGGGTTTGGCATATTGGAGAGAGCTCAGGCTCTGGACATAGAGCTGATGAGTCTACACCCTGTCCCATGGCCTATTGGCTGTGAGAGTGGGAAAATCAGTCAACCTGTTGGAGGACTTAGTGTCCTCATATATCAAAAAGAGAAGATAATAATATCTTCTACATAGCAGGACTGTGATGAGTATTGAAACAACATATTTAGACTCTTTCTTCAGCATCAATAAAAGCATTAATCAAAAATCAAGGTAGGCACTAATTAATCCCACGATCATTTTACACTATATTACTGAGTGCTATAAACTGTTTGGCTCTTTTCTGCATGAATATGTTTTTCTATCTCCCTAATCATATGACTGTTATCACAAAGCATTGCTTTTTATTTCTTTTCTAATGTACCCTTCAGTTCTGAATACTTGGAAGACAGTCTGCCCATAGAAGAAACTCAGAAAAGTAGTAGATAAATATTGAGCTACATATTATAAAGAAAGGAGTGAGACACTGCTGATCTATGTATTTATGTGGATTCAGAAAACACATACCGAAGACACAATAAAATAAAACATTTACTGATGCTATTCGTGCTCATTAATAAAGTTTTACATTATCTCCATGGTTCTTTCTTCTGAACCAGGCCTCATGGACAAGCCTGATGGATACTATTTGTTTCCCATTCCTTAGTTTGAATTAGCTAGGTAATACTGAATACCTCAATGGACCGTCTGCTGAATACTCTGGTCTACTTATTAGACACAATTACTGTCAGGTTAAGAAACCACATAGTGGTTGCTGAGCTCCCGTTGCTACTCATTAGAAAATTCTGGAGCCAGGAGCAATACAGAAAGAAAGGGGTTTATTAAGGCTCATTTTTAATGCAAAACAAAGGTTCCATTATTAGCACATATTGAGGTGTTTCAGCTTACACTAAGTTAACTGCCTTTAAAAGACACCTATATTTAATGGCATTAAATGAAAGCAGTGGTTAAAGAAACCCTTGCTCGGTTACAGAACCTCTGATAAATGAGTCCTGATGTAAGTAAAATACAATGCAAACATTCCCTTAAGTTAAATTTTAGTGAACTGTTGTTAAATGTAAATAACTATAAATACAGCAGCTACTGTCGTGTGATTAGTCCCATGGAATCCATCACAATGTTTAGCATTGGCTTTGGTTTCTTTCGGTCAATTTTTTTCAGTCTCAGCACAGAAGTAGCTGCGTGTGTGTGTGTGTGTGTGTGTGTTCAGGGTAGGTGTGGGTGTGTGTTCTGCAAGAACACAACTTGCACATGATTAAAAATATGTTATACAATTTTAGTTTTAAAATCCACTAATTAGCTGCCTTTTTAGGCCCAGTTTTATCTTATAACCTGAAAAGGAAGAAGAGTGAAAATGTAAGAAAAAAATTTATACTGAGTAAAATATGTTTAAGCCCTCCCCTACAAATACATAGAAAACTTTTCATGTTAAGAAATAGGAATTAAGGATAAGGTGAGCATATCATTAGAGATTTATTTGTCAAGCCCTAGGAATTGCTTTGATGTTTAATACTTTGGCAAAAATTTATTTGCAATCCTAAGTACAGAGAGAGAGATCTTAGTTTATTAATATAGCGCCATCTTCTGGCAACTGTTAAGAAGGGCAGTTGGTTTTGTACCAAGAAAGTATTGAAATCATTTAAAGAATTTAATGAAAAATTGATCCATTGTAACGAACGTCTAGAATTGCATTCTACAGGGCTTTCTTAACATTTTAGTGTTATATTAATTTTCTCTTGTTAACCTTGACTTCTAACCTTTTCCAAGTTTAAAGTTATTATCAAACTGCAACAACATGCCATAAATTCCATTAAGCCAAATTATAAAATGAGGTTATATATGCTATATATCCCCTGGGGATAAAAAATATGTTTATATATATATATGCACTATGCTTTTTACATATAATATGTAACTTTATATATAACATATCTTGTATGTAGTATAAAATACATATAAAATGTAAAACAAAATATACTCAGATCATCATTTTTTTAAAAAATATTTATTTAATATAAATATAATTACATATAATATAATATTTATATATATGTATATAATCCAAATTCTACGTATATAAGATCAAAGATATATAAACAGCCCAGTTTTACAGGGATAAAAAGTGAAGCATCAAAAATGGACTGCTTTTCTAAATATAACTTACCAAAAGTTAAAATGCAAACAAAAAAACTGAATAAAATTTCTTAATGTATAAAAGAAAAAGAGCCAATAACTCTAAAATATAATCATCATAATCATCATCAGTAATAAATGCTAACCTCCTTAAGGCTCATAATATGTTAATATATTTCCAGGAATCAGTAGGAAAAGATGACAATCGTAATAGAAAAATGAGATTAATAAAATTTTGTAATAAGGGATAAGAACTGAACAAAGAAAAAGTAAAAAACAATGCCTTTACCCTTAAACACAATGAACAATAAGCTAAAAACAACAAAGCAAAAGTTTAGCTACAATTTGAGGAGAAAAAATAAGGCTGTTAATTCATTACTTTATGATATGAATTTATACCATATTTCCAAAGGGTTATTTGGCAATAAGCACCAAAAGTTTTTTTAAATGTATATACGTCCTCAGGAAATAGCCAGACATGTAAAAAAGAATGCTTAAAAATTTGACTTTGTTTTGTTTATTTGTATTAAAACATAGGGAATCATTGTAAACAATCTAGATATCGTAAATTGGAGATTTTTAAATATATTTTATATATATTTCAAGTGCAGCGCCTTTATATGCTAAAATGATGCTATTAACTCATGGAATGATGTTCAAAATATATTATTCAGAAAAAAAAGTAAAATGAAAATAAAACAAAGTAATCTGTATATTATGATCCCATGGAAAATGATGGATGGAGGTATATTGATTATTCACAAGTCATCCCTGCATGTTGAAATTATAGAGCAGTCTACCTTCATATTAATCCATAACTCTGTGTTGTAAATAGTAAATTTATTTATTTTTTTACATTTTATTAAATAATAATTTACTATCTAGAACATAGAGCTTCTAAAAATGTCAAGTTGTAAATCTTTACATTTCAAGAACATAAAAAATTAGAAAAATCAGTAAATATTAAGAGCCTATGTTTTGTGGAGTTATACAAACTATAATTATACATAGTATAATTGAGAAATTAAGATTATAAATCAGTAACATAATAGGGTAGATGAAATGTACTATAGGAGTGAATATCTCAGTCAGAATATTTTTGCTTTAAGACGCTGAAATGTTGGAAGGAGTCAAGATGGCGGAGAAGTAGCAGGCTGAGACTACTTCAGCTATCCGGAGATCAGCTAGATAGCTTATCTAAAGAGCGCAAACACCTGAAAACCCATCGGCAGATCGAAGAGAAGAAGAACAGCAATTCTGGAAACAGAAAAACAACCACTTTCTGAAAGCATATTTTCCTGTGGTTGTTGCCACCCTTTTAGTATTTTACTTGCTCCTTCATATACTCTTAGCTGGACAAAATGACAAGAAGGAAAAATTCAACACGAAAAAAAGAACAAGAGGCAGTACCAAAGGCTAGGGACCTAATCAATACAGACATTGGTAATATGTCAGATCTAGAGTTCAGAATGACAATTCTCAAGGTTCAAGCCGGGATCAAAAAAGGCATGGAAGATATTAGAGAAACCCTCTTGGGAGATATAAAAGCCCTTTCTGGAGAAATAAAAGACTAAAATCTAACCAAGTTGAAATCAAAAAAGCTATTAATGAGGTGCAATCAAAAATGGAGGCTCTCACTGCTAGGATAAATGAGGCAGAAGAAAGAATTAGTGATATAGAAGACCAAATGACAGAGAATAAAGAAGCTGAGCAAAAGAGGGACAAACAGCTACTGGACCACGAGGGGAGAATTCGAGAGATAAGTGACACCATAAAACGAAACAACATTAGAATAATTGGGATTCCAGAAGAAGAAGAAAGAGAGAGGGGAGCAGAAGGTATACTGGAGAGAATTATTGGGGAGAATTTCCCCAATATGGCAAAGGGAACGAGCATCAAAATTCAGGAGGTTCAGAGAACGCCCCTCAAAATCAATAAGAATAGGCCCACACCCTGTCACCTAATAGTAAAATTCACAAGTCTCAGTGACAAAGAGAAAATCCTGAAAGCAGCCCGGGAAAAGAAGTCTGTAAAATACAATGGTAAAAATATTAGATTGGCAGCTAACTTATCCACAGAGACCTGGCAGGCCAGAAAGAGCTGGCATGATATTTTCAGAGCACTAAACGAGAAAAACATGCAGCCAAGAATACTATATCCAGCCAAGCTATCATTGAAAATAGAAGGAGAGATTAAAAGCTTCCAGGACAAACAAAAACTGAAAGAATTTGCAAACACCAAACCAGCTCTACAGGAAATCTTGAAAGGGGTCCTCTAAGCAAAGAGAGAGCCTACAAGTGGTAGATCAGAAAGGAACAGAAACCATATACAGTAACAGTCACCTTACAGGCAATACAATGGCCCTAAATTCATATCTCTCAATAGTTACCCTGAATGTTAATGGGCTAAATGCCCCTGTCAAAAGACACAGGGTATCAGAATGGATAAAAAAACAAAACCCATCTATATGTTGCCTCCAAGAAACTCATTTTAAGCCCGAAGACACCTCCAGATTTAAAGTGAGGGGGTGGAAAAGAATTTACCATGCTAATGGACATCAGAAGAAAGCAGGAGTGGCAATCCTTATATCAGATCAATTAGATTTTAAGCCAAAGACTATAATAAGAGATGAGGAAGGACACTATATCGTACTCAAAGGGTCTGTCCAACAAGAAGATCTAACAATTTTAAATATCTATGCCCCCAACGTGGGAGCAGCCAACTATATAAACCAATTAATAACAAAATCAAAGAAAAACATAAACAATAATACAATAATAGTAGGGGACTTTAACACTCCCCTCACTGAAATGGACAGGTCATCCAAGCAAAAGATCAGCAAGGAAATAAAGGCCTTAAATGACCCACTGGACCAGATGGACATCACAGATATAATCAGAACATTTCATCCCAAAGCAACAGAATACACATTCTCTAGTGCACATGGAACATTCTCCAGAATAGATCACATCCTCGGTCCTAAATCAGGACTCAACCGGTATCAAAAGATTGGGATCATTCCCTGCATATTTTCAGACCACAATGCTCTAAAGCTAGAACTCAACCACAAAAGGAAGTTTGAAAAGAACCCAAGTACATGGAGACTAAACAGCATCCTTCTAAAGAATGAATGGGTCAACCGGGAAATTAAAGAAGAATTGAAAAAAATCATGGAAACAAATGACAATGAAAATACTATGGTACAAAATCTGTGGGACACAACAAAGGCAGTCCTGAGAGGAAAATATATAGCGGTACAAGCCTTTCTCAAGAAACAAGAAAGGTCTCAGGTACACAACCTAACCCTACACCTAAAGGAGCTGGAGAAAGAACAAGAAAGAAACCCTAAGCCCAGCAGGAGAAGAGAAATCATAAAGATCAGAGCAGAAATCAATGAAATAGAAACCAAAAAAACAATAGAACAAATCAACGAAACTAGGAGCTGGTTCTTTGAAAGAATTAATAAAATTGATAAACCCCTGGCCCGACTTATCAAAAAGAAAAGAGAAACGACCCAAATAAATAAAATCATGAATGAAAGAGGAGAGATCACAACTAACACCAAAGAAATACAAACTATTATAAGAACATATTATGAGCAACTTTACGCCAGTAAATTTGACAATCTGGAAGAAATGGATGCATTCCTAGAAACATATAAACTACACAACTGAACCAGGAAAAAATAGAAAGCCTGAACAGACCCATAACCAGTAAGGAGATTGAAACAGTCATTAAAAATCTCCAAACAAACAAAAGCCCAGGGCCAGACGGCTTCCTGGGGGAATTCTACCAAACATTTAAAGAAGAACTAATTCCTATTCTCCTGAAACTGTTCCAAAAAATAGAAATGGAAGGAAAACTTCCAAACTCATTTTATGAGGCCAGCCTCACCATGATCCCAAAACCATACAAGGATCCCACCAAAAAAGAGAGCTATAGACCAATATCCTTGATGAACACAGATGCGAAAATACTCAACAAAATACTAGCCAATAGGATTCAACAGTACATTAAAAGGATTATTCACCACGACCAAGTGGGATTTATTCCAGGGCTGCAAGGTTGGTTCAACATCCGCAAATCAGTCAATGTGATACAACACATCAATAAAAGAAAGAACAAGAACGATATGATACTCTCAATAGATGCTGAAAAAGCATTTGACAAAGTACAGCATCCCTTCCTGATCAAAACTCTTCAAAATGTAGGGATAGAGGGCACACACCTCAATATCGTCAAAGCCATCTATGAAAAACCCACCGTAAATATCATTCTCAATGGAGAAAAACTGAAAGCTTTTCCGCTAAGGTCAGGAACACGGCAGGGATGTCCATTATCACCACTGCTATTCAACATCGTACTAGAGGTCCTAGCCTCAGCAATCAGACAACAAAAGGAAATTAAAGGCATCCAAATCGGCAAAGAAGAAGTCAAATTATCACTCTTCGCAGATGATATGATACTATATGTGGAAAACCCAAAAGACTCCACTCCAAAACTGCTAGAACTTATACAGGAATTCAGTAAAGTGTCAGGATATAAAATCAATGCACAGAAATCAGTTGCATTTCTCTACACCAACAGCAAGACAGAAGAAAGAGAAATTAAGGAGTCAATCCCATTTACAATTGCACCCAAAACCATAAGATACCTAGGAATAAACCTAACCAAAGAGGCACAGAATCTATACTCAGAAAACTATAAAGTACTCATGAAAGAAATTGAGGAAGACACAAAGAAATGGAAAAATGTTCCATGCTCCTGGATTGGAAGAATAAATATTGTGAAAATGTCTATGTTACCTAAAGCAATCTACACATTTAATGCAATTCCTATCAAAGTACCATCCATCTTTTTCAAAGAAATGGAACAAATAATTCTAAAATTTATATGGAACCAGAAAAGACCTCGAATAGCCAAAGGGATATTGAAAAAGAAAGCCAACGTTGGTGGCATCACAATTCCGACTTCAAGCTCTATTACAAAGCTGTCATCATCAAGACAGCATGGTACTGGCACAAAAACAGACACATAGATCAATGGAACAGAATAGAGAGCCCAGAAATAGACCCTCAACTCTACAGTCAACTAATCTTCGACAAAGCAGGAAAGACTGTCCAATGGAAAAAAGATAGCCACTTCAATAAATGGTGCTGGGAAAATTGGACAGCCACATGCAGAAAAATGAAATTGGACCATTTCCTTACACCACACACAAAAATAGACTCAAAATGGATGAAGGACCTCAATGTGCGAAAGGAATCCATCAAAATCCTTGAGGAGAACACAGGCAGCAACCTCTTCGACCTCAGCCGCAGCAACATCTTCCTAGGAACATCGCCAAAGGCAAGGGAAGCAAGGGCAAAAATGAACTATTGGGATTTCATCAAGATCAAAAGCTTTTGCACAGCAAAGGAAACAGTTAACAAAATCAAAAGACAATTGACAGAATGGGAGAAGATATTTGCAAATGACATATCAGATAAAGGACTAGTGTCCAGAATCTATAAAGAGCTTAGCAAACTCAACACCCAAAGAACAAATAATCCAATCAAGAAATGGGCAGAGGTCATGAACAGACATTTCTGCAAAGAAGACATCCAGATGGCCAACAGACACATGAAAAAGTGCTCCATATCACTCGGCATCAGGGAAATACAAATCAAAACCACAATGATATATCACCTCACACCAGTTAGAATGGCTAAAATCAACAAGTCAGGAAATGACAGATGCTGGCGAGGATGCGGAGAAAGGGGAACCCTCCTACACTGTTGGTGGGAATGCAAGCTGGTGCAGCCACTCTGGAAAACAGCATGGAGGTTCCTCAAAATGTTGAAAATAGAACTGCCCTGTGACCCAGCAATTGCACTATTGGGTATTTACCCTAAAGATACAAACGTAGTGATCCAAAGGGGCACATGCACCGGAATGTTTATAGCAGCAATGTCCACAATAGCCAAACTATGGAAAGAACCTAGATGTCCATCAACAGATGAATGGATCAAGAAGATGTGGTATATATACACAATGGAATACTATGCAGCCATCAAAAGAAATGAAATCTTGCCATTTGCGACAACATGGATGGAACTAGAGCGTATCATGCTTAGCGAAATAAGTCAAGCAGAGAAAGACAACTATCATATGATCTCCCTGATATGAGGAAGTGGTTATGCAACATGGGGGCTTAAGTGGGTAGGAGAAGAATAAATGAAACAAGATGGGATTGGGAAAAGGGAGACTAACCATAAGTGACTCTTAATCTCACAAAACAAACTGAGGGTTGCTTGGGGGAGGGGGTTTGGGAGAAGGGAGTGGGATTATGGACATTGGGGAGAGTATGTGCTTTGGTGAGTACTGTGAAGTGTGTAAACCTGGTGATTCACAGACCTGTACCCCTGGGGATAAAAATATATGTTTATAAAAAAAATAAAAAATTAAAAATGTCAAAAAAAAACATGAAAATGTGGGGGAGGGTTACATCTTCAAATGCCAGAACCCTGCATTGATTCTTAAAGTGTACCCCAAAATGCAGCAAAATGTCCCTCCTCTTTTTCCTCTCCCCAATACTTGCCAGATGCTCAGTCATTACTTCTCACCTGTGTTACTGCCTATGTAAACTTATGTCCATTCCCCTTTATTTTGCTGCTGCCCTGATTTGAGGTGTTGGCTGTGTTGGGACACCCAGATGGCAAACAAATCAATAATTATGTGCTAAATTGTAAAAAAAAAAAAAAAAAAAAAAAAAAAGACGCTGAAATGTTGAATGTTTTTAAGCAAAAGAAAGAAAAAAAGAGAGGGAGGGAGGAAGAAGAGTAGAAGAGAGGAAGAAAAGAAATTATTTTTCTTTTACAACTGGGAAGGGCAGAAGTAGAGCTGATTTTAAGGATGACTTAAAAGTAGCTAAACCTGGACCACGTTTCTGTCAGTGTGATAGTCATTATCTTATGTCATCTTCTTCCTGTGGTGGTAGCAGGAAATGATCCTAAGTAGCTTAGGGCTCATACCCATATGACACCATTAAGAGAACTGCAGCTTAATGGGCGCCTGGGTGGCTCAGTGGGTTAAGCCACTGCCTTCAGCTCAGGTCATGATCCCAGAGTGCTGGGATCGAGTCCCACATCAGGCTCTCTGCTCAGTGGGGAGCCTGCTTCCTTCTCTCTCTCTCTGCCTGCCTCTCTGCCTACTTGTGATCTCTCTCTGTCAAATAAATAAATAAATTCTTTAAAAAAAAAAAAGAGAGAACTGCAGCTTAAAAAAATATTCTGACTGGTTAATTTATGTTATATCCATACCTATAGTCCAGGCTGTGGGTTAACATGACAGGCACTTCCTGCTGCTAAAGAAAAAAAAAGAGAGAGAGATTCTAATATTTGTTAAAATGGTAAGAAAGACTTTATTCAGACTATTGTGATAGGGGTCAAGACAACCACCATAGGAGAGAGAGCTTGGGGTTCAACTCAATACAGCAAAGACAGCCGGGACTTAGAGTCAACAAGCAGAGTGACGGAGTCACTGGATGAAGAGTTAGGAAGAGAAGACATCAAACATAGAGGAATTCTTGTCAAACCCTCCTCACGGGTTTCTTGCTGTAGACAGGCCAGGATGTTCAGATATCAAGGACTGGGAGATTCTCAATAAACTGACTTAGCCGAATTCCTGCTACGACTAGACTAAGCAGGCTGATGGATGAGGCAGAGGATGGGACCTCGCTGACAAGTGGGCTTCAAAGAGCCTGACTAAACTTTGGTCAAGAAGAAAGTCTTTGTCACTGCTAACCACAAAGCTTTGAAGGAGCAGGATATGGAACAGAATTTTGCTCAGAACAAATAATAAGTATTTAAATACCATAGTGCAACTCATTGGGAGCTTATAAGGAATCAGTCGTGGAAAATACTGCTTCAAGTTTAAGAGTATTTCAAGAAAAGATGCATATGAAATTGATATTGAAAATCAACTTCTTATAGGCAGAGATGAACACAGGGAAGAAGGTACTGATAAGGAAGTAAGCTTGAGCAAAGATAGGAAAGCAGGAAAAATGAATCTGTGCAAGACTCAGTTCAACAGTTTAGCTGCAGTGTCACATTTGTGTAGGGAGTTTATGAAAGATCTACTATTGGGGGCACCTGGGTGGCTCAGTGGGTTAAGCCACTGCCTTCGGCTCAGGTCATGATCTCAGGGTCCTGGGATCGAGTCCCACTTCGGGCTCTCTGCTCAGCAGGGAGCCTGCTTCCCTCTCTCTCTCTCTCTGCCTGCCTCTCTGCCTACTTGTGATCTCTTTCCATCAAATAAATAAATAAAATCTTAAAAAAAAAAAAAAAGATCGACTATCGAAGGGAGTTAAACTTGGATCATGGAATATCATGAAATTCCAATACCAGAGTCTGAACATGATCTGACTTCCCAAACTGGGGTACTCATTTCCCCAAGAAAATGTGGTGGTGCCCAGGAGGCTTGGATGCATAAGACTCGTACAGCACACCTTCCCAGACACCAAAATTCCTTCAAGATTTGGAATGGAATGTCAGGCTATTTAATCAGAAAGTATTTTGAATTATTTAAAGATTACAAATATTGATAGTATGTAGAAAAGAATGACAGGCTGAATTTTAAAAATACAAAATAAGATTTGGAGAAGGTCACTAAATATTTTGTCCTCAGGATTTTGCAGTCCCTTCTCATTTGCCACTTGGGTCGAAATTCTTCAGAACACTGCTGCAGTCATTGGAAACTTTCGAGGACATGTGGGCATGAAAGTGGCATGAAGAAAAAATGGTATTATGTAAAGATTAACACAGTAACAATTTGTCACCTCTTTTTGCTTATCTGTCACAATACAGAATAGAATAATGATGGTTAAGAAGATACAACCATGAACCATCACAGACACTCTCCTTTTCCCACTCAAAGTCTTACATGGCAAGAAAAACAGTTATGTGATGGATGAGCAGTTCTTCATTTCCTCCAATTTCAACAAGAATTCACTTTCTCTTTGGGAGGCAAAAAAAATTAGAGGAAGCTGATTGTAAGAGTTGATTAAAAATCTAAACCATTAAAAAAAAATCTAAACTCTTGGGTTCTATTCTGATGCCATCCCTGAAAGAAAACAATATAGAGTTCAAAGATGGTACAAGAAAAGATAGTTAAAATGGAAACTGTGCAAAAATTTTCATATGATGAAATGGGATCCATCAATCTCAAAAAATAAATTTAAAAGGGACATAACTGAATTCCATAAATGGCGTAAAATGACTTATAGAGGTAATAGATTTTGGAAAAAATAGCATCTACTATGCACTAGGTAATTGTTTTATTGTAAACCATTCTATTTTGAGAATAAAACTATTATTATTATTATCATCATCATCATTATTTCAAATGAAGAAAATCAGGCTCAGAGAATTTCAGGATTATCCCATAATGAATGAATGACATAGGGTCAGGTAATATAAAAGAAAATGGAACTTTACACCCCCAGTGAATGAAAATAAGAGGTATTAAAAGCTAAAAATAAAATTAGATATAAATGAATTAAAACTCAAAGAAAACTCAGATCCATGAACAATAACTGTGTCACAAATAGTAAGTGAATGTTACAGGTTTTTGAGGTAAAAGGCTAACCTTTTGAGATTGCAGCATAAAAAATAATTGGGAAGACTTACAATACCACCATCTTGGCTCTCAGAAACAGATTTTTGAATGTGCTATATGACCTGATACACCTCAAAGTTGTTACTGTGTAACAAATATTTATCAAATACAGTGCTCAGGATATCCTAACTCAATTAATTCTCCTAAGACATTATTATGTATAAGCAAATACCCACTTTTAAAAGATTGTTTTGCTTTTCTATGTAAAAGCTTTCCTTTTTCCTGGAAACCTGGAACTACACTGTAATGCTAGCCACAGGATCCATGCCATGGGACTCTATTATAAGTGAATGAGATCCTTTTGGTTTTTCCAGTAATAAATCCCCTTGGATAGGATCAAAAACACATCCATGCTATCTTGAATTCTACATTCTCCACAGTAGTATTACAAAGCTCCAGTCTTACATCATAAATGTGAAAGTAAACCCTCAAAAAAAATTTTATATGGACAGATAGCCTAAGAACTATCTTTAATATGACTATGTAATGCTATGCAGAATTCAGAGTAGCTATGGTATAAATGCACTCCACTCTCTCATAAGATTTATGTACCAAATAATAGCTGCCATCCAAGTTGAACTCAAAGCCAATTTCTAATTCATTGCTTCATAGGGATCTTTGAAATACACTCCCTTAAAATTCTCCTGGATGAGGTTCAAGAGGACAGCATAGGAAGATCCTGAACTCATGTTCTTTCATAGACAAAACAAATCTACAGCTACATATGGAAAAAATCCCTCTGAAAAAGGCCTAAAAACTAGCTGAATAGCTCCTCCATGACAAAGGATAAAAGGGCCACATCACAGGGCACCTGGGTGCCTCAGTTGTTTAAGCAACCAGCTCTTGGTTCTTCAGTTCAGGTCATGATCTCAGGGTTGTGACATCAAGCCTCACATCAGACTCCACACTGAGAGTGGAACCTGCTTAAGATTCTTTCTCCCTCTTCCTTTGCCCCTCCCCCCTCCCCATGCAAGTGCATGTGCTCTCTCGAAAGAAAGAAAGAAAGAAAGAAAGAAAGAAAGAAAGAAAGAAAGAAAGAAAAGGCAAGGCCATATCAAGATGGGTAAAAGAGTCAGAGACACAGTTTCATCAAAATCCCCACCCTTGGGGTGCCTGGGTGGCTCAGTGGGTTAAGCTTCTACCTCTGGCTCAGGTCATGATCTCAGGGTCTGGGGATCAAGCCCCACATTGGGCTCAATGTGGGGCTTCAGCAGGGAGCCTGGTTCCCCCTCTCTCTCTGTCTGCTACTCTGCCTACTTGTGATCGATCTCCCTCTCTGTGTCAAATAAATAAATAAAATCTTTAAAAAAAAATCCTCACCCTTAGCATGGTGACCCATAATTGGAAGAGATCTCACAAATATAAAGCTGCTCCCTGAGGAGCAAGGGGTTTGTGTCCCTCATCACATACTCCAGCCCTCAGGATCTACACAGGAAAGATGAGCCTCCAAAATATCTGGCTTTGAAAATCAATGGGGCTTATATACAGAAGTAAGGCTATAGGGAACACAGAGTCCACTCTTAAAGAGTTTGCACACAAACTCACTCACCCTGGGACCCATTGCAAAAGCAGCAGTTTGAAATAAACCTACACCATATGTGAACGACATTCATTTGCTAACCTTAACGCATCTGTCAGAGGTGCAGGAACCTGTTAAGACTCTCTGCAGGGGTGGAGGTGCTGGCAGTCACCATTTTTGCACTTTCCCTCTGACCAGCTAGTGCTGATGGTCATACCCTACTCTCACACCAATCCCATAGTCCCACCAAAGTCAAAAGGCAAGTGCCCTTGCTGCCATGGTTCCCATGGTCCTGCCAAAGCTGGCAAGCTTGCGCAGCCCATAGATTGAGCACCTGGCTCTGGTGGCTGGGGGATTACATTTCTGGGACCCACAGGTCTGAAACGACGGGAGAGACAATTCTTGGCAGGCTACTACCCCCAGAGCACTGCACAAACTGAAACACACCACCAGTTTTCCTGTGAAAAAGATCTATTGTCTGAAGGCTTCAGCTTAAGGGGCAGGCTTCAGGTTTATTATCTAGAGGGCACAGAAGTACTCTCTGGGTACACATCCCTTGACCTTGCTACAGCTCACTGATATCTCCCAGAAAGGAGCTCATCTGGAACCCCAATTTTTTGCAACTCTTATGAAGTGGACAACTCCAGATTGCCTGGTCTGGCAGCCAGCAGAGTATACATCTGTGGTCCCACAGGACTGAATACATTTGCATAATTTAAAAGCTGCTGCCTGAGGGATTAACTTCCAATGGACCTGAAACTAGGTGCTGACTAGTTCTCTCCCTCTGGAGCACTCACTGGTCTTAATATACCCTCAACATTTAGGACCTATCAAACCAAAATCAAGCTGCTTAGATAATCACAAAGGTTTGAAAGACAACCAGGAGATAGGGCAGAGTTCAAAATAAGGCTTATCCCCTACACAAGTCCACTCTTTCAAGCTGGAGGAAATAGCTGTTTTGCCTAATAAATAGAAACAAATCCAGAGAGTCAAGAAAATGAGGAAACTGGGGAATATGTTCTAAATGAAAGAACAATGTAAAACCTCAGGGAAAAACTATAATGAAATGGATATAAGTAATTTACCTGACAAAGAGTTCAAAGTGATGGTCATTAAGATGTTCACCAAACTTGGAAGAAGAATGGATAAACACAGTGAGAACTTCAATAAAGAAAAGGAAAATATAAGAAAACAAGTCACAAAGCTGAAGAATGCAATAGCTGAACACAAAAATACACCAGAGGGGTTTAACAGCAAATTAAATGAAACAGAGGGGGGACAATCAGTGATCTGGAGGATAGGGCAGTAAAACTCATTTAAACAGAGCAACAACAACAACAAAAGTCTTAAAGTGAAGATAGCCTAAGAGACCTATAAAACAACATCAAGAAGAGTAATAGATCATAGAGGAGAAAAGGGAGAGAAAAGAAGAGAAAACTTATTTGAAGAAAAAATGCCTGAAAAATTCCCTAACTTGGAGAAGGAAACAGATCCAGAAAGCTCAAACAGTTCTAAACAGGATGACTCCAAAGACAGCCACACTAAGATACATTATAATTAAAATGTCAGAAGTTAGAGATAAAGGAAGCATTTTAAAAGCAGCAAGAGTTAAATAACTTGTTACATACACACAAAGTAACCTCCATAATACTATCAGCAGATTTCTCAGCAAAACCTTTGCAGGACAGAAGAGAATGGCATGATATATTCAAAGTGCTGAAAGAAAAAACTTCCAACCAAGAAAACTCTACTTGGCACAATCATCACTGAGAAATGAAGGAGAAATACAGAAGTTTCCAGACAAGCAAAAGCTAAAATAGTTCATCATTACTAACCTGAAGTTATAAGAATTATTATAAGTACTTCCTTGAGCTTAAAAAAAAGAGAAAGAACGAAAGAAAGAAAAAAGGGGACACTGATGCATAACAAGAAAACATTTAAAAGTAAAAATCTCACTGGTGAAGGTAAATATATAGTAACAGTAGAGGATCACCTATAGAGCTAGTATGAATGTAAAAAGATGAAAGTAGTAGAAATAACTATAATAATTTCTTAGGGATACACAAAGTTAAAAAGACATAAAAAGTAACATCAAACTCATAAAATATAGGACTTAGAATGAGTAAAAATGTAAAGCTTTAAAATACAATCAAGCTTAACTTGATATCAAAATAGGTTGTTTTGCATATGTAAGCTGCTATATGTGAGACTTGTGGTAACTACACAGCAAAAACCTATAGGAGAAACACATAAGATAATGAGAAAGAAATCAAAGCATAACAATACAAAAAGGTCACCAGAGTGCAAGGGAAGAAAGCAAGAAAAGAAATTAACAGAGAACTACAAAACAGCCAGAAAGCAATTACCAAATGGCCATAAGTACCTATCCATCAATAATTACTTTAAATGTAAATGGACTGAATTCTATAATTAAAAGACACAACGCAGCAGAAAGGATTAAAAAAGAAAAATCCATCTATCAGCTGCACAAGGAGACTCACTTCAGCTGTAAGGATACACACTAACTGAAAGTGAAGGAATGAAACAAGATGTTCTATGTAATGAAAATTAAAAGCTGTGGTAACTAAACATATCAGAAAAAAACAGAAATTGAAACAAAGACTCTAATAAAAGACAAAGATGGGCATTACATAATGATAAAGGTGGCCATCCAACTAGAAGATATAAATTTATAAATATTTACACATCTACCATAAGAACAGTTAAATGTATATAGCAAATATTAACAGACCTAAAGGGAGAAATACTTTAAAAGGATCATACAACATGATCAAGTGGGATTTACTCCAGGAATATAAGGATGGTTCAATATCCACAAATCAATCAAAATGATACATCACATTAACAAAATTAAAGATAAAATCATATGATTATCTCAAAAGATACAGAAAAAGCATTTGACAAAATTCAAAATCTATTTATAAAAACTCTCAACAAACTGGGTGTAAAAGGAACATACCTGAACATAATAAAGGCCATATGGGTCACACAAAATAAAAAGCCAAAAACAGAAACCCACAGCTACTATCAAAATCAATGGTGAAAAACTTAAAAGCTTTTCCTCTAAGATCAGTAACAAGATAAGGATTCCCACTCTCACCACTTTCACCCAACACAGTATTAAAAGTTCTAGCCAGAGTAATTATGTAGGGGAAAGAGGACATCCCAACTGGAAAGGAAGAAGTTAAACCATCACTATATGCAAACAACACGTGCTTATATATATATAACACTAAAGGCTCCTTCAAAAAACTGTTAGAAATTTTTAGTACAGTTGCAGGGTGAAAAATCAATATACAAAAGTCTTTTATATTTTTAGATACTAACAACCACAGAGAAATTGAGAAAACAATTTCATTCACAATTACATCAAAAAAATAAAGTACCTAAGAATAAATTAAACCAAAAAGGTGAAAGACCTATACTCTGAAATCCATAAGATAATTTAATGAAACGAATAAATGAAAAGATATTTTATATTAATGGATTGGAAAAATTAATATTGTTGGATAAAATGTCCATATTATCCAAAGCATTCTCAGATTTGATATAGTCCCTACCGAAATTCCAATGGCATTTTTCATGGAAATAGAAAAATTTCTAAAATGCATGCAGTACCACAAAAGATCCTGAATAGCCAAAGTAATATTGAAAAAGGAAAAAGCTGGAAGCATCACACATCCTGATTTGAAAATATATTACAAAACTATAGTAATCAAAACAGTATGGTATTGGCATTAAAAACATAGACATAGATCAATGGAACAGAATAGGGATCCCAGAACTAAACTTATATGTATATGATCAATTAATTTATGACAAAGGAGACAAGAATATATGATGGTGTCTCTTCACTAAGTCATGCTAGAAAAACTGGAGCTGCATTCAAAAGAATGAAACTGGACCACTACCTTACAGCATACACAGAAACTAACTGAAAATGGATTAAAGACTTGAATATAAGACCTGAAAATATAAAAGTATTAGAAGAAAACATGGTCAGTAAGCTCTTTGACATCAGTCTTGGCAATAACTTTTTGGACCCAATTGCAAAGGCAAGGACAACAAAAACAAAAATAAAGAAATGGCACTATATTAATCTCAAAGCTCTGTACAGCAAAGGAAACCATCAATGAAATGAAAAGCTACCTATTTAATGGGAGAAGATATTTACAGTATATGTCATTTATCCAATAATGGGCTAGTATCTGAGACATATAAAGAACTCATACAACTCAATAACAAAAATAATTAAATTTTAAAATGAGCAGAAGATTTAAATAGATACTTTTCCAGAAAAGACATACAAGCAGCCAACAGGTACATGAAAGAGGCTCAACATCACTAACCATCAAGGAATGCAAGTCAAAACCACAATGAGATATTCCTTTATGCCTATGAGAATGGCTAGAATCAAAAGAAATAACAAGTGTTGTTAAGGGCAAGTACATACAGAAAAGGGATGCACTGTTGGTGAAAATGTAAATTGGTATAGCCACTATAAAAAAAGTGTGGAGGTTCTTCAAAAAGTTGAACTAACATATGATCCAGTAACTCCACTGCTGGGTATTTATCCAAAGAAAACAAAAACTAATTTGAAAAGATATATGTATCCCTATATTCATTGCAGCATTACTTACAATAGCTTGGATATGAAAACAACATAACTGTTTACTGGTACATAAATGGATAAAAGAAGAAATATATATATAATATATAGAATACTACTCAGCAATAAAAGAAAATGAAATCTTGCCATTTGTGACAACATGGATATACCTTGGGGATATTATGGCTAAGTGAAATAAGTCATAAAACAAAAGACAAATACCATATGATTTCACTTATATGTGGAATCTAAAAAACAAAGCAAATGAACAAACAAAAGAAAAAACCATAGATACAAGGAACGGATTGGTGGTTTCCAGAAGGAAGTGGGATAGGAGTTGGGCAAAATGGGTGAAGAGGATCAAGAAGTACAAACTTCCAACTATAAAACAAGTAAGTTATAGGGTGCTAATGTATAGCATGATGACTAAAGTCAATAATATTGTATATTTGAAAGTTGCTAAGAGAGTAGATCTTGACAATTCTCATCATTTAAAAAAAAATATGTAACTCTGTATGGTGATAGATGGCAACTAGACTTATGGTGGTCATTTTGCAATGTATGCAAATATTAAATCATTATGTTGTAACCTAAAACCAATATGTCATATGCCAATTATACTTCAATAAAAAAAATGAAATCCATAAAATACTAATTAATTAAATAAAATGAAAGCCATTTTAAAAATCTGCTACATAACAGCAGGTTCTATATCACTCTTCTGTAATGTCAGTATAATATTGCCAAGTATGAGAATGAAACATGAATGTTGACAATTATGGATATTAAGTTCAGTCTTCCATTTCAGATGGATGTCAGATGTCACCATCTTCAAGAATTCAAAAATGAGCAGTTCTTTTCCTCTAGTCAATGTAATATGAATTCTAGGATGAGAAATATTATGTTAAACTACTCATTTATGGTTACACACCTGTAAAATATACTTTTGCATCCCAGAAACTCTGGATCACAGAAATTTTCCAAATACTTCATCCATCACTATAAAGTAGTTACCTCGAGGCTGTGATTTCAACAATCAAAGGTGAAATGGAGCATCACAGATCATCACTTTTTACTAATTAATAATTTAAGTCATTATGCCTGGTAAGCTTGTGCATTTTTCAAAAGAATTGCCTTGGCCTATTTTTAGGAGGAGCACAGTCTAAATTACAGCTATGCAGTAGGACCCCCTAAACTGTAGTTTCACTTCCCTTGGTTTTAGTGACCCATGCTCAACCAGAGTCTGGAAGCAGACAATTCTCCTTTTGATGTATCACCAGAAGGTCAATAGCAGCCTAATGCTAGTTCTCATTGCCTACATAATTCACCAATTCACCCTACTTCATCTCCTCATGTGGGCTTTTCATCCTCTCACATTATCACAAGAAAGGTGAGTATAGTACATTCAGGTATTTTGAGAGAGAGAGAGAAAGATACACCCCATCCACATAACTTTATTACAGTACACTGTTACAACTGTTGTATTTTATTATTAGCTGTTGTTGTTAATCTATTACTGTACTTAATATATAAATTAAACTTTGTCATAGGTAGGTATGAATAGGAAAAAATAATGTATATAAAGTTTAGTGTTATCTCCTGATTTATAAAGGGGATATATATCTCTCTTTACAAAATAAAATATAAAAGATACTTGTGATAATAGGGATGTTTAAGGTTATCTTTTCATTGATACCCATGTTTATCTGTAGGAACTAAAAAACAGACTGTCTATTTAGCATTCTTTGACCACTTAGGTTGTATGCTGAAAAGTTAAAATTTATATCAAAAGTTAAAATTTTGTGATCAATTCTATCTTAAACTCTAACCTTAGAGCTCAGCTGTTGCAAACATTTTATAGTTTCTCTGGAGGCTCACTGTTCATGGCATTCATGCTGTGAAATCATATTATAGCTGAGACATTTGTAAAACTTTCTGTAATAAATGCCTTCAGACAATGGCCCTGGATCTCAAGATTTCCGTACAGAGAATTCTAGTGGTTTACTGTATAGTGAGGGCCAAGAAAATCAAGCAAAGCTGGTCCACTTTGAAGTGAGAGTTAAACATTTGAGTCCCTAAATCAAATTTCATCTGCTTTTACCAGTCATGATTACATTTAATAACCAGTAGGCTATAAAACATTTTAAGAAATGTATGTATCACACATTGGTGACTTATATTGCCAATTCATTATTCCTAAGTCTTTTATTGCCATTTTATCATTCCTGACTAATTGCACATTCTGACAGTTTCTATGAAATGTGTGATACCGAATAATAATTATTGACTATTCATCCAGCAGTGGTAGTAAGCACAGCCAAGAGAAAATGTGTCCCAGATGATACATTGGCAAATGTTATTTAGACTTTAATAATTTCCTGTTAATTTGGATTTCAACAGTAATTAGAGAATTTATGCCTTTAAATTTTTCACTTTCATTGACACCCTTAAATACTTGCAGTGGTTAATAAAAAAAAGTTTCTTATTGATTATTGTAACAGAGCTAGTCTATCAGTATAATAAATTTTAAAACTTTGATTTTTAAGGAAGATTTTCACCCAGAAATAATGGCTGGAATTTGTCATAGGTAGAAGTTTTGTTTTATTGGCAATTAGTTTCCTTCCTCAAAACAAGTCAATCTTATTTCCTAGCTTAATTTTTCATTTGAGAGTGATCTATATGAAGAAAGAGTCTTCATGTGGACAAACAGTAAAATCAAACTCTAACACACAAATCCTTTACCAGCAACTTGTGTGTCTTCAGTGGTGTTTTTCAACAGAGTTGCAATTCAATCACATGCAACCACTTCAGTGGTTACACTTGAAGCCCCGGAAGTCCAGTTTACCTATGGCTGTTCAGTGAAACCGTAAACACAAGTCACTAAGCTTTTATATACATTCTAACTCTTTAACTCAGTCATGCAAAGAACCCAAAGGCATCTGACCTGCTAAGTTGCCTGAAATATGGAACTGTCCTTCTGAATAGTTTTTCTCTGAAATAACTCAAGTATGGCTGTAGTTTTATTACATATTTTACTTGGAGGCAGTAAAGAAAAGTAACATGCTTCACAGGCTCTCCTTGCTAATCTAGCAACACCTAGTCTGGGGTGAAGGAAAGAGTGGACACTTAGGAAATACTTGTTAACTGGAACAGCATTTCCCTGTAGTAAAATAGCTTCAATGTTAGAGAGGTATCTCTGTAACTCTAAACACTGCAATGCCTACATGAATAGATATTTTCTTACCTTAATTCAGCACAAAATCAAATAAAATGGAAAGTGGTGGCATTAAATATTTGCCCATAATTTATTTATTTAGCAAATATCTAATGAAAATCTGTGGTGTATTAGGTACTGAAGACACTAAAGAAGTAAAATTATGTTCTAATATCAATGGCTGTCTGGGTTTATAAGAGGAATCCTTGTATTTTAAATGTTACCTAGAAGATAACTTCACTTAATATGTTATAGTAACATTTCAACTCCTGCTGTTAGACACTTGGAGAGCATGAATATAGAGAGTGGCCTCTGTGATACTTACAGTGCTTCAGAAAGCCATAAATAATAAGCAATAAGGTATAAATGAGGGAAAGAGAGGAAAATGGAGTAAAACAACTCTTTTTATTTTTTAACAGGCAGCTATTCATGCTCAGGCACATTTCTATAGGATGTAAAGTATTAATGATAGATTACAATGCTACACTGTAGCATAAAAAATGAAGTGGAAATTAAAGTATGAAAGATCTCTGAGCCTCAGTTTCCTCATCTGTAAAGTTATTAAGTGGTATGGTTTCTTTGATGTGTGTGTGTACTGAAAACTATTAAGGACAGGGAAATGTTATTTTATACCCATGAGTATTAAGAACTACAGAGATACAACCATAAAGTAAAGAGAAAAAACAATCTCTAAAAACCAGACAGTAAAATCTATCTCATGTATGTATTGCTACATCCTATCATAATAAGACAATTCTTTCTGCAATTTATATACAATACATCTATACTACACAGGATGAAATCTTTTCATCATATTCTATTTCCTACCCAAGAATCATAAACTTGGTTTTAAGTTTTCTGCTTATCAGAAAATGAGATAGAGAATCACCACACTAATTAAGGCCCAGAGTCTTTCTTAACTTCAGATAATGGAAAAATATCACTTCCTTGGCAAGTATGTACTGTGCATAAAACCACCCATACAACACCTTCCTGAAGCCTTGTAAATATGGAAGCAGTATCGCCCAAATGGAGAGGAAAATAAGCAGTGCTATTTCTGAACAAATTAGAATTCTTCTAAAAATCATCCTCTGGAAACAGTCAACAAAAGTAAAAGACAACCTACTGAATGGGAAGAAATATTTGAAAATGACATATCCAATAAAGGGCTAGTATCTAAAATATGTAAAGAATGGATACCACTCAACACCCAAAAAATGAATAATCCAATTTAAAAATGGGCAAAAGACATGAACAAACATTTTTCCAAAGAAGACATACAGGTGGCCAATAGATACATGAAAAGATACTCAATGTTACTAATCATCAGGGAAGTGCAAATTTAAACCACAATGAGATATCACCACATCTGTCAGACTGGCTAAAACTAAAAACACAAGAAAAAACAAGCGCTGGTGAGAATGTGAAGAAAAATGAATCCTTGTGCACTGTTAGTGAGAATGCAAACTGCTGCAGCCATTATGAAAACCAGTATGGAGTTTCCTCAAAAAACTAAAAACAGAACTATCCTACAATCCAATAATTGCCCTAATAGGTATTTACCCACAGATACAAAAACACTAATTAAAAAGGATATATGCACCCCCATGTTTATTGCAGCATTGTTTACAGTAGCCAATTATGGAAGCACCCCAAGTGTCCATCTATAGATGAATGGATAAAGAAGAGGAGATACACACACACACACACACACACACACACACATGGGAATATTATTCAGCCATAAAAAGGAAAAAGTCTTGCCATTTACAACAACATGGTTGAATCTAGAAAGTATAAGGCTAAGCAAAATAAGTCAGACAGAGAAAGACAAATACCATATGATTTCACTTAAATGTGGAATTTAAGAAACAAAACAAATGAACAAAAGAAAAAAGAGAGAGAGAGACAAACCAAGAAAGACACTCTTAACTATAGAGAACGAACTCATGTTCACCACTGGGGAGGGAGGTGGGAGGATGGGTGAAATAGGTGAAGAGGATTATGAGCACACTTATCTTGATGGGCACTGAGCAAGGCATAGAACTGTTGGATCACTATATTGTACACCTGAAACTAATATAACACTGTATGTTAATGATACTGAAATGAAAATTTAAAACTTAATAAAATAAATTTTAAAACCCTCTCACCTCAGAATGGTGTCTCTGAAAACAGAATGGGCTGTGAGTGGAGCATTGTAATTTGAAAAAGACAGCAAAAACATATCATCATATGCAAATCTCCCTGTTGGGCTCAGCCTTGGAAGGTTCATCTCAATCACCCAGGAATTTTTGCAAAATTCTCAAATTGCTGAGTCATTCTGATACTTACCTAACCCATACTCTACCTCCCTATTGAAAAACATTCATTTAAGGGCATCCAAAACAAATCAATGACTAATTATGCATAACTGCAACTTCCATAAATACCAGTTTTGATCCTTGATTTTCAGAGAAGCCATGCTCAACTTGGTAGACGTATATATTTCAGATGTATGCAAACGTTGGTAATAATGAATTTGGAGTATTGAGGTAAATTCCTCTCAGCACTCTAGATCAGACAAAACTGTCCTGCTAATATTGGTTTTGTAAATGGATATTTTCATTTATTACCCCCCAACTATGTCTCATCCATAATTGAAGAAACCTTCTAAACTAATCACCATCAGAATTGACACTAGTTCCTTAGAGGAAAAAGAATATTGGCTCCAAAATTGCCTCATATCAAGATATTAGCCCTGAAATCACTGGAGAAATATTAAATTTATGTCTCAATTTCATTTTTCATTAATATTTAGATAAAAAGTAAAGTGTTGAAAAATAAAAAGGGTTGTACAGGCTACATGTCGGATAAAGAATGTTGGATTTTCAATGCCCATCATACCTGTGTACAATGTTTATAACCTGCCAAAAATACTCTATTACAAATTTACTCATTCAACAAATACATATTGATCTTTACTGACACTTTCTTAGACATTGGAGTTATCCCCACCATTTGTGTCTATCTCTAAAATAATTTAAATTATTTAAAATACAGCACCATACATAAGTTTAAATTCTCAATAAGTATGATAATATAAAAATTTTCCATAATATTATATATTTTACAATGTCAGTCATACCCCACATATCTTACAAAAAGATGATGTCTAATCCCCTTGTTCTCTAAACTTGCAAAGATCCAAGATCATCTATTATAATGCTGTGAATATCTTTGCTACAACAATGACCATCTTAGTTTCCTGATGCAACTAATACTTGAGCAATTTTCTTCTTAAAAGAAAAAAGACTCAACTGTTAGCAGTTTTTAGATAACAATGTTGTTCTTCCACTTAACTTGTCCTGTCTTTTGTAGAATAGAAAATAAGAGTGGGTAAGTATGGGCTGTAGTCAATATTTTAAAAGAAATATGTTTTGTTGACTGACTTTGCCAAAAAGGTCTTTGCTCTGTTATAATATTTATTTATTTTTTATTTGAGAGAGAGAGCCCATGAGCAGGGGAGGAGCAGAGGGAGAAGCAGACTCCCTGCTGAGCAGGGAGACCAGCACCCCGGAATCATGACCTGAGCCAAAGGCAGATGCTTAATCAACTGAGCCCCCAGGCTTCCCTGTTCTCTGGCAATTTGAAAATCACTATTTCTCAGTCATGCAACATTTTCTTCCTGTATAACAACTTGAAAGAGGAAAGTCTGGAAGTTTTTAACCTAGAGAACATAACTAGGTTAAAGGGAAGTTTGTTAACCCAGATTTCCCAGTTAGGCCTTTACCAATTCACTTTGGCTTCTAAATTTTGAAGCTCTTCTATTTCCTCCCTTAAATTCAGTGGATACATTTCAAATGAATTTGGAAACAAGATAATGAAAGCAGAAACAGTCTCACAGAGAAGGCTCAATAACAATTAGTATGGGGTTACCTGCCGTGTCTAAAGTTTTTCAGATCACAAATAAATATTTGTAAATATTAAGAGATTGAGAATTCTCCAGTGGCATGAGAATGGAAGGTAAAGGTTTAATCAGTATGGGTGGTATGGGGGAAGTTTTTTCCAAGCAGGGGTACCCTTCCCAGATTCTGAGTAGCCCCAACCCAATAGAATTTAAAGTCTCAAAATAGGGGTGGATATAAGGTATTTATAAATTCAAAGATTGTAACCAACCAGTACATTCCAATTTCTCTACCCTTCATCCCTTTCCCCTATGGAATTGAATCAGAAAATTCAGGAAGAGAATGGAGTACATAATTTGAGAAAACTGTACAGATTCACTCTTATTTTACCAGTATTTTTTTCTAATTTTTCATCTTCGTTAACATAAAAAATTGGCATCTCCTAGGCAGAATATTTTAAAATATACAGATGCTGCAAATAAAATATCTCATCACTGTTCAACAGAAACATAAGGCCACTGAAATATATTAATTTGTCAGTACACATGAAAATGTGGCTAAGCAAAAATTTGGCAGAAGAACAAGCATTCACACAAAGAAAATACAACACAGTAAAACATAAACACAATTAAATGAACCCAATTATAACCCATCAATAGATGAAAGAGGCGTGCCATTGACTATGCCTGCATGATAACTATACAGTCAATTTTCTGGCTTATTAGACAAAATATGCACAAAGCTTTTGGACAATTAACTGCATATATTAGAATCCCACTTATTTAACCAACATTTATTGAATACTTATCATATTTCATGTATTATGATAAACACCAGGATTACAGATAAAAGCAGGCATGGCCCACACACTCAAGAACCTGCCATTTTAGTTAAGTCATTTCTTTACTGCACAGGTTTAGATGTTTTATAGATCATCTTACATTTCTTAAAAATAAAAAAAAAATCAACAAAAGCCTGATCCAACATGGGGTTTGTCTATGCTCTGTGATGTTCATGCCTCACACATGTACGTAAAGATGTAATTCACTTTATACTCTGTGATATTTTGGCATACACGGAAAGTAAAAATATCTTTCATTTCAAAATGTCTCACTCATTCATTCACTCATTCCTTTATCCAACAAATTTTTATTCAGGGCTTATTCCTTGCCATATTCTGTGGTAGTAACTAGAGACGGCAGTGAGATACTAGTATATATCTATAGTTTTCTCAAAACTATAAATTTATGTTTATTCTTTTCCCAATAAAGCCCCTAGAGCCTCCCATCTGGACAGATGATTCACTTTCTTTTCCTGCTGGTAGTTTACCATTCTCCTGAGCATACCTAAAATTCTATCATCTTCATCAAACTTGTTTGGCTTGATTTCTATTTCCTTTCCTACTAACCTGACACACTAATATATGCTAATGAATCAAAATCTCTCTCCCCTTCTGAGTGATACTTGTGCATGTATACACTGTCCTTCTAGAGATCATATAGCTAAACCAAAGCAACTGTAATGACAGGGATTTCAAACTCGGAGATAGTTTGAGGAGATGATTGGACTGAATGCATAAGTAGTCACCTATATACCCGTGCAGGGCTCATGCTTATGGCCACCTGGTGTAAAACACTGTGAAAAGTATTTTGTGGTTTAATTGCATTGCTCATCTCACAGTGAAATGCTCCCCATATGATCCTCACACCTTCTGTTTTAGAAACTTAGGTACAGCCCTTTGATTGATGAGTATAATCACCTCATAACAGGAGTTTTTTTCTTCCCATCCCTCATCCTGTTGTGTCCTGCTAATCATGTGCTAAAATGAGCAGAGGATATTCCATTTCAAGATTCTGCTTGAATGGGGTCTAATTCAAACCCATTGTCATACTAGGCTACGGTCAGACTAAGCCAGCAATCGGGAATACTTTCTACCTCCTGTGACAAATTTCAGTTTTCAAAATGAAATTTATTTCAAGGCCATTCTTTAAGAAAAAAATTAGCATTTATGTGCTAGGCACTGTGCTACTTATTTACACCTGTCATTTCATGTAATTATGGTTCTAGGAACTAGATTTTATCATATTTTACAGAGGAGGAAACTGAAATTAGGAGAGGTGAAGTCTTTGGCTGTGATCACATGATTCACAAGTGTGAAAAACTAAGATTGGAGCATCTGGAACAGGTGTCAGTGCTGTAAGAAATAGACTGTGACCAAAAACATACCTGCCAGAACCTAGTACCATGATTCAAAGTCCACTTTTAACAAATCATCCTTTGGATTCCTAAAATTATTTTACTTGACTTTTTTTTTTCATTTTGGAAGATTTTTAAACATACGTGTAGCCCTCAAAGAAGTAATACCTAAATATTTTAATTTAAATACCATTGGACATTCAGAAATCTCTATAGGGATACACTGCCTATATGCCTTTATTGCCTTATGTTTAATTTCATTAAATCTAAGATGCTATTAATTGTAAAATGTACCATTTTTTGGTGTATCTACCACTAAGAAAAATATGTCAATCTGCCATGACAGTGCTAATGATTTTTTTTTTTTTAATCACATTGACTTAAAGTTACATCTTAATTTCAGGGATGTTAAAATGTGAAAAATGTACCATTTAAAATTGACAGAATCGGGGCACCTGGGTGGCTCAGTCATTAAGTGTCTGCCTTTGGCTCAGGTCATGATCCCAGGGTCCTGGGATTGAGCCCCACATCGGGCTCCCTGCTCAGCCGGAAGCCTGCTTCTCCCTCTGCCACTCCCCCTGCTTGTGTTCCCTCTCTCATTGTGTCTATCAAATGAATAAATAAAATCTTTTAAAAAAAATTGACAGAATAGTGTAGATACTTCGAATATGAAGAAAGTAAAATAAGATAGATTTTCAAGTATCACTAAAGGCTAATTTTAACTGCTTCATCATTTAATGAAGATTATTAAAATTGCTAGGTAATTACTTAAACTGGTGTGAAAACTACAATTTAAATAGTTGTGCTATTACAGAATTAGACTATGCATAGTCATTAAACTCAGAGGAATGTAGTTACTATAGTTATGAGTGTAATTAAGAAAATACTAATTTAATATCTATTGCTTATTATTACTTTGTCCTCTACAGTGTAAAGGAAAGGTAAGAGAGACACAATGTCCCATGCTTCCCAGAATTTTAACTGAGGAGAAAATGAAGAACTATGTTTGAGTTTAAGTGGGTAAATAGAACATATTTGCATTCTAATCTCACTTAGAAAGTGCCTCTGAGAACATTTCTGTATTCAGCTCAGACACAACTGTCACAGCCAAACTTATCCCAAGAAAACTCATCACTGCTTGAATAACTCACGACATTCTTTATGTGTCCTCTCTTGCAATTATAGCCTTACCGTGTTAACCATCTGAGCAAGGTTAATATTAGTTACTTAGTGCAGAAATTTAGCTCTTGTTTTTAAATATTTTCCACTTAACCTTTAACAACTAAGCAAACTCAGAGTAGATAGTAATAAAAATATCATAAACCTTGGAGTTGAATTTGGATCACCTTTACTCAAATTTGATTTTTATTTTAAATTGGAAAATAGAAGAATTAAAAGAGATAGCACTAGAATTTAAGTAGAACCTAAAAAAGAGAGAGTACAAATACATAATATTTAATGGGTACTCTATATGTATTCATTTCCTACATACCCATAATTTATAAAGAGGAAGGGTGGTTGATCTCTTTTAGGAGACCCTACAATGTGACCAGCAGTGAATAAGAGGACTCAATAATGATGGCTACAGTCGAAGAGAATATAAATGATGCAAATTCTTTAGGAAGCTGAGGCTGTATTTTATGTTTCTGAGAAGGCGTAAAAGCTATGTATTAATATGCACAATCTGCTTCAAAGGGCTCCTACTTAATGCTCACTTTTTTCATTTGTTCATCTTTCCCTCTCATTTTTCTTTCCCTACCACTGTACTCTCTTTTTAAAATCATTTATTTTCCTTTAAATTGAAGTACAGTTGACACACAGTGTTACATTAGTTTCAGGTGTACAACACAGTGATCAGACACATCTAGATGTTATGCTGTGTTCCCCACAAGTGTTGCCAACATCTGTCATGATGCAACACTATCACAACACCATTGACTGTATCCCCTACCACTTCCCTTACCTTTACTTTTTCTTCTACTTTTTTTCTGCTGTGCTCCAAACTCCCTATTACTGAACAGCTGTCTTGTTAACCAAGGCATAGAAGCCTTTCCAATTATTTTGTCCGTTCACCTAATGGTTTGCAAGAAAATCCAGTATGCATACAATAAACCCCAATTTGGCCTTTACGTTCTTACCCGTTTTGGGGAAAAACTAGAATGTGTTTCTCTTAAACTGCCACTCATCTTAGCTTTTCTATTAATACATAACACAGTTGTTAGCTTTCATTCAGTGAGTTACAAAAGTCCAGACGTTTCAGTGTCTGTTTAAAATTAGTTAGGTGAGCAAAAATTATTATTTGTCAATTACGGTCATTTATGAATTAATTTTTCAAAGAGCTACCACTTTAACTTTTATGCATAATCAGGATCTTAGGTACAAGTTAGACACTGGTGACAATTTTAAGCAATATGTTGGTTAAGGAATAACCCCCACACAGACACACATACCACACACGCCATATAGGAAATGTATCTGCAAATAGCTTATCTCAACTTTACATTGAAATTTTAACTTCTTATTTGGCTTTTGTACTACTTCTTATGCTTTGGTAAATAAATATGTGCATTTTCTTTATCCGTGTTTTAAATTCCACATTTTCCATATTTTAACTCTTTTGAGAATGTAGAAAATTAATTAGTGAAGATTTATAGTTATAGAAAATTTTTTAAAAATCTGCCTTTTTTGTTTTACTTTCAGTATCTAAAAACAGGCAGGATTTTGTCTAATAATTAGTTTCAGCAAAGAAGTTTCAATAAGTAGACCAAAAAAATTGAAATACCTCAAATGCATTTTTCTGATGTGCATGATTACTAGAGTTCCTGCAATTATTTTTGTTGATTAATTTCTTAGCACAAAACACTTACTTTCAGAAAGATTAGTGGGGGATTTTCTTTATATTAGTTCTTTTCAGGAGTCTCCAAAATTGTCTCATAAAGAGGTTATCTTATGTACTCACCTAGACCCATGGTTCCTACTCTACTTTCTCCATATTTATATTCTCAGCAGGGAGCAGCTAAATGTTTCCTAAAATACCTAATAAACTGTTATCAGCTGGCAGTCAAGTTAGTTAAATACCTGAAGTTATTATATTTGAAGTAACTTCACAATTAATACTAAATTACAGTGATAGGTTTTATTAAATATATTTAGTCATCTTAAATCCTTCTGGATCAATTCATTACTGTGTAACAGAACTTTTAACTTTAAGGAAGTCCCATACCAAAGAAGACAACAGTATTTTGTTTCAAATGCACATCTTTTTCTTTTAAACTGATAATAGCACATTTCCTATCATCAGATTTATAATGGTACACTCTGGTAAGCTCAGACCTTACCTAAATTCTTAGCAGATTCCCCACACTGGCAAGGTGGCCGGGTTGTGAGGAATCCATTTCTACATTCCTGTCCCTGAGCACTGTACCTATGACACTACAATGGGAAAAGCTGATCTCATAGAAGTATTTTCAAAGCAGAACAAAGTGCTTTAGAAGCACTGACTTGTCCAATCACCTGTTTTATACAGATGAGGAACTAAAGCTTCCCCCCTCTTCTCCATAGACACTTTTTTCTGTTGGCTTCTCTTCATCTAAGGAAAAACTTTTTAAATTTTTTTTAAAGATTTTATTTATTTATTTGACAGACAGAGATCACAAGTAGGCAGAGAGGCGGGCAGAGAGAGAGAGGAGAGAGAGGAAGAAGCAGGCTCCCAGGACCCTGAGATCATGACCTGAGCCGAAGGCAGCGGCTTAACCCACTGAGCCACCCAGGCACCCCAGGAAAAACTTTTTAAACCAGATGTGTTCATGTACAATGTTTCTTTTCTCACAGGAGTATTTTTCAAACTTGCATACTTTTGGAAAGTTTGAGAATTTTGACCTAGTTTAAAATTAAAATAAATATATTTTGCTAATACCAAAACTGACCATTTTTAGGTAACAATAAAAGAATTTCTAATCTATGCCAGGCATTTTATTAGACACTGAGGATCCAAAGATGAATAAATATGGTTCTTTGATCTGAAAGACCTTGCAGTATAGTGGGTAAGGCAAAATGACCAATAACCATAACTCACTATACTGATGATGTAATAGAGATGCATGTGATATGCTAGAAAACACAAAAGGTAGACAGACTATGCCAAACAAACTTAGAGTAACTTTATATCTGATCATTTTTCCTTTTGACCCTGCTTGCCTTTTAAATAAAAACCTTTTAAGTCCTGGTATTTTAAAATTGATGTTTTCGGTACTGTGCTATGTGACATTTCATCAAACAATTTATTGAATCTATAATATATAGCACATTGATCCCCAGTATTCCCTTATCTAATAAATCCATCATTACATTAAAGGAGAAGATAAGAGTAGTTTTTTATAAGCTTTCTTTAATAAATTCGTGTTACTGATCATTTTTTAGTGTTTATATAGCAATAATATTTCTTGGGTCATAAATTTAAATCATTCTGTAAATCATGTAACTCAACTTTGTGAAAACTTTCTAGACTTTTGAACCATACTTTTACCAAAATGGAAAAAGCTTCAGTCTAAATTATGCAGGGCATTGAGTCTATAAAAGGGAGTTGAGTTGTTCTATTTAAAGTATGATAACACAACTCTTAGGTAAGCATTTATCTAAGCTCTTATCTTAGTAGATTCCCTATGAACTCATTGGCCTTTTGATTTTAAGTGCATAATAATAAAAATCATGATAAAAATATCAATTAAGAAACTAATTAATACATTGAGTTTTCCTTAAAATTTCCCATGCATGTAAGTCATTTAGTCCTCAGAAAAATTCTATGAAGTAGTTAATATTTCCACATTTAAATATATAGAGACTGATGTTCTCAAAGCTTAGAAGATTTGCATAAGAACACAATAAGGAGACAGCCTAAGCAGGACTTCAAAATCCATTTCTTTGAAATTTCATAGTAATATTTCTCTTAATCTAAAGTATAACATGTAGAAATGTTTTCCAAATAGCTCCATTTATACTTAAATATATAACACACAATTATGATTATAAGCTTCATTGTACTAAAATATTTGTAAAATAAATTAGAAATGACTAAAGATTGCTATAGTTAATTATCAAATCACATGAAGAAAGGAAATAGACTGTAGAGTTGGAATCAAAACTTAGTTCTATTGGGTCACTTGAGTGGCTCAACAGTTAAGTGTTTGACTCCTGACCTTGACTCAGGTCATGCATAATATTGGGGTCCTGAGATCAAGTCCTGCTAGGGTTCTCTCTCTCCCTCTTCCTTCGGCCCTTTCCTTCCCTCTCTCTCTATCTCCAAAACAAAACAAACAAGAAACTTAGTTCTGTCACCTCTTTTGTGACCTTATGCAAATGACTTAGATTCTCTGAGCTGATGTTTCTCTTATGTAAAATATGGATAATAATACATTGCATATAGTACTTGTGTGGCAAATAAGCTCGAAGAAAAACACGCAGGGCCATGGTGACATAGAGTGGACACTTAGTAGCTAATATTAATTTTATTTTAAGAAAACTATCCTAGGAATTCATATTAAAGTTGTTACTATTGTTTTTGGTAGAGTAAAACAACTCCAAAGTTCAGTTTCAGGACATTATGCAATTATTTTGTCCATGAATAGCTAGCTATCAGTCTTTTTCTTCTAAATATAATTTCTTAAAGAGTGCTTACCTGGTGACTTGCCTATAGTGCTCCTGTGTGATATGTGGAATTAAAAATGTATATGAATCTTCTCACAGTTACAGTCAGTTGGGAAGCTATTGGCAACAAGATTATAAGGCAGCCATTATTTGAAAGATCAAGATCTAGAAAATACTAACATACTTCTTCCTTACACTTTCCCTTGAAACATTTGCTTAGAATTAATCTGAGCAGGCAGAAGAGAAAAATCAAGAAAATGAGAAAAGACTTTTGTTAAAAGTCTCAAAAGCTATGCAGAGATCATGGCAGACTCACTCTTCTAAGGTTATAAAAATCGGGAGTTCAAGATTCTCCAAGGAGGACAGTCTATGATAAATATTTAAGGCTTTCAGTTGGAATTCCCAAAAGGCTACAGTTTATAAAGACAAACTAGAATCAGAACAGTACTCAGAAATTCTGAAAGTGTTTCAATCCACTTATAGGTGAAGGTGATTTCTTTGCCTACTGGAAGGAAATTGGATTCTCTGGGGAGGAAGAAAACATCATCTAGTACCTCTATAACTTTTCCTACAAAATGGTGGCATTCACCAAATCTCTCTCCCTCTCTGTCTCTTTCTCTTTCTCTGTCTCTCACGCATGCATGCACACACACACACACACACATCTACAGCCAGATGATAGAAAAAAGGTAGTCCATTTATATATTGTAAGAATCAGACAAGGACTTTAAAATAACTACAATTAGTGTGTCCAAGAAAATAGATAAGATGGAGAATTTTACTAGCAAAATGAATTTATTAAAAACAATCTATTAAAAATTCTAGAAAGTATACAATAAATTAAATTATAAACTTAACTGATATTTTAACAAATGATTAGACACCACACAAAAGAAGATTAATAACTAGGAAACAGATCAGTAAAAAAATTAACTGTTTGAAGTTGGAAAAAAATTTAAATATGTAACAGAGAGTGAGTCGAATGGGAACACTGAAAATATCTAACATGCATGAAATTGGAATCCAAGGAATGGAAAGAAAGTATACCTGATGATATATTTGACAGAGAATGTTCCAAGATGGATAAAAACTAGCCAGCAACATCAAACATAAAAGATATCAAAAAGCCCTGAGATTAAAGAGGATAAAGAAAAAACAACCTAGGCACATGAGCTATCTACCCGCTGGAAAAAAAAAAAAAGAGAAAAACGTAAAAGAAGATAGAAGGACAAAAAGGACATGTTAGCTTCAAAGAAATGACAGGCAATAAGACTGACAGCTCACTGAGCAGACATGATGTGAGTCAGAAGACCATGAAGTGACAGATTCAAAGTACTGAAAAAAATAAACGCCAACCCAGATTCCTTCAGCCAGTGAAGATATCCTTAGAAAAATGATGCAATGAAGAAATTTTCAAATAAATAACATTTGAGAAAAGTCATTTCAAGGACAACTGTGCTAAAAGATATAATAAAGTAGTGCTTTAGGAAGTAGAAGCATAATAATGCAAAAGGATGAGTAACCTTGGAAAGCATAAAAATGAAGGTAAATCTAAATGCAGACTGACTGACTATCTCATGGAGTCTGAAGTGTGTGTGTATATGTATCTACGTATCCATGTACTTGTGTGTGTGTATATGTGTGCTTATATATACATGTATTCATATCCTATGTATTTGCGTATACATACATTTGTATATATATACAAATATACATATATAATATGCATGTCTCTATATATACAACATGATAACAATAGCACAAAGCTCAGGAGGTAGAAAAATGAACTTAAAATGTGTAAGGTTATTGTATTGTCCAGGAAATGGTAAAAACATTAATAAGAACTAGACTATTGAAACCTCTAGAGATTTCACTTAAAGAATAAATATAAGTGTATAATGAAAAAGCTAATAAGATAAAAAATATTTTAAAAATTGTATGATTACTCCAATAGAAAATAAGAGTGGAGAAAAAAAATAAACAAAACCAAATAGAAAAATAGGGGGGAAAATGTAAGCTAACAGATTTAAATTCCACATGCATCAGTACTTACATTCATTATATAAAACTGAAATCAATTCAATACTCCAGATTTCTTTAAAAGATTGTCTGGCTGTATAGAAAAAAACAAACTGAATACTGTTTAAAATGGATACACATTACATATGAAAAGGCACAGGAAGTTTGAAAGAAAGGATGAAAATATATACTCCACAACTACCCAAAACCCAAAAACTGTTAATACTAACATCAGACAAAAATACACATCAAGGTAAGGAGGAAAATGAGCTATATCTCCTAATGATTCAGGGGTCTCCAGAGAAACAGGGATCTTCAGGGAAACAGAACCAATAGGATCAGTCTATCTATCTATCAATCAATTAAGAGACTTACTATAAGGAATTAGCTCATTTAATTACAAAGGATAACAAGTCTCCAGTTGACAGTGGTATAGTTCCATTCTGAAAGCCAACAGCAGGAAAATGAAAAACAAAACAAAACAAAAAACTCATCTTCCAGTCCCAAGACAGTCGTGCAGAAGCAGTTACCTATTGCTCCTGGCGGTGGTGGCAGTGGGGGGTGGGGGGAAGTGTTAGCTTTCTGGGTCTGCACAGACCATCAACTGACTAGGTGAGAACCACCCACACTGAGGAAAAACAATGTGCTTTCCTCAGTTTGTCAACTGAAATTTTAGTCTCATCTGAAATACCTCAAAGGCACACTTAGAATTATGTTAGACCAAATAACTGCACACCTATGGCCCAAACTGACAGGTAAAATTCATCACCACGATAATGAAAAGATTAATTCACCTAACAGATATAAAAATCCTATCAATATGTGTCTCCTGAGGTTGGACAGGGGCACAGGTGACTAGAAAGTCTAAAAGGCAGAGACACCAGATAATGATGCCAAAGGTGCAAAATTAGCAATGGAGAGGTTGCCGCACATAGGGAGGTCATTGCTTAGGTCTCCAGAGGTGTTCATGGTAAAGAAGGTATGAGCCTTCCCTGTCACAGGGAAAATGATGATAATGATAATGAATATAACATCCATCCACAGTATAGGTAGACAGATAGGAGACAGATACAATTTCATCTCAGCAGCTCTAGGAAGTTAGTTCTATTTATTATCATCCCACATTCAGATGAGGATACTGAAGCAAAAGTTATTAAGTAACCTGCCTAAAATTACAGAACCAGTAAGTGGTAGAATCAGGATTTGAACTCAGGTAGTCAGGTTCCAGAGTTCCTTTAGGACTGTGCAACATGAACAGAAAAGCCTTGACCAAGTAGACCTCCAAAAGACTGGGAATAGGTCGGAGGAAAGGTAGGAGTCAGTCAAAGATCATTATGTCCCTTTATCACAGGAACCTAAGACAGAAATAACTTTAACACCTACCAGGCCTCAAACTAGAAAACTAACATGGAAATATCAAAAGAGTAAATTTAACTGCCCCCCGCCCCCACCATGTATCTCTTCTGCAATTCCCCAGTTTGCCCCCAGAGAGATTTGGAATATCCATTTCTGAGAATAAAATATTACCTTCTTTAAGTTTCCATTGTTCATCCACAACACTTCTTTTTTTTTTTTTTTAACAGAATCACAGTGTTAAAAAACAGCTTAACTCGTATTTGTCAGATTATTCTCTTATTCTGACTTCACTCTAAGAAGGATTCACACTATTACTTGCGGTTCATTATAATTTGCAAATTTCAAGTCTCACTGGGGGTATGTGTCCTCACTCACAAAAAGGATCAAATGCTTCTATTTGGAAACACAGGATAAATGAGAAGAGACCATAGATTAGTTGTTCTGTTCTTCTCCTAACAGTTTTATCCTTGCCAAATCAATTAAGTAAACAAGCTGTAGTTTCCATTCTAAAAATAGAAAACACGCATTTACAGTTGCCCAAATATGTTTTCTTTTTCATACATAAAAGGAAATACTCAGAGGATTTAATTATAGCAAGACTTTGACATTTGTGACATCAATATGATAGGTTAGTTAATGTTTGTGTGCTTTCTCTAAACACAGAAACAAATGGAAGGATCCAGCAAGCCAGCCTAAATGCTGTACCACAGCTGACAGGCTGGAAATTTGCCATATGGATACTATTATAGTTGCAATTAGTTGACAGCTCTTGGACAAAAAAAAAAAAAAAAAAAAAAAAAAAAAAAAAAAAAAAAAGTTGTTATTCCTTATAGAATTTCGCAGTGCAGAGCAGAAATATTGAAAAAATTAATATAGTCTTATGGAAGTGATAATTGTTAAAGAAACAAAAAAGATCAAGAACAGCCTTTGTCATGAAGCTGCAGGAAGCCATGAATAAGAGCCTAAAATATTGCTTTCAAAAGGAGAATTCTCAAGCCGCTAGATCACATTACATTAGTGGGTCCCTCACTACCTGAAGTAAGTTCCTATGACCTTTGGTAAACTGAAGCAGCCCTAATGTGAGGAAGCAACTATTACTAATTTGCAGTTGACCCTTGAACAACAAGCGTTTGCACTGTGTGGGGCCACTTACAGGCAGTTTTTGCTTTTCCTTAAATATAGGACAATACTGGGGCACCTGGGTGGCTCAAGGGGTTCAAACTTCTGCCCGGCTCAGGTCATGATCCCAGAGTCCTGAGATGGCCCGCATGGGGCTCTCTGCTCAGCAGGGAGCCTGCTTCCTCCTCTCTCTCTCTGCCTGCCTCTCTGCCTACTTGTGATCTCTGTCTGTGATCAAATAAATAAATAAAATCTTTTTTAAAAAATTTAAAAAATAGAGTACAACACTGTAAATGTATTTTCTATTATGATTTTCTTAATTTTTTTTTCTCTAGCTCACTTTTTTCTGAGAAGACTGGGTACATTACATACAACATACAAAATGTGTGTCAATCAGCTATATGTCATCAGCAAGACTATCGATCAATAGCAGCCTATTATTTAAGTTTTGGGGAAGTCAACCCTTATATGCAGATTTTCCACTGCATGGGGCTCAGTACCCATAGCCCCCATGTTATCCAAGGATCAACAGTATAAAAAAAATTGTCATTTATTACTTTGTAATGTACATTAAAAAAATTTATGTAAAATTTGTGTAAAAAAAAAAATGTTTAAGCATTCCCAGGCTCACAAAATAACTTCTTATAGGTGTTGCTGATACCTTGGATACATCTTGCTAACAGATGCAGAAAATAAATTGAGATAAACACAGAGGTTCACAGACACAGTTCAAAGCCCTAGCGACTTAATGCAGAGATGCTGAGTGCAGTTCTGAGTGTAGTTCCTCAGGAAGGCGCTGAATGGTGCCGCGCTTGCTGCTGGGGTGCACGCTGCCTCTGTAACCACTCACTGCAAAACAAATGTTGAATGCCATTTTTGCTTTTTTTTCTGTAAAAGCAAAATCCTCTTCGGATTTCCATTGGTTAGCAAAAACAGGTACTAACGCAGGTCTTTCATAAAGACTAAGTGTTTGTAATACAAACTTTGGAAACACCAGGAATACCTGCATTTTAAACTTCTAAGTTCAGCTGGGGGAAGATGCTAGAAGACAAAGACTGGAAAGATCCTGGGAAAGGCCTCACATTGGGATCATTATTAAGAATAACAGCAGTGAGGGGCACTTGGGTGGCTCAGTGGGTTAAGCCTCTGCCTTCAGCTCAGGTCATGATCTCAGGGTCCTAGGATCGAGTCCCACATTGGGCTCTCTGCTCTGCAGGGAACCTACTTCCTCCTCTCTCTCTCTCTGCTTGCCTCTCTGTCCACTTGTTTAAAAAAAAAAAAAAAAAAAAAAAAAAACCAGCAGCGACATTAGCCAACAAGGATTTTCCAAAGAAAGAATTTTCCAAGTCCTCATTGGAATATCAGCCAGATGATTATATTTTACCTGAAATCTGCTAACTCTGCGTATTAACTTTTTAATCTAAGGTTTTTCACAGAGAGAGAATAGTTTTTTTATGTCCTTCTCAGTTTTTCCTCTTTCTGAAGAAAGTCCTAAAGGGGGCTAAAAAATCCTATTTAAAATCCAAGTTGTTGGGGCGCCTGGGTGGCTCAGTGGGTTGTGCCTCTGCCTTTGGCTTGGGTTGTGGTCCCAGGATCCTGGGATGGAGCCCCATATCGGGCTCTCTGCTCAGTGGGGAGCATGCTTCCCCCTCTCTCTCTTCCCCCTCTCTCTCTGCCTACTTGTGATCTTTGTCTGTCAGATAAATAAATAAAATCTTTAAAAAAAAAAATCCAAGTTGTTGGGGCACCTTGGTGGTTTAGTGGGTTAAGCATGGAACTCTTGGTTTCCACTCAGGTCTTAGTCTCAGAGTCATGGGATCAACCCCGTGTGAGGCTCCACGCTCAGCACAGAGTCTGCTTAAGGTTCTCTGCCTCTCCCTCTCTATCTGCCCCTCCCCCTGCTTTCTCTCTCTCTCATTCTCAAATAAATAATCTTTAAAAATTAATAAATGAAATCCAAATCCTGTTTCTAAAATGAGGAGTTTCAGAGATTTCTCTATTGGCAGATTCATAAAATGGAAACACAGGAATAAAATTCCTTCATCTGCCATGTTATATACTTTTGCTCTTTCTCTGATCTCTATGTATTGTTATGAAGAGTTAGACCAGCTTAGAACACTCTAAGTTAGATATAAATCTCAGGTTAGACTTCCTTCCTCTAGGGATCCTTTCATGACTCTTTCAAATGTTAAACACTTACGGGAGAATCTTTGATTCGCCCCATAATATAGGATTTATGCAAGACACACTAGAAGAATATAAACATTTAATAATGTTATCAAAATGTGTTTTCATAGTATCCAATATTCCTTCTCTTACAGTACTTAGTATGCACCGTATTGAATCTACTTATTTAATTTTTTTCCTCTACTAATCTTATAAGCCCTTTGAAAACAGAAAACCTGTTTTTACTGTTCATTGCTATATCCCCAAAGCTTAGCACAACACCTGACACACAATGTAAACCCCGTAAATATAGGAGAGGAAATGATAAACTCACATAACGCCTACACAAAACTTCACATAGTGAAGTTCTGACTCAAGACAAATATTTGAATATTGGACAGCATGTAAAAATAAGAATAAGCCAACAAAATTGCAAGAGATCAGGGAGGGATAGTAGTTTCTAAATCAAGTATTTGAGGATACTATAAAAAATGTGAAACATGGCAGCAAAAGCTACCAACAGACAAAAAGAGTTCATCATAAACAAGATGAAAATTGTACCAATTATTTTGTCCCAACTAAAATTAAGACTTAATGAAGTCATCTCTTTTGTGAAGGAAGTCAGCAAGGAGAAACGTAAGAACTCAGGGCAAGATGGCGACACAACAGGGAAACCAATGTGTGAGCTGTTAGAACTTGGGAAAGAAGTAGAAGGAATAAAAATGATTACAGAAATGACAAATTTTGAAGAAACACAAAGGGAAGAGAAACTGATGAAAATATAGTAAGTGGCTTGAAGAGTACAAATGTAAGTATACAACATAAAGAAATGGAGTTAAAGAAAGTTGAGGAAAATTAAATGTAATAAGTACAGAAGACAAGCAAAATGTGCCAGTATGTGTGTAACTGGAGTCTCCAAAGCAAAACATGAAAAGAAAAAACTGTAATATTTAAATATGCAATTCTAAAAAAATGTTTGCTGAATACATATACTAGTAAAAGTGAACCAGAATAATCAACACTGAACAATATCCCGGTCAAGTTATTGTTTCCATGAACTTCTTTGAAGATCTACTTGGGAAATTGCTGGAGAAATAATGAAAAAAAAAAAAAGTGAGACTGAAATCGTCTATTACGGAACATTGGTTAAAATTAAAATGGAGATTAAAGGGGTCTGACCACATATTTTCCATTTCCACTGTTCTTTATTTCCTCATGCATCTTTGAGTTTCCATCAGAAAACAGTTTTTCTTTGCCTGAATAAAACCCTTTTAACATTTTCTTTGGGTCTGGGTTACGGATGGCAAATGTGCAGTTATTGTTCATTCAAAAATTTATTTATTTCATTTTCATTCTCAATGAAATGCTTCTCTCAATAAAGGATTCTTGTTGGCATTTTCAAGTTACTATTTCATTATCTTTGAGATCACATAATTTTCTAGAAAACAGTCACCTGCCTGTGATCATTGCTTCTTTCATCTTTATTTAGTCAGCTATACACTTAACATTTTCTTATATTTTTCTTGTTATATTCCTCTTGGTGCACCTGGGGGGCTCAATCAGTTATGCGCCTGCCTTTGGCTGAGGTCATGATCCCAGGGTCCTAGGATGGAGCCCCGCATCAGGTTCCCTGCTCAGCAGGGAGCCTGCTTCCCCATCTCTCTCTGCCTGCCTCTATGCCTACTTGTGATCTCTCTCTGTCAAATAAATAAATAAAATTTTTAAAAAATAAGTAAATAAATAAATGATCTTTTAAAAAAATATTATATTCCCTTTCTTCTCTTTCTCTCAATAGCCTTATTTACATAAGAATGCCCCACTTATGTGCCTTACACTCTCTTACTTATTTTCAGTTGACCTGTCCATGCTTATTCTGATATTTTCTTCTGAACTATTCACAAACAGTGCCCTCATCTGTATTTAATATGTTGTTAAAACTTTGCTGTTTATTTCTAAATTTGGTTATTATATTTGTTAGTCCTAAAATATCAGTTTTGGATAGTGTCTAATCCTGTCCAATTTTTTAAAAGATTCTATTTATTTATTTTGAGAGAGAGAGAAAGAAAGCACTCATGGGGGATGAGGGGCAGAGGGGAAGGAAGAGGAAGAGAAGCAGACTCCGCCGGGCATGGAGCTCAATGCAGGGTTCCGTCTCACAATCCTGGCACCATGACCTGAGCGGAAATCAAGAGTTGGATACTCAACAGACTGAGCCACCCAGGTGCCTCAATTCTCTGCCAAATGTTTAAGGTCATATTTTATCTCCTTTAGCCTGGGGCACCTGGGTGGTTCAGTCTTTAAGCATCTGCCTTCTACACAGGTCATGATCTCAGGGTCCTGAGATCGAGCACTGCATCGGGCTCCCTACTCAGTAGGAAGCCTGCTTCTCCCTCTCCCACTTCCCCTACTTGTGGTCCTTCTCTCTCTCTCTCTCTGTGTGTGTGTGTGTGTCAAATAAATAAATAAAATCTTTTAAAAAATAAAATAAAAATTTTTAAAATCTCCTTTAGCTCAATCAACTTGTTATTTCAGGATCTTTGATGAGTCTTTCCTGTTGCCTGTTTCTTAGTGTTTCTTTCAATCAGTCTTTCCTCTTCACATGCCTTGATAACCTTGGATATTTTTTATTTTGTTCCAGACACTGTACTTGCAAAACTGGTTGTATAAATAATTTCAGTTGGGGCTTAAGATGACATCAGCTTCTTCTAGAAGTGATTTATCTTTTGTTTCTGCCAGGAGCTCTATAAACATGGGATTATCTTCATCATCTCCCAGAAATGGAAATGTTTCAGGACTAATTTCAGTCTCTATGAAGGCCTCTTTATATACACTTCACCCTCGCTCTTAGCTTGATCCTCTGGGATCTTTCTTCAAAGGTACAGTCATCTACCAGGGCCCAATTTACTTCACAGAGCTTAGACTCCAATTTCTGCTCCCCAGGAATTCTGCAGTAAAATCAGGGTGGACTCTTTTCTGACATATTTCACAAATGATAATTACAAGCAAAAATTTGATTACAAACAGAAAAAGGAGAGTTTGGAGTTTCATATGGAGTTTCATATATAAATTTAACCATAAACCTGGAATAGAGAAGGATGTTCTAACCATCACTCAGAATCCAGAGTCCTCAAAGAAAAGATTGATAATTTTCACTACATTAAACAAACAAGCAAGCATTCTACATGTCAAGAAATACCATAATCAAACCCAAAAGGCAACCCAGGAAAAATATTTGTAATTCTTTCACAGACAAAGGACCTCTTACTAGAATATATTAGTGGCTAAAAATAAATTGAAAAATTGAAAAACAGGCAAAGGTCATGAAAATGAAATGCAAGTAACTTTTAAACACATAAACAGATGCTCAAAATAATCTTTAATGAAAAATGTAATTAAACTACTTTGAGATGCCACTTTGTCTTATCATATTGGCAAAAACTGGGAAGTTTGAGAAAACACTCCATTAGTAAGATGATGGGAAAACAGGCATCTTCACACATTGCTGATTGGAATATATATTAGTGCAATTACTATGAGCAAAAATTTGGCAATAACTATCAAAATTAAAGAAACCTCCAGTACAATAATCCAACATATGATATTTTTCAGATATACCTGCACAAGTGAAAAATTATATAGGTGCACACATTTATTCATTGCAGCATATTGTCATACAGAAGGAGTTTACATTTATTTTTTTTTAAAGATTTATTTATTTATTTATTTATTTGACAGAGAGATCACAAGTAGACAGAGAGGCAGGCAGAGAAAGAGAGAAGCAGGCTCCCTGCTGAGCAGAGAGCCCAATATGGGGCTGGATCCCAGGACCCTGAGATCATGACCTGAGCCGAAGGCAGCGGCTTAACCCACTGAGCCACCCAGGCGCCCCCAGGAGTTTACATTTATAATATCAAAATATATAACAGTAGGAGAAAGAGCAAATAAATTCTAGTATGTGGACTATAACCATTGTTTTTATTTTCATAGAAATACCACAAGTCCAGCGACATTAAAATAATTATTAATAATACACACTAAAACTAAAAGCACAATGGCATAAAGGAATACAAACTCTAGTTCATAAGAAATCAGATAAAGTAAATAGAAATTTCTGTTAGTATTCTATGTTGATTTTGCAGATTTCTGTATGGACAGGAAGAAGAAGAGCCTTGTCAAGAAAAAGAGAAAATGAGAAAGAGGTCTGTTGGAATATATCATCCATAAGTATGTTTTAGGGAAGTATATGAGAGGTATATTTTATAATCCTTTCAATAACAGAAAATAACTCTCAGTTGCCTTCAGAATTGAATGACAAATTGGCTTGAAATAAAATTATTAGATCAAAACCTTTCTCCTTCAAAATTCCACTGAAAGGGTCTCCTTCACACCCTATACTGGACTCGGTAATTCACACACATACACACACAGAGATATATCTTGCATTTCACCTTCTGTTACTAATATTGTGTACATAATTATTTCACTGATAAACTTTGTCCCCACCATCCTGGAAACCCCACAGTAATAGGGACTGTGATTATTATTTGCCTCTGATTCACCAAGGTTTGTGTAAGTACACAGTACGCATTTTTTTTCATTACATATATTTTTAAATGAACAAATGAACAAACGAGTAGAGACAAAGAAAGTCCTTATCTATATTACTTCATCTTCCTCCAACATCTAGCATTAGAGCAAAGGCATCTAAAGAAAGGTAAATTTAGCTCTATAGTAAATAACCTGCATATTCTAAGTTCATGCTTAAAGGATTTTTAATTCTCTTTTCAATTTGGTAAGAATTTTTCTATGTGTGAAGCTTCTTATAGTCTGTACCACAGAACTTCTTTTTTTTATTTTGAGATGAAATCATTTGGATTCAAAATTTAAATATGCTTATTAAGATGTACTTATGTCAATCAGTGATACAAGATCTTGGGCAAAAATGTGAAGACAATAACAGCGGACACAGAATGGCTCCCTTGTGCCAGATACTCTTCCAGGAGCTTTATGAGTTAATCCCAAATTAACTCTCTCGAGTTGGGTTAACTTGCGGATGAACAGCAGTAGCTGACATTTACCGACACATTCCAGCTGACCTTGCATTCTTCCATTTACTATCACATTTAATATCCAGGTTTTTTAATATTTAAGATATAGAGGAGGCAGCTGAGATAAACAAAGGTTAAGATAAAATATATTTTATCTTATTATTTTAAATAATATTTTGCAATTATATATTTATATAAGATAAAACAAACTGTTAAGACTGTTATGATGGTTAAGACAGTTTCCAAAGGAGAGAACTGCCTGGGGGACAAGAGACGCTTCGTAATGCTTAAGATAAATATCATTAAATGCATGTAAAATATGTATGCCTATGCACAGAACAGATGTGTAAAAGAAACTCAGCAGAGGTTACTTCCAGGGGGAATGAAGAGTCTACAGTGAGAGGAGGATTGATATTTTACTATAAACATATTTGTACTTTCTGAAAGAATTGCTGTGTACAATGTTACACTTTCTGTTAAAAAAAAAAAAGAGGAAAAATATTACCTATCCTGAATGTGCATTATTAATGTTCTACTTGGCAAGAGATTCCAACTGAAGGGAGAAAAGCCAAGGCCCAAAATGTCAATACCACAGTCTCGCTCATGGTCGGTCCTGTTTGAACAGAGTGTTTAGGGTAATTTATAAACACAAAAAAAAAATACCTATTTTGTAAGTGTTATGATTGTGCTTTGGGGAAAAACATATTCTAAAAATAGAGTTTGTTTCCTTTTCTTTGAATCATTTTATATGTTCATCTTAAACGGCCCCTGTGAAATGTATTCTCACTGTAATATATAACTGCTCACTAGTCACTTTATTAATAGAAAGCTGCATGGTGCCCCGTCTATCAGGAGTAACTGGTATTCAGTATTGCTTTGAAGACAGCACCAGTTCTTGATCTCCATAATTCCGGTTTTATAATCATTCAACATCCGGTCAGGAGCAAATCTCATCATTTTCAAACTAGATTGAGGTAGGATGATGATATATCAGTTCAAGGTATTGTTTCAGTTGAAAGGGGAAAACACCTGTATTAAAAAAAATCTACTTGTCTGTTTCAAAATGCCTTAATTTTTTCTTTAAAGCTGTAATCTGATGGACAAGAAATACATGATGGGAGACTGACAATCAGAGGAGCCACAACTGCTTGTTTTGCCTTCAATTCAATCAGGCTCACCGAAGAAATCATAATGCACAGGATGGGATGAGATGGGATTGGCAGTGCTTTGCTTGCTTTTGAGCTAAGTATAGGCAACCCTGAACCATAAGGAAAGCACCCAATCCCTATCCAAAACACATGTTAAATAAGTATTTATCTGGTGTAAAAAGCCTCACCTCATTTGGGGAGATGTGGGTGAACAGCGATAGCTGACATTTACCGACACATTCCAGCTGACCTTGCACTCTTCCATTTACTACCACATTTAATATCCAGGTTTTTTAATGTTCAAGATGGTGAAGCAAGTGCCGCCAGGCTAAGTGACTGAGTCAAAACAAAACCCTCTAGAAACGGAAGAGGAGACCCTCAAATCCAGGATCTGAGCCTTCTAAGCTCAGAGTTGAGCATACATCATTTATTCACCAAATAGTTATTTAGCTTCTCTCTGCCAGGTGCTCCTCAAAGACCTTGCAATGTCATCCTCTCGAGGAACTTACTTGTTACTGGGAGAAACTGACGGTATCGTGTGGATCAACTTTGTTGTTTAAATAACATTTCCAATAAATTATATGGTGTCCAGGTAGAGTTTGCTGTATTTAAGACGGAGGTTGGGTCTCTTAGAGCCCAGCACTCAAGGAGTAAAAGCAGTAGCCCATGTAGAGCAGAAGGAAGAACTCACAAGCAGAAAGAAAAACACGGTCCCTGAGGTTTTAAGAAAGAAGTGCAGCTGTTTACAGAGCAAAAAGGAGGCCTGTGCATGGAACAGTAGAAGCAGAGGGAGAATGGCACGAGTCAAAAACCATAAAGATAGGAATGGGGACAGAATATATAAGACTATAGATTCTGGAAGAGTTTGAATTTTATTCTCAATAACATAGGAATTCACTTAAGGGGTTTAAATCAGAGAGATTCTAATTTACATTTTTTCAATGTAAAATTTGCTTGGCAAGTAAGTAGATGATGGTACTACCTGCTTAAGGAGACTTTATAACTTTTACTCAGACAAAGATAGTTTTGAGAATAAAAGCAGGTATTCCTAATAGTTACTCTATGATGACAGGGCTACACTAGGACTGTCCCAGGTGTATTTGTTAGCTTTTCCTGTAACATACTTGTCACTGGATTTAAACAACACTTACTCAGCTCATTTCTATTCAGCTATTTCAATTCTCAGAGTCAGTTAGAAGCATTTTGTGGTCTGAGCCTGCTTGGAGGATTTCCTCTGGGCTCACAGGCAGATTGGAGAAAGCCAGTCGGAAGCGGGGTAAGTAATCTAAGATGGTCTTTGAATCAATTTGAACCACTATAGACTCATATGTCTGGTTGTTGTCAGCCAGGGATATTGGAGCAAATGTCACTGGTGTCTCATTATCCATCAGGCTGGCTGACTCAGAGTGGCAACAGGGCTCTACAAACAACAAAAGTTGAAGCTACAAGACCTCTTGAGGCCTAGGCTCGTAAATTATATGAGTCATCGTTTCTACTACATTCAATGTGTCAAAGAAAGATACAAAGTTAACCCTCGGTTTAAGGGGTGGAAAACCACACTTCCACTTTTGGTGAGAGCTACTGTGAAGTTCTGTGGCCATTTTGCACACTCTAACACCAGGCACAGCGGAATGTATGCTCACACTACATTTGCTGAAATGTGGAAAACTGAAGGAAGGACAGATTCTTTCCAAGTACCACAAAATGAAGGCGATTCTACCGCCGTCAGACTTCGAACAGTCTCAGAATTATGAAAACATCTCCTTTGGAAGGTGTATCAGGACTTCAAAACACCAAAGAGAGTTAACAGTCTGGAGGTTGTATGGATGAGCTCTCTATAATAGAATAATCCTTTAAACCCTCCCTAACACAGCCGTATTCTCAGAATGAAGTAGGTATCTTTAAAGCAGTTGCCTGTTTCAGGTATATTCACTGAGTAGAGTGGTTAAGCTTAGAAGATATCTGCCTATTTCTGGTCCTATGCCTCCTGGTCTCTTCTGCTGCCTCTGGGGCCATATCCTTTCACAGCCCAAGGATTCTTACCCTTTGAGAAACATGGCGATGGCAATGGCAAAAGAAATTCAGAGAAGTCAGGATGAAATTCAGAGTCTCAGAGCAAGAGGAAGGATGTGCCATGGGTCTCATCATCTGAAATGTTCTCAGCTTTAATCCTTGTCTGGTATTCCCATGGCCTCTTGCCTAGAGGGCAAGATCTCCACTAGTCCACACTGTAACCACATCCTCAGGTCCTCCTGCACCTGATCAGCAACCAATGGATCCAGAGTTTACAGAAGTCTTTAAAAAAACAAACAGAGGCGCTTGGGTGGCTCAGTGGGTTAAAGCCTCTGCCTTCGGCTAGGTCATGATCCCAGGGTCCTGGGATCGAGCCCCACATCAGGCTCTCTGTTCAGCAGGGAGCCTGCTTCCCTATCTCTTTCTGCCTACTTGTGATCTCTGTCAAATAAATAAATAAAATCTTTAAACAAACAAACAAACAAACTACCTTTCCAGAGTGTCTTGACAAACTAACCAGGTTTAGGAATCATTGATATTATCAAGTTTATAAATGAACCTAGATTCTTCACTTAACTTTGCTTCAATGGCTTGGTGTTTTCTTGAAACGTAAAGAAATCATAATGTATAAATTATGTCCTAAGAAAAAATATTTTGGGGCACCTGGGTGGCTCAGTGGGTTAAGCCGCTGCCTTCAGCTCAGGTCATGATCTCAGGGTCCTGGGATCGAGTCTCTGCTCAGCAGTGAGCCTGCTTCCTCCTCTCTCTCTCTGCCTGCCTCTCTGCCTACTTGTGATCTCTCTGTGTCAAATAAATAAATAAAATCTTAAAAAAAAAGAAAAAGAAAAAATATTTTGTTTTCTTTGAAATACTTTTACTAGACAAAGAGAATTTTGGGTCACTGAATACAAGCATATGTTATTTTCTTGTGCTTGTCTTTACTGTGTTTGGCAGATATTCCATTTTTCACAAATGGAAGGTTTGTGCCAATCTTACGTAGAGCAAGACTACCAGAACCATTTTTCCAAGAATTTGCTCAGTTCGTGTGTCTGTAATACATTTTGATAATTCTCACAACATTTCAAACCCTTTCATGATTACTATATTTTTATGATGATCTGTGATCAGTGGATTATGACTTGCTGAAAGCTCAGATGATAGTTAACAATTTTCAGCAATGAAGTAGTTTTTAATTAAGACGTGTACATTGTTTTTTAAACAGTGCTATTGCATATTTAACAGACTACAGTATAGTGTAAATGTAACTTTTATATGCACTGGGAAACCAAAAAATTCATTTAACTCACTTTATTGCAACACTCACTTTATTGTGGTGGTCTGGAACCATACTCACAATATCTCTGAGGTATGCCTGTAAAGAAATTCCTATAAGTAGGGGTATACTTTTCAGATTTCCGACACTGGGACCTTGTAAATTAAATTTAGTTTCTTTGGGATATGGCTGGCAGATGCCACTTCTGTGTATTAAATCTTCAAGATGGGTACATTATTCTCCTGAAAAGAATGCTAAAATACATAAAAATGAAAAGTAGCAACAACAGACACACAGAAAAGAAAATTTCTGCTCAGTAACACATAAACTAGTGGAAAGCAGAATCCATGCAAAGAGCAAGGTTTGCTATTTCTTTCCTTTGTGTATACCAAACACTGTTAAGATAATAGCAATAATGTCTATATAATGTCTGTAATTTCAATAATCATTGAGTCTTATAGCATGGCCTCCACAAGGCTTTTCACTAAGCTTGCTACTAGCATTAGTCTATTAATCTGCACCAAAATCATGAGGCAGGAGTACTATCCCTATTTTATTTTATTTTATTTTATTTTATTTTATTTTATTAAGATTTTATTTATTTGTCAGAGAGAGAGAGAGGGAGAGAGAGCGAGCACAGGCATACAGAATGGCAGGCAGAGGCAGAGGGAGAAGTAGGCTCCCTGCCGAGCAAGGAGCCCGATGCGGGACTCGATCCCAGGATGCTGGGATCATGACCTGAGCCAAAGGCAGCTGCTCAACCACCTGAGCACCCAGGTGTCCCCCCTATTTTATTTTTTTAAATAAGATTTCATTTTATTTATTTGACATAGAGAGAGAGACAGAGATCACAAGTCGTCAGAGGAGGCAGGCAGAGAGAGAGGAGGAAGTGGGCACCCTGCAGAGCAGAGAGCCCAAAACGGGGCTTGATCCCAGGACCCTGAGATCATGACCTGAGCCGAAAGCAGAGGCTTAACGCACTGAACCATCCATGTGCCCCTATCTCTATTTTTAAAGATAAAGAATTCAGAACATAAGAATGTTAAGCAACTTGTTCAACTTGCATGCTGGTGAGTGATAGAGCTGGGATGAGACCAGGTCTTCATAAGGATGGGACCAGGTCTTCACAACCCAAAACCCATCTAGTCAACCATTCCTACAAGCTGAGCTAGAAGGAGAAGAATAGGGGCAGAGCAAAGGCAGAGGAGGTGACAAGATCTGAAAACATGGTCATGATTTCTCAACATATGCTTAGTAATGACTACAAATTTGACTTACAAACTTGAGATGCTCCCAAACGCAGCAATCAATGCACAGTTCAGGTAAATACGCAACTACTTGCAGAGGGAAATGAAGAACCTCATGTTCTTTCACGCTCTTCATCTTCTAATCCTTTACACTTTGAGAATATTATTAAGCTAAAATGTAGGTGTTTTTTCCTTTATTTAGGGGGAGGATTGTTTTCTTTTGTCTCTATATAATTATATCTGTCAATGAGATAAAATTTCTCTGGTGCTTTATCAATGAAATGTCATAGTATTCAAGGACTGCCCACCAAATGGACAGACTGGTGGGAATTGAGTGATAAGCCCTTTTCCAAAGGGCAGAGAAGAATCAGCATAATTCCTCCTCTTCCACATACCGTTATATAGATCTCCCCATAAGAAAAAGGACATTTCACCCATTTGGCAAGTAGTTTAGGAATTTTTACAACTAGTAAAGAAAAGTTAGCCAAATATGGATTATAGCTAGGAATAATTTTACTAGAAAATGATCTGTATCTTGACTGATAGTAAACAGTACAGATCATCTGCATATAATCTTCACTGGGACTTTTGCTGAAAAGGCTTTCTAAATGATTAGTAAAGACAAATATATCACACATTTATATATATATCTTCTTTTTGCTTATTATTTATATTTTAAATGGGGATTTGTCTTTTTAAATTTCCACAGAAAATGCTTTAATTTGTTTTATTAGATATATTCCAAAGAGACATCATTTCTAGTAAATGGAATATTTAAATATCTATAATGGATCTTTATCTTCTTCTGAATTTCATACACAGAGAATAGCAGAGAAATTATTATGATGTAAGATTTTGTTTGAATTATTAGGAACTGCCTACCTTCATTTTAAGTACAGTCAACAAATCAAACTTTATTATTTTGTTTAAGTACCATAAAATCTCCCTTTCAGTGCCACATGCTGGGTTCAGTTATTTGACTGTATCTAGATGAATGCCAAGAGAAGGGGACCATGTATTTTCTGGGACTTTGCTCTTATTTCACAATCCACTTGTTACCTTCTGTTTTGAAGACCAAAGGAGAGCTATGGAAGGACGTAATGGAGGTAGACCATTTGGCCCAAACTCTAACAAAGTAAGGTAGAGTGATGGTTTATTATAAATACATACCTCCTGAAATCCATCAGTGCTAGCTAAACATGAGTGAGAGGGCAAGGTCAGGGGTAAGGATTCTCATGATAGGAAAATTGCATGGGTCTTAACATAACTCGTAGAATTTATTTTCGTCTTCCTTTCTAAATAAAAAAATTTTTCTTTCAAATTTTCCATTTAAATTGTTTTCTCATAATTGCTGATAAGGAAGGAAAATATATTTTTTTCTTCAAACAATTTGATAAAATCTTCTATCTGTTGCTAGCCAGAATTTTAAGGTGTGTCAAGAACCCCACTTAAAAGAAGCACATAAATGGAAAGAACCAAGATGCCCTTCAACGGACGAATGGATAAGGAAGATGTGGTCCATATACACTATGGAGTATTATGCCTCCATCAGAAAGGATGAATACCCAACTTTTGTAGCAACATGGATGGGACTGGAAGAGATTATGCTGAGTGAAATAAGTCAAGCAGAGAGAGTCAATTATCATATGGTCTCACTTATTTGTGGAGCATAACAAATATCATGGAGGACAAGGGGTATTAGAGAGGAGAAAGGAGTTGGGGTAAATTGGAAGGGGAGGTGAATCATAAGAGACTATGGACTCTGAAAAACAATCTGAGGGGTTTGAAGTGGTAGGGGTGTGGGAGGGTGGGGTACCAGGTGGTGGGTATTATAGAGGGCACAGATTGCACAGAACACTGGGTGTGGTGAAAAAATAATGAATACTGTTTTTCTGAAAATAAATAAATTGAAAAAATTAAAAAAAAAAAAACCAGAACTACGCTCAGCGTATCTGGAGGGAAAAAGCCTTAAAATTCATTTTGTGGGGCTGAATGACTAAGAGGAGCTGTCTACATTAATCAGATTGAAGAAGAAATGGCCAGATATCTATTAAGTGCTGCATGGAGACAGACACTGACAATCAAAGCTAGAAAGTTTTAATGAGGAGACTTAATTAAAACATACATCATCTTCAGAAATAGGAGTCCTTAATTCTGAGAAAAATCACTGCCAAACTTAGCTCAGCTGTACTAATTAAAGAGATTGGGAATTCAGAAAGCTATCCTGCTAGAAAAAGGTATGCTAAGGAGCCAATTTTACAGAATCCCACCCAGAGAGTATATTGTTGGGGCTCTGATCTTATGACTGAGACTCTTGAAGATTTGGAGCAGGAACAGGAATTTAAATGATACCCCCAGAAGACCCCCTCATGAAGTACAGAACTCTCATCTAAACACCCTGACATCCAAGAACCTCAATGCCAGAGACAATGATTCACTAAATTCTTTGGTCAATTTTTGAATATCTCAATTTAACAGGAAGTATTGTCTTCAACTGAGCTGACTCTATCTCTTTGAGGTTTTTACTTATTGTTTAAATCTTGCTCTCTAAAATTATCCAGATGAAGTCTAAACCTATTTCACTGCACCTGTATCTGTTACATCTTCTTTTCTTTTTTCTTTTTTTCTTTTCTAACACAGCAGGATTCCCTAATGTTTCTACTGTGCCTCATAACCTCCTTTCAGATCTTACCGCCATTAGGGTCAGTCCCTTCTGGAAGAAATGCAGTTGCCATTCTTCTTAAACTGTGATACCTCAAAGACTTAACTGTTCAGTGTGTCATATAATAGGACTATTGCCTTCAGTGCTTTGGAGTCTCAAATTTTGTAACTGCTACCTAATTTTGCATTAACACTTCAGCAGTTACAGTGCACTGTTGGCTGATTTTGAACTTATAATCAACTAAAGCTCCTGTCTTTTTCTTATGAACAGCACTCAGCCAGGTTCATCAATATTTTGTACTTCATCAGTGTTTAATTTAAGTCCAAATTTGTTTCATCTTTATTGAACAAATGATCAATGTCCACTTTTAGAAAAATTAGAAAATATAACAAGCCAACAAGATGAACAAGAATAAAAATTAATTATAAATCATCCCTTTTATTCCAAACATTTGAAGACAACCAGCATTTCCGTTTTGGTAAATATTTTATCAACCTCTTTTTCTATGCATACCTATGCTGGCCATTGGATATTTATGTGCATTTTTTGTGCACACATACAACATGTAATTACATATATTCTATGATCTTATGAACTATTTCCAAGCTGTAACTTTGTAAACATTTTTAAATTTTTAAGATACATATTTATTTGTATATATTTTTGTGTGAAATGGCTTCACAATATTCCAGTTTTAGATATAACAACACTGTTCAAGATACTTTGGCAATGTAAAAAAATTACTTCAAAATGCAGTAACTCAAAACAACAGTCTTTCTTTTGCTCTCAAATCTCCAGTTTGGAATAGCTCATCAGACAACTCAAAAGTAGAGTTCTGCTCTACTTAGAATCAGCTGTAGTGGCTCAAAGCCTGGAGGCTGATTTTATCTGAACTCTCATTCACTTACATTAACACTAGATGCTGGCTTTCTATTCCAACACCTACATGTCACCTTTCCATGTAGTCTGTGCTTCCTCACAATGTGGAAACACAACAAACAGGGTTTTGAGGGAGGAAAAATTCCAAAAGAGACAGAACCAGATGGAAAGTCATACTGCTTTTAAAGATCCCTTTCAGCATATTCTATTCAATGAGAGAGCCAGAAAGTCCTACTCAGATTCAGGAGAAGGCAAAACAGACTCCAACTGCAAACGGGGGAGGGACAAGGTTAAGGAAGAGCATGTGGGACTGGAAATATTTTTGTGACAATTTTGGGAAATTACTATGGCCACAGCCGTAATTCATTTAACCTACTTGACACTGTTTAAAATTTCCACCATTATAAAAAATGCTGCAGAAATATTTCTCAAATATTCATTTGTGGGCATTTACATAATGATTTCCCCAGGATATATTCTGAGAACAGTGATTACTGGGTCAAAGTTTACCCACATTTCTAAGGCTTTTGATAGATACTGGCAAATTGTCATTCAGAAACATGATGGCAATTTAGACCCTGATCACCGGTATATGAATGGAAAAGTCTGTTTCCTAACTCCAGCTTAAAGACTGGGTATTATCAGACTTCTTAAAATTAGCCAGTACTATATTATTGTTATTTAAGTTTGAATTTCTTCAGTTATGAGTACTTTTGAACATTTTATATGTCTACAGGTTATTCGTATTCTTAGAAATTGCTTCTTCTTGGCCTTCGATCACTTTTCTTTTGATCTCTCTCTTTGAAGTGTTTCAGAGTGTTTTCTGTATTGAGGACATTAAACCTTGTCATATATATTGCAGTGCTTTTCCAATTTGTTATTTGCCTTTTATACCCTATGTAAGTTTCCTGTATTTTTCTGTATTCAAAAGAACATTCATTTCTTAATAATGGTTGGAGGCCTTCAAGATATACATTACATAAAAATTAACCTATATTTTCTTCCAGTACTCTTTTAAGATTTAATTTTTATAGAGACTCTTTTTTTTTTTTTAATTTTTATAGAGACTCTTAAATAAATCTGAAATCTGGTGTATGGAAAGAAATTTTTTAAAACCTTTATTTTTTTCTAAATAATTTTCTTGGAGATCATTTAATAATTCATTTTTTCTCTTTTTTGAGATGTCACTTTTATCTCAAACCAAATACTTAAATATACTAGTTCCTGACATTTTGATTTTCTATTTGCCTCCATTTATCTATCTATTGCAACTTGTTTGTCTATCAACCTACTCTTCTACTTTCCTCAGTGTATTCTTATTACACTATTATAGACACTGCTGCTTAATGGACAGTGACATGTAAACTTTCTTGTTTCTTTTTTATTTTTAAGATTTTATTTATTTATTTGATAGAGAGAGATCACAAGTAGGCAGAGAGGCAGGCATAGAAAAAGGGGGAAGCAGGCTCTCCGCTGAGCAGAGAACCCAATGCACGGCTTGATCCCAGGACCCGGAGATCATGATCTGAGCCGAAGGCAGAGGCTTTAACCCACTGAGCCACCCAGGCGCCCCAGATTTCTTGTTTCTTAAAGCTGTTGTAAATCTGATAGAAGTTTTGGATTCTCTACCTAAAAACTAGTTTCTTTACTTAGAAAAATTCTGTACCAAAATATTGTTTCAGTCAATCAATCAATCAATCAATAAAAATAAAAATAAAAATAAAAATAAATTGTTTCAATCAGTTTTTCTACGATTATCCATTTCTGAGGCCCATATGAGGGTTTTATCTTTGCACAGAGATTATGAATTTAACTCCTGAGTATTTTATTATTTAGACTGTTATTGTGAATGAGTTCTCTTTTCCATTTAATATTCTGTTATATTGTTTTGTTTATAGCATATAGGAAAGCTGTTGATTTTTTTAAAAACAATTCTTTTCTTTAATCCGTCCACCTTTTTGAATTCTTTCAATTTCAAATTTAAATGTTTTCATTTTGAATGAATAAGTCATGGGGATGAAAACCACAACATAAGGGACATATTCAGCAGCATTGTAATAGTGCTGCACAGTGACAAATGGTAGCTACACTTGTGGTGAGCAAAGCATAATGTATAGACTTGTCAGATCGCTATTTTGTACACCTGTAAAACTAATGTAACATTGTGTGTCAACTATGTTTAAATAAAATAAAAATAAATGTTTTCATTTTAAATCCTTGCAGTGTTCTCTGTAGACAACCAAATTATCTGCACTGAATATAGCATTGCCTTCTCTTTTCCAGTATTTAAATATGATACATATCATGTTAGAATATTTAAAGCACATGTCATGGTTAGAATATCTAAAACAATGCCAAACAATAATGGAGATAATATACTTTTATTTTATTCATTTTTTAATGCATAAGTTACTTTAAATGCAACTAGTCTTGCCTGGCTACCTGTGCAAGATTTAAAAAACTCTTTACTGTGCTCAGTTTCCTTCTGTTTTTCATAAGTTTTTGTTCTATTCCCAGTTTATTAGCCATAAATATCTTTCGAAACTTTTTATTGAGATATAATTCACTAACCATAAAATTCATTCTTTTAAAGTGTACATTTAGGTTTTAGTACATTTACAAAATTATTCAACCATTACCCTTAACTAATTCCAAAACATCTCATCACTCCAAACAGAAGACATTCATTAGTAATCACCCCCCATTCCCCACTTCCTCCAGGCCCTAGTAACATCTACTTTCTGTCTCTATGAATTTGTCCATCCTAAACATTTCATATAAATTCTTTCTTATCAAATTGAGCCCATTATTTCCAACTCTTAGAGAGATTTCTAAATTCTGATTCTACTCCAAATTACATTAACTATTAATTTTACACTGCTAGATGAATGTTAATTAGTTTTATAAGTATGCCTCTGTGTTCTAAGCCATTGCTAAATTTCAAACAGAATTGTGCTAATTATTTGTGCAACTGCTATGTAGGAATCTTCTATTACCTTGTTATAAGAAGCTAAAAGTTTGCTCATCTTTAGAATCATCTTGTCTGCGGGTCTCTATGTCGCCTTCAAGCACATCTTTAAAAACTATTAAGTGATTAGGTAAAAACTTGTTACATTGTTTATACCAGCCAAGCCCTTCCAAATCTTGAAATTAAGGATTTTTGTGGGGTTTTTTGGCAAAATTTATTCTAAATCACCACATAGTAATTCCTACAAATCAATATACTCTTTCTCTATGTGAATAAACTGTCCCTTTCATAACAAAATTCAAACTCTTCTCTCATATTAACTGCAAATCTAAATCCCCACAATATTCAGAATAAAACCCTATATTAAAAAAACAAATTGTTAGTGTTCCCCTACTCTAAATTGTGTGACCTTTCCTTTCCCCGTCACATCTCAAAAATCACAGATAATGTGACAATTGTTAAATCACCACTTTAGTGTCTACTTTCTATACCCTTTAGTGTCTCCTATAGGAGAAAGAGTGAAAGGGACAGCAATATAATTGACATCAATAGCCAAGTTGCTATTAATTATTGTAACAAATGATTCAATTTCTCATTCCCCCTCCAAACATTTGATTAATATAAATTATGAAAGATGAAGAGTCATGGACTCTGACAAGCATGGCATCAGAAGGGCCCAAGGAGTGGTCCCATGGAGCCCTTGGAGTCTTCAGGCCCTGTCCCCACAGAGCCCAGTGACCTGCCTCCAGGGCAGGGCTAAACCTGGCCACCAATCCACAACAGAGAGGGAGGGATGGAGCTTCTATGTCCACCCAAGCTCCTCTCCATGTCTAGTTACCTCCAACCAACCCCCAGTGCTTTAGCTATACCAGACATGCAGACAGAGCTGGCTTCCCACCAGGGTAGGGGTACAGCCACCCATCTGTTAGAATCAGCCTCTTTCTAATACGCTCATTTACAAAAGAGCTAGAGTTTCTCAACCCATCAGATCTCTGACCTCCTGTGGTGTGTATATACACATATGCATATTGTAGAACTAGAACAAAAATGGAGTCACTTATGTTAAGGACAAAATGAAGTTGGCCAGTACAGTCACATTAAAGAAAAACAAAACAAACTTACCTAAGTTACAGAAATGTACAGCTCTTCTCAAAAATCAGCAAAGGATGCCAGCCAATCGCCAAACACCAAGTCTGTTATGTCATCTTGGGACTTCCTTGTTCCACTGATTGGGCTACCCTGATCCAAATAAGGAAAAAGACCACAACTAGGGAAGATTCTGCATTTGCCTTATTAAAATCCTTTAGTCTGGGGGAGCCTGGTGGCTCAGTCAGTTAAGCAACCAATTCCTGATTTTGCCTCTGGTTGTGATCTCAGGGTCCTGGGATAGAGCCAGCACTGCCTCCCTGCTCCTCCAAGAGTCTGCTTGAGAGTTTCCCTCTGTTTTTCTACCCCTCCCCCCACTCACGGGCTCGCTCACGCTCTCTCTCTCTCTCTCTCTCAAATAAATAAATTCATTAAAAAAAAAAAAAAAAAGCCCTTTAGTCTGTGAGCAACTCGGAATTCACAGCTCCCATAGCCTTGAGTTTCCCAGTTTGCAGGTCAAAACCCTTGCAATAAGCTCGTCTTTCTGCTTTGTTTTATTCAGTGAGCAGAGTTCAGCAATACAAACCTGTGTGCACATGGGGACCAGGACCAAGCTCCACAGTGAATGATGCATCCCCTTCCCCAATGAAGAAATCACCAAGAAAAAAAACCCAAAAACCAACTTTTAAAAATGGGAAGCTGGCTGGGGGAAGGGGGAGGAGAATGCTCCACACTGCGTCTCTGCATGAGCCTCACAGGTGTAACTCTCACTGGAAGTAGAAAGCACCTCCTCAGTGAGTTGCATTAGCACCTGATGAAACTGGCTGATCTGCACCAGGTGTGGGACAGGAGATGGTGTAGAGACCACTGCACCCCCTGGGATTCGCCACCAGGAGCTGCACTTCAACCAAGATCTTAGAGATGGAAGCTGAGATGGCTCAGACTCCAGAAAAACAAGGCAATCGTACACTACCTAAGCCTGATTAAGGCTTGCCTTTCTAAACTTTGCAGAGAACTCATTACTCCAGAAGGTGGTGGTAGTGGGCTAGGAGAAGATTTAGATGTGGCCAAGACCGGTGATGCACAAATACTGGGTTTGTGGATTTTCCATCTGTGGAGAAGTCAACACGGCTCAGTGACTGGCAGCGGTATATTTCAGTATGAAGCCTGAGTTCACCACTCTCGCCACAGTTCCTGGTGTCATCACATACAAAGGTGCCAAGACCCAGCTTCTGGATCTCCCAGTTATCCATGAGGGTGCCAAGAATGAAAAAAGGTAAAGGAAGTCATTGTAGTGGCCTGGGTGTGTGACCTGATCGCGATTGCTCTGGATGTCCTGAAGCCACTGGGACATGAGAAGATCACTGAATACAAGCTGGGACGCTTTAGAATTCACTTGAACAGCAAGCCCCTCAACATTGGCTTTAAGAAGGAGGTAAGGAAAGCATCGATCTCACTGTCACTTGCCCTCAAAGTGAGCTGGATGCTCAAATTGTGCGGAACATTCCGGCTGAATATAAAATTAGTAATGCCGGTGTGGCTCTGACAGTGATGCCACAGTACATGACTTCATTGACATGGTGGAAGGAAATAGAGTTTCTATCCTTTGTATCTATGTGTTAAATAAGATCTATCAGATCTCCATTGAAGAATTGGATATCATCTATAAAGTGCCTCACTATGCATTTATCTCTGCCTATCACTGCTGGAATTTTGGTGACCTGTTGGAAAATATATGGTACTTACAAAAACTAGTGAGGCTTTCACCAAGCCCAAAGCGCAGTTGCCAGATTACACACCTCCAATAGTGCCACCTTACCCCAGGATCACATGGAGGATTTCCACACAAATATTCACAAGAATCTTATCAAAGAATTAAACGTCTTTTAGTCGGGGGGTAGGGGGTGTCTCTCTGTGAAACACGATTCTCAATAACTGGGTTAAGACCATGCATTAGAGAATGAAAATGTCATTCATTGTGAAAAACTGAAGCCTTCTTCTTTCCCCAGCAGCCAGGCCAATCACAGCAGCTTTCCCCATGACCAAGCCTTCTATCCCAGGTCCCTTCTGGGTCTGGCCACAAGATCATAGGAGGAATCATAGAAGGAAGATGGAGACACCCACGCTGAAACTTTATTGTCTTATCTTAGTGTCACTTTGTATACTGAACTGCATAAAAATAAAAGTCACACTGGGTAAGGATTTCACAAATACCTGGGGATTCATAATTATGGTGGTCATAGGGTTATAAACATTTTTGAAATCTTGTTCAGGACATGTGTATGCAAATCTAAAATGTGTAAACAAGGACACCTATACCTGAGGTGAGGTTAATGAATGTTTAATGAATTTGTGAGTGACATAACCTTTCAGTGACAGTGCTCACTCTGATTTCAATGCATACAAGATACATCAGTAATTACTCATTTAAAGTTTTGCCTTTCATTACTTAATTAGTAGGAAATAAAGACAAACCTAAATGTGTTTTATTACTGAAGAAAATGGCAAAATATAATAACTACCAAAAAAGAAAAAATTTTTACAAAAGCTCTTCTAAGACCAACTTTGTTGTTTTTAACTCTATTTACAGAAATATATTAAGATAAATATAAGCTTTATGGCAACCCAAATATATCATGTTTGATTTATGAATATGATGGATAGGAACTGTTACAAAACAGAAGGTAAATCCTTAATATATTCAATTCTAGAATGTGTTCATGACCTTTTGTGCTTTGTGCCACATAATGAATTATTCATAGAGCATTGATAAGAATGTGACATACAGTCTTAGACACACTGGATCAGATCACTGAACTGGGAGGTGAAAGCTGTAATTCTCATTTTGGCTGTCATTACCCATGTGGCCCTGGCCAATTCACTCATTCATTCACTCAGCAACATTTCAGAAAACTTCTGCCATCTGCAATGAACTCTACTATGCAATGGGATATAGCAGTTAACATAGAGCTTACAGTCCGGTCATTTAACCTCGAGTCAAGACCCATAATTTTTTTGGTCTCAAGTGTTCTCATCTATACAATAAAAGAATTGGGTATTTACAAAACCCTATCAAATGCTCCTGAGCCTTCATTGGTAAAATATTTGCTTTCAGTCCTGTTCTCTGTAATGATTGTAAGTTGTCCTGAGCTATGCACCCCGTGTTGCAAGATCCCTATGTGACCGTTAGCAATTGTTCCTTGAACCAGATGGCATTTGTACTATATGATATGTCAAGTGCTACCACAATACTTGCTAAACATTGCAGGTGTGCATCCCAGAGTCATGAGCTCTTTAAGTTCCATTCCACAACTCAGAACATTCCAACCAGGGTGGGTGAGCTTTGTGGTTGTGAGCAGAAAGCAATTCCCTTCAGCGTCAGTTGATCTAAGGCGTGGTAGGCTAGGGCATTGGGCTTGTGGTCAAAAGCAAGCAGCCTTACTTGTTGCCTTTCATGTACTATATACAGATGTCATTTTTCAGTATGTCATGATGTAAAAGAAATTGAGAAGTATTCCTCTACCCAACCAAGTTATAAAATCAAAAATGCAAATTACAATGAGGGGAAAGAAATAGCAGAAGACATTTAGGAAAGGGCCACAGTCAGGGTCACCAAAACTAATTTAATATTATCTGTGTAAAATTGGAATCAACAGATATTAGACTATTTCAGAGGGTATAAAACCATACATCAGGGCACCTGGGTGGCTCAGTTGGTTAAGTACCTGGCTCTTGATTTTGGCTCAGGTCATGGTCTCAGGGTTGTAAGGGCTCTGCATTCAGTGGGGAGTCTGCTTGAGATTCTCTCTCCCTCTCTCTCTCTGCCCCTCTCTTTCCTGCAATAAACAAACAAATAAAATCTTTTAAAAAAACATAAAATCTATACATGAATATGACATTGCATCTAAAGTGAAGGAGTACCTGGGCATCTTTTGTCAAAAGTCTCAAAGAGGGTGCCTGGGTGGCTCAGTGGGTTAAGCCACTGCCTTCAGCTCAGGTCATGATCTCAGGGTTCTGGGATCAAGTCCCACATCGGGCTCTCTGCTCAGCGGGGAGACTGCTTCCCTTCCTCTCTCTCTTGCCTGCCTCTCTGCCTACTTGTACTCTCTGTCTGTCAAATAAATGAATAAAATCTTTAAAAAAAAGTCTCAAAGAAACTATAAATTCATCATTTCAGTTAATGAGGCAGGAACCCCTGCCCCTTTATGTAATACATTTATAAATATCATTCTCTAAAAGGGCTACAAATAGCCTCCATTTTGTAAAATTAAATCACATATATTATCAGATCTAAAGTCCACCGGTTATGTCCATGAAATCCTGAGGGGTAATTATTTTTAAAGATTCCTTCTTCTTAGTAAAATATCACTAAGCTAGTTAAAGCCCTGAATTATAGAATTCCTTTGATCCTCCGCCCCCTCAATCTCCAGATCTCTCTACTTCCCCATTCACAGAGCCACTGCCTGAAGTCTACCTTTCAAGTCTATCATCTGACCCACCTTCCATTGTTTCTCGAATGTCTCTCTGACTTCCACAAGATGTTTTAAAGGATCCCCTTTGTCTATATAAATAATTCCCACAGAAGAAGGGAGATAGAAGATACTATAATCTCAAATTATTTAGGAGGGATTTGCATGTTTTTCAAGTGGATTTTCTTTCAAAGTAAGTAGCAGGGGTTGTCTGAATAATGTGAAAGTTCCTTGATGTGGCAAACACAGTGTCTCTTGATCTGGATTAGGCCTTTCTCTTTAGTCTCATCTCCTACTATCCCTCTTTCACTTCAGTGACAAGCCTCTGATCTTCACAGATAGTTTCTCACCTCCTGCTTTGCATCTGCTGCTCTTACAACAAGTTAAAAAGTAGGCTTATGTCCATTTATTCGCTAAATAGGACCTGTCTGAGTAGGGAGATTGTGTGTTGTATCTTATTCAAACCAAGGTAGGGCCTAGCCTATATGAGGTACATAATAAATATTAAATTAAAGGAACATTTTTCTATAAGACTTTTCATAATATTCTTGGAAGCTTTAGAAGTCAAAATATAATTGAGGATCCTTGGATAATAAGATGTCAAACTTAAAAAATGTTTTTGACTCCTTACAAAATTAACATAAGAGTTCATTGTAGCCGAAGAGAGATTTGAAGTTACAGTACCTGTATTCAAAACTCCTTCTTCATTTCAGCAATAACTATGAAGCAGGCAGTGCGCTAGTTACTGAGAATTGAAGAGAGAAAAAATAAAAAGCTTGCCAGAAGCTTCAATTCAAAGTGTGTCTGGATTTGACATTCATGAAGCTTACCCAAACTTCACTCAAAAACCCATGGAAACAGAGGAGGAAATAATGATTTCAATATCATCAATTACAAAGATAAGTAAAAAATCAATACCAGTATCTGGAAGGAAATGAATGTGAACTGGTAAATGTCCAAGTCTTACTTAATGTTCTACCTTGCCATGGTCTCACAAAATAGACTTGGCCTTCAGTAACATAGCATATGCTTCAATATTCAAAGCAAAGTTATTTTAGAGAAGCCATCTCCAAAGGAAACTCCTGGCTGTGCTAGCCTATGCTATCTTTTTAAAAAGAAAGTAAGGTAAAGAGAGCTTCTTGTTCCCAATATTATCACAAAAAGGGGGGGGGGGTTGGGATTTCTTCTGAGTGTATCAACATGAATCATATACCAATTTCTGAATCAATCACTGACCAAGAAAATTAAGTGAGTTAATTGGCCAAATATAGATTGTCTCTCCCTATATTACCTAGAGGGAGAGCAGTAGGGGCAGATGGTTATCCACACCTAAACTGCATGGACTAAGATTGGTCTCTTCCAAGTATAATCACATCACTGGCATAAGAAGAGACAAATATGCCAAAAAAAACAGGAACTGTGTAAATCCACTATAAAGTGAAAAGGGAGAATAACTCTCTTCTGCATTATTTCTCACTAAGAATATGAAGACTCTAGTAGTGGGTACAGCAAAGAGGGAAAATCATGTCTTATTATAATTATGAAATCAGGTTTGATGTCTCAGACCCTACAGAAAAGCTTTGAAAATCCTCAGGGACCCACAAACTGTATTTGGAGAGTGACGGCTATAGAAATACTTCTGAAATGTTGATGTCTGCTAATCACTCAGAGATTCCGATTAAATATACAATGTGATTTTGTTGGCCTAGGATGGGGTCTCAGAGTCTTGGCCTCTAACAATTCTCAGACAATAGTAATGCTGAGGGTCCATGAACCACTCTGAGTGGCAAAACTTAAAACAGTAAGGACATAACTGGAAATCCAGAGGCAGGAAAGAATTTGTGATTGGTTTACTTTGTTTTCTCTGCTGCCTCCTCTGCCCCTCACAATGTCAGTTTTGCTCTAAGACTGATTTCACCCTGTTTGTGAGAGGTCTGTAAGAAGCATTGGAGCTTTATGTTTCCTCTTTTCTATCTCGCTGGAGAGAACACTGCCCACCCTAATTAACCAAAGCCTTGAGTTCATGTTCCCTGGACCCATTGAAGCAGTTTCTGCAGCCAGCAAATTGCCATCTGTTGGTTGACTCAAAACTTGGATACATGAGTCATTCACTCTCATTACAATATATATACATATATAGTCATAAACACATGTGTGTGTAGATGTGTATGTGTGTGTATAATATAACAAGTAGGATGAAGTTGCAGGGATGTTGGACTTCCAAGCTAAAGCAGAAAGTAAAAGTAGGGGACATAATTCCGATAGAGTAATGGAAAAATAAAAGTGTTCCGCAATATCTAGTAGCTAGAGTAACTAAAAAAGAAGATGAGGGGAAAGTCTGCTGGAGTTTGAGCCAGGAGCTTTAAAATAGGGACATGAAATTTTCTCACAAAGAACCAAATGGTGAATATCTTGGGCTTTGAGGGTCTCTACACATATTCTTCTTTTATTTTTGAACTTCCTTTAAAAAAAAATGTAAAAATCCTTCCAGCAGGAGTTACCAATCCTCCTTTATACAAAGCTATAGCCCCACGGGCACCTGGGTGGCTCAGTAGGTTAAGCATCTGTTTTCAGCTCCGGTCATGATCTCAGGGTCCTGGAATCAAGCCCTGTGTCCAGCCCCACGTCAGTCTTCCAGATCAGCAGGGAGTCTGCTTGTTCCTCTCCCTCTGCCCCCTCCCCAGCTGGTGCTCACTCACTCTTGCTCACTCTCCCCGCTAAATAAATAAATAAGTAAATAAATAAATAAATAAAATCTTAAAAATAAAGAAAAAGAAAAGAAAAGAAGAAAAGAGGAAGCTGTAGGCCAGGAAGAGATAAGAGAATAGGGATATAGCCAAGTGAGCAGATACCTAGCTGGCTGACCCTAAATGTTTATTGTAAGAAAGGCCAAGTGAAAGAGCTGTGAACTTCCTACCAAAACAGAAAATCAAAGAAAAGGGGCACCGGGGGCTCATTAATTAAGTGTCTGTCTTTGGCTCAGGCCATGATCCCGGGGTTCTGGGATCGAGCCTGCATCGGGCTCCCTGCTTGGAGGTTAAATCCATAATAACCTCAACATCTCTGTCAAATCAGTGCTAGCTTCCCACCCAATGTTTCCTCTCCCCTTATTCCTTATGGTTCCTGATTTTTCTCAGATGAAAAAACACATTCAATTAAAAATACTTATCTCCTCAGAGTCCTGTGGAGATGAATTTGTCACACACACACATAACAGTACCAAGAAGATAAATGGAAAACACTTAGTGGAATTTCCAGCAATTTTTGTACAAGTGTAAGTACAGCTGGTATGCTCTATTGACCTTAGCTCTCTTCACTCCCCTTTCTCCCTCAGGAGGCATGGAAGTAAAAGAGCTCTCTGGAGTCTTTAAGGATGAAAAACACATCCTAACAATGGGGAAGCAGAAGGTTGGAAAAAGCTTGGACATCTATGAATTCATAGATAGCTTATGTCCAGAATTTCTCTTATGTGAGAAAAATTAATCTCTTTTTGATGAAAACATTGTAGTTGACATACTCCATTGGCCTTTGCTCCAGGGATCCTGTTACAAAAGTCCGAAGCAATAATAAATGATACGTCATTGTGGGGTTGTGGGTGGGTTGAAACGTTAGGAGGCACAGTAGGATCTTGTCTGAAGCAAAGACCCCAGTAAAAGCAATGGCAATTTTCTGAATCCTCCAAAAAGAAGAAAGAGATAAAAGGAGAGGAAAGGGGATGGGCTGCCAGGTAGGGGAAGGGAGGGGAAGACAGAAAATGTATAAAAATGCAATGAAATGAGTCAGCAGACAAAACAGAATGCTCATGAGGAAAGCCAGCCATAAAAATAAAAATCAGATCATGAATTTATTATAAAAGTTATTAGAAAGATCAGATAATAACTTTAAAAATAACAATGTTTAGCTATTCACAGACATAAATGAAAATATATTGCCCCTTAATTGCAGATACACCTTTTGAAATGAAAACAAGCAGAAATGACACAGAGGTTTCAGTTGTCACACATAGTATGGTGTCACATAAAAACTGTGGAAACACACAACATAATACATTCATTGTGAATCAGTACATGTAAAGTAATGGTATGAATTATGCATAGGATTGATAAACAACAAATTCAAGTGAGTTACTATTTCTGGGAGCAGAGGAGGAAGGAAAATGTGATTGACAAATGGTCTGTAGGAGGTTTCAGTAGTATATAATATATTTTTTCATTTTCTAAATTTTAAGTCAAAAATAGAGGAATGGTAGAATTGATAGAGCTGGCTCATGCATACTTGGGAATAAATTATGTATTTTGTATATTTAAAATATGTAATAAGATGCTATTATAGTAGATATATGTCATTATACATTCACCCATAACTACAGAATGTACACCACCGAGAATGAACCATAATGTAAATAAATTATGGATTTTGGGTGATGATGTATAGGTCCATCAGTTGCAACAATGCACCATTTCTGGAAGGGGATGTTAATAATGGAGCCTTATGAGGAGAGGCAAGGTGGCAGAGGAGTAGCAGACTGAAATGACATCAGATCCCAGGAGTTCAGCTAGATAGGTATCAAACCATTCCAAACACCTACAAATGGAACAGGATATTGAAGAGAAGAAGAGCAGTAATTCTGGGAACAGAAAATTGACCACTTCCTGAAAGGTAGGACATGTGGAGAAGTGAATTTGAAGCAACGGGAAGATAGACCGCAGGGGAAGGGGCCGGCTCCCGGCAAGTGGTAGAGCCATGGAACACAAAATCAGAACTTTTAGAAGTCTGCTCCACTGAGGGACATCACTCCAGAGGCTAAGCAGGGGTGGAGCTCTCACAGGGACAGTGTGGTCTTCGGACCTGCAGGGTCATTAAAAGAGAGGGGGTGTCTGAGTGTGGCAGAGCCCCCAGGTATCAGAGTGGGGAAACTGGCTATATAAACAGAGCTGAAGAGTGAGCTCTCAGCTCCGGGTTACCTTAAACCGTGATCTGCAGCACACTCAGTCCACTGCTCTTTGAGCAGGGACCCCACAAGTGGCAGATCCAAGGACACTCACCTTCCTCCTCTGGAGGCAGGAATCTGCTGGGTTTGGAGACTCCAAACAGGGCTGTGCACCAGAGACAGAAATACTCGGTCACAGTCAGGTGAGCCCACAGCACAGCCAGAGACCAGGGAAACAGGAGTGATTGACCCCTTTACTGTGAGGGCACACTGAGGAGTGGGGCCCTGAGCTCTCGACTCCTCTGGGTTGGAGATTGGGAGGCCGCCATTTTCATTGCCATTCTCCAGAGCTCTACCATAAACATTCAGCGAACTAGAGCAGATTACTCAGCCTGGCCTCTGGCAAGGGCAGTGCAATTCCACCTCGGGCAAAGACATTTGAGAATCACTACAACAGGCCCCTCCCCCAGAAGATCAGCAAGAACATCCAGTCAAGACCAAGCTCACCATTGAAGGAGAGTGAACAGCAGACCTCCTGAGCTAGGGGAAAGCAATGCATGGAATTCATGACTTTCCCCCAATGATCCTTTAGTCTTCCAAAGTTAATTAAATATTTTTAATTTTATTTTTTTCTTATTCTAGTCTACTCTTATTCTAATTTTTCTATTCTATTCTTCTTCTAAGTTTTCTTATTCTATTCTATTCTTATTCTAATTTTTTTAACTTTTCCTCTTTCCTTTTTAAATGCTTTTTGACTAGTTTATCTTAACAATACCTTTCTAAAAAAAAATCTTTTTAAACCTTCATTATAAAAAAAAAAAAAACCTTCATTCATTATTATAGTCACATTTTATCCTTCATTGTGTTTAACCTATTTTTCATGTACATATAGGGTTTTTTTTTTTTAATTTTGTATACAATCTCTTCTCATAGATCAAAATATACCCTAAATCTAGCACAGGGCTTTCTTCTAGTCTCCAGCCTGAGCACGTTCTCTTCCCCCGACCCTTTTTTATTCTTTCTTTCTCCAACCAACTTATCTTCTCAATTCTTTTAGAATTTTTTAAATTTTCATCTTTACAGTCATATTCCATCCCTTCATCATGTTTACCCTTATTTTGTGTATATATATATATATGTGTTTTGGCATATATATATAATATAATAATAATAAATAATATATAAGTTTTTAGTATATTTATATGTAAATGCATAAAAATATATATAATATATATTATATATATTTTTTCTATATTTTCTAAATATATAAGATTTTCTTTCTTTAAAATTTTGGGAGGTAGATTCTTATAAGAAACCAAAATACACCCAAAATCAAGTGGGTGTCTCTGCTCTATTCACCAGTCTAATATGTGTGTATATATATATATACACATATATATATATTCTTTTTACACCCTTTCATGTATATATATATGAATATATTCTTTTTACCACCTTTCTTCTCCCCCCAGATTGGGGCTTCTTCTGATTTGGTTATGTATATTTTCCTGGGGACTTTGCAACCTTTTTAGTATTTTATTCTCTCATTCACATATTCTTTTTTTAAAGTTTATTTATTTACTGACACAGAGAGAGATCACAAGTAGGCAGAGAGGCAGGCGGGGGGGGGGGGGGGCGGGAAGCAGGCCCCTGAGACCTTGACCTGAGCCGCAGGCAGAGGCTTAACCCACTGAGCCACCCAGGCACCTCTCATTCATATATTCTTATCTGGATAAAATGACAAGACAGAGAAACTCACAACAACAACAAAAAAAGAACAAAAGGCAGTGCTTAAGGCTAGGGACCTAATCAATATAGACATAGGTAACATGTCAGATCTAGAGTTCAAAATGACAATTCTCAAGGTGCTAGCTGGTCTCAAAAAAGGCATGGAAGATATTAGACAAACCCTGTCCAGAGAAATAAAATCCCTTTCTGGGGAAATAAAAGAACTAAAATCAAACCAAGCTGAAATTAAAAAAAGCTATTAATGAGATGCAATAAAAAATGGAGGCTCTTACTGCTAGGATAAATGAGGCAGAAGAGAGAATTAGTGATATAGAAGACCAAATGACAGAGAATAAAGAAGCTGAGCAAAAGAGAGACAAACAACTACTGAACCACGAGGGGAGAATTCAAGAGATAAGTGATACCATAAGACAAAACAATATTAGAATAATTGGGATTCCAGAAGAAGAAGAAAGTGAGAGGGGACAGAAGGTATATTGGAGTGAATTATTGTAGAGAATTTCCCTAATATGCCAAAGGGAGCAAGCATTAAAATCTAGAGGTGCAGAGAAACCCGTCAAAATCAATAAGAATAGGTCCACACCCCATCATCTAATAGTAAAACTTAGGAGTCTTAGCGACAAAGAGAAAATCCTGAAAGCAGCCCGGGACAAAAATTCTATAACATACAATGGTAAAAATATTAGATTGGCAGTGGACTTATCCACAGAGATCTGGAAGGCCAGAAAGAACTGGCATGATATATGCAGAGCACTAAATGAGAAAAACATGCAGCCAAGAATACTATATCCAGCTAGGCTATCACTGAAAATAGAAGGAGAGATAAAAAGCTTCCAGGAAAAACAAAAACCAAAAGAATTTGCAAACACCAAACCAGCTCCTCAGGAAATACTGAAAGGGGTCCTCTAAGCAAAGAGAGACCCTAAAAGTAGTAGACCAGAAAGGAACAGAGACAATATACAGTAACAGTCACCTTACAGGCAATACAATGGCACTAAATTCATATCTCTTAATAGTTACCCTGAATGTAAATGGGCTAAATGCCCCAATCAAAAGACACAGGGTATCAGAATGGACAAAAAAACAAAATCTATCAATATTCGGTCTACAAGAAACCCATTTTAGACCCAAAGACACCTCCAGATTTAAAGTGAGGGGGTGGAAAACAATTTACCATACTAATGGACATCAAAAGAGAGCTGGGGTAACAATCCTTATATCAGATAAATTAGACTTTAAGCCAAAGACTATAACAAGAGATGAGGAAAGACACTATATCATACTCAAAGAGTCTGTCCAACAAGAAGATCTAACAATTTTATGCCCCTACATGGGAACAGCCAAGTATATAAACCAACTAATAACAAAATCAAAGAAACACATTGACAAGAATACAATAATAGAAGGGGACTTTAACAACCCCCTCACTGAAATGGACAGACCATTCAGGCAAAAGATCAACAAGGAAACAAAGGCCTTAAATGACACACTGGATCAGATGGACATCACAGATATATTCAGAACATTCCATCCCAAGGCAACAGAATACACATTCTTCTCTAATGCACATGGAACATTCTCCAGAATAGATCACATCCTGGGTCACAAATCAGGTCTCAACTGGTACCAAAAGATTGGGATCATTCCCTGCATATTTTCAGACCACAAGACTCTGAAGCTAGAACTTAATCACAAGAGGAAATTTGGAAAGAACCCAAATACATGGAGGCTAAAGAACATCCTACTAAAGAATGAATGGGTCAACCAGGAAATTAAAGAAGAATTGAAAAAAAAAATCATGGAAATGATAATGAAAGCACAATGATTCAAAATCTGTGGGACACAGCAAAGGCAGTGTTGAGAGGAAAATATATAGTGATTAAAGCCCTTCTCAAGAAACAAGAAAGGTCTCAAATACACACCCTACCCCTACACCTAAAGGAGCTGGAGAAAGAATAGCAAAGAAAGCCTAAACCCAGCAGGAGAAGGGAAATAATAAATATCAGAGCAGAAATCAGTGAAATAGAAAGAAAAAAAGCAGGAGAACAAGTCAATGAAACTAAAAGCTGGTTATTTGAAAGAATTAATAAGATTGATAAACCCCTGGCCAGACTTATCAAAAAGAAAAGAGAAAGGACCCAAATAAATAAAATCATGAATAAAAGAGGAGAGATCACAACCAATACCAAAGAAATACAAACAATTATAAGAACATATTATGAGCAACTATACACGAGCAAATTTGACAATATGGAAGAAATGGATGCATTCCTAGAGAAATATAAACTATCAAAACTGAACTAGGAAGAAATAGAAAACCTGAACAGACCCATAACCAGTAAGGATATTGAAGAAGTCATCAAAAATCTCCCAGAAAACAAGAGTCCAGAGTCAGATAGCTTCCCATGGGAATTCTACCAAGAATTTAATGAAGAATTAATTCCAATTCTCCTGAAACTGTTCCAAAAAATAGAAATGGAAAGGAAACTTCCAAACTCATTTTATGAGGCCAGCATTATCTTCATCCTAAAACCATAAAAAACCCCATCAAAAAAGAGAACTAAAGACCAATATTTTTGATGAACACAGATGCAAAAATTCTCACCAAAATACTAGCCAATAGGATCCAACAGTACATTAAAAGGATTATTCACCACGACCAAGTGGGATTTATTCCAGGGCTGCAAAGTTGGTTCAACATCCACAAATCATTCAATGTCAACAGTACATTAACAAAAGAAAGAACAAGAACCATATGATACTCTCAAAAGATGCTGAAAAAGCATTTGACAACGTACAGCATCCTTTCTTGATCAAAATTCTTCAGAGTGTAGGGACAGAGGGTACATACCTCAATATCATCAAAGCCATCTATGAAAAACCCACAGAGAATATCATTCTCAATGGAGAAAAACTGAGAGCTTTTCCGCTAAGGTCAGGAACACAGCAGGGAAGTCTATTATCACCACTGCTATTCAACATAGTACTAGAAGCCCTAGCCTCAGCAATAAGACAACAAAAAGAAATTAAAGGCATCTGAATCAGCGAAGAAGAAGTCAAACTATCACTCTTTGTAGATGATATGATATTTTATGTGGAAAACCCAAAAGACTCCACTTCAAATCTTCTAGAACTTGTACAGAAATTCAGTAAATTGTTGGGATATAAAATCAGTGCACAGAAATCAATTGCATTTCTATACACCAACAAGAAGACAGAAGGAAGAAAAATTAAGGAGTCAATCCCATTTACAATTTCACCCCAAACCATAAGATACCTAGGAATAAACCTAACCAAAGAGGCAAATAATTATAGTCAGAAAACTATAAAGTACTCACGAAAGAAGCTGAGGAAGATACAAAGAAATGGAAAAATGTTCCATGCTCCTGGATTGGGAGAACAAATATTGTGAAAATGTCTATGCTACCTAAAGCAATCTACACGTTTAATGCAATCCCTATCAAAATTCCATCCATTTTTTTTCCCAAAGAAATGGAACAAATAATCCTAAAATTTATATGGAAGAGAAAATACCTTGAATAGCTGGAGGAATGTTGAAAAAGAAAGCCAAAGTTGGTGGCATCACAATTCCAAACTTCAAGCTCTATTACAAATCTGTCATCATCAAGATAGTATGGTACTGGTACAAAAACAGACACAGAGATCAACAGAACAGAATAGAGAGCCCAAACATAGACCCTCAACTCTATGGTCAACTAATCTTTGACAAAGCAGGAAAGAATGTCCAATGGAAAAAAGACAGTATCTTCAACAAATGGTGTTGGGAAAATTGGACAGTCGCATGCAGAAAAATGAAACTGGACCATTTCCCTACACCACATATGAAAATAGACTCCAAATGGATGACGGACCTCAATGTGAGACAGGAATCCATCAAAATCCTTGAGGAGAACACAGGCAGCAACCTCTTCAACCTCAGTCGCAGCAACTTCTTCCTAGAAACATCACCAAAGGCAAGGGAAGCAAGGGCAACAATGAACTATCAGGACTTCATCAAGATCAAAAGCTTTTGCACAGCAGAGGAAACAGTCAACAAAACCAAAAGACAACTGACAGAATGGGAGAAGATATTTGCAAAAGACGTATCAGATAAAGGACTAATATCCAAAATTCTTTAAATAACTTATCAAACTCAACACCCAAAGAACAAATAATCCAATCAAGAAATGGGCAGAGGACATGAACAGACATTTCTGCAAAGAAGACATCCAGATGGCCAACAGACACATGTAAAAGTGCTCCACATCACTCGGCATCAGGGGAGTACAAATCAAAACTACAATGAGATACCACCTCACACCAGTCAGAATGGCTAAAATTAACAAGTCAGGAAATGACAGATGTTGGCGAGGATGCGGAGAAAGGGGAACCCTCCTACACTGTTGGTGGGAATGCAGGCTGGTGCAACCACTCTGGAAAACAGCATGGAGGTTCCTCAAAAAGTTGAAAATAGAGCTACCCTATGACCCAGCAATCATACTACTGGGTATTTACCCTAAAGATACAAATGTAGTGATCCGAAGGGGCACATGCACCCGAATGTTTATAGCAGCAATGTCCACAATAGCCAAACTATGGAAAGAACCTATATGTCCATCAACAGATGAATGGATAAAGAAGATGTGGTGTATATATACAATGGAATACTATGCAGCCATCAAATAAATGAAATCTTGCCTTTTGCAACAATGTGGATGGAACTAGAGGGTATTATGCTGAGTGAAATAAGTTAATCAGAGAATGACAATTATCATATAATCTCCCTGATATGAAGAATTTGAGAGGCAATGTAGGAGGTTTGGGATGTAGGGAAGGAAAAAATGAAACAAGATGCGATTGGGAGGGAGACAAACTATAAGAGACTCTTAATCTCACAAAACAAACAGGGTTGCGGGGTGGTGGTGGAGGTAGGGGTGGTTGGGTTAGGGACATTAGGAGGGTATGTGCTATGGTGAGTGCTGTGAAGTGTGCAAACCTGGCGATTCACAGACCTGTACCTCTGGGGCTAATAATACATTACATGTTAATAAAATAATTAAAAAATTATTTTTAAAAAAGACTATTATAAAGATGTTTGTTTTTTCTACCGTAATGCCACTCTTACAAATACCCTAAAGGATTCCTTATCAGATTTAACAAAACAATAGCAATTTTTCTGAGAGAATACTATAATGGAAAAATATAATGAAATAATATAAATGGAAGAAAATAACAAAGATAATTTTGAAAACCACATCAAATAGGGACAATCTTAAACTTCCAGATATTATCAGATTATAAACAAACTGTTGAAGGGCATAAATATAGACAAACTCTAACGGAACAGGTTGTAAGTACAGAAACAGATTTACTCAGTGTAATAACAAATTACAGGCATTTGTAATTCTCATATAACATTGGATGTTTAAACAACTCTTTTTGTAACAACTTGTCAAATTGCTAAAAAAAAAAATGACCAAGGTAAATTCATTTCTTATACTATTTAGAGAAACAAAGTCCAGAGGTTTTCCAGTTAATTAAAAGTGACTCCCCATCTAAAGATTTTAAACAAAGAAAGTTTAATACAGAAAATTGATTTTTCCTATGATAGTATAGCTGAAAACCCAAAAAGGTAATGCATAATGTAGCAACAGCAGGAAGCTGTTATTAACTCCCCCGTGATTAAGGGACAAAGGGTAGTGGCAGTGTAATCAAGGCCCAGGATCAAAAATAAAGAAGAAAAATACCAAGAAAAGATTATTGTGTTCACTAAAATAGCGACTTAAAACTTTCATATCATATGGCAAAAAGTATAAAAGTAAACTTAAGAGGGTAATAAAATGGGGAAAAATAAGGGTGACATACATAAAATCTTCCATACTTTAAAGATAATTTTCAGAAGAAATGTAAATGTAAACAAAAATTTTTCAATGTTCAAAAAAAAAGTATGTCATAAGCTATTTTTGCAATAGTAGGTGTACTTTTATTCTTAAGGTTAAAATATATTTAATTCTGGCAGAATATTGAAAAGGAAAAAACTCCAGGCCAACTTTGTAAATATTAATTCTAAACATTTGTAAAAATAGTAGCTAATGTATAGAGTAGTTGTTGTGCAAGCATACAAATGGGTTAGGCGAATATCATTTAAAAAGGAAAGAAAATCACAAGTAAAGTTACAATTCTATTCTTGCTTAAATTGTCTTCAGTTTCAGCCTAGTTGGCATTCCTGCCACATAAATGTACTAAATCTATGCCTGTTGTGAAAGGCGAAATATGTTTGTGTGTTTAAAATACACTACCAAATCAGAATTCTTAATTGCAAACAAAAGAATCTAGTTCTAGCCCACTATTTCAGAAGAGGAATTTATAAAAGGATTTACAGAAAGCCCAAAGAATCAGCTGGTATGCAAATGAGCAAGCTTAGAAATAAGTAAAGGCCATGGGAGGTCAAGGAGCAAGGCAATTAGATGCTTGCTGACTTCCTGCTACTGACTGCAGCAATGATTGAACCATTGCTGCCATACCATTGGCCTCACAAGTGCTGAGCATCACCACAAAAATAAACACTAACCAGTGCCCCTGCCTTTACCTCATAACCTTGAATGGGTTCAGTGCAAGTATTCCCAAAATGTGCCACTTCGGCATGTGGACTACTTTGAGCTGTAGTAGCTCAATAAATACTAGGCTGAATTAAAATCAATAAGAAAGAAAGAAAAAAAAAAGTATGCCATAAGCTATTTTTGCAATAGTAGGTGTACTGTTGAGCTGAAGGCAACTGAGACCCTGTAGGCTTGAGAGAAACTTTTGCCCTTCTCTTAACTATATAGAAAAATCTAAACTGAGTGTCTTTCCCAGAATGAATTATTACTAGAGATATTTTAACTGAGTGGCCCATATGTATGGCTGAGCAAACAGCTAATTACCAAATTATTTGTTCTTCAATGCCCTGTGAATTCACAGTGCCCTGTGAATTGACCTCCTCCCCTTTGAGTCCCCAGGGCCCTCTGACATTCCTTAACTCAGGATGGGCACATATGCCTCATTTTACCTTTCTGTCTTTGAATCTCTCAGGTATATGGGGTTCCTGTATATAGAAAATTAAATTTTATTTTCTCCTGTTTTTTTTTTTGTTTTTTTTTTTTTTGTCTCCTTTCAAATTAATCCTCACACCAGTTGGAAGAATCTTTGAAGGGTACAAGAAAATTTTTCCTCCCCAGCAGCATCAAAGTTAAATATCTGAAACTAAAGCAACGCTATAGCTGAACTAGATCTGAAGTCTATGTTTAGCTGCCAAAAAGTGAGGGGTAGGGTTATATACTCCACTTTAGCTTCCACCAAAGTTAAAGAGTAAGTAAAACCTTTATACATCCAATACAGGTTTACACTCTCCTAGCCATCTTATCTATTCTTACATCTATCACTGGGTCAAATACCATGAGGTTCCCCAGGGAACCAGTTGGGTTTTGTTCATACTCCTCTCTGTTTCTACTGTGTGTCAATATCTTATTGTCTATTAAATAGCCTAGGTCAACACTTAATGTTTTCCCTATATGCACATTGGTATTAGTAAGTCTGTTTGTTTTGGGTGTTTTTTAAATTTCAAAATAAATATCTATTCTCATGAGAATGAGAGAAGCTGTCCAATGTAATTAGCCTGCCACTACGTAGTTGGTTGGACCGCTAAAATATGGGGTTCTTTAAGAGCCATAGAGTATTCCAATCTGCCACAAACAATTTCAGCACCATTGAATCTATTGGACCATAAGGGTTAAGCAGTAAAGCTGCTTACACACTTCTCTTCTCTTGGTCTTGGTTAACCTATCTTCACTTAACTTTTACCTGTTTGCAAAATGAACAAATGCTTTTATATACACTCTTTTATGTCCACTAATTGAGTTGTATATGCTTGCCGAAATTCCATTGTACTTATTCTGATACCTATTTGTGTATATAGTGCTTCTACCGGTAATTGCTTGTTAATTAATTATTATATAAACTAAGTAAAATATGAATGTGAAAAGAAAGTTGATTCTTTAAAAACTAAGTTAAATGGGAGCACCTTAAGCATCTGTCTTCAGCTCAGGTCATGATCCTAGGGTCCTGGGATTCAGCCCAGCTTCAGGCTTTCTGCTCACTGGGAAGCCTACTTCTCCCTCACACATCACACCCCCCACAATTTGTAGTTCATCTCTTACTATCTCTCTCTGTGTCAAATAAGTAAATAAAATCTTTAAAAGAAAAAAACTAAATTAAATGTATGGAAATACTTAATAAAATTAAGTATTTTAAAATTATGATCAATTAGGTATGAGACAATAAAAACTGGGGAAAATCTATGTCTGTAAAGATCTCTGCACTTAAATTGCTTTGCTCGTGTTTCTAAGTTCTCACCCAGTTTAGAAAAGTTTAAATATGGATATAAATAAGAAAATGATAATCTAAGCAAAGAAAAACAAAGCCCATTTTTTTGCACAAAGCCTTTGTTCTACCTCAAAATATTGATAAAGGCACACTTTTATATTTATATACTGAATTTTTGCCTTTTTGAATTACACAAAGCTATACTCCATCATCAAAATAGCAAGTAGTCTAATAAGCATTGTGTGTCTTTCTTAAAGTAAGTGATCTATGATGAAGCGACTTATCCCCTGGTGTTGACAACTACTCTACTCATTGATCCCCCAAAAGCTTCAGTGAGGTTTCAGGAGTTTGTATTTCCTTGAATTTCCCACCCTTCACTGGGTACATACTTGTCCTATGTGGGCTTTGGAGGCACTAGCAAACTGGCCTTCTAAGTCTTGTCAGCTTAATGACATCAGTAGGTGAGTGATAACCTATAGCATGATAAGATAATCAAGATTCCGCAGGCTGTGGCTCTATTTGGCATAAATCCTTGAGACAATACTATGAATTTGTATTACTATCCCTGCTCAGTGTAATCAAATTTCTGGAGTTTTCAACTATGTTGGGCAAGACAAAATGTCATTTTTAAGGTTAATATCTGCTTACCATTCACCAGAGGTAGAAATAAAATCTTCAGTGAGAAAAGCATGATTGGACCAACAGTTCACTACCTTGTGGTAATCTATTAATATTCTCCAAAATTCACCTAACTTCTGAGGGAGTCCTTTTCATCTGTAGTGTCTCTCATGACAAAACCCCATTTTGTTGATTTTTGCTGAGCTTGAATCCATAGTGAATCTATAGTAGCTTTGATATTTTTTGGTTGATATTTTCATTTCTATCAGCAAGTAAGACCATGAGTATTGCTACATTAGAGAAAAAAATTCTCCACAATTCATTTCTGAAGGATGTTGGCATGCCACTCACCATTTATTTCTCATGGCCTAGAGAAAGAGGGTCATGTGGCTTTTCTTTGGAGATATACTTAGGGGGTAATTTCCACATAATAAATCCACTACAATTTTGGATTAGTCTTGCTAATAATGTTAACATGTTTGGCTGATGCATTTTCACATGGGATTTAAGGGAAAATAAAGAATTCTGGGGTTGCCACTGTCTGTGTGGCCTACGTAAGTTCACAGTGCAAGGGAAAGGATTGTGGGAACCAATTGGTTTCTTTGTACATGTAAAATTTCAGATGCCTATTAGCTGTCTAGATTGATTCATGGAAATGGACATACCACATGATCTGGAGTTCCTGGATATTCAGCAATAAAGATATAAATTTGAGAGTCAACAGAATCTAGAGGGCATTTAGAGCCACAGGACTAGATGAAATTATCTATGGAAAAAAGAGAAAAGGGCTTAAGTCTGATCCCTGGGGCACAGAGGATGTTTAGAAATCAGGTGTAAAAGAAGGAACCAGAAAAGTAAGATGAGAAGCAGTAGCCACTGAAAAGTGTCATGGCAGCGAAGTCAAGACAGTGGTTCAAGAAAGCTATCATGGTTTATTGTGTCTAATGCTGCTGAGAAATGGAGTAGGATAAAGATGAAAATTTACCAATAGGTTGGCAATATGCAAGAACTATTTCACTGGAAAGATCAACAAAACAGGAGAATTTAGAAGTGTGGTTTAATGGCAGTTGGGAAGAGTTACATTGGAATATAGCACAAATGGTTGGAACCAAATGATTTTTAAAAATCTCTTCCAGCTTAGTTATCTGTGATTCCCCATGACTACACCAACTGTTGGGAATATGAAAATATAGGGCCTACAGCTGATGTTCCATGAGAGAGATCTTGGATAGCTGATGCTTCAAACCCAGTAAGCTTCAGTAGAATGCATGCTGATCTCAACTCCAATAAGCCATTTTGCATGGTCCAAAATCTGCGGATGAATTAGGTACAATAAAAAATCAGTAATGTGGAAAATAAAGTGGTACCCCTGGGTTTTCAGTACTAAACTAAAAATGTATGAATGGCACATATAATAAAAGGTAAAAATAAAATTTGTTTGGATTGCTGCAAAGCTAATGAAAAACTGGCTTAGGGAAAGAAATTATTGTGTACCAAATGTTTTTTGGTACACAATAATTCTTAGCAGGAAAATTTCAAAGAGAGAAGGGGAGATTAAGTCACTACACAATAAAAAGGTAGCCTGATCAACCTGGAAATTTTGCTAAATCCTTGGGAAGACCAAAATTAAACTTCATAATTAAAAGATGGAATTTCTAGAGGCACTTGGATGGCTCAGTGGGTTGGGCTTCTGCCTTCGGCTCAGGTCGTGCTCTCAGGGTCCTGAGATCAAGCCCTGCATTGGGCTCTCTGCTTGGCAGGGAGCCTGCTTCTCCCCGCCCCCCATCTCTCTGCCTGCTGTTCTGCCTACTTGTGATCTCATTGTCTCTGTGTCAAATAAATAAGCAAAATCTTTAAAAAAAAAAAGATGAAATTTCTACACCCATGACACTAACATACTGGTTGTTTTCAATGTACAGGAGCTCCCCCCTACTCCACATTTTCACTTTCTGTGGGTTCAGTTACCTACAGTCAAGATGATCCTCCTTCTGACAAGTGGGCAGAAGGTGAGTAGTAGCCTAACATTATCTCATGATGTCTATGTCATTGACCTCATTTCTTATCATGATGTAGGCACTTTATCATCTCACTCATAAGAAGAAAGATAAGTACAGTACAATATGGTATTTTGAGAGGAATACCTGGGTGGCTCAGTAGGTTAAGCTTCTAACTCTTGATTTCAGCTCATGATCTCAGGGTTGTGGGATGGAGCACCATGTGGGGCTCTGGAGTCTGCTTGTTACTCTGCCTCTGCTTCTCCCCTTGCTTGTGCTGTCTTTATATCTCTAAAGTGAATAAATAAAATCTCTTAAAAAAAGATATTTTGAAAAAGAGAGAGACCACTTTCATATAACTCTTATTATATTGTTATAATTTCTCTATATTATTATTATTGTTAATATCTTACTATGCCTAATTTACAAATGAAACTTTATCATGGATAGGAAAAAACATAGTATATATAGAGTTTGGTGTTAGCTGCAGTTTCAGGCATCCTTTGGGGGTGTAAAATGGATGCCCTGAGGATAAGGGGGAACTACTGTAGCTCTCAAAAGTGCTTTAACGGAGGCCAAAGTGTTTTTTGGCTTGTGAGACTAAGTCATAAATTGCTTGGCCAACATGTTCTTCCTCTCCAAACTCATGGAAGCTTTTTGTTACATTTTCAGAGTCAGTTGGTTAACAAATCTAGATAATCAAACTAAAAACTAATCTTATTAAAAGTTTAGAGTATTGAAAGCATTGAAAATAACTTGAAAAGTATTCTTTGTTGTGAAATAACATTGTAAACCACAAAATATAACTATGGGTCTAAGAACTACAAAGATTTTTTAATTTTTAATTAGAAAAGCATGATGATTAAAAATGAATTCTCAGGAGAGGTGACTAAAATTTTATTTAGCTGTCCTTCAAATTACAGTAAAAAAGTGGTAATTTTTTGAAATTATAAGCAAATAATACTCTTTAGAATGTTAAATTCACTTAACTATTTTTCTTAACTTAGTATATATTTAAGAATCTGGTTTATTGCATCTATCTTAACAACTTTATTGATCCTTGTACAGAAAGAACAACATATTGAGTTATTCTCGTTAAAACATCATTATTGGTAAATAAGCCATTAATAAACATTTATTATTACCCATTGACAAGCATAGACATGTAATCTGACATACCGACACAGAAGAATTAAATACCTAACTAGAAGTATAAAAAGTAAAAATAGAATGAAATGATTTGCATAAAATGATTTAATATTGAAATACCATATTTTCAGAAGTCCTTTTCTGCCTAATTCTGTATCATGAGTCAAAAAAGAATTACCAGTTAAGCTATTGTAATTCATTACCAAAAAGTTTGTTGTTAACATAGTCTTGAATATGAGATGTATAACATTACATCACCCACATATAATGTAATATGTAGTATGACGATTTTCAGTATAGGCACTTCTTAATCATTCTCCAAATTCTCCTCTATAGTATTTCTATTTGGTAGTAAAATTAATTCTCACCAATTATTTTAGAAGTCAGTTCTGTTTGTTGATGTCTAATTCAAAGAGAGAAGGACTCCATGCAGTGGTTCTTAATGAGCACACACCTACGAATTACCCACTTGACTTGCAAATAATGGCCTGAGAGAATGATGAAAAGAATGGTAGGAAGTAGTTGTATTCATGATTTGATTGATGGAAGGTCTTTGTCACAAGTGCATGAGGGAGTTAGCAGGGTGGTTTTCTAACTTGCTCCTTTCTACATTAGAAAAATAAAAGATCTTTGAGCACATGGGAATATTAACAGTAGTAAGTAAAGGCACATAAAGCCAGCTATGTAAAACATAAGGATACATACCTCTGACATGACCAAGCATGTTAAAACATAATAAATTAAAATATGATTCATATTCTACCCAATTGGTAAATTGTGCATAATAATAGTAAACAGCAAGGATTTTGTTGTATAAAATGAAAAAGAAAATCCATGTAATGTGAACTCAGCACACAGTAAATGTTTAAGAATGGAAGCTCTGGTGAGCAGGTGAGGGGTGCCTGGGTGGCTATGTTGGTTCAGCATCTGCCTTCAGCTCAGGTCATGATTATGAGCCCCCTGTTGGGCTCTCTGCTCAGCCAACAGGAAGTGTGCTTCTCCCTCTCCCTCTGCCACTCTGCGTCTGTTCTCTCTCACTCATGCTTGCTCTCAAGTAAAAAAAAATAATATCTTTAAAAATAAGAAAAGGATAATGAAGTCATCTCAAAAGTCTAACCATAAAAAGTCTTTATCTGTTAGGAGTAAATTTCATAATCTTTGACACAGCAATATCCACTTTTTTCTAAAGATTCCTAAAGATTTTCCTACAGAAATTATTAGATATATATACAATGATTTTCACAGAAGTTAATATGAACAAAGATATTATTAGTAACCTAAGTCTTAAAAGAGCAATGTTTAAAAAAAAAAAAGGCAATATTTAAATCAATCATGATTCACTATGAATCACAAAACACTATGAAACTGTTTTAAACAATGTTGAAGAATAATACTGGATGGAAGGATACATTTTTAATAGCATATTGCTAAATGGTAAAATTCGTACACCAGAGATGATGTAACTAACTGTGTTTTGTATATATGTAAATAACATTGATATTACTTATATTTTAAAATTTACATATAAATTATACATACACTCATAATGAAAACTATACACCTAAACTGAACAGTCAAGTCTGCGTTATTACTTGCGTCTTTTATTCTTTTTTCTGTTTTTTTTTCTTTTCTGTGTATTTCCAATTTTCCATCTGACTCTGCTTTATTTTTATAATGTTAATATCAAGTGAATGAACTTCTAAAGGACTTTTTCACAGATGCTGATAAGACTAGGAGAAGTATTTAGTGAGTACACTGATTTGAATTGAAAATTTAGATTGTGAAGTTTCCTAGAATCATAAATCAAGAATTATGGCCAATGCTGAAAGGAATACTGGAATGAATGACTGAGAATCCATAAGGCCAACTTCAAGTATTCTTGTAAGCTGCATTCTAAGAATGACCCACAGAGTCTTCAAGCAGTTTGGGACTGACCCTACTATACTAAATCAAGCGGGTCCTTCTTCAACAAGCTCATTATGAGGTAATCTCAATGATTGCTAATGCCTTAAAATCTGTACAGAATGTGGCCCTCCCTTCACATCCTGAAAAACTGAGAGAGAAAGCTAGCATTAAGAGGTCGGCAAATGAGTATGAGAATCCAAGCAGCAGATGGCTCTGGTGGTCTTCAGCAGGTGCTCATTTACATATTTTGGCCATAACTACCCTCGCCTTTCCCCCAGCATGGTAATACGCTCTGGCTTGAATGCACGTTTAGACCAAAAGCTGTGAGATATAGTGAAAGATGTACCGACTATAGAATCTTACGTTTGATTTATGATCCTGGCTCTTATGCTATACACAGTCTTGAACATGTCCCTTGAACTTTGTGAATGCCCCTTATCTCAACCAGATTTGCTGGTCATATTACTCATGCACAGATTAAAAGGAACTAATGGAAAATTTGGCTTAGAAGACTTGTATTCACCATAAGTCGCTGCCATTTAAAAACCCCAAATTTGGGAAGAAATAGAATGGTGTAGTGGGCAAAAACACACAAATTGCAGGTCAGATGTTTTGGTTGTCTCCTTGTCAATAATAATAGCATGACCTTTAATACACATAATTTCATCCATCCTCAATATCCATGTATAATGTGAGTACAAGAAAGGGAAATGAGACAACAGGAGTTGAGCTATATTATCTTTAAGATCATATTAAACCATAAAATAATTATGCTTTCTTAATGTATAAAATAATTACGTTCAATGAAGTTAGTAATCTGGTAACCTTTTTTCTGGAGAAATGTATGTTCGTTCTGAAATTTTAAATGTCACACATTAATAGGAATACATAATATAACATTATTGACATAAAAGCTATGTATAACAATATCACTGAAACAAAATGATATTTAAGTAGATGTAATATTAAATAACGTTTTGCTAACACACTTTATCTATGAATAGAAAATAATTGATATATCCCCTAGATGTATGTCACCTTTCTCTTTTAATACAAGCTAAATATAAGGGTTCCTTCCTAAATATAACATTTTTCTATACTATTAGTATCATAAACTTTTATTATTATGAGCCTCAGAGATACCAGAAATATTGCCTAATTTAGTCTTTAGGTACCAAAAAAAGTTTTGAGTTAGTAACTTAAAGAAATATTAAAATTTTAAGTAAACAATTTGAACTAGTTTAAAACATGTCTTGTGGAAAGTGATAAGTTGTTTTTTTAATATTCATTGCAATTTATGTAAGATCTTTCAAGTATGGTTACTTCATAATCTGTGCATTATAAAATAAATTGATTATGAAAAAATTCTCCTTGACAAAGTAATAAAATTATCTGCACATATTAAAATGATACACTAAAATACGTTAATATCATATTAAATAAACTAAAAAAATTAAATGCAGTTTTATCTGGAGTTCATTCACTTATTAAACAAGGTTTAATCGAGTGTCTGATGTGTATGCAGCATGCTAAATTAAAGTCTTCAAATAAAATTAGGTGAATACTTACTTGAGAGGAAAATCAGTAATCTAAGTTTCTTTGTATTGTTATTTGGTCTTTGTGATATGCTATCTATCTATATGTAATGGCATCTTCCTATTCCCTGAAAACTTTTGGTTATTTGGAACTTTAGAAAAAAGGAAGCATAGAGAAATTTTATAACTAAAGACCAGCTTAAATGAATAGCATTAGAGATCACAAAGGATCACACCAACCAAATTATTTTCATTCTAGGATGCAGAAAAATAAGCAGGTTTCAAATGTAATATGTGTAATTATGAGTATGAATTATGTCATCGCTTAATAGAATAATATCTTCCAATTTGAATTTTCATAGATTTTGGAGAGAGGATGATAGTGAATCATATTCAAAGGGGACAAACCTTTTTGCCACAGACTATTTTACTTACTGAGAGAAATGCATTTCCATCCCTGAAAGAGAATAGCGATGAGGTTCAGCAATCTGAACAAGTTATCAAGTTTTCAGGCAAGCATAATACAATATAAGAAAATACAGAAAAAGAAATGCTCAGAAATCTTGTGAACAATCCATTTATTTTACAATAGTTGCTTCAAATCCAAAGAAAATCAAGAGCTTCCGTTACTGAGACTTAAATATTTTCTGAAGAACTTACTGTCAAGACTTTTCAGAAACCAACTTTCCAGATACCAAATGAATTGTTTTTTAAGTTTTAAAACTGACATTCAGAAAGATTGGTCAAATCTATCAGAAGTGGTAATATTTTTCAATAGTGATATCCAAGTCAACTGTATTCTAGGATTATTGCAAGTTTTCACAGAGCTAGAACAAATAATCCTAAAATTTGTAGGGAACTACAGAAGACCCCAAGTAACCAAAGCAATCCTGAAAAAGAAAAGCAAAGCTGGAAGCATCACAATTCCAACTTCATGCTATATTACAAAGCTGTAGTCATTGAGACAGTATAGTACTGACATAAAGAGACACATAGATCGATGGAACAGAATAGAAAACCCAGAAATGGACCCACTACTATGTGGTCAACCAATCCTTAGCAAAGCAAGAAAAAATATCCAATGGAAAAAAGATGGTCTCTTCTACAAATACTGTCGGGAAAACTGAACAGATACACACAGAAAAAATGACCATTTTTTTATACCATACACGGAAATAAAATCAGAATGGATGAAAGATCTAAATGTGAGAAACCACCAAAATATTCAAGGAGAAATAGCCAGCAACCTCTCTGATATCAGCTTTAGCAACTTTTTACTAAACAACTGTCCTGAGGAAAGGGAAACAAAAACAATGAACTATTGGGGCGCCTGGGTGGCTCAGTGGGTTAAAGCCTCTGCTTTCAGCTCAGGTCATGATCCCAGGGTCCTGGGATCGAGCCCCGCATCGGGCTCTCTGCTCAGCAGGAAGCCTGTTTCCTCCTCTCTCTCTGCCTGCCTCTCTGCCTACTTGTGATCTCTGTCTGTCAAATAAATAAATAAAATATTTAAAAAAAAAAAAAAAAAAAAAAAAAAACAATGAACTATTAGTACCTCACCAAAATAAAAAGCTTCTGCACAGCAAAGGAAACAATAAACAAAACTAAAAGGCAACATATGGAATGGAAGAAGATATTTGCAAATGACATATCCGACAAAGGGCTACTACCAAAAATCCATAAAGAACTTACCAAACTCAAGTCCCCCCCAAAAAAACAAATAACCCAGTTAAGAAATAGGTAGAAGACATGAAGAGATATTTTTCTAAAGACATACAAATGGCCAACAGGCACATGAAAAAGTGCTCAACATCACTTATCAACAGGGAAGTACAAATCAAAATCATGATGAGCTATCACCTCACACCAGTCAGAATGGCTAAGCAGAGGAGAGAACAGATTTTGGCAAGGATGTGGAAAAAGGGGAACCCTCTCACACTGTTGGTGGGAATGCAAACTGGTGCAGCCACTCTGGAAAACAGTATGGAGGTTCCTCAAAAAGTTAAGAATAGAACTACCTTATGACTCAGCAATTGTACCACTAGGTTTTACTCAAAGGATACAAAAATACCGATTCAAAGGGACACATGCACCCTGATGTTTATAGTGGCATTATCAACAATAACTAAATTTGGAACAATGCCATTTGCAATGATGTGGATAGAGCTAGAGTATAATCTGCTAAGTGAAATAAGTCGATCAGAAAAAGGCAAATACCTTATGATTTCACTCATGTATGGAATTTAAGAATCAAAACAGATGAACATAGGGGAAGGAAGATAAAAAACAAAAGAACAGATGAAGGCAAACTGTAAGAGACTCTTAACCACAGAGAACAAACTGAGCCTTGGTTGCTGGAGGGGAGGTGGGTGGGGGATGTCTAAATGGGTGGTGGATATTAAGGAAGGCACTTGTGATAAGCACTGGATGGTATCTGTAAGTGATGAATCAGCAAATTCTATTCCTGAAACCAATATTATACTCTATGTTAACTAACTAGAATTTAAATAAAAACTTGAAACAAAACAAACCAAAGAAGTCAGTTATATTACTTTAGGTATAAATGGACTCAATATGCTTATGCATAGTATAGTGAAAGAATGAATTTGAGTATCACAGAAATATAAAGTATTTGCCAAGAGTTCTCTTAAAAGGCTAGGATAGGGGGCACCTGGGTGGCTCAGTTAAGTGTCTGTCTTGGGCTCAGGTCATGATCCCCGGGTCCTGGGATTGAGCCCCAAATTGGGCTCCCTGCTCTGTGGGAGGCCTGCTTCTCCCTCTTCCACTCCCCCTGCTTGCGTTCCCTCTCTCACTGTGTCTCGTTCTGTCAAATAAATAAATAAAATCTTTAAAAAAAGGTTAGAATGGAATTGATGCATAATTTCATCAAGGGTTGCAAAGGATTTCCATTGATCACTCACCATTCAGTTAAGAGGACTAAGAAGCCACTTTTGACCATCTTTACTCTTGCTGACATTTCATATTTTATTTATTTTTTTCTTCTGGGTTTTAAAATTACTCCTGACTTAAAAAAATTAAATTAAAAAATAATAAAAAATTAATCCTAGCACCCAGTTTTAAAACTTCTTTCTTTCATGGGAAAACTTGCAACAGAATTATTTAAAGTAATAGCCAATAATGAAAACATGTATGGCATCATGTAATTGAAAAATAATTTTACAATGAATATTTTCCTTATTGATAGATCATACACTATTTTGTTTCTTAAAATAAGTTGAGATGCATGTAGAACTTAAATGAAGTTGCTTTCATGGTAGTAAGGATTAAGGTGTGCTGAGATAAAGTGGTGCATCTTCCATTTTTCACACATATTCAAAAAGTAAAATTGAACTGGTAAATAAGTTTATCGACACAAAAATTAATATTGAAAAAATATATAAGCCCCAAGATTGGGTAGGGGTATTTCATGAAAGCACATATTTTTATAATCATTCTCAAGAATGAAAAAGAGAATCAGAGAAAAAAAGAGAAACAAAAAGCCCACAAGCATCCAGTGTAACAATTTTTTTTTTCCTTCAGAAATAGCTTAGATTTCATTTTTGTCCTAAAGAAATAGAAATGTAATATGGAACATTTTACTTTGACGGAACTGACATCTTGAAGACAAAGGCAAAAGGTGACAAGAATTTTAACAAGAGTGAATGAAAAATCTTTTTTTTTTTTTTTTTTTAAGATTTTTTTTATTTACTTGAGAGAGAGAGCAGGAACAAGGGGTGAGGCAGAAAGAGAGTGAGAAGCAGACTCCCTGCTGATCAGGGAGCCTACTTTGGGGCTTGATCCCAAGACCCTGGGATCAAGACCTGAGCTGAAGGCAGATGCTTAACCAACTGAGCCACCCAGCACCCCAACACTCTTTTTAATTTGGAGCTGCACAATGAATCAGGGTGCAAGAGCTTATAACTAGAGAAGAGAATGGAGAATAACTTGTTTCTCAATAAGTATCTTTCCAAAAACTTTTAGAAATAATGTTCTCTTCTACAGATCACATCTTGTACATCAGCATCACCTTCTTGATGACAGATGGCAAATACCACAAAGGAAGTTTAGGGGCTGGAGAAGAGAATTTAGGCAGAAATAAAGTAAAATCCTCTCAAATATATGACAAGTCTGTAAAAAAAATAAATAAATAAATAAAAATAAAACCCCACCAGAAATAGATGCCTACACTTTAAACTTCCTTTTTGTTGCTCAATCCATTGGACCATATTCTCTCAGGATGTGTTGAATTGAGCAATTCTTATTCACAACGCTGGAAACAAATGGGTATACACTGATTCTGTTTTAAGCCTGAATGGGTGTGAACCGACAGGTAGTTTGATGAAGGCAGTCATATGATGACTCTTTGTAAGAAAATGTTTGACAAGCTGTCAAAACTCTTTTGAAGAAAGAAATAGTGGATAGAGTTGCTCTAAGGAATACATGTCAATTCACTTATCTTATTTCTACATCATATTTTGATGCTAGATGAGTAATCTCTGTGGATCTCATGCTAAAAATCAGGTTAATGTAAAGTGAATCAGACTGACTTTGAAGCATTTAGCTAATGTTAACATTCACGCCAAAATTTTATCACAGGATAAGCTCGGTCTTACCAAGATTTAAAACAAATATTGATAATCTACAAATACAAGTTTATGCCTGATCAAATAATTCAACACAAACACTGTGGTTCAGAGGCTTATGTATCAAATGTCAAAAGTCAGAATCTGAAGAGAAAAGCTGTCAGGGAATAGGGAAAGAAGGGTAATTCTCTGAAAACAGACAAAACCTGCAATCTGTCAACTGAGTAATGAGATCAAGAAAAAGTTGTAGAGTTGACATGTTGAGTGGAAGGTGATTAAAAAAAACTCTATAACTCACTAAAATATTTTTCTGACTTGCCATTTCTCAAGGAATATCATGCAACTAATTTAACTTTCGCATTCTAGGCACTCTGTGATCTCAGTGTCACATGACTGTCCTCATTTCCCTACATTCCAGACACACCAGACTTCTTACCTGATCTCAACATTTACTGTCTTCAGGCCTTCACTACTCATCCCTTTGAATTCCTCTTTTTCTCTGCCTCTGAATGGTGAAACTTTGTCTAACTTTTTAAACTCTAATCAAATATTCAAACCCCTTATCTTCTAAGAAAACGCCTCTGATTTCCTGGTGGGAATTATGCTCTCTTGTGTACATACAGATTTTGATTTGACTCTATAATTGATTTCATCACATTCTGCCATAAATTATGGTTAATTTTATACATCTGTCTCTTCCCTATATATAGTCCTAGAGCACAGGAACTATATTAGTCACTTTGTATCTCATTTATATTTGAAAGGTTTTGTGGAATTTTACTACACTTGATTCTTGAAGAAGATAGGTTTGTACTGCGTAAGTCCACATATAGGAAGTTTTCTTTTTTTATATAAATAGAGTACAATACTGTCAATATATTTTCTCAATAACATTTCTTTTCTCTAGCTTATTTTATTATAAGAATATAGTATGTACTACATATAACTTTAAAAATGTGTAATTGACTATGTTATTAAAAAAGCTTCCAGTTGACAGTGGGCTATTAGTAGTTTGGGGGGAATCAAGTTATACGGGGATTTTTGAATGCATGGGGGGCGTCAATGCCGCTAATACCCATGTTATTCAAGGGTCAACTGTAAGTGAATTAATTGACAGATAATGTCTCATTTAAATATCCTGTGCAAAACAAAAACAAAACCCAAAACCTCAAAAAGTCTTTGTAGACCTTGATTTCCCATTTTATACAAATTGGGGAAGCATCCTATGGGGTCTTCTGCCAGGGTCTCCTTTGCCATTTGAGCACCCAAATATTATTCTAATGCAATGACATATCTTTGAAAAATTCTCATACTTACCCATTTATCTCCTGGTGTTTGACTATAGCTTGATGTATTCATTTCTAATAGTACCACACATTCCTTCTCATTTGGGATAACAGCAGTCTCTGGGCAAAACATCACACTGACTGTACTCTGAAGGCTGCAAGTTAAAGTTGGATGCATGAAATGTTGACAATAATTTTTATATAAAATTTTAGTACAAATTTTATATAAATTTCATATACTTTATATACTTTCATATCTATACTTTTATATAAAATTTTATATACTTTATGTACTTTTATATCTACGTGAAATTTCAGATGCTAGACTAAAATGAGGAATATTTCTTTACCGTGCAATAACTGCAGGGTGTTCCACAATAATATCCCGAAGTTTCCTCTCTAGCAAAAAGGAAACGTGTCTTTGTGTTTACTGATTTTAAAGAAAAATATTATGTTGGAGTTACAGTCCAACATAAACTCAGACCTCACCAGAGCTCTCAGCAGTTAACATCTTCTAACTAAGCCTTGTAATGTTAATATTTTATGAAAAGACTGGCTTAAGTGATCAATATAAGAACTACCTCCGCCAGAATCAGGTGTTTGCCTGTTCCAGCAACCGTGCGACTGGGCTATTTGTTTTAATATTGTAAGACCTCCATAGGCATCCGGGGAAGAAAGAGTTCCTTAAGACTGAAACTTGTCTTTATGAGGCAAGAACAAAGGAAGTTGAAGTTGGGGAAACAAACAGCTTCAACTTCAGAATTATTCCTTTTCTTTCTCATTCCTCTGGCTCTGTGTCTCTGTTCTCGAGTTATACTGCCCTTGATCCTTCAATTGATGAAGACTTCTGATCCATCAGTGTTAGAACCAACCCATCGCCTACCTGCTGCTTCAATTTCTTCAGATCTCCCCGATGTTGATTAATACATGAACCTTAGACCTCCTGCTCTGCTTTGACTCTTTTATCTACTTACCTGGCCATTGGATACTTCCCTTGCCGGGACATAGCACATCTGTCTGTGTTTGGCTTCTCTCATCAATTACAGTTCCTCAAAGGGCTTCTCTACTCACTGGCTGAAGAGGTAAGCACAAATAACAGTTTTTACCTTCTTAACTTTTCTCAAATACCAGTTGACCATCAGCTTATTAAAATCATTGAATTTACATTTTTACTGTGAAGAAAGGATCAGGGGGAAGAATGGCATATCAGTTTTCCAGGGCTGCATAACAAATTACCACAGGATTTCAAAAAACAAATTTACTCTCCCACAATTCTGGAGGCTAGAAGTCCAAAACGAGGGTATTGAAAAGTCTGGTTCCCATTGAGGACTGTGAGGCAGACACTTTGATCCATGATTCTTTCTTAGTTTTTGGTGGTTGCTGACAATCCTCAGTGTCCCTGGTTTGTTGAGGTACCCACTCCAAGATGCCTGCTTTATCCTTACATGGTGTTCTCTCTGTGTGTCTGTCTCTATGTCTTCTCTCTTCTTATAAGGACACTATCTTTACTGGATTAACAGCCTACCCTACTCTAGTATGACTGCATCTTCACTAATTACCTCTGCAAAACCCTCTATTCAAATAAATCACATTCTGAGATAGAGGAAATGAGAATTTCAACATATCTTTTCGGAGAATGCAATTAAATCTATAACAAGTGGTATACGCTGACTGGTCACATTTGATAGCAGAAATTTAGGACTATTCAAAATTATTAGAATTTATAACTTCAGATAAATATACTCCTGCTTCTATAGGTATGGTTCTCTGCCTCAGATTCTTCTCGAAGTCTTTGTCTAATTCATATTAGTGGGATTTAGGGGTTTTGTTGTTGTTCTTTATTTTATTTGCAATAACTTCAAATGCTTTCACACTTGTACTATAAACAGATATACATTTCACTCAATAAATATTTACATCTCTACTCATTATAAGATACTGTTACAAAAAATATGTAAGGGCAACTCATTCCTTCAGGGATGTTTTAATTTATAAGAAGATTATCTAAATTCTAAGGTACCTACTGTACTAAACTTCTTAAAAAAAAAAAAAAGTACAAGCAATGCATTATAGATTCCAATAGAGGTGAAAATGACGTCAGCTGAAGGAATGAGGGAAAGCTTCCTACCAGCACAGTTTTAAGTTTAGGTGTTAAACGACAAGTTCAGGAGAAAAGCATGTATACTGGGTTAGGTAAAAGTATACATCTCTTGCCTACCACCCCACCCCACCGCCACCGCCAAATTCTGAACTTCTTCGATTCCATCATCTTATAATATGAAAACAGATTGATAATAGGCAACATTTCAGGCAGAAGAAAATTAAATTTTGAATAAAGAAAGGATGGCAAGGAGAATACATCTCAGTGTGGTTGGATTAGAGCTAAGGGAACTAACCGGAGATGAGACTGGAAAGGTGGGCCATGTATGACCCAAGGTAGTTGCCGACAGCAACAGCTCAACCTCCTGCTCTCAGGACAGTCTCGATCAGAAATAAGAAATATATAAACATTTCCCAACCAAAAACCTTGAGTTAAGTTTCAAGTCACCTTTACTACAAGTTCTGCCTGCTTCCTAAGTCCAGTAATGTCATTTGTGTCTGAGTTTGTAAAAATCTAGAAGAGCGCTCTGGGGAATGGGTAGTACCTATGCATTGCTAGTGAAAATTTAAATTGTAGCATGTTTGCAGAGCAATCTTACAACATCTATTACAAATGAAAATTTATAAATTCTCTGCCCAGGAGTTCATCTCTTGAGAATCTATCCTAAAAACATTTAAGAACTAGTAGATAAAAATCTAGGTAGAAGGATATATGATAACATTGTTAATGGTGAAGAAAAAATTAAAAACAAAAACCCAATATGAATAAACACCATAACAGAAGAATGAGGGATGCCTGGGTAGTTCACTTGGTTAAGCCTCTAACTCTTGATTTTAGCTCAGGTCATAATCCCAGAGTTGTGAGATAGATCCCTGTGTTGGGCCCTGTGCTGGGTATGGAGTTGGCTTATCCTTCTTCCTCTGCCCCCACCAATGCAAACAAACAAACAAACAAAACAGAGGAATGATCGAATGAAACTTAAATTATTATTATTATTATTAATGACTTAATTTTGCATGTATTATGCTTTTATTTAATCCAGTTGAGTTGATCTGATTTCACAGTTCTGTTTGTAAAAGATTACTCTATTACTATGAAAGAGTAACAATAAAGGATTTTAAAATTTTGTGAAATTTTAAAAACTTCCTAGTTCATACATGAATATACTATCACCATCTAAAAAATTTCAGGGAATTATTGTCTCCTCGCTGTTCTTGCTCCTGTTCCACAGATAAGGACGATAATTAGTGTGTATTTACTCTTCCAGGCTGTTTTTTCCATGTATTCGCAAATACATGTGGCAAAGATTGCTGCTGTCATGTATGTTTCCCTTTCTTCCTTTACTGAAGAGCTTCTGGATTCTGGAGTTTTACCTGGATGCCTGGCTGCTCAGCCCAAGATTCGGCTTCCCCACCTTCCTTATAGTTTTATTGTGGTCCCATGACTGGGCAGTGAGATGGGAGTGGAACTTCCAGATTGGGCCCTTAAATAAGGGATTGGGTGTATACTCCTCTTGCTGGCTGAGGTTCTGGGGGGTACTTAAGCAGTGTTATGGGAGCTACAGAAGTTGTATGTTGAGGCTGGAGAAACTGGCCTGCCAGCCTTGAACTGTTTTCCTTCTACCCATTACTTAAGAGCAAAATAAATTTCTGCCTTAAAAAATAATAGTAATAATAATAATTTTTTTGTGGATAATAGGCAACTTTTTTCTCACTTTTCCTTTAGATAAAGTTGGGTGCATATATTCCATTATTACTTTTGAGTATCTTGATTGAAGTCATGAAGACAATTTTTTTTTCTCCTTTAAAAACTCATGTATTACAGAAGAAACATGTATTTATTATAGAAAATCTAAAAAACAATATAAGAAAAATGAGGAAAAATCTTACTCATTGATAATTACCTTTCAGTATATATTGTCCCAAGACTTTTTTCCCCCTGAAAAATATTTTTCACTATAATGATATCATACAAAATGAGATGTTGATGATAAATTAGTTTCTTATTGCTGTTTTATCAAATTATCGAAACTTTAGAGGCTTAAAAACAAATTTACAACAGGCCTGGGTGGAGGAAGAAATCAAACTTTGTCAGGTCTGAAAAACCTCAGCCAACCAAGAGGAGCTCTAGAGCAAGTCTTAACTTTTCAGAGTGGTTAATGTCAGGTCCAGATTGTTAAATCCTACCCAGCCTGCATCAAGTGCTCGGTGTGGGCTGTCCAAGGAAGGGAGTGAGGTTAGGCAAAGCAGCTATCTGAAGCTGACGCTGACCCAGAAGGAACTGTCAGGGGGAGGCTGTCTGCCAACCATACCCTGTGGCTGAGCAAGAAATCTATCCTTGAAGGGGGTATCTGCATGTCCCCTACATAATGTATTTAAGACATTATCTATTGATTACTCTTCTATAATTTAGTTTTTTCATTTAATGTATTTTGAACATTTCCCAAAGACATGCATATTTCTTAATGTCTGATACTCATGATATCTACAACAGATATTTCATAGTTGGGCTTTTGGGTTATGTTCATTGTTTTCACTCTTATGAATAATTATGCCACAAACCATGAACATTAGAAACATGCTCTTTCCTACCTGGCCAAACTACCAATCACATTTTCCCCCATTTCCCCTAACAATGACAGCATATTGGAATGGGACGTGGTAAAGCCAAAACTTTGCAATTTACCTTTCGAAAGTTGTATTTTAGGACAAGATGCTATACTTGTTGTGGCATTAAGATCTAAAGTGTTCCTTATTAATGTAATTTTACTCTATGAATACTAAGATATAGGAAATCTTGTCAAATTTTATAAAAGTTAAACTTTAATTTTAAAAATACAAATCTATAGCAAATCTGGGCGCCTGGGTGGCTCAGCTGGCTAAGCGACTGCCTTCGGCTCAGGTCATGATCCTGGAGTTCCGGGATCGAGTCCCACATCAGGCATAGCAGGGAGTCTGCTTCTCCCACTGACCTCTCTCCTCTCATGCTCTTTCTCTCTCACATTCCCTCTTTCTCAAATAAATAAATAAAATCTTAAAAAAAATACAAATTTATAGCAAATCTGAAATTCCTCCTTTATGGTCAACCTGCCTCCCTCTCTAAGGTTTCCTGGTGCTCCTCACCTCCCACTGACGCTGTCCTGCCAATCCCATTGTCCTGGAGTTTACCTTTATTCTCAGGGAGACACAAAGGACTGCTCTCCTAGTCTTTGAAACTAACCCTAAACCAGGGGTAATGCCTTGAAATCACACAGACTATGGATATTTACACATTCCCCTTACATTAAGCCAATCCTGAGTGCATGTTTGAGTCTATCAAGGAGAGCCAAGAATTCTCCACATAGAGAAAAAGTGGTTGGGAGATTAACAAACTTCATTCCTCTCCGGACTGAAAGTTAGTCATCTTAGGAGTCATGTCTGCTTATTTTCTTGGCAAATGTCTTTGTCCAGAAGCACTGAGAGAATTAGGACACATTTGGGAACAAATCTGTACCAAACAGGGGAAATTTTTGATAATGTTTTCAAATATGAATCGCTTTTCACATAGACAGATACATAAATAATTTTGCCAGCACTTGGAAGTAAAACTGCATTCACAAAAATAACTTTGCATCCTTAAAAACATCCCACTCACAATTGCTCAGTATAGAATGTTTATTTTGTGCCTGTTTCTTTCATTTCTAAGACCAACTTTCAAAATTTAATTGGCTACTAAATTGTCATGTCACAGATAATACAGCCACATATAATTTTTAAGTATCTTATAAAGAAATAGTCAGGGCAAATATTTACACTGTTAAATGCTCAGTGAACCTGTATTAAAAATAATTTTAGGTTTGTATTTTAAAAATGTCACCTGCCTATACTGTCCTCCCTTCACTTAGAAAATTAAAATGAAATAACCCTGAAGACACATACAAAATTACATAACAAAAACTCCTTTATGAAATACTTCATTAGCTAAGTAAGGACATTTTTTTTTTTGCTAGAATTTATCAGCAAACTGGTATTTATATGTCTATGTATGTACACAGAATTTTTTTTATCTTCCAAGGTAAGGGATATTACACCTGAATACAGAGCAGTCACTATGACAAATTATTGATGAAAACAAACAATAAGCTATTGTTCACTTTTATGGAAAAGCACCGGGTGGAAATGAAATTAACTGAAGTAAATATGATCTGACAGTTGGATGATAGTGCTGAACTAATTAGTGTAACACTAAATGAAAAGAAGGCATATTTGGGTGCCAAACCAAGATATCTCATTTTAAACAGATCCTTCAGCTTTCTTTTAAAGTATGTAAAGGAAATGACAATCTCCAAATGAATTTCTCACCTACTTTAACTTACAAACTTTCACACTAATAGTGAAAATAGTAAAAAAGGATGACAAGCATCAGTGAGATCATGGATCATGTAGCATTTCTATTTAAGCTGCTGTGTTTTTTTCTGATTATAAGGCCACTTTTAATAACTGTTAAGACAGTAATACCTTGAAACATAATAATCGTGTAATTACCGTTATAACCTGCTACAGTTTTCCGTCAAAGCAACTGTTATCGATGGAATTTGCTCAAGGTAGGTCCAAGGTAGACGCAAACAGAGTAGAGGTAAAGATGATCATTCTCTTCAGATCTTGATTCTAAAGTAGACATTTATAGCAGGAGGAATATAAGCTTTCATATATTGTGTACTCTAACTCCCCAATTTTCAGTTGTTGGAACAGATCATAAATGTCTTGAGGGACAGAGGGCTGGTTGGCAGGGAAGCACAGACCTACAATGATAGAGCATTTCTAGTGGTAAAATTGCTTTGGCTCATTGGTCCTACAGTTCATTATATAGCCAGGAATTGGTCCCCAAGTTCATAACAGTAACAGGATCAGCTGGTGCCAAAAAGCTGGCGGGTTTCTAAAAACCCTGGACTTTCTACTGGGTCTGACTCCCTCCCATATTTGTATCTAATAAGGTAGAATTTTAGTTCTTTCATCCCCACAAAATATCTGGACCTTCTCCTCTTGCTCTTTTCTTTTTTCTACATTACTCCACTCCCCTGAGATTGATTCTGAGTTTTATTTGCTTCTTCCCGCTCCTACATGTATGGCCCTGAAACTTATGGAAGATCATGGCTTTCTGGCTTGGTATTCATCTCTTGTTCTCCAACTCCCTTTACCTCTCGCCATGCCAGGGAAAGAATAGCAATCAGAATCGTGGAAAGTTTGCAAACAAGAAAATGGTGTTAAATAACAGTCTGGCAAGGCAAAGAAAGAGAGAAAAGACGTGAGGTCAAAAGAGTGAAAGATCAAAGACAAACTAGAATGTGGTGGACACAGTGTTAGGATTTATTCTTTAAGACAGTCACCAAGAACATGCAAGGATGTTGGTGGCCACTTGTGTGAAATGCCCACTTCATGTTGCAGGAAGGAGCCAGCCGGCTTAGAAGGGCCTGTCCTTGTCTACCCCCATCCCATCTGCCTGAACAACTATTCATTCCTCAGCTTCCTCCAGTGGTCTCTCTTCTATCACCTGCTTTTTCCTTTGAGAACATTTGCTGCCAACTGAAACTAATGTATTTTATTTATTTGTGAATATGTTTACTGCCTCCCCTTCCTAATGGAGTGTATGCTATGTAACGTTAGGAGCATTTCTTTCTTGTTTACAACTATAGCTGGAACTCATTAAGGACTGAACATGTGGTGATGAGCACTGGCTGTTATATGTGAGTGATAAATTATTAAATTCAGGGCGCCAAGGCAGCTCAGTCAGTTAAACATCTGCCTTTGGTTCAGGTCATGATCTCAGGGTTCTGGGATCAAGTCGGCTTCTCCCTCTCACTCCCCCTCTGTGCTCTCCCTCTCTCAAATAAATTAAATCTTTTTAAAAAATCACTAGATTCTACTCCTGAAACCAATACTATACTATATGTTAACTAACTTGAATTTAAATAAAATCTTGGAAGTAAAACAAACAAACAAACATTGATAGCCAGCACTGAGCACAGTGCCTGGCACAAAACTGATGCTTAATAACTTTGATAAATGCATGCGTGCATAAATGAACGAACGAATAAAGATCCAGTTCAAGCATCCTATCTTGTAAATTTTTGCTACACACCTTAGTAATTTCTTTCTTGTTATAATGACGGCACCTCCTATATACAGTTGTATTCTATTTCAATAAACACATCTGTTTACTTTCAATATCTAATAAAATATGAGTCCCCTAAAAATTGGGTTATGTATTATTTCTGTTGGAATTCCCAACCACTTAGTATATAGTTTTGTGAGTGGATGAACAGTTTTGAGAAAATATTATTAGGTTTCCAGAGCCATACTGACAACCTGAGAAAATTAAAATTTCATAAGCTATCAGATGTGGAAAATATAGTTTATGATTCAGATAGTAGAGATGTTTATATTATTTGCTTAAGGAGATATATCATAATCTAACTATATGTTTTCTCCTTGCCTATAATTCTGGTCAATTTTATCCACTTCCTTGGCAAAAAAAAAAAAAAAAAAAAAAAAAAAGTCTATTTAATATAGGCAAATTCAAGTCTCAGAAACATTTCTGTTGTATTCTTTTTAAGAATTGGTTTCTAGCCTTATACTTCACCATCTTCAACTTTTAGATGCTGTGGTGCTTGAAAATAATTGTGAGTTTCTCAAGCATGCTTAATAAAAATTCCAGGAGTACCAGAGACTTCTTGACAACAGACATTAGTTTAAAGGAAAAGTCATTTTCCACTGCTTTGCAAACTTTTCGCTTAATAAGATGCCTTACATTTAATCAAGTTAGAAAAAGACAGGATACAAAAATGTGGACTTTTTTTTTAACAATATAGTATGCATTAAGGAAAACTGTTAATATTTTTCTCCATTATGGATATTAACTCTTGGTCTTTTTGCCTGAACATTTATTTAGAAGAATTTTCAATAAAAGGTATAAGATGTATGTGCTTTGACTTTCTTAAAAGTGATATTATTGAGCAACCAAGCATTCCAGATGCCCAAAGAGTTTCCTGGGATACAGGATTTTCAGTGCTAAAATCAGGCAAAACAGGATGCTTATTCTCCCTAGACTGATATAACACTTTTTTTTCTTTTTTAACTTAAATAATACACTTGAGTTTCTAGAATTTTACAAGAATGCATCTCTAAGGTATAAAGAGAGAAAGGTAACTCATTTTTGTTTGAAAGATTGACACTTTTATGTTTCATTTTTACCCAAGATGATGATGATTATTTATTTATAATAGTTGTAAGGGTACATGGCACTTACAAACACCTAAAAGACAAAGCTCCAGTGAGGTTTCCCATCTAACTCGATTTACAATACGCCATGTAAGAGCAAAAGGGGAGACAGAAAAAGTTGGGAAAAAATCAATACTGGAAGGCTTAGTGAAAGAAATGTGTTCTAAGCTTTCAAGGAGAGATGTCAAGAAATAAAAGGAAGTTTGTTCAAGTAGGACTAATCTAGTTTTAAACCTTTTGAGAATTATACATGCATAAGTAATAGGAAAATGGATTTTTCTACCTTTTTTTCTTACACATCGTCTTAGTGAAGTTTTTTTTTTAAAGTCATCATTTTATAATGACCCTCTTTAACCTTACTACTGTTTTCTGCCTTAAACTCTTTTCCCTAGGAGCTGTACAGCTACACCAGCTTCTTATGGTTAATATTTGTTAGGTATATAATTTTTATTCTGCTTTTTCAAATTTACCATGTGACTATGTTTAAGATGTGCCTTTTAAAATAGCATATAGCTGGGTGCCTAGGTGGCTCAGTTGGTTAAGCACCTGACTCTTGGTTTCAGCTCAGGTCATGATCTCAGGGTTGTGAGATGGAATCCCTGTGTTGGGCTCCGTCCTGGGCGTGGAGCTTGATTAACATTCTCTCTTCCTCTCCCTTTGCCTCTCACCCTCTAACAAATAGCATATAGCTGGAATCCAGTCATCAAATTTTCAGCTTTTAATTGTCGAGGTTATTACTTTTTCCTTTATCGTGTTTTTTAGTATTTTATTCCTGCCAACTTACTTTGTATTTTATGTTCTTTTTTTTTTTTTTTCCTCTACTGCCTCCAGTTGCACTGACAAACTGTCTTTATTCCGTTTTCTTTCCTTCTAAACTATTGGAAGTTATACATTATTTTTCTGTTATTTTAGTGGTTCCCCTTAAGTTTCTAATATATGTAACCTAACCTAACAAAGTCTAACATTAATCAATATCCTTATACTCCTCACCCCATGATATAAGTAACTTCTAACTCCTCCCCTGTAATTTATGTCTAATATTTTCATCATCTTATTTTTAAACCTCACACAATTAGTCATTATTTTTACAGCAATTTTCATTTAGGTTTACTTCATATTTATCAATATCCATTCTTACCATCCATTTATGAATCCTGTTCCTACCGTCTGGGTACAATTTTCTTCTTCTGATAGTCAATTACTGAGTGGTACTTTAAATGATGGAGTCTCTAGTGACTAAAAACAAAAATCCAGTAAATGAAAAGTCCTTTATCTGAAAATATCTCCACCCTCCCCCACAACTCCTGAAGAATTCTTTAGTAGGGTACAGAACTTTAAACTGGTAGTTATTTCCTCTAAACATTGTGAGACTATTACTTATTTTTTATTTTCTAAGCTTTCTTACTGTTTTTGAGATATCTGCTGCAGTCCAAATGCTATTTCTGTGTAGTTAATCTCTTCCTCTTTCTCACCTTTTCTTTCCTGGTAATCTTCTTTCTCCTGATTGTCTTTATTTTTTTGTTGTCTCTGGTGTCCAGAAGTTTCAGTTGGATATTATTGGCATAACTTTATTTGTATTTATTCTGGTTAGAAATCATTGTGCCTCTGGACTGTAAGGAATCTTATTTATTTTTCCTCAACCTGGAAAAACTTTTAATTATTATTATTTCAAATATTGCCCCTCTCTTATTCTACTTAAGTTTTATCTATCTATCTATCTATCTATCTATCTATCTCAGAACAGCCCAGAGAGATCCATATACATACATTCATACATATATACATATATATATATATATATATATATATATATATATATATGATTTTCTATTCTATCTTCGACATGTCTTAGTCTCTCTTTCATTTGCTTAATCTTTGTATCTCCCTGGGCTGTTCTGAGAAATTCAAACATTTCAACATTTTCTCTTCAGCTTTATTTCATCTACTGTTTGACCTGCTCATTGTTCATTTTTATTCCAAGAATCCTTAAAATTTTTTACTTTTTAAAGTTTTAAGTGATGAGTTTTCAAATCAGTCTGAATTTTTTCCTAGTGCCTAATTCTTTTCTTATGGTTTCCATCCATATATGGTTTTAACTATATTAAACAAACTTTTATTATTTTCTGTCACAAACTGTTTTATTACTCCTTATATGTTCCAAATATGTTTCTTACATTTGCTAGGTCTCAGGTAGATCATTTTCTTGTGATTTTTAAAATATTTTATTGTGATCATATCTTGCAAATCAACTATTTACTCCAGAGGCATTTTGTGCAGCATAGATTATAAAAATCTCTTCAAAGTAGTTTTACATTTATTTTTTCCAACTGTGTTAGAAGAAATGGTTATCGAGGAATCATGTTTTTAAACATCTTTATTGAGATATAGTTCACATGCCATAAAATTCATGTGTTTAAGGCACACAATTCAAAGGCTTCAGTATATTCACAGAATTCTGCAACCATCATCACAATCTAAGGCTAGAAAAAGTTATCACTCCAAAAAGAAACACTGTACCTATTAGAAAGTGCTCATCTCTTCCCCTTCCCCAAGGAAATGCTAATATACTACCTGTCCTTAATGATTTGTCTATTCCGGAATTCTTTTATGTAAATAGAATCATGTAATATGTGGTGTTTTGACTTCTTTCATTGAGCATCTTTTCAAGGTCCGTCTATGCTCTATCATGTACCAATAATTTATTCCTTTTTTTGACAAATAATATCCTGTAGTATGGCTATACTGTATGTTGGTTATTCTTTCATAAGTTGATGGACATCTGGGTGGTTTTCACTTTTTGATTATTATGAATAATGCTTTTATGAATAATGCTCTTATGAATATTCATGTATAAGTTTTAGCATGGATGTATGTTTTTATTTCTCTTTGAATATAAACCCAGGAGTGGAATTACTACACCCTATGTTAACTCCAGTTTAGCATGTTAAGGAATTGCCAAACTGTTTTCTGTCATGTTTATAGCATTGTACATGCCCAACAGCAGTGTTTGAGGGTTCTGATTTCTCTACATCCTCATCATTTGTTATGATCTATTGTTTTTATTATAAACCATCTAGTGAGTAGAAATTGGTATCTCAATATAATTTTGATTTGCATTTCCCTAATGGCTAATGATGTTGAGCATCTTTTTATATGCCTGTTGGAATTTTGTATATATTTTCTGGAGATGCATCTATTCAGATTATTTTCCCCACTTTTTTGAATGTGTTGTCTTTTTATTATTGAGTTATAAGTGTTTATATATTCTGGATACTAGTCCCTTATCAGATAAATGATTTACAAATGTTTTCTCCCATTCAGTAGGTTGTCCTTTCCTTTCTTAATGGTATGATTTTCAGAAAAAGCAATTTAATTTTGATATAGTCCAATTTACCTGTTTGTTTTCCTTTCATCCACATTGCTTTTGGTGTCAAATCTAATAGACCATTGCTTAATCCAAGTTCATGAAGATTTAGGTTTTTACTCTGATGTTTTCATCTAGGAATTTTATAGTTTTAACTCTTTTAAGTCTATGATCTACTTTGAGTTTATTTTTGTGTACAGTTTAAGGAAGGGGTCCAATTTCATTCTTTTGCATGTGGATATTTGGGGTTTTTTAGCACCATTTGGTGAAAAAGACAATCTTTGTTCTCGACTTGTCTTGGTACTTACAATGATGAATTTTACATGTCCATCTGGCTGGACCACAGTAGCCAGATATTTGGTCACATATTTTGAATTTTTCTGTGAAGGAGTTTTTTAAATGAGATTAACATTTAAACTGGTAGATTTTGAGAAAACAGATTACTCTCCTTGGGTTAACCTCACCCAATCAGTGGAAGGCCTTAATAGAACCAGGATCTCCCCCTACCAAGAAGGGAACTCTGAGTGCCTTTGGACTCAAACTGCAACTCTTCCCTGGTTCTCCAGTCTGCAAGCCTACCTTAAAGATTTGGACTTGCCAAGCCTCCACAACTGTGTAGGCGAATTCCTTAAAATCCATCTATTCATCATGTATCTACATATCTATTTATCTACACACACACACACACACACACACACACACACACACACACACACGTTTATCCTGTTTCTCTGGAGAACCCTGACAAGCCTAACTAACATAGCACCATTGTCAAAAATCAATTGGCTTCAATAGGAAGGGTTTATTTCTGGACTTTCAATTTTCTTCCTTCTATTCCATTTATCTATCAGTCTATCCTTAAACCTGAACTACCAACTTTAATATTTATGTTTCTATTTCAGGATTTACACATACTGGATTCATGCATATGAACCGTAGTTTAGGATCAGAGTTCAAACACATGCATGGCAAACACTTGGTTTTGAACTCTTGTGAGATATTTCTGTATTCTACCCAGAGAACTGAACATACACATGGTAACTTGATTCATATTAGGTCACTGGAAACATTTTGTTACCCCTTTATCACCAAAGGTTAAAAAAAAATCAAAGGACCCTAGATTTTGCAAGTTCCTTCATTCCAATTTCATTTCTTGATTGCCCCCCAAAATCCTACCTTTTGTCTCTGCATGGCCATTAAACTCAAGACTTTGGGCATTGTAACTCATCTCTGAATTTGAAAATCACCTCCAAATGTATAGCAATTCGTGTTCTTATTCTTTAACACTTCAAGATTTGCATTCATTCATTGCAAACATACATATAGATACATGTTTATATATTAATATCTGTATCACTTTGAGTTACAATTTATAATGTCTTCTAAGTATTTATGGGAGCTGAGATATTTTGGTCAAAAGCTTTGCTGGAAGTAGAATTCAAATATATTGGTTATCTTTGACAATTTCAAAGGTCCACATTGAAAATTCAAATACAGTTGAAAGAGTTCAAATATGGATTATCTTCTCATATGGAAACAAAAAAATAAGTACTCTAAATTACATTATCATGAATACTCTAAAATTATTTATATATTAATACACAAAGCTATTATCAGGATTAAATGAAATAATCTGAGCCAAGCCAATATATTAATAATTAGAATATGTCAGTTGCCACTCAATAAATGGAATTATTACATTAATTTTGTTATTATTATTTAGTTAGACATTGAGTTACATGTATGTCTGACTTACCGTTGGAGTTAATATTACAATATTTTTTCTTCACAGGAAAACATGCATTCTGAGTTCCAAGTAACTAATTTACGAGTGAATTTTGAAATAAAAAGAAGTGGTGTCTGTCATTCTAAATTATATATAAGGCTGTATTTACTTGAAGTTGAAACCATTTAGTCAAATACATAGGCAGGTTATATTGCAGTGAAGCATACAGTTTCTAAATGTTGTTTCTCTCTCACTGTAATGAAACATTCATGGAGATACATGATTTGAATAATTGATTTTTAAGGTCTCCGAACAAATGTTCCAGAGAAAAATTTAACTATTTTACTGAAAAAAATAATTAGCTATAGGAAAGTTTCTAATTTCAATTATTAATGCATAGAAATGATGCAACAAACCACAATAGTCTTCAGAACATTTACCTCTAATTCCTGAGATGAACCATATCCATCTTTCATTTCTACTAAAGGGGTAATAAGATACTTATTTCTAATTTTACTTTTAAGCTCTGATTGTCTTTACATTGATGATGTTATTCTAAAAGTTCATCTATGAAATATATTTTTAAACTAAAAAAACCCCTAAAATCTTAAATATTTAAATTTTTTCTTATCAAAATGTCTTTGTTTCTGGAAAGCTATTCCTGTGTTGTATGCTGTCAAATACATTTGAGAAGCAACAAATCAGCATTGTACTAGCACTAACTTTTTCCTAATAAATATTTTAAAGAAACATTAATTACAAATCATAGGTTTTCTTACAAAACACAAGTGATTTCACATAGTCCCCAAAATATTTTCTAGTCATAGAACTTTAACTACTTCTATCTTAGAGAGCTAGCAAGTTTGGTATCTGTATTAAATTTCTATTAATTTATTTAGGAAAGATGAGCAAAAACAAAGATATAAAATGTGCTTAGCATGTATAAATTTACCAATATGGCTTACTCCATCAATTAAAACAACTGCTAAGCGATACACCTCATAACTATATCTAATACATTGTATAGCCATAATTTTTCTTAGCTTCAATACAAAGATTTTGCAAGAGCAGATGGATAAGTTCTACAGAATGTAAAACTGTTTGATTTTATATAACATGCTGAAATTATTTCATATATTTCTGAACTTGTGTTGTGGATGAAAATTAATCTAATTTAAGTGCACTTCCAATTATTAAAATAGACATTCGGCTCTGCATAATTCTATACATTTAACATAGAATGAAGCTTTAAACATGCTTTCTCAACATGATTAACAGCTGATACAGTCTGCCTTAGTTATGTGAACTTACTTCATAAAAAATTGTTATGCTCAGTTGCATTTCCCAATTGACGTCAATCTCGTTTTCTCATAATTTAATCTTTCAAATTCTTAAGAAGTGTTGTTTTTATTAAAGAAATATCTTTTAGAAAATAATATTTCTTCCCCCTGTAGAAATAATCTACTCATTTTCACTTTCAGGTGAAAGTATAAATTTTTTTTTTTAAGATTTTATTTATCTATTTGACAGACAGAGATCACAAGTAGGCAGAGAGGCAGGAGAGAGAGAAGAGGAAGCAGGCTCCCTGCTGAGCAGACAGCCCTATGCAGGGCTCGATCCCAGGACCCTGAGATCATGACCTGAGCCGAAGGCAGAGGCTTTAACCCACTGAGCCACCCAGGTTCCCCGAAAGTATAAAATATTTTTAACATACCTGTTTTTATAGCTTATTTGCTTTTATATCATTCATCATTTAAAAGATTATCTTGAGGGGCTCCTGTGTGGCTCAGTTGGTTAAGCAACTACCTCTTGATTTCTGTTCAGGTCATGATCTCAGATATTAAAACTTAAAAATTAGTTCTAAAAAATTCTTGAATATTTTGAACCAATTAGAATTGCAAGAATAATGTCAATTACAAATATAATGTATAAGTTTTTGTCACTTGTTATATTTACATTTTCTAAAGAGATTTTCATTGGTGTTAAAGCTCACCTAGCAGTTTTCCTGATGTGTTCATAGAAAGATTTTGAAGATCAGCATAAGAAAATGGCTAACCATAAGAATTTAGAGTAAATATGACTCTTATTTTAAAATATCTTTATTTTTCAGATGATTTGTTTCACATGAGCTTTGTACATGAAAAACAGATTGTGAGGGCATACTCTTCTCACTATAGATTTTGCTGTGTTTTCACAATCTAAGATTCTAGTTACCAAATATTAAAACAGCTAGCCTCTCTGGCTGCAGAGATAGCTTTCATGCTATAAATCAATGCACTAGCTTCTTGTAAACTGCTATGAAGCCTGGAACAATTTAACACCAAGGAGGTGTGAATTTCCTCTATTTATCTTAATAAAGTGTTAACTTCAGAGTATTTCAGTGCTTGCAGTTATATTCCAACATAAAAATGCTCAGATCCAGTTATGGAAACTTAATTAAATAATTTCATTTCTTTGTGTTTTTCTAAGGTTCTACTACTTAACCACTACTATTTCAAAAAGGGTTCTTAGAACTAATGAAAATAATTGGTAAAATAAATTTCTGAGCATAAACACAAAAACATTTTACAATACTTCCAAAGATTTTATCAACAATAAAAATAACATTGAATTCATCTATCATGTGATAAAACTGCAATGCTACTACAAAGTAATACATTGGCTAGAACAGGAATTGAGCTTGGTTTTTAAAACAATGAGTCTGGAGTGAGATTTTCTGGTTTAAGATCTTGGCTCCACTATTTACTATCTAAAGCTTTTTTGGGTAAATTATACAACCACTCTGTACCTCAGTTTAGTCATCTATAAATGGTGTGACAATTGTACTACTTCAAAGGCTACAATAAAAGTTAACTGGGTTTATATTTCTATTTAGAACAATGCCTGGCATATATGAACATTATAGATGAGTTCAAGACATACTCGGTCTAATAACATATTATTACATCAAGTGTTGAATGATATACATTTTCAATTTTGTGGTTTCTATTATCTTTCTGGAAATGGTATTGTTCCAGAGAATAACTAATGCTAGTCAATTTCTCACCTAGAGGAAAAATAAAAGATAAACTTATCCGTTACTAACCCAGAACTGAAATCATAGCTAATACTTGGAGAACACGTTGACATTCAAAAAGATCTGCTAGAAAAAAACGAGCTGAATATAGCCAGATAAAACTGAATCAAAATGTATATAGTTCTATGTTTAGATTTTTAAAATTAAATGCCAAGTCTAGAATAGAGGAATTTAGTTTACCAAGAAAGAGAACTTGACAGCACTATTTGTCACCACACAGTTCATTCTAAATTTACCTGATAATTGACATGACCATCTGTGTGAGTTAATTGGCTTTATCCAAGGGAAAGACAAACTTCTATCTTTATGCTAGGAGGAAGTTTTGCAACTTGGAGAAAGACAGCCACTTAAATGAGGGAAGCTACAGGAATGGGGAGGGATCAGGATGCTATCTCTCTTCATAATTATATTTCCAAGAGACGGCTCACGGGTCCTTGGAAGACATATACTTGGGTCATAAAGCTGGTGACAGGTCTATTTTTCTTTAAAAAGATTTACATACATTTCAAAGAGATAGAGAAAGAACTTATAAGTTTTCTAAAGTTCCCTAAGAAAATGGGTGAGGTGGAGTCTCTTATTTTCAACATAGAGAATTACATCTCTTATTTTTAATTTATATTTGAAGAAAGAAATTGGAAATGAAGAGAAAAAGTAAAGAGAGAGTGTCTGCCATATACCATCAGATTTAAGATGCAGAAAATACAAGTGGATAAAGAGAGAAATTAAGGATATTTGTTTTTCAACTACTTATAAAGAAATGAGTAATATCAAGGCAGATGGTTTCCATTAAAAAAAGAAATACATATCATAGCATAATTTAAAATTACTTGAACTATTTACCATTTATATCTAATATAAGTTCAGCCCAATAAAATTATGCTTACAAATGTGAGGGAAAAAAGAAAACTTTCTTCGTGTCCAGGCACCATTATTTATTTTCCCAAAAAGATAACTGACAAACTAAAAAGAATTGCGCTGGGAAGATCTGTACATTACCACAAACTCACTTTTGGGAATGTGCTCTGAGAAAAGAAGAACGCATAGAATAAGAAGAGTAAGTAGGAGAAACATTTATTTTACCTTCCTGTGTTGGAGGTTCACAAGGCATATTTCCATATTGAAGCTTCTATGAAGCTTTTAAGAAGTCTTTTTAAATTTGGTAGAAATTATATAGGCTACGCAAATGAGAGCAAACAACTTATATTTTCAGAGCCGGCTATATACCAAGGGAGTCAGCCACTATCCCTTATCTTGCCTTTTATAGATAAACCAAAATTTAGAATGGTATAAAATATTTAAGTCACAATTCATCTACTTGAGGATTTCCTAGAATTGCTTTATTTTGTTCTCAAATTGAAAAATGCTGTAGAGAAGATTAAAACCAACAGAGATTTTTTTTGTTTTGTTTTGACTTAGTTTTGGTGGCTTATGTACCATAGAAATCTCTCCGGGAAATTTATGTGAAAATGCCACAGTATTAGTAAGTCTGAGTCCATTTCAATTAGAATACGATGTCAACCTTCAATTTGTTGTCAAGTGTTTTCTTAATTTTGGGATTTTTTTTCTTGATTTCTATTTTTAAATCTACTTTCTGCTCTAATTGTTCTTTTCTTTCTTATGTGGACCCTGGGTATGGGTATAATGATCTATTTTTGGCAAGTTGTCACATATCTTTCTTCCTAGTTATTTAAATGCCTTTTTTTTCTATTATGTAATTCCATAAACTGAAATTTGTTCTTCATTTAGGTAGATTTGTTTTCAGTGGTGTGGGTGCTTCAACTGTTGTATCACTCATATGGTTTTATCTTTGTTCCCACTTACTTTGTTGTGTTATTTCTTCTCTGAGTTCCCATATTTCTGTCTTGACATCTTCAAACATGGAGAATTTTTTTCTTTATTAATCTACTTGATTTCACAGAAAAATACTTCATTAAAGTTTTTATCTACTCCATGTTGAAATATTTTGTTGACTTTGTTTTTAGCTTTTCATTTTTTTTAATGACTTTTTGCCTTGTATGTTCCTTCTATAATGCTGCATACCTCTGAAAGTGAGAAGCTCTTTCTGGCTTCAGTTATTTACGGGATTTGATGCAGGAGGAGACAAGATGAGAACTTTGGGGGTTAACATGAAGAAGAGTCTGGTAAACTGCTTTGTTGCAAAAAATATGTAGGTTTTTTTCCTTCAACTCTAACTCCCTTGCCATTCCATGAGGACAAAGGATTGGGAAGGCTTTTTCAGCCCACACACTTGAGCCTGATGTCTAACACAAGAGTTACTTTTTCACTGGATGGCACCAACTACTCAGAAACATGCTTTTCTGACAGATTTGCTCATGATCTGAAGTGGTCAGTGATCTCTCAGCCTTCTCTCTCAAAATGGTCCCCTGGTTCAATACGTATGGTATGACTTATTAAAATATTTTGAAGTTTTGGATCATCTGTGCTGTTATTATCGAATATAAAAGTTCTACTTCATCATTTTTCTTTGTTAGAAGTGGACAGAGATTTTGTTTCTTCCCCAGCTTAAAAGTGAAATGTTTTAATCAAGTATTTTTTTTTTTTATTAACAGGTAATGTATTGTTTTCAGGGACTCGTGTATTTTTCAAGAGTTGATCTTTTACTGTCTCTTCCATTTTATCTATAATTTCTCATTAATTCGGTTTCTATCACTCTGGAGCAAATCTAGATATTTATATCCCCCACAATTATCCATTTCATTTAGCCTTTAAATTTTATTGGTGTAAATTTTTACAATTAATGTTGTTTATTTGAACCTTTTTCCTCAATACAAGCATTTATTACATAAATTTCACTCTATTTTCTGCTTTTGCTACATCCCATAAGTTTGGAATATTGCATTTTCTTTTTCTTTTGTTTTGAGACACACTTTTTTTTTTTTGAGACATATTTTGATTTGCCATTTGATATCTTATTTGGCCCAATGCTTGTGCAGTAATGTGTTGTTTAATATGTACATACAAAATATTTCATATTTTCAAAAAACTTGTCACACCAATTATTTTATACTCATTTACTATCCTACATCTTTAATAGGTCCCTTTATTATCTCTGATATTTTTGTAACATTTTGACTCACTTTGAATAAGCTAATTAGATTTCTTTTAAAGTCTACTTACTGTTTGCTCTCTACAATCTTGAGATTCATTTCTTGTCAGATTGGGTTTGGTAACTGATGTTAGTAAAGCATATTTTCCTTAAAATTTTGGCAATACTTCTGCTAGCTCCTGATATTTTTGTTTGATAGTTTGTCTTTGCCTGACTGTGGATGTACATTCTGACATAAGAGCTGGTCTTAGGAGACTGTGGGAGCAAAATGCTGGTAGACTATGCCAGAAATTTCTGTCTGATTATGTCTGGCTTCAATGATGCAGGCACTCACCCTTGCCACTTTGTTCCAAGGACAAATGTAGCTGATGCCCAGGGAAGAAGAGGACTCTATCCAGCTATTCCACATGCATTCACCCAAATAATCCCTTCTCTGGGGGCCTCCCCAACTGTTTGAATGTGTTGCTCTGGGCAAGAAGCATCCTTTGGTACCATTTCACATCTGCTGCTCAATCCTCTTCTGTAAGCCTCTTTCCTCTTTTTTCTGTATTTAAAGGAGTCCTCAAATGACATGACTAATTGATAAAAGACATTCTAGTTTTCCATCACCACTTTAGATTTAATATTTTGTAATATTTATGGCCATTAAAGGTGATTTGTGTTGGAGAGAGTTTTTATATTTTGTTAGCCATCATCATCCAAGGTCCTTGTTCAACACTTCTGTGATTACTGATTTGAAACCTGTTTTTTCCTGTGGCCTGGGTTAAACATTTCGAGAAGGTAATTTAGTAACTTACAGACTTATCTTTTCTAGGTAAGTCTCCAGCAAATATCTCTTCATCTCTCCTTGGAATGCATTAGGTTATGTGCTCCTTCCTGAATCTTTAACTGTGGCAAAGAGGATAGGATTTTTTTGATGGAGGAATAGATGACGTGATATAAAGAAAATCAGGAGGGGGCACCTGGGTGGCTCAGTGGGTTAGGGCCTCTGCCTTCGGCTCGGGTCGTGATCCTGAGGAACTGGGATTGAGCCCCGCATCGGGCTCTCTGCTCAGTGGGGAGCCTGCTTTCTCACCCTTATCTGCCTTCCTCTCTGCCTACTTGTGATTTCTGCCAAATAAATGAAAAAAATCTTTAAAAAAAAAATCAGGAATAAATGGAAGGAAAAGAGGCATTTCTAAGATAAAGAAAAATTAGGATGAGACTGATTAAAGTTATTATTAGCATTTGGGAGTCTAATATGTATAGAATTAGCAGATTATTTGGAGTACATAAAAAAATCTTAATGGTTAGAGAAAAATGACAAAATGAAAAAGAATGTATTTTCTCTTTATCTTTTTTTAAAATTTTAATACAGTTACAAGACTGTTAAATAAACATGCCTCTAGACCTTGGACACATTTACACCATTTTAATATGAAAATAAGTAGGAATGGCAGAGTATTTGTTTTTCTCCATCTGTTGTATTCCTTTGGCTGTGCCAGACTCTGACACTGCACTCTGGGTTGAATATACCCTAATTAAACTGAAGTTTTTCAAATGTGATTATATGGTAATCATTTCTGTTCTGCGGTAATCATAGGAAGGATGTCTTAGACTAATTTTTTACTATGGAGAACTAGTTAAAAGTAGGGCCAACACAAATGATATTTTACTCTCTAATTAATTCAGTTGGCTACAGCCCTATCATTCTAACAACACATAATCTTTGATGGGCAAGTTGTGGGAAGAAAAGATACACTGCTATTTAGCCATAGAAAGTCTCACTGTTATTGTACACAGGTGAAAAAAGAATGAAATACCTTCAGTGTTCATTAAGGGAACTCTGTGATGTTGGCTTCTCCATTCCTGAAAAAAAGTAGGAATATAATGAATAAATGCAGACTCTATTTAATAGAAGATCTGACAAAGTTAGGAAATGTCTTTTTGTGTTAAAAATGCATTTTGAACCTAAAGCAAATGGTTCTCTATTATTCCAAATAACCATGAGGAATTTAAAAAACATGCAACCTTCTCATCAATTTTCCATTACTTAAAATCTTTCATTATAAAGGCTTTAAAAGTATTCCTATTTTGGGTCACTCAATAAAGAAAGGAAAAAAAGAGAAAAAATATTGGGCAGATTAAATAGCTACCTGCTATGGTGCTCTCCAACTTTTAAATGACTGACTTTCCAAAACAAACAAGCCATCAGTGCAATATTTTATTCTAAGATTACATAGAAATGAGGTTCTATACGTGAGTGTTACTGCAGGATTTTCCAGGACATATCCTCATGGTATAAAATATAGGGCATGTAAAAAAGAGGCACTCTAAACTCTAGACATAAACCCCTACTTTTACAGTGCTAAGAAGCTGAAAGATCTTCTAATTTATCCTTCATGTTTGTTAATTTCCAGCAGGTCTTTTCCTCTTATTTTTCTACATCTCTTCTGTGTGCTGCCTCGGTTATACTGGTATCAATATGAACATGAACAAAGCTCCTTGCTTCCTTACTGTGAGCTCAGTAACTTTACTCTAGTAAAGTTTTTTTTTTTGTTTTTTTTGTTTTTTTTTTTTTTTAATTTGTGAATGGAAGACAGCACAAGCACCAGAGAGTACACACCATCTAGCTTTTTGATGGTTCCTCTTTTATTTCTCTCTTCTTCACCTGTACAGAGAAACCTAAGAACCAACCATATTATTAGGCAACATGGTTCTTCCCACACATAGGCACCTGCAAGTCTTAGTTTTGTTCTGTAAGCCAAGTTGTCAGAGAATCTTTTTCTGAATTATACTCATGTTATTTTTTTTGAATGGAGGTTTTGTTTTCCATCTCAACATATATCATTAGTATAACTCAACAGAAGGCTACCTCTGTGGAGTCAGCCTATCTTAACCCTTTCACTCAGTATGAGTCACAAGGTGCCATGTGGCAGAATGACCCTTTCCTCCTCATATGAAAATCTTGGCCCTTCTTGCTTAGTCTAGGCCTTGCTTTGCACATTTAGATTCCCTGTTATGTTACCTTCCTAATATGCACTAAGTGATTACAGACCTCATCATTTAAATTTATTAATTTAAACATAAATTTGCTATAAATTTGTCTGAATTATCTTGTTTCAAATATATCATATAAAAATTTGATGCTTTATTGAAATAGGATTTTATAAATTGATCTAGATGTTCAGTAGGGTTGGACAAAAATTCCCTTAGGTTACAAGGAAATGAACTCTGACCAATGTCACCTAGCTAGGAAATCTGCTAGGGAATCTCAGAAAATGTAAGATGATATTGTCAAACTGTAGGGATGCAACGTGCCAACAACAGCTTGCAGGAAGATTGTAAATCACAACAGTAATTGGCTAATGATGCAGCAATTATTGCCAAGAAAATAAATTTGAAGTACTGGGTGACAAGGAAATTCAATTCAGAGTTTCAGGTTAAAAAGTAAAAAGTAAACAGCAATGTAAAAATGCTAACATGAGAGAAGTGTCTCAGGGAGAAACTTAGCATGTCTGACTCCACATTGCTTGCTTCTTTTGACACTGTGACCTCAAGCTTAGAAACTTCTGCTTAGCCCGGCATATAGGCATGCTACAACTAAGATTTATAAAAATTGATTTTTACCCCAAATCTACCCCATCCAAGGATAAGGAAATACATATAGAATTGACTATGCTATGTTTAAGAAATGGCATGACCAGATTCCTGTATGTAAAGATCAACTGACCAAAGACAAAGAAGTTATACAAGCTTCCTGAGATGTCTACAGAGGTCAGTAATCGTTTTGACCCCAACCTCCCCCTGACTTCCTCCTTTCGCTAACATAAAAGAAACTTGAATTTCATACTAGGGAAGATGGTTGTTTGGGACGATAGTCCACCATCTCCTCAGTTTGCTGGCTTTCCAAATAAAGTTGCTTTCCTTACCCAACATCTTTCCTCTTGACAGGCCTACTGTGCAGGAAACAGAAGTAGCTTGGTCTCCATTACAGAAGTACCAGAAATATGTAGATTAATTCCTTTTATCTTTGCTTAATAACTTATAAACAGCACCATATCTTTATATTTATGCTTTTATTAATAAAAATACTTATCAGGCACCTGGGTGGCTCAGTTGGTTAAGCGACTGCCTTCAGCTTAGGTCATGATCCTGGAGTTCTGGGACTGAGTCCCGCATCAGGCTCCCAGCACCATAGGGAGTCTGCTTCTTCCTCTGACCTTCTCAGCTCTCATGCTCTCGCTCTCTCTCAAATAAATAAATAAAATCTTTAAAAAAAATACGTATTGACTTTTAGTGCTCATTATTTATTAGTGAGAATCTCATTTTAACTTTGAAAAAATTGAGCTTTTCACATTGTAGTATGAAAAATTGACACGACTGCAGCCATTTTGAAATAGAGCCAGAGGGTCCACTGCAGAGAAAGTACTTTGCCTCTTTTGTTTGAACTGGACTATAAAACTTTGGACTGGGGGGGTGGTGCCTGGTGGCTCAGAGTCCGTCTCCTATGGTCCAGGCGGGAGGCGCGGGCCAGAGGAAGCGGGGGCGGCCCGCTGGGCGATTCATAAATCCTGTAACCAATAAAAACTGTTCCAAACCCGGGGCGGGATTTGAGATTAGAAGCTCCTGTGGGCAGGGCACTTCCTGTGCCCCCCGTTTTTTCTGCCTAAAACGCAGTCGCCCAGATGCGCCCAGATTTTACGAAGAAATGACTTAATCAATGAGTAATGCTATTTTTAGATAGACTGGATTAACGTCTTCATTGGTTTATAGGGCTATGACTTGGGAATATAATTAATAAGACGTATTATTAACTGTGAATCTTTTGCTAATTTCCTATTTATATTTCTCATCATTTGATAAAAGTGAAACCCACCTCAATGCAAAGACAGGATGTAATAAATAATTGCATAAATATTTGGTTCCAAGGCTAATCTGGACTAAGATATCCGCTGTAGATATGTATTTGCAGGAGGAAATAGCTATGTTTAAAGTAACTATTTTTTAAGCAGGAAGCTTTCTGTTAGCCCACCTTCTCTTTCCCCTCACGCCCTTGTATGCACATACCGTGCACAAATCAGCGGGGACAAGAAGCTGAGTTTAGGGGCTGAACTATCCATTTGAAAAAAACGATGCTAAGTAAGGCTTAGATCCTCTTCTAGTTCTTATTGTCTCATCCAACTCAGAAATACTGTGCCTTCTCTCCCTAAGTGAAATCCTCCACTTTGGCTCCGGATTCTGGCCACTTTCATTTCACCTCCTATCATGAATTATGTATCTTCTCTCAACAGATTTTCATCTTATTTTTTTTTCCCCTTGGCATTTAAACATAGTTGTCCACAGCCTAAGCGTATTAAGGGCAGGGAGAACCGGGGGCACTAGCAGTGCCCTGCCCACAGGAGCTTCTAATCTCAAATCCCGCCCCGGGTTTGGAACAGAGTTTTTATTGGTTACAGGATTTATGAATCGCCCAGCGGGCCGCCCCCGCTTTCCCCGCCCGCGCCTCCCGCCTGGACCGTAGGAGACTGACCGGCGGCGGGACGAAAATTGCTAGCGGATACTGTACTAAGGACCCGTCCTCCCCCTGGCCCGCACCATCTACGTAAAATGCGAAACTTCCAGGATACCTTAGCCTAGGAACCATCACGCATGCAGTTCGTCCTCCGCGGGCCTGAGAGCAGTAAGTTCAGCCCTAGAGACCGTATACGCATGCGTGAGAACTGGGCCGCCGCACGCGTGTGATGTCACTTGCGCGCCCTTCTAAACTTCCTTGTTTTTCTTTTAGTGCGTAGGTAAGTGAATTTCTATGTCGGTGTGGAGTTCGTTGGATGGGTGTGATGTCTTTCGGTTTGTGAGCGGGTATGCTTAAAAAAAAAAAAAAAAGGTTTAGTTTAGATCAAAATTTGGTGTCGTTATTGCAAAAAGACCCTTCATAATTGTCTTTAGCGTGAGAGGGCCGTGTTCAGTATCTTGCTTGGCGTTTTGTGAGCCTCTGAGTTGAGGTAGTCTAAGTCCTCGCCCTCACAGAGCTCCAGGGGCTTGGGGAAGGTTGATGCGCACATACTAAAATTAAGTTTTGGCATTGGTGCGTGTCCCACGCAAGACGTTTGAGAAATAAGATTGAAACTACAAATCACAAGTTAGTATCAGTTTAATAGTCCTTGAGATTGTATAGGGGCTGGAGTCAGGAGGCAGCATATATTTTGGAGTAATAACCTTTTGGTGCCCAATTTTTTTTTAATTATTTGTTTGACAGAGATCACAAGTAGGCAGAGAGGTAGGCAGAGAGGCAGGCAGAGAGAGAGGAGGAAGCAGGCTCCTTGCTGAGCAGAGAGCCCAATCCCGGCTGGATCCCAGGACCCTGAGATCAGGACCTGAGCTGAAGGCAGAGGCTTTAACCCACTGAGCCACCCAGGCGTCTCAGGTGCCCAATTTGAGTACACAATATTACAACTGCTAAGGGATGAAAAAACCAAATTTTTCAATCCCCCTCCCCTTCCCCGGTAGCTAGTACATTTTAAAGCACAGTTTTGCCAAAGGACATTGTCAGTGAAGTTTTCACAGGTCCAAAAACTGGCTTTTAGAGGTACTTCTTTAAATAGAAAACTAAGTAGAAGAGGCTTGAGTTTCAGTGTCTTAGGGGAAGGCGTATATAAACCCTTGTAATAAAATTACAGAATAATCCACTCCACCCCCAAAGAGTGATTACTAACTTAAAGGAAAGAAAAAGCAAAGCAAAGTCAAAGAAACTTAAAACTACTGACTATACTTTGGGTAAAACGCTGGTCTTTGTGTTTTCAGCAGCAAGCTGTCAATTTCCTAGTTGAATTTGCTTTGGACAACATTTTGAAACAGAGCTGATATGCCACTTGAATTAATAAAAGAAGTCAATGGAGTGCCTGAAGTTGAGCTTCTAAGTGAATTAAACAAAGTAGATATCAGTTCTCTACAGCCAGGTTGTGATTATAGCAAAAAATACATCCAGGTAAGAATTTTCATCACTCAGAATGCTTTTTTCTTCTAAAAGGAATGCTTATTTTTATGTTTAGCTTATTTCTAAGAGTTGTTTTAGGAATAGTTTTATGTGTGTCACAATGTTTGTCGTTATTTGGTGCTGTTGTTCTTAATTATTTAGTGTTCATTTAGCAAACATTTATTGAATTCTTCTGTGATACAGTGGAATAAATTCCGAGGGTACAGAGATGAATGAATATGATCCTTGAACTAAAGGGGACTGAATTCTTTTGGGTTTGGACAGTTTACCTAATCTCTGATTATAATTAATAGGTTGGTATTAGCATTGTGGTATGTGAACATTTAGGAGGGAACCTTTGGTTCTGACAAGTTAGGTCAGGAAGATGGAGCTGGAACTTAAAAGGGTGATGGAGATTATACCTTTCATTTTGGGTATAAGCAGCCCTCAAGTGCATGTTGAAGAATTTGGGTGTTACCCTAAAAACTGTGGGAGACCCTTAATAGATTTTAAGCAGGACAAAGACATGACTTACTTTGAGTTTAGATTACTCTGTCTTTTAGGTGAAGAGTATATCAGAAAGGGCAAGAGAGTTGCAGTAATTTAGAGTTGATGTTGGTCTGAACCAGGGGCAAGAGGAGATGATGGGATGGAGACAGACAAAATAGTAATGAAATAATAATAATAATAGAATTTAACATTAAGCCCTTTTAGGAACTTGGTAGTGCTTTATGTATATCAACTCATTTAATCATCATAAAACCCTATGGATTGGGTACTATTATTCTTGGGCTGTGAGGAGACTGCATTTCTAAAAGGTTAAATGATTGGCTTAAGATGCAGTTAATAGGGCGCCTGGGTGGCTCAGTGGGTTAAGCCGCTGCCTTCAGCTCAGGTCATGATCTCAGAGTCCTGGGATCGAGTCCCGCATCGGGCTCTCTGCTCAGCGGAGAGCCTGCTTCCCTCTCTCTCTCTCTCTGCCTGCCTCTCCATCTACTTGTGATTTCTCTCTGTCAAATAAATAAATTAAATCTTTAAAAAAAAAAAAAAAGATGCAGTTAATAAGTAGTAGAGCTGGTGTTAGAATTTAGACTTTCTTGCTTTGGAACTGACAAGATAAGAAGCAGAATCAATAGGTTTTGGAAGATGATTAGATGAGAGAGGTTAAAAAGGAGTTCCGGAAATTTCCCTGCTTTTAAGTCCTGTTCACCCTGCGAGAATAATAGGCATACATTTAGGAAGAAAGATAATGAGTTCGGTTTTGGATATCTTTCAGAGGTTATTAGAGGTATCCAGGTAGTAATGTCCGATAGGCAAATAGATTTGGGGTTCTGGAGCTCATAGGGTTCCTCCTCAGGGAAAAAGAACAGAATGAGAAGATGTATTGAAGGATGTCAATATTAAGAAAGTAGCATGAATAAGAGAGATAATCCAGAGGCGTAGGAGAAAAACCAGGAGAGAGTGATGTTTTGTATACTTAGTAAGGTAAGATTCAAGGAGTAGTATCATAACTAGTAACTCACAAGTAGTAACTCTTAGATAAATTGCTTTCTGGTACACACACTCAAGTGATTTACATATGTTCCCTCTTTTAAGTCTTGAAAGAACCCTGTGAATAGATACTATTATTCCCATATTATAGTTGGGAAAACAGATACAGGTTAAGTAATTCATCCAAGGTTAGCTAGTAAGTGGCTGAGCTGTGATTTGAATTTTCATTGTCTTTGCCACTAACCAAAGCATTATGTTCCTGCTAAACATGCAAAAACATTTGGAAAATATCTGTTAGATTTAATAATCAAGAAAGTACTGGTCACTTGGAAAGACTGATGTTGCTGGGTTGGCTTTCAGTGGTTTGAGGATTCAGTGTTGGGTGAGAAAGTGAGAGCAGGAATTGTCTTTCAAGAAGTTGGAGTATGTTGTGGTATTTAGATATTTTGATTATGGAAGTCATAGTCCTGTAATAGGAACAGAAAGTTTTTAAATTTTAGCTGAGTCAGTTTTGCATTTGGTTAACAGTGACTAGCTTTTATACTATCTAAAGTCAACTTCACAACTACTGCACTAAAGTGAAATAAAACACATTACATTTTTAAAAATTTATCTGCATTTCCTTTCCTCTTCTATTCTTTCCTCACCCTGTCCCCTTTTCCTCCCAGTACACTCACACTCAAAACTCATAGACCACGTTCACAAATTTATCCTATAGCAGTTTAGCACCCTGAAAAGGAGTGGAAGCCCTGGAGACTTCCAGGCTGGTTGGATTCAAGCACAGACCCACCATTTACTAGTGTTGTAATTGGGAAAGTAATTTTATCTGCCTGTACCTTATCTTTTCCATTTGTGAGCTAGGAATTGTAATAGAACCTACTTCATAGAAATGCAGTGAGGATTAAATGTAAAGTACTTAATGACTTCTAAGTATTCAGTAAGTGCTGATTACTGTGGTCAATATAATGGTATCATTAACATGCCTTTGGACAGGAATTTACCTAATCTCATAGTTTTCAGTGAAAATAATGTATCATAATCTCATTCACCAGAGACAGGATGATTTTGCAGTTAGTGAAGTTCAAGCTTCAAAGGCTTTACTTGAACAAGCCCAGTACCATGTTAGGAGTCTTAGAAACGAATTTACATTTTCGTATTTGTAAAATACACGCAAGTGGAATGTTTTAACCTAAAATGGTTAAGATTGCTATCTCTTTCCATTTTGCCTTCCCCCTCCATCCCATTTCCTGTCTTATCAAGTGACATTGGAATGGCTGAGAACATTTTTGGAACATGTAGGTAGGGGGAAGTTGACTTGTGGAATAGGTTTAATGAGTTGTATTTGTGTGTTTTGCAGTTAGTTCCATTTATAGCCAGATATACCACCTCTCCTGGTGTAAGAAATGTTCTCCAGGAACACTCCCACTCCTTGGGTAGTATAGAAGAAAAGTACAGAGTCAGAAGTTGTAGGAGGGTATGAATATATACTGTTAAACCTAGCATGGGATGATGTATAGTTAGTGGATAAAAATAGGTACTGAAACAATGGAATCAGGTACTTCAAGGACAGTTGTTACAAATCTTAAGGTTATATAGGAAAGAAACTTAATAGAAATTCTTTTCAAACTTGTCAGCAGTCCTAAAAATTTACACAAGGTTACTAATAACAAGTGGTGAAGTAAATACAGTTGTTGTAAACTATCAATAACAAAATAATTATGATTTCTCACTTTAAATATTCCATTTCATATTAAAGAATACATTTTGTTGTAAAGGAAAGAAGAGGAAGGGATGCATTTAAAGAGGATGTAAGATTAAAGGGTTAATAACACTGGGGACATTTAATAACACAGGGATCTGTCTAAATATGTTATTGTTACTGATTTGTAATTTCTGCAAGATTTCAGGTATTTTGAAGTTTATTAAGACTTAATTGAATAGGTCACATATGGTTTGCCTTCCTGAACATTCCTGTAGTTGATAACAATGTGTTTTCAGCAATTGTCTGGTCTGTTGGTCTGTGAATGTTAATGGTATAAACTTGTATGATTGTGTTTTCAGGTCTTCTCTATTTGTACTGATTTTATTTCTCCTTGTTCTATCAGTTACTGAGAGAGAGGTGTTAAAACCAGCTGTTTCAAAGCTTTTTTATTAAGTGTCTATGTATTTTGGATTGTCATTTCTTTTTGATGAATGTATCCTTTTGTCATTATCAGCTGTCTCTATCTCTGGTAACTCTTTGAGCATCTGTTTTTTCTGGTAATACAGCCATGCCAGCATTCCTAGATTAACTGTTTGGCTGATATGTCTTTTATTTTTAATTTATTTTTATATTTTAAGCATCCCTTAGATAGCATTCATTAGATCATGCTTTTTAATCAAGTCTGTCAGTCCAACAAAATCACTATTTAACCGGATGGAGCCACTCTGGCTAAATAGGCCTTTACACTCACCATTTATTTGGAGTGCTTAATTTATATGTAAAGTAATTGTTATAATGGTGTTTAAGTAATACTGTCTTGCTCTTTGATTTCCATTTGTCCTTCCTGTGATCCTCTTTCCTCCCTTCCTGAGTTCTCTGGGTTCTGTTAAATATTGTTTCCCATTCTATTCTATTTTCTCTGTTGGTTTGAACAGCACCTGCCTCATTAGTGGTTAATCTAGTACTAACAATACATTCTTATTAAAATCTACTTAGAGTCAATATTGTACACTTTTCACATGACACTTTTTTTTATTTCTCATGTTCTGCTTCATTCTTCTCACTTGAAGAATGAAGTGAATAAAATAAAAGAATTTTATAGCATTAAAATTTCATTTCCTACTCCCCTGTTCCTTGAGCTGTTAGGATAAACTTCCACCTTACAATGTTAGCTCTTGCTTTTAAATGGGAAATTGTCTTTTAAGGAAATCAAGAGAAGGCAAAAATACAGTATTTTATACTGACTGACATATTTACTATATCTGATGTGTTTTATTTTTACCAGTAGACCCAATTTTCCCTTCATCTTGAAAAATATCCATTAGCATTTCTTGTAGTACAGCCAGAGATGAATTTGCTTAGTATTCCTTCTTATAATTGGGGGTGATACGGGGCACCTGGGTGGCTCAGTTATTAAGTGTCTGCCTTAGGCTCAGGTCATGATCCCAGGGTCCTAGAATTGAGCCCCACATTGGGAAGCAGGGAACCTGCTTCTACCTCTCCCACTTCCCCTGCTTGTGTTCCCTCTCTTGCTGTGTCTCTCTCTCTGTGAAATAAATGAAATCTTTAAAAATGAGGGGGGTGATACATTTAATATCTAATATTCACTTTTATCCTGAAAGCTAATATGAGATTTGTGGAGTATAGGCTAACTATAATTTTTACTCTCAGCAATGACTCAGTTTTCTGTCCCCCATCTTCCTCATTCACGGCAATGTGGTGAGGATCAAAAGTCTTCCTGTGGGTGAAAATTGGATTTCTTGGACTGTAGAAAAGGAACCTTGAAATTATGAATCTGGGAGTTTATGTAGGACAGCTATCCAGCTTTACCCTCTCCCTCTGAGAGACAGGACAGAAATCTCATCTCCTGAATGTAAATCCATCATTGAGAATGTAAAGAACTGTCTAAAGGGTTTCTCCATCCCTTATTGAAATGTAAACACATAACTCTGAGGACATAAATCTCCCTGGAAGTCTCTCACTATTCAGTCATCCTTAAACTTCCAAAGCTTGTTGTTTAGTTCAACTTCCACTTTTTTCTCTTGATGTTTGAGGAGTACCTTTTCCAGGTTTGAGGGCTCCTCCCCAGGTGCTGGGCCTCTCTCCCTAGGTGCCTGAGTTTTTGGCTCTCCGTTGTTGTAAAATCTGGGTGTCCCATTCCAGAAAGCAGAATGTCATTTTTCAGTCATTCTGAACTCTCACTTAGAGCTTTCATCCAGGTGGATCAAGTGTAAGAGTAACAAAAGCACCTGTTTTAAGTTCATTTTGATTAATTTAATCTGATCAAAGTTCTCTTGATTACTTTATGTCTTGATAGTGTGTCCTTTCCTGTGTTTTTATATGCCTCATAAGTTGTTGTTGTAGGCTGTACCTCCTGTGACGGGCAGTGGGAACCAAAGGCAGTAGTTTTTTATTCCTGAGAATGTGCGGGTCTTTCTGTGAGGCCTTTAGTGTGGTTTGTTGAGTTAATCTAGTTAGAAGTTGAGTGAGGTTTCAGCTTTGTTATTTTGGTTACTTCAGTGTGCTTATAAGCTTTAAATTCCTTCAGAATTTCTTTGTATTTAGAAGGAAGTTTGGTTGGCCAGAGGGGTTTTCTCATTGTCCTTAGTTAGGTCTTTCCTTGTGCTTAACTTCTGCTGAAGTTTCTCTCCCAGCTCTTGTGCCTCTGTCCCAGTAGTACATCATGTTAATTAATCTTGTGATAAGTGGATGTCCTTTGTTCTGCGTTAGTCTTGGTGTTGTCAGGCAAGGTGACTCAGGCAAGGTGACTTGGGTCTTGTGGGTGAGGTCTGCTAGTGATTCTGCCCTGTCCCTAGCTGTAGGTCTGGCCCTCACAGCTGTATACCCCTTTCTCCTTATCCCTAGAAGAGTAGAGAGCGTTTTTTTCTGCAGTATGTTTTCACGAAAGCTCTAATGAGAGTCATAGCTTTTGTCCTCCTAGGAGTTTAAGAGCTTTGCCCTCCTAAGCAGTTTAAGGACTTTATTTTGAGAGAAATATGGGGAAGGGAGATGGGGAACCCTGGCAGGGTTTCCTACAATAACTGCTACCATCCTTACGCTGACTCCTGGCCTGACTTTTGTCTTCAGATTTTTGGAGAAGAGCTTATAAATGGGTGTGAATTCCCGCTTGTGTTTGCAGCTCCCACAAGTTCCAGGTCTTCTCAGTGGCCCACACTTAGCCTTAGCAACTCATTAAAATGTTAGATGAATTTTCTGACAGATGTCAGGCAGCATTTGCCATTTACTTCAGGTGAGCAACTGCTTGCCACCCATCTCTCCTTGAAGATCTTCCCTTTCTTTAAATTTCTGATTAGTTGGTTGCCTTGTGACCTCAACTCACTGTTGCCCCTCTCTTAGTGGAGATACTTTTCTTTTCCTAATTGCTGGTTAGTTGGTTGTCTTTTGGTTTTAATTCTCTCGCAGGTCAAAAAAAGGTTGAAATTTGTACATTGTCCAACCTTTTGTTGTACTTTCCAGCTTTCTACCTCCAAGTGGAACTATTTTTACTTCTGACCGAATCATGCGTGATTGAAAGCCTTATTTTAATTTTTTTTTTAATTCCTAGTTTTATAAGTAAAATTGGTGTAGGAATGTAGGTTTTTGTTGTTGCTGGCTATATCAAAGTCTGGAATATTAGTGTGGGAGATGTGTATTAGAGATCCATTTTTATTTTTTATTTTTTTAAAAGATTTATTTATTTGACAGAGAAAGAGAGAGAGCACAAATAGGCAGAGCAGCAGACAGAAGGAGAGGGAGAAGTAGGCTCTCCGCTGAACAGGACCCTAGGATCATGACCTGAGCCGAAGGCGGCCGCTTAACTGACTGAGCCACCCAGGCACCCCAGAGATCCATTTTTAAATTTTATTAAGTTTAAAATTTAAAAATTTTTAAATTTTATTAAATTTTATTTCTACGTGGAAGTTTTCAAAGAGACCTATAATGTATTTATTCATAGGATCGTTAAATTTTAGAACCAGAAGAAAGTATAGAAACTACCTACATTAAATACTTCATTTTATCTGAGAGACTGATTAAATAGCTTTTTTAAGGTGACAGACTTTGTTAGTTATAGAAGAATGAGGACTAAACTCTGTGTGCTGTAGTTCATTGCTTGGCCCTCTCTGCACTGCCCTCATTTATGACATTACCATTTCGCATTTTTTAATTCTTTAAATTAGTCTTTATTTAGTGTTTAATTAGTTTTATAGTTTAGCTATTTTAATAAATTATTAAATAATTAAACTTATTTAATTATTTAGTGTTTAATTAGTGTTTATTTAGTTTAAATTAGTGTTTCTTTCTTTCTAGGAGCGGACTCTTCATTTTTCTTCTGTAGAGAACAGCGTTCTGAGGGTTAAAAGGAAGCTGAAGTTGAGCTAGCTCATCTTTATCTGTAAAATGAGGAATTGGATAATACTTAACTAATAAGATTGCTTAAAAAATTAAGTTATGACCCTAAATAATTAGGCCTTCTGAAATTTATTCAGTAAAATCACTTTCATTTCTTAAATATGGTGACTTGAACATAGTACTTTGATTTTTTTTGGAAAAATAAAAGTTTATTGCTTTTAAAATAGTTTTTCCAATTTTAACATATCTCTTGGTGTTATAATAAGCTCTTTTGGGTTTTCTGTATAATCATTTTTCTCTCATTTTAGGGAAAACTCTCACTTATTTCTTCTTTAACTTATGGTGGAAACAGAACAGCTGTTTTGAAGATTGCACTACAAGGTATACAGTGTAATAAGACAATTTCTGCTTAACCTTTTTTTTTTTTTACCTTATCATCTACAAATGGATAACTTATATATGTGTACACGCATAAGCACAGAAATGATTTCTAATGGGTAATACATATACAGTAGTGTAAAAAAACTATAGAATAAATAAATTTTTCCATACCACCTATCCTCTTTCCCCTCACCCATTTCTTCTATTTTACTTCAGATTCCTTTAATCTCACATCTAAACTGTTAAAATAGCTAACTGGTACCCCTGCTTCTAGTTTCACTAGTGTGACCTAAATAGTTTAGCAAACTTAAAACACTGCTTTCAACGTGTTATTTGTTATCTAGGTATAGTTATATGAGATTATGCCTTCTTCCTAGAAACTGTGAAATAATCCTGGTAGGCTAGGAAGATCTGCCGTGGAATATTTGAGGACCGGAATAGGTCTCATCTGAGTCGTGAAATTGGACTGAAGAATGGCCTGCCGCAGTCAGTGGGAAACAGACTTTGAATTACAACATACTTTAACTACTGAAAACCAGTTTTATATTAGATACTGTTCTAGGTATGGGAGATATGGCAGTGACCAAAATAAAGCCTTTGCCTTCATGAAGTTTACATTTTAGGGGAGTACGTAAATTCAATAAATAATTACATATGTAGTATTAGAAATGTGGTCTGAAGAAAAACAAAGCATAATAGGGTAGTAGGCCTGATGAATCATTCTTTTGATATATTGTTAGGTTTAATTTACAAATACTTAATTAAGGATTTTTACATCTAAGTTTATGAAGGATGTTGTTTCATGTCTTTCTTTTCTTGTAATGATTTTGAGTTTAGTATCCGCGTAATGCTCTCTTCCTGGAAAGAGCTGTTAACTGCCTCCTTCTATTTTCTGGAAGAGTTTATCTGTAATTGCTTTTATTTCTTTCTTAAATGTTCGTAGAATTCATCAGTGAAGCCAACTGTGCCTGGAAATTTCTTTATGGGAAAGTTCTAAACCCTCAATTCAGTGTATTTATTTATTAATAGGGCTTTTCTTTTCTTTTTTCCATGAGTAAGCTTCAGTAGTTTGTTTCTGAAGGAATTTGTCTATTTCATCTTAGTTGTCAACAATATTGGTAAAAAGTTATTCATAATATATTTTTGATATACTTTTAATGTTGGTAGGACCTATAGGGATGTCCTGTTTCATTTATTTGATAATTTGTGACTACCTTCTCATTTTCCCCCGATCATTTTGGCTAGATATTTATTTTATTGATATTTAAAATCACCTTTTCTTTTCATTGATTCTTTTCTGTTTTTTAGTTTTCTTTAACATTTAGTTTTTGTTAATCTGCTGTTATCTCCACTCAATGTACTATTATTAACTTCTAATACTATATTTTTCAACTTCGAAAGTTCATTTTGAGATTTTTAAAATATCTTCCATTTCTCCTAATGATGTTCATGGAGGTAATTTTTTTTACTGGACACCAAACATTTAGAATTTTATATTATCATGTTGGATTTATTTATTACCCATCCTTTAAATATTACTTGTCTTTATTTTGGGATACATTTAATTTTCCTGGAATCAGTTTGATTCGCTTCATTGGGTGGATATAGAACAGCCTTTATTTTCAGACTAATTTGGCCTTATCACTAAGGAAATAACCTTCTGACAGTTCTGCTCTCTGCCTTGTGTATGACGATTCCATTCTGTGTGGTTGGAACCAGAACAATTCCTAGCCCTGTGTGTCTCAGAATTGTTCTGCCTTTTCCTTTCATGTGGTTCTTTTTCTACCTGAGGTACTTATCTTCCACGTACTTGGAGAGAAGTATTCAGGCAAAGACCTGAAGGACCCATCTCAGGGTTGCAGAGCACTCTGTATCTGTGCTGCTGTTTTTGGCACTCTGCCCTGCAAATTCTAGCCACCTTGCTGTCCTCGTATCTGAACTCTTCTGAATTTGGTGAAGGCTGCTGAGCTTTGTTGCATTTTTTTTTTAATTTTTTTTAGATTTTATTTATTTATTTGACAGAGAGAAATCACAAGTAGTCGGAGAGGCAGGCAGAGAAGAGAGAGGGAAGCAGGCTCCCTGCTGAGCAGAGAGCCTGATGCGGGACTCGATCCCAGGACCCTGAGATCATGACCTGGGCCGAAGTCAGCGGCTTAACCCACTGAGCCACCCAGGCGCCCCCTTTGTTGCATTTTAAATCCATTTTCTGCTGCGTGGAAATTCTTCAGGAAGTAAGCCAGGGGTAATGCCTTATTTTCCTTCTCAGAACACGTTCCTGCACTTCCTGTTGTCTGGTACCTGAAAACTGTTGTTTCATATATTTTTCCTTAGCTTTCTAGTCATTTCTAGTCATTTTAAGACTGGAGAATAAACCTATTAGTCTGTCATGGCCAGACACAGACATCTGATAGGTCATTTAAGATATTAACAGTGTTAGAAATCACGGTGTTTTTATATTTGATATACATTAGTGATTCAGTTTATGTATACGCTTGTTTTGAGGAGTTGAAGAGGTAAGTGAAGGGAGGCAGTAGGCAGCTGTGAGGCAGTTGTTTCACTGCTGCATGCCACCAGCCTGACAGAGTAGAAGATTCGAGAATTCTAAGTCACACAAAAAAGGCTATCATTTTGGGAAAGATCTTTCATATACTCCTATAGATGCATAAAAATCTGATACGATGGCAGTTTCTTGGAGTAGTTGAATATTTGAAAGCTAATATGAATGAGACTTTCCTCAGATGATATAATCGACTCTTAGCATTTTGGCCCTGCTGCTCTGGTTGTAGAAGGTGATCTCTGAAGAGTGAAAATTGTGGAAATTCTTCTTTTTCCCAATTAAGTTTCATTTTCAAAAATCATAGATCGTTTGGTCTTTACACATACACTATTCTTTTACTCTTTAATTTGTGTGTGCTGGAGGAGAAAATCACACTTACCTATATTAAAACTTAATGTGCTGACACTAGATTGCTGGAAGTTCAGAAAATGAACTATTTTGGGGGTGATATGTTATATAGTATAAAAATTGAATAATTACCACACTCAATTTATTTTTATTATAAACATAGAAAATAAATAGAATGTGGATATTTTATACTGTTAATGTAATATTTATCAAAATTTATAAAATGTATTCTAATTGAATCTTATAATAATTTTGGTTTTACTACCTAATAGTATTCTGTGCATTATCTTTGCATTACTTAAGGTATTAAACTAAAAGTGAATTATAAAAATTTTACTTATTCTTCATAATTATATTTTGAAACAACTACAGTTTTTAGAATGTAGTTATCAGTCAGTTTTCTTATGTGTGTAAAACTGCTCTATCTAATTAGTGTTTTTCTGTATGTGCTTTTTCCTCTATAGAACAAGAAAATTCAAATTCAGAGATCAACACCATCAATGTATTATTTTTTGGAAAATTAGCAAAGGACTGTGCAAAAGTTTTCTATGAAGGGGTAAATTATTTTCATGTTACTTTTTGTTTTAGGAGTATAATTTAAAATTATTGATGTTATATTCATTCTGTAGATCTTTTTTTGGTTTTATTTTCTTTTGTTTTGTTTTACATATTCATTATGTATTTGCAGATATAAAAAAAGGATACTTCAGAAATAGTTTTAAAATTGTAACATTCCAAAGATATTATAAAACTTAACACTGACATAAAAACGGACAATTTTTTCTTTCACTTCATTTTAATATTTAACAGAATGTCTTAAGGATATATACATTTTCCCTTCAATTAAAAAATAATTCTTAATAACTAAAAAATTATAAGCTATAACTGTATTTTTTTATTATTTTCTGATAATTGTTTCAAAATACATGCCTGTTAAATCCAACAAAATGCTTCCAAACTGAGCCAACAGCAGATTAAAAGGAGCAGACACTATGACAAAGTGAGATTTATCCCAGGAGTACGGTTAGGTTCAGCATAAAAAAATCAGTCCATGTAACATATCACATTAATAGAAAAAGGGAAAAAACAGATGGTCATCTGAACTTATACACGAAAGGCATTGGATAAAATCCTGTACTCTTTTGTAATCAAAACACTTGGGAAACTAGGAACATAAGGAAACTTCCTCAACACAACATAGGGAAATTATGAGAAACTCACAGGTAACATTAAACTCAGTGGTGAACAACTCAAAGGTCCTCACTAAGATTAGGAACAAGACAAGGATGCTTACTTTACCACTGCTTTTCAACCTTCCACTGAAAGTTCTAGCCAGAGCAGTTATATAAGAAAATGAAATAAAAGACACCTAATTTTAAAGGGAGAGGTAAGACTGTCTCTACTTTCATATGACATGATTCTGTATTTGTAGATCCCAGAGAATCCAAAAGAAAGCCACTAGGATTAATAAATGAATTCGGCAGCATTGGAGGGTACAAAGTGGACACATAAAAATCCGTTGTTACTATTTACGCATAATGAGTGGTCTAGAAAGGAAGCTATGAAAACAATTCTATGTGTGTTAGCATCTGAAGGAATAATATACCTGTGAGTATATGTAACCAATGAGGTGAAGGATTTCTACATTGAAAGTTCAAAAACATTGCTAAAAGAAATTAAATAAGACCTAAATAAGTGGAATGACATTTATATTCTTGGGTAGGAAGACAATATTGTTAAGCTATCAGGACCAACCAAAGTGACTTGTAGATTTAGTGTAATCCCTATCAAAATTCTATCAGACTTTAGAAATGGAAAGGCTGACTCTCAGATTCATTGAGAGTTTCAAGGGACCCTGAACAATCTAGTAAAAGAATAACAGAGTCAGAAGACCCACACTTCATGATTTCAAAACTCAGCACAAAGATACTGTAATCGGGCGCCTGGGTGGCTCAGTGGGTTGGGCCGCTGCCTTCGGCTCAGGTCATGATCTCAGGGTCCTGGGATCGAGCCCCGCATCGGGCTCTCCGCTCAGCGGGGAGCCTGCTTCCTCCTCTCTCTCTCTGCCTGCCTCTCTGCCTGCTTGTGATCTCTCTGTCAAGTGAATAAATGAAATCTTTAAAAAAAAAAAAAAAAAAAGATACTGTAATCAACACTGTGGGACTGTTATAAAGATAGATATGTATAACAACAGAATAGAGTTAAGGGTCGAGAAGTAAACCCATGTATTTATGGGCAGTTGATTTTTGACAAAGGTGTTAACATCCATTCAGTGTAAAATGATACAGCCACGGTGGAAAACAGTTGGACGTTTCTTCTTAGAATCATGATATGACCTAGCAACCCCACTAATAGATATACAGACAAAATAATTGAAAACAAGAATTCAAACAGATATTTGTACACGAGTGGACAATCATGTACAAATCAAATTGATGGAGCATTGCAGCAGTTCCCCCCTTTATCTGTGGGAACAGGTTGTAGGACCCCCCACTGGAAGCCTGAAACTATGGATAGTACTGAACCCTGTATACATTGTTCTTCCTATATATACACACCTGTCATAGTAAGTTTAATTTATAAATTAGGCATAGCTGGAGATTAATAGCAATCAATAATAAAATAGAACATTTATGGTAATATACTGTAATAAAATTAATGTGAATGTGGTTACTTTCTCTGAAAATATTGTACAGTGCTTACTCTTCCTGTGATGATGTGAGATGATAAAAGGCATACATGATGAGAGGAAGTGAGGTGAATGGCATAGGCACCGCAGTATAGCCTTAGGCTACTATTAACCTTCTGACAGTATGTCAGAAGGAGGATCATCCGCTTCTGGACCGTGGTTGACAGTAGGCATCTGAAACCATGGAAAGCAAAATCACACACGAGGGGGACTACCTCATTTATAATGGCCAAAAGGTGGCAAGAACCCAAGTGTCCATTAGCAGGTGAATAGATAAATAATGTGCTATAGTCATATAATGGAATATTACTCAGCCATAAAAAGGAATGAAGTTCTGATACATGCTACATCATGGATGAACTTGGAAACATTATGCTAAGTGAGAGAAGCCAAACACAAAAGGACAACTATTTTGTGATTCCTTCTATATGAATATGTGGAATAGGCAAATTCACAGAGACAGAAAGTAGATGAGAGATTACCAAGAGCCTGGGTTGGTGGGGGGAATGGGGAGTTTTTCCTCAGTGGTTAAAAAATTTCTACTTGGGGTGAAGAAAAGGTTTGACAATAGGTAGTGGTGATGGTTGCACACATTGTGATTGTAATTAATGTCATTGAGTTATACACTTAAAAATGGTTAAAATGGGGCACCTGGGTGGCTCAGTGGGTTAAGCCTCTGCCATTAGCTCAGGTCATGATCTCAGGGTCCTGGGATCGAGCCCCACATCGGGCTCTGTGCTTGGCAGGGAGCCTGCTTACCCCCTCTCTTTCTGCCTGCCTCTGTGCCTACTTGTGATCTCTCTCTCTCCTTCTCTCTGTCAGATGAACAAATAAAATCTTAAAAAAAAAAAAAAAAACTTAAAAAAATAGTTAGATGACAAGTTTTCCATTATGTTTTGCTTCAGTTAAAAAAACATGTCTGCAGTGCAATATTTAGCCAATACAGATATGTAATAGAAAATGAGTCCTTCAGAGTTCTTATGCAGCATACTTTCTATTGGAGAAAGGTAGATAGTGAACAGATAAACAATTTTCTAAGTGGCAGACAGTGCTGTGGAGAATAAAGCAGGGGAAGAGAGAGATGTGAGGATATATTTTAATTGGATGAAGGAAAGACTCTGATAAGGTGACATTTGAGCAGAAACTTGAAAGAAGTAAAGTGATCCTTAGATATTTGGAGTAACCAGGAATTTGTAAGTGCAAAGGCTGAGAAGTATGAGTGCATGTTCCAGACACAGCAGGGGGGTCCGTATCTAAATCCCAGCAGGTGTGATTGGGGCAAAATGCTTAACTCTGTTCAGTGTTTTTCAATTTTATTCTTGAAAGATTTAAAAAATTCTTCAAAATTTTTTGTTTAAAAAAATAATCTTTAGAGTAAAATCAATAAAAATTAATTTTAAAATTCTTTAAAAAATCAAGATAGGAGTATTAATACCACCCTTTCTGGATTGTTGTCAGGATTAGAGATAAATGTACCTACTGCTGGCACTGTGTGGGAACTTAGTGTGTGGCCAGTTATTATTGTTATGACTCTCTATCTTGCTGTAATTAGATGCAGCCCCAATGAGGAAAAGCAGCGAGAGAAAGTGCACCTTGGTCTTAGCCCAGAAGTGTGGCTTCCAGTTAATTACTGGATTTTGAGTAACCATTGATAATCTCCAGATATAAATTTAATCAAATATAAAGTAAGAATGTTGGATTAGCTGAGAATTCTGAGTAATTCTGGAATACTGTGGTTTCAGAAACTTAGCATTTATAAATAATTTAGTGGACTTGAGAAATGCTGTTTTTGTAAAACCTGTCTTTGGAGTCTAGAATAAAGATTTATTTCATGTTAACTGTCAGAAAATCTTTTTTTTTTTTCTTCTAACCAGTGTTTTGGGAATAGATTGCTGAACTCAAATTTTGTCTTTTTGGCCAAAGCTTCTATGAAGAGGTGGTAAATCCATTAATGTTTTCCTAATTCATAGTTTGAATAAAGGAAAGAAGAATCAGTGTAGTGATTTTTCACTTCTGTGAAAAGTTTGTTATTAAATCCCTGGTGTATTTTAAAATTCTAGAATTTAAGGAAATAAGTATTTCCTGTGTGATTGACATCCTAAAACTCCTGTGATATTTCATCAGACTTTCTCTTAGGATGATAAATAGAGTAATTTTAGGTGCAATTTTAAAAATTGGAGATACATAGTTCTAATCTAGTTGTTACGGCACAGCAAAGTTCCAGAAGGAAATATACTAAAAAAGAGGTGTTATCTCACAGTTTGCTTCAGGCCACTTAGGTAGGGTAGAAATCAGTAGCTCTATATACCTATTTTGATGGGGTACTTTTTGTGGGTGCCTCCAGTAAAGGCATGTTGTCATTACTATTATTATTCCTATTATTATTATTCTTGCCCTTTAAGGCATGACTTTATTTCGGCTTAGGTAAAGTAATTAATATTCATGATGACAGTTCGGAATTATTAAGAATTCAGTGCTCAAGGAGATCTGAAGTCATGCTATTTTTTTTAAGGGCCATAGTCTCCAGAAATGATGAAGTGGAGAGGGGGAAAAAGGGAGAGAGTATGGATGAAAGTGAGAACATGAAGTAGGTGTTTAACAGGGGAAGATTCACTCGTTAAGAAAAATAACTTATGGGCGCCTGGGTGGCTCAGTGGGTTAAGCCACTGCCTTCAGCTCCGGTCATGATCTCAGGGTCCTGGGATCGAGTCCCGCATCAGGCTCTCTGCTCAGCAGGGAGCCTGCTTCCCTCTCTCTCTCTCTCTGCCTGCCTCTCCATCTACTTGTGATTTCTCTCTGTCAAATAAATAAATAAAAATCTTATAAAAAAAAAAAAAGAAAAATAACTTATATAACATTTTTCCTTTGAACTGGAAAACAGTATGTTACAGTGCTTTGTTGAGATAGGGAAAAATAAAAAATACATCAGTTCAGTGATGAATTTGCATGTGATACTAAGCTATAACATATTTTCTCTGACTCCCCATCCTTCCAAAAAAAAAAAAAAGTAAACAAAACCAAATAAATGCTGTTAACAGCTTCCTTAATCTTCAGGCTGCTAGACACACACAGGGAAGTTTTGCCCTGATACATTGCGTTAGTAATATTTAGTTTTCAAGAATTACAGAATATACGAAATAAATATGAAATGTAGTTTAATGTTCTTATTTCGGATGATTCTTTCCATTCTGTAAAGAGTTCCACTTTTTTTCCCAAAGATTTTATTCATTCATTTGACGGAGATTGAGAGAGAGAGAGAGCATAAGCAGGGGGAGCAGCAGACAGAGGAAGAGGGAGAAGCAGGCTCCCTGCTAGGCAGAGAGCCCAGTACGGGACTTGATCCCAGGACTCTGGGATCATGACCCAAACCGAAGGCAGACACTTAACCAACTGAGGCATAAGTTGCCCCAAGAAGTCCACCTTTAGCATTTTTAGACCAACTTGCTAAGATCTTTAAAGTTGCCTTTCCTTTCTTCTGTCCTGATATTTTTTAATAAGTAAGATATTCAACTCTCTGCTTCAAATTCTGGCCAGAGAAAAAAGACAGTTGTAATGCATGGTAAGGAGGGAGGCTCTAGCATCCTTTTTTTTTTTTTTTTTTTTTTTTTTTTTTTTTTTGAGTCAGCTAGCTTGAGTACCTTAGTGGCTCAGTCGTTAAGCGTCTGCCTTCAGCTAAGATCAGGATCCCAGTGTCCTGGGGTTGAGTCCCTGGAATCAAGCCCCCCATCAGGCTCCCTGCTCCACAGGGAGCCTGCTTCTCCCTCTCCCACTCCCTCTGCTGTGTTCCCTCTCTCACTGTGTCTCTCTGTCAAATAAATAAAAAAAATCAACTAGCTGTAAAAATTTTGGTGAAAGGACCATCCGTTTGTAAAAGAAGACGAGTATTCTAGGGTTCAGGGATCTTCAGTGAACTCCCAGCAGTGTACAAATCATTAGAAGAAATCCTTTTTTTTTTTTTTATTAAATATTTTATTTATTTATTTGAGAGAGAGGGAGAGCACAGAGGGGAATAAAAGGAAGAAGCAGACTCCTTGTCGAACAGGTAGCCCGATTCAGGGTTCAACCCCAGGACCCAGAGAGCATGACCTGAGCTGAAGGCAGATGCTTAACTGACTGAGCCACCCAGGTGCCTCAGAAGAGGTTCGTGAACCAGTTAAATGTGTATGTAAATGTATGTATGTATTATTTTTCCCCTCTATGAGAAGGTCATTTATAACTCATTCTCAGAAAGATCCATGAACCCATGATCATTAACTGCTTTTTAAGGACAGAATTTCATATGATTCTATCATGGTGTATAATTGAGTTAATATTGAAGTTCCAAGAGTAATTAGTTATGTGCCCATATACAGAAAGAATAATGATTTGATATTGGAAATTAGTGTCTTATAAAAATCCTGTATTATTTTTAGTGGAAGTCCTATAACAAACCTTAGCTTTATAGTGGCTGTCTTCATAAAACTACAGGTGACAATTACTGCGGAAGATTACTAAAGGCTCAAATGATAAACATGTATAGAAGCACTTTGTAAACTGTAAGATTCTATACAAATATAATACCTAAGTATTGTTATAGAACTTGTAAGTGGAGATACTGCTCTGTCTCCACAACTGTATTATTTTCCTGCTCAGGAAGGTAGCATGGACTTGGATTAGATCTTGTAAATAATTTGATTTAGAAGATTTTGTTCTTTTTGCCTGGTCTTGAAGGTTTTAAAAAAAACATTCAAGTTGTGTGGAAAGGTATGACCAGAAAAGCAGAAGCTGCCCCTTTCCTTCTGAAGCCACTCATAATGCCTAGTGTGATAAAATTAGATAAAATCCCTGCTTCTTTACCTGTACCTTTCCAGCTTTTATGTATATGTGTGTATATCTGTGTGTACTTATGCATGCATGTCTTTATCTATATCTGCATGCAGATAAGCTCATACATGCACATTTTTCATCAAATGACAGTACTATTCATGTTTTATAAATTGCTTTATTTAACAGCATATCTTGGACATCTTTAGAGGAGAAGGGTTTTAAAAATGCCTGGTATTGAATATTAGGGATCTGTTTATATTTTAAATACATTTTTATCTTTTCCTTGAAGATTCTTATCTTATTATTTGGAAACACAATAAAAGGGTTATAATACAATGAATTAGCAAAATATGTGCAGTGCATCTACAAAATATGTATGATGTATGAGACATTAGTATTTTCCCTAACTGACATATGCAAGGTGTTTTCTGCAATTGAAATATATTTTAAATAAGTATTCATTAAAACAGAATAGAACTATACTGGCTAATTAGTACTTGTCAGCTAACAGAGAATGTTAATAATGGTAAGCCAAAGTTTTTCCTTTTTAAGATATAATTATACAAGACTGAGGTCACAGTTTACTTTAAAATCTTTCTGGGTTTAAAATCCATGAATGCTGATCATTGGGGAGGTCTAATTAGGCTATTTATTTAAGAGTTTATAGTAGTAAGGTTAAAAATTATTGAAAGTCAAAGGTAAAACTCTTTGTGTAGAAGAATGGGTTTTCTAATTCAGTTCTTGTGCAGGGGCCATGCTAATCTTCTCTGTATTGTTCCAATTTTAGTGTATGTGCCTCTGAAGCAAACACTCTTAATTCAGTTCTTAAACCTTTGTTATTTGTCATTGGCTTATTCCCTTAAGGTTAGCTCCACATTTGATTACTTAAAAAAAAAAAAAAAAAAAAAATTGTAAACATTAAAATGAATTTTAACAAAATTTTAGTCCTTGCTTTGCGAGACTAGTGATACATTTTGCAGTAATATACACCCTGTAATTGAACCTTTTTTTGTATGAAATACTTTTTTCAGTTTTAGCTTTCCTTTAAAAGTAAGATTTAACGTTTAATAAATGGACATAAAATATGGGGAAGGACTTTTTCAAAGTATTTTGAAAGTTTAAAAAACCATTTTATCACAAAACCATCAGAATTACAGACGTTTGTCAATACATTGTTTTCCCTCCATTTGAGATTTAGTTCTGAAAGATGTTGTAGAGTAGTGCCTGTCTTGGAAATTAGGAGATCTTGATTCGTGTCTTGATCTACAACTACTTAGCTAAATGTTATCTTAGACTGTTCATTTATTCTCTCTCGCCCTTATTTTCTTACCTGAAAAATGAAAGTGTTTGATTACATGATCTCTAAAGTAATGCTGAGATTTTTTGAATTAAGTTTCATAGTACTCATACAGTTTATTTAAGATTTAATGAAGGTATCATATATATAAGTAATGTGTATTCACATAGTTGGTTATTCATTTAATTGTCCAAATACTTGTTGATTGTTTTTGGTCTTCTGTGCTGGATGTCCTGAATAAGAGGGTAATGGGCCTTGCCATCTTGGGACAATGCTCAGTGGAGCAGAGGAAATTAAACAGTTATTATGTAATTGATTATTTTATCCAGATGTAATATGACTGAAATTGAGTAGTAGAATTAGAAAAGTAGCAAAAAGAATGAAGATGGGTTCTGGGAGAGTGGGTTAGTAAAAGAGAACAACATGTACAGAGCCCCTAACTGAGGAGCCTGGAATGCTAAAAATTACAAAAAGGAACTATTCAGGGGTATGTTGCGTAGTAGGTAGCTGGTGAGGTGGTGGGCATCAGATCACACAGGGATTTGTAAACCATTTACATATTTTGGATTTTATGCTAATATTGCCTATAGTACTTCCAATTAAGTTCTTAGCATTATATAACCAAATAGATGTTAATGATCATAAAATACATTTTTTATATTAGAGAAACATTTTCTGTCAGTCGCTGTGTTATCAGTGGCATCAGATTCCTGGCTTCTCCCTTCACTCTTTCACTCTTAATTGGTGTTTTAAAATATAATAACAGGATTTGCAAGGGCAGCATAGTAAAAATCACTTAATGCCTGTCAAAGTCAGATAAGTGTTTTTCTTTTCGGTTATCAGTTGTTTCATATTTCCTGTGTCCTTTTCCTGCTTGCTGGAAGTGTAATAACGTGGGAATTTTGGATACACTACCAATTAAAAATCAACAAGTTAATATACTAGTCTAGCAGTTTACATTTTTTTAGTTACATACTGATTTGTTTCTTGTTCCACTACTGATTATGTTCTATAAGATATTAGCATGTAAAAAATGACATGTTAATATGCAAATAAGTTGTCTGCTCTTTTTTTTATTGTTGATTTTTAAGAACACTTCTTTATGTTAAAAAGATCTATGCTATTTTCATTGATTTTTTTCTCTGAAACTGGTTTTCAGTAGAATATTCCTGTTGGCTAACCCAAAAAGGAAGTTGTTTAATGACCAAGTCTCACCCCTTTTAAGACACTGACAGGGTAGGTTAGACAAAAGGAAAATGACCCACTTGCGGATATCTGAGTATCCTGAGTTAGTTCAAAGATTTCAGGTCTACCAATGTGTTTTTATTTTTAGACCATTGATACACAGATATTAATAAAGACTTATTACTTTTAGTAATATGGTATTCTTCTCAGGCTGATTTCCTAATAACTTCAGCAGATTAAGATAAAATACCTACTCTGTATCAATCAGAATGCATTCTTAGTGCTGAACTGTGTAATTCCTATTCTTGTTTGAATGGCTTCAATATGCTCTTTTCAGAAGCTTAGAACTTAGAACAATACGTATTAAATCTCATTTTCAACTCAGTCTAATGAGTGTTTATACAAACTAATACTGCCTATTATGTGTTTATCTTTCTTATCCTCTGTGCATTTGAATTAATTTAAAAGCTATTACAATTTGTAAATTCATGGAAACTAGATACTAAGCGTCATTCATTTTTTTTCTCTCTTCTATTTAGGTTTGTACTTTAATTTTACTAGTATTAATTTATTCAACATATACTTGTACTATGAACAGAAGCTCCTTCCAGTCACTTTTATGGTGTATAAAGGTAGATAAGACATTCTTAGTCCCAGGGAGCTTATAGACTTAAAAGCATTAAAAACACTAAGAATCATTTGTAAATAATACACAGGCAAAATATATTAAAATACTGCATAGGAGAGTTCAGAGGAAGGAAGAATTATTTTTCTCAAGAGAGAAACAATCTAAGACCTCATAAGAAAAGTTTTTACACTCTGGGTTTTAAAAGATAGATAGGATCAGATACATGCAAAAGAGAAAAATGCTGTTATTAGTGGGGTTTCAGAATAAGCAGAGAATATACATGGAAAAGCATTATGAATGTAAGAGAATCTGATTTTTATAGTATGAAATAGACATACATGGAAATAAAATAGGCCAAGTAGATTGGGATAGGATCATTGAGGGCCTTCCATATAATTTATATAGATATATTCAAATATAAGTTCATGTTTAGAAATATAAATTAAACACATTAGTTTTCTTAAATATTTTTGGTGGTTATTTCTATGTTGTAAAATTTGTGCTAGAGGAAAAGTTATACTACAGCCTTCTGCTGAATTATATTGCTAATATTGAAATAGAATTAGACTTTTGAAGAGAAGAAAATTTTCTTATGAATGCTGATATCCTGCTTTTAGTGATTTTTTCTATTTAAAATGTTTTCTCCATCATAAAATAAACACTCCTTAAGTTTAGATTATATGGAAAAATAGAAAAATGTTCATCTGCACAACTAACATTTGCATTTTATGTATTTCTTTCCATATAATATTTAAGACATTTTTCAGTAAAATAGAAAATAACATGAGATAGGTTATTTTTTGTGTGCTTTGAAGAGAATTTAGAACTGAAAAACTTCCCTACTTCTGTTTATCTTTCCCTGTGAGTTTGATTAAATAACTTTAAATATTTGACTAAAATCTCAAGTTTTCATTTAAATCAGAAGTTTTAGGCAGTTGAAACCATTGCTTTTTTTTTTAGTTTTAAGAGTAATATATTCCAGAAGCAAGCTTACTTTTTATTTTATTCCCCTTTAAAACTGCCTGGGGATGCTTGGGTGGCCTAGTCAGTTAAGGGTCGTCTGCTTACAGCTCAGATCATGATCCCAAGGTCCTGGGATTGAGTCCCATATTGGACTCTTGCTCAGTGGGGAGCCTGCTTCTCCCTTTGCCTGCTCTTCCCCCAGCTTGTGTGTGCGCGCTCTGCTCTCCCTTTCTCTGACAAATACATACATACATACATGCATACTGCCTAAAAACATGGTCAAAACAATATTCAGTGAGAAGGAATATTTTCTCCCATTTGTATGTGAAGAGTTGTGGTTATTTAGCATTATCAGCACAAACACAGTTATGTTCATAGTCTCATGTAAAGAAAGAAAAATGTAGAAAGTTGCAGAGCTAAAAGTTCTGAACAGGGCTCGAGATTTTAGGAAGGCCATATAAGATCCATATTTTGAGTCACGGTTTGTTAATGGCGGGCCTACTTTGTGCCAAGCCTTATAAATATAGAGCAGAATAGGACATGACCCTGCATGGGGAACCTGGGTGGCTGTGTTGGCGTCCGTGTCTGTGTTGCGCTTGTGTCATAATCTCAAGGTCTTGGGATGGAGCCCTGTGTTGGGCTCCCTGCTCAGCTGGGAGCCAGCTTCTCCCTCTTCCTCTCCCTCCCGCTTCTGCTCTAGTGCATTCACTCTCCCTCTCTCTCAAATAAATAAATAAAATCTAAAAAAAAAAAAAAAGACATGGCCCCTGTCTTTCAGGGTGTTCACAGCCTTGTTTAATGGATCTAAATAGAGAATCCTGGGACTTGACACCAGACCCTTCCTCAAATGTGCAAAGCAAGTCTGTAATGCAGGATACTTCCATTTGGTAGAAATTAAGATTATTGAAGGAAGCTGCCTAAAACCCAGGAGTTTTTAATGTATCTTAAGATTTTGGTGCTAAAATTAGAAGAGTAGGATAATAATTATATATATATATATATATATGTATATATGTATATATATATATATACACCATATATTATTGCATACCCTGGATTTATATGCACATGTATTAGCTTTGTGACAGTATGGAGTTTTTAATACTAATGGCATGTCTTTCTCAATGTAGTCTCTCAACTCTGCCATTTAGTTTCATTTAAATATTTAAATTCATTTAAATTTCATTCTTAATACTTTTGGATCATCTGTTATCTCTTCATTATTTCTGCAAACCTATTCATATAAATTGAGATACACATGGATTTTTGAAGTCCCACTAAATAAATAAAAATTTTTGAGTGATTTAGTTAGTGTTTTCCTGGTCTGTGAAGTGAGACATTATGCTTGTCTAGGACTATGTTGAAGCCCTTTTAGAGGAAGTCGTAGTCTCAGTCTTATATTCAGGAGGCATTAACCTGTTTTCTAACTAACATGTTGTAGAAATTACTCCTGTTTTTAAATAATAATAAAAATAAGCATTTATGTGACATTCAGAATTGCAGATATTGATGATTTAAAACCATTTTTTCTCTATAGGACACCATTGCAGTAGCAGGATTTACTGTGTTGTCGGCATCTTCACCTACAAGCAGAGATGGTAAACATCGCTTATTTTTGAAAGCATTTGAAGACTTCAGATCAACTGTTTATGTAAGTGTATAACTTTTAGTCCAATCATTTTGTGGTTTTAATGAGGTAAGGGGATGGAATTGGAGCAGAATTTCTGTAAATCTGCAGATAAACTATTTAGCCTGACTGAATTATTTTAATTAAATATTTTAAGTTTAAAGCAAAAATTCTCTTTTCAGCTTTATGTTTAGAATGATTCCAGGTAGAAAAGAAAGATCCCTTAAAAATAATTTACTAATGGAATTTTTAAAACTTTGTAGATACTCTAGATCTCATTCTTTACTCTTACATCATCAGCCTTTTTTGGTGGTCTACTTGATTTCACTTTAAATTGATCAAGTGCCCTTTTTTAGGTAAAACTGATTTCCTTCTATTTTATTCTTTACAGAGATGCTGATACTTTGCTTCCCACTTCACCCCTCCTCCCACAGGCCCTGTGTGTGTGCATGTGTGCATGTGCACACATGGAGACCATCAGTTTGGTCAAGGCTGTCAGAGAAGTAGAATTGGGCCAAGTCCTGTGCTTGCAGGCTACCATCTGCCTGTTTTTCTGTAGTATACAAAATATGGGCTAGGGGTGATCCTCTGATACTGAAATTAATGGATTAGACTGAATCTTAGACAGTTTTGCACATGTCAGTCTTAATGTAAGGCATAGTTTTGTGCTATTCTAGTGAATTTGAATATTATGCAGTTAAGTGTGTAGTTTTGGTGCAGTTAAAGGTTTGTAATCACATTGGAGGATGGTCGTATACAAGTAAATCCTCTTTCTTTGTTTTCAGGTTTATGTTAAATCTGTCAGAGATTCTTCTGCAGAATCAATGTCTTTGGTAAGATAATACTCAGTTTAATTTAAAATAGGCACACCCACACACACATAAAGATAACACACATGTATGTATTTTGTATATATATGATATCCACTTATAGTCTAATTTTTAAAATAGTAATATAATGGGAAAACAAAATATCTACCTTTTTGATACCTAATAATGTTAAATTTGAGTTATATATTTACCTAGTAATTAATAACTGGTTGTTCTTTTATTTGGAGTATCTGTTGGTATTTTCTATAAGCTACACATAAAAAAAATTAAAAGGGAAAACATTTTATTTTGTGAAGATACTAGGATTAGTACTTTTAAACCTCAGGCGGATACTTTTGTTTCTTTTTCAGTTATATTTATAAACAATATCATGTGCCAAATTGTGATTTACAAATTATTAATTTTAAGAGGTTTATTATACTTGTGATACATTTTTCATTTATCTATTTTTAATATTTTAAAAAATTCTGTTATAGCAATAGGAAGGTTCCCATTTTTATAGGTGAGCTACATGTAGCTGAGTAAAACTGGAAAAAGGGTAATATATATGATGAAGTTCAGGATAAAGTTTACCTTCTGCCTATGTTCTTAAACCTTTTGTTTCTAATCGACAGAGTCCAGGAACTTTGTTTTAGTTAACAATGACTATAGGGTACAACTTTTCAATTCTGAATAATACTGTATGGAAATATAATTCAAATTTGTTATTTAAAGAAACTGTAACCAATAAAAGAGTTGATATACGTTTTTAAAAGCATGAATTAGCTGCAGGTATTAGTTTTTCTCAAAATTATTTTACATTGCTCAGCTTCAAATATTTGAAACATCCACAAACCTGTATATAAGGAAGAAATAAAGGAAAGAACTTATGAAATTGGTAAAAATGTTTTTTCAGCGATCCCAGATATTCTGATCTATTAGACTATAACTTAGATGCTCTGCACGTATATACTAGCTTATTTACATGGAAAGACAAATTATAATCAAGAAGTTGTTTGTTCTTCATGAATTTTATATATATATATATATATATATATATATAATATATATATATATTATATATATATATTATAACAAGTACATTGCATGGATGACCATAATGGTTAGTGTCATTGAGCTATATGCTGGCCTGCCCCATTCATCTATACATTAGCGAGATAACTTTAATATCTTGGATGTAGTTATTTGTCAGCTAGGTACATATCTTTCCTTTCTGTCCCATATGCTGTCCATTATTTTTCTTCCATCATTTATGAGCTACATTTTTTATATCAAAGTTTGATGAGATTCCTAAGCATTACCTTTCTTATACTTGAACTAAAGGATCAGCTTCCTTGAAAAAACTAATTAACTCATTTTGATTAGAATTTTAAAGTTTTAACTCACAATGCAGTAGGTAGTAACCTTATTTCTGGTTGTTGGTGGGATGGATAGGTGATGGGGGGCAGATGTGTGATTGTTTGACTAATACGCAGACATGTCCTTGTAAATCACTTTCCCCTTTCTTTCCAAACCTATGTACAATTATTTCAGACAATTTTCCTTTTCTGTTTTTCCCATTTTTAATGTATTTATACCATTTACAATCAAAACCTGTAGTAAAATCTTTATATAATATAGGGGGAAAAAAAGAAATATATACCACAAGTTTTGAAGTGATATTACTCAAAGTTAAAATCCGAACCAAAAGTTCTTAAATTGCATTTCTTAGAATTATGTACAAATTACATAATTTATAATCAAAATTCTTCGTAAGAAAAACTGGTTGGTTTGTATAGTAACCTTTATAAGCTGTGTATTTCCTTTTTTTTCAGGCTATATCCTCTTTTTAGACACTTAAAAGGAAAAAACTGCAATTAGATTGGTTGTTATTTTAAAAATTGAATTATAAAATTATTCTAAAATGTAAATACTTAGTGTTGATATATTCACTGTCTTCGCTTTCTTAGGTTCCAGCAACACATTATATATATACACCCCTGAATCAACTTAAGGGTGGTACAATTGTCAATGTCTATGGTGTTGTGAAGTTCTTTAAACCTCCATATCTAAGCAAAGGAACTGGTAGGTATTAAAATTGGTAAAGATTTTAATGGGCTGGAGCTGCTTTTTTGGTTTCAGAAACATAGCTCCTTCAATACTGTTAAGTCTTGGAAGCTCAATTCTCATTTATTTAATTTTTTTAAATATTTATTTGAGAGAAAGCATACGCACGCACATGGTTGCATGTGAGTGGGGGCAGGGGTTGTAGAGGGAGAAGGGGAGAGGGAATCCTCAAGCAGACTCCCCGTTGAGCATAGAGTCCAACACAGGGCACTGTCCCAGCACCATGGAATCATGACCTGTGCCAAAATCCAGCATTAGCCATGTCAGTGACTGAACCACCCAGGCACCCCTCAGGTCTGATTTATAATTGCCAAATAATTCATATGCACATTTTTGGCCATTTTCACTTATAAAGTAAGTATGGTCTTTAGATTCCAAAGACTAAATTAAGAAAAGGATGCTAAACTGCAACATGACAGCATATAAAAGTATGACATAGGCTAAATATAAAGTATTTTAGTACTATAATGGTGGTATGTAAGTCACTTTTAATTCTGGTATAGAACTTAAAAAAGACCAAAATATAAAAAATAAGTACCTGTGAACATGTTAATGAATACACGATATAAAAAGATACCAATTATAGCGTTAATAACAAAGTATATGTGAGGAGGAGTAGAAGTATAGTTTTTATATATAATATTTATTAGCTTAAAATGGGTTGTTCTAACTTTAAGATGATTTATGTGAACTCCATGGTAACCAGAAAGAAAATACTTACAGAAGATACATAAAAGGAAATGAGTATGTCGCTACATTAAAAAAAAAACAATGAAATACGGAGGGCAAAAGTGCTAAAAGACAGAACAGTTAGCACAATGGCAGTAGTTAAGTCCTTTCCTACCAGTAATAACTTCAAATGTAAAAAAATTAAACACCTCAGTCAAAAGGCATAGTACTTCAGTTGTTTTTAAAGACGATTAAGATATAACCTACTAATTCTATAAAATACAAGCCTTATTTATTTATTTATTTTTTAAACAGGTTTTTAAAACCATTTAAACAGTCTGGTTTTAAACAGACTGACATAGAAAAGAATAAAAAAAACATGAGTTTCAGTTTTCTGAGGGTTAATTTAGTAAAGACACCATATAGCTTTACCTTGGTTTAATTCAGTTCAACTGAAATTTAACAGTTACTAATCTATTTAATCTAACCTGAAACAGCATTTGTAAAAGGCACCGTTATGTATCACCAAGAAAAGCTCTGCCAATTAAGTTATGCTTCACTGTTAATTTTAAGATGTAGCCATATTTTAGAGATACTAAAAATGCACAGAGGTGTTGTTGATGAAATACTGTCTTTATCTACTGCATGCCAGGTGCCGTGGTTTTTCCTAGAAACACAAAGATGTTCACATTGAGTTTATATTTTAAAAAATATTTTATTAAATGATATATATGTAAATTTTATTATTGTGGAGTGAACTCAAAGTGTACTCTTTAGTGGGAGATGAGGGAAACATCATATTTTCATGTAGTCAGAGGATTTTGTTAATGCACAATGGAAAGACTTTGTGAAAGTGACTGAAGACTATGAAATCCAGAGAAATTTGAAATAGGTGGCAACTAAGTCTGAAGGCGTCAGAGGGATATGTTATTGAAAACTTTGGTGATTTCTCTTTTAGCAGAAAGGGAATGTTAAACAGTAAGGTTGAAGCAGAGAAGTTACTGTTTAAGTGTTTATTTCTCAGATATTTTCATTTGACTTGACTTTATCCCCACAGTCTGCATTCTCCAAGCTCTCATACTTTTCAGTATTTACTTGCATATGTTCATGTTGGTGGTTTGTTTACATCATCAGGTTTATTGTCCCCTGAATCTTAATATTCTGTAAATTTGCTATAAAGGTGTGATCACTGTGATCCTCTTCTGGTTGTAAGTGTTATCTGGCAGCTCTAATTGGCCTGCTGAATTTATGAAGAAGCTACATGACTACCAGTTATGTCCATCTGACTTGGTAAAAGATAGAACTTAAAAACTTTTTGAACTTGCTACATCACTAATTCTTGTCACTGAAAGTTTTTATTAAATTAATCAACAAATGTATTCAAGAATAACAAATAATAGTGTAGACTGAAATGATAGTTGTTTTTAAAACACTGATGACTCAATATTAATTTTAAGTTATTACTTGACAGCATAATCATGTTTTCTTCTGACAATGTTATTAAATCATGTGTATATAATGAAAGCCTTGGGGAACTATTATTTTTATTATATATTCATATATATTTTATGTCTTTATCAGATACGTTTAGTTGGATCCAGTCCCTTAATAAAAAAATTCATGAGTAGTAATGAACCATCTGTTAATACGACGATAATATGTTTCTCTATTTTTTCTGAGATACTGAATTAAAATGAATGCCATCAATTTTACCACAACATATTCATTGAATCTCAGTCACATGTCTTTACTACCAGCAAGGGTAAAGTTTTAAAATTATCTATTACATAACTTTAGTTACACTTTTTATTTCTATTGATAGCACTCATCCTTCAACATGCTGTAGGAGAGTCGGACAAATAACACTTTCCTGTTGAGGAAAGGATCAACTTCATTAGTATTACTACTGAGATGTACCAGAATAAATGTGCAGGAACAATCCACAGCTCTGCCTTTTTTGTATTACATAAAGCAATATTATTTTGCAAATGTGGGACCACAATTTTAAATACTACATCCAGAGGTACATAACTGGTTATTTGGAGGAAAGTTACATTTATGCAGCTCAAATTTAGGTAAATGGAAAGAAGTTTATTCTATTCTGTATCATTAGCTGGAATTTTTCATTAAAATTTATTTTATAAATGTTAAATTCATTGCTACCGAGGCTATTTGGTGCACTCTAGCCTTTGTGCTTCTTGACTAAAATTTTTCTTCAAGAAGAAAAATTAAATTAAAATTAAATAAATAAATTAAATTAAAATTCTAATAGTGATTATATATGACCTACATGCTGCTGTCTTATTTCTGGTAGCAAATGTTTATTCCCCAATCTTTATATTCAGTCTTGGAGAAGTTGTAGCTTTTTTTCTATAAGTCTGTCAGTCCTGTTGTTAAAAGGACAGTATAGATAATTACATTCTTTCTTATTCAATTGTGATAAGATTCATCATGAAAACTGAGAATTTCTCAAGGATTGTGGAAACAACATTTAGTAAAAGATAATTGCATCATCAAAATTGATTTTGATAATGATTCATCAGGGGTACATAATATGTCCTCTTTTATATGAAGGCAAGGGCATTGCTGCCTTAGGATTTTGAGATTTTATAATTATCTTTGAAAGCCTCATTTTTACTTTTGCTTCAGAGAACTGGCTAGACACAGTTGGGTATGTCAGTTTTTGCCTTACACAGATAACATATTTCTTTAGTTAATGTCTGTTAAGAAGTTTAGTTTTAGCTTTGTCTCAGATTCTAACAGATAGCCTCCAATTTCTTAAAGCTTGAGACACATTTACTCTGTTCCTATTGTCTGTTCTTGCTAAATAAGATCAATGTAAGCTGGCCATAAAATACTTCCTGGCTTAATAGTATGTGGCTTGTCCTTGCTTGTTATCAGTATCATAATGCCTGTTCATTCTGTGAGCAAACTGGAGGAGTAGAGGGAACTCTGTTTGTGCTACTTTTCTAATATTCGAATCCAGAGGAAAGGAGAGGATAGCCAAAATATTTATATCATTTTTTGACTGTCCACCTCTGCTCCCTCCTGCCTTTTTTTTTTCTTTCCCCAAACTCTGCGATTCTATAGGTCTCAGCCTTTTTGTGCCACATGATTTGGCACATTGCCTGTTACTCCCTAGCCTACCAGAGGAATGCGTTATGTTCCAAAATTACTTGATTTTCATACCTACCTCCCATTAAAAGTCTCCATTTTTGGAAAGCAGTTTGACTAATCTTGAACAGTTTTGGATGTTACAGTGTTTCGAGAAGCACATCTTTCTTTTGCTGTTCATTATCTTATAAAACGATACCTCTTTTAGCCACAAACTGAGCATTATAATCAAATTTTTAGAGCAGTATCCAAAGCACTGGAATTTTGAGAGACCCTGTCTATGGATAGGGTGCTAAGATATAGGGCCCTGGGAGTTTTTTCCTGTCTATAGAACATCCCAGCTAGCTCTAGAATGCTATTTTTGGCTGTGTAAAAATATTTTCACTCAGGAGAATGATTTGACATATATACATTAATGTCATTAGCATTATTATTTGATTATTTTCTTTTGTATGAGTAATATTGGTTGCATATTAAATGATTATGTAGTATCTTTTAATTTTTAAAAGTATAACGAACTACATATTCCACATTAAAGAGAATTTATTAATTACTGAATAATTTATAACTCATTGGTGTTCCATTAGATCCAGGACACTTCTTATTTATCAAAGAGAGATTAAAGCATCTAGTATGATGTAAAATTACATGTATATTAATTATATTTTTTATATTTTAAAATTTATAATGCATATTTGAAAGGTTTTTGGTTTGGTTTTTTTTTTTTTAGGTTTTATTTAAATTCAAGTTAGTTAACACATAGTATGTATTATTAGTTTCAGGGGTAGAATTTAATGATTCATTATTTACATATAACATCCAGTGCTCACCACATCCCATACCTTCCTTAATGCCCTTCATCCAGCTACCCCATCTTCTCATGCTCCTCCCTGCTGACAACCCTCAGTTTGTTCTCTGTAGTTATGAGTCTTTTTTTTTTTTAAAGATTATTTATTTATTTATTTGACAGAGATCACAAGTAGGCAGAGAGGCAGGCACAGAGAGAGGGGGAAGCAGGCTCCCTGCTAAGCAGAGAGCCCGACGTGGGGCTCGATCTCAGGACGCTGGGATCATGACCTGAGCTGAAGGCAGAGGCTTTAACCCGCTAAGCTACCCAGGCACCCTATTTTATGGTTGCCTCCTTCTCTGTTTTTTCTTTTCTTTCCCTTTTTTCCTCTATGTTCATCTGTTTTGTTTCTTAAATTCCATATATGATTAAAGTCATAGGATATTTGTCTTTCTCTGATTGACTTATTTTGCTTAGCGTATTATATTCTAGTTCCACCCACATTGTTGCAAATGGCAAGATTTCATTCTTTTTGATGGCTGAGCAGTATTTGATTGTGTGTGTGTGTGTGTGCGTGTGTGTGTGTGTGTACGTACATATTCATACTGCTGCTGCTTTCTCCATTCATCAGTTGTTGGGCAGTTTTTCATGTGTCTGTTAGCCAGCTGTATGTCTTATTTGGAGAAATGTCTGTTCATGTCTTCTGCCCATTTTTTGACTGGATTTTTTTGTTTTTTGATGTGGAGTTTGATAAGTTATTTATAGATTTTGGATACTAGCCCTTTATCTGATACAGCATTTGCAAATATCTCCTCCCATCTCATAGGTTGCCTTTTAGTTTTATTGATCATTTACTTCTCCGTGCAGAAGGTTTTATCTTGATGAAGTATCCCAGTAGTTGAGTTTTTTGTTCATTTGTTTTGTTTTGCTTTTATTTCCCTTGCTTTCAGAGATACATCTAATAAAAAGCTGCTGTGGCTGGGATCAAAGAAATTGCTGCCTGTGTTCTCCTCTAGGATTTTTATGGATTCCTATCTCGTATTTAGGTCTTTCATCCATTTTGAATGTATTTTGGTGTATGGCGTGAGAAAGCGATCCAGTTTCGTTCTTGTGCATGTGGTTCTCCCAATTTTCCCAACACCATTTGTTGAAGAGACTGTCTTACCATTAGATATTACCATTAGATATTCTTTCCTTTTGTCAAAGATTAGTTGACCATAGAGTTGCAGGTCCATTTCTGTGTTCTCTGTTCTGTTCCATTGATTTGTTTGTCTGTTTTTGTGCCAGTACCATATGGTCTTGATGATTACAGCTTTGTAATACAGCTTGAAGTCCGGAATTGTGTATATCTTTGGAAGTTTTAACCCTTTAGGAGTCCTTTACCCTTATAAAAATGTGATGACAGCTGTAGCGTTTGCCGCACAAAAATGCACATGCATGCCTAAAGACTTAAACATACCATATCAAAAGTTCATGCCCCCCTCCTCTGAAGTCCAGATTGCAAACTACTAATCTATAGTATGTTCTTATGTTATTTGAATATTCAGGCAAGGGACGCCTGGGTGGCTCAGTTGGTTAAGCGGCTGCCTTCGACTCAGGTCATGATCCCGGCGTCCTGGGATCGAGTCCCACATCGGGTTCCTTGCTGGGCAGGGAGCCTGCTTCTCCCTCTGCCTCTGCCTGCCACTCTGTCTGCCTGTGTCACTCACTCTCTCTCTCTCTGACAAATAAGTAAAAAAAATATTAAAAGAAATATTCTTATGAATATTCAGCCAATATCAAAACCACAAATATATTTTTGATTTAATGCATGGTTTTTAAAATAAATAAATTTATAGTTTTTTTTCATTCACTCATTTCCTCGTTTATTCAACAGACATTTATTAAGTACTTGTTATATATATATATATATATACATATATATATATATATATATTTCCCTATATATATATATATTTCCCAAGTCCAGGTATTACACTAGACTTGGGAAACGCAAAGATATCTAAGACACTGTTTCTACCCTCAAGGAATGTTTAAGACAGATAGTAATAACAATACAGTGATTATAATTGTTCATGATTTCACTTTGTTTTTAGTCTTTCCTCAATTTTTAAGACTCAACTTTTATTTCTGCACTTATTGTTGGCTATGTAAGATAGACTATTGAACAGTGAGTTTACTTACCTCTTCTAAAGGCTAGAGGTTGTGGATTGGGCAGGCATGGAGTTTTCCATTTCCCAAGAGCTAAAAAATTATGTCTAGTTGAGTGAGATAAGACTCTTCACAAGTTCTTGGCTGTCTTTCAGGAATGGAAGGCATCTTGGGGGCATGATTAGTCATTACTTACCTCTTTAAGGCCTTGGAGAGGTGAGCTAAGCCTCTCTTCATTACTTTCTCCTGCTTTTTTGTCCATGACAGTAAGAAGTTGGTTTCCACTTGGAAAATGAAGGTGGAGAAAGACCTTTCTTCCCCTGTCTCTGAACTTTTGTATTGCTTGCTTGCTTATATTCAGGAATGACTGTGATGAAGCTTGAGGTCTCCATCTGGCTTTTAGTTCATATCATAGGACTGAGTCTTTTTTTATGACCTCTTCCTCTAAGAAATTATTAGCCTGCTAATTTAGAAAACCATCCTTATGTTTCATTAGTTTATAATTAGAATTGCTTTAGTGGGTCATAAAAACCAGTACTATTATTTCCTCATTCTTTCTTATAACTTAGGTTGCATGCTTTTATTCATTTAATTAAACATTTTCTTTGCCAGCCTTGCACTAGACTTAGTTGTTGTCCATAGTGATAAAGTGATAAACTCTCAGAGAGTTTATCATGAGGGAGTTGAGGAAGACCTAAATTTAATCAACTGGCTAAGGCATAGTTGTGTGCTATAACTAAAGAAGCAAGCAGAGTGCTTTGGGAGTGAGAATGGAGAGATTAATGCTAACAGGGGAAAGCCTTCTAAGAGGTACTGAATTTGAGCTGAACTTTTGAGGATAAATTGGATGTGGATAGATGAGGAAGAAGAGGCCAGCACTCCAAATCTTGGAATTGCAACAGCAGTTGTCAGACTTTTATAATGAAAATGTGGACTTTCAGTTTCAAAAGCTAACTGCTGAAGAAGTTGACTTAAGTATAATTTTAAGCAATGGAATGTCTGCAGGGTACTGATACATGATTTCATGCTCTTGTGGCAGTCTTTTTCAGGGATCATTATTAAAGACTTAGGATACTTTGTGCTGTACACTTTGTTTATATTCTAGACCATAATTTAAAAGTATATTTTGTATTTATGGTTTCTATAAAGGGTAGAACTGATTTTTAATAAATATGTAACCAGTAACCCTATTTATATGATAGAATTATAATATAGTTGGCAGTTGGCCTTTAAAAGATGATGTACTCAGAATTACTACAGATAAAATGTTTTAAGCAGCTATCAGTGGAATGCTTTGCTACATTACTTCTCAGGTAAAATGGATTATAGTAATATTTAGGTTCACAAAAATTACTTTCAAGTTACAAATTGCTTTGTTTTCCATCTGCATTTTTAAGTTCTATTTCAGTTTACTGCTTTCTCTCCACTTTACAAATCATGATTGAGAAAAATCAAAATGTATACTCTTTTTCAGTTTGGTTGTCTTTTTTTCAGCAATTTCTGGAATCTTCTTATGTGTTAATGATATTAGTCTCTTTTGTCATAAGTGTTAAGATGTTTTTCCTGGCATTTTAGTTAGAGTACTGATGGTCTTTGAAATACAAATGTTTAACCTGCATTTGGAGTTATAATTTTTTTTAGAGAGGCTTTTCCATCCATTATAAGATCTGAAAAACAGTAGCCCTGATTTTCTTAAAATTCTTTCATATTGTTAAAAACAGATAATTGCATATATTTCCTGGAATTTTGTTTTGTATGTAGTGCAAAATGATCTTTTTGGTGGCAGCTCACTTATTTTAAAAGCATTTATTAAATAATGTGATGTGTAAGTCATGTACAATATACATACCTGTACATAAAGATCTGTGAAGCAACACTTATCAGAGAGCCTAAGATGAATTTTCTTCTCACAATATGTGACCCTGTGATAGTTCTCCTTAACTGAGAGGAGGACTATTCAGATGTTGTCCAATTTTTAAATCATTAGAGTATTTGCTGCAATCTCCACATAAACCTTTTGGAGATATAATAATACAGTCTTAATTGTTAAATTCAGTTTTTTAGTTCTTCATTTATCATTTTAGTATTTTTTTAAGACTTGGAGGAATATGTTGCTTGCATTTGCAGTATCCATGCTAATTTGCTTTCTGTCTCTATCCCCTTCTGGACACTTCATATAGATGCACTCATTCAGCATGTGGTCTTTGCTTCTGGCTTCTTTCACTTGACATAATGATTTTGAGGTTCATTTATGTTGTAGCATGTATTCATTTTGCTTAGTATCAGTATACTTTTATAATTATTTAAAGAATTATTCTAATTGTTTTGTCTTTCTTATTTTCAGTACAAACTCTGTGAGGATAGAGACCATTGCTAAAGTATTACCATAAATCCTCATACCTAGGAATACCATCTATTGTGATTGCTCAGTACATGGAGTAAAATGTAAAACTCCAGAACATAATTCCAGAATAACATTTATGAACTTATGAAATATCAGCCTACATACCTGTCTATTCTGTGGGTTTTGTTTTTTATTTTTGTTTTAATTTATGTATTTATTTGTTTTGGAGAGAGAGGGAGAGAATGGGAGATAAAGTGTGGCAAGGGGCAAAGGGAGAGATCTTTTTTTTTTTTAGATTTTTTTTATAAACATGTAATGTATTTTTAGTCCCAGGGGTACAGGTCTGTGAATTGCCAGGTTTACACACTTCACAGCACTCATCACATCACACACCTACCCCCGCACACACACACCCCAGTGTCCATAACCCCACCCCCCCTTTCCCCCCAGCAACCCTCAGTTTTTTCTGTGAGATTAAGAGTCTTATGGTTTGTCTCCCTCCCAGTCCCATCTTGTTTCATTTATTCTTTTCCTACTGCCCAAGCCCCCCATGTTGCAGCTCCACTTCCTCACATCAGGGAGATCATATGATAGTTGTCTTTCTCTGATTGACTTATTTCGCTAAGCATAATACCCTCTAGGGCGCCTGGGTGGCTCATTGGGTTAAGCCGCTGCCTTCGGCTCAGGTCATGATCTCCGGATCCTGGGATCGAGTCCCATATCGGCTCTCTGCTCAGCACGGAGCCTGCTTCCTCCTCTCTCTCTCTCTGCCTGCCTCTGCCTACTTGTGATCTCTCTGTCAAATAAATAAAATCTTTAAAAAAAAAAAAAAAAAAGCATAATACCCTCTAGTTCCATCCACATCGTCGCAAATGGCAAGATTTCATTTCTTTTGATGGCTGCATAATATTCCATTGTATATGTACACCACATCTTCATCCATTCATCTGTTGATGGACATCTAGGTTCTTTCCATAGTTTGACTCTTGTGGACATTGCTGCTATAAACATTCGGGTACACGTGCCCCTTCGGATCATCACTACATTTGTATCTTTAGGGTAAATACCCAGTAGTGCAATTGCTGGGTCATAGGGTAGCTCTGTTTTCAGTGTTGGTATGTATATTTCTAGCATAATATTTATGCTTCTCTTTCCTTCCTTCCATTACCTTTTTCAGTATAAACAAAACATGAGGGGATATTTATGTAATTTCACACCAACATAATAAGGCCAGTGCTGGGTGCCTCGCCTTCAGCTCAGGTCATGATCCTGGAGTCCTGAGATTGAGTCCCACATGGGGCTCCCTGCTCAGTGGGCAATCTGCCTCTCCCTCTGACCTTCCCCCTCTCATGCTCACTCTGTCCCATTCTCTCCTCTCTCTCAAATAAATAAAATCTTAAAAAATAAAAAAAAAAGCAAGTGCTACTATATAAAATTTCCCTGTGAAATTATAAGATTGTAGTATATAAATTGTCTTGATTCAGTGATTTGCTTTTATAACTTTTCCTTGGGTGTTTCAGTAATAAACTTTTATATAAATGGAAACTTACTGAAATACTGATTGGTTTATAAACAGTGCTATAGTAGATAAAAAGGAGGTAAAACAACTTTCATGGGGGAATTTTCTTGTGGATTGTATAATTTGTACGTGCATGCTTGCTTCTTTGATTGGATGAATTACCAGCTTTCCCTTATAAAACTCCAAGGCAATTTACACTTAATCATGCTGATGAAATTAGGTGAATTACTCAAGATTGCAGAATATAGGACTTAATTTATCATTTGTTATCTTTTCCAGATTTAATCAGGTTACATGAACTTAAAAGTTAAATACTTTGTCAGCAGTTTACATATGAAGTCTTACTAAAGCATGAAAGTCAAGTCTTTATCAAGTTTAAATATATATTTTAATATCCTAAAATGTATTTTAAGTAATTTATATTTATTTTTATATTACATTAGCACCTAAATGCACTATTTAGGTAGGTTAGGTAAGAATACTGATTTATGGAAGCTCTTTCTATTCTTCCTAACTTTCCTGCTGGTGTTAACTATCAAAATGGACTGTTGTCTTTTAATTTTGTAACTTCATTGTTAAAATATAAAGTTGTAAGTTGGTTGTAATTTCACAAGTTATTTTTCCTACATTTGGGAATAAGTTAAAATGAGGCATTGGGAAAGAAATTATTTTTATTAGTTTATGTAGCCTTTTTTGATGGATTATTTATTTGGTAAGACACTTCACTTCCTTGAAGCAGTAAAATAAAACATTTAGCAGTTTGCCTTGTTAGTATTTGTTAAACTGGGTAGCTTGGTTTCTACTCATGAATCATGTTAATTGAAAGAACCTGAAAGCTATTTAGTATGTCATTTAGATTGTTACTTGTTTTGTTATTGAGAGCTAGTTATTGGACAGATTTTTTTTTAACATTTTATTTATTTATTTCAGAGAGAGCCTGCATCTGTGGGGGGAGGGGTGGGCACAGAGGGAGAGGGAGAGTATCCCAAGCATACTCCCTGCTAAGCATGGATCCTGACCTGGGGCTCAATCTCAGGACCCCAAGATCTCAGTCTGAGCCAAAATCAAGAGTTGGATAAACCCAGGCACCTCTGGACAGATTTTTCTGAATGCCACTTGTTTTCTTGAATCTGAATTTTTGTTTCCTTCTTTCTTTGTTAATAAAAATCATATTAAAGAATTTGAAGTCATAAACGGTAAAAGTCATGGATGATACTTTCAAAAAAAAAATTAAGCCAAAAGAAAAAGTAAGGAACAGCGACTTAGCGTATGATAGCTCAGATAAATGGTGTACAAATATGCTCCATGTAAGGAGATGCCACTTTCATCCACATAGTCACTTATATGAAAACATGCAAGTGTGGCGATTTTAGGCTTGTCACTCAAGTCCTGATGCAGCTGGAGACTGCCCTCTTCCACACAAATCTGCACAGCGCATGGAGCCAGTTTACCCACTCAGAATTCTGAGCATGCCCTTACCCATGTGGCACACACATACCTGTTGTAATGCTCTCTGGGCATCCCCTGAGGTTGCTTTTGTCTCTCCACAGTCCATTCCCACCCCAACTCTGAACCTGACACAGATCCTAACCACCCTAACTGAACGTGACACAGATACTGGGGCAATGGGGAGAGGGAAGGGTCTAGAGAAGCAATGTGTACATTGCAAGTGGCATTTGTGTCCCTCTTTCTGATGGCTTTTAAGAAAAGGCTGGATGTAGATGCATGTGTGGTTGCACCCAAGACTTCTCCTCTCTTGGGCTCAGTAAACTTCCTCTGGAAAGCTTTTTGGGTTGTGCAATATTTCTGTTTGAAAAAGGAAAGGCTTTTTTTCATTTGCAGGAAAGCAGTGCAAAAACTAGGGGTTGCCTTATAAAGACTCTGTAGATAGTGGACCTATTCTCAGTTTCCCATGGTGTCTTTTGCCGTCCACCAAGTCATTTTTTGGAAACAAAAATGAGATCAGGAATAGAGATGATCAAGATTCTATAATGCATCTTGGATTTATAGAAGGGTACAGTAGAGCCATAAGATACTTGCAAAAAAGGAGTGTCATTCTGTTAAAAATAAATAAAATTGATCTTTAATTTTTTTTAAGACTGCTACGAGAAAAATGTCTTGAAACAATACTCCTCACAAATAGAGCTACTGAAAAAGCAAACTCAGAATATAAATTTGGCTTCAGTGGATCCTGCTGATGTATTAAGAAATGAGATGTAATATTATTTACTCTTTGAAGATGCTTACCAAGATTTTGATTTTAAGTTTTTTTAATGTTCTCTAAATTATTTCCCCTTCCTCAAAGAAGCAAATTTCTTTTCCTCCCGCCTTCCTTCTCTCTTTCCTCCCCTCTCTCCTTCCCTTTCCCCTCGTTCCTTTTTCCCTGTCCCTCCCATTCCGGCTCTCTTCTGCTCCATCTCTTCTCTCCCCTCCACTCTGCATTGTCGGTCTGTCCTTCCTTCCCTCCCTCCTTCCTTCCATTTTTTGCTCTATGTCTGGTAATTGTTTACTGTCTTCATATTTTAAAATGTAGGTATGGTTTATTCTAGGTTATAGACACACTCATCTTGTTTGCTTTATATGTAAGTACTTTGTTTTTCCATACTTTTTGGATTACTGCAGCTTTGTAGTACATCTTGAAGTCTGAGCTTTGTGCTTTCTCAAGATTGTTTTTCCTATTTATCTCCTCCTGGAATGGGAAATCCAAAACAAGTAGAATTTTAATAAGGCGCCTTGATTGATAATGTCACTGTGGGGTGGGTGGGAAGAGAGCTGCCTGTCTGGCTATAGGCTCCCTAATCTGGTAATGCAGAGGGACTTATTCTGGGTGGTAACCCCCACACCAGAAGCCTTAGTACTTCCCGGTTAATCAGTGAAATGTCCTTGAAAAACCGCTTGTGTTCCTGGATGTGGTCGGTTTAAATATTCTGCCTCCCAACCTGAAATAATTTTCCTGGGCAGTAGAGGTCGCATGGTTATTGAAACAGTTGTTGTGTGTGTCAACTTTTAATTAACCTTGATTTTGGCTCTGCTTTTCACTTCCACCCTTAATCCCAATGACTCCCATCTTCACTGTAGCCACTTTATGCTATCTTCTGGATTGTCTCCCCTCTACTTTTTTTCCCTAACCCTTTGCTTTCCCATCTTCCTGAAACATAGTGCTATCTTCTCCCCTGTTCCTTGACTCCCTTCTCCTCTCTTCCTTCACTGTTCTGGGTGGATGCTCTTCAAATATTGATATTGTAATTACTATGGTACTAGGTAACACTAGAAGGCAACACATTATCTCAGTGTGCAACTTTCTGAACATGCATATCAAAAGGCAACATCTCTTACAGTTTTTACTACCACCAGTATTTGAAATTTTCATTTTCATAACATCGCAACTATTAATTTATTTTGCCAGCTAAAGTGTATATGTTTCTTGTTCTAACGTGTAATCTTCTGTAAGAAACTAGCAAATCCTTTTTTTTTTTTTTTTTTTTTTTGAGCTGTTGTTATAATTTTCTATGAATTGTTTGTTCCTTTGAATTTCATAGTCACAGTGAAGTCCTGGGCTTTATAAGCAGTTTTTATAGAATCTTTAGGCAGTATACTGACTCTTCATCACATTTGCTTCAAATATCTTCTAGTCTTTGTTTTCACCCCAATTTTAATTACATTTACTTTATAAATTATATTTTAATTGAACATGTTTATCTGCTTCATGATTTCTAAACTTTGAAGTAATAAAAAAGTTACTACCCCTCCAGATAATTTATTCTAATTAAGAATTTTAGTTTTGTTTTACTAAACTTTCTAAAATTAATTTTTGTGGAATACTCTTGCAGAATAATTTGGCAGTGCATTTTGAGAGCCAAGAAACTGTCTCTGTATTTTGATCCTGTTCTCAGAAGGTTTAATTAAAAGGAGGGATAAGAGTTTGTTTAGTGGTTTGAAGTCAACCATATTCTTACTTTGTCAAAAGCTTTGAAGTACTAAAATGTAAAATATTTTTGTGTTTTCCAGACTATTGCTCAGTTGTAACAATTGTGGACCAGACAAATGTAAAGTTAACCTGCCTGCTCTTTAGTGGAAATTATGAAGCCCTTCCAATAATTTATAAAAATGGAGATATTGTTCGCTTTCATAGGTTGAAGGTATAGTTTGTACTGTCCGGAATTCATATCTGTTTGAAGAGAACTGTGTATTTTTCTAGTTAGCCCTAATTATATAGTTGCTGTGGTAGAACATGGCAGTAAGCATTTCAAGAGACAAGAACAAATATAAATAATATTAATATTCATTTGGACAAACTGCCTGCCCTCCCTCCACAAGAAATGCCTTAGATGCCATAATTTAGCCTCGTTGCAGCCTGTCTTCTCACTTCTGAATGTGGACTGATGCTCTGAAGGTTTCCATGTAGAGCTGATTATAAAAAAACAAACAAAAAAACACCCTAAGCCAACAGGGCTTTTTTTTTTTTTTATAAAATAATTATACAGTGATTGAGAGGTTGTATTATTTTTCCATTTGTTGTATTAATTCATGTACACTGAAAAGCATTGAGACATTAAATATAAAATCAAAGTAAGTTGAACTTCATTTATGAAAAATGTGTTAAAACATGAACAGATATGTTGGTACTTTTAAAATTATGCTATCAACTGAATGTAAGGAAACCTTTAATATGAAGGTTAAGCTATCAAATAGTATGTGATTTTTTAAAAAAATTAAATACTTTAATATTTTAAATCCCTTAGGGTTTAAGCATTTCAATCCCTTCATCTTTTCCTCTTATTATGTGGGTTTCCATAAAGTTCTTTCATTATCTTGGTTGTCTTTTTTCTTCTAATACTTTAGTTTATCTATGTCCCTCATGGTCAGTGCAGTGCCCATAGATGAACACAATATTCTGGTGTGTTCTCTCTTGAGTTTTGGTGGGAATTACCTTCTTTATCTCTTGTGCCTTTCCCTGAGAATAGATGAATAATAGAGAATATTTGTGTAAAGTTAAAAAGGAAATAGAAATATTATCATTGTAGCAAATTTATCCCAACTTCAAAAAATAACTTATTTCTTACATACTATTATTTCAGACAGTGCACTCTTCCCTCCTCATGTTTTTAGTTGTTATTCTTGCTGTTGTTTAACTGAAGTAGGATATGCATCTCTCAGTTCTATTTATTTTAAAGAGAATAGACTGTAGGTTTTGTTTTGTTTTTTATTTTTGTTTTTGTTTTGTTTTAGATTTTTGTTTATTTATTTGACAGACAGATCACAAGTAGGTAGAGAGGCAGGCACAGAGAGAGAGAGGGAAGCAGGCTCCCCGCTGAGCAGAGAGCCCGATGTGGGGCTCGATTCCAGGACCCTGGGATCACGACCTGAGCTGAAGGCAGAGGCTTTAACCCACTGAGCCACTTAGGTGCCCCTAGGTTTTGGTTTTTTAATGTCTGGCTTATACTTGTGTGAGTCAACCATATTACTGCATATAGTTTCACTTTGTTCATTTTCATTGTTAAGTGTGTGAATGCATCAGAATTTATATATTCTGTGGGACATTCAGTTTGAGGATATTATGCTGCTATAAACAGTCTAATACATATCTTTTAGTGAATATATATTAATATTATTAATGAAAAATTTACTGGCTAGGCTTAATATATTAGCTGTATCATGTTTACTTGAACATAGACCAATAGAATTTATCTAATCTGAAGAATAAAGATAAATAAGAGATTGACAGAACCCTGGGGACCTGTGCAATGATATCAAATTGTGAAACATCATTTGAGATGCACAAGAAAACTGTGTGAATGGGAAACAGAAATATTTATAGAAATACATAGGAATGACCAGAATTTTTCTGAATGTGATGGAAAACATTGACTTACAGATTTTAGAAACTCCATGCACTCCATGCATGGCACCACAAAGCAAAGCATGCCTAAACAAATCCCTGTGAAACCACTGTAAAAGATTTGAAAAAAGAACTTGAAATGAGCTGGCAGAGAAATAACACATTCCGTATAGGAAACTGTAATACGAGCCATCTTTGATTTCTTATCAGAATTAATGGCACTTGAGGAACAAAGCAATGATAAATTTAAAGTGGTGATAGAAAATTGATTCACCTGGAATTTTGTAGAAAGAGAAAATATTTTTCAAAAATGAGAGAATCCACGGTCAGCATATCTTTACTACTATTAAATGCTAAAGGATGGTGGTCAGGACAAAAATGAATGCTACCAGCCAGAAACTTGATGGTTAGGAAATAACTAAAAACAAAGGAAATGATAAAAGACACTGTTTAGTTTTTCTTCCCATAATTTCATTAAAAGATAAATGACTATTTAAAAGAAAAATGGTAACATTAGTAAACATGGAGTTTATTAAAATATGTAGAAGAATATGAACGATAGCACAAAGAATGGTTAGGGTGGTTAAGTGGAATTAACCACCGAAGGGTTAGTACATACCTTCAAAGATTATTACACTTTAAGTGTAAAATGGTATATGGGCAAGTGGGAAATATGACATGGAAAGGAGGGATGATACAGTGGAATTATATTGATTCCAAATAAACTTTGAGATAAGGATTCTTTTATAGCTCAGAGGAGGTAAACAATACTAGTAAGTTCAGTATTACACAGGAAAGGAACAACAGAAAAACAATTTTTAAAAGGCAAAAAGGACACAAAAGGAAAACAAATAAGATAGACTTAAATATAATCATATCAATAATTTTATGTAAATGGACTAAACATTGGACTGAATAAAAAAAGAATAAATGCCAACTTCCTACAAGAAATGAAGACTTCACAAACAAGTTATAAGTAAAACTGTAGAAAAGATATACCAAGCAAACAATAAGCGTAAGGAAAATGAAAGCACTTTATTAATATCAGACGGAGTATTGAGGGAGATTAAAAGGGGGGGGGAATTTCATAAGGATAAAAAGATTGCTTAATGAAGAAGATGTAACCATGGTAAATGCACCTGCATCTCCCAGCCAGGCCTCAGAATTCGGAAGCCAATCTTTGTGGCTTATCTTGGTCCTCAGCCAGACCGGTGACACCTTCGCCTCCCTGCTTTTTATTCACTTTGAAGTCTTGTATTTAAGCATTCTGATTTACCTTGTAATGGTCATAAATAATTGTCACTTACTTATTTTTCCCTTTGTAAATTATACGCTAGTAAGAAAAGTAAATGTAAAAGTGCAAGCCTGGTAGGATCAGGGAGCCAACTACCTAGACCTTAAAAAATAGAAATAAATACTACATAGTGTTCTAAGTTTACATGGCGCTTGTGAATCTTGATACAGCCCAGTTGACTTTTATAATTTTGTGTGCTAATTAAGTAAAATATATTAAATAAGCATATCCTCTATTAACTATCCTGGCGAGACTTTATAATCTTTCAAATTTCTTGAGTTTTGGGGTTCTCTGTCAGTAAGCTGTTTTGTTTTCTGCTTTGCCCAACTTCGTTAGATCCAAGTGTATAAAAAGGAGACTCAGGGTATCACCAGCTCTGGCTTTGCATCTTTGACATTTGAGGGAACTTTGGGAGCTCCTATCATACCTCGTACTTCAAGCAAGTATTTTAACTTCACCGCCGAGGACCACAAAATGGTAGAAGCTTTACGTGTTTGGGCATCAACTCATATTTCACCTTCTTCGACATTGGTAAAATTGTGTGATGTTCAACCACTGCAGTATTTTGACCTGACTTGTCAGCTCTTGGGCAAAGCAGAAGTGGATGGAGCATCATTTCTTCTAAAGGTAGGTATTTTAAACACTTGAAATTATAAATTAGCACCACCTACATATCTAAACAGAGCTTATATTTCATTCTGGTGGGATAAATGTGCATACTATGTATTGTATTAAGAACTTTAAGTCTAACTTACCATTTTTGATAAGCCTTGGTATTCATGCAACTCTACTCTTGAACTTACACTTTCAGAGAAAAATAGCATTCTCAATGGTTTAAATATAGTTTATGCTTTATTTATTAATATTAGTATTAATAAAATATAAAGTTGTTTTTTATGTTATATTTTAGTTGCAATTCTACATACTCATATTTCTGCTTCCCTGTCAGGGTAGCCTTCCTATTTACTTATTTGGCTAATTCATGTTGGGTTCTTTTCCCATGTCATTTCACTGCCTGTTTCATTGGGTAGATCACAGATAGTTTTGAAGTGTTTATTTTTGTTCTTGTTCTGTTTTGTTTTTAAATCAGCATGATTTTTTTTATTTCTTTTCAGCGTAACAGTATTCATTGTTTTTGCACCACACCCAGTATTCCATGCAATATATATCAGCATAATTTTTAAAAAGTAATGTAAGGGGCACCTGGGTGGCTCAGTCTGTTAAGCGTCTGCCTTTGGACTCAGTTCATAATCTCGGAGTCCTGGGATTGAGCCCCGCATCAGGCTCAGCGGGAAACCTGCTTCTCCTACTCCCCCTGCTTGTGCTCCCTATCTCTCTGTCTCTGTCTCTGTCAAATAAATAAACAAAATCTTGAATAAATAAGTAAATAAATAGTAATGTAAGACCCATCTGATATTTGTTTATACCTACCTCAATTTACTCATGAGTAGCTTCTTTAAAAAAAAAAAAAAAGATTTTATTTATTTATTTGACAGACACAGTGAGAGAGGAAACACAAGCAGGAAGACTGAGAGAGGGAGAAACAGGCTTCCAGCTGAGTAGGGAACCTGATGCAGGAAGCGCAATCCCAGGAGTCTGATCCCAGGACCCTGGGATCATGACCTGAGCTCAAGGCAGACGCTTAACGACTGAACTACCCAGGCTCCCCGACTCATGAATAGCTTCTGAAAAAGTCAGTTGTCTGATATTAATCCACATCTACCCATCATATGCAGAATACATTTAAACAAGCACTGCTTCAGTTCTGCTCCTATCTGACTCAAATAGTAGGATAAGAAACAGTACAGAAGCACGAGTATTGGGTTTAGCTTTATCATCATTTATACCTTGCCCTTTTGAAAGAATGGGGAAGATAGAAATCCCTCAATAAAAGATGAAGTTTTTAAAGTTGAAAGTGGCACATTTATATGCACGTGAAATACTCTAAAAAAGTAATTGCGTGCTATGAAAAAAGTTAAGTTGGGGCACCTGGGTGGCTCAGTGGGTTAAGGCGGCTGCCTTCAGCTCAGGTCATGATCCCAGGGTTCTGAGATCGAGCCCCACATCGGGCTCTCTGCTCAGCGGGGAGCCTGCTTCCTCCTCTCTCTGCCTGCCTCTCTGCCTACTTGTGATCTCTGTCTGTCAAATAAATAAATAAAATCTTAAAAAAAAAAAAAGTTCAGTCAGCTCAGGTCATGGTTCCAGGGTCCTGGGATTGAGGCCCACATCAGGCTCCCTATTCAGTGGGAAGCCTGCTTTTCCCTCTCCCACTCCCCCTGCTTGTGCTCCCTCTTTCTCTCTCTCTCTCAAATAAATAAATAATTGTAAAAAAAAAAAAAAACACTCTACACTGTATGAATAATATATTCATGATAAACAAGCATCATTTCAGATTGATGAAGACTGATTGTTGAATAGTTATTGTTATCTCTTTGGAAAACGGAGTCAAATCTATTTATAAAATATACAAATTCCTAACAGATTAAGTATTGATACAAAATTACAAAAGTTCTAGAATTTATTAAAAAAGAAAAAAAAAAGACTAGATTGTAAATGATTAAAACTGAAGCATAAAATAATGTAGGAACACTCTACTCTCTCAGCTCCTCCCCCAAAAGACTGGTAGCTTCGTCTAGAAAGCTATTTTGAAGTCACAAAAACAGTATACATGAAATGAAGGAACAGTTTCCAAGGGGAGAAAAATTTTGGGGACATATAATGTAACTATTCCCAAAGTGTTTGTTCTGGTTCTTTGAATAATCTAGGGAACAGTGAGTGACCCAAACTCAACGATTGTTTATTTGAAATTTGGCACAGTCACCAACATTATTGAATACTTCCTCTGTAAGCTGACCCTGGCAGACAACCTCACTTGTAGAAAAATCAGTGTTTTCTGTTCAGTAAGCCTGTTTCTCTTGTCCAGCCAAATTTCTTACATACAGAGGCATTCTTACCTCATGCCAGATGTCTCTTGCCATGCCCTTTATAACAAAGTGTAGCAGTGTCTTAAAAGCCTAGCACAACACAAGCTAGCTGACATGTTGGGGGTGATGTAGTGCATACTTACTCATCCTGTGCCCTTTGTCTTAACATGGTTTACATAGCAATCCAATATATCTTTTCCTTTTCCAGCACCCATGATTTTCAGGCATTTGAATTCGTAGCCTCTACCATAAACCAAATGTTTCTATCTGTACTTTAAAGGCCTTTTCCGAATTAGAACAAAGTGAAAAAATGAGCAAAGTTTAGAATACATTTCTAAAAGTTAGGGATTTATACTTAAGAAAATTAGCAGACATAGTCATAAGGGTTTATATATAAGATGGTAAGAAGGATAAATTCAACCATATGTTAGTACTTTTTTTTAAGTAGTGTGAATTTTTTTCCTCTTTACATTTACTACATTGTCCTATATCTGAGCAGTCCTTTACAATCAGAATATACACCATATTTAAAGTTTAGCCGGTATTTGGGGGGAATACCTTTATTGACGTTTAAGTTATATTATTAACAGCAAATAAAACTCTTTTAAAAATCTTTTACAGTTACACAAAATGATCATTAAACTTTGCTCTATCCTATCATGGCAGGTATGGGATGGCACCAGGACCCCGTTCCCATCTTGGAGAGTCTTAATACAAGACCTTGTACTTGAAGGAGATTTAAGTCATATCCATCGGCTGCAGAATCTGACAGTAGACATTTTAGTCTATGATAATCATGTTCAAGTGGCAAAATCTCTGAAGGTGATGTTGAGTAGCAAGTGTTTGCTCTCTTTGTTTTTATAAATGCGGGTTAAATCACATTTACAGATGATATTTGAGGTCTAGAAATTAACTCCAAATTTATTTTTTCTTTAATTTTTAATTTATAAAATATTTTAGAAAAAAACTCAATTATTGGAAGATGCATTAAGTTATAGTGGCTTAACAACTTTTTTAAAGTAAAATTAAATTCCCTGGAAATTTCCAGGAAAAATTTTTTGGATGAGGTTGTATAAAATATTTGTAAGCTTAAATGTTAAGCTTTATTAATTGATTTTTCAAAATCTAACCTACAACTTTGTACTCATTAATTTAAGAAACTTTTTTTAAGATTTAATATTTTATTTGATAGATCACAAGTAGGTGGGGGTGGGGGGGAACCAGGCTCCTCGCTGAGCAGAGAGCCTGATGTGGGTGTGGGGGGTGGGAGAGTGGATCCCAGGATCCTGATGTCATGACCTGAATCAAAGGCAGAGGCTTATGTCACTGACCCACCCAGGTGCCCTAGTTTCAGAAATTGTTAATCCACCTCATAAATTGTGTGTGTTTATACTATATAGTTTATTAGAATTTGCTCACTGCTTTTGAGTTATTTTTTAGGTAAAAGTGAACTGTCCAGATATGATACTTCTTGATTATTAATATTGGGAATATTTTATTTTATTTTTTAAAATTCCTTTATTTGCAAGTATATTTTCTAGCAACAAGTGGCATCAATAATAGCAATAATAATAGTAATATTTGTCAAGCATATCATATGTATTTAGTACTATCCTGTGCAGTTGGTATTGTCACCTTTCAGATTTTACAGATGGGAAAACTGAGCAGTCACAGGTTAAGCCCAAGATTTCATGGCTACTTGGGTGAAACCAGTATTTGAATATAGTGTTTGTTTCCACAATCAGTCCTTTTAAGCAGTATAAAGAAATGACTTTCTTTATTGCAAATAGATTCTGTCCTACCTTTAGGGAGTTATACAGCCTACTTATAGAAAGTTATATGGCCTACTTATGGGAAGAAAACAGTAAAAGTAAATTGCAGTTGTTTTAGATCTGAATTTTATGCCCAGTTTCCCTTTGTAAATAAATGTTCTTGAAGAAGGAAATTGTTCTCACACACACAAATAAACCCACCAAAATAAATTCAAATCAATAAATTAGATTAAAGTCGGGATCCAAGAAGGTGATAACTGAATTTTCTTGTCCTTTTATGTGTGTGTGTGTACATGCTTTCATACCTAACATATAAAATGACGCTGAAGATGCATTTTGATGCTTTTCCCTAATTTTCTCTACATTGATTACTTTATTTTGAAAACAAATGTAATGATAAAACCAACTCAGAGTCTTTTTTAAATACAGAGTTTTGGGGGACCCAGGTGTCTCAGTAGGTGAAGCATCTGTCTTGGGGTCAGGTCATGATCCTGGGGTCCTGGAATCAAGCCCTGCATCCTGCTTCCTGCTCAGCGGGGTGCCTGCTTCTCCCTTTCCCTCTGTCTCTTACCCACCAGCTTGTGTGCTCGCTCCGTCTCAAGTAAAATAAATACAATCTTAAAAAAGAAAACACACATAGAGTTCTTATGAATGAAAAAGATTTACATTTTTAGATTCTACTTTCACAATTTAATTCCCTTCTCTTTCTCTGTGCTGCTTTTATAGGTTTTTCTGTTCTCCCTCGCTTGTCCTGATTCCCTTGTCCAGGTCATGAACAACAGCTAGCACAGTGTTTTCCTTATAGTAAGGTTGAAGTAAATAATATCTACTAGTGAATGAGTGTAAATTTATGTCAGATTTTTTTCAGATCCCTTTTTGTCTGCTTTATCTCACCCACTAGAGGGTGCTCTGAGCACACATTACTAAGAAACTATAGGGCACTTAATCTTTTTCTGAAAATACTATAACATTACATTATTTATCTGTAATATAATAGAAAAATGAAAAGGATTTTCTCTCTGTAAGTAATGTAACTGGAAGCTTTTATTTAATGTGAATGTTTATTTGTTTTAAGACAACTTTATACAATTTGATATTAAGAAATCCTGAGTCAGATGACATTGATACAAATGAATTCTTATCAGTATTTGAAGACAGCTGTTCGAAATTGCATTTTTATACTGAAATACATGGAACAGAGTTTTGTTGTATAGGAACAGGAAAAATTTTTTTAATAAAGAATAATTAAAATAATCTTAAAGTATAATATAATTGGCTTTTATATATGTTTTATAATTGAAATCATTCTTAACATTTTTCCTCAATTTTGCTTTTAAGTGTTAACACAGGTACACATGCATAAACCCACATATACATGGAAACACACACACACAAATATTTTGAACTTTTTGTCTAGAAATTAAATCATTATATTCCCAATCATCAGTCCTATCCTGACATAATTTAAAAACAATTATAAAAAATACTTAGTCATAATTATGTTTTGGCCTTCGGGGACCCAAGGGCTGTAGTTCAGCTGGTTATTTTCAGACATGTAGAGGGAATTTCTTGATAGTTTGTAAGGAATATTAAAATTATTTCTAAAGGGATAATAATTTCTTAATAGCTTTATTTGCTTTGCTTTATTTTTGATGTTTACTGAAATGATTTTATCACAGTTTTTGAAAGTGCATTTTTATAATTTTGGTTATGACTCCCTCACTTCTATGTTTAGAATCTTATCCCATTACTGACAAGACTAAGCGATATGTGTGTATTATGGTAGAACATCTGGCACATTTCATAGTATATTTAGCAAGCTTAAAAAAAAAAATACAATGCTGCCTCCAGAAGGAATTTCTGGAAATAACAGTTTGTCATCTTGATAGACTATATAAATAAATTCTTTCTTGGTCTTTGTTGTTTTATTATGAAAGACAGTAGTAGAAAAGTTAGTGTAATAAATATCCATGTGCCTATCAATCATCTAAACTTAACATTTTCTTTAAAACTTAACATTTTTAAATGCTCTACTACACTAATTTCAGGTACTTTTAATTTTTAGAACATAAATCTCTACATACTGAATCTTCTTTGTACCTCTGTTCATTCTTAGTTTTTACTCCCTAGTATCTCCCTTCTGTTTATCCTAATATGTAGTTATGTACAACCATGTTTATTATGCTTTCAGTACTTATCTCTGAAAAATACGTATGGTATATGTATTATTCTCTAATTTACTTTCTTTGAAATTATATTTTTAAGATATATCCATGTTTATATATGTATCTGCATTAATACCACAGGCTCTTAATTATTATAGCTTTGTTTTTATTTTTTATAGCTTTATTTTTAAATGATACTTTGTAGGGATACCTGGGTGACTCAGTCGTTTAAACTGCTGCCTTTGGCTCAGGTCATGATCCCAGGGTCCTGGGTTCGAGTCTCACATAGGGCTCCTTGCTCAGCAGGGAGCCTGCTTCTCTCTCTGTCTCTGCCTGCCGCTCTGCCTGATTGTGCTCCGTCTCTCTCTCTCTCTCTCTGACAATAAATAAATAAATAAATAAATATTAAATAAATAAATAAATAGTATTGTGTAGATCAAGCGAACCTCCCCCTCTCCCTTTCCAGTTTAGTCTTCAGACTTGACTTGCTGCTCGCGTTCATATACATTTTCAGATCAGCTTTTCAAATTCCATAAAAGACACTGGGGATTTTGATTGAAATTACACTGATTTTAAAAATTAACTTGGGGGAGGAGATTACTATCTTTATAATGTTGAAGTTTTTTGTTTATGAATATGATATCTTTCTCCATGTGTTTAGGCCTTTAAATTTTTTTTTTTTTAATGTCTACACAGTAGGACATTTCTCTAGAGGGAGGTGGTTTTTATTTATTTATTTATTTTAAGTAAACTCTTCACTCAATGTGGGACTGGAACTCATGACCCCAAGATTAAGGGTCAAATGCTCTACTAACAAAGCCAGCCATGGACCAGCACATGTTTAGGTCTTCTTTAAGTTCTTTTTATATACTATACTGGTGTGTTACCTATATTTTAGAAGGATCACAGAGTGATAAATGTCCAGAAAGAGTGAGACAAAAGTAAACAGAAGTTTTATCTTCCAGTGTCTTAGTTTGGACACCATGAGGAAAATCAGTTTTGTTGTGTTTTCTTTTTTTTCTGTGTTTTCCTTCTCTGACTCCTTTTATCCTGCACCCATGCCATATTGTAGGGGTCAGTGGAAAAAGAGAAAAAAAGACCTAAATCCCTACCTCCTTACAAAAACAGTACTGGGAGGAAAAAGTTTATATAGCTTCTTTCTTTGAGTAGGTGTCAGTTTCTTTGATTAACATTCTGTATCTGTCATTTTAAGTCTTCTACATTAAAAGAATATCAAATACTCTACATTTAAAGGACATTTTTAAGATTAAGCGAGGTATCTAAAATTACAGAATATTTAGTTCAAAATTCTAATTGGTTTAATCTTGTATTTGAACTCAGAATTGTATAGGCACAATGCTTATTACAAAAGTTTTCTTTCCATAAAACTTGTGGAATAGGGGAATATTTTAATATTACATTTTAAAAAATTCTAGTATTCTCATAAGGAGAATATTTTAGCAATCATTTAAATCTTTTTTTTAAGATTTTTTTTTAATATTTATTAGAGAGAGAAACAAAGATAGCGACAGAGAGCATGAGTGAGATGAGTAAGCATGATCAGAGAGGAGGGGGAGAAGCAGATTCCCCACTGACCAGGGAACCCCCTCCCAAGGCGGGGCTTGATCCACCTGATCCAGGATCATGACCTGAGCCAAAGGCAGATGCTTAGCAGACTGAACCACCCAGGCGTTCCAAATCTTACCTTAAAGTAGCTAAAACAAGTTATTTTCAGTAACCTCAAACAGTTTTCCAAATCAAGTAGAGGGCTCGAGTTTGATTTAAGCAATGGTTTCTTAACTACTGCATTTTATTAGTACTAAGACTCAGTCTTATTTCACACTTTAATATCTCTGACATGGAAATATGTCTTCCATTTGGAAAAAAAACATACAGATGGATACATATATATAGAGAGAGATACATGCATGTTTACATGTACTTATATATTGTATGTAGATGTGTATACATGCATTTATGTAAACATATATATCTATATGTGTGTATATATATGGATACACACACACACAGAAATGCACACACATTTTGGTTTTGATACAGTGTCCTTAGGGCTATTACCTAGCACAGACCGGTATAACACACCAGGACCTTTCTGATCAGTAAGTACCCCTGATTGTTGGTCTTATGCCCCACATTGCTTTGTTAAGTATTTTATGTTATGTATTTTATGTTAAGTATTTTATCAGAAATTATTTGATCTTTTGACATTTTCTAAATAATAAATCATATATTTTTAGGTTGGAAGCTTTCTTAGAATTTATAGCCTCCATACCAAACTTCAGTCAGTGAATTCGGAGAACCAGGCAACATTGTTAGCTCTAGAGTTTCATCTCCATGGTGGTACCAGTTACGGCCGGGGAATCAGAGTCTTGCCAGAGAGTAACTCTGATGTGGATCAGTTGAAAAAGTAAGCATATTATATGCCTATTTAGAAATTGTAAATAAGGTATTAATTAAGCTGCTTCCAAGATCCTGTTGTACTGGACTGGGGTGGATGGATCTGGTAAGTTCTTTGTAATCGATCCTCATAACTTGTGCCAACTATCCATTTGTTTAAATAGATGAACCAAATGAAATAGAAATCAAGCAATCACAGGTTCAAATAGCTAAATAAGCAGAGCTAGGAATGTAGTCTTAGGTTTCCAGTAGTTACTTGTACACTTAGGTCTACTCTGTGCTTGTGCTCTTTTTTCTTCCACCATTTGGCACATTTCCCAAGTACACCAATAGACAGTTGAATCTGGAGTTTAGCTAGAGTTTGGAAGACTTGATACATATCTAGAATTCCAAACATACATAATTCTGCCATGAAAAATATTATCTATTTAAAGTGCCTGTGACTGATAAAATAGGTATCAGAAGTGTTTTGGAGTATCATATTTTAAAAACTTTTCGATGTGCCCATAAAGTGAATAGTATCTTAAGTCCTGCAACATTGGCAGTTTTCTTTTTTGTGACACATCCCTAATGCTCACTGTGTACAGAAACTTTTTCACCAGTAATCTACAAAAGTAAAAATAAATCTTCTGCATATCTACAAAGAGCTCTAGAAAATAAACCCCATTCAGTAAGTTGAAATGAAATAATATTTTTACATTTTAACGTATTGAAATCAGCATGACTTTTAAAACAAATTAAATTAGCTATTTTAATAATCTTATCTCAGTTTTACTTATTTCTTATATTGCCCGATATAGAGCACTTTCACTTTGGACTCTAGAATGAGATTCTTCTAACAGAATGCCATCATTAAATTCCCAGTTTATTTTTGTTTGCAGCATTTCATCATCCTACTGTTTTACACATATCTTTGTAGAATCAAGTTTGTTAAATTTAGAGTACCTTTGCGGTAGCCATAGACCTTCTACTGAAGAAGTTATATACATACACACATAATTTTTATACAATTTCAGTGATTTCTTGGTTTCTAAGGGTAGAACTAAACTGATCATATTGACTTTGTTTTATGCAATTTGATTTGAAATTATATTCTTTCAATTGTAGGGTTTTAGAATCTGCCGATTTGACAGCCAATCTGTGTTTTGATGGTATTTGCCATTCAGAACACGAGGACAGCTTTCGGACTCTTTCAAGTAAGGACAGTTTTTAATGTTAATGGTTTAGTCCTTGCTAACTGAAATGGCTTTATCAGTATTAGTTCTCTTTTTTAATATCATCCCATCTCTGCCTCTCTTTTTTGGTTAAATCCATATTCATTGTAAAGGAATAGGGTAAATCTATATCTGTGTCCTATGTAAAGGTAACATTATTTCTGCCTTAATTGTATAATGGCATTTTCAAATTGGAATGGTAGGGATTACTTAATTTTTGATATACATAGTTATTTATGTATATATGATATGTTATGTGTATATATGTGTACATGTGTATCTATTCATTAAAATTCTGTATTTCCTAGGCAACCACTTGCCAGTTTCTAAAATGAACAGTGGTTGTTTTTGCTGCTTCATTTCAAAGAGCTAGATTATATTTTGATCATACATATTTTAGAAATACACATGGTCTCCAGTTTTTATCAAATTCATCAAGTTCCTAGTTACAGGATCTTAAACAAATACTTGGTTCTATATTTATATTATTGCCTACCTGAATAGGTGACTATTCAAATCCAAATTGAAATTTTACAGATTTTCTCCTTCACAATTTTGCTTTCATATATGCTGGTACTTTCTGGGGCCTAGATGTCATGTTTTTATCCCATATTTTTTATTTCAATGTAACTCCTTCCATTAACTATTTTATGAGTATTTTCTCTTCTATACCAGTAATGATGAGCATTAAAATTAACATGTATTACTTGGTTTAGCCACTTACTAAGTGCCTAATCTTAACAGCACTCCCTTGAGTTTGAAATTTTTTTGTCCCTTTTACAGGAAACTGAGGCTTTGAGTGATGGGGGTCATGTCATTTGCCCAGGGTTACTAAACTATTAACTGATGGCAAAGTCAGATTCAAGTGCAGCTTATTTATTTTTTTATACATATTTTAAGTTTATTTCTTTATTCTCTCTGCCTTATTTAGTCTCTCCACATTTCCTAGCATCTTGGTGATGGCATTTTAGCCAATCTGTGATTACTTAAACTACCATTAACAGGCCAGTCTATTTCAATTGACAGTCATTTGGGGGCAGCATAATTTGTAATTATGCTTTTTGAAATGTCTTTTCTCCTTTTACAAAGATTTTTAAATTGTTTTTAAATTATAAAGTTAATACATGCATGATATCAAGTTACAAAGCTTCCCCATGCCCTTGTGCCCACTTCTGAGGTTATGTTAATAGTTTAGTGTGGTTTCTTCAACACTTTCATGTTTATACAAATATATATACCTATACATAGACGGACACGACTTTCCCCTCTCTTTAAAATATCTGTCAACTTGGAGCACCTGCGTGGCTGAGTTGGTTAAGTGTAACAACTCTTGATTTCAGCTCAGGCCTTCATTTCAGGGTTGTGAGTTCAAGCCCTGCATTGGACTCCACGCTGGGCATAAAGCCTACTTAAAATTAAAAAAATGGGACCATACTCTACTGTTGCTTTCTTTATCAGTAGATAATAGACCTTTTATGGACTAATCCATGTTACTCGAACTTATTTTTTTAATAATAAAAAAATCACTTCATAATGTGATTCTAACATTGTAAACCCAGCTATTTTCCGTGTGATAGACATTCAGGTTGTTTCCAGTTTTTAGCTCTTAACAAATAATGCTTTGAAAACCATCCTTGAACAATTGTATGTTCCTGCTTTTCTTTCTCTAAAATAAACTCCTAAAAGACAGGTTGGTAAATCAAAGGGTAAGCACATCTTTTATTTTAATAGATGCTGTCAGATTATATGACAGAATGTCGTAAGATTCATATGCAAATAACACTCTAGGAAAATGTCCTTTCCTCATACTCTCAGTGGTATTGGAGGTTAGCAGTATACGTTACATTTTGACAGTTTGGCAGGTATAAGGGGATATCTTAGTTTCCTGAGTACTTGGAAACCTGAAAATATTACATATTTATCAGCCCTTTTTACCTCCTCTTCTTTGAATTGTCTGTTCTTATCCTTTACCTGATTTTCTGTTGGATTTTTAACCTTTTTTTTCCCCTCAGTTTGTGGGAGACCATGTATTTATTTTACACTTATTATTACACTTATAGTCTTATTATTTGACTGCTTTTAAGGTTTTTGCCATTGTTTTCACTCATGCAGAATGGCTGATATTAAGGAATCAGATTCATTGAAATTATACTTTGCCAGCTTGAGTTGTCCATTCAAGTTCTATGGATTCTTATAACATTTCTTAGTAATGTTGAAGAAGAAGGACAATGAATCGTATGTTTATATATGATGCCACATAAAATAAGTTAGAACTTACTATACTATTATATGTAATAGAATGTAAGTTAAGGTAATTGCAAAATATGGGTACCTTTTTAGTCTCAAATTCTTCATTTTAAAATGAAAGTACTATTAAAACCTACTGCTCTGTTCACTACTTCTGCTTTCTTGTTAAAGTAAAATCCTATGTTATGGTGTTCGTCAAGTCATCCTATTCAGTTTAATAAGTTTAATTAATATCTTACCTACTTCTCCCTTTGTTTCATTTACAATGTGTTTTTCCCAAAATAATAAAAATTTTCAAACATACAGAAAAATTGAAAAAGTTGTACAGTGAGCACTCAAATACCTACTACCTGGATTATCTTTGCTCTGTCATATACTTCTATCTCTTAATTTATTAGTCCATCTTCTATTTTGACATATTTCAAAGTAAGTTGCAGATGTAAATGTACCTCCTAAGCACTTCAGAATAAATATCATTAACTAAAATTCAATATTTGTTGAGGATATTTTTTAATTTTTGGTGTAAAAAAATTTTTTTTTAAAGATTTTATTTATTTATTTGACAGAGAGAGAGACGGAGATCACAAGCAGGCGGAGAGGCAGGCAGAGGCAGAGAGAGAAGCAGGCTCCCCACTGAGCAAGGAGCCTGATGCGGGGCTTGATCCCAGGACCCTGAGATCATGACCCGAGCTGAAGGCAGCATCTTAACCCACTGAGCCACCCAGGTGCCCCTGGTGTAAAATTATATACAGTGAAATGGATACATTAAGTGTACCATTCCATGAGCTTTGACTAATATATAAGCCCATGTAAGTTAAATCCCTTTAAAAATCTAAACATTACCCTTGTTGAAGAAAGTTCCCTCGTGCTTCTTCCCAGTCAATCCTTATCCCCACTCCAGCCCCATGAATTCTGATTTTTTTTTCCACCATAGATAATTGTGCCTCTTCCAGAACTTCCAATAAATGGAATAATATATTATGTACTCTTACGTACTGTGTGTTTTTAAAATTCATCCATATTGCATGTATTAGTAGTTTGTTCCTTTTTGATTCCTAGTAGTATGGTATGAGGTAGACATTTTCTTAAATACGAATTTCCAGTCACTGTAGCACCATTAGTTTCCTTTCTATAAGATTACTTGTGTGTCTGTCAGAAATCAAGTGAATATAAACATGAATTTGTTTCTGTGCTGTCCAGCTGGAAATACTTAGTAGTATGGTGTGAAGTAAGCATTTTTTTTTCCCTCATACTAATTTCCAGTTGTTGCAGTACCAGAGTTTTGCTCTCCTTTTGGATTGTCTTGCTGCCTTTATCAAAAATGAAATGCAGATTTCTTTGTAGGCTTTCTTTGTAATTTTGTTGCTAGGTTTGTCGTCTTTACACCAGTATCATATATTTCCTTGATTATTACAGCTTTATAGTAAGTCTTGAAGTCTGGTAGTATAAGTCTTCCAATTTTGTTCCTTTTTCAGGATTGTATTTTATATTCTAGGTTCTTTACATTTTCACTTAAGTGATAGAACCTCTTGTCTTTTTCTGCAGCAAAACCTCCTCAATTTTGATTAGGAATATATTGAATCTATAGTTCAATTTGGGGAAAATTGATGTCTTAACAGTTTTGAACCTTCTCGGCCATGAACTTAGCAAATTTTACTCTTGTTTAGATTTTCTTCAGTTCCTGTCAGCAGTGTTTTATAGTTTTCAGTGCCACATGGGATTTTTTAATGGATTTTAAAATTGTATAACTTTTTCCCTTCTTCATGTAGGCTCTGGATCAGTATCGCTATATGAAGTAGAAAGATGTCAGCAACTATCAGCTACAAGTAAGACCATGTATCATTTCTGAATTGTGGGTGTAATACTGTGCATAATAAAGTCTGTCATTACCAACTAATTTGTTTCTATCTAATTTTGAGAGCAGTATCCATGAGGGCAAAAATGTAGCACTATTTATATTTTATTTCCCTCCCTCATAGTAAGTGGCATAAAATGGAACTCAGAAAAATAAATGTTTTTAAATCAACTTTATATTTAAGTTACATAGCTGTAAGATTTATAAAATGTAATCTATTTAACAGTGCAATGGGGTTTATTTTGAGAATGTAAAATATCTTATATGACATAATTTTTATCTGCTCACCTTATGTATTTAGCTCTGTGCTCATAAAGGAGCTCCTTACAATATACCCCAAAACTTTAATGTTAGCAGTGAGAGTAAATCTGTCAAATGCCCTCTTCCTGTTATTTCAGCTAAGGTTAAAAAGTTGAAGAAAAAAAATTTTTTAAGCAGAAGTCTATTAAGTGAAATTCTGTAATATACTTATAAAAATACAAGTTTCTCATTATTGGAGAAAACATAACTATGAAATGGGGGAAGCTCTAAAAAAAGCTTGTTTGTGGTGGTGTTACTGGAATAGGAAGTGTCTATATGTACTCATGGTTTTACAGAAGTAGATGTAGATAGGTCTTTGTATATATGTATTCATTCAAATACATATTCATACATATATAGATGCATGTGTGCAAGTATAGGTATGAACACGTGTGTGTATATATATACTGTACATCTGTGCAGTTAAAGGGCTTCAAAATAATGGCACAGCCTGCTAGCAGTGAATGCACCTAGTACACAAATCTTGGCTTATAAATAATATTCCCCCTTAAAAGGAATCTGGGCAGCTTAAATAAATACCAGACTCCAGGATTGGGACAGGAAAACTACAAGATGAGTCTGGAACATCTTGTGCCATGCTCAGTGAATGATGGAGCATACCAAATTTGATATAATTTGAGCATCAAAATGAAAAACACTAGCGATGAAATAAAACTGAATAAAGTAGGAATCCATTAGTCCATGTGGGTAATAAACAAAAGAACAAATGAGTGAATAAATAAATGAGATGAAATGGAAAGCTCTTAAAGTAAGAGTGTCGACTAAAATGTAAAAGGAATGATGAAGTTAGGGAAGAAAATCATTTTGCAACCATGATAGTAGTAATTGATTGAGCTGTAAATCATCAGTGGGCCCTAAACTTTCAGGATCCTAAATGTTACTGAGGAGTGGGATATTTGTATTTCCCCAAGTACTTTCTTATTATAAAGGGGAAAATAATAAATTTATAGTGGAGAGACTTGCTGAATACCACCATAACCAACTGAGCAAAGTTAGCATTCCCAGGAGTGAAAACACTCATAAGATATATGGCTCTTTAAAAAAAAAAAAAAATGCACACACACACACACACACTTAGTTACATATATGTAACTAAAATTATAAATTATATATATAATAAAAATATAAAAATTCATATAAATTATATATAAATAAATATATATTTAAATGTATACATAAAATTATAAATTAATTTACACATATATTATATATATATGCCTCTTAATATGATACAGAGAAGGACACTTGTAGCACTTATTATATAGTATCCTGCCAAAAATGCATGATCTGTATCTGATCGTGAGCAGAAGCAGACACACCCAAATAAATGGCCTCTACTCCAGATATTATCAATGTCATGAAAGATGGAAAGCTGAGGGACCGTTCAACATCAAGAGAGTCCAAAGAGACAGGAAAAACAGATGCAATGCGTGGTTCAGGATTGGATTCTGGACCTGAAAAAAAAAATTTAAATAAGAACATTATAGGCACATTTGGAGAAATTTGAATGATGTCTGTTGATTCAGTGATAATATTACATCAATATTACAGATTCTGAGATTGAAAATTACACTGTAATAGGTCAATGAAATTTTTTGTGAAATATACACTGAAATATTTAGGGAAAAAGGAGCATGATATCTGCAAACTGTTCTCAAATGATTCATATATATGAATCTGTAAGGAGATAGATATATATGGAGAGAGAGCTAAAGACATGATGATAAATGTGGCAAAATAACAAAGCTGACAAGATAACTTAATTCAATTCTGTGTCTGGTTTGGGGGAGTTCATACGATGAATATTCTTATTATTGTAGATTATCCTGATTTAACCTAAAAATTCTTTTCAGTACTTACAGATCATCAGTATTTGGAGAAAACCCCAATATGTGCTATTTTGAAACAAAAAGCTCCTCAACAGTATCGTATTCGAGCAAAATTAAGGTCATATAAGCCCAGAATACACTTTCAGTCTGTTAAACTTCATTGTCCTAAATGTCATGCGCTGTAAGTATTTTCCATAATAAAACAGAAGTTTTTATTTCATAATGTTCATGAATACATGGTTTCAAATATATCAGTTTAAGTCCTGGCAATGAGTAGATTATAACTTTGTGTATTGTATTTTGAAAGAGTGGTAACATTTTTAAGAGAAAATACTAAAATCTTAATAAATCGTTCTGATATTTCTTTTATTGGTAAATAAAAGTAGGTGCTTTTTTGAAATCTGAAATTCAATTTAGTAGCTCTGATACGTGCAAACAAATAATAAACTATAAAAATATTTGGGGAGGGGCATCTGGGTGCTCAGTCAATTAAGCATCTGCCTTCGGCTCAGGTCATAATCTCAGGGTCTTGGGATCCAGTCTCATGTCAGGCTCTCCGCCCAGTGGGGAGTCTGCTTCTCCCTCTCACTCTCCTTCTTTGAGGGCGTGCACTCTCTCTCAAATCTTAAGAGAAATATATATATTTGGGGAGACTCTTTTTTCACAAAACTTCTTAAAAATAAACCTTTAAAGCCCCTGCCTCTGGCTCAGATCATGATTCCAGTGTCCTGGGATCGAGCCCCGAGTCAGGCTCTCTGCTCAGCAGGGAGCCTGTTCCCCGCCCCCCCAGATATCTCTGCCTGCCTGTCTGCCTACTTGTGATCTCTGTCAAATAAATAAATAATATCTTTTTTAAAAAGTAAACCTTTAATAACTAAAATTTTTTAGAGTTCAGGTTTTTTTTAATTCTTTTTAATTTTTAATTCTTTAATTCTTTTTAAAAGAATTCTTTTTTTTTTTTTTAAGATTTTATTTATTCATTTGAGAGAGAGAGACAAGAGAGAGTGCACAGAGGTTAGAGGGAGAGGGAGAAGTAGACTCCCTGCTGAGCTGGGAGCCTGACCTGGGGCTTGATCCCAGGACGGGGTGCTCATGTCCTGAGCCTAAGGCAGATGCTTAACCATCTGAGCCACCCAAGCACTCCTATATGAAATCTCTAAGTAAGTTACAGAGAAAGACTTGTTGGCAATATTTCTATCTTAAATATAGCAAAATAATTTAAATTTTTATTAATCATTGAGAATTCCATGCATCAGACTTTATTCCAAACATCATTTATTATATATAAATAAATTTATGAGACAATAGAATGAGTATTTACTTACTAGCTTAAGACATAATCTGAAATTATTTTTAAGCTTTTTCTTTTTTATACAATTTGACTGTCTTCCCTCTAAATTTATAATGTGTAAATAAAGTACATTTCCATTTTAAAGCACATATTTGTGTGTGTGTATATTATTTGTATGTACAAATCTGTGTGTACACTAATACTAATATATGTATATTTTTCCTTTCAAAATCTGAGTATGGTACTGTTTGTAGAAATTTTTTTTTAAATTATTTTATTTATTTATTTGTCAGAGAGAGAGATAGAGAGCGCACAGGCACGAAGAGACAAAGGGAGAAGCAGGCTCCTTGCTTGGCAGGGATGTGGAACTTGATCCCCAGCATGCTGGGATCATGACCCGAGCCAAAGGCAGCCACTTAACCTACCGAGCCACCCAGGTGCCCTATGTTTGTAGAGATTTTTGATCATCAAATCAAACCTTAAATAAAATGGGGACCATCTGCCCCCATTTGAGCTTAAAATGATAGTTGGAATTAAAATATAAATACAGATTTTAGGTATTTGCTGAATTATTACTAAATTACAGTTTGTCAAATTCTCTAAAGTCATATAGCTTTGCCAAACAAAATCATCCTCTCTGAGCATTTTTTTAAACAAGTAAAACCATCTCAAAGGTTAAGAGGTGGTACCGAAAGTTACACAGCTGGTTGGGGGCAGAATCAGGATGAGGATATAGACCTTTTGATTCCAGATCATGCCATTTCTATTGTATACATACTTTACCATGTGACTTCTTGAAATTACTATTCTAAGTTAAAATTAGATCCCCTATGAAAGGGGAATTACTTAGGTGGTAAATGGATATTTAATGGGCAGCTGTCTTTTTATCCCCCACAGAGAAGTTTAATGTTCTTTACAAGAGGAGAATGAATTGGTGCTAGAAATAGTTGTAAGATCCTTGTTATTACAAAATCAGATAAGGAAATTGCTGGCAGTTAATGTAATTATGATATGGATCTACTCAGTCAGTGACCTTTTTGGTTGAATAAGAGTCATTTAATCTGCAAAGTGAATTATCTCTGTATTTTAAAATAAGTAGCTGGTCCATCAGCATATTTTAAATTGGATAGTTTGTTAAATTTGAATTTCTAAGCTTATACCAATTGTTTTGTATTATTTCGTTGTGATGATTTTAGGCAAGAAGTTCCACATGAGGGTGATTTAGATACAATTTTACAAGAGGGTGCAAGTAAAACCCCAGATATCAAACTACAAAATACATCATTATATGATTCGAAAATGTGGACCACTACAGATCAAGGAGGACGAAAAGTAGCGGTTCATTTTGTAAAAAATAATGGTATTCTTCCACTTTCAAATGACTGTCTGATTTTGATAGAAGGTAAAGTATTTAAGTAACTGTTTTACTAGAATACAGCTTTTGTTTATGTGATTAATGATTGTTAAATATACGTTAGGGGCAACTTAGGACATATAAAGTCAAAATGTTATTTTAAATCCCATAAAATGGAATATATTATTTATAGTAGGTAGATTTAAATATATACATACACACATATATAAATTAATCTGAATGACATTTTGAAGTAACACATTGAACTCAGGTGTTTGTATTTGTCCATCTTAGATGTTGGATATAATCTTAATCAGATTCAAACTCATTGTGGAGCTGAGTATCAAGAGGCTTCTTGTTATATACAGTTCCTGCTGTTTTTGCCTCTGGATGTCACTGTTGTTCCATTAAAGTAGAATGACTAAAGTCATCTATTGATACACAAGTCAAGGGGCCCTTGAAACAAGTAAAAATAACTTGTTTTAAAACATATGTTTTAAAAGAATGAAACTCTTACTTATTTTTGCATTTCCTTTCCACTTTTGTCTAATTTTAATCTGATGTTTATCTCATATATCTACCAAATATTTTTTCCTTTACCAAATTTAAAACTTCATTATTTTCCTTGAGACTTTTATTCCTTGAGAACATTCCATAATAAAAGGAGAACATCATCTTTAATTTGCAGAGAAAACTTTAGTTCAATTTTATAAATGAACTGACCTTTCTTACAGTAGATTATGATCATTTCTATTACTGACATTTTTCTATTTATAAAAGTAATACGTAATTGTTTTAGTCTATATGTATGTATGAATACAGGTGAATATTACCATTGGTATTATTTTCATGAACATCTTTTATTTTAGTGTTAAAATTATTTAAAATTATTTAGTGTACACCATTTATGGTGTACCAGAAATGATTTTCATTTCTATATACTTATATATATTTATTTAATTTATATATATTTAATCATCACAATAATCCTATTCAGTTGGTACTATTATAAGCTGTTTTTTATACATGAGAAAGCTGAAGCATAGGGAAATTTTAGGTCTTTCCCAGTAGGTAGTAAGTGGAATTGAAGTGGTTTCTATTTCTTTGACAAGTAACTCTACAGTGAAGTTTATCTTCCCTCTGGATGAAGTGTAATTAGAGGGGCACAAGGAATTCAGTAAATGTTGCCCAGTTACTTTCCAATAAAGCTGTCATACTATTCCTATGCTTTAGTAGCATATAAGATTATCTGTTCCCCCATTCTCATCATCATACACTAGCACTCAAAAAAATTTGTCCACCTTGATGAGTGAAATATGGTATCTTATTCCATTAGCAATACTTTAATCTCTACCAGGAAGTAGATACAGAAACAAAAGCAACAGACACCTGCAAACACAAGAAATGGAGTAAGACTATTTGTGTACCCTAAAAATAAAGCTCTGGACCTACCAGATTCTGTAAGAACTGTACTTGTAGGACTAAGAGGATATTAGATATACCATAGAGTTCTTCTAGGTTATATGGCCTCCTACAATTCTGTGCTGAAGCCAAGTTAAACTTGAGAGTCCAAAAGAAGCTTGAAGAGGTACCTTTAGATCCTGATCCTGTCTTTAATTACTGCTCATCCCACAAACCTTCAGTCTCATCTCGTATGATTTCTCAGTTCTCATTCCACCTTCCAGCCATATCGAACTGGTGGCAGTTCCTAAACCCAGGCTATTTCTCTGTGCCTCTTTGCCATTCCATTGCTATTCTGAGAATTTTGCTCTAACACGTGTTCATAAGTAACTCAATAATTCCCTTTCCTCAGCAATTCATTTGAAATATTTAATGAGCATCTACAAGTACCAAGCAGTCTTCTGATTCACCAGGCAGTTTTGAGTGGTTCTTACTGCATAGCATATGAACTTTCAGTTCATCACTTTTCTTCTTGTATTATATTTGCATTATATCTGTCTGTTTATAGACTTGTTTGCTTAATAGAATGTAACTGCCCTTAAGTGCAGGGTGCACGTTTATTTTAATCTGTATCTTCAGCACATAGGGTAGGAGGATAGGCATGCAACTGGTTCTCAGTAAATATATAGTGAGTGAATAGGTGTATTCAGAGTAATAACACTTTACCTTACAGAGCTTTTTAATGAAAGTCAAATGAAAATATATCTGAAAGCACTTTAAAACTTAAAAGTGTTTTATCAAAATGCAAGCTATTTTTATCGTATTTCTGAGTATTATAACCCTAATCAGAGCTGGGATCTAACTGCAGAATGACCTGGCAGAACTGTGGTTTCCACAAAGTTGTGGAAAGAGGGGAAGTTGCTGTCCTTACCGATATTTATCTCCTTTTTCTGAATAAATACTCCTTGGATTGTTTCAAGACTGATTAATTTCTAGAGTTCCAGAAAAGTAAAATTTGACAATTTTGGCCAATGTTCTTTTTCCTTTTATGGAGAAGTGTATTTTTGGACGTTCTTATTACTCTGCTGTGCTGGAAGTGCACGATTGAATTTAACATTACATTTTAGGAGTACACAAAAAGTATTTGTATAAGCCATATTCTCTTTCCTTAGAGAGGAAGAATTATCATCTAAGTGACAAATACACCAGAAGAGGTACCAGTAGGTTTGAGTGATTAGAGAGAATATTGCCTAATGGTAGTAGCACCCAATTGGGTGTCCTCTTTCCTTCTAGCCAACATGATGGCTTTAATGGCCACTTTGTCATAGAATTGGAAATAGCAGGATTTTTCAGGAAAAAGCAACAAATGCTATACATGAACTGTTTCCATTTGTATTTAAATATAATGTTGATCTGAAAGTTTGAAAGATGTATTTCAAACTCAAGACTAAACCTAGACATTATTAGTATATAGCAAATTTAATGAGAACCCTGTTATACTTTGGCTCTCAGTTTTATTTTCTTTTGAATACTTAACCAAAGTGTTCAGGCATAAAAGCAATTTGTATAAAAATTTAGGAAAATGGTTAAAATTTCACAAGCCTTGTATTTTGTTCAAGTCTCAGCATTTTTGTGCAGCGGTTTCTTAAATCAGGGCAGGATACTAAGTTTACAAATTACTGTATTTTACAATAAATGTATAAATGTATTAATCATCTAAATTCATGCCTTCATTGTCTTTTTCTTTCAGTCCCCTTAGTCTTTTTTACTGTACCTTATATGTTACTTAATAGACACTCAATTTTGCCTAGAAGGATTTATTTATTCTTTGTTAATAGGAGGTACACTCGGTGAAATCTACAAACTCGCAAACAAGTTTCATAGTGTAATTCCTGTGAGATCTGGCCAGGAAGACTTGGAAGTCCTTGATCTTTCAGCACCATTCCTTATACAAGGAAAAATACATCACTACGGGTATGCTTTCAAATCTGGGAGTTTTGAGAAGACTGCATAGCAGTAATTTTTATTATTTTATCCTAGTAGTTGCTATATATATATATATTCAATGGATACTTTGAATATATATATATATATATATATATATGTATATGTACAATTTATATGTACAAGATTTTTCTGGTATATATTTATTCTTTTGATAGCATATGCATCAGTGACCTCCAATGCACTAAATATAAAACTACCCCAAAGGCTAACACTCATTTGTTTTCTTTCACAAAGATTTAGATAATGGTACAGAGAAAGGTTCATAACTATATCCTCATAAAAGTTAAGTGACTGAATTCCAAAATTTCTGTGCCAGGAAGTTACAGTTTAGTTACCACTGAGGAGGTAGAAGATAATCAGAATACATTAGGAGAATCAGAATATATTAGAAAAAGGCATGTGTTTCAAGATATATGTAGTCTCTCTTGAACCTGTTTAACTTCATGGTTTCTTTTGTTTTATAAATTTTTAAAATATTAATATGATGAATGATGATATTTCTCAAAATGCTTGTGAAACCTTAAAGGATTTCCTTACTTAGGCTTTAGTTATTTTACTCAGATTTATGGACCTGATTCTTTTTAAACAATTTTAAACTAATGTTTCAGTTTCTTTAACAGTTATCCATCTCCTATGGTTTTTTATTTCTCGAATCTATTAATGAATTTTTTTTAGAAAAGTCCTCATCTCTTATGTAAATTTAAATTTAGTGACATAAAATTGTTTATAGTACTTTTGGTGATTTTTAAATCTCCACTTTGTTCCTGAATCCACTAAATATTACCCGCACCTTTTTTTTTACGTTTTTTTGCCAAAGCAACTAGATTTGTTCTGACATGCTCTATTTTTATATTATTTTTCATATCTTTTTTTTTGCATTTACTTTTTTTGGGTTTCCTTGGCTTTTTCTTTTTTTATCTTTATTTACAACATTTACTTACTTTAAGTTTCTTTGTTTTTTCTTTTTCAAATGTTTTTAATTGAATGCTTATCTCAATTATTAATTTTTAGTATTTTTAAAATATTTACATTTAAGCCCATATTTTTCCGGAGAAAATGGCCATAGCTTGAAACCAAGATTTTTTTTTTAATATTTTATTTATTTATTTGACAGAAATTACAAGTAGGCAGAGAGGCAGGCAGAGAGAAAGGAGTGCAGTCTCCCCACTGAGTGAACAGCCCGATGTGGGGCTCGATTCCAGGACCCTGGAATCATGACCTTAGCCGGAGGCAGAGGCTTTAACCTACTGAGCCACCCAGGCGCCCCCTGAAACCAAGATTTGATATGTAGTGGTGTTTGTTCTTCTTTTTTTTTTTTTTTTGGTCTCTTCTAAATTTTCCTAATTCTCATTATGGTTTTTCTTAGGCCCATGAATTATTTAGCTGTGTATTTTAAAGTTTTCACACACGCATATTAGGTACTATTTTTTTAGTTAGATTACTTTTTAACCGAATAGGTTGCTGTATTTCATAACGATTCTTTGAGATTCATTTAGCTTTGCTTTATCCCAGAATATGTTTACATTTTATATATATTGTCTATATTTAAAAAAGATGTTTTCTTTAATAGTTGTGTTTAATGTCTAATAGTGTTTAGTTACACCCATTAGTCAAACTTGTTAATCATATTCAAAACTTCTTTTTCCTTTGTAACTTTGTCTAATCACTTCTTCGAGAGTGTGCTTAATGTCCTCTGTAGTGGAACATTTGTGATCTTTTATTCTGTCAGTATTTGCTTTGTATATTTTGAGGCTCTTTTGCTGGTTTGCTTTCATGTTTCTTTGTCGTTACATTTTGGAAAGTCTCATAAATTAATAAGACTAGATTTTAGTTTTTTAATAGATGAATTTTAAATATGTTAATTACTGATATATTTGGGTTTTATTTCTACATTTTATGTTGTTCTCCACTTACGCTATTACTTTCTCCTTTTTTTTTATTATTAAGCTTATTTTCTCCCTCTAGTCTTCTATTAGGTTTTTTCTTTTTTTTTTAAGATTTTTTATTTACCCTGTAGTCTTCTGTTGGATTCATTTATAAAAATGTTCATGATTTTCCCCTTTTTCTGCTTTTACTGCTTTCAAAGGAATGAATTCTGTATTTAATATTTACTTGTTTCCCCTTATATTTTAATTTATATGCTTAATTTTTAGCTTGCATGCTTGCTTTATCAATGTCTAGACTTAATATCACAGCCTATTTTTGAGGAAATAATATGTTTTGATTCTATTGCCTTTCTCTGTTAAAGAAGAAATATTTATATATTTGATGGGTGGAGGAGAAGAATATTTAATATAGGGACCCTCTATTCTCCAGATTAGAAGTGAAAAGGAGTCTGCATGAACCTTTTGGACATTGATTTTTATATTTGTATTCAAGTATATTTTCTTATCAATATCTCCTAATCTTATGATGATATATAGTAAAAAGTAATTACTTGTACTTATTTGTATATAAGTAAAGCAAAATACCTATACTAAATAATGAGCATTTGTAGTATATTGTATAGTTTCAGATTAATTTCTAATACAAAAGATAAGTATAATATTAGGCATTATAAACTGTGAACCTCTGAATATGCATTTACTAAATATATTATCCAAAGTCTTGTTAGTACTGACTTCCTTAGAATAATTTTCTCCTATTGATTATATTTACTTATGACCTTAGCTGTTATCACAGAGCCATCGAATGAGAGTCCTGAGAGATTATCCCTTTCAACTTTTTCGTTTTGCCCACAAAATCAGCCAAATTAACAATCTGAATCTGGACTCTTTCTCTTATTCTCAACTTAGTTACTTATTCTGAACCATACTATCTTTTTAATTGCTTCTATTGTGAAAAGCTTATTTTTTTACAATTCTGCTTGTAATAATGTGCATTACACTATGAAAGGTGCAACACTGTTGTTTTATAAATAACTTTAAACTCTGCATGTTTGAACAGCAACGATAAGTTATAATTAAATGAGTTATAATAATTATTTTAAAATGCCTATTTTTTTTCTGTCATTAATTTCAGATGTAAACAATGTTCTACTTTGAGACCAATACAAAATCTAAATTCCCTGGTTGATAAAACACCATGGATTCCTTCTTCTGTGGCGGAAGGTTAGCAAATTTCTGTGTCCTACAACTGTAACTGTCTTCATATAAAGTGACCTCACTGATTGTATTTCAGTTGTCAGTCTAGTAAAACCAGAGCAAAACCAGAGCAAAGACTGAGCTAAAGTTTAACTGTACTTAAGCAAAACCTTTCACTGTGATTATAATAAGACTATAAAGTGAAGTTTAAAATATATGAAAACTTGCTTCCAGGCTTCTGCCAATATCTTTAATCATTACTATATTTAATATTCAGTAATTTGTTATAGTATTAATTATTAATCACAAATGCAGATTCTGAAAAATCCCTCCAGTTCACAGTATTTTTGTATTAAAAACAGATTTAGAGATGGCTCTTACAGCTCTTTACCCAATACACATCTTTATCTGGAGCAAGAAACTTCTTCACCCAGCTTGGCTTAAAACTCTTTCAGTGACAGGGGACTCATTATATTGCAAGACAGCATACCTCTTAATTTTTAAGTAGTTCTTAGTGAAGCAAAACCACCTACTTATAATTTTAGCACAGACCACATTCTGTGCGCTGGTCTTAGTGAACATGCCTTCTATAAGATCAGCAGGCTTTGTGCATTGAAGATACCTGTCAAACCTTCACTCTTTATTTTTCCAGCTAGGCACCCTCACTTCACTTGGTATTTTCCCACATTCCCTACTATTTTGTTTCTCCTCCTTATTAAACATTTCACTTTACCAATGTTCTTAAGTTTGGCATTAAAAGCTGCAAATAGTGCTACAAATGTTGGCCAATGCAGAATATAAAGAAAACTTTTATTTTTCTAAAATTGGACACTGCTTCTACTAGCCTGAAAATTCTATTGTATTGATATTTATTTATATACTTGGTTTTGTTTTGTTTTGTTTTTTTCCTTAGTAGTCTAGCTATAGATACTGCTATCTCGTATTTTGTTTGTGGTCCAGTGAAATTCCAGGCTCCCTGCTTTCCAGCTTGGTCTTCTCATCCCATTCTTAATGCAAGTCTTTGTGTGGTCCTTGAGGGTAGATTTTATGTTCATTCTTCTTGGTTTTAGCTCAGTTTTAACCTGTGGAGACCTTTAGAATCCTATAAATCGGTTCCTCTGTATTAATAATTTTAGTCATGTCTGTATGCCCTAATTCATTTCTCTGTACCCTGATTCATTCTTCTTACTTGCCCCTTAATTAATCCTTTTACATATGGATTCCACAAATGGAAGACAGTGTTTCATTTTATAAACATATTAAATGTCTTCCATTTCCAAATGCAAAGTACCATTTTAACCTATGAATTTTTGTATCATTTAGTATCTCTTTAATTTCTTCTTCCTCATCTTACCAAATCATGAAATCCCATCTTCTAACATTTTGATCCATTCTACCAGATGATATCTTAAAAAATAAGTGATTCCTATGTTTATAATACAAAGGGGAGAGATATATTACAAAACCATAAATATTGAATTGCATGCAATTTTTCTAGAACATTCTGGTATTTTAATTTTGTCTTTCATGAGGCTATCATGCAATGAATTATAGTTCGTAAATTGGTTTTTATGTTTTCTATCAAATTATCAAAGATACTTTATATTAATATTTCACCAATGCTTATAGGTCATTGTCCCTATATAGATACAATGTAATGTCTAAAATGAATCTGTTAAATGAGTCTAATATATTGTTATTGGAGAACAAAAGGCATAAATATAAGTTATTTATGTTTATTTTAGTAAACAAAACTAACATAACATCATAAAGCAATTTTCACTTTACTTTGATTATAAGGATTAGAAGATTCATATGGTTTCATCTTCTTTCCCTTACTAGTATTGGGTATTGTACCCCTTCAACATGTGTTTGTAATGACATTTACTCTTGATGATGGAACAGGAGTATTGGAAGCTTATCTCATGGACTCTGTAAGTAACAGAGGTAGTATAGATATTTCTAAGTAAAATATTTTTTAATTTTGATGTATTTATTCATTCCCACTTTATTACTGAGAGGATTTAACGCAACTTAAATAAAATGCAAGCACATAAATCTTGAAGTGTCTATATATTTATCCTGTTTTGGTTTAACTTTGTAAATTTAATATCCATATAATGAAAAATTGAAGAATAGGAATTTGAGGAGAGGCTCTTCAGAAGTTTTATTCCAGGAGTCAAAGTCAGGTATTGACCACACCTTCTGTCTAGCAGCATTTCACTAGGTTTTTGAAGTCTCCACATTTCCATTTTAGATGGAACTAAATTGCTTTGGAAGGTCAGTGGTTATATTATGTGAAACTAGGGAGCTATCCATAAACCTCCCTCATTTCTAACAACACTTCCAAGTTTGGGGGTTCTCAGGAACACCCTTAAGTTTTGATAATCCACTGGAAAGATTCCCATTAACTTCCTAAAAGTTATTATTGCTATTATGATTTATTACACCTAAAGGATACAAATCAAAAGCATCCAAGGGAAGAGGTACATGGGGCAGAGTCCGGTTGTCCTCTTCCCATGGAGTAGCAGGCAGTGTTGCCGGCCTGATAATGATTTATAAGGAGTACGAGCCAGGGAAGCCTCACTGAGCCTTAGTGTCTAGAGTTTTTATTGGTGCTCTGTCATGTAGTCATGGTTGACAGCCCTTATGGCTGGTCTTAGTTTTCAGCCCCTCTGAAGATCAAGCTAATATCATATGCCCCAACCTCCCCACCCTAGATCTCTAGTGTGACTGACATACAAGGACATTCCTAACAGGCATATTTTAAGGGCTTAGAGATTATTTCCAGAAGCCAAGGGCAGAGACTAGATTTCTGTTAGCGGTCGAATTTTTTTACTGCACACATTCTGAAACAATCTGGGGTAAAGTTGAGAGATTTTTTTCCTCCTGCTTAACAATTCATTTGTCCATTTATTGAATAAATATTTAATGAGCACCTGCTCTGTGCCTAGGTACTGTTGTATATGATGGGGTTATAGCAGTGAACAAAGCAAACAAAATCCCTTCTTTCTTTTAAGAAAGTATAGTATAATATGTTAGAGAAAAGAAAAGTTAAATAAATATACAACATATATTCTACTCTTTTAAACTTAAGACTACATTTTTTCCTATATACAAAGAGAATGAGAGACCTCACGTTTTTCTAAATACTATTATTATTATTATCATTAATTCAAAGTAATTGGATTTTTTATATGTATATCTTAATGCTGTTTTTAAAGTAGTAAATTAGATTTTAAGAGATCAGACTAGAATTCTGTGACTTCTACAGTCTTTATAGAGTAAAATAGTCTAGATCATTTTCATTAAAATATATTGAAATACTTTCATGTTAATTATGACTTTAAAAAAAGATAAACTTCCAAGGCGCCTGGGTGGCTTAGTCAGTTGAACATCTGCCTTTGATTCAAGTCATGATCCCAGGGTCCTGGGATCGAGCCACTTGGGTTCCCTGCTCAGTGGGGAGTCTGCTTCTCCCCTTCCCTCTCCCCCGCCCCTAGTAGTTGCACGCTCTTGCTCTCTGTCAAATAAAAAAAAAAAAAAAAAAAAAAAAATCTTAAAAAAAAAAGAAACATTAATTTCCTTTTTTCTTTCTGTAATTTTTTTTTTTTTTTTAAGGACAAATTCTTCCAGATCCCAGCATCAGAAGTCCTAATCAATGATGACCTTCAGCAGAGTATGGATATGATCATGGATATGTTTTGTCCTTCAGGAATAAAAATTGGTAGGCAATAATATTTTTAACAATCTCATCATTCTTTTTCTTGAAACAGTATTTAACGTGTCTAATCTGTAGACTTAGAGGATGAAAACTTTGAAGTCTGATTGTAAGTAAATTATTGTTTGATCTGCTTTTTGATGAAAACAGTGGCATGGAGAAAAGAGTTAAGAATCATAGTTTGTCCTCTGCCTTCAGCTCAGGTTATGATCTCAGGGTCCTGGGATCGAGCGCCACATCGGGGTCTCTGCTCAGCCAGGAGCCTGCTTCCTCCTCTCTCTCTGCCTGCCTCTCTGCCTACTTGTGATCTCTGTCTGTCAAATAAATAAAATCTTTTAAAAAAAAATCATAGTTCCTGAAATGAAAAAATTTTTAATTTTTTGAAATAATAAAAAAGGAGGGAGGCCGTTTTGATCACAAGCACGTTTGATACTGTGTTTATGCAAACATTTTTTTTTTGAAGTTATACCAACAGAGATGAAATTTTCTCAAGAATCATTTTCTATAACAGACTTCATTTAGCCAGTTTAATTGATTCATGAATTTCTGTTCAGTATTAACCAGTTTCAGATTTTATGCATTTTATTTTACTAATTGTTCTTTTATCAGCTTTAGTTCTCTGGATAACATTTGTCCATCAACCAGATCTTCAGGTCAAATCATATCAATTACAGTTACTGACACAGGCTTCCGTTTGTAGCCATTATTTCTGTTTACATTGAAATTTGAAGACCGCAATCATAGTAGGATGGTTTGACTCTTCTAACAATTTTTCATAAGTAACAAATTTTGCCAGCTGCAGGTTTAGATGCTGTCAGTTTAACTTTTTAAAATTATTTCTAATCAGACTTTATTTTCTCCTGGTCAGTCTTTACATCTTATAACGATTCTGAAAAAACAGCTGTAACAAGGTTTAACTTACATACTTCTATTTGATATCACTTTAATTTTGGTTTTAATTCATTTGGATAGATTTCTGGAAATAAAACTCTGATTAAAAAGCACAGGTGTGGGGTGCCTGGGTGGCTCAGTTGTTACATACCTGCCTTCATCTCAGGTCATGATCCCGGGGTCCTGGGATTGAGCCCAACATCAGGGTCCTGTTCATTTGGGAGCCTGCTTTTCCCTCTCCAGCTCTCCGTGCCTTTGTTCCCTCTCTCATTGTCTCTCTAATTAATACATAAAGCATTTAAAAAACAAAAACAAAAAAACCCCACAGGTTTTGTAGGCTTTTGATTCATGCTGCCAGATTGCTTTTCAAGAATATTTTACGTATTTGTAGTACCACCAGCAGTAGAGAAGAGGCCTGTCTTGCTTGACTCTTGCCAATATTGACTATATTAAGTGTCTTTCAAGCTTGAACTTGAAGAAGCATTGAGAAACTTTTCTAGAAGTTTTAAACAGATTTATTGTAGTCATGACCAAAACTTGGAAACAGCATCTACAGCTGCCAACATTGTCTGGACACAGTGCCTGGTACCTGATGGGAGTTTCAGCTAGACAGGTGTATAAAAGCCTGAGCTGATGTGAACCTCAGGTTCAGTTTCTTTATAGTCAACCAAGGAAAAAAAAAGAAGAGAAAAAAAGAAAAAAAACCTGGGGTAGTCAGCAGCAGGAAGAAAAGTTGGTAATGAGGTGGCTGCTACCTTTGCTATCAAACATTTGGAAAACTCCACATTTAATTGTTGTTTTCTGTTGGGAAAAAATCAAATTAGGATTGTTACAGAACAGTAACAAGAACCCAGTGTATATCTGGAAGAGTAGATACTATTAAATTTGGTAAGTGTATTTATTTTTCAAGCTAAGTTAAATGTTAATTTTTCTAGCTAAGCATTATGGTTAGGTATATATTTCAGAGATATTTGGTTAGTTTTAATGATTAACCTTTTTTTCTCATTTGTAGATGCATATCCATGGTTGGAATGTTTCATCAAGTCATATAATGTCACAAGTGGAGTGGAACAGCAGATTTGCTATCAGATTTTTGACACCACAGTTGCAGATGATGTAATCTAATATTGTCATTCAGCTTAGCATGTGTAAAATACTGTAATTTTAGAAAACATTATTTTCTGTGAGATTGTTACAAAACACGTAAAAGGTTTAAATATTAACCACAATGTAAATTCTTTTCACAAATAGTATTGTGTTATCCTTTTGCTCAAATTTCCAGTATGGTGGCTACAAGGGGCATAAAGGGGAAAGGGGAATAAAGAAGGACTAGCTTCATTTACGCCTTGCAGCCCTTTCAGAGAAACTCTTCTGATACCCTACACAAGAAATCACTTTCCCTGTTGGATTTTCCATCTGTCAGCCACTGATTGGTCTGCCCGCCATCATCCATGTTTGACCTTTTGTTGCCCTGATTTTTATATCAGTAGTGTTAGTGATTTTAGCATAGGTGTGGAGTTAGAAAATGTCCTTATGTTAACTCATTCAGCTTTTACTGAGTGGGAGGTATGTAGTGGCTAGCAGTTTGGTTTTGTACAAAGGGATCTACTTAAACAAGTAGTCTTGTTTAGAAGTGCCCTTCTGAGTGAGTTAGAAGGCACTCACAGGAGTGGTTTAAGTGTATGTGGCAGAATTGCTGTCTTTTGGTGCTGTTGACCAATTTAGGATAAATCCATTTTTTTTAAGACCTGAATTATGTGCTTTTGATTGCTTGTTTCTCTACGTGATATTAGAACTTATTGCATTCCACCTTGATCTAATAAAGCAGTCAGATTTATTACAATGTCACTGACTTACTTACATTACCCTTTTTTAATAGCATTATGTAATTTATATCTGTATTTCAGATTGAACATGGCATGAGATATTAACTCAGTACAGTAGTCTGCTTTTTATCTGACAATGTAAAGTTTAAAATCATGACTATTCAGGTTTATACAAATACTTCTGTATATTTATATATATGTATAGATTTATGTGTATTATTTGGTAAAGATTAAGACATACAAATCTGCCTAATCCAGTATAAATGAAGAATAAATTAATGCACATGTTTCACGTGTTTTCTTTATTTGCCCTGTGTTGAGTTGAAGTGTAATTGAAGGTAAGGAATCAGAGCAGGAATGCCAATATAGCAGATATTTAAAACTGTCTGTACAATAGGTACTGTGCAAAGCATTTAACATATATTTGAGTTTCACAGCAACCCATTTCCTGATAAAACAGGCTTGATTGATGAGCTGACTTCACCAAGTTCGCAGAGTTACTAAATGGTAAATCAATTCTCGCATTCAAGTGATCTGTGTTCAGGGGCTGCACTGCTAACCACTCTAGGATTCTAGGGCAAAAGCTAGCATGGGGTTTTCTGCACGAGTCCTCTCTTAAGTATTTGAAGTAACATTGGAAACAGATTTATGAGAGGAGTCTGTGTTATGTTTTCTTACACTATCAAAAGGCTTTTAATATTTTATTTGCAAAAAAGGCAAATATCTGATTTCCTCTGCTCATAATAACCCCAGATTCTAGTTCCTGCATACATTAGCCCATCCCCAGACCTAAGTACCCATCTCCCATCACTGAGTTACAAGGTTCTCGGAGATGGTAGAAAAAGAGGCTGATGCTGCTGTTTTGGGGATATAAACTCTTAGTTCAAAACATCTTCAGGGAAAAGTTTAGGAACCTTGTAAATGAAGACATAGGTTTCAATATCAGTGGTACATGGGGGAAACAAAGACGAGAGGGCCATTTTTTCTTCAGGAAACACTCAGTCTAGAAGAGGAGGGATCCGAAGTTACAGCGGGTCACGGAGTGGTCTCCAATTGATAAAACTGCTCACATGAATCTTTACAGTGATAGGTCATTTCTCTCTCTCCTTTTTTTTTTTTAATAAACCCTCACATTGTCCTCATTTGTTTTGTTTTTTAACTTTCAGCTTTGAACAAGAAGAGTTCTGTCAATACCTAGTTTTTATCCAGTGATGATGTATGCATCTTACCTTAATCAGGAGCCCAGAAAGCTAGGAGAATTCTGTTTCTGGAGCAACAAGTAGACGGGCATTCGTTGCTCCCTCACTTGAGCCATGTCCCCTTTACTGCCCCTGTGAATACTGGTAGCCTTCCTGTCAGATATAAAATCACATAAATTTAACAGTATAGTTTGTGTACAGCCTTTTGCTCAATTTCCAGTCTCTGCAGCATCCATTACTGGATTGTCTTGTTAGCCCCTGAACTCTTCTGTATGAGGAAGAGAAGGTGTAGCTTAGAAAATCTGAGGCAGTCTGCTACAAAATGAAAAATGCACTGTTCATGCGCTCTTTCTGTCTTTACCCTCCACTACACTGCTTTATTTGAGGGAACTACACCAGCTGAGATGCAATACATCATACCCCCACCACCACCACCTCCCTTTTTTTTTAACCCCTGATCATGTTGCACATTGGGAGTGGCTTATGAATGAATAGAGAGGTTGGTGTGAATGGAATAGAAGAAGCCAAATACACCTCTCTACCTGAGAAAGCAGTCCCTAAGCAGTAGGGCTAGGGTTAGGGTTTGGGCTTGTGTGGATCCTGTGCTGTAGCGACCTACAGGTCACAGGGGTGGGCCAGAATCTTTTAACTGGCTGTGCTCTTCTGTTTCCCAAATCAAATCAAAGCATGAGTTTGTAACAACTTGTCACTCTTAATCCAGCCAATTCTCTAATACACTTTCTGGAAACTTTCCTTGGTATCTGGGGAAATAGCTAGTTTCTTCTGATTATTTTCAGTGTTTTGAATTTTGACCATATATTTGACCAAGTTTTGTTTTTATCCAGAATTTTTTAAAATAAAAGTAGTATGTATTTGTAAGAATTGAAACAATATCAAGTATATGAAGCTGAACTAATTCTTACTCTTTACTAGTACTCCAGAGGAAACCCTCTGACTATTTCACTTTCTATTTTTGTCATGGTTTTTGGTCTGTTTAAGTATTCTCTTTCTTACTGTAACAGTTTTAGAATTTTGTATTTTATAAGAATGTATTCGTGTTACCTATTTTGTTTACTTTATTGCCTTATAGTTATTCATAATAATAATATAGTTATTCATAATAATTCATAATAATAATAATACTATTATTACTTTAGTCTGTGTTTTATCTGGTGTTATTTTCCCTTTGAATAAATCTGAACCCCCTGGGATCTGGTTTCACTGTATCTAGTGGAGGTTCTTAAGGTGATGAGAATCTTGAAGGCCTGTCCAACTTCTGGTACAGATCAGGATTCTGCCATGACACAGTTGTCTTGAAATACTCTTCATGCTTCAAAGGACTCATGGGGGGAGGGGCAAGAGGAATTTATGGTAATGTAAGAAAGAATGCCTCCTGTAATGCTTTTCATTACAAAAAAAGGCTCTGAGGGCCATGATGAGTCACCCCAGCGTTCTAAAACATTATTAGAGGGGAAATAAAGATATCTCTTCCTGTGCTTGCCCTACAGAATCTCTGGATGGCGTCAAAGCCTCCTTCCCACTCCAAGAAAAAGACCTAGTCGGCTAGTAAAATCTGAGCCTAGTGATCCTCCTTCTCTTCCCTCTGGTACTTGGAAATAGTATCAGAACTCACTGAACAGGAAGTCTGCAGTCTGCTCAGGTATGTGAGATCACATCTTTGTTTGGCAGCCAGGGAATGAATCAGTAGCACCATGTATTATTTTTCTCTGCAGTACTGCGATTTAAACTGTTAAGAAATTTGAGATCACTTAGGGTTTCAAAGTGATGGTCATCTTACATTGAGATAAATGTCCTCCCATTCAGGACTGCAAATGATGGGTTGAGAAGTGTTAGGTATCAATTACAGGGATAAGGATAATGCATTAATGTGTACAGGAGCGCTCCCTCAGATGGGCCAGCTGCTGAAACATGGATAGTTCAGAAATGACTGCTATTTTTAGACTGTAGCAACATCTTAATAAATGTCTGTTTTTTCCCCCCTTGAAATCTAGGCCATAGGGGCGCCTGGGTGGCTCAGTGGGTTGGGCCACTGCCTTCGGCTCAGGTCATGATCTCGGGGTCTTGGGATTGAGCCCCGCATCGGGCTCTCTGCTCAGCGGGGAGCCTGCTTCCTCCTCTCTCTCTGCCTGCCTCTCTGCCTACTTGTGATCTCTCTCTGTCAAGTAAATAAATAAAATCTTTAAAAAAAAAAAAAAGAAAGAAATCTAGGCCATAGAGGCACATTGGTATAGCATGCACACATGTGCGCATGTGTGTGCACGTGCTTGCTTTTATTCTCTGCTTGAGTTCATTTTGCAGGGTACTATATTAGAATATACCTGACAGCCTAGTCCACAGCTAGCAAAGAACGACATCTTCGACTTGTATGAAAAGTTTGTTTTATTTCATCTGTTGACAGTAGTCTGAAGATTTGGAGCATGTGTTCATTGAAAACCTTCTTATCATCTATTAATACAGTCCATCAAATATCGCTACAGTTTTAAACAAATACCTTTTTATATACGACCCTGAATCTCTGGTATATACTTTTTTCCCCCCCCCTCCACTTTCAGAATGATTTTTTTCCCTTCTTTGAAATAGGAACTCGCAGATAAACTCCAGTTTATTTTTACATCTATTGCTCAGCAGATTTTTGTCCTCCATTGGAGGGCAGAGTCCTAGAATTTAAAATCTTATACCAGATTAGCTACCTTTTAAATGACTTTCTGTCTCAAGTTTCCATAGCAGTAAATAGGGAAGACAACACATTTTAAATCAAAAATGTTAACTTGGGAGTCACATGAAAACACCTGCAGTAGATAGGCATTGTTGTGATTTTATTTGATTAGATAGGAAATCCTGTGTGTTTATTCCCATTAGATTAAATTCAGGAGCAAAATTAAATTTTAGAATCATTGACAAATATTTCTGCACAATGATCCAAGCTTGAATGGAGATTTAAGAAAAAGAATACAGAGTACAAAATAGGTATATATTTTAAAGTCAGCTCAACCATTTACATTCGCTTGTTATTCATACAGTGTCTGTATCCGTAAAGAAATTCATATGGTTTACAATAAAATGACAGACCTAGGACACAACCTCTTGAAATAGGGCAAGAAGGCAAGAGCCAAATAGGGGAGTGACTGTTAAAACAATTTATTATTCCAAACCTAAGGGAAGCTATAGGCTTTGAACAAAACTTATTACACATGCAAATGCAACAAGTTATATTGCTCTTATTAACAAAGTTCTTATATCATTAGTAGATACAAACCTTTTATTTATCTTAACATTAAGAGTAACAAGGTGGATTTTTAGATTAGGTACACTAAATAACAGAATATTTTATGTAACTAATAGTAGTTTAAAAATGTAGAAACTTGATCCAAAATGGTAGAATGTAAACTCTTAAGATGGGAGAAATAGAGCAGGGGAATTTTCTATGGACTCTCCACATTTTGACTCTTTTTTTTTTTTAAGATTTTATTTATTTATTTGACAGAGATCACAAGTAGGCAGAGAGGCAGGCAGAGAGAGGAGGAAGCAGACTTCCCGCTGAGCAGACAGCCCTACGTGGGGCTCGATCTCAGGACCCTGAGATCATGACCTGAGCCAAAGACAGAGGCTTTAACCCACTGAGCCACCCAGGCGCCCCTCCACATTTTGGCTCTTATTTGAAGCACTTTCTTGTGTTTTTGTTTTGTTTTGTTTTGTTTTGTTTTGTTGTTGTTGTTAATGATGGATGTTAAATGTTTCCAATATCTCCACATACTCAAGAATTATTAGAGCCATTCATTACTACAGGAACAATTTGTTTTTCTGGTATTAAAAAATCAATTCCCTTCTGATACAAATATCACTGAGAAAAATAGCTCTTCTTACCTTTACCTATTGTAGTTACTGGTAATGAAATAACTGTCTTGTTTTCAGTGTTTCAAGTCAGGAAGAATACGGGTTCTAATGAATCACAGTTGTTTGGAAGATACGTACTCCTGTATTTTGCCTTCAGTGATCCATGGAAGTTATAAGTAAAACAAGCTTCATACTGTTTTATTTATAAAACTGGGAATTTTCTGGAAGAGTATTTTACCTATACCAGATTTACTAAGTTCTAAATGCCCAAACATTAGATCTAGTCATCCTTGATCCCTCTCTTCATTCATGGCCCATAGCCAATCCATTTGAAAAATCATTATGGTGCATTCATGAAAATATATCCAGAATTTGACTACTTCTTACCACTTCTCTACCAGCATGCTGGCCATGCTACCAAATTCTCTTACCTGGACTACAGCCATAGCTCCCCAGTTGGTCTTCCTGCTCCTATAGTTTCCCCACACAATATATCCTCTATACAGTAGCTAGGCTGGTCCATTAAAACATAAGGCAGATAATGTCATTTTCCAGTGTTTTCTAATGTCACACAGAGTTGAGATTACCATGGCCCTCAGCACTCAATGTGACCCATTTCTTAAAGATTTATTTATTTATTTATTTATTTATTTAACAGAGAGAGAGAGAGAGAGATCACAAGCAGGCAGAGAGGCAGGCAGAGAGAGAGAGGAGGAAGCAGACTCCCCACTGAGCAGAGAGCCCGATGTGGAGCTTGATTCCCGACCCTGGGATCATGACCTGAGCTGAAGGCCCAACCCACTGAGCCACCCAGGCGCCCCTGTGATCCATTTCCTTACTACCTCTCCAACATCTTATACTATCACTTTTCTCCTCTCTCACTCTTGTCCAAACACTGGTCTCCTTGTTTTTTCAATGTACCAGGCAAACTCTCCCTTCACAGACTTTGTGCTTTTCTGTTGTTACTTCAGTCTGTACATTGTTGACCTCTTCGAGGATCCATGGTTCACTCTCTCACATCCTTTTACCTTATCAGAAAGCCTACCCCTGACTGACTTTTCTCTATTGCATTTACCCATGTGACATATATTTGTTTGCTCATACTGTTCCCCTTCCCCAGCAGCATATAAACCCTTTGGGGAAGGAGTTGGGTTTGTTCCCTGCTGTTTACCCAGTACCTACACATTCCTTTTTTATAATAGATGCTCAGGAAATATTTCTAGAATAAATAAAATGATCATGTGATATTTGAGAGCCCAGACTCAAAATCAGAATACTAAAATGTATTAGCATGTAAAGTGATTTTGGAGCAGTGGTTACTGTGGACCCAGAAGTTTGCATTTAAAAATAAAATGTAGGGGGGCACCTGGGTGGCTCAGTGGGTTAAAGCCTTTGCCTTTGGCTCAGGTCATGATCTCAGGGTCCTGGGCAGGAAGCCTGCTTCCCTTCCTCTCTCTCTGCCTGCCTCTCTGCATACTCATGATCCCTGTCTGTCAAATGAATAAGTAAAATCTTTAAAAAAATAAAATAAAACGTAGGTAGTTTTGATGGAGACTAAACAAAGATTTTATGGGGCTGAGATTTAATAATTTGCATTTGTAACAGTCTTCCCCAGTTGATTCCGTGGCAGGTAAAAGATTTAGTATCATTATTCTAGAAGTTAGAGGATGGGGCCTGTATCTGCTTGCTTCAGACATATTACCTGAATGATCCTGTAAGCATTTGAGTTGAAGCACCTCAATGTTGCCTCTGGACCAGTCAGTGATTCTTTTTTTTTTTTTTTTAATTTTTTATTTTTTATAAACATATATTTTTATCCCCAGGGGTACAGGTCTGTGAATCACCAGGTTTACACACTTCACAGCACTCACCAAAGCACATACCCTCCCCAATGTCCATAATCCCACCCCCTTCTCCCAAACCCCCTCCCCCCAGCAACCCTCAGTTTGTTTTGTGATTCTTAATCCTGGCTTCATATTCTAATCATCTCAGGAAGGAGCTTTCAAAGCATCAGATCCTGGGATGTCACCCTTAGCCCTTGCTCCAGACCACAGGGATTCAACCTCTGGCCGCACTCTCACTAGGCAAGTTGGTAGTCCTCTCTGGGAAGCTGTGAGTAGTGATAGTGCCAACCTCAGAAGACCATGGAAGGGTCCAAGGTAGATGAAATTATATACAAAAAATACTCAGAATCTGGCAGATAGGAAACCCTCATAAAGGCTTCGATATTATTACTATGTTTTGGTGACAAAAACTCATCCTCTTTACTGCTACTCTCCTACAAAGAAGATTTGGGATTTATTTTATTCTACTTTGCTGATTCCTTAATGTTCAAGCAAACCCAGCAGCAGTGGGACAGAGGGAAACAGCTACATCCTTGGGTCATTGCAGATCCAATCTAGTGACGCTGCTACAAAAATAGGAAGGGAATGGAGTGAATAGCATTGAACCAACTGACCAAAGAATCCTCTGCTGAGAGGGTCATTTTGGATAGTTTTATTATTTCAAATCCCATTTTCTCAGTATTTCATTCTTATTGTGAGAAGAAAGAGAAATAAAAGAAATTCAAGATAAACATGCATCATTATATGTCAGTAAGGCCACTACTTACTTCAAAATAGGGGGTAGCTTGACTAATACATGGAGGAATTTGAAAGTAATACAGTGTGCAGACACTAAAAAAGAATGGAAATATTTAGTTTGATTAGAAAACACAACTCTGAAACGATGGTAGAAGAGGAAGAAAATGTTATATGTAAATTTTATGCCATTCTTTGGCAGTATAGTCAGTTTATAAAAGTCTCTCCAGTTTATTTGAGTCGCTTAAAACTAAGATACAAATAAATCTATGGGTTTCCCAGTGCCTTTATTACTCAAAAGAGGTTATACTTAATGTCATTCACTAGCCATCACATGTTTTTCAGAAAGTCCTCAGGAAAGTTTTTTCTTAATATTTGGAATAGGCTTCTATGAATCCATGTACCTGTCTCTTCTTATAATAGAGATTTAAGCAAAGAATAATGATGTAATACACGACTAGTGTTGAGTCCCTATGGTTTTAGTTAAATCTAAATGCAAATCAAAATGCATTTTTTATGCCAGGATATTTGGTGAGATACTTTAATGCTTATTTTATGGTTCCACAGACCGTAACTGACACCTATTTGAAAGCACTGAATTTCCCATAGTGAATGTGCAAAATTACTTTCTACTCTAAGATCACGAAAAGAGCATGTGGCACATAATTTATCTGCCTCAGAAAATAAGATTTCATACTTATAAAAAGGATACATGTTCAGTACTTAAAATTTACTGAAACTTGGCTTCCAGGCATTCTTCGGTCTTTATGGCACAACATGTGGTTATCCTAAGGCAGTGATAAGAAAATCCTTCAGACAGCACTGCACCCGCAAAATCATGGCAGAGGTTAAACCACATGCTATACTCCAGTTACTTCCCTGATAAGGGACCCCAACTCTGCAAACATTCATTACCGAATTCGTACCTCTTGGTCCTAGTGCTAAATTCATCTACTCCTAAGCAAAAGCAAGGAATCAGTGCAGATTTCTCACAGGTAATTGTACAATTTTTAAAGCTTTTTGAAATGTCGCAAATAGTTTAAAAATCTCACTTTCTACCTGTTGCTTTTCTAAAGTCCTCCAATAGTTCAGAAATTCAGATTGTAAGATTTGTAAGATTGTAAGATTCAGATTATCTGCCAACCAGATAATTTTTAAAATAATTTCTTTCCTCTTCCAAAAATGAGACCATCTCTTTGGCATCTGAAAGATCTTTCTCGGAGAACTTTAAGTTGTCCACAGTCATTTCAGTGTTTTAAGGAAAAAGAAAATCAGTTACTTAGCTCCTTCTTCATCTGGAGTTCTTTTTTTAAAAACTACTAATTTCAATCTTAGTAGGTCAAACACTAGTGTTCTGGCAAACCAAAATGTAACCATTAATAATACTGTTTAAGTTCCTGGCAGTTCATTTAGGAAGTAGGTGGTATTCTAAATGGAAAATTACAGACTTAGAAGAAATAATAATGTACATTTGAATGACTTTCTACAATTTGTAATACATTTTTATACCGTCCAGATTGGTGGTTTTGATGTGCTCCAGCTTCTCTTAGGTACCCCCTCCAACCTTGAAACAATAATTAATTTGATTTTCTCCATTTGTAGAATGAATTCACAAATATGACTCTATGTATGCAGTATGAGTTAAATAGATAAAGAGATAAATAATATATTACAACATTTATTTAGAGTCTACCTCTCTAGGAGATCATGAGAAAATCTTCAAAAGGCCTTTCATCCAGTGACAACAGATAAAAAATATTGTGCTCTTTTGTTCCCATCTATGTATTAGAAATTCTTTTTCTGAAGATAGATTTTTAAAAACACCTTCGTATGTTGTTAGGAGTTGAACTTCCCTGTAAGTTATTTAGTGGCACAAATATAAAGCTTTTTAAAAACTGTCTTCTTGCTGTCAGTTTTTCCTTTTTTACCAACTATGAAAAATTGAGAATGACTATAATACCCAAAAAATGATGTTTAAAAAAAAAATGGAAGCAACTATAATGTCCCTAGAATACTGATTAGATAAATTACTGATCACCTAAGAAAAAAAAAAAAAGGAATATAATGCAACCTTCAAAGCTTATGTTTTAGAAGAATCTTAAAACATTCTTACATTTATTGTTACATGAAAAAAGAAGTATCTTAACAGTTTGGCCCCATTTCAGTATGTAAATCAGATGCATTTATTCAGTGAGCAAATTTCACTGAGCATTTACTTTGTTCAGAGCACTGTGATGAAATGAGAGCTGGGAATGCCGCTGTAAACAAGGCAGTCCCTTCTCTCAAAATCACAGGCATTCTAAAAATTACAGGCAGAACCAATCAGAATGCTGACAGTTTAGGGTTTTGGTATCTATTTCCTTTTTTTTTTTTTTATTTAAAAATACATTTAGGAGACTTCAGTTAATTTTTCATGTTTGATTCTTACCCACTCCAACCACCATTCCGGCAAGAATATTCACCAGTAGGTGACCTGGAAAATGCTCTCAATCTCCCAGGTTTTTCCATTTGGAAACTCTCAAGAGGGCTGTGCCTCACAGCACTGTTGTGAGGCTTCAATAATTCCATCTTCTGAAAGTTTATAAATTGCAACACAATATGCAAAGCCGTCTAGTACTATACTGTCTCCACTTTAGCCAAGACTACATTTACAAAAATAAAGATTTCTCCGAAGAGAGTTATGCAAATCCCTGTATTACTGGCCATGTCTTTTGTCAGATTTGTTACTCAAGATTCTAGTTCTTTTTTTAAATCTATCTGTACTTTTCAGGATCCTAGGAGGATCATGTATCAACTCATATCTGGACTGAAGTATAAACATGTTGTAACTTCACATATAGTTGAGAAGAGACCATAGCAGAATAGAAATGGTTTTTTCTGAAGCAGGTTGAGAAAAGCAATCTCAGTGTATCCAGCTTATGGTAGTCTTAACATGTTGCTACTCTCTAAGATAAAGAGAGAAAGGAATAAAAAGAGCTCTCTGGTTTTTGGTATTTCCATTTTTCACCTAAGAGAGGCATTATGTTAAAATGAATCAAATGTCTCCACGGAGAATTGATATGAAAATGGAAGAACTCTAGTATATTACTAATGCTTGGGCTATTGAGAACTTGCGTAAAAATCACTAATTTACTATCTATCCAATAAAGTAGAATACTACAAGTGGCCCATCATTTTTAATTAAGCTGAAAATCCCACTTAAAGTTATTAAGTACTTGAAATATCAATTCATAATTATCATTAGAAAAACTTTTGATTCCACTGGGCATAAGTCAAGGAAACCATTGCTGATTTTAAGTTAACATGTAAAATAAGTCTTACACATTTTTCATAAGTTTAACATTAAGCAGAATTTATTATTTCTTAGGTCCTTGGTGAGGTTAATTTTTAGGTCCTGATGAGGTTAATTTTTGTTAGGACTTTGTGGATGAATAGAAGTTCAAGTTAATACTAAAAGATTTGACAGAAATTTTTGCTGCGTTTTTTAGTTGTGAATTGGGCCATGATTTTAATGATCAAATTTTGCTACACCCTTAAATAGATACCAAAATCATGCTACAGAGAAAATAACACACTTGAAATAACTAAACAAATCCAAATCTCAGCTTGCAATAGGCCATTTGATCCTTACTCATAAAATTATGATAATTGATATATGTCATTGCCTTCACTTTAGCAGCTTTGGATTTGATAGGCAGAAAATAATCCATTAGATCTTTTCTGTGATACTCAAATTTTTCTGTTTCACTGACTCTGAGCAGATGTATGTGGTTTGTGTACTTTGGATTTGTTATTCCTCCACAAGAAATTTATGTGAAATTGCTTTCCACAAGGAGAAGGGAATGAATTTGGGGCTTGTGCTGCCAAATAAAAACTTACTGCACATGTAACAGAGATGTGCTTTAAACATCAAGCTTTAAAATACTTTGTATCAGATGCCTAACATTCGAGTCGTAAGTATGATGGAGAATGTCAGAATACTAAACAGTTTTTCTAGATAGCCACTATCCATATTTCTTTAGAGAGCATCTCCTTTTGATCCCAAATAAATCTGAGTGAAAGTATCTTAAGGAAAGTTCTATGAGATTAGTCTTGTGTTAAACCCAAACCAAATTGTCCTTGCTCTTGCCCATTCCTATCCTGATAGTCTAAAACTATAACAACAAAAACAAGAAAACTGTGTCTATCTGAAAGCCAATATTCTTCTAAAGATTGAAAACCAGGCATGAATTTAGATGAGTTCAGGAACCTTTGATTCCATAGTTATAATCTCAAAATTTTTGTTACTCAGTGAATTTTACTGAATAGTTTATGTGGTTCATTCAGGAGAGTCTTTTGTCCTTCACTTAACATATATGCATGAATATCTGCTCTAACAATATAATTCATAATCCATTGTGTTTATCATGAACAAATTCAACAACTCAGTGTGAGATTCTGAGTAAGAATGGAAATCTCTACTAGGCCAGGAATGTTCTTATAACTGAGTAAAGTCGCTGGACTCAAATATCTTACTGGTTCTAGCATTAACTTACTGTGTGATCTACCACAGATAACTATTTCTTCGGGCTGCATTTTTTTTTCCAGGTTCAGGTATAAATATATTTGTTATCTTTTGAAGCACTATTAACTACCTGCCTTCTGCAGTGAACTTTTGTAAGGGTTAAGGAAGGTGCTTTTGTAAATCTTAATCAGGTATTTGTTACAAAATTAGTGCAAACCATTTTCATTAAGGTCAGCAGAACACTTTCTTCAAGGTTTTAGAAATCTTCATTTTCTGATCTCACATGCCAATATATTTGGCCTTTAAATTTCCCCCACTAGTTAAGTCAAAATCACAAAGATTATTTGCAACTTTGTCCTAAATACCAGATTTTGCTCTTCTGTAGTGGTAGAACGAAATAGCAAAATAAATGTTTTATGGATGTGTTCCCTCATATGAGAAAAAATGTGCTAAGGTAGATTTATTTAATACTGATTTTATTTCAATTAAGTAGAGGCAGAGAGAGTCTAATTTAGTTTGATGGTTGCCCATTCACTCTTCAGGCATCCTTTTTTAAAGTCCAGACATATAACACTGTAAATGTAAGGTATACAGTGTGTTGATTTGATACACATATATTACAGAATGATTACTTCCATTGCATTAGTTAACACCTTCATCACGTCAAGTAATTACTCTTTATATATTTCTCACCACATATAACAACTGATGAGACCTCTCTTTGCTCCCCTAATCTCGGATTCTCTCTAGTCTGTCATTCTCTCCTTCATGACTTTTTCTTAGAAATGAGACATTCTCTGATTAAAATGAATCAGATTGGGACTTCCAGGGAAGATGATGGGTAAGAAAATCCTAATCTCATCCTTGTCCCATGGATACAACTAGATAACACATGTATTAGTGTAAGTCACCCAGAAAACAACCAGAAGACTGGCAGAACAAACTCTCCACAGCTAAATGTAGAGAAGATTCTACATCAACATGGCTGGGAAAGGTGGAGACAGGGTCAGAAGCCAAATGGACCCATGGGAGAGAGGGATCAATAGGAGACAGGGCTGCCACAGATGTGAAGAGGAAAAAAGATAAGATCCTCAAACCAGATACCCCAGGCGTAGGAAAAACAAATCCCCATAACATTTGGCTTTGAAAAGCAGAGGTGCCCAACAATCCATGGGGCTTAACACATGTAGCTTTGAAAATGAGCAGGCTCTGCTCTGAGAGAGCCTGGAGGGTGAGAGGAAACTGAGTCCCCACCCTTAAATAGAGACAGCACAGCAAACAGCCTCCCTCAGGAATACAGCATAGAAGTTTGAAAAATACCTGGGCAATATGAGAGAGATTTATTTACTAATCTTAGAGCATGTGCTGGAGGGGCAGGGAACTTTAGGAGACTTGAGGAACAAAGGGCCTGGTGGGCACCATTTCCCTCCCCAACCCCCAGGCCAAGACACATGGACTACCCAGGGGAAGCAGCTCAGTGCCACCACTCTCCTCCTAGTTTGCTAACATTGTGTCCTGTTCCCCACGTTCTCCTATGGACATGCCTCCTCCAACCCAGCACCTGGTTGGGGGTTTCCCCTCACACAGCAAACTGGCAAGAACCTTGCTGGCACCTTGTGCTCTGCCCCCATACTCTCCTGGAGACTCACCCTTCCAACACTATGATGGGAGTTATCTAAAGCAGCTCCAGGTCCCCTCCCACAGCAGACCTACACAAATCTTGCTAATGCCATGTGCTCTGCTCCCATGTTCTCCATAATCCTGCCCCCCCCCCCATACACTATGGGCTGGAGCCCATGCAAAGCAGTGTCACAAGTCTGGCAGCATGTAAGCAGCCTGCAGCCCCACTAGGGGCTAGCACAACTCCAAAGTGACTCTTGCCTTGTGGAGAAGGAAAGATAACCACACATACCCGTCCGACTGTGGCCATAGCAGTGAACTTGGGGCAGTCATCTGGTCTGACTGCAGGCCCTGCCCACCAATGAAAGTCTCTCAAGGGACAATACATGAAAATTATCTTACAGTTCACTACTACTGCATTTCTGGCAAGTTCCTAATCTGACACAACTCAATCCCAAGGCAGTCCCAGATTGGCCCATTAACAAAACAAGGACCAAACTCTGCCCACAATAGGCAAAGAGAACCATTGCAGATAACAGGACTGAAGGCAAATACAGCTTAGCCACAATAGCAGGTCACATGCAACACAGTAGGAGACACCCCTGGACCACCAGATTCTAATTATCAGGAGACTGCACAGCAGGGCACTATAGGACCTATTCTTCATAAGGCCACTAGTTTCAACATCAGGAGACAGCTGACTTCCCTAACACAGAAACAAAGAGGTTTAGATAAAATGAAGAAACAGAGGAATATGTACCAAATGAAAGAATAGGACAGAATCGCAGTGAAAAAATTAAATAAATGAAATAAACAATATGGCTAATAGAATATTTAAAGTAATGGTCATGAAGATATTCACAGGACTTGACAAAAGAGTGGAGGACCTCAGTAAGGCCCTCAACAAAGAACAAAAAAGAACCAGAGATGCAGAACTCAGTAAGTGAAATTAAAAATACATTAGATGAAATAGACTAGAGGAGACAGAAGAATGAAGGAGCAACTTGGAAGAGAAAGTAATGGAGAGCAACCAGACTGAACTAGAGATAGGAAAAAAATAATAAAAAATGAAAATAGATTTAGGGAACTCAGTGACACCATTAAGCTTAATGTTCTCATTGTATGACCCAACAGTTGCACTAATAGGTATTTACTCCAAAGATACAGATGGAGTAAAAGAAGGGACACATTCACCCCAATGTTCATAGCAGCTATGTCCACAATAGCCAAACTGTGGAAGGAGTCAAGATGCCCTTCAGCAGACAAATGGATAAAGAAGATGTGGTTCATATATACAATGGGATATTACTCAGCCATCAGAAAGGATGAATACCCACCATTTGCATGGACCTGGATGGAACTGGATGGGATTATGCTAAGTGAAATAACTCAGGCAAGGAAAGGTAATTATCATGGTTTCACTCATATGTGGAACATAAGAAATAGCGTGGAGGACCACAGGGGAACAGAGGGGAAACTGAATGGGAAGGAAACAAACCATGAGATTCTGGACTCCAGGAACCAAACTGGTTACAGAAGGGACAGGGATGGGGTAACCAGGTGATGGGTATTAAGGAGGGAACATGTGGTGTGAGCACTGGGTGGTATAGGCATTACTTATTGAACTCTACATCAAAAACTAATGATGTACTATATGTTGGCTAATTGAACCTAATAAACAAAATAAAGCAATTGAATTTAAAATTTTAAAAAATATATTCCCATTACAGGGATCCCAGAAGAAGAGAGAGAAAAAGAGGCAGAAAATTTATTTATAGACACAATAGCTAAAAACTATCCAAATAAGGAGAATGAAACAGAAATCCAGATCTAGGAGGCACAGAGAGCATGGAACAAAATCAACCCAAGGAGGTCCATAACAAGACACACAGAAATTAAAATGGCAAAAAGTAGTGACGAAGAGGAAATTTTAAAAGCAGCAAGAGAAAAAAACATTTACATAGAAGGGAAATCTCATAAGGGCATCCACTGATTTTTCAGCAAACTGAAGGCAGGAAGGAAGAAGTGTGATATGTTCAAAGTGCTGAAAGGTAAAAAACCTACAACCAAGAATACTCTATCCAGCAGTGCTATCATTCAGAATAGAAGGAGAGATAGAGTCTCCCAGACAAACAAAAGTTAAAGGATTTCATCACCACTAAACCAGCCTCACAAAAAATGTTCAAAGGGGACTCTTTGGAAAGGAAGACCATAAGCAGAAGAAAAGTAGGAAGCACAAAAGCAGTAAAATTAAGTATATCTACAAAAATGAATCAAGGAAGGGGCAACTGGATGGCTCAGTCTGCTAAGCATCCAACTCCTGATTTCAGCTCATGTAGTGACCCCGGGGTGGTGGGATGGAGCCCTATGTCTGGCTCCTCACTTAGTGGTGAGTCTGCTGGAAATTTTCTGTCCCTCTCACTCTGCCCCTCCCCCCACTCTCAAATAGATAAATCTTTAAAAATAATCAAGAAATTCACATAACAAAAGGATGTAAAGGATGATACCATATACTTAAAATATGAAGGGGAGAGGAATAAAGAAGGGATTCCAACAGAGACAAACAAAAAGCTGACTCTTAATTATAGAGAACAAACTGGTGGTTACCAGAAGGGAGGTGGATGGGGGATGGGTGAAAAAGCTGAAGGGGAGGGCGCCTGGGTGGCTCAGTGGGTTAAGCCGCTGCCTTCGGCTCAGGTCATGATCTCAGGGTCTTGGGATCGAGTCCCGCATCGGGCTCTCTGCTCAGCGGGGAGCCTGCTTCCCTCTCTCTCTGTCTCTGCCTGCCTCTCCATCTACTTGTGATTTCTCTCTGTCAAATAAATAAATAAAATCTTTAAAAAAAAATAAGCTGAAGGGAATTAAGAGTACAGTTATCATGATGAGCACTGAGTAATGTATAAAATTGTTGAATCACTGTATTTATACCTGAAATGAATATAATACTGTATGTTAACTGTACTAGAATTAGAATAATACATTTTAAAAATGAATCAGATTTAAACTCAGTGTGAGAAACTGCATTGTATTATCTTTTCCAATAATTATTTAGGATTTAGGTATGAAATTCCTCAGGTCTTTATCCTTGAAGTAGGATTTTGAAACAGAGGGAAACTTAGTAAGGAAATCAGTTGAGCATGTGTGCAATATTTTTGTCTTACTTTCTCATATTTATTATAAAGTAGAGAAAGATGTATGCATTTGGTACAAGGGAATGGTCTCCACTTCTCATATTATCTCACACATACAAAAAAAAAAAAAGTCCCTAATACTTTACAAGCAGCAGAGATTAAAATCTATGAACATCTTCAAGTGCCAAAATGGTTTTGCAATGTAATATATTTTTCTTATTTTCCCTTTTATTTAGGTGTATGTGTGTAAGGCAGGTGTGAGGTTAGGGTTAGAGTTATAGAGAGGTGTAAGTAGCAGAAGTTTTTTTTTTTGTTTGTTGTTTTTTTTTTTAATGATTAACGTTTACTGTTAAAAAGTAACAAAAGCAAAAATAAACTATTGGGACTTCATCAAACTAAAAACCTTCTACACAGCAAAGGAAACAATGAGGTAAAAAGGCAACCCGTTGAGTGGGAGAAAATATTTGCAAATCATATATCTGATAAGGGACGAATATCTAAAATATAAAAAGAACTCATACAACCCAATATCTAAAAAAAGAAAAGGACAGGAGATCCACACAGACATTTTTCCAAAGAAGACATAGAGATGGGGAACAGCTACATGTAAATATGCTCTACATTAATCATCAAGGAAATGCAAATCAAAACCACCTCTCGCCTGTTAGAATGTTATTATCAAATAACAATTGTTAGCAAGGACGTGGAAAAAAGAGAACACATATGCAGTGTTGCTGGAAATGTAAATCAATACAGCCATGATGCAAACCAGTTTGGAGATTCTTCAAAAAGTTAAAAATAGAACTACCATATAATCCAGGAATTCCACTTCTGGGTATTTATATAAAGAAAACAAAAACACTTAACTGAAAAAATATCAAGGTATCAGCACCCCCATGGTCACTGCCACATTATGTATAATAGCCAAAATATGCCAACAATGTAAGTGTCCATGTATAGGTGAAATAATGGAATATCATATATAGATAGATAGATAGATAGATAGATCAATAGATAGATAATGGAATATTAGATATAGATTTAATGGAATATTAGATTAATATGGATGAATATATATAATGGAATATTATTCAGTCATAATAATGAAATCTTGCCATTTGCAACATGGATGAACTTTGAGGGCATTATGCTAAGTGAAATAAGTCAGAGAAAGATAAAACTGTATAATAAATAAAAACTGTATAAAGATGAAACTCTATAAGAGAAAGATAAAACTATATAATCTCTCATGTAATTGGAGTGTGTGTGTGTATATATATATACAGATATATGTATGTGTGTATATACATATTTAGAAACAACCAACCTGATAGGTTCAGGAAGGAGGTTAGTAGTTGACAGAGGTTGGAGTACAGAGGAGATGTGAGGGAGAAGCAATGAAGAGTTTTGGTAAGAGTGTAAAGGTGAAAGCCCCTGCTAAGTGTCTTAGGTTTTTTTTCACTGTTTCTGTTTATAGGGAACACAATTGGTTGGTAGACCCAATACCTATCAACTAGCCCCTTCTCTCCAGTGACATTTCAGCGAGTGATGACCATATAATACATTTCTGAGTCAGAGATATAAGTAACAGTTAACTGTTTTTTAGGGGTTTTGCTTTCCTGATAAAAAGAAGTTGAGCTGGCATTCCACTCTAACCTTTATGCCTCTCATTCTTTCCACCTTTCTCCTGTATGGAATGGAGACATGACTCCCAAAGGTACAGCATCATTTTACAATCATGAGGCAATAAGTGTGAATATAGAAACCTCTGCACTGGTGATTGTGGAGTACAACATCAGAAAAGAGCCTGAGTCCCTGATAGCATCTTTGGGACACTGAACTAACTTCCCACCTCTGGATTTACTGTTCTGTATGAAAAATGAATTCCTGTTTGCTTAAACTTCTGTTTCTGTTCTTTGTTATTTGCAGCAGCATTCATTCCTAATCAATAATTTTAAAACTTTCAATTATCTGTTATTGAGTACCTATGTGCCAGACATTGTGCTAAGTATTTCATATGTACTAATTAATTTCAGCGACATGATGGCCATGAGGAGAGTGACACTTCGCTGCAGATAACATGCTGGTGGATGAGTGAGTGGATCCTTGTGTGACTGGAATGGATGTATCAAATGAGGAAACTGGAGCATGAAAATATTAAGCAACTTTGCACAACGAGTAAGTGGCAATCCTGGAATTCAAACAATGTCAGTCATATTACCAAATTTCATGGCTCTCTAATTTCCATGACTTAAAAGAAGCTCATTTTTACTTATATTTGATTTATGGCAGTGCTGAAATTCTCTTCAAACTCATTTGTCTTTATCATGAATTTTGCCCACTTTTCTATCAGGGCCATCATTCTTTTTATTAGAAATTGGGCTGAACCTCTTCCATTCTTTCCTCTTTGCCATTTGTCATTTTCAGTGTGTTTAAGGGTTTTATTTTATTTATTTTGTCATGCCAAATAATTTTATTATGAAGTTAAATTTATTAATAATCTCTTTTATACTTTCTGGTTATCATATCATATATAGAAGTTTCTGAGACTTCTAAGAAAACCATATTTATCCATATTTTATTTAAGTAGTTTTATAGTCTAATTCTTTCCTTTTATATCCTTGGTCTACCTAAACTATATTTTGGTGTAAGATGTGAGTGTGGAAAGATTGTCACTTTCCCGGTTTACTAGAATGCCACCTCTAGCGTATGCAAAAAACAAACCAAAACAAAAATAAAATCCCATATATTTTGTCTATAATCAAAGTTTCTGTTCCTTTCTATTGATTTTATGATAAAGAGTATCTCCTTCATGACTGTAGTCATATCATAAACATGATAACCAATAGAGAATTATAGAAAATCTTTTTGTTTTATTAAGCAAAAATATAAGAATGTGAAATTATTCTGTAGCTTTTTAGGATTCTGGAGATTATGGCTGATGTGTTAAGTTATGAAACAGATCCAGTAACATAAACATAGAGAAATAAAACAAAAATTTAAATATATGCAAAAATTATCTGATATTAGAAAATCTAAGCATTAACTGGAAAATTATTAGAACTAATCAAAACAACTCAGTAAATCGGCAGAATGAAATTTAATTATTCCCAAATCGTTAGTTTTCTTAAATATAGTTGAGGCTGGATAATTTTTTGAAATTATGATTTATGTTTCTTCTTTATCTCCCCCCGCCCTTACCAACATCCACAATTTAAGTAAATCCAAGGTCTGCATTTCATTTCATCAGGGGAGCATTGACTGAGCAGGAAGCAAAAATGGTTTGTCATATGTTCTGACTTTTTTGTCCAAAGACTTTCAAATAATACCCTTTAGGAGACCTTGGAAGGTTTATGGGAAAGATAAAGGAGGTATAGAGCCAGAGTGCCTTGGGATGTATATTCTCAAGATATTGGAAGTCTATCCATAGAAAGTTGTAATCTGTCTCCTTTCTCCTTTTTAATGCATTCTGCATTGTGGGTTAGGATGATGGTCTTAAAGATTAATATGGTACACCTGCTTCTGAGGCAGAGGTGGGGTGGGGGAAACAGGCCAGCAGGTCAGGATGTGATCATGAGGCTGATGCATGCCAGGAGGGCCACGTGCTCTGAGTTCTTTACCTCCTTTTAAACTTAGTTCTGCCAAGTTTTCATGCACTGGTTTTGAAGACCTTAGAGAGGCTCTTAAAATAAGGCTGTGTGATTTTTCATGTAATGAATTAAACATTCAAGTCTTGTAGGATCACCAAGAAATCCCCCAAAAAAGGAAATAGATTTTTTAAAATGTGTTAGACTCTCTGTAATATTTACTTTAATAATTTCAAGTTTAAAAAATAAAACACTTGTGCTTCTTATAACTAATATTTCAATCAAGGGCACCTGTTTGCTAAAAATATGGACAAGTGTTGGGAACGATTCCACATTAAAACCTGTTAAACCCCTAGGGCCTGCCTGGGCCTACTTAGCCATAGTGACTCCATGTTGCCTAGGTAGCCATTTTGTCGTTTAATAAATGCCTCAGCAGTTACTGATACCGGTTCTGGGTAACCATTGCTAAAACACATACCTAAAACAAGGCCATTTTGTTGTTTAATAAACACCTCAGCAGTTACTAGTATTGGTTCCGGGTAATCGTTACTAAAACACACAGGTAGGAGACATCCAATCAGCCAAAGCCACATATGTAGATGTCTGCGGTTGTGCCCTATAAAACTAACCTGTAAGACCAAGGAGGGGTCGCTCTCTTTGGAGGTGGCCCTGGCCGGTCAGTCTGACTTCTAATGCTTGGCATAGAATAAAGCTTTACATAACTTTCATTTTGTCTAAGTCTCATTCCTTTGATAACAAACCCAACATAAGAAAGAATGAGACCTTCTTGTCTTACCTCTCATCAGTGGTCTATGAATCCTGAGTGGGTCTATGAACCCATTCATTTTTTTCTTTTCCTGTTTATAACCTCAAATTTGGGATTTGGGCTAACTTGAAAGCTATTAAAATTCTTACATAGTTTCACTGCAATTTTTGACGGACTGCAATGTTTTTATTAGCAATTTTAGGCAAACACTTACAGAATATGTATCTGATAGGACTTGTCAGATCATTTATTGAACTGCATATAGTAATACATCTTCTAGCATCTACTACATAACAGGCATTGTGTGATTGACTCTACAAAGGAAGGAAATGTTGTTGATATATAATCTCATAATCTATTTGGGCAAACAACATAGCTTCTTAGGAAAAAGTGGCCATAATAGTGGTTCCAGCTCTTCCAAGCTGGGTCTTATGCAGCTGTTTAAGTTTTAACTATCCCTTCACTGATTCATATGGTTTATCCCTGGAGATTCTTTGTATTTAATTATCTATAAACCAATTATCTGTTTAACATGTAAGCTATATTCAAATTTAAGAGTCAGGCAAATCTCTGGAAAACTGTCCTGTTTTGTGCAATTTTAATCATTTATTGATTAGGATAGCTCACTTGACCATAAATCTAAAATTATGTTTGAGCTCTTTGAATCTAGAGACTATCTTCTTGTTTTTGATTTGGATGTATTCCAATTATCACATAAAAAAAATTGTCATCTTATAGTTTTCTTTCTTATATACATCTTGTTACAGAATTTAGTGTGAGCAAAGTATAATGACCTTAAGCAACATTTTAGTCAGAATGCTTTAAAAATGTTATCACCTATTTTTAGTGTGCGTCTACATGGGTTTTTATTGGTCTATTTGAAGAAGAAGTCTTCTTAAGAAAAAAAAGAAAGAAAGAAAGAAAGACAATGTTACCCTCCAGCAGCAGTGTGCAGTTGTTTAGGGACCAAAAAAAAAAAAAAAAAAAAAAAAAAAAAAAAGAAAAAGAAAAAGAAAAAGAAAAGAAAATAAAAGAAAAAACATTCTCAGTATTTAAAATAAGGAATTTAGCACAGGAAATGGATTTTGTGGGTGATGGAAGAAGTGGAGAAGGCTATCCAGAGTCAATGAGGCTATCCAAAGGTTGGCAAAATCAAAGCTCACACCATTTTCAGGCTGAACGACAATGGAGTCAAAGGTATGATGGTAACCCATGGCTGTGGGTTACTACATGAAGGCTGAAGCTAGTGGGCTTTTCTGGCAGGAACTGGAAACTTGAAAGTGAAAGTGGCTAGTACAAAGGCAGAGAAAGGAGCTCCTTGGCTTTTCCCTTCCTCCTGCCTATGGTCTTGGAGCCTGGGAAGCCCTGGGCAAGCAAGCTCAGGGACCTTCCTGAATACAAGCAGAACTGAGGATAAGGGCAAACATGACCACAGCAGGCACAAAGGGCATGCAATTCAAGTTGTTTCCAAAAGTAGGGATGGATTTGCACCAAACAGCCCATGTTGCTTCTCCTATGAGTCACTTAAACTCACTGTTTTCATCCTGTGGGACCGCAAAAGGGAGGCATGCAGCCAAAATGTCAGAGTCCCTCGGAGCTTAAATCAGTGACAGTTGTCTCATTGATCTAATATTGCATCCTGTCAAACAGACAAGCTACATATAAAGTGACTTATTTTCCATAGCTTATTTTTGCAAAAAATATACATTGCCACTTCACCATGCTCCTTACCAAGAGCCACAGGGAATATTTTTGGACTATGGTAGTAAAAGAATTCCTTAATTAAGCACTTATTTATTTATTCTCTTAGTGGTTCTTTTACTCACAGTTTTACTTATGTGTGATACATGGAGCAATTGAGCTGAAATGAAAATACAGCATCTCCCTACTTCACTAGAATTTCAGCTCTCTAAAAATGGGGAATTTCTCTATTTTGTTCACCTTTGCATTGTTAGAGTCAGGAAGAGTGACCAGCATGTAAGATGAGCTCAGCAAATAAAAAGGCATTTAATGAATGAAGGAAAGAGAAGCTTTATTCAAAAACCATCGAGCCAACTGACCAAACAGATGTTCTGGTTCTGGTAATGGTGGAGTAAGTTGTATTTGATTGACATTCCTCCCACCCCACCTTATGTAACAATTATAAAATCTTTTTTCCCCCAGTTTTTTGAGATGTAATTGACATACAACATTGTATAAGTTTAAGGCATACAACACAATGATTTGATATATGTATATATTGTGAAATGATTATCATAAAAGTTTAACATAACATCTATCATCTTGCATAGTTACAAATTACAAATCTTAAAAAGAAAGATGATGAAGCCACTGGAGAATGGCCAAAGTAGAATTTGACCCTTGACATAAGGGGACTACATTTGTCCTTCTTTTCCACTACTTTGCATAGTACAGGGCAGCAAGAGACACCTCTCAGGCCAAAAGCTGCAGTACTCTTGGTTTGAGTGTCAAAAGACAGGATGTAGGGCTGCCTATGTGTCTGAGAATTTCCCCCCAGTGAGGAAAGAATTACAAAGGAGGGAGAACCACATTATAAATGTTCCTAATATCCTTGGTAACTGTGTAAGCATAAGGGAGAATCCAAGGAGATCAGTGAAAAGCAGTAGCTTGGAAGTTTAAAAAGTCCAATAGAGATGTTAGCTACTGCCCACCATAGGGAAGACAAATATTTGGAGCTAGAATCATGTGGCAAATTAAAGGGCTTGATGAATACTTTGGGTGTTTTATTCAAATGCCACACTTGTAGACTAAAAACTCTATCACAGGATTTGCCATATATCCCATATATCCCATATATCTCCCATATATCTCCCATATATCCCTGAGATATAAACAATCTAAAATTAGGCCTGCTTTAACAATATGTAAAAGCAAGCATTTACAAGTTCAGGGTGAGCAACCAATAATGCAACTGCTTGGGGAAAAAAGTAGCACTCAGAGAATAATATAGAACCCAGTTTCTCACCAATGTATTATCTACCATATTTAGAATATAATAAACATCACTAAATATGGAAAATAAAATTACAATGCTAGGTCAAGAGGATAAGCAGTCAATAGAAACAGACAAACAGACCCAGATGTGGATAAGATGCTGGAATTATTTTAATAATTTTAATTTATTTAAATTTAATTTAATTTTAACCAATTTTAAAGCACTTTTAAAGCCACCTTTATAAATATGTTCAAGGACTAAAAGAAAAAGATGATCACACTGAATGAACATGTGGAGAATCTCAGCATAAAAATGTTGACCATAAAACAGAATATAATGTAAATTTTCGAGCTGAAAACTAAAGTATCTGAAATGTCACATGATGGATATAAAAGTAGATTGAAGATGGTGGAAGATCAGTAAAAATTATCCAATTTAAAAAATAAGAGAAAAAAGCTTATGGGCAAATAACAGACATTCAGAGATACGTGGGATAATACCAAGTTGTCTAATGGATGTATACATGAAATCTCAGCTGACAAGAAGAGAGAAAATGGGAAAACACATATATTAAAAACATGTCTGAAATTTTCCAAGTTTGGTGAAAAACATATACTTCAGGTTTTGAAACCTTAGAGCATTCCTAGTAGAATTAATATATTGAAAACCATAAGTATACACATTATAATCATACTGCTGATAACAAAAAATAAAGAGAAAATGTTGAAAGCAGTCAGAAGTGTGTGTGTGTGTGTGTGTGTGTGTGTGTGGTATGGTCTTGTAATATTATTATGTACAGGGAAATAATCCAAAGATGATTGAAATCTCACCAAAAATAGTGGAGGCTAGAAGACAGTGGAACACAATCTTTAAAGTGCTGAAAGGAAATTCTCTCAATTCAGAATTCTATCTTCAGGATAAATATCTCTCAAAAATAAAGGCAAAGATGGGGTGCCTGGGTGGCTCAGTCAGTTAAGTGTCTACCTTTGGCTCAGGTCATGATCCTGAGGTCCTGGGATGGAGCCCCACAGTGGGCTCCCTGCTCAGTGGGGAGCCTGCTTCTCCCTCTCCCTCTGCTGCTCTCACTCTCTCTCTCAAATAAATAAATAAAATCTTTTTTTTTAAAAAAGGTGAAGACGTTTCAAATAAATAAAAGCTGATAACCTCCTAGCAGCAGACTTAGACTACACAAAATGCTAAAGGATTTTCTTCAGTTTGAAGAAAAGTAATGACTAGAAAACTCAGATCTTCAGGAAGGATTGAAGAGCAGCAGGAAAGATAAATATGCCCATGTATGTGAAAGATATCTTTTTCTTCCCCCTTTAACTTTTTTTATATTAAAAGACCACTGCTTTTTCTTCTTTTTTTTTTTTGACCACTGCTTTTTGATGCAGATATTATAACATCTGCATATAATATCTATAATATCAGATATTATAATATCTGCATATAATATCTATAATATCAGATTGTATTGTGGGGTTTATAATATATGTGGGTTTGAAATATATGTCAATAATAACAGAGAAAATGGGGATAAATTGAGTCATGCTGTTAGGCTCTGGCATCTTAAGTATGGAAAAATGTAACTCTAAGTAGACAGATAACTAAAAGATGCAGATGGTAATCATGTATAACTTACTGGAAAAAAAAATCAACACAGAGGTGGAGCTAAAAGCCTAAAAAATTTGAAGCAGAATGATGGTTAATAATTAATCCAACGGAGGGCAAGAAAGAGATTTGTGCATTTCATAGTATGTATAATTTTACCTTAATAAAACATTAGAAAAATACAAAATAAAATGAACAAAAATAGATCTAGTGGATCAGAATTAGGGCGTGAGATTCAAGAACTTGTAGAACACCCACTTCCCGCATATGTGATGATCACTTATGTTTGTAACTACTGATATAGGTTGACTTCCCCAACTTTCTTGTGACTATGATAAGAGGGCAAGGCCTCTCTCAGGCTATTCTCTCCATACAGACACATCTCTCAATTGTAAGAGTAGCAGGAACCTCAGACTTGTCAGTTAGAAGAAGCTGGATATGGCCTGATGGTCTGCAAGAACTGTATTATCAAAATGACAGCAGTTACGACAGCCTTGGAGAGCTTAACAGCTTGATATTTTCTCTTTTATTCTTACATACCGGTTGCTAACTTTCATCTTCCCTCAATTTGTCTGCCTTTTATAGGCATTTGATGGAGAGAGAATTATCATAATCTGACACTTCCATTTTTACAGGAAAAGGAGACTTGCAAGGGAATATCAGCGTTCTCTGTCAGCTCACACATTGATGGCCTGAGCAGGTTTGGCATTAAGGAGACAAGACTGTGGTACTTACTATATTTATATAAACCAAAGCTGTGTGAAAGATGGAGAATCTGTCAGAAATGCTAGACAGTCCAATGGGACCTGCAGTACAACACCAGGCAAATCATGAGAGATTTGATATAAGCCTATTTCTTGTGCCCTGGATGTCACCTTCCATCACGGTGAGGCAAGAATGTAAAATAAGTCTCTTCAGGAAATATACTGATTCGAAGTCATGAGAGGAATTTATAGTGGTAATGGGTATGTGCTGAACAGGAAGATTACACATGCAAATCTCAATGTGGATTTTTAAAAAGGGTAGAATTCTTGGATTATAAATGCTTACTTAATGTGATAAAAAGTAAAGGCAATTTTAATAATCATTTTGGAAATACTGATTTTTTTTTCTCACTAGCCTTTCAGGATGGCACATAAGGTTCCGTATTTCCAGGTACACAATCTCATAGGAATCCTTTAGTTTCTTAATTTAATATCCTGGTTTAGGGTTATGCCTACTTAATTCGATGTCTCTATTTCTGACTCTTTGAGTTGGGATCCTTTTTCATTCACTTAGTATTTATTAATATTAATGAATATTAAGTAGTTAATATATTTCAAACTGTGCTAGGCCACAGGGGTTTATCCCTATCCTACCTCTCTCAATCTAATGAGAGGTGCCGCAGTTAGATTTAGGAGATCCTGTATGAAGTGCTCTGATAAGGAAGTATAATCACATAGGAAAGGGCATGTAATTCAGGCTCAGGAGGTCAAGGAAAGCTTCTTGAGAGATGTGATCTCCAAGGTGAAACTTAAAGAATGATTAGGATTTGGGAGCCACAGAGGAAGGGGATAAAGTACGGAAGAATGTTCCAGGAAGAGAAACAAATGCATGCAGAAGCCTATAGATGGGAGAGGGCATGGCAGATTCAGTAAACCCGAAATAACTCAGTCTACCTGAAACATGGAGTGGAGGTAGAGCGAAAAGGTAACCAGAGTGGGAGAGAGGTGTGAAGAAAGTAGGTATGTTCTAGATCATGAAAAATGTAGAAGTGATATTTTAGGAATTTGTAGGTTATTCCAGAAGAACTACAAGTCATGACAGTGTTTTAAAGAGGGGACTGACATAGTCAGATGTGTATTGTAGAAAAATCACTCTGGTTGCAGGTAAAGAATGGGCTGGACAGGAAGTTTAGAAGGACTAAGACCAGGATGACCTATGTGGAAACTGTTAGTTAATCTGTGTGCAAGGTAATGGTGACTTGAAATGGGGTGGTGAAGTGGGATAGAGTGAGGAGAGCAGATTCCTGAACTATTTAAGCAGTAGAATTTTGTAGGGTTTGCAATAAAAAAATAAATAAATAAAAGGATCATTGGAATCTAAAGTGTTATAAAAGATGTGAATAACAAAAGGAATTCATTGAAGTGGTTTCAAGAGAACTTAGATCACTATGAAATAAAACAATGTTCAATGAAAGAAACAGACTTCGAGAGCTGGGAGAGTAAGACTTTGTGCACAGAATGGGACTTTCGAGTCATCAAGATTTCAGAGGTGGACAAATGTCAGTGATGATAAAACCCAGAATGTGGCATTGGGAGCTTGTGACTGAAGTTAAGCGGAGGTGTAGGTCACGGAGGCAGGGAGCCAAGGAGGCAGGAAGTGTAGCGCTAGAAGAGATTGCCACATTTCTTTTTAATGTGAAAATGAAAATTGAGGCTAAAATGAAAACCATGAGTCAGACACTAAAGGCTTCAGGGAATAAGAGGGAGTTACCCAGAAGTCTGTAGATGACAGAAGTAAGGAGGCGTAGAGGTTAGTATAGATTGAATGACATGATAGTAAGCGAGCCTGTCTGTATAATTCAGAACAGGCAGAAAAAATTTCCTTCAGTGACATTCTTCTGTAGCTTGCCAAATCTCCCAGATGGAAGCTGATGAGTGCAGTGTTGCTTTTCCTGCCTAGCTACATCTTTGACATCTCTACCTCATTTATCCTCTGCTGATTCACCACTATAGGTTCCCGTTGAATCCCAGTCCTCCTGGAGTCCTACTCCACTGGTTTCCCCTATTCTAACATGTATAGGTCCTTGGAAATGTGTGCCTGTGTGAGTGCGCGCATGTGTGTGGGTGTATGTGTGTGTGTATCGGGGTGCCTAGACCTGGGGATAATGGTCGTTCTGTCTGTATAGTTTTTGTGTTCCTATTTTGGTTCATAGAAATGATGATTCTTTGTGAAGATAAGAAGATGAATCCATGATGAGAGGTCAGCTAGCTGTCCAAATGTAGTCAAGAGTATATAGACAAGTATGTAAGAACAGTGTAGTTAGGATGGACAAAGACAAGCATGAAGATAGAAAACATGAGAAGTTGAGTGCCTGTGTGAGTACGTGAGTGCGTGTGTGTGTGTATGTGTGTGTGTATTGGGGTGCCTCGACCTGGGGATAATGGTCGTTCTGTCTGTATAGTTTTTGTGTTCCTATTTTGGCTCATAGAAATGATGATTCTTTGTGAAGATAAGAAGATGAATCCATGATGAGAGGTCAGCTAGCTGTCCAAATGTAGTCAAGAGTATATAGACAAGTAGGTAAGTACAGTGTAGTCAGGATGGACATAGACAAGCATGAAGATCGAAAACATGAGAAGTTGAGAATCACAAAGAGCAGCATTGAGAGGAGAGATGTTTAGTCTCCACCCTGTTTTCAATTGACGGCTCTCCTTGAGGTTCTGGGTTTTTAGGACTGGAGCCAGAATGAAATCTGAGGTCTGCAGGAGTATATCTTTCTGTTAACAGGGGACATGGGAGAAACGAAAGTGAGATGGAGACGCCAAATAGTATTGATAGAAACAATGAGCTTGAGGGCCTCTCGTTCCAAGTAAGTTCTATAAAATGGGGAGGGCAGTACCTTTTACATGTCTCTAAACAATGAGATCATTGAAAGCAAAAATTTTACCTCACTATCTTTACTTTGCTGTTAGGGGTCCCTTCAACATTATTATAAGATTTTGAGGTCTGAATTTATTTATCATATTCTGCCTGAGATTCATTGAACAATTCATCTGCTATGTAATCCTTTTATTGGGTTTCTTTAATATTTGCTTTTTCAATTTCTTAAATTTCTATTTTTTTAATTAAAGCCTTAAGTTCTTTAAATAAAAATTTCCAGTCAGACTTTCTTCAGACAACAAAAATGATAATTTGGACTAGGGGCTCAGGTGAAAGCTTGCTAATGGTTATAAATCCTCAGCAAAGACATTAAGTTCTTTGTTATTGTCTTCTAAAGAGAGAGTTTAGTTCTCATTCATCTTTACTTTGAGAGTTTAGTATACTGGGGTCTATGCTGTGTTGAGGCTGTAGACTTTACTTCCCACTTCCTTCCACCCAGTCCTGCCCTATCAGTTGTCAGAAACCACTGATAATAAAGCTAATTTTGTCACTTACCTCATGTTCTGGCTTTCACTTCAGATTTTGACTCTATTCCTCAATTTTGTGCCAGGTCAGTAGGCATTAAAAAAGATTTTTTGATGTTACATCTAACATTTTTGTTGTTTCAGTAGGAGGACCATTCAACTTGAATGGTCTTGAAAGCCTTTGACCTCACCGTGAAGTAGGAGGAAGCCAAATTCTGAGAGAGACAAGAAGCGAGGACTTCCTGAGAGTAGACGGTTAACGTTCCCAGGAGTAATGAAAGCCTGGGGAGTTAGTGAGGCTACTAGAGTCAGCAGGACGAGGTAGGACTCTAGCCTGATGAGCACGGAGGTGCTCAAGAGCTAAGACAATAGTGGTAAAGAGAAGGTTTGCTTTGTTAAGGAAACATAGTATGTGCCTCCCAGGAAGAGTGCAGTTTATATTATAACAAAAAAAAATGTTGCTTCCCACCAGCAACTTACTGGGAGATCTGCTTTGGAACATATAAATTGAATGTGCGTTATATGGTCAAAAAAGTATCCTTTTGTTAAAAATCAGGGGGAAATGCCAAGTGTAATTAATATGAATGCAAATGATAAATCTTCCCTGTGAATTCAATGTTTGTTCCTTTTTATCCCTGAAAAGAAAACAGAACTGTAAAAGCAAAAGCAACTAGGGTGACAAATGTATCATGGGAGGTAAGGTAAAATGGTATCACTACATCATTTGGGGGGAAAAGGAGAGGGATAAAATGAGTGGTTGAGGTCAGGAAGGAGAAAGCGGGATGTGGGCAATACGGCTCGAAGATAGAAAGGGAAAGGAGCATGATGAGCAAAAAGAAAACAAGAAGATAAGTGCAGATAGTATAAAAGGGAAGGAAGACTAGGAGAAACACACAATGAAGGTGTTTGGAAAACTAAAAGTCTATCTGAAGAAAAAGAACAAAACAAAAGACAAATAGAAATATATAGAGAGAGAATATAGAGAAATATACAGAGAGAGAATATAGAGAAATATACAGAGAGAGAGATGAGGCACAGAAAATTTTGAAAAATGAAAGAAGTCCAGAAGAGAGAAGAGGCCTGGAAATCTGAGAAAAGAAAGGAAGTGTAATCAGTGAGTGTGTGTCCATATCTTTTTGGATTAGCTCCAAAAAACATGATCTCCAGCCTTTGGGGGAATTGATTGATTATCCCTGTAGATGAATTAAGTATAGAACAAAATGGATAGAAGAATGGTAACCATCCTGTGGGCAGTGACACAAACTTCATAAATAATACTTGCTTGGAACTTCTTAGGATTTCACTTCCTTTATAACTCTTCAGAATGATTTTTTAGAAAAATTCTTTAAATAACATGTATATTGAGTAAATATCTAAGAAAAAAAATATGTACTTTTCCTATTCTGTAAAGTCTGCAAACAGGTACAGGACCCACTGTGTTTAGATCCCTATATAGGCAGGCTCCATGATATTTTAATCAAATTTGCGACACATAATTACAAGGCAAGCAAAAACATTAGATCCACTTATTTAAAGACAAAACGTTTACAATCTGATTCTTGCATTAGTAAAATGCACTTAAAAGTACTTTGAGATATCCTGTAGGTTTGCAAATATGCCAACACACACACACACACACACACACACACACACACACACACACACACACACACTTGTTACTTTTGAAAGACTTAACTCTTATTAAAAAAGTATGAAGACAGTTTCCTCAAAAGGGCCTTAGATTTAAGGTGGCAACATTATCATGTATCTAATTCCCTCTATGCAGATTGCCGTTAAAATAGACAGTGGATTATTTAAGCAATATACACATTATAAAAGGAAAAAAAAAAAACAAAACCTTCACCAGTGCAGTTAAATATAGAATAGTGAGGGCCACTCTCCAGAAACAGAGGTTTTTCTCCATGTATAGCAAAGAGAAGAATGAAGGGCAAATGTATACTGCCACTTCTTAGAAAAGTGTACCTGGGAATAAGTGGATAACATCTTGAAGAAACCCTTGATGCTCACCATCTGGGGAGCCTGTGACATTATTTGGTGCTAAAGTGCTAAAGTCACAATGAGTATGCTGTATCCTTCAGAGTGAATGTGTCCTGGTTTATTCTGCACAAAAAAATAGTGTCCTATTCCAGCTGATTTCTGGTTACCTATCAAAACAAAACAAAAAACATAGTATCTTCAAAGGAGAAATATGTACATCTTTATTTCCTTCAGTCTGTTGGATCTCTCAGCTGGTCAAGTAAATTTCTCCCTTTCCTCTTCCTTTGCACCCAAAAGATTTGGACAGAGGATCTGATAGACCTCATTTCAAGTATAGACCTTCCTTTAAAGGATGGAGTCAAGGAAACCAAAAAAAAGGTCATTATTAGACTAGTAAAAATACATTCCATTCACAAGTCCAAACATTTTCTTTGTAAAAAGAAAACAACAGGAAATTTGAGAAAAAAGTTCCCATTTCGTTCAGTAAGTATGTGTAATCATTTAAATTAGAAGTAATATACAGAATGCTTCCCATGTAGCAAGCAAACAATATCCATTCAAAATCATCTCATACATCTCCCTTTATCAGCTCCGTCCCTGCTTTGGCTTCAACATGTGGCATTTGGGATCAAAGGGTATCGGTTCAAGTCCTGACTCTAAATTCTATCACCTGAGTGTTCTCCAAAACGTTGCTGAGTAACTTCATCTGTAGAAATGAAAAATATTCTAAGATGTTTTATGCTTAGAGTGGTTAACATGAAAAATAAATGAAGGGAAACATATTAAACAATACCTATCCAAGGGAGAATTCTAAACATTTTAGTGTCTCTTTCTTCATCTCACCTTCTGCTTTCTTTCCATCACCCTCTTGAATGAATGGTGCGTGTTTCTTCTTCACTTATAATGAGATTTCTCTAACGGACATTTTACAATTGTCATTCTTCACTTTGTTATACCCATTCCTCTCTCTGTTTTGTGTTTAACTAGCTCACCGATTAAGTTAATCTCTGCCCAGATCCCCACCAGATCCACTTATCTTCTTTCTAGTTATCTTCGATTGACTTCTTGTTGGTTCTCATACCAAAAACTAGTATTTCTCCTTCTTGCCGTCTTGGCGTTGTGGGTGCTCTCTTGAATCCTCAACTCCAGTTCCATACTGTAATCACTGACCAGTAGTGTACCCAGGAAATGGCAAAGGATTGTGGGGAAAAAGCATAGTTGTTAGTCAATGAATTTGTCCAAAATCTACAGTGTAGTGGTTAAACACGTGGAGTCTGGAACCAGACCTTGGTTGAAAACCTAGTTCCACGAGTTCCTGGCAGTGTGAGCTCAGTCAGGCTATTTAATTCCCTCTGCTCTGGTTTGCTTAGATTTCCTTGCTTTCCTGAGGTTTGAAGGGGATAATGAATGTAATGCAATTAGCACAATGCGCCATACATAATAGTAGCGAACATTTGGGGAACACTCTGTAAGTGTTAATTCATATTAATTTGAGGCTTCCAAACGAGTGATGAGAACTAAATAAAGCGCAGATGAGTGACATTACTGAAAATTACTTTAATTACTTTTGTGTTTATCTTTTAATCTTATACTTTTTCAAAACAACTCCTTCCTAACAGAAGTTAAATTCATGATTAAGATTCAGAAAGTGTAATACCTTTTCAAATATTTATGAACAAAGAGAAAGAATTTGATCTCAGAATGGTTACTTAAATATACTCATTTTAATTCTGAAGACATGCCTGAGAACTCTATTTAACTGGAATGAACATTATAACAACACATTGTGATGGAGGTTCCTCGTAAGGTTTTGAGTGTTTTCTTCTTGCATTTTGAGTATTTATATTTTATATTTCACCTATTACCACCAAGTGAAAAATTATTTTGTGTTAATTAAAACTCTCTTGACCTTCAGCATATCTATAGGTAAGACAGATCTTTCTGTGGTTTGTGTCATTTTCATTACAAGGCTAAAGCCTTAAATTTTAATATTTGGCATTCATACATCTGTCAAAATTCATTTTAGCTCATGCATAAACATGTCATTTGCATGTTGATTAACTGCCACAATTTCCTCCGTAACAATCTCAGATTGGAAGTGCACATAAATCACAACTGAACAGATCCCTATTAATTCCAAAACCTCATATGAAATAATTGTTGTTTTTCAGGAGAAAATCTGTAGTCAATGTGCAAATTATACATTTTGTTTATACAGGCAGTCTATAGTTGATGTTTTAATTATACATTTGTTTATACAGGAAACTTGGATTTCCAAATGAAAGACTATAAATACAGAAGAAATTTAGCCAAACTAAAGTGCAAACTTTGTGTAATCAAATTAACTGGTTTGGCTGCAAGAGGCAGTTAATGAACCTACCCTGGCAATCTCCCGCCGTGGCATTACCTTCTATAATCAGGCGAGGGAGCTCTTCCCCATAGTATTCTGGCCTAATGCTCAGGGGAAATTTTTCAGGTGTGAGAAGCCAGCCCAGTCGAAGGAAACACCCCAGGAGTCTGGGCAGCATCGTGGCGGTATTGTGTTTGGAGACCTTGAAAAACATAATTAGACCCATCACAGCTGGGAGTGGGAGGCCATTTCTCTTTGATTCTCTTGAGGTTTTCAGAGATTCTGAATGGTTTTGGAGGAATATGGAAGTTACAGTGTCTACTCAGAGCTAAAAACGGAGGGCTTTCAACTCAGGAGGTTCATTTGAGTTCACTCGCAGCCTATAGTGTGAAGTGTGCTGGAGCCAAGCTATATATGTGGGCGAGTGCCTTCTAATATAGGCAGTGGATTGTGGCTTCTGGATCCCTCTCTTCACATGTCCTTTAAGAGTTCTGAAATACAAAGAAGTTCATGATCTTTGGAAGGCTGAAGTTTTGAACTGCCATTGCACTCTCTAAAAAATGGTTTTAGCTATATATTTTGGGAGCTTAACAAAAATCCTCCTGCGTTCTTTTTATTCTGCTTTAATTTGCTCTATGATTGTCACGAACCTCGTTTCTTTACTTAAAACGTGATAGCTTGGAAACACTTATTTTTATTAACAACGAGAGGGAACATTGCATGCTCCCCATCCTTAAGACTGAGTATCCACAGAGTGGCTATACTGATAACATCTAGGCCCATTTTTGAAGCAGAGTTGATAGTGAAATGTCATAGGGTGAATAGTTCCCATTAAATTTGTTCTCAGAAATAAATAAAAAATGTAATCTGTAAGCATACATTATTATGCTGAAATGATGACATTTTTCAATAGGTTTCTTTTTTTTTTAAGATTTTATTTATTTGACAGAGAGAGACACAGCTAGAGAGGAAACACAAGCAGAGAGAGTGGAAGAAGGAGAAGCAGGCCTCCTGCTGAGCAGGGAGCCCAATGCGGGGCTTGATCCCAGGACCCTGGGATCGTGACCTGAGTTGAAGACAGACACTTAATGACTGAGCCACCCAGGCTCTCCTCAATAGGTTTCTAATATTCAGAAACTAGTTAAAGGGTTTATGTATGTTTTCAAGGAAAAGTAAGAAAAATGGAGCCTAAATGGCATGTTAACAGCAAATTGACATCTAGCTGTTCTTCAACTGAAATCTTTGGCTAGGGAGGCAATTGGGGCCATCAAGGAAAAAGCAGGAAAGTGAAGACATCTGATCCTGGGTTTACCACTAACTAGCTGTATCAGTGCAATGTCTATTTTCTACTCTGAGTCTCAGGCTACAGAGGTGTCAACTGTGCAGAATGAGGCATAGCAGGTGGAAAAGTCATTTGAGGAGTTAAAATTATTCATATTTATCTGGTATTAGAGGGGGCGCCTGGGTGGCTCAGTGGGTTAAAGCTTCTGCCTTCGGCTCAGGTCATGATCCCAGAGTCCTGGGATCTAGCCCCGCATCGAGCTCTCTGCTTGGTGGCAAGCCTGCTTCCTCCTCTCTCCCTCTCTGCCTGCCTCTCTGCCTACTTGTGATCTCTGTCTGTCAAATAAATAAAAAATCTTTTTAAAAAAGTGTTTTATCTGGTATTAGAGGAAATGAAAGCATATATCTATGTGTGCAAATTATTATATTATATAATAATTTATAAATTATTTTATAAATTTATAATTTATATATTTTATATATTATATATTAGTTTTTATATTTATAATTTATAAATTATAAAATATATAAATACACACAGCCATAAAGAAATAATAACTATATGGTAGATATAGATAGATAGCTATGGGTCCACAAAAACATGGCCAGAAAAGGCAATATGGTGAAATAAGAAGTAAAAGGTACAAAAGGTTGGAGAAAAATAGTTTGTGAGTAATAATTTTCTTCTGTTTTTTTGTTTTTTTTTCTCACAGCAAAGTTGTTTCCAGGTTTCTTGAGTTAAAAGGAAAAGAAATGTAAAATATTTATATCCTATGGAAATAAGTTTTGTTTTGCTTTCAAATTGAGTGAATTGCTTTGACTTAATTATTTAAGTCAAAAAGTTTCTTTGGAAATTAATATATATACTTTATTAAGCAGCCCCATTCTTCACTGTACCCTCAGCTCCTGGAACAAGTGCCTGAGGTTATCATAGATGCTCAAGAAGTATTTGATGAATGAATAAATCAATAGAAAAATATTGGATAATACTCCGCCTTAACAGTCTGTACACCATTAAGGGTATATTTATTGAAACATTTATATCCTTGAAAAGTTATGTTAATTCTAACTGTATTAGCTAAATTTCTCCAGAAAGACAGAGAGATTTAGTGATGAATTAGGTCACACAATTACAGAGGTTGGGAAGTTCAAAATTTGCAGTGTGGGCTGACAAACTGGAGATCCAGAGAAGAGCCAGTGTTGCCCTGGAAGTCTGAAGGCAGCCGGCTCACAGAATTCCCTCCTGCTTAGGGAAGGTCAGTCTTTTGTTCTATTCAGTCCTTTCGCTGATTGGACGAGGCCCACCAAAGTGTGGAGATCCTTTACAGAAAGTCCACCAATTTCAATGCAAATCTTGTCCAAAAAAACCCTCACAGAAACAGTACTTAGAATATATCCCGCAAATCACCAAACTAATTCTTTTTGACTTAAGTAATGAAATAATTCAGCTCAAAAGGCATTTTGAAAGTTTAAAATTTATGTATTTATTATGTGTTTATTACACGCATGGCCCTTAGCTTGGTCCGGCCTTACACAGGTGAATGAAATAGACTTCCCCCGCCATAGTCATAGAGCTTAGAGTTTAATGGTAAGATAAACAGATTAGTAATATCACATTGTGATTTTCATGTTGCACATGAAAAAAAAAATAAATTATCTCTCCTTAGGGTCACAATTATACATCTATGGTGCTTTTTGTTCTCTTCGTAATGCTCACCCTGTAACTCCTTTTCTAAAAGTTGCTCCACAAAGGCCTCACTTATGTTGATCAAGACCTCAACACTATTGCTTGTTGATTTGGATGAGTTTCTCTCATGCCCAGAGCCTCGTCTCTTCATTTCTAAAGTGAGCGTCATAATTCCCATGTCATCACAATAGGATGGTAATGTGATTAACATAAAGATAAAAGGTTTTCGTGGCAAATGGTTAGGAAACTTACCAAGACACCAAGAACAGAGAGCAGTTACATAAAGCTGGGGTTAACACAGGTTTCAGAGGTGCAGGTATGGCTTCTCATATTCTCCCGGGATTCCAGTGGAATGGTGCAGTTTCCGGTGACCCTGCCTGAACAGAGTAAGGATCCCATTAGGTGGGAGAAGCTGCCTTTGCCATTTTCAAGGGCTTTTTTAAAGACCCTTTTATTGGTATCAACCAGGCTGTTGTGGAGACTCTGGCTACACTCCTGCCTCTTCACTAGGTGCAAATAACTAGAGTAAAATAAGATTAGCACCTTCCCGAGTGTTTATATGGAGGTGGCATGAAGTGAGGTTCTATTACCCACGATCAGGCTTCAGCAGGCCTGAGCTTCAAGCTCAGGATCCTTCCTGCACTCAGCGAGCTCCCAAAGACTCAATGTGGAAATGTTTAAAGCACCTAATGTATAACAGGCAATCTATTAAAAACTGGAATTCTGTGACATGTGTAACATTGTCCATAATTCTGTGGGTATATTACTGAATTATTAAATTAAATTGAAAAGATGATATTCCAAGAGCTGCATTCTTGCTAAAGTCAACCATAACCGTAAGTTATTGTATTGTTATTAATGTATTATTCTGTATATTATCATTCAGTGTACCGTGCTTCGACTGTATTCAGATTTTTCTTATTCCCAACCTCTGCACATTTACTATATTGCAAATCCTCTAAAGGAGCGACACTATTCATTTTTTAGTGTAACCAGATACTGTATTCATTATTTGGCTCAGGAACAGCAGTATCTATGTTTAAAGGTGATTATTCAAACATTTAATTGGTCTTTGTCAGAACGAGCTTTTTCTTGATTCCTTTCATGTTAAGAATAGCAAATTATACTATTTTTGAATACAAATTACACATTTAAAAGGCATTTAGCTGTGTTATATTACAAGTGAAGAACATGCAAAACTTGTGATGTCTCCTGATTTAATATTTTCTTATATGATGTTATATTTGTGTTTTCCACAATGTAAATATAAGCCACTTTATGTTCAACTTCAATTAGTCTTACTATATAAGAAACTATTAGCAAGGACAGTTGTCTGTTGGTAAAATTCAGAAGTGATTCAATAAGAGTATGAAAGCAAACCTGAATATGCCTCTCAAATACCCTGACACCTGAGAACCCCCGCAAGCAGACACACACACACACACACACACACACACACACACACACCCCTGAACATTCCATTGACTTTGTAGATGACTCAGGATAGAAGCAAGCCCTTTATCATGCCAATGAGGTTCTTCATGATTTGGCTCCTCTGTCTCTCTTCAGCCCTGTTGCCAGCCACAGCATCTTGGCAATCTCTGCTTTAGCCACAGGGACCTCCTTTCAGTCTCAACTGATCACAGTTCTCTTTCTGCCACCATGCCTTAGGATATGGATGTTTACTCTGGCTGGCGTATCCTCCCCTCCCCATGTTGAGTAGCTAACCTCTAAGAATCCGTCAGAACTTCTTTATAGAACCCATCTTAGACCTTCTGAATTGGGTAAAATACTCCAATCACAGATTCTAAGCATCACATAGCGCTCCTTTGTCATATTTTGTTTCTAGTGAAATTTTACACTTACTTGTGTGAACATTTCATTGCTATGTTTGCCTCTCAATCCCCATTAAGCTGTGTTCTCTGTGAGGGAGAATTCTTGTCAGTTTCTGCACACCATTACATTCCCCAGGGTGCCCAGCACTGTGCCTTGGAATAGTAGAAGCTTGGTGAAGACTTTGTAGAAAGATTGAAAAATGAGTATGAGTAGTACATGAAAGCATATCATGTTGTCCAGATTTCAAGTTCATCTCTTTGTGCAATGGAATATCAGAAGATATCAGAAGAAATAAATGGTTTAATTTATTTGTTTGGACTTTTGAAATCAAAAGATTTTAATGAATGAAGTGCTACTTGTTTCTGCCCTGGGTTTTGATTCCTCAGGGCACCTGCTAATTTGTCCAATGCTTTTGATGAAACTGTTTGCATTTGGTTTAATTTTTATTTGTTTTCTTGTCATCCTGAGGGAGCAGAATGCCTGTCTGACTCACCCTGACAGATCAGCTATGGCAGGTCTGCTGTTATAGAAAATTCCCCACCTAAAGGCTCTCCTGCAGGGAAGGCTCATGAGCAAATGCTGTCATTAGCAACCATGCATTGCTGAAGACATGCAGTGCGAAAATATGTCAGGCATTGTTTCGGTGTATAGGTTTTAGTAGAAAACTATGAAGAATTTCAGGATATTGAATACAGATTAGAGCCACAATGACTTCTAACCTAAATCTTGAGACTTTCCCTTATCATTTTTATTTTTTATTTTTGTTGCCCATCTTTTAAATTAATACATTTGCCCTTATATTTTTCAAGGAAATGTGCTTTCATAAGAGAATATGTTAGCTATACTATTGGATTTCCCTACACTTTTCACATAGTCTATTTCATACTTCTGGCTTAAAATTATCAAAAGAAACCTTCCCTAAAGCTAGAACCATAGACATGTCAAATTTCCTTATATAAGATCTCTTTTTTTTTTCTTTTTCTTTTTTTTAATGTACATGCAAGCACACTGCATTGTATTGTGCATAAGAGATAACCAGTGAGTATTTGTCGAATTAATATTTCTCCTCTCACAAACCATTCTGGGAGATAGTAATTCTTTATTTAGTCAAAATATAATGTTTATTTTTTAGTTTTCAAAACTTTGGAGTACTAATTCCTGGTTCTGCATGGGCCAACAAAGTTGGATGAATGGATTGATTTGACAAAGAATGAATTTTCTTTAAAAAAAAAATAGCAGTAGTTAGAATAATAGCCAGGATTAAAAGCATATTATTAACGGTACTTCCAAGATAATTGTCTTAAGGCTGTTTTTTTTTTTTTTTCAGGTTGTTATAGTTCAAGAGGGATCTATGCTTTGTTGATAATTAAGAAGGATTCCAAAAGGAAGGAAGGGTTTGAAATTCATTTGTGAGACTAGTAGGAAAGGAACCACAGAAGGATTATTTATCCTACTGTATCTAAAGAAATAGTTATAATAGGAATTTTCTTATCTGATTCAAGTAGAACCTGTAGTTGGTTATATCATTGAAAACCAGTGAATGTGAGGGGTCATTATAAAGTGATTCATGCATGTCTTAAATATTTTAATCTAAAACATACATTTACTGTTTCTGTAAATTTATTTCTGAATCTCCTTCATTGGTCTTCCTAACTATGGATTGCTTTTCTCTGAGCCCTCATTCTCATTGGAAACATGGCTGCCAAAAGCTCCTGTCTAAAGTTCTAACTAAAGTGGAGCTACCCTCTCTACCTTCTTTCTCTTTCTTCATTGGCAAAGTTGCAGGCTTAGGATTAATTGGCTAAACTTCAGTTAATTTGACCGAGCCAGTACTAGGACAATAAACTGCATGGGCCTCCTTCCCAGAAGAGTGCGTGTGGCTGGTGGTAAGACAAAACAAATGGTTCTTGTAAAAACTTCAATCTCTTCATTGATATTCAAGCAACTAAAATAAATCAGATAAATCAGATAAATAACAGTTACTTACTGACTGTGGGTGTGTGTCACAGTACGCTCTGATTATATATGCATTACCTTTTCCATTATTACAATAACTTTACCAGTCTGTGAAATGAAGACCCATGACTTTTCCCACTTGGAACCCCTTCTCCATTGGGAAATGCCCCTGCAATTTTTCTGTGATTTCACTTAGCCATTAGATATCTAGCACACATGGCATAGTTTCTGGTATAGAGGAAGTAAGCAATTGTATTTTTGAATAAATAAAATATTAATATGTCCTTTACTAGCCGTCAGGGAGATTCAAATTAAAACTACATGGAGATATCACCTTACACCAGTTATAATGGCCAAAATTAGCAAGACAGGAAACAAGTGTGTTGGAGAGGATGTGGAAAAAGGGGAACCCTCTTACACTGTTGGTGGGAATGCATGTTGGTGCAGCATCTTTGGAGAACAGTGTGGAGATTCCTCAAGAAATTAAAAATAGAACTTCCCTATGACCCTGCCATTGCACTCCTGGGTATTTACCCCAAAGATACAGATGTTGTGAAAAGAAGGGCCATCTGTACCCCAATGTTTATAGCAGCAATGGCCATGGTCGCCAAACTGTGGAAAGAACCAATATGCCCTTCAATGGACGGAATGGATAAGGAAGATGTGGTCCATATACACTATGGAGTATTATGCCTCCATCAGAAAGGAGGAATGCCCAACTTTTGTAGCAACATGGATGGGACTGGAAGAGATTATGCTGAGTGAAATAAGTCAAGCAGAGAGAGTCAATTATCATATGGTTTCACTTATTTGTGGAGTCTAACAAATAGCATGGAGGACATGGGGAGTTAGAGAGGAGAAGGGACTTGGGGGAAATTGGAAGGGGAGGTGAACCATGAGAGACTATGGACTCTGAAAAACAATCTGAGGGATTTTAAGTGGCGGGGGGGTGGGAGGTTGGGGTATGGGGTACCAGGTGGTGGGTATTATAGAGGGCATGGATTGCATGGAGCACTGGGTGTGGTGAAAAAATAATGAATACTGTTATGCTGAAATAAATTTAAAAAAAAATATGTCTTTTAATATTACTAGGCTCAGAATAAGTAGAGCTCTAATTCAAACATCATCTAAGTATTGTACTAATTAAGCCCTCCTCAAAAAATAAAATTGACAATGAGCTTTTTTCTTTAAGAGCACTAATTCTCATACATTACTCCTAGCAACACCAAACTATATGTTATTCCATACACTTCATCATTTGTCTCATGTCCCCATCTTTTCTGGAATCGATTCCTCTGCTTGCACCATGGAGTTTTCCTCCACCCACTTCAATAATCAATCCTACCCACCTGCCTTTTTGCTATCCACCTCTTTCAGGAAGCCTCTCTGAACCACTGACTGGTGGCCCTTTCTCTTCACTGTCAAAGAACTTAATTTTTAGATCAAGTTCTATTCTACTGCACTGCATGACATAGAGGAAATTACCTCACCCATTTTGATCTCAGTTTCCTTAATACTTTTTTAAAAAGATTTCTTTATTTGAGAGAGAAAGAGAGAGAGAGGAGAGAGGCAGAGAGAGAAGGAACCGACACCCCAGTGAGTGTGGAACTAGACACAGGGCTTGATCCCAGGGCTCTGAGATAAGGACCTGAGTCGCCTAACCAACTGAGCCACCCAGGCGCCCTTCACTTTCCTTATTTCTAAAATGAAAGGCATTGTACTAAATTATTGGTGTTTAATTTCTTTTTAGCAGTCAAATCTCTCATTTTGTAAGTAAAGTTCTTTCATGAAGTTCAATATATACATTAATGAAAGTCTTGTCAGAGGATGAATGTATCATCTTTTCTCTTATAAGCTAAAAAAAAATCTTGAAATCATGGAAACTACCCCTCTCTACACTGCCTGAAAAGGGCCACCCTTGTGGACACCTTGCAATCACCAGGGGGCACCTTCCTTAGAAGGTGGAGCACTGCAGGGGGCCTCAGTCATATTACTTATGTCCTCTCTCTAATACAAGAGAAGAAAAATTATACTGGAAAGGTTTATTGTTTCCCTTTTGTTGACCAATATTTAGGGTAGAGTTTTATAACTCTCACAAAGCAAACCTTGTTTTAGAACCATTTATATTTCAACTACTAATCAAGAAAATAATTGCTACAAGTGCCAAGACTCAAGGCTTAGATGTAGGCATTGAATTGATTTCTTTGCCGGGGCTGAAATTTAAAAGGTTGCTGAGAGACAGCCAACTCAATGGTGTATGCTCTTTTAAAATCCTTCTATCTATCGCAGTCTTTTACTTTGCATATAGAAATACATGATCTTCCTTACTAACTCTGTATGGAAAAATTGCATTCTGGTCAAATTTACTAGTATTTTTTAGTCTTAAACAAAGACAGCGCATTAAAAGCTTGACTGGACTTGCTTTTATACTGTAACATTAAAATCTTGACTTGACTTGCTTTTATACTTGAGTATTATTCAGTATCAACATTACACAGAAAGCTGATTTGAAGAGTGACTCTTGGTCATAGAGGGAGCAATAGGAGAATAGGGCGATTTGTTCGGGAGAGTCTTAGAAGGAATCTTGCTGATATAATATCCAGCTTGGATCCAAACAACAGAAGAAGGAAGTAGAATATGTATCTTGATAATATTGTGTTTTCTTTGGGTGACTGTTGAAAAGTTCTGCCTCCTATGATTATTTAGAGGAATAAAACCAAAGTAATATAATTGTTAGGGAAAATACATTATTTGAGAAGTTATGAGGGACTAAAGTCTGAGGTTCTCTCTGGTCTCCTGGGAATCATTGGCTCATTGCCAACTAAGTATCATTGCTTCTCATGGATTTTTATCAAAGGTGGTTTGTATTTGATAAAGCATTTACCTTGGTAAAGAGCTGTGAAAGGTTAGAATGTTTGATTATATATGCATTAATTAATCCTTAATTTTATCCCTTTCTGCATTCAAGTTTCTTTCCAGTTTAAAAAAAAAAAAAGATTTAGCTACACAATGTAATGTAGTGGTTTAAACAGATTTTATACAGCCCAAAAGCTACATATTTTTTTCTGGCATAAATAAAGGACCGTTTTAATTATTGTTATTTCACTTAAAATTTTAAGTATTTTTAATATTGATGTTTTATTTTTAAGATAGATATAATCATGTTAGTGTTTTATCCCAAACAGTACTTTTTTTCTGTTAATTCTAATTAGGCTTAGGCTCTCGTTTGTAGCAAAGGGAAGGGATAGAGTAAGTAGTCAGGAAAAACTACCAAACTAACATTTAGTAATTTAGTGAGAGTTTGCAGCAACAAACTGTAAAAGAAGACATATTTTGAATCTCAGAAAATAATAATCTATTGTTTGCATGTTATAATTTCTTTTACAGAAATGGTCCTTCTGAATTCTGTGAAGCCAAAAGGAAAAAATATTACTTGAGAAGTGAATTGGATGCTGAGTAAAACTTCTATGTTCAGTGATGTATCTTAAAAGATGAAGTAGTCATTTCTCTGATTTTTGTGATGTGTCTTAACTTTAGCACACCAAACACTAAACATAGTGTAATAGATTGTACAGAAATGCCAAGCTAGGTAATAATTTAGATGTTCTGTTTTGTATATTTAAAAAATTAATATTATATAGCTTAAACCCAGTAGAATGCTGACTCGGAAAAATCCATGTTCAAATCAGTTCTTGTCCAGAAAAATGATCTCTGATGTAAACCAGACAATAATTTGCCAACATATTTTATGATCTATATTTCTGTAGTAGAAACTACAGAAATAGATGAATTATAACTATTTCTGTTTCAAAAACTATTTACAGATGAGATAAGCTTTGGGAAAAGATTTCAATGACATTTGTTTTTCTTTTTGAAGTGAATGCCTTCTCAATTTTCTTTATTTTTTTTAAATTTTTTATATTTAGAGAGAGAGAGGGAGGGAGGAGGAGCAGAGGGAGAGACAGTCCTAAGCAGACTCTACACTGAACACAGAGCCCAGCGGGGGGCTCAGTTTCAGGACCCTGAGATCACAACCTGAGCCGAAACCAAGAGTTGGCTGCTTAACTGAGGATGTTACCCACATGCCACTTCCACAATTTTCTTTTTATTTCTTTTTTTTTTTAAGATTTTATTTACCTATTTGACAGAGAGACAGTGAGAGAGAGCATGAGGGGAGAAGGTCCGAGGGAGAAGCAGACTCCCCGCTGAGCAGGGAGCCTGATGCGGGACTTGATCCTGGGATTCTGGGATCATGACCTGAGCTGAAGGCAGTTCTTAACCAACTGAGCCACCCAGGCTCCCCCTTCTGCAATTTTCTTATCAAATAATTCTGTTACTTCAGAATTTCACTTAACAAGCATGATCTCCTTCATGGCTTACATGTTCTTGTAGTCATTTAAATTTTGCTAGTAGCAACAAATAGTTGAATAGTGAAAGGAACAAAGAAAATATTGTACAATTTATGAAGTCTTTTTATGTTTGCCTCATCATCATATTGACTTGGGTGGGCAGAGCTGAAAGCAGGTATCACTATCATTGTTTTACAGATCAGAAAGTGGTTTCCAAGAGGATAAATGATTACATCGTCCCAGACTCCAGCAGGATGGCTGAAGCTCTCTGTAGTCTTATTCATGGCCACAGAAAACCTTTACTAAAGGAGCCAGGGTTTGGCCACCCTCCTAATAGAAAGGCACTATTGTTCAGGTGGGCTTCTTATGAATTAGGAGGTATCATCTCAGACAGGCAAAGGCAGCCCCTCCTCTAGGTTTTTCCTAAGCAACTCCCCAAGCTGGATACCTTAGTTCTTCTGTAGCTTCCACTCGGAAAATGATGCCCTTCTCTGGGCAAGCATGTGTCTCTTACAGTGGGTTTCTGGGAGGGGTGCAAAGGGATTTTTCCCTATTGAGTTTGGATTCCTTTCTGGATAAAGGTGAAAATTAGTGACACATTATTGTGATCTAGAGTAAAAGGATAGAAAACCAGCTTACTTCTGTAAACCCAAACTTCAAACTAATGAGGTAAGAGGGGTTTTATTTTAGCAACTACTTTTTTCTTGTTCCATAATTAACTCAAATTACCTCCTCCTGAATTTTTTTTAAAGAAACAAAATACAAAAATTATAGTTAGAGTAGAGACTCTCTCATTCCATTCCCATCCCTCTATCCCGAGAGGTAACTAATATTCTGAAGTTGATGTGTATTTTTTCCTTCTATATATTTGATACTTTTATGATATATCATATATGGTTTTAACATAGTATTTTGTGTTCTTTTTGAGAGTTACATAAATGGCAGCATAGTATAGCTGACATTGAATCTTGCTTCTGCCCCCCGACATTTATATTTCTAAGATTCAGCCTTGTTGATATGTGTAAATCTAGTTTGACCTTTTTATAAATATACTACAATTAATTTTTCCATTCCTATATTGATTGACATTTGCAATGTTGCCATTCTTTTTATTCTTAAAAACAAGTATAAATATATCCTTATGCCCACATCAAGAGCTCCTCTAGGGCTTATTGTCATGGGTAGTATTTCATATTCACAAGGTATAAACATCATCAACTTTCTAAGGTATTGACAAATTACTCTCTTCTGAGAGCAGGTTATGACAGGTCTCATTTTTTTTCCTGTCCTCTCAAACAGGTGGATATTGACATTCTCTTTTATAGTCTAATAAAGGTAAAATGTTATAATAATTTGAAGTTCTCTAATTATTAGGTTGAACATATTTCCACATTTTTAATGCTACTTTAGGTTTCCTCCTCTGTGAAATTCCTGATTTCATTTGTCTATCTTTTTAAAGGTAATCTTTTTTTCTTATATTTGCAGGTGTTTTTGTAGATATTGGAAGCTAGTCCTTTTGTCCCATTGCAGACCAAAAAGTAAATTCCAAAGAGCTCTGTAGAATGTGGATTACTTGAGAGAAAATGATAAAATGATAGTGAAGAACCTCAAGTCCACAACACGTGTGAGTGCTTCCATATTTGTTCCTGTTAGCCCCAGAGCAAGCCTTTATAAGTATGTTCCAAAACAGGGATACTGCTAGGGGGGCCACCTTGGAAAGTCCTCTCAGGAGTTTTACCAATGTGCTTGCAAATTCATAGAAATTATATCATTTTGTTATGATCACTTGTGTAATAATAATTCAGCTTTGAGTGAGTGTACTCAATGTCACACTATAAAATATTTCAAGTGGGCAGTTATAAACCTGTATCATAGCATGTTTTGGGTCTTTAAAAGACCCACTGGAGCTAGACTTTTCTCTCAGCACTAGATCTCACTACTTCTTCTATACCACACCCAGCACCCATTCTGTGGCTTGATTTTAACTTTGTTGACAGTTTCCTTGTTGGTTTAGAAATGTAAACTTTAAGTAAATCATATTTATCATTTTATCTTTTGTACTTTTTCTTCTGTAAAACCATTCCACTTTTATTTCATAATGACATTTTCCTATATTTTCTTCTCAATGTTTTAAATACTTGGTTTCCATATTGAGATCTTTATTCTGAAATATATTTTATATATAATATGATGAAAGAAATATAACTATTTTTCCTCTATGGATTGTCAATTTATTTCAGTACCATTTATTGACTAGTTCAACTATCATTTTTGTAATGGCAGTTTTCTTGCTATATCAAATTCTCACATAAGTTTATGCATGCTTCCCTGTCTTCTGTTCTTTTTTTTTTTTTTAAAGATTTTATTTATTTATTTGTCAGAGAGAGAGTGAGAGTGAGCACAGGCAGACAGAGTGGAAGGAAGAGTCAGAGGGAGAAGCAGGCTCCCTGTGGAGCAAGGAACCCGATGTGGGACTCGATCCCAGGACGCTGGGATCATGACCTGAGCCGAAGGCAGCTGCTTAACCAACTGAGCCACCCAGGCGTCCCCCCTGTCTTCTGTTCTACTTCATTTGTGCCTTTGGTCCTCCCTGCACCAATATCATGCTCTTTTTGTGACCATTGTTAAGTAAGTCTTGATATCTGGTAAGTTACAACTAGTACCTATGTAAATGTTAATTCACTTTAAATTTTGTATGTAGGCTTATCTAATCTACAAAAAACACCAATTGTACTTCTTCACTACAACTATTTATTTTTCTTGTCTTATTTCATTGGTAAGTATTTTCAGTACAGTGCTGATTATAGAAGAGGTGATCCATGTCTTGTTTTCATTTTAAAGAGAATGTTTCTGCTATTTTGACATAAATGTTTGCTTTATTTTTAAATTAACATTTGTTATATTAAAGAAGACTTCTTTTCTACTTCTAGTTTGCTAATAGTTCTAATAATGATTGATGATTGCATTTAACCAAATGCTTCTCCTGCATGTTGAGATTAATATGTTTTTTCCTTAACTTCATAAATTGCTTGCTTTTGTAAATCATTAAAAAGTATTCTAAATGTTAAGCTATCCTGACATTTCTGCGATAAGCCCTATTTTATGCCATATTAAAAAAAAAAAGAAACAGGTGGTGTTGAATTTGTAAGGCTTTTATTTGGGATTATTGGATTATATGTTTATAAGTATTCAAAAATCACCTTATTAGAAAGGTTTTCACTGGCTATCCTTAAAAAGAACATATTTTCCCCATCCATTCCTCTATTTCCGTACTCTCCATTCTTCTCTCCATAGTAATCATCACCTGACATATTGTATATGTACTTGTTTATTATCTGTCTCCCCCAAGAGAATATAAATTCAGAGGGAGCAGACCTTTCATTTGTTCACTGTTCTTCTGTATAACATGAGCAGAATATTTGTTTCATGGACTAAGGCACTTGAGATAATTAATTATTGTATGTCAATGAATTAGTTAATGTATAAATGAGTGCTATTAGCCCTTTTTTTCTTTTTTCTGTCATCATCTAATTTTGATATTAAGGTTATTACGACTTCATAAAATTAATTGGGCAGTTATGAAACATTTCATATAAAGTATAATTACTCCTTAGGATTTGATAATGTGTAGTGCTTTTGGATAGGTAGAACATGATGAATGAATGACTTGATTTCTTTAATGTTACGGTTATCTTTAGGTTACTAAAAAATTCTTCTTGAGCTATTTTTGGTAGTTAATATTTTTTCAATAAAATTGTTGCTGCTCAATGGCCACAGTCGCCAAATTGTGGAAAGAACCAAGATGCTCTTCAACGGATGAATGGATAAGGAAGATGTATGTGGTCCATATACACTAGGGAGTATTATGCCTCCATCAGAAAGGATGAATACCCAACTTTTGTAGCAACATGGACAGGACTGGAAGAGATTATGCTGAGTGAAATAAGTCAAGCAGAGAGAGTCAATTATCATATCGTTTCACTTATTTGTAGAGCATAACAAATAGCATGGAGGACAAGGGGAGTTAGGAGAAGGGAGTTGGGGGAAATTGGAAGGGAAGGTGAACCATGAGAGGCTATGGACTCTGAAAAACAATCTGAGGGGTTTGAAGGGGCGGGGGGTGGGAGGTTGGGGGAACCAGGTGGTGGGTATTAGAGAGGGCACAGATTGCATGGCGCACTGGGTGTGGTGCAAAAACAATGAATACTGTTATGCTGGGGAAAAAAAAGCCACTATATATATATATATATATATATATATATATATATATATATATATATATATATATAATTTTCAATGTAACATACCAAAAAAAAATTGTTGCTGCTGTCTACATTTTCAGATTAATTGGTATATTAGTTTATTATTGATGCTGCAACAAATTATTACAAACTTAGTGGCTTAACACAAATTCATTATTTTATAGTTCTGGAGGTCAGAAGTCTAAAATTAGCAGTCAGGGACTTTTCCAGTTCCCAGAGATTGCCAGCATTACTTGGCTCACTGCCCCAGGTCTCTCTGACCCTCCTACCTCCTTCTTGTAAGGACCCTTGTGATTTCAGTGGACCCACCTGAATGATAATTCATGATACTCTTCCCATCTCAAGATCTTTAACTGAATCACATCTGCAAAGTCCCTTTTGCCAAATAAGGCTAAAATCTTCACAGGTATTAGGAATTAGGATGTGGACATCTTTTGGAGAGCCATTAGTCTATATACTCGCCACAACTGGCATCGTATTTTTCATTGTATTTTTTCCTGTTTTTCTAGATGTTGCCTTTTTTCACTTCAAACTGCATTTATTTCCTCTTGTATCACTTTCTCTTTGAATCGGTTTATCTAGTTTGTATTATATTTGTCTGTCTTATTAACTATACCCTGAACAACTGTGGCAGAGGTGGAGGGTTTATTGTAAAGGTTGAAAAGCATGGTCAGCCCTACTGGCAGTTGTTTCAAGTTAATTTCCGCCCACCTGTCATTTCCCACTAGTTCATCAAACAAAACAAAACTACTTCCTTTGTACTCCGAGCGTTCTAAGTAACCCTTGTTCGCATTCCTCCTAACTCAGTGTTAAAGGGAATGGTGCATCCTGAACATTTTCGCTCAGCGTCCCACTGTCGGAACTGCTCTTTCTCCACGGTTGAAACCTCTGAGCTTCCTTTCTCTCGCGTCTCAGCTCTTGGGAATACAAGGAGGTGAGCGGTTCACCTTACTACTCCCTCGGGGCCGAGGCCTGGGCATGCGCACCCGCCGCGGCGGATTGGACGCGAGAGCACGGGTCTCCGGGACCTGTCAAGCTGGTTCCGACATCTAGGGAATTAACGGGTCCCGCCCATCTCTAGCTCCGCGCCTCCGCCCCTGTTCCCTCTCGGCTTCGAGCTCCTACGAGTGCAAGCCGCTACAAAGGGCTTGAATGAAACGTGTGTGGGTTTAGTGAGTCGTAAACCACCAGGGAATCCAGTCTCCCCACAAACCAGCCTCTCTCGGAGGAGGCAGAGGAGGGGGAGGAAGCAAGGAGCCGAGCGCTGGGTCTCGCCCGCGCGCGCAGCGACTGGAGCGGCGGGGAGAGGCCGGGCCACCTCCCCCTTTCCGGCCATGCACCGCCTCGCCCGCGGCGGTTCCAGGCACCACACTCTCCGCCCGGGTTGCTCCTGCTGTCGCCGCAACCAGCTCCTTCGGCCGCCGGCACCGTCCACCGAGGAGCAGCGCCCGCCCTCCCCACCCCCACCACCACCGATTCCCTTGTCTGCGAGGACGCGCCGCCCTGCAGCCCGCGCCGCCCCCTGGTCAACTTTGAGCAGGAGGAGAAGCAACTTTGACAGTGGCCGCGGGTTTGGAATCCCGCTTCTCCTCGGCAGCGGTACCCTCTCAAGTCTCTGGGGTTAGGTGGGGCAAGAGTTTCCGCGGCGCATCTGCGCGGCGTCGGCCGTTGGCTACCTGTTTCCAGCGAGCAGGGAGCGGGATTGTGGCTGCCAGTCATCTGAAGAAGGGCAACTTGTTTTTCTCTCCCTTTAGCGACCTCGGCTTGCAACTGGATAAAGCGGTATTGAAAGGGTGTAAAAAGGCAGAGCAACTGTTACCAACTGGATAAAGCGCTATGGGAAGGATGTAAATAGGCAGAGCAACTGTTACCAAGAAGGCAACCACCCAAAGGCAGGGAGGAACGTGGGGCTTGGTCCGGGCTTCTCCCAGTCGCAACATTAATCAACAATCAGGTGTTGTTGCAACTTTTCAAGGTCAGCCACCGGGAGCAGCGATTCCCTCTCTGAACCTTGGGGATACGCAGCGCTCGGGTTGGATTTGGCCGAGAAATGCACGGAAAGCCAAAAGAGGAAGGCTTGTAGAGGGGGAGGGCTTGTGACCCAAGACCCATCCCCCAGCCTCCCCGTAAGCTCCCGTCCCTCGCTGCAGGGGCGGGGGTGAGTTGTGACATGAGTCTAACTCTCAGCAGCAACTTAGGCAGCAGGTGTCGGTCCTAACCAGGAACCGCGGCTGCAGGGTGGCGCCCTCACCGAGCCATGCGGGCCCCGGGCGCGCCTCTTGTCCGCACCTTGCGGCTGCTGCTTCTGATACTCCTCAAGGTTTCTGCCTCGCCTGCCCTCCCGTCCGCTCCATCGCCCAGGAACGAAACTTGCCCGGGGGAAAACTGTTCACCTGCACTGAGCCAGCGTCGCAGCAGGGACGCGTGGGGACTGGGAAATTCTGCAGAAGACCTTCTGCTAACCCGTGCGCCCAGGGAGGAGGAGAAGGCGGCAGCGGTGCGGGCGGCGCCCTTGTGGAACCTAAGGGCCTCCCGGAGCGGTGACCCAGGTGCGGGAAGAGGGGCTGAGGCGTGGGCCTCGGAACCCTCGGGACCTCCAGCCAGGTCGTCTGCAGCCTGGAGGTGGAGAGGTGCCTGGGGTCAGGAGCCCCCTGGAACTTTGGGGAGAGGGAACCCTCCGGCTCTCCAACTCTTCCTTCAGACCTCAGAGGGGGAAGAGAAGGGTCCCAGAGGCGCTGCAATTTCTGGGCACAGTCAAGAGCAGAGTGTGAGGACAGAACCCGGAGCCAGCGACCTTTATTACTGGCCAAGGAGAGGCGGGAAACTCCAGGGTTCCCACCACGACACCCCACCCAAGATGGTCAATGGACCGTCGGGGCACGAAGGGCGGACGATCGCACCCCCTGGCAGGGCTCTGGCCCAGAATGGGTCCTCAGGGGAAGAGGTCCACGAACGCGGGGGTTCTCGCCGGGGGAACAGCACCAACCGGCGCATGCGACTCAAGAACCCCTTCTACCCGCTGACCCAGGAGTCATACGGAGCCTATGCAGTCATGTGTTTGTCTGTGGTGATCTTCGGGACTGGCATCATTGGCAACCTGGCGGTGATGTGCATCGTGTGTCACAACTACTACATGCGGAGCATCTCCAATTCCCTCCTGGCCAACCTGGCCTTCTGGGACTTTCTCATCATCTTCTTCTGTCTTCCGCTCGTCATCTTTCACGAGCTGACCAAGAAGTGGCTACTGGAGGACTTCTCTTGCAAGATTGTGCCCTATATCGAGGTAATGCCCTCCAGAGGGTCTCAATCTACTGGCTTTACCCGTTTCTGGGATTTATAGCATCAGAACAGCTATGCCTCGCACATACCTAGCTGATGAACCCCTTTACTTTTTTTTCTGGGTCCCTACTCCATTTCTCTTCTCAATCTTTGAAAAAGAGAGGCAGCTTGGTTGGCTCACCTTCAAACTCATCTGCTCCTGGATTGTGAAATGATTATGGTCTCATCATGTATAGAATTATTTACATTTTAAATTTCTCTCGCTGAATATGGCATTCATACATATTTCTGATTTGGCACCTATCAGAGATTCTAGGGTTAATAAATAGCCAGTCTATGGTTGTCATTACCAGGACTCAGCAACAACAACAAAAAACCATGTATTGTTTATTGAGTAGTACTCCAACATGCTTTTTCCCCATGAAGATTATTGAATCTTTCTTAAATACCAGAATGGAAATATTTTTTTATTTAACAAAGGAAATCTGCCTTTGTCAATTGGCTTCATGATATATTAATAACCTCCCAAATTAGTTTAAGTGTTCTTTGGCTGTCAGCCATGCCATTCCATCTAAATTCTTGTGTCATTTCTTATTTCTCTCCTTTTGCTTCTCAATTTCTTAACAGTTTTATTGATTTTATAGGAATGAGCTTAAGCAAAAATAACACTTTGGCCATTGTGGCACAGAATTCATATATATACATTCTCAAAGTATATAATATATATTTGTCATTTGTTAAGATGTAATGGATTGGTCTTTTAAGGATTGACTAAGACTAGAAAATTTTCTTAAAAAGAAGGGAGCATATAATAGGTTCTAAACTTTGGAAACAGAAATATTGCTGAGTAAAATTTATTGTTTCATCTTACAGCTAGTGTCCTGAACCGTTATTATGGTAGTTGGAATTTGCTCTTTAAATGGCCTCTCTTTAAACACCAGCTCTTGGAAGGATCCCAAGTGCTTTGTTGCCAGTTGTGTTTGTAGCCAGCTGGCCCTTGATTTCCTCCATTCAGACTGCCCATTTCATTTATGGAAGCAGAAGAAGGGAAACTGTAAATATTCCAGAGCCCCTGATCCTGTCTGGCACCAGAGCCAGTGACACTATGTTCAACATTGTTCCAGGGCCTAAAGCTAGGGGATAAGTAAACAGAAAACAGTACCTACTTAGAAGAATCAAGGGAAGAGACAGTAAATAAGACCCTCTGTTATCCTGGCAGGGATCAGATGCAGAATCATTCCATGCTGACTAAATCAGCTGTTGCTACTTTACCAAGACCTAGGGTTTCTCTTGTTGCCAGGCTCCAAGTAGCTCTGAAATATCTAATTTATTGGGTAGACAATTTGTTTTTGAATTGCAGGGGAGGTAGCTGAATTTATGTAGGAGAAATGTCTATCAATTGCCTTTTCAAGGTCAAGGTTTAAGATTTCTTTATTGTTTGCTGGAATAATGCAGAAGAAATTGACAAATGCAAGAATGAGATAAAAGTAAACTACAGGGTGAACAGGAGAGTTACCCCCAGTAACAGAGAAGTGTAGTGTCTTGTCCAAAATGTACTGGGCATGATGAAGCCTTTATACAGTTGAGGAAAAAACAATGTAAAGAGGAAAAAACAAAAACAAAAAAGCCTGGGGAAAGGAAAAAAAAAGATTACCCATTTCTTAAAAAAAAAAAAAGACTTTGAAAGAAAGGAATCCATCCAAATTCTGAAAAGAATATAAAAACTTTGGTTAGTTTATAAGACTTAAGTGTTTTGAGTGATGGTATTTATCATGTATGTCTTTTAATTTTCTTTCTCTCTAACTCTGAGGATTTTTTAAAATGTATGTTTTCATTTTTATTTCATTTTTAAATTTAATTCTCTGCTCCTTAAGATTTTTTTTTACCTTTCTTATTATTAAAACAACTATTGTTATTTTTCCCTCTGCGTTTCCCCCCTTCCTTATAGCCCTGATTTTTATTTTAGTTATTAGTACTACACTTTATTTTGCTCAGAGAAGCAAAGGTTAGAAAAAAAAAATACTAATTTTTTCTTTAAAAATTAGACTGTAATATGCATTTTTACTGTTAAAGTAATGAATGAAAATCTTAAGATGTAGTGTTTCTACATTTCTGTCCTCTTCTTCTGAAATAATTTTGTAATGCATTAGTATGTTTTGTGGAAATAATTATTGGATAGTAGTATCAGTTCTGTAATTCCTGATGATGAGAACAGGAAATACAATCCAAATTTCAAAGTCAAACATTTCTGCCTCTAGGAGGCACGTTATTTTCACAGAAGAGAGATTTAGTGACTGTTCCATATCCTGTTCCCCAAAGAACAGACGCAAATGTGGACGTTTGGTTTGCAGGAACTTTACTGGGACATGTGCTCATCTTCAACACCTAGTAGGGAATGAAGGAGGCAGGACTGGGCAGAGGGAGAAGTCGAACTGTGATCTAGATGCCAGAGTCCTCCACTGACACCATAGGAGCTCCCTGGCTGGAGAGCCTTGTCGCATGTCCTGAACTGAGGCAAGACAGCCTTTATGTCTCCTGAGGGATCAGTCATGGATCGAAGTTGCTTCCAGGAAGAGGCCATAACCTTGATCTGGGTGGATGTCTCTGAAGGGCAATTCCTAGAGAGGGATGCACCTGAGAGCCACCGGCCACCAAGAGTCCTACCACTTGGGGGGGGGGTCAACATTTTATACCCGAAGGAATTTGTGGGGGGGCAATCTGGGTCAGGAGCCGTGGGCTATACCCCAGTGGCTTTTGAATTCTCAGGTTAAATTAGAACCAGATGGCACTCTGATCCAACCTCCTGATCTTAAAGATGAAACATGAGGACCAGAGAAGAGAAATGATCATCCTAAACACTTACACCTGGTCAGTGGCAGCCAGACCCTCAACTCAAGTTTGCTTATTAGATAAACATCTATGTGGCAAGAATGTCCAATGAGTGTTCTCTTTTTATGTCTGCTCCTTGCCATCTTTTAAAAAAGATTTTTATATCCAATGGGTAGAGAAGAAATAAGCCCAGTTATCATCATTTGCTATATGATGAAACTTATAACTTTTTATATTCTTAAGTTTCATCTTACTTCTCATAAATCAACAGTAAGTTCCAGAGTTGGTAACTCACTAAATTTTTAAAAACTGCAATCATCTGAGCCAATTGCACTTTTTAATGTGTCAAAGGTGATTATTTTAGTGATGAAATTAAGCTATGTAGGTTATATTTTTATATTCTTAAATCACAAAATGTTTTAGACTGGTAAAAGAAACTGCAAATAAAAACTTTCTCAAAAATCTCCCCCCCCCAATCTTTTTCTTCTTTACCAAAGACTTCTGAAAATTATTTGACATTTTATCTCCTCTTATGATCTAGATTTTACCTTCTCTTCACTTTTTACTTATATTTATTTGTTGGCTTTTTTTTTATAACCACACATCTTATTACTGATGTATAATGTATGATTTACCTTTCTGATAGTAATCTGTTTCATCTTTTCCAGTTTTTATTTTTAATACTTCTTAGTTATTTTAAACTTTTATTCACAATTAATTTTTATTTTTTATTAAGGTATAATTGACATAACTTTATATTAGTTTTAGGTGTATGACATAGTATGATTTGATATTTGTATAATTGTGAAATGATCACTACAATAACTCTAGTTAGTATCCGTCAACTTACATAGTTACAACATTATTTTTTCTTATGACGAAAAGTTTTATTTTTTTATTTCTTTTATTTTTTTAAGATTTTATTTATTTATTTGAGAGCAAGATCACAAGTAGGCAGAGAGGTAGGCAGAGAGAGAGGAAGAAGCAGGCTCCCCACAGAGCAGAGAGCCCAATGTGGGACTTGATCCCAGGACCCTGGGACCATGACCTGAGCTGAGGGCAGAGGCTTTAACCCACTGAGCCACCCAGGCATCCTGATGAAAACTTTTAAAATCTACTTTCTTTTGTAACAACTTCCAGATATGTAATACAGTATTATCAACGATAGTCACCATGTTGTACATTACATCCCCATGACCTATTTTATAACTTGAAGCTGGTATCTTGATACTCTTCAAGAACTGCCAGCCTCTATCAATACCAATCTCTTCTCTGTATCTATAAGCTTAGTTTTTTTGTTTTAGGTTTTTGTTGTGTGTGTCATTTTTTTTTTTATTCCACATATAAGTGAGAGCATATGGTATTTGTCTTTCTGCATCTGATTTATTTCATTTAGCAAAATTTTGTCTTGAGGTCTGTCTATGTTATTACAAAGGCAAGATTTCATTCTTTTTAATGGCTGAATAAAATTCCAGTGCATGTATATATGTGTGTGTGCCTGTATATGTACACATACATATGTACATATACTACATTTTTTTCACCCATTTGTCCATCCATCAGTGGACACTTAAGTTGTTTCCATATCTTGACTATTGCAAATCATGCTGCAATGAACATAGAGTTGCATATCTTTTCAAGTTAGTGTTTTCATGTTCTTCAGATAAATATCCAAAAGTGAAATTGCTAGATCATATGATAATTCTATTTTTAATTTGCTTTACGATTTTATTTATTTATTTGACAGAGAGAGAGAGAGAGCACAAGCAGGGGGAGCAACAGCAGGAAAAGGAGAAGCAGGCTCTCCACTGAGCAGGCAGTCCAATGTGGGGGTCAATTCCAGGACCCTGGGATTATGACCTGTTGCAGAAAGCAGATGCTTAACCAATTGAGCCATGTAGGCACCCCTTTAAATTTTTTTTTAGTAATCTCCATTCTGTTTTCCATAGTAACTGCACCACAGTTAATTTTATTAATCTTCAGATATGTTCTCAATTTTCTCTCCTGTCTTCCCTTCTGCCTTCTTTTCTTCTTCTACCATAGTTCCTTTTTTTTTCCCCCACACAGCTTGAGTATTAGCATAATCTTAAGGAGATAGTGGCATTTTGGGCAGAGTTGGGTTTGTGTAGAAAAATAGGAGGCATTTCTTCAGCAGAAATTACATGTCTTTGCAATTTACATTCATTACTCTTATTTTATTTCAATTTGTTGGCATAAGGCTTGGGGAGAGTAGCCAGCTTCCAGGGTCTGTTGCTAGAAAGTAGTTTTATCATATTTAATGTTGCTATGAATGGAAACATACTGGGAAATGTTGTAATTGATAACTTCTCTCTTTCTATTCTAGAATTCTGATGCCTTTGTAGCCTAGTGGTAAGTCCTTTAAGGATCAAGGGAAGATGGAATGGAAGGAAAAGGGGATAGGAGAGAAGAGAATCTGAGTGGATGGTGGCCATCCTAACAGACACATCATTTTCAACTGGCTTATCAAATAGTCACCAGAAAGAAAACAAGAAACAAAAAACAAACAGAACTATACACAAAGTGATAGTTATATGTGAAAAGAGAGGGGTAAGGGAGAGGGAGGGAAAGAGATGGATATATATGGAGGTCTGGGTGTGGACTGCAATAGGAGACTTGCATAGGAGTTCCCTATCACACCATTCCTTTAAGAATCTTACAAATGATTAAAGCCAAATGATTCAGGCACTAAATGTGGCAACTGGAACACATCTTTGCTCATTACTTGATGAAAGCCAGTCAGTCAGTGTATCATCTGATTCAGATCCACCACTAAATATTTATTTCTATTTGGACATTAATTGGAAGTTTTGAATGAGGGAGGGGGGGGGGAAGGAGAGGGAGAGAATCTTAAGCAGGCTCCACACCCAGCACAGAGCCCGAGGTGGGGCTCAATCTCACAACCCAGAGATCATGACCCGAGCCAAAAACAAGAGTCCTATTCTTAATCAACTGAGCCACCTGGGGGGCCCCTAACTGTACTTTTATTTTACTGGGATACAAGATTCCTGCATCAGAGTAGAGGATGGATAAAGGGAATGCATCTCACCAGGGCTTCTGGACCACGGATCATTTGGGAAAGATCTACGATGTTTTGAGAAGAAAAGAGCCAGATTCTCCAATGGCATTAGAAATACTGGTTTTAAACTGAGTGAAACAGATGGCTCTTTCATTGCCTTAGATTGTAGTTAGAACTGACAGGTAAGAAAGGAAGGGTTCTGGAAGCTGAAGATGTTTTACCATCCAGGTATGTGATGCCACACAGAGTTCCCTAGAACCCCTACACTCAAGTAATAGCACATTTATCATGACAGATGGTAAATTCACTTGAGTTGTGGGTTAGCCATTACATATTCTGATGGACTTTTAAGTGGAAACTTACAGTTTTATGAGCAATTTGAAAGTCACTAATAATATTCTCAGGGAAAATAAACTCGATGTATGCGAATGGGGTTCAACAAATATTTTGTGACTTACTGTTAATCCCTTTATAATCATTTCCTACATTCCGATGCAAGCAAAAATATTTAGCCGATGACTTTTGCAGAAAAGATTTAAAAAGTTATAGAATGAGTTCTTATTTATAATCCCATTTATTGAACAGTATATGGTGAAGTTTCCTGAATTTGGGTTCTGTATAAGAGAGAGAAGTTTGATGATATTCAAATGTAAAATTTAAATAATTTCCTTAACTAGTGACTATACTGAGAATGTCATTCTTTTCTAAATCTTGTCAGTGAAGTACACACAGAAATGGATTTTTTTTTTTTTTACTTCCCCTCTAAAGATACTTGCTGGCATTCAGCTTGGAAGGATTATATGCAAAACCCCAGCACCCAATAACTGGTTAAAGAATAGTTTGAATAATTCATTATTTTCTATAATCCTTTTCCATGTATGCCATTGTTCATTCGTTTATTTACTATCCATTTATTCATCAAACATTTATTGAGCTTTTCTACTCTGTTGGATATGATCATAGGTAGGGATGGGTGTAGGAGGAGTGGGAGTGAAGGAGGGAAAGTTTCCAGAGATGAGTAACATAGATGCATTACTGCTTTTAAAGTTATGGAGAAGTCAAGTAATGTTCTACAGGGTAGTAAGTACTGTACTAGAGGTTAAAACAAGGTGTTATGGAAGGTCAGGAGTGGGTCCTGGAATGAGTCAGCTCACAGTTGTACTTATTAGGGAAAACTGTGCCCACTTCAAGGGAACTGTACTTACCTCAAGAGAAAATGGTGCTCACTCGTAATTCTTTTTCTATCATATTCATATTATTAGTCTTTATAAATTCTATTCAGCCTAGATCCATGGTGAAAAGATAAAAATATAAAAATCATTTGATTCTTGCTTTCTTGTTTTCTCAATCTTTTGTGGGATAGGAAGCCCATAAAAATCATTGGCAAGGGCGCCTCGGTGGCTCAGTGGGTTAAGCCGCTGCCTTCAGCTCAGGTCATGATCTCAGGGTCCTGGGATCGAGTCCCGCATGGAGCTCTCTGCTCAGCAGGGAGCCTGATTCCTCCTCTCTCTCTCTGCCTGCCTCTCTGCCTACTTGTGATCTCTCTCTGTCAAATAAATAAATAAAATCTTAAAAAAAATCATTGGCAAGATAAATTGGCAGATGGGATAGCCCTAGAAATTTCATTTGGAACACAAAATTCTGAATTATTATTTAGAATACAATGCCTATGATGACCGTCTCTACTTTGGAATTATTAGTCCTTATTAGCCATAAAGAATTACATAAGTCAAATTTTAAAATATTACTTAAATGAATGGTTCATCTAACAGTGTTATAATAGTACATTTGAGTCCTATTCTTCTGAAAATCTCAAAAATGTACCTGTTATTTAATTTGACCTTAGAGGGGTGCCTGGGTAACTCAGTCAGTCAGGTGTCTGCCTTTGCCTTGAGTCCTGGGATTGAGTCCCCCATTGGGCTCTCTAATAAGTGGGAAGCCAGCTTCTCCCTCTCCGTCTGCCCCTCCCCCTGCTTTTGCACACATGCTCTCTCGCTCTCGCTCTCTCTCTTTCTCTCTCAAATAAATAAATAAGATCTTTAAAAAAATTAATTTGATCTTAGAGAACCTAGGAAGAAAGGCTGAAATGGGAGATAGGTTAAATCCTATTATGGATATCTTAACCCTGTTATAGAAAGGGAAGCATAAACAATGGACTTTCTCAAAATTGGATTAATATTTCAAGCACAAAATCTGAGTGAGGACTTATCCTGAGTTCCCAAGAACTGCCAAGGTATCTGGTTATATCAACAAAGCATCCTTCAACAGCAAAAAGGATGCAAGTATGTCTGGGAAAGCAAAATAGATCTGGGTTTATGATTTCCAGGCTGAGTAGGTGAAGGTCTATCTACCTTGCCTTTTACCCTTACACTACATGGATCTTGACAGAATGTTTCCACCTTTACTAGCTCTTTACTAGATTTAACAATGTCACATTGGAAGCCCAGGGATCTGTGTCTGGGGTGTGGACTATGTGCAGAAAGTGAGGGGCAGGTTGCTCTCTGGTGAGATTTGTCTCTGGTGTTGCACTCCTGCTCCCTCCCTCTGGGGGCTCTCTGGTCCTCTTACTTCCCAAGAATTGACCTGCCTAAGTCCAGTAATTAACTCAACCTTGTTGCTAAGACTAACTCTTAAGTATCCTAATTAGAATGATATTCTTCGTGCCAGAGGAGATGATCTCATCTAAAATTTCAAGGTAGAATGGAGAATGGGGTTGCTGCAATCTCAGATATAGGTCTATTTGAAAAGTAGGTATACATACTTTCCATAAAACTTCTATAAAACACAGGATATAATCACACTGCCAGGCTTGTTCCTGAGACAGAATACTTTTGGTTTGTGAATTTATGATAGTTTTTAATGTTATGTGTCAGCACGCTTGAGTGGGTATAGCATTAACGAGGCCAAGGTCAGTGATTTGATCCAGGACTGGAATGAGTCATTTTCATTAGGTCCATGACTGTCTTCCAGGCCATTTTTTAGTTTCTGTTCAGCACCCCCCACCTCCAGCGCCTTTTCTCCTCCTTCATTGTCTTCGCCTGGGTTCAAATCTCTCCTTTTTGAGAAAAGCCTCTGTTAACTCACAGCAAAGCTTTGAGATTTAGAGATACGTGCCTTTTATAGGAGGGTTGAAGGAAGAATTTTATTTTTCATAATAAGAATAATTAAGAATAAGAATTAATTTTATTATTACTTCCTTAATAGACTACGAAGGGTGGAATTTTGATTAAGAGCAGAGAAATTTTGTCTTAAAATATTATTTCTTGGTGTCATTCAAATCATAATTACCCAACCACAGATGGATGAAGAATGTGCTTTTAGTTTAGGTTTACTGTTGTGCAGACTAAAGTCATTAAGAACAAAGGAAAACTGGTGAAAATTTATCACTCTTCTTTGGAAACTCTCAGAACCTCTAGGTGAATAGCAGAAATTGCAGGTCACTTTAAGATTGATTAGAAACATCACAGTAATACCAAGGACAATGGGCGTGGGATAAATATTGTTATTGAGAATAAATAGATTCCTTAAGATCTGTTGATTTCAATAGAATGCTTCCCTCTTAGGTCAAATGATGTTAATCTTGCTTCATTGGTACTTTTTATACTAATGAGCATTGACATATTTACAACCAAATTATAATGTTTTAGACAAGTTGTAATTTTTTTTTCTCCAAAAGAAATATATTGTGCTGCAGTTCAGATGTCACAATTGGTAGGAAACTTTATGTCAAGGTGGGACTATAAAAGTAAAGAAAGAGGGACGCCTGGGTGGCTCAGTTGGTTAAGCCGCTGCCTTCAGCTCAGGTCATGATCCTAGCGTCCTGGGATCGAGTCCCACATCAGGCTCCTTGCTCCGCAGGGAGCCTGTTTCTCCCTCTGACTCTGCCTTCCACTCTGTCTGCCTGTGCTCGCTCTCGCTCGCTCTCTCTCTCTGACAAATAAATAAATAAAATCTTTAAAAAAAAAAAAAGTAAAGAAAGATTTATAAAATCAGTACAAGTTTGGAGATGGTATGTTAGCTTTTAAATAGTCTCACTTGTTTTTAAAATAAGGAAGAGCATGTTACCAAGCTTAAGCAAGAGGGTGGAAGGTGGAGAATGAGACTATAAGGACAGCTGATGCCTTCAAATATTTTGTTTTTCCATGACATTGAGTGTCAAGTTTAGATAAAATATGTTGGGCATCATTGAAATAAATGGATATATATGATATGTGGGTGTGTCATATTAAATCTAATTTTGAAAAAGGGAAGAAGCCTTCTCTTTGACTGTGGAAGAGTAGCTCTAAATAGCTTTATTTCATTTTAAACATCCATGCATGTTTGTAAGGGGTGAGGCAGATCTCTTCTACTTGCTCTGTTTGGGTTTGGAAACACTAATGGAAGTGTATTCCTACCCTAGTATCATGACTTGCATGCATTCTGAAATGAAGACCTTTTGATAGAGACCATCATATTCACAGCAGAGGCTCTGATAAACACGCTCTCCCCACTGGTGATCAAAGAAGTGTCTTTGCTGGAGAAGTTGCCCTGCAGAGCTGCAAGGATAAGGATCATGGAAAATGCAAGAGGAAGCCAAAGGCATGCAAACTCAAGCCATTTTGAGTTTCAAAGGAAACTCTACCCTGTGCTCCTCCTGCTTTTTTCCCTGACTGATTGTTAGGCCTGGAACCACAGACTTACAATAGATTATCATTCATGGTCCAAATGAATGGGTTTTCTTAACAATAATGCCCTTGTTTTGTGAGTTACTTGTATACAAAGGACAGCACAGAAATAGATGTGCTTAAACATCTTTTTTGAGGTAAAATATAAGTTAAGCTGTAGTATAGTTGTCATGACTTTGGTTAGAAATTTCCCTATTTTATAAAGTGTATTCTAGTCCCATCGCTGTATTGAAGCATGTTGACTCAATTTCATATGAAAGAAATTTTGCTTGGAAGTACATTGGTCTTTTTCCCCCCATCATTGTTACCACTGATTTATATCAAAAATTTAGCAAAAGATACTATTTGTTTGGTAAGAGTTGTACCTTCATAGCTTGCTCTTATTGAAAGTGGTTTCTTATGGGGCACCTAGGGGGCTCAGTCAGCTAAGCGTCCAACTCTTGATTTTGGCTCAGGTCGTGATCTCAGGGTCATGAGATCCAGCCCTGCCCTGGGCTCCACGAGGGGCATGGAGCCTGCTTGAGACTGTCCCTCTCCCTTTCCCTCTGCCCCTCTCCCACTATCTCTATCTTTCTCTCTCTTTCCGTCTCTCTCTAAAAAACAAAAAAATATAAAGCTTAAAAAAAAAATTTCTTGTTTATCTGTCTTCAGTAAGCTTCTGAGAAATGGAGCAACAACTAAAACATAGCTCAGGGTCTTCCTGCCAAGATCCTTACTTACGGTTTTTCATAAAGCGTTCAGTGTGTGCTTTCCTCCTATCATTTTGAGTGAACAGGAATTTAATGTAGTACAAAGTGAATATGGTGGCCCAGGTTTTCTCATGGCCTGATTTTGTATTGAAGTAGAATTTGGACAGTGGGAAGAATACTTTGGCACCGCAGCTGCTGCTTTCCCATCTGAGTACTCAGGTCGGGACTCTGTGTCTGTCCCATGCCTGGACACCATGCTACAGGTGGCTGCAGCGGCCAGCAGCCTCACCGCTCTGGATGTTGACTGGGTCGGCGCTGAAGGCGCCGCAGCATTGTTCCTCTGGGATACAGAGATACGCAGGACATTGGGGTATTAAAGAAGGATTTTAGAGTTGTTTATTTTTATTCTCTTGGCTTGTGTATTTTGATGCCAACACCCTCAAAATGCTCTATATCTCTCTTCCCCAAATAGTTAAGAAGTTCTGCTTCCAGCTTTCCTTTGATCTTGATTCTCAAAATTAATAGTCTTGTCTGTTAGAGAAGTGTTTATAGTTCTGTTTTTGTGGACGTTAATTACTTCTCCCACTGCAGTTTAATTAATAGGAGACTGCATCTTACTCATTCCACGTCTCCGGATGTTGCTTCCAAAAAACTACCCCTTACTAGATTTACTCCCAAGAGCAAATTTCTTCGTGACATTGAATTTTAGCAATTAGATATGGTCATTAAATGCAGAAGATCCAGCATTTATGACATAGTTTTATAATTGCATATAATTGCCCCATTCATCTGGGTAGAATTTCCAATGAGCTGTAAGTAAACAGAGTTAAAAATTGTGATTGAAAGCTTCTCATGTTACCCCAACATTGAGCAATTTTAATTGCATGGGTAGATTTTATGTCAGAAAAAGCAGAAATTAGCCCATACCCAAGATCCAGATGAGTTTTATCAATTAATTTCTGAGGTTGATTCTTTATAAAGGTTTAAAGCCTTCTATAAATAATTTGGGAAAGTACTGAGCAGGAGCTTTGTACCTTTCTTGCTCTTTCACATCATAAACTCATGTGCAGAAGTGAATTTGCAGAAAACTATCTGAAGTAATAGCACTGCAGGCGGTGGCAGCAGGAGGGAGGAGATATCTAGGACTGGCCTTTGGGCTGCGGTTGCTGTTGGCAACAATGTAGTAAGCGTTATCTGCATTGGGGGCAGCATTTTTCCTCAGAGGCCCTAGCTCTTGTGACCTTCCTGCATCAGCCGGTTCCTCGCTGAGGAGAACACCACCAGAGAGATGTATGATTTGACAGCAGGAAGCTGGGTCCAGGAGCCTCCTGCAATGTGTGTATGAAACCTGGGAAGCTTCCCTCAATCGATGATGCGTCAAGAGGACGACAGATCAAACATGTTCTTTCAAACACATTTGGCGCTCAGTCCAAAAGCTTTTGGGAATATGGCTGAAGAACTAAGCCTCTTCATATAAAGTACAGGGTAGAATTCCTAAGTGAAAGTTGGAGCACCTGTAAATGTTGCTTAAAATTTGCCCTGGCTTTTGTTGTCATGTGCAATGAAATATATATTGAACCTAGAAAACATTTTTTGCTTTTTGAAGCAGCAAACATCTTCTAATTGAAAGTGGATATGCAGCACAGTTTATAAATATCTAAGGAGAGGCAATGTAACACACGCGTCTTAATACATGTCCACCCACATTCATTGGTTATTCCTTCTCTTGAAATGCTTTGTAACAGACTGGGAGTTAGGTGTATAAATGCTAGCTCTTATGATAATTGGTCCAGATTTTTTTTTCTAAGATTTTATTTTATTTATGATTATTATTTATTTGAGAGAAAGAGAGCAGGAGGAGGGGCAGAGAGAGAAGCAGAATCCCCCCCTTAGCAGAGAGCCCAATGTGGGCTAGATCCTAGGACCCCAGGATCATGACCTGAGCCAAAGGTAGACACTTAACCAACTGAACCACCTGGATGCCCCTGGTCCAGATTTTAAAACTCTGTGTTTAAAAATAAGGAGCATAATCAGGAAGAAAATGCTATCTCTTGAGTGTTGCGTGTTCTTTGTAAATAATGATCGAAAACTACCAAGAAATGGATGTACCAAGCCTCTAAGAGATTGTCTCTCATCAGACTCGCTGGTATTTTTGTCTTACCAAGCTATTGTTTCAGTAAAAATGCTATTCATAATTTTAAGAGCGAATGCACAGCATAAAGCTCTATAGCTTTGTTATTTGTGGACTGACTCTGGATATGTGGTTGACAGAGAAATGTGCATGAAGATTTGCGTTAGTGAAGATGGCACAGAAAACCTTGCTGAGGATTTGTGTACATTTGATAGTTTGAGGATTTTTTGGTTTTGTTTTACATTTTTATAGAGGAATGAATCAAAATATTTGAAAAGTATATAAATGTGAAGTTTCAAAAACATAAAATACTGCAATTTCTAAATAATACTTTTGATGCAGACCTTTAGAAAACAGCCAGTCCTCAGATTTCCATGCAAAGTGTGGCAATTACTGACATTAAGAAAGTAATAATCTGATCTTAAGACAGCTGCATAGTGTGGACCTCAATTTTAGAATTATTTTGAATCTCTGGCATAGAGGCAAAATAAATTTCTATCAAGGTGAACAATTCATTAATTTCAAAGCTAATTTGAAAAAGTCGTATGGAGGTTGCTTGGGAGGTTCAGTCAGGTAAGCGTCTGCCTTCAGTTCAGGTCATGATTCCAGGGTCCTGGGATTGAGCCCTCTATAGGGCTCCCTGCTCAGTGCGGAGTCTGCTTCTCCTTCTCCCTCTGCCGCTCCTCCTCACTCATGCTGTCTCTCTCTGTCAAATAAATAAATAAAAATCTTAAAAAAATAAAGAGATGTATGGAGAGGTGACTTTTTATGGCAGTCATACTGGATGGATATTTCTTACACTGGTATTTATGGGAAACTTTCCTCAAGATTTTGTACAAGAATCATGGTTATAAGCTCAACCATGTTGTCTTGATCTGCCCTGATCTAGATTGTGAGTCATGCTTCTTCTTCAGTTTTGCTTTTCATTCACTTAAGCCCTCATTATATCTCATTTTCAGACCGTCTCCACTAAGAGTTATGAGTATAGTCAGGGCATGGGTGCAATGTTCTTATTTTCTGTGGTGGAACCCGTAGACACTGACTAATGTTTAGCGTGTAAAAAAGGGGAGAACATTTGACATTGGAACTCTCATAGAATTCGTGAGGCAAGTTGCCATCATTCTGGGAAGAGTGACAGCTTGAGTGTAGGAGATAAACAACTAATGTGTTGAGTGTCAAAATTGTTATGACAAATGGTTTTCCTTTTTTCAGCATGATCCCTTTGAGTCCTAAAAAACAAGACAAGAGCATTATATATATGTTTCCTTGCCCCTTTGCCAAGGCATGACCTGTAGCTGTGCTTCTTAAACATTCCCACTAGCAGACAGAGGAGAGTAGATGCACATACCCAAGAGCCTAGGGTACACCCCAAAACATCCTTTCCATCTACAGTTTTAGTCTCCTGTTTCATCTTAAACCTCATGAACATTTTACAGTCTACCCTCATTGTCTTTATTTAGATATATAATGACTACATTTATTAAACATTAAATTACTTCAATTTCCTGTAAATAGCTGAGTAAATTTGATGCTTCCAGATGATTACTGTGTTTATCTTGTGACTTTGAGAACTACCTTCCCCCTTTTGGTTGACTATGACCTCCTTGAGGGAAATAATTGTTTCTTGTTCTGTATCCCCAATATCTAGCAGAGCGCTTGGGCCAGAGGCCATAACATTAAATGTATGTTTGTGTTGAATACATGTCTGTGTATCCATTAGAGCGTATGTAGAATGTTTGTAAATATTTTATGGGCTACTGAATGATAGTATATTTACATTAGGAATATGCAATTATATTCTCTGTGAAAAAATATGTACATATTTTTGGCTCTTAACTTTTAGTTGTTGATTTATTTAGCTGTCTGGGCCATATGCATATAAGAGTTTGGATACAGTGCTCTATGTGGTCAGCATCAAAGAGTTTCCTGATCTGAAATTTTCCTATGGCTGGTACATCTAGACCTTGTATCTGACTCCTTTTTGCATATTTTCATGGTTATTTTTTATATCTCCTATCTTTTGACATTCTTTAGGTATCTCATATAACCTTAAATTTGATTAGTGTATTTACTTCATGATAAATGTACTTATTTTATGCCTGCCTGATCCTGTAACTTGCTTCTTTTGGCAACATAAGTTCATAGTGATGGATTGTCTCTTGCATATTGTGATTTTTAATTGTGAATCCATGCTCCCTCAAATTTTGTCTGTGGATTTCTGAGACCTGGTTTTAAAGTGCATTCTTCCAGAGAGGTTTTGTGTTTTCTTCTACCAGGTGCCTGGACAATTTAAAATTATAATTTATTTTATTTTATTTTATTTTTTTAGCCACATAGATGGTGTGAATTTTGGCCTTAGGCCAGTGTAAATTTGGCCTCCTGGTTAGAATTTGCTCTTCTTTTTTTATCTCCAGTTCACCTAGATCCAAATCATATAATGCAGACAAGTTTCTCTACTATGTCCCTCTATTTTTTCTCTTTATACCCATGAAGATGTCACTATTCAGGAAGTTCCCAATTCATAAAGGAATCTTTGACTAAATCCTCATGTACACTGGCTCTAGATTTATTTTCCTACCTATGTGTACTTGGGCACCTGCCCCATCATCTAACTAACTAAAACCAACTTGAAACTCTCATCAGGGTTGGCAGATGTCCCTAGGGCAAGCATGCAACATGGGGGGGGGGGGGGGTCCAGGACCTGTTTGGCATTTGTTTTTTCATTGATTTTGACTCCTGGAGAATTTCTTTTTTTTGCTTTCCATAAGTGCATGCATTTGAAAATAATACCAAAACATTTTATTTTGCATTTAGGAGAAATTGGAGATCTTTACTCATCTGATTTGTTGGAAATAATAAGGTTTTGAAGGTTTCCTGTGTGGGGGGCATGCTATTGACCCACACACTGGAAGACATGACCAGCCTTTTCAGTAATGAAAATGGGATACACTCAACTGTCCTTACTCCTTATCTGGACCTTCTGGTGGCAGGCATTTTCGTGGTGACTGAAATTATTGGAGTGTCTGTGCTCTTTTCTAAAATAAAATGGGGGGGGGGCATCTGGGTGGCTCAGTGGGTTAAAGCCTCTGCCTTCAGCTCAGGTCATGATCCCAGGGTCCTGGGATCGAGTCCCACATCGGGCTCTCTGTTCAGTGGGAAGCCTGCTTCCCTTCCTCTCTCTCTGCCTGCCTCTCTGCCTACGTGTGATCTCTGTCAAATAAATAAATAAAATCTTAAAAAATAAAATAAAATAAAATAAAAATAAAATAAAATGGTATTGGACTAGCTGATTCTTATGGGTCCTCCCAACTGTAAAATTTTTTGACTCCGTGACCCTTGGACCACTACATTTCTTTTTTTCCCTCCCTCCTATTTTTATCTTCATAATAATTCAGCTAGAGTCACCAACCCAATTACCGATGCTTCATTCCAGGAAATTGTACTTTTTTTTTTTTTTTCTGTTTTGCTGATCTGTCTTTACTGCCTCATGTTATGATCTTTCAGAGATCACCCAGAATAAATGTGTTCCGTGTTCCTCCCACAGGTTGCTTCCCTTGGAGTCACTACCTTCACCTTATGTGCTCTGTGTATAGACCGGTTCCGGGCAGCCACCAACGTGCAGATGTACTATGAAATGATCGAGAACTGTTCTTCGACAACAGCCAAGCTTGCTGTTATATGGGTTGGTGCCCTACTGTTAGCGCTTCCAGAAGTTGTTCTCCGCCAGCTGAGCAAGGAGGATTTGGGGTTTAGTGGCCGAGCTCCGGCAGAACGCTGTGTTATCAAGGTCTCTGCAGATTTACCAGACACCATCTACGTTCTAGCCCTTACCTATGATAGTGCAAGACTCTGGTGGTACTTTGGCTGCTACTTCTGTTTGCCCACACTTTTCACCATCACCTGCTCTTTGGTGACTGCAAGGAAGATCCGCAAAGCAGAGAAAGCCTGTACCCGAGGGAATAAACGACAGATTCAGCTGGAAAGCCAGATGAACTGTACAGTAGTGGCTCTGACCATTTTATATGGATTTTGCATTATTCCTGAAAATATCTGCAACATTGTTACTGCCTACATGGCCACAGGGGTTTCTCAGCAGACAATGGACTTGCTCTATATCATCAGCCAGTTCCTTTTGTTCTTTAAGTCCTGTGTCACCCCTGTCCTCCTTTTCTGTCTTTGCAAACCCTTCAGTCGGGCCTTTATGGAATGCTGTTGCTGTTGCTGTGAAGAGTGCATTCAGAAGTCTTCAACAGTAACCAGTGATGACAATGACAACGAATATACCACAGAACTTGAACTCTCACCTTTTAGTACCATACGCAGGGAAATGTCCACTTTTGCTTCTGTTGGAACTCATTGCTGAAGGACAACGTTTTGTTCGGTTAGATTTATTTGATTTTCATATCCTGTGAAAGTTTTTACTTTGTATTTTTCCCTCCTGGGGAAAAAAATGCATCAAAAGAGAGAAATATTAACTACTGTAGAACTGATTCTGCAAATTAATATTTGTGCTTTGAAAAAAATGTTTATATTTAGTTATTTAAGAAATATGAGGAGGCCAATAGTTTTAGGTCATTTTATCTGGTATGGTGCTAATATTTTATTTGAAAAAAGTTACTGCACCTTAACTTAATTAATTGCTAACTTTTTTTCTTTTAAAAATATAATCAGTGTATATTGATTATAGCCATGTGATTTTGTAGGTTATTTTGAGTTGTGATTGAAAGTATATTGTATATGGTGTCGTGAGATGATTTGTAGTTAAGAAGCATTCACAAAGTAGCACCAAATAAATTATGCTTTATTCTTTAATGTCATTGTGAATCTACTTTTAACCAAGATTCAATAAATATCTTAATTGCCTTAAATACACAATTACTGGTTCTACGCACAATTTAAAAACAGCCTTATTGTTTTAAAATTCTATTTTCCTTTAAGGAGGTAATCACCATGTTACAGAAACAGCTTTCCTAATAGTACTATTTTATATGCATGATTCATATAAAACTATATTGTATGTTCAGACAAAATTGTATTTTTAATATTCAGATACAGATGTAAAAATTCCTTCCAAATATTTATAAAATATGAATAAATAGACAGCAGAGTTATTATTATTTATCTCTGAACTAGCATGTAGAGCTCCATAGTAATTATGAATTATAAGCAGAATCAAGGACAAAAACACCATGCACTTGTCATCTAATTTCCTCTGAACATTGACCTTTGAAGAACTCTGAATTCTAGCTTTTGTCCTTTTAAAAAACAAACTTGGTTAAGTCTGTGTGACTTAATTTCTTTAAGAGAATGAAAGTACAGTAGTAGGATAATAAAATATGTATCTTGATTAGAACACTTGAATATTCAAATACTACTTTTAAACTGATATTCCATAAGCTTCCAACAAAAAAACTAACCCTCTCCTTTTGAATTCTTTGATTCCCCTCAGTTTAAGTTCCAGTGGTTGTGTAGGATGCCTGCCTCTAGGGATTTGGGAATGAAAACAAGGCACCATTGTCTTCTTACAGATCCCTGTAATACATCTCTGGAAAACTTCTCGAGGATTGGTTTGAGCTTCTGAACATATCAACAATTGTGATTCCACAGTGTCTCTCATGATATTTAGTCAACTTTATAAATCAGGAAAGATTGAGCACATAATGCAGAAAACGCTCTCTGCTATTACCTGTAGTAAATAAAAGTAACCAAAGCTTAGTGTCAGACTTTACAAAACCAGGCAAGAGGAGGAGGAAAAGGCAGGAATAAGATAAAATATGTAAAAAACAATGGTATAATCTGGGACCTGTTATGGAGGTGTAATGTGCCCTGATGGATCAGAGAAGAGAGAGAGAGCCCACCAGATCAAAGGAGATTGTGAAAGGCTGTGTAAAAGAACTGGATGGTTAGTCCATCAAAAGGTTGATAAAACCAAGATACCCTTGAATGGACAAATGGATAAGGGAGATGTGGTTCATATACACTATGGAGTATTATGCCTCCATCAGAAAGGATGAATACCCAACTTTTTTATCAACATGGACAGGACTGGAAGAGATTATGCTGAGTGAAATAAGCCAAGCAGAGAGAGTCAATTATCATATGGTTTCGCCTATTTGTGGGGCATAAGAAATAACACGGAGGACATTGGGAGATGGAGAGAAGTGAGTTGGGGGAAATTGGAGGGGGAGAGAAACCATGAGAGACTGTGGACTCACAACAATCTGAGGGTTTTGGAGAGGCTGGGGGTGGGAGGTTGGGTGAGCCTGGTGGTGGTTATTAAAGAGGGCACGTATTGCATGGAGCACTGGGTGTGGTGCATAAACAATGAATCCTGGAACACTGAAAAGAAATTTAAAAAAATAAATAAAAAATTTTTTAAGAAAAAGGTTGATAAAAGGTAGTGTGAGGAGTGGACACTCCAGGAGGAGGGAGTCAATTGAGCAAAGGAATAGAGGAAGGACTTACAGGGTGTGATTGAAGAATAAATTAATAGTCTAGTTTGGTTCCTGTGCTATGTAGGCACAGAAGCCTCATGCAATATGTTGAAGAAAATACGCATTGAGACCATATTATAAAAGGGTTATGTCTCGAAAGATGTTCAGATGGAGTCCTCAGGAAATGTGACTTGGTTTTTATGGTTTTTGAGCATTAGAGAAACATCACCACAAGTCTGCAGAAGGAAGATCAATTTGAAAACAGTTTAAATAGGCTATTGGGAAGAGCGTGGAAGTGAAAAACTATTCAGGAAGTCATTATAAAGGTTGAACCACAATGAAGGCAGTTAGGATTCAAATTTCTTTTTTTCTTTTATCCTTGACTTTTGACTTTTCAATAGTTGAAACATGTATCTTCTTATTGAATCCTATCTCTGTCGAAGTAGAAACTTTGATAACTCTAGTGAAGTCGTCCCAAGTGTAAAGTGGTTTGGAAGTTTTCTTCATAGCCTTGCCATTGCTTTCTCGTAAGAATTCCTGCAGTATATATATATATATATATATATATATATATATATATATATATATATATGTGTGTGTGTATACACACACATACACATACACACACATATATGTAAACAGTAAAAAATTTATATATATTTGCTGTTACCTGTTCATGCTCTACTTTTCTCTGATCGAGATTCTGACCCATGTTTTTCCCTCCTCAGTTTCCTTAAAAAGAGAAACTCACACCTAAGATTAAGTCTGCTAACATTTTGATAGATCAGAGATTTCTACAGATGGTGTTTGAGTTACTGAAAAAAATCAATTCTGTGGTTTCAGGATAGTCAGAGAAACTCTTTTCAAAGTATCTACATCTATGCTTATGTCTATATCTATACCTGGATCTACAACTGGATAGTATAATCAATATAACATTTCTTTAATGATTCACAATTCTGAAGCCTTCCAATCTATGACTTCAAAATCAACTCATTTATATTTAACTCAATGAATCTTCATTAAACTTCTTTGTGCCTGGTGCTAGGCAAGGCAGTTAGAACACATAACTGACCTCAACCTTAAGATTCCTGCCATCAAGTAGTTTACTTGCTGCAAGGGGCTTATTTGCAAGCAAATAAAATGGGAGTGTGCATGAAACATGGAGTGGTTGGTGGGAAGCTGAAGGTGAACTGATCTGAGGGCTCAGTGGTTGGAAGAAGGTAAAACAAATGCTTCACAGAGAGAAAGATCAAATGATTATTGTTTCATATTAGATCTAAGTGATTTATGTTTATTGAATGAATGATGAATCTGTATTTATTCTAAGGAAATCCTGATACTTGTGTTTACAAACACATTCTTTTTTTTTTTTTTAAGATTTTGTTTATTTATTTGGTAGACAGAGATCACAAATAGGCAGAGAGGCAGGCAGAGAGAGAGGAGGAAGCAGGCTCTTCGCCGAGCAGAGAGCCCGATGCGGGGCTCGATCCCAGGACTCTGGGATCATGACCTGAGCCGAAGGCAGAGGCTTTAATCCACTGAGCCACCCAGGCGCCCCTACAAACACATTCTTAATAACTCTTTTTCCTCATTATTTGCTTTTTTCTCATAAAAGTAGAATTAGAACAAAGGTCCACTTCTTGAATAGTTATGGTAAGATTGATTTTAGTGTATTATAAAAAGTATGCAAGTGATATTGAGTGCAGAGCATTGGTTAAGTAATGGCTCTTTCATTATATCTCATCTCACTTACTCAACCAATAGTGAGTACTACTATATGTTCAACACTCTTGTGGGTTCATGTGCTGTAGAAAGTGGACAAAATAAATTTAAAAGTATAATATACAGTATGTTTGATAGTGAAAAGTAACATGGAGAAACAGTATAAGGTGGGGTTATGAAGAAGACTTTACTGTAAGGGTGACATTGGAGTAAACAAGTAAGTTAGTGAGCTTTCTGGGGGAAGGGCAGAGGGAATACATGGTACAAACACTCTGAGGCAGGAGCATGCTTGATAGGTTTGAGGAATGTAAAGTGGCCAGTGTAGCTGGAACAATTGGAGGGAAGAGAAGAGAAGTACCAGATGAGATCAGAGAGCTAAAAGGATGCCAGATGATGTAGGGCCTGGGAATATTGCAATGACTTTGCTGTTTATGCCGGGTAAGTCTCCATTTGATGGTTCTGGAGCGAGGAGAGAAATGACTCTTTTTTTTTTTTTTTTTTTAGATTTTTATTTATTTATTTGACAGAGAGAGATCACAAGTAGACAGAGAGGCAGGCAGAGAGAGAGAGGAAGGGAAGCAGGCTCCCCGCCGAGCAGAGAGCCTGACGTGGGACTCAATCCTAGGACTCCGAGATCACGACCCGAGCCGAAGGCAGCGGCTCAACCCACTGAGCCACCCAGGCGCCCCGAGAAATGACCTTTTCAATAATGTTTATTTACTTAAGTATTTTAAAGTTAATATAAAATTTTTATTAAAATACACAGTAAATTCACCACCGTTAGCCTATAGTCCTGAGCATATATCTTTATGTAACCACCACCAAAAAGTACTGAACAGTTCTATCCTTCTAGAAAGTTCCTCCATGTGTCTTTGTTGCCAACTCCTTATTTCATCCCCACTCTACCTATTAATCTGTTTTTTGTCCTTGCACTTTACCTTTTGCAGACAGTCCCATAAATGGAATTCTACCATACATAGCCTTTGACTCTAGCTTTTTTAACTTAGCATAATATATTGGATATTCACCTGTTGTTGGATATTGGATATTCACATGTTGTTGTGTGTATCCATAGTTTGTTTCTTTTTTATTGCTAAGTAATATTCCATTGTATGGATGGATCACCGTGTATCCTTCTCTTTCCCAGTTGAGGGACATTGCATTGTTTCCAGTTTTTGGTGATTATGAATAAAGTCATTATTAACATTGATGTATATAGGTTTTTATGTGAACATAAGTTTCTGTGTCTCTGGTAAATAGCTAGAAGAAATTTTGGGTCTCTTGGTAAATCCATTTTTTAACTATGAGAAACAGCCAAATGTTTGCCAAAGTTGCTATACCATTTTGCTCTTTTATCAGCAATGCATGAGAACTCCACTTTCTCCATATTGTCAGAAGTACTTGCTAGTCTTTAATTTTTAAAAGTTGTAGCCATTCTAATAGGTGCATAGCAGTATCCGAGGGTTTTGCACTTCTCTAATGAATTTCATTTTTATAAAAGACAACAATAGTGAACACAAGTTCACTATTCACCTGGAATCACAAATTATTAACAGTTTCTGCACTTTTTTTTAAATTTCTGCTTTATTCTTATGGTTTGGAAAATAAGTTACAGATATTAGTGATCCCTCACCTGTAAACACTTCACAGTGTATCTCCTGAGGACAAGAACATTCTTGTCCTCAGGAGATACACAGCATCTGTATCTGGACCCATCATCATTATCAGAACCGAGAAATTAAACACCGAAACAGTCATATTTCCTGATATTCAGTACATTTTCAAATTTCCCAATTATCCCCAGTAATGTCCTTTATAAGAGTTTCTCTTGCCTGTAGAATTTCATTCCTAACCCCTCCCCCTGTTTGTTGGTTCTTTTTGAATTTGGAGCATTGTTATCATCTTAGATGGGGTTCCTGAAAGCAAAACCAGAGGAGGATTTAAGTGCCAGTGACTTATTTGGTCCTTTTTTCCTGTTTTTGAGGAATATTGGTCTATAGTTTGTATGTTTTCCCTTATGACATCTGATTTTATTATCTGAGTAATACTGGCTTCAGAAAGTGAGCTGGGAAATGTTCTAATTTTTTTTTAAAGATTTTATTTATTTATTTGACAGAGAGAGATCACAAGTAGACAGAGAGGCAGGCAGAGAGAGAGAGAGAGGAGGAAGCAGGCTCCCTGCTGAGCAGAGAGCCCGATGCGAGACTCGATCCCAGGACCCTGAGATCATGACCTGAGCCGAAGGCAGAGGCTTAACCCACTGAGCCACCCAGGTGCCCCATAATTTTCTGAAAGAACTTTTGAGGAGTTGCTATTATTTCTTCTTAAATATTCAATGCAATTCATAAGCAAGGCCATCTTGGTTGAGGCTTTTAATTGTGGGAAGAATTTAAATCACTAATTCATTTTCATGATATATATGGCAGTGATTATATTCAAATCCTTTACCTCTCTGAGTCTTACAGACTTTACTCATATAGGGATTTCTATTTCATACACTAAGTATATTTCATACTCAAAAAGTTCCCTGATTCTGTGGAAAGTCTTGGGTCCGTTATTTATGACATGGGACACCATCCCTTTTCCAAGTTAATTCTGAGCCATGGGATCAAAATCTGGTTAAGTCTATGAGGCTTCTCTTAGGGACCTCACTTGGACAAAAATTGCTTAGATGTTCTAAATAACTGGGATGACACCTCTTTTGTTCATTTTAGCCTTTTACAATTCCTTAGAACTTCTAAGAGCTTGTGACTAATTTATAAGTATATGAATATTCTCTCATGTTTGATAGAACTAAGGACCCATTGTATTGAGTAGATGAATTAATACATATTTGGAACAGCGTCTTTCATAGAGCTAGCACTCACCGAACATTACTCACTATCACTATATCAGCATTGTTACATATCAATATTATTATGTGCCACAGTTCCTAGCAGCACTATGAACTTAAAACAAACAAACAAAAACAAAAACAACAACAACAACAAAGAAACACAAAAAATAACGCACACAAACTTCATTTTTCCTCACCTCCATACTTACTTAGCAATACTCACACTGTCTCAACCAAAATGTCCCATTTTAGGACTACCTAGATTAAGAGCTGGCCTGACACTACAGAAGATGTTATTACCATCAGATACTCAAAACACAAACTTACACTCCTGCAGACTAGTCCACATTCCTAAAGCTTACAGCAGTGAGCAAGCAGTATTGAACCCTTATGTCTTTGGCATGCCACACATGTCCTGTGTTCATAGGAGAGGCCCTGTGCTCCCTCCACCCCACATTCAAATACTGTGTTAATTAGCAGCAGGTGTAGCAACTTCTCCCCTATAACCACACCTGGTGCTGAACTGGAAAATGTTTGGCAGGGAGCTTGGTTCCTCTAAGAAACATAAAAGATACTCCTATTCATGAAATTTTCTTCTCCAAATTTTGCCCCTCATTTTAAAAATAGATGGGCTCTTCTACTCTTCAGGGATTCTCCAAAGTAAGACGTTAAAGCATCTTCCTGATCATTTGAATTCATCTCGAATTTTAAAATACTCTTTAATTATGTTCTGTTAGTTCGGTTTTCTATGTTCTCTTTCTAGGAAGTATGTTTCCAGCATATCTGATTACGGCTAATCTTTTTCATAAAGAGGGGAAAAAAACACATTAAAGTTTCTACAATTTAACTATCATGTTTTATGAGTATTCCCCTCCTCCATTTCTCCCCCACAATTTAGATATTTTGTTTTATTTCTATATCTGCTTTTATATCAGCCCTTAAATACAAATTATTTTTCTGTATATGCTTGATAAAATATACAATTATTATTCAAAAGATATAAAAAAGTATTTGAATGGCCTTTTTCTGAGAGTAGAAAAATATATTCTATATTTTCTTTGGCCTGGTTCTTCTAGAGAATGCAACTAAGGAGTATTTTCTGAGTCCTTGTTTGGCTCTGCTACTTATATTGTCCGTTTTTAAATTTGAAATTACCCAACATAGGGCCTAGGTAATAAACTGGAAGTACATTATTTTAGAGCTCAAGATGATCTAAAACTTCCGGTATTATCTAGCTCTTTCTTTATGTATACAGAATGGATTCTCTGAGAAGTTAACTGACACAGCAAGTTATGTAATTTGATCCTAGTTAAATATTGACTTAGCACTGGAATTCTAAGAATAAGGAGATCTTCTTCCAGGAATTATAAAAAATAATTATTTTCTACTTAACTGATACACTTAAAACAATCAATGAAATATTATTTCATTTGTGTTAATTTGGATAACACAAAGTAGGCATTCAATCAACCCTTAATGCAAGAAAAAATAAATCTTTAAACTGAAAGAACATGCAGAAAACAGTTCAGGAAAATTGGATGGAAAACCAGAGAACTGTGAGTTACGGAGCCGCAGCAAAAGAAAAAGGAAGAAATTACAGGTTTTTGGTAAGAGTGTTCAAACTGTAGAATCAGCAGTCCAGCGTTAATCAAGTGATATCAGATACATAGTTACGGCCATGTACATGGTATAAATTCTAGACAAATTATAACCTCTGGGTGCTATAAGTGAATCTTCCAAATTCTCCATCCAGAAGTTATTGAGTCCAAGTATCCAAAGAGTCCCTTTCATATTCTTCCCATTTCATTCCTTCCGTCATTCACTCCATGCATTCGGTTAAACACCTCCCTGCTGCCCAACATCGTGCTAAATCCTAGAGACTAACAGTATAGGAAGGAGATACAATTCAGACCCTTGTGGAGTTTACACTATGGCAGCCCCTTCGGACATTAAACATGGTGTCCTCAATCAAATATTTACTGAAAGCGTGAATAATACTCAGAAAGAAAAGTTCGGAAAGAAAAGTGCTCTGAGAGTATATCATAGGAGAAACTGACCTAGGGCTCATGACCCCGAAGATTTCCTCGGGGGGAAGCGCTAGAAAAGGATTGGAGGGGCATGAGCCCAGGCAGAGGGCAGTTTCGCTTTAGCAGTTTCGCTGATCCGCTGCTTGCTTGGCGTTCTGGAGTTTCCGAGTTTCGGTTCCGGGTCAACTGCCCTCCTGGAAGCAGGGCCTCTTCGTTTTTGACGAATCAGCGGAAGGTCAATGGTAGCCTAACGCTGCGTCAGAGCGCTCACGTCATTCGCCGCGCTTCTCTCCTCACGCAGGCCTTTGCTCTTTTCACACGGTCTGGGAAGAAGAGTGAGGAAAGCGCGGTGAGATGTTTTGCGCGTGTATGCAACAGCACGTTCAGCCAAGTTTTATTATCGTAAATTGTGGTAACTGTTCCGTTTCATTATTGTTGCTACTCTCTTACTGGGCCTCATTTAGAAGTTAAACTTTATTATAGGTGTGTACGCCTAGGGAAAAGCAGTATGTATAGCGTTCGGTATGTGGTATAGAGATGTGTGCTGTGATTTCAAGCGACTGCTGGGAGTCTTGAACCGTATCTCCCGTGAACGAGGCGAGACTGCTGTACTTTGTTAAGGTTCGTTGTGGAGACAGAACAGACCAGTTCAAGGGCTAAGAATGGCCGAGGAAGGCTGGCATGCCCAAAGCCAAGGCAAGCGTAAAGGAGCATGGGGCTAGAATTTGTAAGAAACAAATTGCTGTTCATCTACAATGGTTTCTGTTCTATGTAGGTAGAAGCACTTCCCTTCATCAGTGTCAGACCGCCCTTGTACGGCTCACAGCAGGCCACCTATCATGGTTACTGGAAAACGGACTCCTACATATTTGAATGTAAGAGCAGCCTCAGCAGTTCCCAGTCTTGACTTTTCATTTCATTTGGCTGAATTGTGTTTCCACATTTGCACCCCAAATATTGCCATCTAAAATAGGATAAGAATTCCTTGATTGAAGAGATTGTAGGGGTATCAGGAGAAGACTGTTATTATTTACTATCATAGTTATGGGATCTTTGGTTTCTAGAACTTTAGTACCAAATCAGTTTTCCGCTGCATTCTGTACCTTTGTAGAGGATTAGAGGTCTTGTGGCGGAAATGCTCAGAGCTTAAAGACTGACTGTAAAAAAATAGTATACCTTAATCAGTTTCAAAGTTAGCGTCCTCTTGAACTAATAATACCTTAATTAGTCATATAGCTATCAAATGACATTTCCATTTCCTGCTAGTCCAATTGTTTCAGTTCCATAGAAACCTTCTGCACTGAATGCCTTACTATACAGTCAGACATGTAATTTTATATATACCGAATGTAAGTATAATCATACACATTAAAATTTTAATATTTAATCATAATTTATTTTCCTGCATTTTAAGAAAAATGGTCTCCTGTAATTTTAAAATAAAATTTAAAATAAAATTTATTTTATTTGTATTTGTTTTGATAAGGTATTAAGAAATCTAGGTCAATGAGGATTTCTTTTCCCTAATCATTTTGCTCTTAATAAAAATTTGAAAGTTTGTCTCAGACAGAATTTGGAAGTTTAAGGGAATAGTGTCTCTGAGAAAGAAAAAACATTTGAAGTGTCTAGAAGAGCTTGTGATTTCAAAGACGTTTATAAAAATGACATAATCTTATTTTTCTTCTATCTGCTTCTTCCACTAATGACTTTTATTCCTGAATATCTTATTGTTCTAATTCTGTTTACCAATTAAGTGGGATCTGATTACTAGTGTTTCCAAGGCATGGCACAGTGACCTAAGTCATGAGGCATTTTGGTAATGGAGATATTATGCTGGGATGTGCTTTAGTCATTCTAAAAACACGTTCCATGTTTCTGTTTAAAAACAAGTTTTAAACATACAGATATTTAAAATCTCTCTGGAGCTTGTTTCTATCACATTGGCACTTCAAGTTTAAAGTCTAAAAATTTTAAGAATAGTTTGTAAAGATGAATATGTTCTTTTGTGAATTGGTGTGAGGACAAGAGGGACACCACAAATTACATTTGAGTCCCTGAAAGTCATGAAGGTCAGGTTTTCTTTTTTTTGAAAATATGCTTTTGTACCATATAGTTAGGTCAATGTGAGCAGAGTTCTGTTAAGTTTTAAGCTTGCCTTCACTGCTCCTGGAATGAAGACCTTTTTTATTTGTTTGTTTTTTGTGTCTCTGTATGTGATTAGCCTTAGTGACTTGATGTTAGGGCAGCCTTCTATCCTGATTTACTCTGATTTGAATTCCAAATTGATTGAACAAACCACACATTAATAGGTTGGCATTATTCTATGGACATAATACAGTGATTGTTGGAGAAGTGTGGCTTCAAAGTCCACCCAGGGTGTCAGATAGTAAATGGGCCTTTTGTTGCCTTTGGGGGTTGGATTATTTGTCTTTGTCTTGCTGATTCTGAGATTGTTGGACTGAAATCTAACTTTTTCTTTTCTACATTTTGGCAAGAGATTAGAAAATCTCAATAATGTTTCTTTAAAAGGCTTCCTTGACTTCCATAGATAGAACTTTGTTTCTGAATTAACTTTTATCTCCTGAAAACCTTGGGGTAGGACAAGCCAGGCATTTATACGACATTTGCAACAATTAGAAAGTACACTGGTTGGGACTGATCTTTGGTCACCAAGTTTAAAAAGATTGGATGCTGTAATGCCAATTGATTGTATGATTGTTTAAACCTCCCTCATAAAGTATTTTTAGCTGAAGAGTCTTTGTCTAGGGCAGGCCTGTGAGCCCCAGCTGCATCTGTCTCTGGAATGAATGCCTTTGTGTAAATGGTCTGCCCTGCACTGATATTTGATCAGCCCCTGTTTGTATCTCAACCTATTTCTACATCAGCAAAGCGTGCATATAATGCTGGTCTTTGTCATCTGCTTGAGAAAATGCTTGGGTGATCAGACGTTCCGACTCTACTGTCACCTTTGGATGATTAAGTCTAGTAGAACCAAGTGTTACTGAATAATTATATAAGTATTAAGTGAATGACTGATCCATGCCAAGCTGAGTGAGGATTGGGACTTTGTTTTCAGTTCTCCAATGTCTCCACCCAACCCCCAAGGTGAGCTCTCTGACTTGGCTGCTTTGACTGATCTTTTTTTATTGTTAGAACCTTTAAAAGAGTAAAGAAACTCCTGCAAAGCCAGCAGTACCCACACCGACACCCATGCCTCCTCTGCCACTGCTTTATACAATGATGTGGGAATAAAAAGTCAGACTGGTGGTACTATTTCATGATCTAGCAGCAAGAAATGTACTTAGTGTCTTTCTGTTTTAAATCATAACCTCAGAAAGTCACAATCAATCCTTATGTCTTAAGAAACTAAGAGCGATGTTTCTCAACAGAAATAGAGTTGGCATTTGAGACAAGACTGTTTTTTGTTTTTCCTTTCTCATGTGTGAGTTTCCCAGTGTTGTACCAAGTTGACTATATCTGACCCTTTGGGACCTAGATACCACAGTCACCTAATAGTTTTGACAAGAGAAACTTCCTCTCTTTTCATTCCCACTCCCATATTTACAAATGTGTCTGGGAAACTGTGGAGTGGTACCTGACTGAGAACCATGGTTAGGTAGTATGATCAGTGAACTATTTTGAAAAATACAGAGGCATATCCACTATCCATAGTTTAACATGTTTTATAAAAATTAGAATATGAAAAAGTAACATTCAGCCCTAAAACTATAGAATATATGTAGACAGTTCCTGCCTTTTACAATATTCCAAAAATGGTTTACATTTTTTAAATTTATTTAATGAACTGTAGAGTTTTTTGAATAGTAAGGCCAAAGGCTTGTTGAGATTTGGAGTTGCCTTGAGGTAAGAGACCCTATAGAGTTGAATTTGCCCAAGTTTAAATTCTTTTTTTGGGCCTTGACCTCTTTCAGTATTATCTAGGACAATTTGACTAGCTTGACAAGCTCACTGGCTCAGATGTGATAAGCATATCAATTAATTTTATATTTGGAGCCATATAAGCATATTCTCATATCCTCTCTCTATGGTGCTATGTCCTAAGATCAATGAAACTGAGGATTTCAGTAACCACGTGGTCACATGGTGATTGAAGGGAAATGACAGGTCCAGAAGGCTAGGTCCTCTAGGCCATGAAGATGCCTGAGCAAATATCCTTTCGTGATTGAGTCCCTCACAATTTTGATTCCCTCTTCTTTGGAGAGCGGTAGAAAGTTACAAGATTTTACTTGTATACCTCAGTGTTAACATCACTGATTAAATTGAGTCCTGTTTCTAGCCCAATTTACTGTTCCCACATGTCTAGGAAATGATCTATTGCTTCCTGTTTGGGGTTGACATTAATTTTACCTTCAGAGGGGAATAGTCTTCTTCATAGCTCAGAGTTCTTCCTGATGACTCAGGAAGAAATGAGTCATCTCATACACTGTAGATACTCATTATATAGATAAAATAGTATTGATGACAGCAGATATTTATAGAGCATTTACTTTACGCCAGAAATGGAAATAAGCATAAAAAGTTAGAGAATAGGTCTTTGTTAATACACATTTAAAGAATTCTCAAAATACCTCAGTGAACAAGAATTATATAATAAATTTAAACAGGTTGCTGTAATATTTTTTTATGCATTTGTGATCTTATATTGTTCAAAGTAATAAAAACATTGTACCCCATAAACACTTGGTCATACTTGTATCTTAGCCTCATTTTTCTTCCACTGAATCATTCTTTCCTCCATTAGGCATCGAGCAAGCTGTCTCCAAGCATGAAACATCATTCACCTCATTTCAGACAGACTCTGTGACAAATTACAGCCTCCTCAGACATTAAAAATACATTGATCAAGAGAAGTTGTAAGACATGGAAGAAAAATTAATCCATACCCCTCTTAGAAAGAAAAGAAGAAACCACTTTTGTGAATGACCTTTGGCTGAACAGACCATCAAATCTTAAAGGTACCTGCCAGTTTCGCATGCCTTCTGAGGTAAGTGTACTAAGGAACATATTTTAGACTTCCTATCCACATTAGTCTTTATTGTGAGATAGACACAAATCATGTGGGTTGTTTTTCCCAGCTTCAAAGGTAAGCTCATTGATTCTTACCCCATCTTTTTCTCCAGAATAATTTGTTTGGTTACTTAATTTTTGCCTCAGTCAACCAGCTCATAGCATTTCCCTTGCTACTGCGCCATTTTGAGCAGTGGGTATAAATTTGTCCAGTCCATGTGTCCTAATTCAGTGCATTAGTATTCTGTGTCTCTTGTAGCATCACCATAAGCTTAACAATGAATTTATTCTGTTACAGGTCTGTAGGCCTGAAAGATTCTTATCTCACTGGGTTAAGACCAAGGTGGTGGATATTTTATTATTTTCACCTAAAGAATCCTAACATATATAATATTATACACAGACACACATGTATATTCCAAATGGTAATTTTGGTATGTTATACCATGATTTCTAAAACCTGTAAGGAATAAATTAGTTTAGCTATCTAGCAACAAACTAAAGATTGTCATGAAGGTAAACTTAAAATAGTACAGTACTGATATAACAGAAATATATCACCACTGAATGGACTTTCCCAGGAGGGACTCCCCAGAACTGAGTAAGGCAACCTGGACCCAATCAGATATTCCCTTTAGGCTGATAAATGGAAGTCAGGTCACTTGAGCTTAGAGTATTGCACAAGCTTACTATTCATCCTACTCTTAAAAGTTTTGCTAACAACAGGATGCAGAAAAATTCTAGTCCAATGAGGCTATTCTGCCTTACTGTAGAACAGGGTGTGTTTGCCATATTATACAACCTCAGAGGTGGAAGGAGACTCCTAGCATGAGAAAATATGAAGCACCTCAGGGAGAACACATCACTAAAGTTCAAAGGAGAAAGGAATGGACACCTAATGAAAGCTGCTGACATAGATGTTTTCTAAGAATGGCAATTATAGTTCTTTCCATATAGCTATTTTTTAAAAATTTATTTTCATATAGCTACTTTTAATAAATTCAATTTAACTAAAGCAATCAAATAAGTTGAGGATATGGATATAATATATGAAGACTGTAGTACTAGAGACTGAATAGCATTAGTATACTTTCATCTGGTATTTCAGGTAACTAAGGAACGAAGTTCTGTTATTTGCAAATTTGCAAAGTGGGTGTCATAAAATTAGGTCAACATTGTTTGGAAGAAGAAAAATAAAGAATTATACTTTCAAGCTAAATTCTTCCTCCTCCTTGTTTTATTTTCCCTAGGGAAGAACTTTTAAACTGTAAAAAGTGATAATTAACAAGGCAGGGTGAGAAAATAATGAGAAGAAAACATAGGGGTAAAAGGGATTATTATTAACATCAGAGATTACTGGTTTTCAACTGTTTTAATCATGCTAGAAAATCAAACTATAATCATATTTTGAAAAGAGAAGAAGTGCAGGTATTTTTAAAATCTTCCGTAATAAAAGTGTATAATTACCTCCAATGTATTTCAGAAGACATACTAGTAAAATGTTGCAAAACAAAACAAAACAAGACCTCATTAGTGTCTGTAGTTTTTGTTTCCCCATTCAGATGGTTTCTTCTCTAACAACACCCACCCCCTGCCAGTGACTTTCTGTGGACCATGATTTTAAGCTTAACTTTAAACTGTTTTTACTACTTACAGTATAGTACAATGTTGTTTCGCTTTCTTTCTTTCCAAGCTAGCTGAGGAAGATGAAAAGAAAGTTATCCAAAGTTTTATTGACAGTATTCTTTCCATATAATTTTAAGTTTTCAAGGATCCAGGTCACGTAATGCTTAGAGATAAACTAGTCATTAACACTTAATATTTTAACATTCATGTTTTTCCCTTTTAGAAGTAAGTTAAGGATATGGTGGTTTAAAAATGAATATTATGAAAGTAATGATTGCAAAGGCAGACATTGAAGCCTTAAATCTGCTGTCTGGGAAGATACAGTTTTTATTTTCTCTTAGAAGACTATGTCTGCTTTTAATTACATGTCTGAGAAAATAAACCCATTTAAAACCCATTTGTCAGTTAAATTTGTCCCATGGGCGGTCTGTTTGTCATCAGTGCTTCAAAGGCCATCAGCCCATGACCTCATTGCCAGAAAATAAATTCAGTTTACTTACAGTTGCATATTCCACGGGTTGCTTCAGTTTCTACATTATTTTCCCACCTATGCAGCCATTCGTTGCTGGCCCTTTGAGCACAAAATTAGTTATAGATGGGAGGTGTGAGGGAGAAGGGGGCATTGGGAGAGATTTTCTCAGGTAATGAAGGACTTGCATTGCTGTCCTTAGTCTAAGGATAGACCTTAGACTATCTAGCTAAACTACCTTCAGAGATGCAGGCTGAACAGGGTGTCCGTCCACACATGGTTCTTGGAAGAAGGAGGAAAACAATCCCCCCCACGCCGACCTGAATCTCCACAGACGCTTACTCCACAAAATATTTGGTAAAAGACACATTGTTGTAAAGTTCAGGTTTTTCTCCTGTGACACTTGCTTGTTCCTTTTTTTGTTGTGCTTCACTATGCAAAGCTATTCTGGGGGGGGAGCTTCTGCTATCTGAATAAGATCTCTGCTGGATTTTTATTCAGTGGTTAGCACCAAAGGCTCCCATAGTACTCTGGTTAGATTTTTGCAAGTTGCAGTTTTTCACCTCTGAGCAATTTTGCTTGGCAGCTGGGCATTCTCAAATGACACTGCAAAATCTAGAAGGCTAAAATTAAAAAAAAAAAAAAAATCAGATTTTTTTCAGAAGAACTTTATCTCATGATGTAATACGGGGCACACAATAAGTGTTTCTTGATTGATTTGTAACAGGAGTGATGTTTTGTAAGGTAGAAATACAGGACCATGTCACCAGGATGCTTTGAAAATTTCTGAAGATATCTACCAGTAAATATCTTCTCTCGGTATTAGGATACTTAAAACTTACATCATTAGTTACTCTTTTGGACTTTTTCCTGAAGATAAAAATGCAGTTATTACTGATAGTGAGTGTTATTCTATTAGCTACCATTATTGTGAGCTGTAAAATAATTGTAAACTAATCTGTAAAATTAAAAATGGATATGAAAGTAACCTATTCTGTATTCTGGACCATGGCTGCTTAAGGCATGAGAAGGGCCATGGGACTGTACGAAGTGGGCAAAGCTCACAAGGACACAAGAAGAGGCTCTCTGATGGAAAACTTTGTCAGTGAACAAATTGTCTTCTTCTTTTTTTTTCAATTGTCTTCTTCTATATAAACTACTTTTTTAAAGGTTTTATTTATTTGAGAGAGGAAGAAATAGCACAGAGGGAGAGCAAGAGGGAGAAATTGACTCATTGCCAAGCAGCCCAGTGCGGAACTTGATCCTAGGACCTTGGGATCATGACCTGCGCTGAAGGCAGACACTTAACCCACTGAGCTACCCAGGCACCCAAACATTTGCCGCCTTCTAAAATTTGGCCAAGACTATTGGTCTCAGCCTAGTTTCCAGTGGATCTTGACTCTTCAGAAAATTCACCAATGTTCAGGTTTTATCTCCAGTTATTTCCAGAACAGTCTGCAACCTGTGAAATAGCTGAGAATGAAAGAGTAATAAAATATTTAGCATTCTCTAGTTTCCAGAGTATGATTGAAACTGTGGAGGTGTATAGCCTCTTTCATTGATGTCACCATCAGTAAACTCCAGATATAAAGGAGGAGATGGGTGACGTGTTCTTCTGACTGTAAATGGTTTTCTTGAGGGTTTTCAACCTAATTGAGTATCTAAAAACCATTTTGAGAAATTTGAGTAGGAGATGCATTGCAACCACAAAACACTTGCTACATTCCAATGGGAGTCAAGTGCCTTTCATGGTTTAATTGTAATGATAAACATTATCAGCAAATTTGTCATATCTCATTATTAATTATGCATTGTCATTTGTTTCTTCAGTTCTAAAACTACTCATTAGAGATTCCTTAATTACCCTAGAGACTTAGTGACCGCATTCTACTGTCCTGCTTCAGTCTTCTCCCCATACTCAACCCTTTACCTTGGATTAATTCAAACTTAAGATATATCAAATGGATATTGGACCAAAATTCCCAGGTTTTACAGTACTGTGCAAATATGCCCTCAGCTAAAGAGTTAAATAACTTTATGAATGTGTATTTTTTTTTTGAAAGCAAACATCTAAGCATTTCAGTGTTGTATACCTGGGTGTGGCTAGAGCTGAATGAATGTATGTGTAAGGAACAGATCCCATTTCAAATAATAATGAGTTCTGCTCTATACCTGGAGGTTTATTCATGCAGATAGCGGTCACAAGTGAAATCACTGCTGCAACATCTTGACAGAGCTTGACAGTATCAATAAAAAAACTTTACAAATGCATACTAACCTGGAATAAGAAAGGTGGCAACCAGATGTCTTAAGACTCTATCAGGAGAGCATGTTATTGCGCGGGACATGTCTAACTTGATGACATGACTGTTGGCAAAGGCTCTACCAATGATGAAGTAAACTTTAGGGTCCCAGGACTACAGAGATATACACAAATCAGTTATTCTAGAATACAAGTTGTATTTCTTTAGTGACAAATATGAACTTATCAATTATTAATTTGCATATATAAACCAACTAAGTAAAATGAATTGCAGCTGTTATTAAATATAGTTAATAACCTGCTAATCAATCATTTTTCTTAGAGGAAGTACAAAAATCATAAATGCATTCATACTGTACCTATAAGTTTCTAGACTTATAAACTTACATCTAAAAATTCAATCACAGCCATAGAATGATGTAGATGCAGATGATGAATCAAGAAATTGCCAATTTTGTAGATTAAAAATAGCCAAAAATTGGCAGCTAATATAGCTCAGCCTAATAGTTGAGAGAACCAAAACATTTAATGATTAAGTATTTTGCACAACCTCCTCTAGTTTGTAGTAGGTGAGCCAGCTTTCATCCAGAGTCTGTGTGTGTACAAATCTCTTGGCTGGTCTGTTTTTAGTATTCCGTGCTGCTCAGGCTCGGTGACATCTCCAGTTCTGTGGCACTTCCACTGCAGGAAAGCACCCTGAACAGAGAAGCGCTTCCACTTTTGCTTGAGATGCAGGGGCACATTACAAGCCATTTCATGCTTGAACCATTTCAGTCTGCATCAATCTATTTTCCTCCCTTTGAAGAAGGGCTTGTCCTTGGTTATATCCTAAGTGAGCAATGAAGCAGTCAAGTGGAGAACTTATCCCAGTTTCTTTAGAAATCAACTGATGGGTATATTCAGGGGTTTATATAGGAACAAACGAACCAAGTACATTAAAAGACAAAGTTCTTTCATATATCTTTTAGAAGCCAATAAAATTGATTTTAATTAGTGTTCTGGTATGCTCATTGAGACACTGCACTACTGTGTTATACATATATCTTTTCCCCCCATACACATGCTGTTTGAAGCAGGAAACAAAAATAGCCTTGGGTCTTATCATAATTCATCTCTTTAAATAACTGTGCTGAATTCATTTGCTGTAGCTGGCTTCCTTGTTTGCTTCTTTGCTCCAGTAATTAAAGATACATTGCATTAAAAGGGGGCAAAAAAAGAGAAAGGGAGCCAAACCAAGAAACAGACTTAACTATAGGAAACAAACTGACAGTTACCAGAAGGGAGATGGGTGGGGGGATGGGGGAAACATCAGATGGGGATTAAGGAGGGCACTTGCTGTGAGGAGCCCAGCCCTATTGTGGAAATGTTGCATCACTATATTGTACACCTGAAACTAAGATTACAGTGTATGTTAACTGGAATTTAAATAAAAACTTTATATATATATATACACACACACACACACACACACACATATATACATACATACATATATGTGTTTATATATATATATTGCATTAAAAGAAATTAACATGAGATTGAAATTGAAAAGAGTGAAACTATTTTGTTTTCCTTCTAAGAGATTCATGTATATAGGCATTTTTTTTTTCTTTCTCTTCCTTTCCTCTTCTTTCCAGTAGTCTCCTGTATATGTGGCTGTTTTAGAGATGTTTTATAACTAATAAACACAGACCTAAATTGGTATGGGCTAGTGTTTTCCTGAGGGAGAGATGTTAGATCATGTCAGTCATGATTTCATTTTCTGAAAACAATTTTACACATCCATTCTCTTCTGCAGTGGCTACTGTCATCTCTTTCTTTCCTTTATCTCACCAAGATTTTTATCTCTTGGTATTTGTTTGAAGCAAAAAATAAATGTTTCTGTAAAAGAGGTCCATTTAAACTATATTATTGGGCAAAAATGGGATTATGAATATTCTACAAAGATAGAACATTTAGTTTGTTTTTTGCATCTAGACCTTCGGAACTAGTATTATAAAAAATTATTTTTTGAAAAAGGATATTAAGCCTAGAGCATAAATAGGATATGTATTTTATTTCATGACTGTGTAGACTATCAGATAAATTGTTAGATGGCATGGCAATTTAATTAATATGGTCCCAAAATAAGCTATAATGGTAGCTGATGATACAGAATTATAGGGATGTGACTTAAATGGAAATAACACCTAAAGCAAGATATGAGAAAATCTTATCTGTGGGCCCAAACCAGCCTGTTGTGAATTTTTGTGAATAGGCACATTCATTTGTTGTTTTGTCTGTGGAAGCTTTCCTGCTGCAATGACAAAATTGAGAAGTTGCAACAGAGATCAGAGAGCCCACAAAATTGAAAATGTTTACTACCTTGCTCATTTATCTTTCTGACCCAGATTTATAGCAAAAGTTCTTAGAAGTCCTATGAAATGAATAAAAGGCTGAAAATAAAATACAGTCCTATTTTACAACTAAATTAAAAGATGTGGAAGAAATCTTAGGGTCTTAGGCTAAATCAGCATTCTTTTAAAGGACTTGCAATTCAGAGGAAGTCTAGCAAGTAGAGGTTAGTGGATATATGGAATGCAGTCAGTAAATGAGTTGTTTTCATAACTTTCTTTGGTACATGGTTTTCAGTATATAGCTGCACTAAGGGTTGTGTTTTAATAAAGAATATGAAGAGGCAGTCCTGTAAACTTCAGTGATAGAGATGCAAATGAGTCTTCTAACATAAAGCTACCTGCCAACATAATTATCTGCCAGCTTCGATACCGAAGAGTTAAGGTGTTTCTTTGGTTTATTCTGAGTCTTTTTGGGGGAAGTTTGGGCTTGTATTAGTCTGGATAGGCTAGGATATTTTTCAGTAATAAACACCCCCCCCCAAAAAAAAAACCAAACCCAAATATCAGAGGCCTAAAAACAAAGGTTTAAGTCTTGTTCAGATAGAGGGCACTGTACTTTAGGCACCTGTCCTCCATATGATAGCTCAGCTTTGCATCTCAGTAGCAACATATGCTTCCATGATTGCAAGAGCCAAGGAAGAGAATTCTGAAAAATTTTCAGTGGCAATTAAATGCTCCTGCCCAGAAGTGACACATATCACCTCCACCTGCATTCTATTTAAAAAAAAAAAAAAAAAAAAAAAAAAGTAATATAGCCATTCCTAACCTCAAGGAGATAAGAAGCTATAATTAATTGTGCCATGTATCCAGAATGATGATACTAGGAAATTTGGAGGGTCAGCACAGGGCATTTGGACAATAGGTTGGCTCAATAGTAGTTTTTCATACTCCACCTCAGCTCCTCTCACCAACCACCCAGGAGTGTCTTGAGAGGGTCATATATTTAGTCTTTCATGAGTAGGAGAGAATCAGTGGGAAAAATGTTAGTATTCAGAGTGGATACAGGTAGGCAAGCATATAGACTGATAGCACTGTTGCAAAGATCAACTAGATTTCCGAGTTACTGATTATTATATGTTTCTTTCTCTGTTCGACTTGTCCTTTTTTCTTAACTACCAGTGTGTGATGGAAAATTAAGACCCTTTTCCACTGGGTTTTCAGTATAACAGCTAATTTAAAATAATACTGTTACCTCTGCACCTATCAGCTCAGCTTCAATAAAAACCAAACCAAAACAAAACTGAACTAGTTGCTCCTCACCCTGGATTCTACATGAAGAGGAACATAATCAGTTCTTTTCTTATCCTTCAACCCAGGGTCGAATTCCAAAAACAGGTCTTCTAGCAGTTCCTTCTTGATTCACTCAGTTCCTCTTCATCCATGATATGGATGCATAATATCAGCATTCTTGCTCCAGTGGCTTTGTTCTAATTCACACTTTTATTCTGGTTTTCTCTTTGGTTCCAATATAGCTTTGTCCCTGTTTTTCTCATGAATCAACAACTGTGCTATTGACTAAAGGTTTGTGTCCATATATTGAAATCTAATCCCCACTGTGATGGTGTTTGGAAGTAGGGCTTCTGAGAGATAATTAAGTGATAAAGGAAGAGACCTCATGAATGGATGAATGCCCTGATAAGAGGAAGTCAAAGAGCTAGCTCACTCATCTTTCCACCATATTAGGATACAATGGGAAGTCAGTCATCCGCAACCCAACTGAGAGTCCTTACCATAACGTGATCACACTGGCACCGTGATCAGACTTGCATCCTCCAGAACCGTGAGAAATAATGTGGTTTAGGCAACCCAGTCTATGGTAATTTGTTATAGCTGCTCAAACTGACAAAGACAGGTTGCTTAACCACAAATGTATAACATCATATAGCACCCATGAGATAGCTTCAGCCTTCTCACACATAACTGGAGAAATGGGTTATTCATGATGGTCACTTAATTTACTGCATCAATTTTACTGAGATTTTGTTGGAACGTCGGGTGATTTTCTTTACGGAGTTTTTTTCTGTAGTGTAGATGGAAATGATTGGTGGTAGGTCATGTTGTCCTAAATTTTGTAAACCGCTTTATGACTGTCCTCACCCATTCACATGTATTTATTCAGTTCATCAGTCTTCCTTTTCCTCAAATCTCTTGTTTTTCCTTAAGTTGAATTTTTACTTGATTCTTTTCATATCCATATCCTAAAATGGCCCTCACATTCAATTTCTTTTTCTAAAAATAACAAACGAAAGCACTTACCTTTAAACAAATTTAAAGTGATTGCTATGTATGAACTAAAAATGAGTGCTGAAAATTTCAAGGTGTGTACAATTTTCCATGCTTTAATTTGACATCACTTACAAAGAAGACATTTGGAGTTTTGATTACTGGGGCTCTCAAATGTTAATAAATATTACTGTATTCGTTTTGTGTTTCTCATGTGAGGGATTAGGCTTAAAACTTGAGAGGTAGCCCAAACTAATTGAATCCCTGTCCTGCTGTTGAGCTGTTAACCGTCCAATATCAACTTAGGTCCCTCATTAATCTTATACATCACTTCCCCAGTATCCGGTCTGGAAAGGACTGAACGATCTGAAACTTAAAGTAGCTAGAGTTTGATTAATATTCTACAGGTGATTGATGGGGTAGCATGTAGAAACCTGCTTCAAAATGGTGTCCAAAATTCATAAGTCTTTGTCTTTCTATAAGAACAGATCAATGACCATCACCAGTAGGCAACTGAGCATGGATCTGACGGTTTCTATTAACACTGGGTATTATAGATGATACCCTTTCACATCCAGAAATCCATGTGATTCACAGTTGGCATCTTGCTGAAGATTAGTGGATGAATGTGAAGTGATGGGTCTGTGATGGATTTCACTTATGATTGTTTTTTGACTGTTTCGCTTAACATTATTCTGGCTAGACATTCACCAGCTAGAGTCATTGAACTCAATCATTGCAACATTTTAAATTTGCGCACATTTACTAACAACATCTTTTTAAAGCTTTCTTTTCTTTAAAACTATGTATCAAAGAAATAAAACTGGTATTTTTTTTCTCTTCTACCCAATGGAAAATTTTCTTTTCTAAGTATAAATCATTGAGTGACTATTTCAGGTTTGGATTCATTGTAGGTATATGCTTATATTCATTGTGTGCTTTATAATTTTAAAAATTTATGTAGACATACTAGTCACAGGCTAACCTGTAAATTCCCATTCTTAATTGTTTAAAGGAAGGTAAAAGAAAGAAAGGAAATAATTGGTAAAAGATAAACATTTTTGAAACTGTGACTTAGTGTTCAATAAAAATGAAAACAGAGGCTCAAACTTAAGTCAAAGAGTTTAGTAAAACTTGAAGATTTCAGCTCAGCTTACTCTCCCGTGATACTTTCCTTATTATGATTCTTGTTGACTGATTTCAGCATATCTATATAACTATTTCTAGAGCTTGCTAGCTATAATATTCTGGCTTTTTATTCCTGGACTTCCTGTCCATCAGTAATGTCCTTCACACACTTCCATCACTTGCACACTTACACCCGGATATTTAAGTTCTCTTTCTCTCCAGGAGACTGACTCTTTTTACCTCACCTTTTTCCCCGCATGGCCAAGTCTGTTTCTACCACCCTCACTCTCTACTGAAAACCTTGCTTTTTATCTCATGAGTTAACAGGGGAAAAAAGGGCAGCTTTCCAAGACTATAAGACCCTTTTCTTCTCACCTAGATCATCACAGCCTGTACCCTCAGTCTTCATGACTATGGATTCACTGTTGATGCTCCTAATGGAACAAGAATTTCTGCTGTACACTATCTCCCATCCTCTCTGATCTACTCTTTGTGTTGGCTATCCCCTTTTCTCATATTAGTTTTCCCTGTCTGTTATATCACTCCTATCAATTAAAAAAGATGCTATTATTTCTCCTTGTTAAAAAACAAATAACCTTCTTTTGACCTCACTTCCTCTCCATCTACTGTCATTTGAAAACAGAATGATTCAGAAGTGTTGTCTATAATCTGTGTCCATCTCCTTTCCTCCCCATCTCTCTTAAACCTGCCATAAACAGGCAGTTGTTCCTTCTGTGCCCCTGAAATTTGTCTTGTTAAAATGACCAGTAACCTCCCCAGCCACTCAATCAGCGAAGCCCCTTGGATCCATCTCCACATTACATCCCAAACCTCATCACTTTATATCACTTCTATTGCTATCACCCTGGTACAAGTCACCTGGATCATAGCCCACCCAGGTCATTGCAACAGCCTCCCAACATTGTCTCCCTACTTCAACCCTCATTATGTTCCCTCCTCCATATACCTATTTTTAGCACAACAATATGATCTGTTACAAAGTAACAGAAAGGTAACAGATCTCCTCACTCTTTGAAATGTTCCAGTGCTTCCTATCTTCTTCAAAGGGAGAGTGAATGTCCTATGGGATTGAATCCCCTCCTTTACTTTTGCACCCTGTTCCCTACTTAGATCCCTCTTGCTCACTTTACACTTGTCACCTAGGCCTCTTTGGTGTTTCTTCAAGACTTCAGAACACTTCCACCTCAGGACTTTGGTCTGGTGGTTGTTTTTTTTTGTTTGTTTGTTTTCTCCCTGGAGTGCTCCCCCAGGTCACTTTCTTCAGGTCTTTGCCCACTGAATATCTCCTTCTCATTGAAGTCTTTCCTGACAATCCATTCAAACTTGTATGCCTACCCTTTCTACCTCCTGCTCCTGCTGAGTTTCTTCCTCAGCATTTATTATCATCTGAAATACTATTTATTTTACTTAACTTTTTGACTCACCTTTCACTACTGCGGTGTAAACTCAATGGGGGCAGGACTTTTTGTTATTTTTCTTTGTTGCCATATCCCCAGCAGAACAGTGCCTGGCAAATGGTAGGACTTCAATAAAATGTATTAAATCATAAATGGATGGTACTGGATGCTGTGCTTGACTGGAATTACATGGCAGATGTGGCGAAACTACCAAGGCAGTTTCCATTAAGGTGTTTTCCTCCACATTCCAGTAGGATACTCTGTTACAAAACTCATCTCAATCCTCTCTCCTATGACATTCTTTTGGTTTCTTGAGGGCGTATCTGGTGGTTTTAATATATATATATATTTGAGATTTTATTTATTTATTTGACAGAGATCACAATGAGGCAGAGAGAGGCAGGCAGAGAGAGAGAGAAAGGAAGCAGGCTCCCTGCTGAGCAGAGAGCCTGATGTGGGGCTCGATCCCAAGACCCTGCGATCATGACCTGAGCTGAAGGCAGAGGCTTTAACCCACTGAGCCACCCAGGAGCCCTAATTTTTATATTTTTATCACCTGGAGAAAGGGTGCATGAAACACATGTTGAATGAGTAAATATGAGAAAAGACAAAGGATATCTGGATGAACAGCAAAGACAGAGCCATGTCTGTGTTCTGGAAGACAGGAAACATCCCAGAAGATTGAGGCTCTAATGCGCTCAACAATGGTGTCATGAGGATGTTGATGCCCCAAATTGTTCTCTGACTAAAAATGACATTTTGTGCTTCTCTGAAGCTAGTTTAGAAATGAACATTGTGGATAAGCTTGGTTGCTAAAGGAGTCAGGTAACAACAGCAAGTGAATTTAATTTAAAAAAAAAAAAAAGTAGAAGCAGAGCTGGTTTTCAAGGTTAGCTTTAGTTGTCTTGTTTAGGCTCAAACTGATGGCTGCTTTCCATATGTCATCATCACTACTGTTGTCATTTACACATACCAGTCAGAATCCTTTTCACTTCTCTAGCAAATATTGAACATTTACCACATACTTGTCATGATAGGAGGTGGAGGGCGTACAACACAGCAATGAAGAAAAAAAAACAGATATGTGTCTGGCTTTTTAGAACTTACAGTGATTTCAAATTATGGTAATTGCTACCATGATACTGAATGCAGTATTCTTTAAATCTAAAAAAAAAACCCCAAAACCCAAAACAGCTTTTTGGAGATATAATTCCCATACGATGAGTTTTGTCCTTTTAAAATATACAATGCAATATTTTTTAGTGTAGTCACAGAGTTTTACAACCATCACCAGATTTGAGAACATTTTGGCACCCCAAAAAGAAACTCCAGTACCCATAATCCATCACTCCTTATTCCCTACTCCCTCATCTCCTGGCATCTACTAAGCAAATTTGTACTTCGATGGGTTTGTCTATTCTGGGTAGTTCATGTAAATGAACTATACTACCTGCTGTCTCTGTTACTGGCTTCTCTCAGTATCATGTTTTCAAGGTTCATTTATGTTGTAGTATATATCAGTACCTTATTTTTATTGCTGAGTAATATTCCATTGTATGAATAGACAATATTTGTTTTTCCATTTATCAGTTGATGGACATTTGCGTTGTTAATGCTTTTTCTCTGTTACAAATAATGCTGCTGTGAAACACTCATGGATAGGTTTTTGCGTGCCCATATGTTTTTATTTCTCTTGTGTATTTACCTAGGAGTGGAATTGCTGGACCACTGGTCATACTACTTTTTTTAATTGGATAGTTGACATACAATAGCATATTATTTGGAGGCATACAACATAGTGATTTGACAATTATATACATTACGAGATGTAACTCTATGTTTAGCACTTTAAAAAACTGCCCAACTGTTTTCCAAAGTGGCTGCACTATTTTATAATCCCACCAACAGTATATGAAGGTTCCAGTTCTTCTCCATCCTTGCATGACATTTGCTGTTATCTGTCTTTTCTATTTTAACCCTCCCAGTTGTTATCTAGTGGTGTTTCATTGCAGTTCTTAGTTTGCATTTCCCTGATGGCGAGTAATACTGAACATCTTTCGTGTGCTTATTGGCAGTTAAGAATACGATATTCTGAGGGAGTTTCTATATTCAGGAAAGGCCTTTTTGAAGCAAACTATTTTAACAGATTTGAAATGTAGGTAGAATATAGCTGGGATAAACATGAAGGAAAAGATCCCCATTTTACGAGAACAACCATTACAAAGGTCCTGAGGTTCAAAGGCATTTTTAAAAGGACTGAAAGAAGTCACTGTGGCTGGACAGGTATGGCTTGAAAGGTTTCAAGAAGTCAGCATAAAATGAAGAACACAAACTTTAGAAGATAGAATTCAGCAAATGAATTTCATTCACAGCATTTAGGGAAGACAACAGGTTTTTAAGCACAGAAGTGAAATAATCTGATTTATGGTAATAATACCTGACGTGCATAGCACTTACCATGTTCTGGGCTACCATTCTAAATGCTTTACATATATTTACTACATCTGTTACCCTACAAGGTAGTATATTGCTGCTGCAACAAATTACCATACACTTAGTGGCTTAAAACAACATAGTTTATTATTTTATGGATCTGGAGATCAGAAATCAGTTTCACTGGGCTAGATTCAAGGTGTCAGCAGGGCTGGGCTCTTTCTAGAGGCTCTGGGAGCGTCCGTTTCCTTGCCTATTTCTCCTTCTAGAAGTTGCCACATTCCTTGGCTTATGAACCCGCATCACTCTGACTGCTGCCATGGGCTTCCCATCTCCTTCTCCCAGCCCTCCTGCTTCCCTTTTTAAAGGGTTTTGTGATTACATCATCCAGGATAATCTTCCCATCTCAATATCCTTGATTTAATCCCACCTGTAAAGTCCTTTTGTTGTGTAAAGTAATATAGTCACAAGTGTCAGTGATTAGGATAGGGCATTTTCTGAGGGAAGATTAGTCTGGTTATTAATAGTATAAGGTATGTACTGTGATTTTCTACCTAGTAACTTGTTCATGGTCACATAGATTAGTGACAGCACTGGATTTAAACCAGAAATTTTACTCCAAGGATCACATCTTTAACCCCTAAACTGCCCTGCATCTCCCAGTTACTAGATTTTTACTAGATTATACAATGTATAAGTATTTCTTTTTTAATGGCACTGCTCTGTTGAACTCTCCATCAGAAAATGGTTAATCTAATTAATAAATAACCCTTCTATGTGCTTATAGGTAAAGCTCAATGTGCCTGGCTCATTTTAAACTTGTGGTTTATTTTTTTTGTTTGTTTTTATAAATGCTCTTCTAGCTGTCAACATTAGTGTCTTTGTTTGACCTTTCCCAAAAGCTGGCCTAGTTCATGGAAAAACCTAAATGGTCAATTTCTGCTGGTTAGTACAGGAAAGAAAATTTGGCATTTGTGAGAATCAGTTGGTCCTAGTACATAAACCGAATATCCCAGTGTATTTATTAGTATTCACAAATGAGTACAGTGAGGAAATGTCCAGGATATTTCTGTCACCGAAGGCCCCTTTAACTCCCTGAGACTCAATGTCAATTAAAAATTTTTGCCTCAGAGAGTCTAGTTGTTCAGAGGATTTAGTAGAGGGAAAAGTATATGATAATATATGAAAATAGGAGTGCTCATGCTTAATTCCTATATGGAAAGATAGCCTAACTATAACTTGACTCTCCAACCCTGATAGGTTAAACAACAGGAGCTCTAAAGTTTACAGTTTCCTTAAGCTTTGTCAGTAAACTCATAAGTTGAATAAAAAATGCTGCCTATGGTGTACTTTGGAGTTTAATATCTGAATTTATATGCCTTTAATAAATTGGTATTGATAGAATAATAACTTTTGTCTTTTGGGGAAAAATTTTGCCTCAAATTTTCCTCATCTAATTTAGCTTTTCTATTATAATTATGTTACAAATAAATACAGCTTTTTATTGTTTTGGGGAAACAAATATTGGAACCAACAAATATGCCCCTCATTAATACATGATGTCCTACAGCGTATTGAAACAAGGCTTTGCTTTTTGAATTATTGATGAGAACTCTCTTAAGTTGCACATGTATTAAGTTGCATTTACAGCATTCTGAAAGTAACAATGTTTTGTGAAATGAAACATCTTTATTATCAAGAATGTTATCATACTTTAAGGAAGTCTTTGTCTGTAAAGGAAAATTTGACCCTCGATAATTGCAAAGCTCATTTATATATATAAATTCACATCTTAACTCTTGCTAGAATGTAAAATGGTTTAAAGTCTGACTGAGAACTGGGAAAAAAAAGGTTGATAGATGACAATAGAATTGTCATTAATTGACAATTAATTGTTGTATTTCCATTTTTTAAAAATATTTTATTTATTTATTTGACAGAGATCACAAGTAGGCAGAGAGGCAGGGAGGGAAGCAGGCTCCCTGCTGAGCAGAGAGCCTGATGCGGGGCTTGATCCCAGGACCCTGGGATCATGACCTGAGCGGAAGGCAGAGGCTTAACCGACTGAGCTACCCAGGCACCCCTGTATTTCCATTTTTTTAATCACAATTTCTTTGTTAGCCCTGAAGGCCACACTGAGGTGACGTGCTGTGCCGGGCCATCCTGTCTTGTCCCTTACTAAGACTCATGTGTGTGGGTGGGGCGGAGTTTGAGGGATTTCCTTCTCTCTTCTTAATCCTTCCTCTACGTTCATCTTATGCCCTAGTGGGCATTCAGTGGGTTTTGTTGTTATGACACAAGCAGGGACTAAGAGTCTGGAGAACTGGGTTTCAGAATCAGCTTGGCCTAAAATCTGACCTTGGGCCAGTCACCTAGGCTTTGGGAGGAATTAGTCCACTGCATTACAAACTGGAGGAGCAGGATTAGATGATAACGAATGTGTCTTTCTGCACCCAAAGTCTGCACCTTATTGGTGATATGCATTTCTAGGAATGAATGAAGTGATGGCATATGATCCAGAGTGGACATGGCCCAGGTCGTTCCTGCTTATTATCTCCAGGTGGGAAGCCTCTGCTGTTCCCTGAAGTCCTTGCCTCTCCCCAACTGAAGCCTGTGTTTTTTGGGTTTCCTTTGAACTGTGTCTTCCTCAATGCTGTCTGTTTCACTTCCAAACCAAATTTAAGCTCTGTTCCTAAACTCTCCTGATCACTGAAGAAAACAGTTTTTCCCCTTTGGGTTTTTATTTCTCAGGATGCAGAAAGTGGAATAAATTCTTTCATTCCTCTGCCTCCTACATGCACATGTACATGGGCCCCCATGGGGTCAGAAACCCTTTGTATTTCACTTTTGGCTTCTATTGTTGACTCTTCCTCTTTTCCCCTCCCTGCTTTTTTATGACTCCATGAGGGTTGTTTTTCTCTTTTCTCTCTCTTGCTATTCATTTTTTATATCGGCCAGTTAACAAAGTCAAGTGTCTTACCCTTTACAAATTAGCTAATTTGAGCTGCTTTTTCTCTAGAAAAGACATATTGGTGTGCTGACTATTAGCAGATTTAAGGGCATAAAAAGGACCTATCCTCACTCATTTCTACACCTCAATGATCAAATAAATATTTTATGGATTTTTATTGTTTAGATGATCCCAGATTGGGAGTAAGAGGATGAGTGGTCAGGTTATTTGTATTTTCTTAATGAATACTAATTAAACCTCTCATCTAAAATAGCAAGAGTTTTAAGCCTTTTTATATAGAGTACCAGAAAAAATTGAAGTCCATTGAAGATACCATATGTTTTCTTAAAGTGAGGAACTTTCAGAGGACTAAAATGTATTGGTTTCTGCCATGAAATGTAGTCTCCGTTGTGTTCCAGTGATAATTCATAAACATAACATTTGAAATAGAAAGAATATTCCTCTTCAGTGAAAACCCATTTTGGCTACTTGGGAGATATATTCTAGACAGAACCTTGCTACAGAGTCGGCCCTTGAAACAACAACATGAGCATTGCTTAGAAGCTTGCTAGAATTCAAAATTAAAGTCTTCATTCCTTGTCTAGTTAATCAGATTCTGCTTCTTACAGACATGCCCCAGGCAATTTTCATGCACATTCAAGTTTGATAAGCACTGCTCTAGAAAGTCTTAATATGATAAAAATCTAGAATTAAAAAAAATCCACGTAGGTGTGAAAATATAAATACGTGTTTTTTATTAGGAGATTTTACAACTTTACAAGGAAAATTAAATTCATATTTGTATATAAAAACCATTCAGATTTATAAAATATCACAGTATTTTCATTAGAAATAATCCCAATTGTCTCTAGATAGAATTGAAATTCAGAGTTACAACTATTTGTGTATGTGACATAAGTAATGTAAGAAATACTATGTACCAAAACATCTCACAGTTTAAAAGAAAGTTGTCTTTATCCTAACTTCATTTGTTTCTCTTACTGTGACCCCTCTTCCACTAAGGGTTTTCGCAAAGTCTTAATCACACTGTTCTTTGTGTCTCTCACCTAATTATAATCACACTACCCTATTCAGCTAATTGTTTCAAAATAGAGTGCTGAAGCAAAGGCCTCAGGTGTATAGTTAAATGAGGTGTTAATTGGATGGCAGGTGCATTAACTTGGGAGTAAGAAAATCGAGGGAATGGTGGTGACAGACTCAGCTAGGAAGCCAAAGGGTCATTTTAAGAATTTACCACTCTATTTTTTAAAGGTACGGTATTTATATGGTTTTGCAGTCATGAGATCTGAAAATCAAGTGAGGTCTGGGAGAAAGCAAATTGTGGTCAAACGCTAAGCGTAATAATAAGCTCACTCCTTTTGTATGGTATTTTTCTACCTGTGCAGAGCAGCAACACAGTTTGAGGACTCCCCACGACTGGACTTCCCTTGGCCATACCCCCTGTCTGTTCTATTCAGACCAGTCCCGGTGGGGGTGTTTGCTGCTTTCTTTCATCTTCATTGCCTCTACCCCAAGCATGCTGTATATCTTTGTATCCACCAGTTGTCATAACCACTCCTTTATTACAAAATGGGTGCTTCTTTTTGTTTCCTACCCCTCATCACTTAGCACACACCCTGAAAAATTTCCCACTTAACTCTCCCTCTTTAAGGTACAAATGAGGATGAATTTTTGGCATGGTAAAAGGAAAGTGAGTCAGAAATAGAGAGAGGTTTGGAAGAATCCAGAATGATGTCCTGGGCATCATAGTAACCTCTCAAAGCCAACCACATCTGTCTATCTATATCCGGTTACCTCATGTGGATACTCCATGTTGTTAAAGAGGACAGTACCCCAGATAAAACCGGGGTTTTCTTTTTTTTTAAAATAATTAATTATTTATTTATTTGACAGACAGAGATCACAAGGAGGCAGAGAGACAGGCAGAGAGAGAGGAGGAAGCAGGCTCCCCGCTGAGCAGAGAGCCCGATGCGGGCCTCGATCCCAGGACCCTCGGATCATGACCTGAGCCGAAGACAGAGGCCTTAACCCACTGAGCCACCCAGGCACCCAAAACCAGGGTTTTCAAATATGGTTGTGATCCATCCTGGTGAAGATCATCTGGGGGACTTCTAAGAATGCAGATTTTTTGAGTCTTACTTCAGTTATTCAGAACCAGAATCATTAAGGATGGACTGCAAAAAGCATGTTTTTAGAGAAGACACCCATGTGGTTAATTTGAAGAATGAACTAGTTACATCCTGTATAAACAGGGCACTAGGCTCATTCAGTCCCTGCAAGCCTTATTTCTTTGTCTCTAGGAAAGCAAGCAAGCAAACAATGAAATTCCCACCTATTTCAGTGTATTTAAAAAAAGAAAATAGAATTTTTATTATGGGAAAGATGGATAAAAATTGTGGAGGTCTTGTATTTTTTAAATTCTCCATTATTGCTCAGCATGGGCTATCCTGGAGGACCTTTCATCAGTTAAATAAAAATATACTACAACCACTGAAACGCTTCTCTCTATAAGGATGGCTAACCTAACTGAAAGGTAATACGAAAGTAGGTTAATGTCTGTGCCATCATCTCTTCATAGTATTTAATTCACACAAACATACATGGGATAGAGATAGTGATTATTCTGAAAAGAAGTTTCCTGAATTCATCTGCCATGATATATGCTAACTATGGGCTGCATAGAAACCATAAATGTCAATGAGGCCACAGGAGAACATAAACAGTTGAGAGAAAAATGAGAAAGATGATGAATGGGAGTTCCATCTGAGTAAGCAGTTGTAGATTCAATCGTTGTAACCTTTGGGGGCTAATTAGCAAGGTCCATAGGGCGAGGCTGGTGCAGTGAATGCCCCAGGATACTGAAAATATAATAAGGTTTTCTAATTTAAAAGGCAAGTCAGGTATTTATTTTTTTTTTTTTATTTTTTTTATTTTTTTTTAAGTCAGGTATTTAAAATAAGCTTACTTCTTTGGTTGGTCAGAAAACCATTTTGCTAATTAAACTGTCGATTCTTAAAACACCATTAGTAAATACTTAAAGTTATTTGCATAACCCATATGAATTGCATATGCTAGAAAATCAGAAGTTATAGAAAACTGTCTATGATATTTATTCCCTTGGTGCTCTTGAGAATTTTCAGTAAATGACAGGAAAAGTATATATAATACATTAAAACATTAATCTCTTATGGAGGTTTTGGTGTGTGCAACATAGAAACATTTTTAACAAGATCACTAAAGTGTTAACTATTTTCTATAAAAAGGAAGATGTTATAATATGGTCAATTAAGAGAAAAAACTTTTATTACTGTTATTAGGAAAATTCAAAGAGCCTGTCACTGATTATTAACTGCTAGTTAAATGCCTTTTGCAAATTGATTTCAAAATTTTAGCTGCCAGATTGAATTATGTTCTTTTGAGACTTGGAAAGAAAAATCATAGTGGTTTTCTAAAGGTTTTTTGATGTAATTAAAAAACCATTTATATCAATCTATGTGTCATTCTTACAGGGTAAAATTGGTTGACCTTAGGAAAAAATTCACTTATTAGTCATTTCCTTTATAGAATTCTAAAAGTGTATGTTTTAGCCACATTTATTTAGGTATATTCAAAGCAAACACTAGTTTAAGATGATTACATTTATTACCTATGGCCAACAGCCTTAGAGACATCTGAACACCCACCGTTTTGTCTTATGTCAAACGCGTGATTAGCCAAACTGCTTATTATATTCAGTGTTCATACCAGGTCTCCCTCTGAGGCAAAAGTTTTCAAATGTGTATTTTACCCCCTATATCTTTATGCTGTATTGGTTGATTATCTCTGCTCGTACCTAATAGAATGAATTTTCTAATCTTCAGTTGATTTGAGCTTTATTTTATCATTATGCAGAAAGTGTTGAGGTAGAAATGCTGCCTTTGAAATGCTGCTTCAAGTCAGTAGTTTTGAAATAACTCCTAAATTGTGCTCCATAACTTAATCAAATTTTTTCTTCTTTTTCTATTCTTTGTCTAGAACTTTTTTAATTTGTTTTTTGTTTCTTGAGAGAGAGAGAGTAAGCATGCACATGAGCAGGGGGAGGGACAGAGGGAGATGGAGAGAGCATATCTCAGGCAGACTCCACACCCAATGTGGAGCCTGACTTGGGGCTCTGTCTCATGACCCTGAGATCATGAGATAGGCCCAAATCAAGAGTTGGATGCTTAAAGGACTGAGCCATCCAGGCGCCCCAGTCTAGAAATGTTTGATAGATTGGGATAAGATACTAATTTATGGATGACTAATAGATGTCAAACAAAGATTGGGAATGAGTTTTTAGGAAAGCTTTAGGTGGCCACAGCTATTTTCACTAGCTAATTATTTCTCGACATAATTTTTTATGTTCATGTATAGTCTCATTCCATGTTTTCAGAAGACTCATTCTGCAAGAGCACAGTCTCTGGTGTACCAAATGTTATGAGGATATGAAGCAACTGGAACTCATGAACACTGCTACAGGGAGTATAAAATGATACTGCTACTTTGGACAACAGCTTGATAGTTTCTTACAAAGTTAAACATATACTACCCAGCAATTCAACTTCACATACAAGAATTTATTCAATACACAAGAAAATATGTCCAAGAAAAGAATTGTGCAAGAATGTTAATAGCCACTTCATTTATAACATCCAGTACCTGAAAACAACTCAAATCTCCATCACCAAGCAAACTGAGGTGTGACTATACAATAGCCTGCTGCTTCACAATAAGAAGAAACAAGCAAATGGGTAAATGAATTGAAATATAACCATACAATGGAATACTACTCAGCAATACAAAGAATAAGGAACTATTACTGGATGGATCTGACAGACTTTATGTTGAATGACAGAAGCCAGAAACAAATAGTACATACTATAATATTCTGTTTACATGAAGATGACAGACATGCAAGACTAATCTGAGGTGTTTGAAGTTAGAATAGTAATTGCCTTTGCCGGTAAGGTGGTGGTATGGAAATTATTAAAAATGGATACAAAGGAACTTTCTGGCATGATGGAAATATTCCTTATCTTGATTGAGCAGGTGGTTGCCGGTGTACACAGTTTTTAATACTCAACTGTATACTTAATATTCATGTGTTTCACTGCATATAAATTATAATGCAATGTAAAGACCTATATACATGCATAAATACATAAGTGAATGTATGGATGGCTGAATGAATGAATGAATGAATGAATGAAAATTATGGTCTCCGGCTTCAGAAAGTCTAGATTTAAATCATTACAACTTCCACAACTTCCTGGCTGTGTGACCTTGAACAAGTTACTTTATTTCTCTGTACTTCTTTCCTTAAACTTAAGTTGGTAATATGAAGCAAGTTATTCTAAAGAGCATTATAGAGTGCTAAGAACATAGTCATGCTTTAGTAATTCTTAGATATTATGACATTATTCTCCCTGTGACATGAAGACATCAATTTAACTATAGCTCAACACCCATGTTCTGTTTCATATATACTGTTTCTTTCCAGGTAGCAAGATGATTTATAGGACAACTACCATGGTGCGCCTTCTTGTTACACAAGCAATTATTTTTTATTATAAAAGTGAAGGTATTAAATGATCACTTGCCATTTTATTGTGTTGAGCACTTAGCTTGATCTGCCTACAGCTAACTGTTGTAATTTTAGCTGTCAGTGTACAAAAGCAATATAAAAGTTTAACTGAGACCATGAAAACTTTGGCTCCGCATATTTACATAGTTTTACACTGAATTAGAAAATTCTTAGTTTGAAGAGTGCAGTGATGGACACTTGGAACAGTACAGAGAAAGCAACTTGTTTTTATAATTGAGATAATAGAATTAGTAGGGGTAAATATAACTAATTCACTGAGTAAAGCTTCCTTAAAAAACACCAGGCGGAAAAAAATCAGTAATTTAAATAATCCTTTCCTAAGATTTATCTGTTAGCTGAAAAGATCTTGAATTTCCTATTAAGAGATAAAATACCTAAGCCATTATGGATACTTGAGCCTGTCTGATCTTACTACCATCTATTTAGTACTGCATATGTGAGCAATAAGGAAGTCATCCTGTCATCTCCCAGGACAGCTATAGTCACAATGAATGACCGGGGGAAAAATTGGTTTCTCCCACTGAAGTCATTCATTACTTCCTAGGATTTCTTGCTTTTAAGGCCACTGGAAAGTCATTGCTCACATTGTTAGCCCCTTAGGAGAGCAGTTAGAAAAGCAAAGCAATACTCACCTGGTAGCAGTTTACATTCACTGAGTCATAGAAAAGTGTTGCTTTTCCTTTATTAGATATAATTTCATCAGACTCCTTGTTTAAGGCCTTGTTTATTTGTGTAAGTGTATCTAGTTTTCTCTTATTCTTCTCACAGGGATAGGATTCCATCTTCCCTTTAAGAAAAGGTTTAGATTCTTTGATGTCTAGAATTCTTTGTTTTTTTTCTTGCCCTCAATCCTTGGCAATCATTGATATATTTTATCTATCTATCTGCATTTATGCAATGCCTGTTTGTATTAGACACTGTAATAAGCACCAGATAGACTTTGTTTCATTCTCTTTTCTGCACACATTACTTTAATAACAGTAAAGGCATTTTTCTTAAGTATGTAGACTAGTTGGACTTCCGTAGCTCCTATCCCAGAAAGCCTTTTCCTGGTCATGGAGGTCAGACACCAAGGACTCAAATTTTTAACATGTCCTATAGGCTATAATATAATTATAAGTGGAAGTTCCTAAAGTCTTGGTATTTGTCCATCAAGTCTAGAACTGGAGTAAAGAGTTCATTTTGCACGGATGGAGCAAGTCTTCTACGAAAGGGCTGGCTGTGAGAACATGACTTTGGCCCCTGCAACCCTTCATTAAATTAATGTATCCAAACCATACCAGACTCCAGTAAGATTCTATCAGCCCAAATTAACTTCCTTCACCAGCTGTCAGAAACGTCAGGATTTTCCTATAAATATTTTTGACATCTCATCGGCAGATTCCTTCTTGGATGCAAATTTGAGGTGTCAGAATGGATAATTAATCCTTCTTGCCTTTGACTCTTAGGATGTTGTTCAAAAGGCTTCTGCTGGGGCAAAATTGAAAGAACAGCATTGAGGAAGAAATCACTGTGCACTGGGAAAATGGGAGAAAAACACCCCATGTTTTGAATAGGCTTTTAAAATGGCATGGTAGTTGACTGCAAAATCTTTATACAATTATTTGAAAACAAAGTAAGAGTCATAATTTTATGCCTCTGCCAGGAACCTCTTGTAATGATGACCTTCTACTTAAAAAAAGATATCAAAGCAACATTTTCCTCAGATGGCATCCTTAGAGTTAAACTGTAATTTGCACATCAGAATATGGGTGGAGAAAATATTTTTCCCTAGAAATTAAGGTTTACATTTTTCAACTTGGTATTTGAACATATTTCTTCTTCTTCTCCTGTGTTCATTCATCTTTGGGGAATCATGAGAGAAATAGTCCTTTCCAATTCAATTTCAGCCTGTTTACAAAATACTGATGGTGAAGATAATCATGGCAGTAATAATAACTAAGTGTTATCAATTTAATCATCGTAGCTGGCAATAAATTATAATTGGAAAGTTTCACCTTTGTTCTCTTAACAACCTCCAAAGGTTAAAAACTCATAATCCTGACTAACAAAGTGTCTTTTGTGTCCCACATTTATATAACTCACACACATATGTAATGGCCTCATTGTTTGGTGCATTTTGAGGGAATTCTGTGGTAATTTATATGGGAGAAGAAATGAAGGTTTTCTTCCAAGCTCTATGGAACACTTCCTGTAGCTGCTTCACTTGCCCTGTGGCTAAGGCTGGGTTTGTAAAGCCTGAAAGAAAAGAAAGGACACTATGTGAGGCCTGGAGTGAAGCATGAATGCCACTGACCCAGCAGCAGAAGCTAACTATAGAAGTATAGCCTTGGAAGTCGGGCCTCCATGTCCAGTTCTTGCTTCCAGTCAGAAAAGGAGAGGAAAATAATGGCTGGTACTCAAGAGTCAGCTAACACAGCACCATCGTTAAAATATGTTTTCAGATTTTTGGTTCCAGTTCCAGACCTGCCAAAAGAAAGCGGATCTCCAAAGACCCCAACTACTAGGCTGGAGTTGGCACAGAAGTTAAGGACAGGAGTATAGCTAGGAACTAGGACTGAATAAGGCCTATAAATCTCAAAACAGGTAAAACTGGTCTGATTAATTATAATTATGTTAATTATAATCATGATCAGGACTCACAGAATAACAGTGACTCTGTTTTGTTTAATAATTATACTCTGTGATACACATGTTTTTAGGGAAAGAGTATGAAGGTAAACGAATGGCTATCTCGTGCTTCACATGGGTTTGCAAGCAGGTTGTGGGATGACTCCAGGTCTTTCAGTGGGGGAGTTTTACCTAAGAGATGCCGGGAAGAGGAAAGTACACAGAAGGAGTCAGGAGACAGGGAACACAACTTTCAAAAATCTGTAGTCCATGATGGACCCCAGCCCTGGAATGGAAGGTTTACTTCCTTAGGCCTTGAAGGAAAACTATTTTGAGAATTTTTTCCTTAATGTTATAGCTGTTGGCTACATTTTAGAGATTCTCTGCATAAATGGGGAATAAGCTGTGGTTCCAACAAAGCAACCAACAAAAATGTGCCGGATTAGATTTGAAGACTAGATTTTTCTTCTTTTGTAGAATCTGTGTTGCAGCCTATAGAACAGGATGGAGAGTAGGAAAAGTGCCCTGAGTAAAAAACAGAGGCTTTTTCCTGCAAGCATGAATCCCAGTTTTGCCAAAGGCGAAAAGGAGTGTAGGAATATGGACACACTTCAATTGCAATTCACAAATACTAATTTTAAAAAAATTATTGTTTGATAATATTTATGTCCTCAGCTATTTTTAAGTTGATGGTGCATGACTCTGAGGGAGTAGTAAAGTACAAGACCTCAAAATGCAAATATGCTCATGAAATTAAAACGTGGTTTTATGGTTTGCTTTTTTTTTTAACCTGTCTTTAAGGTGTAATTTGCTACCCAAGTAAACAGTTAATATATTTATGTGACATTTAAACTAAGGATAATGTAGGAATTTACTGGTTGTTCTTTCCCTCTCCAGATGGCAATTAATTATATAACTCTGAAATATTTTATATAGTAATAGTTGGGATGATGGAACAGCTGATTGAAAGATAAAGCTGTCTCACTGAAATTCAGTACTCTGTCCTGTGGCAGAAAAGGAGACCTATTTGGCTCCTGGTGGAAAGTGCCACAATGTATCCTACTTGGACAGAGAAACTAAGCCTATGCTGTAGATGGAACTCAGGTTCATGAGCAGTCAGCTTACATCACATGTCTCTAGGGCAAAGACTTTCATGTTTTTGCATGCCAAATGAGTCTTGAATGTTCAACAACAAAAAGAAGTGATAACAACATTAATTAATTATAAATATATGAAATCAAATACACCAACATGAAATATTGTCAGATATTTTTTCTTTGAAGCTACCTCTTTGAAGAAGCACCTATGTTCAAATACTCAGCAAGTCCATTCCAATAGCTACTTTGGAATTCAAAGAGAAAAAGATATAATGTAGCTCCATTTTCATTAGGACTTGAGCGCATATAGTTTGTTGGTTTCTTGACATTGACAGTGAAAGGAATTGGCTTCTTTTTTAAAACTTCATTTTCAGAATTCATAGGTATGGTTCTTCTAATTATTCTCTAGAGATGTTTCATAATAAATTGTGGCTTATTCATTTCAAGTGACTTTTTTTATTCATTTCTTTTTTAAAAAATTATTCCAAGTAACTTAAATTTCTTAAAACTTGAATATAGTTGATACACAGTGTGATTTTAGTTACAGGTGTAACACAGTGACTTTCAATAGATATGTACTAGATAGATACCAGATATAGTTTAGCAACTAGCTTCACTATAATAATGATAACAATAACAGTGATATATTATATGTAGTAATAATATATATAACTATATTTATCTACCAATATATAATATACATCAATAAAGTATAACAATAATTATAGCTATTATAAATTTTGATCCTTAATCCATACCAAACATCTGAAGTATTTTTTTAAAATATAAGGTCCCTTTATCCTCAAAATAATCTTATACTAAGGGTGGGATTTACTTTTCCCAAGTTTACAATGAGGAAACCAAAGCAATTAATCAGAGACGAACTGCCTTGATTCCTGTTGAACCTCTGTGACTCCCACCACAGCAGCACACATTCTTTTTTCTTCCCTTTTGTTAGAGTAGAAAAGGCACCCATTCTCCAATGGCAGCTGCCACCCCCATCTTTTCTTTCACCCGTTCACCTCCTAGAGCCACAACCTCATCAAAATCCTTTCCCCCTTGTATATTAAATGTAAAATGGGGATAATGATTATGGTCAGCACTCCGGGTCATTGCGAGGATTAAATTAGGACGTATATGAAACAGTGTCTGACACATAGCTAACATTGGCTGAAGGATGAAGATGAATGAGGAAGATAACTCTACTATCTTTCCTTCGTTGGAAACTATGATCTGTATCACTTCCTCCTTCTTTAGGGATAAAATATTGGCAAAACGATTAATGGTAGGAAAAAAATTAAAGTACAACAAAATGTCTATACGTGTTTTGGGAATTGCTATGTTTTTAAAGCAGGAGTGTGCTTAGTGACTTGAGAAACAGGTTTAATATTCTTCCATTGCAAAAAAAGACTATTGTATACAATATCTGTTGCAGACAATAAGCCTGAGTGTGTGTTTTGTGAGCTAATATGGTGCCAAGGAATTATAAAAAGATTTCAGATTTCTTAATGTTGTTTTTCGTCTAGATTTCATTCTTAGTTCTTTCAAGGTTTCCTGTCTCATGAATTCATATGCTAGTTTTAGCATTTCAAGAGGAAACTGTAAAGTTTCTATTGGGGCATCTCTCTGGGGCTGCATAATTTTAATGGAGTATAAAGTAAGTTCAGTGTGGAGACAATTGCCTGGAAATTCTTCTCTCCCAGTTATTTTAAATAATTTATTTTCAATATCTAGTAATGAACCAAATGTACTTTTATAAGAGACTTTAACCTTTTAAATGGCATTACTTGAGAGCTTCCTTCTTTTTTTTAATTATTTAAAAAATCATTTATTTTTTTTTATTTTTTCAATTTATTTATTTTCAGAAAAACAGTATTCATTATTTTTTCACCACACCCAGTGCTCCATGCAATCCGTGCCCTCTATAATACCCACCACCTGGTACCCCAACCTCCCACCCCCCGCCACTTCAAACCCCTCAGATTGTTTTTCAGAGTCCATAGTCTCTCGTGATTCATCTCCCCTTCCAATTTACCCCAACTCCCTTCTTCTCTCTAACACCCCTTGTCCTCCATGATATCTGTTATGCTCCACAAATAAGTGAAACCATATGATAATTGACTCTCTCTGCTTGACTTATTTCACTCAGCATAATCTCTTCCAGGGCTTCTTTCTTGCCCACTTTTTGAAATTGTAGGCCAAATTGTGTTTTTATTCTATCTCTTCAATTCTTTTTCCATATGGTTTCTTTTTCTAATATGAATAAATAAATAAATACTCTTTTGATATGTCTAGAATACTGACAAAATCCATCACTAGGTAATTTAATAAAACACTTTTTGTTATCATTTAAGTGAAACCCCAGATCATCAAGAGAACCAGAATCAGAGTTCAAAAAAGTATGTCTGTTTGGTTGGAGAATGTTGTACCTGATAAAAACATGAAATCATCTAGTTCAGTCTTTTAATGTTAATAATTTGTAGGCTGAGGGTATAGAAAATCAATTGTCTTCTCCACAAGTAACCCAGCTGGTTAGAGACAGAGTGCACCCTAATACCCAGGACCGTAGGCTCCCTTCCAAACAATGTGAGCTCTAGAAATGAAGGAAATGTAAAATATATTTCTCTAGTCAAGTGAAAATTCTATAAAGCCAGTATTCTAGAAATACGCTTATGAAGATTTTCTAATTAATGCATAGTTAAGCAGAGATTTATCATTTGATCTTAAAGTATCATTTAGAATACATTAGTTTGCTTTTCAACTATAATAATAGTAGGTGCAGTTTAACCCTTCTTTGTTGCATGACATTAACTGCTTCTGATTCATCATCTTAAACATAAATGATGATGTGTAATGAGAAAGCCTTATTGTGTAAAGTAATCAAATAAATGCTGACTTAAAGACATTTTTTTTTAAAGTATTTTTAAAAAAGATTTTATTTATTTGACAGACAGAGATAACAAGGAGGCAGAGAGGCAGGCAGAGAGGGGGAAGCAGGCTCCCTGCTAAGCAGAGAGTCTGGTGCGGGGCTCTATCCCAGGACCCCGGGACCATGACCCGAGCTGAAGGCAGAGTCTTCAACACACTGATTTACCCAGGCATCCCCTTAAAAGACTTTTATTTGAATTCCATGCGACTATGTTAGTCAGCTTAGGGTTTCTGCCTCTCAGCTTGCAGATGGTGAAATAGAGGTCATGCTTGTTTTGTTTTCTTTGCAGGATTTCTCAATGTCAAGGCAATGTTCTTTAGATTATGAACTGTTATACAATCTCATGATGATACTGGGATATTTGACAGTAGACAAAATGGCAAGTGGGAATTTATACAGGGATGGCTATTTGGCCAGTTTTCTAGAGCCTTCAAGGGTTAGCACATGGATAAATTCAGCATGATGTAAGGTTTAGCTCTCTGCCTTTGCATAAGAAGAAAGCCACACTTATTGAACTGAGGTGAATGGACTGACAAAATTGATTTCAAATACTGCTTATATAAACCAGCAAAAGAAAAATTCCTAAATTTTAATGATCAAAAAGCTTATATTCCCTCTCCAGCATATCTCCTTTTTGGTATCAGGCAAGAACCTTATAAAGGGAAGGCAAGGGAACCTTGTCGAGAGGAAATGACTTTCTTCCTTTACAAAATACATTAGAGAAGAATGCAGTGGTCCTTTTTTTTTTAAACATTTTAAATGATTATTCTCTTTCTCTCTATACACACACATGCATATGTATATATATATATATTTTTTTTTTTAAACCACAGAGAGTAGGTTATATACATCATGACATTTTATCCCTTAATAATTCAGTGTATATCTCCTAAGAGCAAAGTTATTCTATTACATAATCTTTAGTACAGTTGTCAAATTCAAGAAGCTTCACATTGATACTATACTATACTTTGCTACTCATGATCCAAATTTGTCAACTCTCCCAGTGATAAACTTCGTAATGTTCGTAATGATTTTTTTTCCCTGTCAGTCAAGGCTCACAGATTGCATTCAGTTGTCATATTTCTAGACTGCTTAATTTGCAAAAGTTCTTCAGCATTTCTTTGCCCTTTTTGACACTGAGATTTTTCAATGAATATAGGCCAGGTTTTTACTTCTTAATTTCTCTCTCTTTTTTTTTCTTGAGAGAATGTTTCTTGTTTTAGGTTTGTCTGTTGTTTCCACATGATTAGATTCAGGTTATAGGCAGGAATCTTTGTGCTACTACTGATAAAAGTGTCCTTCTCAGGAGGTCATATGTGGAAGTACCCTTCATTGGTAATAATAATTTTGATCTCCTGATCAAGGTGCTACTTTGTTTCTCCCCTGGGTAGGTACTATTTTCCCCCTTGGAAATCATAAGCAGTCTGTGGGGAGACAATTTATAACCATATTTTGCTACTCATTAAACATTCTCCCCACAGTTTATCAAACGTTGAGGGTTCTTGACTGAACCATTTTCAGGTTACAATAGTGGAAAGTTGTGAGTGGTTGCTTCAAGAGTATGGTGGTTCTCGTAAGTGGTCCTTTATCCAAGCCATGAGAGACCCAGTGAATCCTCTTCACCTCCCCAATAGTCAGCAGCTGTTTAGTAAGCCTTTCCACTGCACATCATTGCATGAACATTGCCAACTGCCATCTCTTTCAGCCCCCTCTACGTGTCCCAGGCTAGCCACCCCTCTTTCTGTTCATTCTTTCTCCAGACAGGGTAAAATGTGGCTTCTTTCTCTTCTGCTTACTATCTGCAAACCCATTTCAGACCTGTTTCCCTGTGATTATTTCCAGATAAATTCGTTGAAGTTTCTGTTGTTTCCATACTTTTAAGTCACAAATTTAAATGCTGTTCTTTAATTTCAGGTTAGTGAGTCACATCTGTTGTTTGAATTTTGCTAGCTTACAGTTTGAAGGGCAACCTGATTTTTCTGTTTTCCAAGGTCTTGAAAGTCACTTTTTGTCTTGTTTTTGTCTTAGTTAGGGAAATATTAATAGACTAATGGCTATTATGAATATCAATAGTACAGTAGATATAGTTGATTCTAGAATAAATTCAGTAATTTTTTCTGTTTAATTACTGTGTCCTCTAAAAATGAAGTCCTAAAAATTGCAAAAATCATGCTTTCTAATCAGTTGGGCTTTTCTTAAAGTATTAATTTCTATATTAATTTTGGATTTTCTTAGCAGAATAAAAAATGAACTGTCAAGGCTAAGGTATTATACGCCATGGCAAAATGACTTGTAATATGTATATTTTTTTAACTTGTCCCTCTCATAGAATTTTCAGTCTACAGAATGTCTTAAGGAGTATTGTTTTAACCAGTAGCTCATTTCATCAGTGAGTACTCTTAAGATCCAGAGGATTTTTATTAACTTGTTCATGGCAAATCTGGGAATTCCCTTGGCTTATCATAGCCAGATCTCTTTTCTTTTCTCCAAAAGTGCTATCAGTGTCTTTCCTGTCTTTAGAACTGATTATTCAAATAACTCAAGAAGCTTTTAAAATGGTCTTTGCCTTTATTCTTGTTCCCCTGCAGTTAATGAGGGCATAGAGCAAGGAAGACTTTGTCTAAACTAGAGAGGGGATTGGGGAAACCCAGAGAAGGTTTCTGAAGGTAACTCTTGAGCTTGAGTTTAAAGAATGGTCAGTGAATGGGCGCCTGGGTGGCTCAATGGGTGAAAGCCTCTGCCTTCAGCTCAGGTCATGATCCCAGGATCCTGGGATTGAGCCCCACATCCAGCTCTCTGCTCAGCAGGGAGCCTGCTTCCCCCCACCCCCACCCCCACCTGCCTCTCTGCCTATTTGTGATCTCTGTCTGTCAAATAAATAAATAAAATAATTAAAAAAAAAAAAAGAATGGTTAGTAAAATAAGAAAAGTGGGAAGACTTGTACCTGTGCTTTAAGGTGGAGTTAAGTAAGGGGTGCCTTTGTGGCACATTCAGTTAAGTGTCTAACCTTTGGTTCAGCTCAGGTCCTGATCACAGAATTGTGGGATTGAGCCCCACTTCTGGCTCTGCATTCCATGAGGAGTCTAGGGTTCCTTCTCCCTCTGCTCCTTCCACCCTACTCCCCTACCCAATAAATAAATAAATCTTAAAAAAAAAAAAAAGTGGGATTAGGTGACATTCTCCTCATGTTCCATAGCACTTCAATTTACTTTTCACAATGCTTATATCACATTGTTTTGTAATTTACCTATCTACATCCCAGGTGGATTATAAATTCAGGCAGAGCTGACACTGTCTTGCTCCTATTGTAGCTACATAACCTAATACATTATAGGTACTCTAAGAATATCTACTAATGTTTAAAGAAATGAATGAATGAATATTGTAAAAAAATATAACAAGAGATAATTCCAGCCACATTATGGTGATAATTCATTTCCTTTCTCAGAAAACTTCTCAGAGTGACTGACTGTCCCAGTTTTCTTGGAATTGACCTGATAACCTTATTTCAGCTCTATTGTAAATGAGTATCTTTTTTTGCAACTTATTTTGTCCCATATTTGTTTTTTTTACATTTTTGTGCTTTTTGTTGGTGATTTCACTGTTTAAAATTTCCCCTAAGCATTGTGATGAAATGCTGTCTACTATTCCAAAGTACAAGAAGGCTGTGACATGTCTTAGGCAGAAAAGACATGTGTTAGATAAGCTTCATTCATGTATGAGTTATAATTCTGTTGGCTCTGAGCTCAATGGTAATGAATTAGTAATAGAATATATCCAGAGAAAGGAAGATAAAATGTGTTGATCTGCATGTGAGGCCTCTCCAGAAAATGTTAAAGTAACATATATAGTGTATAATGAATCTATGGAAAAGATGGGAAGGCAGTCAAATATTGATTCAAGAGATGACAGTTGATTTTTTAAAAAGCACGAGTTTTTGTGAGTCTGAAATCCAAAGAAATTTATAATCACGCCACTGGGTTCAGGAAAATGTTAAACCCTTCTTGGCTAGTGTTTTATTATTAAAAAAAATACTGCACATAATTATTTATATGACTATTAAATGATTAAATTAAATTAATTATTTAAGTTAACTTTAATTTAAGTTAAATTAAATTATTGAATTAATTATTAAATTAAATTAAAATATTAAATTATTATATAATTATTAAATTATTAAATAAGGTACGTTTAAGCAGAAACACACATAAAACAAGGTTGTATTCCATAGGTTGGTGAAAATGTTGTAAAAATATTGTGACCAGGGGCTCATGGGAACTTGACCCTGTTGTATCTCCTAGGACCTATGGTTGGTGTTTGCTAGTTTAGCTTTTGTAGCATCTCTATAAAACACAATTCCCATAAATCATGAGAATCAGCTGTAGAAGTTTTCTGACTTTGTAGTAATTTTCAAAATTTCAAATGCTCCAAGGATACTTAATTGGAGTTGAGGGAGGGATGAGCAAGTAGTATTCTTAAAAGATAGTCCGCGAGTCCTTGTCTACTGTCTATTATGGCAGTTATGTGTTTCTGTTCTACATCTAAAAGTTCTGAGTTCTTCCAACTTTTGTTGGAAGAAAATAATCTGAGGGTTTTTTTCATTAAAAGTTTAAGAGCCGCTAGAATTGAAGATTTCTTAACTATAGGAACTCTTTTATTCTGACACTCTGAAGCTCAGAATTCTCTTAAATAAGTTAAAATCCACTTGAAGTTAACTTGTTGTTTTTGTTATCACCTGAAAAGATTTTCTTTTAAGTAATGAATGATTGTTGCCTTTAAAAATGATTTTATTTGCATTAAAAAAATCAAATGTTTCATTGCAGCAAACACTTTTGGCATGTGGAATTAGCACAGTCAGTGACCTTCTAATTACCCTGATGGTGATAAGTCTCAATACAGAAATGTTTTGATATCAGTTTTTGAAGATAGTGGCTATCAGATTGAAATGTACTTACACTCTTCCAAGGAATTCTAAAGCCAAACAATGTCGTCTAAACCAATAAAATCCCTGAATAAAGTGTGCATATTCCACTAAATAATAACAGATACAGATGGCTAAATGACTAATGACCAAAATTTTCACTTTCTCCTAAAATAGATGACCTGTATCATCCTGTTACCCTGTTTTACTTACTTGGCTCTAACCTTTCCCACATCTCATTAACTGATATGATTTACTGCAAGCAAACTCAGTGGTTTGCCAAAGGCTTATCTTTAGAGTCAGTTTAAAGTATTTTTCAATTAAATGACATAGGAAATTGTTTCTTTTTACAAATTTTTCAAATGAACTGCAAAACAGTCATAACCGGCATCAACCTAGCAGTCAATTGTATTATGTATGCTCAAAAGACAATTCAGTCTCTGATTTTTTTTTTTTTGCCATCTTAAGGAACACACACTACTAGATCAACCAGTAGTGTTATAGACAGTTATTTGTTTTGTTTCTAATTCTTTGCAGAGAATTTTGTCAAAGGTCCTTGGTAACTTTGATGTAAACTAAATTACCAAAGGTTGAACAGCTTCAAAAATACCCAGGCAGAATAACCCAGTCTGAGGATGACTCCTATTATTACTCCTAGAGAAGAATAGGTATTCCTTTTTTTAAAAGATTTTATTTATTTGAAAGGGAGAGTATGAGAGAGAGAGAGAGAGAGAGAGAGAGAGAGAGAGAGCACGCACAAGCAGGGGGAGGGCAGAGGGATAAAGTTTGATCCCAGGACCCTGGGATCTTGACCTGAGCCAAAGGCAGACACTTAACCAACTGAGCCACCCTGGCGCGCCCCAAGGACAGGCAATCAACAGATGCCTTTTGAATGACCTCAGGCAGCAAGTGAACGAGAACATAAACTTACAAATATGTTATCATCACAGTGCAGTAAGATATTCTTTATCTTTTTTAGCTAAAAATAATAATTTTAGTTGTTTTTAAAAATGAAAAATTCTACATGAGTAATATATCAAAGTAACTAAATTTTTATTATAAAAATAATTTCGGGGGCACCCGGGTGGCTCAGTGGGTTAAAGCCTCTGCCTTCAGCTCAGGTCATGATCCCAGGGTCCTGGGATCAAGCCCCACATCGGGCTCTCTGCTCAGCAGGAGGCCTGCTTCCTCCTCTCTCTCTCTCTCTCTCTCTGCCTGCCTCTCTGCCTCATTGTGATCTCTGTCAAATAAATAAATAAAATAAAATAAAATAAAATAATTCTTTATTATTTCAGTTTTTCATACCTGAACTATGGTATGTTTTGCATGTATCAACTAATCAAAGTCTCACAACAACCCTGTGAAGGTAGATGTGAAGTACATAGATTACGTACTCCCAGAAAGTTCTACATGACAGCATAGCTAGTGCACAGATAATGACCATTACATTGGTATCATAGCAACTTTTTAATTTGTTGTTACTACAACATGTGGGAATTCAGTTATTTGGTGGATGTTGATAGATGCTTAAAAATAGGATCTGGAAAAAAAAAAAAGGAAAAAAAAATAGGATCTGGCCATAGACTGAGTAAAGCCTGGGCCATATATCATGAGACTGGGTGCTGCAGCTTCAGCACAGACCATAATATGTGTAAATCTTTGGCGTCTCAAATTTCTGGGCTTGGAAAGTGTAGATATGATGTACATACTACCAGTGGAATGTGAAAATATTAGTCAAGCAGCCTATTTTGGTTTTTTGCTTGTTTGTTTGTTTTAGGATGAGGACAGAGCAGGATACTATGAAAATTGTAGACTCTGTTGACTGTTGGACTGAATTCACTGAGTTGGGCTGAATCAAAGCACACAAGCTGCTTCTTTCAGCTAAGAAATGGTTGCATGGTTCCACAGCCCAATCTACCATGAAACTTGAACCCAAGGGCTGTGGCAAAATATGTGACATCCAAGACTGATCTTGGCTGAATGCAATGAATATCCTACATGGTGTTCTAGTAAAATAGCAGTTAATATTCTAACATAGTGGGAAGTACAGAAGTAGTCCAAGGCATAGTCAGCAACTTCCCTGTCATTGATGTCCTGGTCTTCTGTCTTAGTGTTTGGTGGTCCTTACCATATGGCTCTCAGAATCAAGGTTCACCTCATTGGTACAATATGGTTTCTCCAATTTTAGCCTCATGTTAGTGTTTCCAAAGGGAAGAAATATTTCTAGAATTTATCCCTTCACAGTGAAAAGAAGAACTTGTAGAAATCCCAAGCAGAATTTTGTTCCTATCCCATTGGCCCCTAGTGGCCTTTAGTGGTAATCATAAGGCTTCCATTGTGCCAAGAGAGCAGGGAATGTAGCATTTTACCTGAACACAAAGCCAACCTGAAAAACAGGGGGTTCTGTAAATTACAATGAAGTAGAAAGTGGATATTGAATAGACAACCAACATATCTGCCACAGTCTGTAAATATTTTTGGATTAGGTATCTTTAAGGCTGAAGCAAGTATTCTAATATCTCAGTGTCTGAGCACTAAACACCAGCAATGTATAAAAGTCCTAGTCTAGGTGCAGGAGGAGTAAAAAACACATGTTATACAACTGACTGTGTGAAGCTTAAAATCTAGTAAGGGCTTAATAAAATCTAGTAAGGGCTTAAGATACAACAGTTTTAAGTAGACAAGATGGTGTATGATAGAAAATTTATGTTAAAAATATAAATGTTCAGATGGTTTATGCCTGTTAGATTAGTGACTGAAAGAAATTAAATTGACTCTTTTCAGCCTTTATTTACCTTACAAATTCTTCCACTGCTCAGGAAATTTGAATAGGTTTGGTGATTCTAGGCACTTTTTTTTACTTACTTGAGAAACACCTAGCATAAATTTGGGGGGAAATCTTATGGCAGATAACTATGTTACAGAAAATCTTTTGTTAAGAAAAGGAAATTAATCATAGAAAATAAAATGTAGATTTCCTTGAGGTAAAAGATAAAAACAAACAATCTGTTTCCCCATTCATTCTGAAATTGGGAGCCTATTTGGAAAGGATGATTATAATGTTAGTAGAGAGATAGAAAGATTCCTTCTGGGACTAGAAAGGTGGAAACTTTTTACATAAATTTGCCTGAGAGAAAGTAATGCTGAAGCAACCTGTTGTTAATCTTGCTTTCAGTCAATACTACTGCAGTTTATAATTTAATATAGTATTATCTTACTCAGTGTTTATTATTCTGGTTAATACATGGTACTGGCTTGAAGGGCCTCAGTTTTTAATTTCTTCTTTGCTTAAAATTCTGGTTATAAGAACATGAATTTTCAGAAACAGGTGCGTACTTATTTGCAGGATAAATAAAGCTTTACCACCCACTTCAAAACCTATCCTGAATTTTAGTTCTGAGTTCCTGTTTCATAAGAACAAATGTATTTGAAATCATGCTTTAATATGTAGGCTTAGGGATTAGTTTGTTAAGAAGCAATAACTGTAGAAACTGTATTAAGATCATGCATTTCCTAGTTTACCACAGTGTCTGCTGCTGAAGGTGTAAAAACCTTTATTTCATCTCTTGGCAGAAAATGAAAAGAATTATACTTAAATGGAAATAAAGATCTTAAGTGGATAAAGGAGTTAAGCCATCAGTGACAATTCTAGAAATAGTCTTCTGGCTTCCTAACCAGTGTTTTAGAACTGTTCTGCTTCCTAATGAGATGAAAAATAAGGGTACATCTGAGTTGGGAGCCTGGGATCATGGTTTTTCATAGTGAACAAATAGCATTTGGGTATTTAAAATACACGTTTAAAATGGACCCACTACAGAATGAAGCTAGATTTGTGTGCCCCAAACATTTTTTTTCTAACACATAATAAATCTCTGAAATCATCCTTTTTTGGGGGTAAGTGATTTCTGGAGACATCCCTAAGAAAACTTTAAAGGATATTCTCTAAGTATTTTAGGAAGAATATAGAATGATTATGGGAGAAGATAGTTTTGGGTATTGCTAACTGAGCTGACTGCTTAACTTTAAGCACTATATGAAAGAGCGTGGTATTTATCAAATCCTGCAGTAGAGTTTCAGGTGAGCATACAGGGAAGTTTTCTGTGCTTCTTAAACCCATGTTCTCTACTTTAAATTGTCTTATTATTTATCACAAAGTCCTTGGTCTTACTATGTTTTCTTTTACTCAAATTGTACTAAAAATAATTTGATCCCCAAATGAACCTGTGAAGCATTTTAGTCATAGAGAAATAAACTTCAGGAGATTGTAACTTTTATTCTGATTCACCCAACCTAGTATCAAGTAGAATTCTTACTCTTGACTCTACTGTGTAACGTTTTTCCCTGAAGAAATGCCATCAAACAGCATCAACTATTTCTCCCCCATGCCTCACAGCTCCTTCAGGAGATTGTGTGAGTTTTCTCTTGCTGCTTTAATAAATTACCAAAAACGTAGTGTCTTAAAATAACAATACAACTTTTATCTTACAAACTTCTATTTTATAAGATTTGAAGTACTTTTAAAAAAAAGATTTATTTGCTTATTTTGGGGGATGATACAAAGGGAAAGAGAATCCTGAAGCAGACTCCCCACTGACACAGAGCCTGACCAGGGGCTGGAACCCAGGACTCTGAGATCATGACCTCAGCTGAAATCAAGAGTCAGACACTCAAACAAATGAGCCATCCAGGTGTCCCTGAGATTTATAGTTCTTACAAAACTATTATCTTATAATTTTTTAGGTGAGAAGTCTGGCACAAATTTCACTTGGTTAAATCATATGTCGGCAGGGTTGTGTTCCTTTCTGGAGGCTCCAGAGGAGAGTGTTTCCATGGCTTTTCCAGCTTTTCTAGGATCTCTTGTATTCCTTGATCCATGGTCCCCTTCTCCCATTTTCAAAGCTGGCAACATTGCATCTCATTGACCATTTTTTCATAGCTACATCTCCCTTTTTCTGCTTCCCTCTAGCAAATCCCACTTGTGATTAGTTGGGCCACTCAGATGATCCAAGACAGTCTCCCCATCTTAATATTTTTAATCTCACATCTTCAAAGTCCCTTTTCCATATAAGGTAACATGTTCAAAGGTTCTGGAACTTGGAACAGAGACCTCTTTAGGGGTCCATTATTCTGCCTTCCAAAGGGATGTTCCCTGCAATACCATTTGATGTTTCACCACTGCACTTCTTAGAGTCTCAGCCCCCACCTCTGGAGGTTCTTCCTGTTTATGGTCTCTTAAAATTACAAGGGATCAGGCCATACTGAGCTGAAGCTGTTGTGTTTTTAAGATCTTACTTATTTATATGAGAGAGAGAGAGAGAGAGAGTGTGTGTGTGTGTGTCTGAGAACAAACACAAGCATGGGAGGGGCAGAGGGAGAAGCAGACTCCCCGCTGAGCAGGGAGCCTGACTCAGGACTAGATCCAGGACTCCAGAATCATGAGCTAAGCTGAAAGCAGATGCTTAACCTACTGAGCCACCCAGACACCCCTGAAGCTGTTTTGTTGAAATAGAAAGTACCACTTTCCTCATTATTCTTTTGGTTTAGTTTTTGTTTGCATCCTTTTCTTGTTATGGTTCAGACATAAATCCCTGAGGACTCTTCTCAACAGTGTTGATCACACAAAAATTCTAGTGTTAGTTCATTGGACATGAAGATCATCTCTGATCTTGACACCTCCACTACAGAAGAAACAAAATCATAGAGAAGACACTGACAGCCAGTTTGAGAAGGAGCTGGAGCAACTAGCTAACAAACAGCTCTTCCTTATGCCACTATTACTATAAAATATTTGCCAAATAAGAAGGTCCTGTGTGACACTAGGCATGGAGACCTCAGCAGATGGCCCTTTGGAGCAGTGTTTCTCAACACTGCTGGAGACAGTGCTTTGATTGATGTGAGGGAAGACCTTTCAGTATTTTCTAAAATTTTCTGGGTATTTCTAGTGGGCAGTCGGGATTAGGAACCATTCACTGCTCTAGAAGCTTACACAATGAGAAGGACCACTGTGTACAGGACACACTGGCAACAGAATAAAGACATTGTCTGCTTTAAAAAAATGTCCTGTGTGTGTAGGGGATGTGTTTCATAATCAGATAAGTTCCAGTGATCCTGCATGCTGTATCTTAGAAATTGATAATGAACATTAGGAGGTGGAAAGATAGTACAGAACAGTTTTTAGAGGACATATTCTGGAGCTGTGTGAATTTCGGCAAGTTACCTAATCTCTCTGAGTCTTAGTTTCCTCATCTATAAAATAGAGGGAGAAGAAATACCTTTATACTGGGATTGTTATGAGGACTGAATAACTTAGCATTTATAAAGTTTTTTGAGTGACAAATATTATATACTGTTGTATAAAGATTTGTAAAATAAAAACAAACATTCTGAGAAAGCCTGCTATAAAGTAATCTGTTAAACTTTATCTTAGAATTCCCCAGATTTATCTGGCCATGGAACTCTTCTTCCCACACACATACCAAATAATATCTATTCACATTACATGGAAATAATTTTACAGAAAGCCCCTTATTTACTTTTTGCATTTTTAAATCATTGTCAGCCTACTTTCCAATGATATTTTGGACTTTCTATAAGAAGGTACAATTAAACTACAGTGTTACACCATGAGGCAAGGGGTAGTGTCTCTTTCTAGTATCTAGCACAGAACACATAGTTCTTTTTTGTTTGTTTAAGATTTTATTTATTTATTTGAAAGAAAGATATAGAGAGAGCTCAAGTAGGCAGAGCAGCAGGCAGAGGCAGAGGAAGAAGTAGGGAGCCTGACGTGGGACTCAATCCCGGGACCCCGGCATCATGACGTGAGCTGAGGGCAGCCACTTAAATGACTTAACCTACATATTTAGTTCTTAATAAATACTTGTTAAATAAACTAAAACATTAGGGGCTCAGTCAGTTGAACATCTGACTCTTGGTTTTGGCTCAGGTCATGATCTCAGGGTCATGAGGTCCAGCCCCACACCAGGCTCTGTGCTCAGCTGGGTCTACTTGAGATTCCCTCCCTCTCCCTCTGCCCCCCACCCCCACTAAAATAAACAAGTAAATCTTTTAAAAAAATAAATAAAAACATCTTAAAATGTTAAAGACCTTAAGTTAATGTGTACTAACCCCTTACCTTGTACCTGAATGCTTTTCTGTTTATAAGGACATATTTTTGAACACTAAAAACTTTGTTTATGATTCACTTACATTATAGATTAGGGTATTCATAAACAACTCTGATCTGTTGATTTTGGCTTCCAGTTTCTTTAGCTTCTTTATTATTTTTTATGTGAAGCAGGTAAGAAAGTGAAAGATGCAAATGATCACATATGAGTCATAAAGAGAAAGTTTTATGAACTAGAGATCAAATGGATTTGTTACTCCAAACTCATTTCAGTAAACAAGCAGCTCTGTGCTGCTTCATTTTATTTCTGTAACTCTATTTCAGTTTGCCTTCATTTAAGCTGAATATCTCTATTGTGATATAACAGAAAAAAATGACTTCTAGAGTACCCTAATTGGCAAACTTTAGGATAACAAAGCTTTTAATGTGTTTAAGTTAACTTTCCCATCCTTCTAATTCCATTGTTTTTTCTTGCTGGTCCTTTGCTAAAATGGAGAACAGCTGTTCATTGCCATGTGCTTAAAATTCTTTCATTTATATGAGAACTATTGAATAATCCATCAGAATTTCTTCTTCAGAATTAATAACATCAGTTGCTTTGCTGGTTCATTTCACTAGCAACAACTAATCTGTACTGAGACAAATAAAGAAGTCCCTATTCTATAAGCACAAAGTATATTATCCTAAGAATAGAGAACAATTTATATAAGAGCAATATGTATGTGTATATATACAAAAATTCATGTATATATAGTTATTCATATACATATTAAAATTGTTCTTATATAAGGAAATTTATACCAAGTATTATGAAGAATATATGCAAAGTACTGTGGAATTACAGAGATGGGGAATCTTTGAAAGCAAAAAAATGAATCTAGATACAGACCTTTCACCTGTCATAAATTAATTCAAAATGGGTCATAGTCCGAAAATGTAAAAGTGCAAAAGTATAAAACTCCTAGAAGATAACAGGAGAAAATGTAGATGACCTTGTATGACGATATAATTTTAGATATAACACCAAAGAACATGATACATGGAAGAAATAATTGATAAACTGAACTTCATTAGAATTGAGAACTTACATTCTACAAAGGCAATATCAAAAGAATTAGAAGACAACCCAAACACTGGAAGAAAATATTTGCAAAAGACACATCTTATAGGGGTGCCTGGGTGGCTCCGTGGATTAAGCCGCTGCCTTCTGCTCAGGTCATGATCTCTGTGTCCTGGGATCAAGCCCCACATCGGGCTCTCTGCTCAGCAGGGAGCCTGCTTCCCCCTCTCTCTCTGCCTGACTCTCTGCCTACTTGTGATCTCTCTCTCTGTCAAATAAATAAATACAATCTTTAAAAAAAAAAAGACATATCTTATAAGGGACTTATCAAAAATATATAAAGATCTCTTAAAACTCAACAATAAGAAAATAATAATCCAATTAAAAAATGGGCCAAAGACCTCCACAGACCCCTCACCAAAGAAGATATACAGATAGCAAGTAAGCATATGAAAAGATTTTCCATAGCCTATGTTATCAGGGAAATGCAAGCTAAAACAATGAGGTACCATCACACACCGATTAGAATGGCCAAAATTCAGAACATTGATGACACCAAATGCTGTGAGGTTGTGGAGCAACAGGAACTCTCACATGTTGCTGGTTGGAACAAAAGATGGTACAGCCACCGTGGAAGATAGTTTGACAGTTTCTTATAGAACTAAACAAACTCTTAACCTAAAATCCAGTGGTTGTACTCCTTGGTATTAGTCCCAAGGAATAAAAGATTTATTTTGACACAAAAACCTGCACATGGATGTTTATCACGACTTCATTCATAAATGTTAGACTTGGAAGCAACCAACATACAAGTGAATGGATAAATAAACTGTGGTACACCTGGACAGTGGAGTATTACTCAGAGATAAAAAGAAAAAAGCTAGTAAGTCATGGCTATACATGGAGGAACTTACATGCATGTTGTGAAGTGAAATAAGCCCATCTGAAAAGACTATGCACTGCACGATGTCAAGCACAAGACATTCTGGAAAAGGAAAAGAAGAGACAATGAAAACATCAGTGGTTTCTGAGGGTGGGAGATAGGATGAATAGGTGGAGGACAGAGGATTATTAGGACAGTGGAAATACTCTTTATGATACTGTAATGATGTATAGATGTCATTATTTATTTGAATAAACCTACAGAACGTACAACACCAAGAGTAAACCATGAGGTAGACTATGAAATTAGGTGATTATGATGTGTCAGTGTAGGTTTATCCTCAATAAAAAATGTATCATTCTTGTGAGTGATGTTAATAATGAGGGAGACTATATATGTGTGGGGGCAGGAGGTTATGGGAAATCTGCACCTCCCTCTCAATCTTGTTGTAAGCCTAAAACTGCTGTAAAAAAAAAAAAAAAAAAGTGAAGGGTTAAAAATTAAACTATAGATAGCCTCTAAAAATTAATTAAAAATATCTTAAAGGTCCCATTAATAATTATACAAAGGATATGAATGTCAATTTAAAAAGTGGAAAAGCCATGTTTAATATTGATATTCTAGCTATGTTTAACTCAAAGGAATATTTTGCCTTCAAAGTCAATAATTAAAAAATATATAGTGGTGGGGCATCTGGGTGGCTCAGTAGGTTAAGCATCTAGCTCTTGGTTTTTGCTCAGGTCATGATCTCAGGGTTGTGAAATCCAGGCCCATGTTAGGCTCTGTACTAAACATGGAGCCTGCTTAAGATTCTCTCTCTCCCTCTCCTTCTGCCCCTCCCCTGCTTGTCAATGCACAGACTCTTTCTCAAAAAGAAATATACATATACACACACATATTATTTGCCATTTAATGCTGATACATGCATAGAGAAATGGGATTCCTAATGGAGTACATTAGTGAAATTAATTTCTTACATCAAAAACCAAAAATATCAACTGTTTGATCTATTAATTCTACTTCTAGGAAATGATCCCATGTTAATAATTTGAAATAACTGCAAGCATTCACTGATAAAAATATTTAAAACAGTTAAAATTTAATATTAAATCATTTACATTAAAATTATGTCTTTGAAATGTTCTTAGTGACAGGAGAAAAAGTTATGTCTATACTTAGTAAGATCTTTCAAATAAAAAGTTTTGAAGAACACAGAAAAAGACAAAGAATGATGTCAAATGTTCAGGTGGTTATAAGGTGATGAGATTATGGGTGACTGCTTCTGTGTGTTCCAACTTTATGGTACTTTCTTGAACAATTATGTACTGTTTTTAAGTCAGGGAAACATGTGAAAATTGTACAAAGCATAGAAAGGTATTTTCTAAGGCTGTCAAATCCTAAAGAGAACACAGGGAACAGACTGACTGAGGAGGAAGTCATCGGTGACTTTTTGGTAAAAGTGAACAGTCCTGGATGTGAAAGGAGAGCTAATAATTATTGAGAAGAAACTCAAAGAATTATTACAAGGAGTTAGCACAGACTGGAGGAGCTCTGCACACCACAAACCCTGTACATATTAAGCATTAAAGTTGATGGCAAAGGAATGGTTGTACATAGAACGGGACTTGGAGGAGAAATCAAGTTTCAACAAAGATTTTTTTTTTTTTTTTTAAATAAAGGACACTGAAGAATATCTTCATAAGATGCTGGAGCAAAGTCTCAGAAGAGAACACATGGAGACAACAGGTGATAAATATAAAGGCCTTCATGGGTTCTCAGATACTATTTACAGTAAGTGTATTTCCTGACTTCAGTAAATTATTCAATAGAGTAAAAAAAGTTACATGCAGTTATGCATTAGGTACTTTTCCTTTTTAAAAAAATCTTTACAAGTTTAACTTTTTGCTCCAGAATGTCAGGCGTAGACTATTTTAACTTTAGAGCTCTTTTTTTTTTTTTTTTTTTTTTTTTTTTAAAGATTTTATTTATTTATTTGACAGAGAGAGATCACAAGCAGGCAGATAGAGGAGGAAGCAGGCTCCCTGCTGAGCAGAGAGCCCGATGCGGGCCTCGATCCCAGGACCCTGAGATCATGACCTGAGCCGAAGGCAGCGGCTTAACCCACTGAGCCACCCAGGCGCCCAACTTTAGAGCTCTTGATCTCTTTTCTGTTTTCATTGATAGAGCTGGGGGAAAAAAGTAAATAAATGAGACCTTCAAGTTTTCTTTGTATTCTAATATCTTTTAGATCACCTAGTTCTTGCATATTATCAACATGTAGATTTCAAAATTTGATCGATAAACTATCTTGTGGGAAGAACTGGCTTTCTCACTCTTAATGTGGCTACAGTATTTTAGAACATTGGTCAGTCACCAGATACTTACTGAAGTTTCCTATCTGACAAGTTTAGTTCCAGCCATGTGCTGGAAATGGAGTGGTGGAAGAGGCCAAAGGTCCTTGCCTTTATGAAGTTTATAATCCATTGGGAAGATGAATGTTAAAAAAGTGTAAGTGTGCTGAGAACTATAGGGTTCTATGATGGGAAGTGCATCCTGTTACGGGGAATCATGAGGAAGTGATATTTAAGCAGGGGTCTCATGAATGACTTAGGAGTCCATAGGCCAAGATGGCAAAAGACAGTCTGAGGGAACCAAATATACAAATGGCCAAAGACAGAAGGAACTTGTAAGTGTCTGAGAAAATTACCACATGTTGAAAGTGGGAGAAGTGAGGCTGGACATGGACAAAAATGATTCATAAAGTCTTGTACACCAAGGTAAGAACACTTCATTAACGCCATGAACTTCTTTAACACATCAACACCAAGAACACTTCATTAACTGAAAAACCAATGGGAGTTTCCTGAAAAGGTTGAAGTTGAGGAATAGTATGATCAGATAACAGTTTAAAAAACACTGCCATTCTGGCTTGTAGTGAAGAGCAGATTATGAATGGGCAGTGGTAGACAAAGTGGCTTGGATTGGGGTGTTTGCTGTGGGGATGGAGAGAGAGGAACCTGGATTTCAGATACATGTAGCACATTTCATTGACAAGATTTGGGGCACTGCTGTCAATAGCAGTATAATGTGAGCCCCAAGTATGATTTTATATTTAAAGGAAAAAAGAAAGTGAAGTTATTTTTAATAATACATTTAATTTAACCCAATATATCTAAATTATCATTTTAACATGCAGTCCATATTTTAAAATATTAATGAGATGTTTTATAATATTCAAAATCTATTGTATAATTTACGTTTATAATGTGATCAAGTTGGACTAGCATATTTCAAGAATTTCACAGCCACATATGGCTAGTTGCTAAATATTGGAGAAGCTGGTTTGCTTGTTTGTAGCTTTTATGCTTTTCCATAAACTGGCAGCCTACTCTGAACACCTCATTGCATCACTATAATGACTAAATAATGTACATGAAAATGAATGATGCTCCATAAAAGGTTGTTTATTATGGAAAGCTGGTAGTTGTCCACTTAGCCATTGTCTATGTGACAGTAAAATAAGGGGCAATTCATTCAATGCAGGAGGAAAAATGTTTAGACTAAATATTTTTTTTAAAAAGTTGGAAAACAAAAGCAATTGACTTATTGTAGATAAACTATAACTTGTAGTCATTGGCATGGACTGTATTGGCATGGAAAAGGTGACCTGTTGAGGCACAATAAATTATAACATAGCATCGTTTTTCATCTTCTGTAAGTTTTCATGAACAACTCTTTTAATGTGTCTGAATGCATTAAATCTCTAGCAAATGCTAAAGAGAATCCTGTAACCACTGATACTTGTAATGTCTCTGTGTAATGATTTATTTGAGAAGCTGAAGTAAGACTTTTCTTTTAGTAGAGGTCACAAAGCATACTCAGGTTGCTTTTGATCATGCCTACCTGATTGATGAATTAAAATAGTCAACACATCAAACCAATTTTCAAATGTTTTCACCTTTTTAACTCTATGGGAATTTTCCCATGAACACATCAGAGGAGAATTTAGCTCAAGGCAACTGATAAATCAATGACATGATTCTCCAGGCAGCTTCTCTATCCCAGACTGAGCCTCTGTAGCTGAAGCAGCATAATTGAACTATAAGCTGCATATTGGGGAGATATCCACTTTTGTTCCTCTATTTTCCACATTGCAGATGGTGATTTTTTTCAAAACACAATTCCAATTAAGCTAATTCTATGCTGAACACACTGCAATGACTCTTCACACTTTTAGATCAAGACCAGAGTCTTGATCTCTTTCTATCTATCACTCTTTGCCTTTTATTAAACTTTTCATTTTGAGATAGTTTTACTTTCACAGGCGGTTTTATGAAATAATAGAGACATATTCTGTGGAAACTTCATCCAGTTCCCTAACAGTAACATCCTGCAAAAATGTAGTTGAAGATTACAGCCAGGATCCTGATGTTCATACCGTTAAGATACACAGATATTTCATCAGCATGAGGGTCCTTAATGTTGTCCTTTTATAACCATACTCTCTTCCATCCAGTGCCCCACCCCCTACTAATCTCTGGTAACCACTAATCTGTTCTCCATTTCTATAATTTATCATTTCAAGAATGTTACCTAAATGAGGGGAGGGGTACCTGGGTCGCTCAGTTAAGTGTCTGACTCTTGGGTTTGGCTTAGGTCATGATCTCAGGGTTGTGAGATTGAGCCCTGTGTCAGGCTCCATACTTAGTGCTTAAGATTCTCTTCCTCTCTCTCTGCCCCTCCCCTGCTCTTACACAACACATGTTCTCTCTCTGTCAAAAACAAGAAATAAAAAAAAAAAAAAAGAATTTAAAAAGAATGTTATGTAAATGGAATCTTCAAATATGTCCCTGATTGTGGTTGGCTTTTTTCATTCAGTCTAATTCTCTGGAGATTCACCCGGGTTGCTATATGTATCAGCAATTTGGTATTTTTTATTATGACATATCAGTCTGTTTAACCCCTCATCTGCTGAAGGATATCTGTTTGTTTTCTAGTGTTATGCTGTTTTGAATAGAGCTGCTATAAACATCCAGGTACATGGTTTTGTGTGAGTGCAATCATCCTTTCTCTGGGATAATTGCTCTTAAGTACAAATGTGGCATCACATGACAGTTGCATGTTAAGTTAAAAAAACAAAAACAAAAACAATCTGCCAAACTGTTTCCAGTGATGTATCAGTGATCCAGTTTCCCTGCATCCTCACCAATGTCTGATCTTATTACTACTTTTTATTTTAGTCATTCTGGTATGTGTGTAGAAATATCTTACTGTATTTTAATTTGAGAGTTCTTCATATAGTCTAGATACTTTGTTAGAAATGCAGTTTGATTATCCAACTCTGTTGCTTGTCCTTTCATCTTTTTAACAGGGTCTCGTGTACAATAGAAGTTTTCAATTTAAATGAGGCCCAATTTATGAATTTTTCCTTTTATGGATCATGCTTTTGGTATCAAGTCTAACAATTCTACCTAGTCCTAGATCCTGAAGATTTTCTCATGTTTTTATAAAAGTTATGTAGTTTCATGTTTTAAGTCTTTGATCCATTCTGAGTTAATTTTGTGTTATCTGTGAGACTGAAGTCAAGGTTTACTCATATCTTATTGCTCCAGCAGTAAGTTCAGAGACCATTTACTTCCACTGAATTGAATATTTGTCAAAAAATGAGTTGGGCATATTTATAGGCATCTATTTCTGTGTTCTCTATTCTTTTCCACACATCTTTGTGTTTATTTGTCTAGCAGTACCACCCAGCTTTGATTACTGTAGCCATATGGTAAGTCTTGAAATTGGGTAGGTGGATTCCTCCCACTTTATTTTTCTTTTCAAAATTGCTTTAGCTATTCTAGTTCCTTTTGCCTTTTCATATACATTATAGAATAATCTTATATAGATTCATAAGAAAATCTTGATTGAATTTTGATAGGAATTGCATTATACCTGTATATCAATTTGGGGAGAGTTTATATCTTTACTCTGTTGAACATGATATGTCTCTTCATTTATTCAGAATTTTTATCCCTTTCATCAATGATGCATTAAGTGGACAAATCTTATGCATGTTGTAATCTTATGCATGTTAGATGTAAATATATTTACATCTAAATAATTTCATTTTTTGAACAAGTATAAATAGTATTTTATGTTTTGTCATCTCATATTTGTTTGCTAGCATACAGAAACACAATTGCCCTCCTACGTTCTTTTAGGGAAGATCTTCTAGTGACAAATTCCCTCAGTTTTCTTTCATATGAGAATGTGTTGGTTTCTTCTTCATTCCTAAAGGATATTTTCACTGGGTATAGAATTCTGGTTTGACATATCTTTTCTTTCAGCACCTTAGAAATATCATGTCACTTTCTCTGACTTCTGTAGTGACTAATGAGAAATTTGCTGTTACTTGAATTATTTTTCTTCTGTAGGTTAGATGACATTTTTCTCTGACTGTGTTGAGGATTTTTTCTTTGTCTTTAGGTTTCAGAATTCAGTTATGATGTTTTTTGCTATGGGTTTCTTTGGGTCTGTCCTGTTTGGGGTTCATTAAACTTCTTGAATCTAGAAATCTCTTTGGCACATTTAAAAAATTTTAGTCTGTTATTTCTTCTCATGCTTTTCTAGCTCTGACCCTGTGTACTTCTTCAGGTTTTTAGGCCCAGTTCATTTTTTCAAGTATATTTTTCTGTTTTTCAGATTAATAATATCTATTTTTCTAACATCAATTTCACTAATCTTTTATTTGTTCTCTCTGTTCTGTTGAGCCAGTTACTGAGCTTTTTATCAGCTATTGTATTCTTCAGTTCTAAAATTTCCATTTGATAAATCTTTGTATGTTCTGTTTCCTTGTTGGACATTACTATTTCTTGAATGAATCTTTTTATTTTTTCATTTGTTTCAGACATGTTGATAAATGCACATTGAAGCATCTTTTTCATGGATGTTTAAACATTGTCATCAGATAATTCTAGCATTTATTCCATATTTATGTTGGCATCTATTGTCTTTTTCAGTTTGAGATCTTCCTGGTTCTTGGCATGACTAGTGATTTTTTACTGAAGCTCATACATTTTTCCCATTATGTTCTGACCTTATTTAAACTTTTTTTTCCCTCTGCTACCATTCCAGAAGGAGGAGAGGGAGGAGCACCACCTCATTATTGCCAAGTAGAGGCAGAAATTCAGGTTCCCCATACAACCTCCTGACATGTGAGATATGGGAGGGGCTGCTTGTTACTGCTGGGCAGGGTGGATTTGGTGATACAAGCAGTCCCCACTGACATAATAGTGACTTCGTTATCTCTGGGTGATGGTGAAAGTGCTGACTCTCCATCATCTCCATACATGATTTCTAATAACACAGTTGGAGGTGGTGGGTACTTATTACTGAAAGCTGCAGATGAAAATCCTATCTCCCTATTTGACCTGTTCTGATACCACGCTGGCAGGTATTTGGGAGCAGTTGGTACACCCTCTTGAGGGTATAAGTCTAAGATCCGCACATAGCATACATTAACATGGATGGGAGCATGGCTACAGTTTTTCTGTGGTGTTTGACTAGAATGGAATGAGTATTGTATAAAATTTTCTGTCTTGCTACTTTTTCCTTTTCTTCATCCTTTGGCTAGAGAGATCACGTTTTAGTTGGGATTTTTTGTATATCCTCATTAATGTTTCTGGGTCACTGGCTACCTTGGCTATAAGTCTAGGATATGTAAGGCAAAAAGAAAACCCAGGAAACTTAACCATTCTGTCATTCCTTGGGTCCTGTGGTCCCTAGCCAAATTGCCTTCTCTCTCTACCTTTCAGTCTTCTGATGTTTATTTAATATATAATATCTATGAATTGTAGTTATACTTAACATGAATAATAAGAGAGTATATGTCTGTTTCATCTTCCCAGAAGTGCTAATGACTCTTGACTTTTTATTTTCTATTATTTTTTAAAGATTTATTTATTTATTGCAAGGGGGATGGTTAGGGAGGGAAATCTCAAGCACACTCCATGCTGAGCACAGAGCCTGATGAAGGGTTCGATCTCATGGTTCGAGATCATGACCTGAGCTAAAACCAAGACTCAGATGTTCAACTGCCTGAGCCACTCAGGGTGCCCTGGCCCTTGGCTTTTAAAAATCTCCATTATGCTTTAAATCTTACCTCAAAAATCCCTTCCACTGGGACCCATTCTTTTACTTCCCTTAGGACTAAAATCCTAGACTATTAGAAGCTCTCAAAAGAGCCTGTATTTCTCTTCTTCCTAGCATGTATTTTAAAAGAGCAGTATTAAATGAATTTGACTGATTAATGTGCTTCCTTTATTAGACTCTAAGGTTCATGTGGGTAGTGATTGTGGCTGTGTTTTAATTATTTTGTTCACAGTACCCAGCAATCTTCTTGGCATTAATAGTAGAGTCTTAGTAATGTAGAACTAACAAGGCAATGCAATAAAGTAGAAAGAGCTTGAGTTTTGCAGTTAGATTTTGCCATTCTACCAAAAGAATGATACTTACATCATTTTTATACTTTACTGTTATATGATAATATTAAGTAATATAACATGTAAATATCTCTACATAATGCATGACATGATGACTTCCAATTTCTAAAGCTATTATTTCCCTCCTTCTGTTATCCTTCTTTTATAGAAAACTGTAGTCTTGCTTTATTTCATTTTTTAAATTTTTGATGACAACCACAATGCCCAGGACATAGTGGAAATTCAGTAGTTATTAAATGCAATTAAATCAATATTTCTATTATTATTTTATGGGACTTTACTTCTTATAAGAAAATGCACATAAAAAATAAAACTTAGAAGGGGAATATAGTTTTGTTTAGAAAGCAAAAGAGCTGATTTATCAATGGTTCACCCTTGAGCTAGAAGAGCAGTTTGAAAATAGTAAATACATCCCAAGGAAAGAGTACAAATGTTCATGCTATAATAAATACTTGAGAAAGTTATAAGAACAAGTACATTTGGAAACATAAAAAAGAAGGTGAACAGTGAAAAACTCTGAAAAAGTAGATAATTAGATAAAGTAGATAAATTAGATAAAGTAGATAAAATTTTTTTTTTCTAAATGGAATAAATTTTGTCCATTATTCCCAGGAAAAATGAAAAAAAAAAAAAAGAAGGCTTCAAAATATGCACTTGACATTGATCATAGGAGGGCAAGAACTGTAGGGAAGGGAATTTATGGCCTTCTGCTGGCCTTTAACAGATCGGATATGTCATGGGCCTTGTGGCACCCATAGGGTGACTGTGAAGGGCTTATATTCGGGGCTACAAGCCCAGGAGAGAGGCCCAGAACAGATGTTTCTTTAACAATCCTCAGAAGGAACGAACCCTGTCAACATGTTTGATTTCAGACTTCTAGCCTCCAAAACTGTGAAAACAAGAAATTTCTGTTTTTTAAGCTGCTCAGCTTATGACACTTTGGCAAGATAGGCCCAGCAAACTAATATGCTTTCCCTGGAGCCCTGACCTTTGTGGAGGTTATATATCCTTTTGAAAACAAAAACAGTGCTATGGAGGACCTCTCCAGAGAGATGCAAATAGCCACAATTTTACAGATAATTTCGGGAGCTCACAGATGTTCTGTCGTCCATCCACAGACCCACCCCCACCATAGGCCAGACTGAGAACTTGTGTTCTAGAGTCAATGTGACTTCTCCCAATCCCTTTCTTAGGTGATGCCTCCTGAATATATTGCCCTACACCAAACATTTGCCTTGAAGAAAACCACTCTTCAGTGTGTGGCAGCGTCTTATAGCAATGGAAGGAATTATGCTCTGAAGAGTTGGTGCCTTGGAGCTGTGACTCACAGCACAGTATTCAAATGCCTTAGAAATACCTTGGGCCCTACTGCAGCCCCCTGTTAAAACGTACAGCTGCTTTTCTTTATCTTTGCTTTCTTTTCTTTTCTTTTTTTTAAATTTTATTTATCTATTTGACAGAGAAAGATCACAAGTAGGCAGAGAGGCAGGCAGAGAAAGAGCGAGGGAAGCAGGCTCCCCACTGAACAGAGAGCCCTATGCGGGGCTCCATCCCAGCACCCTGAGATCATGACCTGAGCTGAAGGTAGAGACTTTAACCTACTGAGCCACCCAGGCACCCCTCTTTGCTTTCTTTTTTTAATTAAAACAATCTTTCTCTTAGAATTGCTGCATTTAATTTATAGGGCTGGATATGGAAACAGAGTAAGCTGATGTTTTGATGTGCTTTAGGGAAAGAACTTAAACTCAAAGTGACTATATTTATATTTAGCAAAGAGGCTAAGAAGTGGCTCCCAAGAGCTCTTACAGAGGATATGGGAAGAAGACAAAAACTCCCTTTGCTTCCTTTACACCCTGCTTAGTACCGAGTGTTTAACACATATTCCGAATCTCACGTAGTATGTTCTGCATGCACAAAGATGAAAGGCATTATGAAAATAAACACGAGAACTTGCCTTCATCCCTGTGTGTGTGCGTGTGTGCGCGTGTGTGTGTGTGCGTGCGCACATTACATAGCTATGTCTCGCTGTCTAGGATTTGGCCTTCTCCTTCTGCTCAAGTCAGCCTTATCTCTGTTATTGTGGTTAAAACTCTGTAGCACTGTCTTCTGTTGTGTTTTCTAGCCATAGAGAGAAACTGCTCTTGCCATAGTTTCATGTCATCCTTGAAGAATGCTTTCCCCCTCTGTTTGCATGATTTTTCTCTGTCATTCACTTTGAGGAAGAGATGCCTTGTCTTGATAGTGCCAGTGCCTCTCATTTATCGACCCATAGGAGTGAGTCTGTATTGTTCAACTGTCATTATTATTGTCAAATAAACATTAACCACTGTGGTAGATAATCTTGTCTGCCGGTGGAATGAGATTTCAGAAAGCACAGCTGCTCCTGATGTTTGCTGCCACAGGACAGAGGGATCATCATTTAGGATCCTTTCTGTCACGCTGCTCTTCTCTCTTACTGGCCTGTCTGTCTGGAACTCTTGGTCATTCGTATCTATTGAAAATCTTGCTCACTTTTAACCACTCATGGCATGTGCCACCTCTAAGAAGTCCTTGTGAGTCTCTCAGTTGTATGGGATGTTCATATCTTATCATTTCCCTTAGGTCATAGTATTATACCCACAGTGCACTTATGTTACGTCTACTCCCCAGATGGTACAGTGCTGAAAATAGTACTTGGTCTTACTCATTTTGCATGGTGCTCACAACAGGATGTTTTGGAATTTTTTTCCTGAAGCCCTTTAATACCTGGCTCTGCCACATAGTCTTCCTGAATTAATCTGAATTTGAGTTGGCTTTTGTATTTGAGGTAGAAAGTAGTTTGGCACATGGAAAATTGAAGAATGTAGGCAAAGGGACATAACAGAATATGCCAGTCAATATCCTATACCGAGATCTGACGGTAGGCAGTAAAACCTAGTGGGAAGTTGAAAGGTAGGAAAGTACAGAGTGAGGGGATCGAGATGGAACCTTGGGAAACACCATTAAGTTAAAAATTGTAAAATGTGTGGATTTATATAGCAATTTTCTTTCAAGGAACTTAAAGGAATTGCAGTAATGCCGGCACAGGTCAGTCCGTTGCTATCCATTTTATATCATCAGAGATAAGAGAATGCGTGGAAGCAAGGAAATTCAGTTAATATTTGTGGGATGAATATATGAAGTTCTTGGTATTTTGGAAGAAAGAGGTTTATTAAGGAACACTGGATTGTGGAAGGATGGTAGAGAAATCCAAGATTGGATTCTAGGTTTTAGCCTTAATTAGCTTCAGGAAGATAGACAAATGGTGGTGGCACAGGGAAGGGTGGAAACAGTGGTGAGAGCTGATCAGATCTTGAATCTTCCTGGTAAAGATAGTGTGATGTTGTACAAATGTGAATTATTGGATGCTGGCTCAGTCTGCTCAGCCACAGAAGTAGTGGGCCTCCGAAAGAAGCCTGAGGTCTGGATACGGTGTATCTCAGCAAGCTTATCTAAAATATCTGACAGTGGAAGTTTTTCTATCGTGGTGAGAATATTTAACATGAGATTTAGCCTCTTAACACGTGGTTAAGTGTACAATACAGTGTTATTAACCACAGCCACAGTGTTATATAGTAGATCTGTAAGATTTAATCATCTTATGTAACTTTTTCTAAAGACATGCTCCCAGGCTGCCTTAAATCAAGATACTACTCCTGTTAGATTTCTCACTTGAAAAAGAAATACTTTGAATTATCCACAGTGAGTAACCCTTAAAAAATACTGATAGTGTTCTTTTTCTCTGGGCATAATGGAGAGCGGGTGTAGAAGTGAGTACAGGAAGTGGTACAAACTAACAGAAATAATACAGTGAGAGTCGAAAAGGAAAAAGCCCAGCTTAAAATAATTTGTCCACTAAATAATTATAAAAAACCTATTGTGCATCAGTAAATAGACCTCTAGAGGGAAACACATTGGTATGTTTGGGGAATAATGAGAGTGATTTAGCTGAGAGCTTTGGGACATGGGAGAAGGGGATGGTAGGAGAAAAGATCTGAAGGATGGTCAGAGACAGACCTGGAGGTGATAAGCAGTTTGGATTTTATTCTAAGTAGGATGCCTACACTCTGGAAGCTTCCCCCCTGCCCCACTAGAGAGGGGTAGGGGTGAGAGACAGAGGAGAGGGGGAGAGAGAATCTGAAGCAGGCTCCACACCCAGCATGGAGCTCATGGGGCTTGATCTCACAACCCTGAGATCATGACCTAGGCTGAAACCAAGAGGCTGCCACTAAACTGACTGAGCAACCCAGGCGCCCCACCCTGGAAACTTTTGAAGGAAATGACACAACCTGATTTAGTTTTTAAAAGCTCTGTCTGGTTGCTCTGTGGAAAATGAAGTATAGGAGGGCAGGAATGGAAGTAAGTTGAATGGTGGGCAGGCTATTACACTAGCTGAAGTTAAGCATGGATAACACACAAGGATGGTAGTGGGAGAGCCAGCAAAAGTGACTGGATTTAAGAGATGTTTTGAGATATACAAGTTGACAAGACTTGCAGATAGATTTACTGTAGGGGAGAGGGAAATAATTCAAAGATAGATTCTGAGATTTTGGACTTAACAGGTGAGGCTGTGATCATATAGTGGATTGCATAGTGATTAGAACTCTGCATTGTGGACTTAACAGGTGAGTCAGATGGAACAGACTGGAGGGAGAAGTCTCTGCGCAGGGGTGTTGATTAAGGTTACTGCTCTGGGTGGATGCCTAGTAGACACTCCCTGGAGATGATGAGTTAACTGTTGGATACAGGAGCCTAGGGTTCAGGAGGAGATCAGGGATGGATATATGCTTTGGGTAATCATTAGTAGAGAGATGGTATTTACATATGGGAACTAGATACAGCCATATGGAAGAGTATTAATAGAGGAGAAAAGAGATCTTGGCCCGAGTCCTGGGCACTCTAGCATGTAGAAACCAAGAAGAAGAAAAGGAGCAAGCAGAAAAAATGGAGGAGAGGCAGCTGAAGAAGCAAGCAAATTAGCATGGTAGAGTGTCAAAAACAAAAACATGTCAGTAAGAAAATGATAACTCAAACACTGCTGGAGGATTGAGAGAGATGAAGTATGAGAACTGGTCACTGGGCAGAGCAAGGTGGAGGTTCTGATCAACTGGCTGAAGCTGGTTGAGCAGATAGTAAGAGGTTAGGAAGTTGAAATAACTATGTCCACTAGTTTTAACCACAAAAGGAAGACGAGAAATGAGGCTGTGGTTATAAACAAGAACAATTTGTCCACATCCATCCACAACAGGAGGAAAGGTAGAACTTAAGCATATAGATGCAAGTAGAGATCAATTTAATATTGAAAACAAAAAGCCAGTCTTCAGACGGCAAGAAAAAAAGAGGAAAACAATTGTACTTTCTTCAAGATCATCCATTGCCATATTTGTTGCTTAACGAAATGTTAGACCATGGAAGGGTGGAAACTGTAGCAGGGCTTGTGATTACTCACTGGGTGTAAGTTTATTTTCATGCTTCCTGTTCGTATTACAAGTTGTTTAAGCCAGTAATTTTAATCCTCTGGAAAGCTTGCTAGACAATTCTGTGCAGAAAAATAAATAACATAAAAACATTTAAAACGTTTTAAATTGCTGTTTGGGCATCAAGCTGAAACATAATTTTGCTTTGATTACTATGCCCTGTCCCGCATGTAACTTTACAAGTATTAAAAAAAAAAAAAACATAGTCGAAAATTTAGTGGTAACAGGTGATTCTACAAATAGTTATTCTTCTGAGCTGTTATACAATAAACATAAATATATAAACAAGTACCAGCTTGCTGTAGTTAGTTTATTCAAATTGTAATATACAGAATTTTAATGCTGTTTGTCTCTGCTTTGCTAAATAACAGTAGACCAGCAATTTAGCTATTCTATGACCATTCAAATATGTAAAATCATTGACAAAGGACCAGGGTTTTAAGATCTCAGGATCCTCTTAATGAAACAGTATTAGTTCATATTTTTTCTGATTTTTTGAATTGTAGTAAAATACATATAATATAAAATTTACCATTTTTTTTTAAAAGAGGGACAGAGGTAGGGGAGGGGGAAAAGGAGAGAGAGAAGAGAGAATCTCAAGCAGGCTCCTTGCTTGATCTCACAACCCCGAGATCATGATCTGAGCCAAAATCAAGTGTTGATGCTTAACTGAATGTACCCCCCAGGTGCCCCTATTTTAACCATTTTTAAATGAACAGTTCAGTAGTATTAAATATATTCATATTGTTATACAACCTAACACTACTGTTCATGTCCAGAATTCTTTCATAAAAATATAAAAGACTTTATGAATTTGCTTGCCATCGTTGAACAGGCACGGTGGTAATCTTCTCTGTAATGTTCTAATTTTAGTGTATGTGTACCAAAGTAGACCATATATATATATATATATATATATATATATATATATATATTAAAGATTTATTTATTTATTTAACAGACAGAGACCACAAGTAGGCAGAGAGGCAAACAGCGAGAGGCGGTGGGGGTGGAGCAGGCTCCCCACTGAGCAGAGAGCTTGACGTGGTGCTCAATCCCAGGACCCCAGGATCATGACCCGAGCCAAAGGCAGAGGCTTTAATCCACTGAGCCACCCAGGCACCCCACCACTTATTCATATTTTAAGGAAAACACTTATTTACATAAAGGAGAAAAAAATTATAGAAACTGTAACTTTGAAAGATAAGCCAGACCATTTGATTATTATTATCAAAATAAAGTCTTAGATCAAGTCCATAAAGTTCCATATTAAAATATTAAAGCATGGAGGGTGACTATGATATTCTTCCATAAAATACCCTTTGGTTGTATGCTCAGAGCCAGAATATGGTATACATGACTGGAACCAAGATGATCATTGCTCTATTTTCCTAATTTTCTGGTTGAAAACTAAGCAATGATTCAAACCCAAATTTTTTGAGTTCTTACTATATGCCAGGCAGTATGCTACATAATTTACATGCATTATCTAACTGACTCCCACAAGAATGCAATGAGCTAATTCTCTTATTTTCTTTTTAAAGACAATAAAACATTAAGATTAAATTTAGAAAGGTATAATTCATGATTTATGGTTTTATAACCAGAAAACCATGAGTGAAAGAGGTACCCCTTGGCCAGCCTGACTCCACAGATTTTGCCCTTAACATCTGCGCTCTAGTGTGTCAATTGTAAGGCGATGGAAGACTCCCCCCCCCCCAAGTTTTAAAAATTAAGAACCTTTAAACAATTTCTCCAAACTCATCCTGTTCTCACTAACACACTGTTTTTGCTTGTGCAGACACTTACATGCTGAACAATGATGATCTCATCAAGGTTTTGAGTTGGACTCACTATTATTTCTAGGTGTTTTACTAGCAAATGTTTTCTCTATAGCTGCTAGGGGGTGGGGGATGGCGATGGGGTATGGAGGATTGAGGATGGGGGGATGGGGATAGGGGAAGATTTCATCAATGTTCTTTGCTGCAATTTCTCTTTATTCATTCTCATAATTTGCTGACTTCTAAAAGGATGCTTTTGAAATTAGAACATTTCTTAAAATAAAATTGCTGTGCCAGAAGACTCCATTTAGAACTTAATTTCAGCTCTTATCTACAATATTCCTACATCTACATTCTGATTCTTCACACCTGTTATGCTCTGATTATCTTAGTTTGTTTCTAGAATTTGCCCTAACAGAGTTTTATTATCCTACACTATCTAATTCAGGAAGCCCTTACATAATTTGTATGAGGTTGGTGAGGTTTCTGCTTGTCTTATTTAGACTTCATGTTGCAGGCTTTCCTCACACCATACCCTGTTCTTTATTAGGAACGCTCAGCTGTAGTTAGGTGAAAAGAGCACGGTTCTGGAAGACAGCTGAACCTGGTTTGATTTTGGCTCCTCCCCTTATTACACATCATGCAGGATTATGGTCAGCTTTTTAATTGCTAAGTTATAGACAGTTGGAATTTTAGATTTACACACAGTGAAGTAGAAATTTGTGCAGCAGAGTGGAAATATATTTTCTGGTTATTGAGGGGCTTGGCATAGGGGATTGGGAAGTGGCTTTATTCTTACCCCAACCAACAGACACAAGTAACAAAGAAGTAGGTCTGAGTGAGTTCATGTTCCTCTTATGCTGCCTTCTTTCGCACACTCCTTCCCTTTTCTTCCCAGAGCTTCTTCACCCAGCAGGTTTGACCAACCATAGACACTACCTCATGGGTGAGTGGGTAGGAGGGGAGAAGGGGGAATGACTTTTCCAGTCCTGTACCTCTTACTCCTCTCCTTCCACACTGGATTCTGGCACGGCTGGCTAGAGTGTCTCAATAGAGGCCCACGCACAGCCTTATTGTATCAGGTACCAGCCTGGCTTTTCTCTTCATTTATAGTTTTGTAAATTCTGAGAGAACTGTTTTTTATTTACTTAAGTAAATATGGTTTGTGTACACACACACACACACACACACAGGAACGCTATTTAGCCTTTAAAAAGTAGGAAATTCTGTAATATGCTGCAACACAAATGAACCTTGAGGATATTACACCAAGTGAAATGACCCAATCACAGAAAGACAAATACTGCATGATTTCACTTATGTGACGCAACCAAAAATCAAATTCATAGAATAAAAGAATGGAGTTCTGGTTGCCAGGGGCTGGAAGGAGGGGGAATTGGGAAATTAATAATCAGTGGGCATGGAGTTGTAGTTAAGATGCATATATACATTTTTGGACTTTGTTGTGCAACATTGCAGCTGCAGTCAGCAACACTACATTGTAACTTAAAATTTTGCTAAGAGAATAGATCTCATATTACATGTTCTTTCCACAATAAAGTTAAAAAGAAATTCATTTTCCAGTGAGGAAAGCTAGATTACACTTGGGTTGTGCTCAAAACTCCAAATTGCATCTGGTCTCTCTGATCTGGGAATTTTTCATAGAACTTAACATTGTGGAGCCAAAGAACTGAATTTCTGTGGCTTGATGTGCTTTCTTAGATTCTGTTAGCCAGAAAAAAGATTTCTGACCAGGTACTATAAACACATATGTCTCAGGATTATTGCTTAAATGGTAAACTTTTGATTTCTTAAAGATGTACTTCCTATGTTCTCATTTAGTAGATGAAATATTACTTTGAAGTTTGATTCTCCCTTTTTTTCAAAGATAACTTTCAGTTATTTTCTGAAGTTTGTACCAAATATAATTCTTGATAAAGAAGATAGTATTTCTTCAGCTTTGGTAGAATACAGGACTCTGTTTGAACACATCAGCTACCCACAAAAAGGGAACTTGGCTTTGTGCAAATATCCTGGTAGAATCACATGACGTATGTGTGAGCAATTCTGAGTGTTTTCAGTGTCCAATTTTGTTGTCTCAACTTTAATTGCGATTTGTGTTTTCTGAGCCAGAATTGTTTCAACTGAACACAAAAGTTTCTATTGTCTGATGTCCTACAACATGGGCATGCCTGAGTTGCAACCATTGCAAAGCCTGACACGGGTCACTTTCTGTTATTGTCCCCACCAAGACCCTCCGTTTCTTCTTTTACACGAGTGAACCAAGAAGAAGCGAGTATTATTTGACCAATTTATTTAAAATCAAAGTGAGTAGTCACTCACTTACTCTGTGTCTCTTAGAAAGATGACCGGACATGTTTTTTAAACTGAATGCTACAACTAAATTTAGCCAAAGTGCCTTGCTTTCTGAATGCTTCCAAAATGGAACACTGTGCTTTTGATTGCTGCTTTTGGAGTCTCATTAAGACTCTAAAAGGTCAAAGGAACAAGGACTAGAGCAAAATACATTCATTTACAATACCAACACAATCAGAATGTTGAAATCAACCACAGACATCATGTGTTTCTACCAGGATATTTTATAATGCCACGTCCCCATTTTATGGGTAGTTGATGCGTTCAGATGGAGTCATGTATTCTACCAAATATCTACAGTGTTCTTACTAGTAGGGAAATATTTTAGACTGCCAGTTGTTTCCTCCATAAACTAATTTTTGAACAGAGGGTGATATCAGAGTCAGATATTTTTGCCATAAAATGAAATCTCTATCTCTATAGATTTAAACTTTCTCAAGATAGGCATTCTTCCCAAGGCCTCTGCTCTAACACACACTAAAAATTTCATGAGGTGAAATTGGCACATGGAAAGTTGCCACTGAGGGATGACCTCAGATTTTGACAAAGAATCTGCTGGGAAGACAGACTAACTTAAAATTCAGTTTTCCAAAGACGAGTCTGACTAGTTTTCTCTGGCACATTCCGTAATTTATTTCTGCTAGTAATAAGACTATTGTCATGTGTGTGTGATGATATTCTGTGGAACAATGATTGGGAACTTTCCTTTAATTTAAATTTAGACTTTTGTATTTCCCTTCTCTAACACATTAAGATCTCACTACTTTAAACATAACTTCAAACACCTTGCTACTTTTCTTTTCATATTCTATATTTAGCTTTTACTTTCTTTGGCTCAAAATTATAATAAAGTAACCACAGTACTTACCTTTTTGTGTCCATAACTGATTGCTATAGTATTTAACATTCTTGTATGTATTAAGACCTACCATAGTCCAGACATTAGTCTAGGTGCTAAGAATTCAGCAATGAATTATGTAGATGAAAATCTCTGCCTGGTGGTGCCTGGGTGGCTCAGTCAGCTAAGTGTCTGCCCTCAGCTCAGGTCATGATCCCAAAGTCATAAAATATTAAAAAATAAAATCTCTGGCTGTATAGTAGGCCTTTCATTCTCATATATATATCTATACCTAAGATTGTCTTCCACCCCACCCCCTAAAAAAAATTCCAAAACCTTTTCACCAATCTTATTTATTTTTTTAATCTTATCACTTTATTTTTTCATTTTAATATTTTAAATCTTATCATTTTAAAAGTTGGGGTACTTTCTGAAGTAATTGCTGTGAGTCATTTTCAAGCAGAGGAGATGGTGTTCTTGATATTCCTTAGAGGGGAGAACTAGATCAAGTTTAATGTCTTTATCACTGAATACAGTTTGTGTTTCTTAAAGTGTATTTATGGATCACCTACATCAGAATCCCCCAAGGTGGTGATTACCATCCCTGGGATCCACTTCCTAGCTCCTCATTCAGAATATCAGGATGAGGGTCAGGGGGATGTGTATTTTTAACCAGCAATCTGGGTGATCCTTACACATGCTGAAGTCTAAGCATTATTTATTAATTTAGACAAAGAGCTAAGGAAAGTGAATTTAAGTTAGAAAATGACCACAAGCAATTGGACAAAAAGAATAAATGTGGAGTTTAGAATTAATAGGAAACAGTAAGTGTAAATATAATTATTATTTTAGGACAAAATGGAAAAGGATATTTGTAAATGTTGATGAAAACTATCAAGATGGAATGTTGATCATGGGATTACTTACACATATTCATGAAGGTGTTACTTAAAGCATATCTCTGCCATGTAACATACAATAAACGTGAGGTTCACAGATTTAAGTTTTGTAACTGCCAGCTGAGACTTTTCCCTCCTGTGTCCCACTTATTATAATCTCAGTTTTACAGATGAAAAAACTGAAGTACAGAAAGGGTAAGTAACTTTCCTGAGGAAATACAGGTAGTAAGATGGAACCAGGCTCCATATTCTATGCTCTTACCAACTACTGTCACTAAAGAGAATGAGAAATCATTTCAGACCCCACACATGCTGCTCTATGGAAGAATTGTACAGCAATGAACGTGATTTGGCTCAATTTAATATGCAGTGAGTTTATGACATCCTGCCTCTCTGATCCAAATTAGAGGTGAATATTTACTTACACAAATCAGGACTGTATTAGAAATGGTTCTAGACAAGGGTTAATAGCTTAAGGCTGTAATTAAGCTGAAGTCAATCCATACTTCATCTTAACATATTCCTGCATACAAATTGCTTAAGACCCACCTGTAGAACAATCCAATATTCAAATTAAATTCTGCAAGATGACCTCTTCTTTCTATGTATTTTAACCAATATCTTTTAAGCTAGTTATAAAGAAAGAATTTAAAGACAAATAATATCACATCCTAAGGCTTTCCTAGAATGTCTTCAGGGATCATTCCAGGGAAGATGAAGTTACAATTAAAGAAAATCCCTTTAGCGTATCTAGATTGCACAAAACCCTATAATTAGCATTGATAAATTCTAGTATAGGTTATGCTTACTCTGCTTTTATTTGAAGGTTCCAAAACCCCCTCCTCCCACAATTTTCAGAGCCTATCCAGTCACTAAATGCTAAAATAATCTCACCAATTTAAAGATTTTCCTTAGCACCCTACTCTGGCTACCTCTTGATCCACTATCCTCTTAAAGCATAAAAATATTCTTGAGCGCCTGCATGGTTCAGTTGGTTGAGCATCATACTCTTGATTTCGGCTTGCATCATGATCTCAGGGTCCTGGGATCAAGCCCTGCATCAAGCTCCGTATTCAGCAGGGAGTCTGCTTGGGATTCTCTCTCCTCCTCCCTCTGCACCTCCCCCTGCTCTCATGCTTGCTCTGTCTCTCTCTAACAGATAAATCTTTTTTAAAAAGTATTCTCAATACATAAAATGGTATGAAAGGGCAAAAAAATTATTTTCTGAGCAACTGGCACCAGTATTTCTTCCATGGAGAATACTGTTTCTTATTAAAGAAATGCTTTACTGTCTTGGAAAAGAGAACATGAGACTGTATGAGAATAAGTATCACTGAGGGACAAAGTAAACAGAAAAATGAAACAAAATTGGAGGCATTGGCAAGGAGAGCCTGAGGAGAGGGGCAAAGAGCCCTGTAACAGTGGGGGAGGCTGCTACTGTTGGAAATGGACTAGCAGGTATGTCTGAGACTGAAATTATAGTCATTTTTGTGACTGTGATATAAACTTTCGTCTTTCTAAATACTCAGTGAGTCTTGCTTTACACAGAAAGGCCTGATATGAGTGGTTTTCATGGAAATCAAATCAGTGGAATTCTGTGTCAAGGTTAAAATGGAACAAAGAGGAGGAAGGATCAACCAGCCATCAGAAACTGGATGGAGGATTAAGAAGGGAGAAATTAGAGCCATAGAGAGCTGGGAGAAATGGCCCCAGCCGTTAGTCTTCCCAGTGAATGAAGAATAGGGGTTCAAGCAAGCTTATATATACCTCGAGGAAAGGATTACCCATGTAGGAATTTGGCCTTATATTTAGTTACCATTTGATGTGATTATCTAATCATTCTTTCCTTTCCTTCCCTTTTCTTTCTTTCTTTCTTTTTTTTTTTTTTACTACATTTTAAGTTTCTGATAAGCAAGGTATTCTTATCTTTTTATTATCAAATCATTTTTCTTCATGGTATACTTTGCACAATATAGGCTGCCACATATTGAATATGTGTGTGTGTGTGTGTGTGTGTGTGTGTGTGTGTACGCACACGCACGCTAAAGTGAAAAATGTGGTGGATTGTGCATGAAATTGTCTGGGATTTATGATCTTTAGGTTATTCTCTTGTAGACTTTTAAGGTTCTAAGCCCTTAACTCTTATAGGCATTTTTAGAAAATATCTTTGCCCTTGGCTTTTTCTAGATGTAATAAATGTAGTATTTAATATTTTTATAGACTTAAATGGTCATTCTTTTAAAATAATGTCTATAAACTAGTTTTCCACATGACAATATATGATAGCTTAATTTCTTTTATTTTTTTAAAGATTTTTATTTATTTATTTGACAGAGAGAGAGAGAGAGAGATCACAAGTAGGTGGAGAGAGGGGCAGACAGAGAGGGGAAGCAGGCTCCCCACTGAGCAGAGAGCCCAATGTGGGACTCGATCCCAGGACCCTGAAATCATGACCTGAGCTGAAGGCAGAAGCTTAATCCACTGAGTCACCCAGGTGACCCATTAATTTCTTGAAGTTAGTTTAATTTCTCAGTGAGTATTTCAGACCTCATACGTATTTTAAAGCTTATGATTATTTTAACTTTGTGAGTTAATCTGTGGCTAAGCTCATTACATTTTTAATGCTGGAAGTATATTTATTTTCCCAAAAGGATTCTAAATATTTAGAGTAATTATACTTGGCATCTAGAATTTTGTTGGAGGATGCATTAAAAAATACTACTTGGCACCACCTACAGATGAAGAAATCAAAGCATAAATAAGTGGGTATGGCACAGAATGGTGTTTTATCTTTGGAATTCTGCTCTTAACTCCAGCAGTAGTTTTTGTGCCCTGAGAAATTCCCTTTAAATCTTTTTCATCTGCAAGAGAGCTATTCCGTTGATCTTACATATTAGTTTCATGGTTTATAACAAATACTTGAAATAAGTCAGTGAGAATATATTTATGTTATGCTTTTATAACCAACCATCTTGTGTGGTAGGCAATATTATTTCAACCCTATGTACAAGTGTGGTAGTCAGCTTTTAAGATAGCCTCAAACGAACCACACTTCTCGATTGAAGTCCTTGAGTATGAGCAGGACCTAGTAGGTCATTCCTAAAGAAAAGAATATGGGGCTCTTGGGTTGCTCAGTTAGTTAAGCGACTGCCTTCAGCTCAGGTCATGATCCCGGAGTCCCGGGATCCAGTCCCGCATCGGGCTCCCAGCTCCATGGGGAGTCTGCTTCTCCCTCTGACCTCCTCACCCATGCTCTCTCTCTCTGTCCCTCTCTCAAATAAATAAATAAATAAATAAATAAAATCTTTAAAAGTAAATAATAAATAAAGAACAGAATATAGTGTAAATGATTAAAATGTCACTTTCAGAATTAGATTACAAAAAAAATTGTGGTTGCCATTCTCCATATCCTTCCTTCCTTCTCTAATTGGCTTGCTCTGAAGGAAGCCAGCTGCCATGTTGTGAGCTGACCTTTGGAGAGGTCCATTTGACAAGGAACTATTATCTCCAGTCAGTAGTCAATGAGGACTCAAGGCTGTCCGCAGTCAAATAGGTGGTTTGAAAGTGTGTTCGGAGCCATGACATGACTACACCATCCTGTACTTTGTGAGATACTCTGAGTTAGAGGCACTCAGCTAAGCTGCACTTGGACTTCTGACTCACAGAAAATGGATAATAAATATATATTTTTTTAAGCTGCTACACTGTAGGGTAATTTGTTTTCTTGGTCCATTTGGGTAGCTATGGCACACTACCATGTGCCATTTATAAGCTGGGTAGCTTATAAATAACAAAAATTTACTTTTCACTGTTCTGAAGGGGAATTAAGGATTAAGAGTAAAAATTGTCTTCAGATTAATTTACAATTTTCATTTTCTTTTACCCTGTGCAAACTTGACTGAAGTTAGGTTTTGTTCTCTTTCTATTATCCTTTTTTTGGAGATACCAGAGAACTCCTAGCATTTCATGTTTTGCAGTTGTTCTTTTTCTAAGATGGATAAGTATGCATGTGTACACACATACAGATAGCTGAAAAGTGGTCTAATTTATATTTGACTCTGTTGTGTATGAGAACAGCATTTGTAAAAAACATGCAGAAATTTTATAAGTTTGGATGTTGTTGAGATCCTAGGGAGAGGAACATTGGGATTTTATTTTGAAATGTTCTATTCCTGCTTTAGCTTTTACCTCCTCCCACCTTCTTCCCAAAGGTAAATTGAATAGATAAATTACATCTATCCTACTAGGGGACCTAGAGTTGAACACATTCCAGAAGAGCTCTTTGTATACTCAATTTGTGTTCACACATTTTATTTGGGGGGAGAAAAAAGGTAAAAACACATTTAATAATTTTGAGTCTTTTCTATCTTAAAAGAAGAAATTATATGGCAAAATTTCAATAAGAAACACTAAAATATATCTCCCTTTTGATAAGTGTAACTGTCTTTTTCACATCTCAGAAATGGTTTAACATCTATTCAGTGTAAATGGTATGAAACATTTGTTCTACAGAATGTGACTCAGATTTCAAGACAGACATCTGAAAGGCTCACAGATCAACTTCCTCAATGATAAATTCATGTAAACTATGGATTTTAAAAATGAATACATTCTTGGGGAGTAAAATAAATGTTGTTTGAGAAGTTGCTGATTATTTCTAGAAGACATTGATTATGTTAAATGAATTTTAAACAGTATTTTCTCGGCATTTTACTTGCTAGAATCTCTTACCCTATTGACTACTTCTTTATCATCTCCTACATTTAACCCACTACAGATGAATACTGGTCCAAGTTTTCATCTGCCTACAGAACAGGCATTACATGCAGAAAATGTATGTTATTTTTCCTCTCTCAGATTTAAGAAACTTTGTATCATGATGAGAATTGGAATAAATCCCAAAAGTCCTTAATTACAATATATTCCCACTTCAAAGTAGAAGTGTCATAACTTATAAAACTTAGGAAATAAAAAGGGCCCAATACCCATTTGGTTTGTGTTAATAAACAGACATATATTATTTCTGCATTTTCTCATTTACAAAAGCAAAGGATTTTTTTCATTACTTTAGCACAGTTAATTTATTATTTTCAAGCTGGTATCTAAACTTCTGGAACACAAAATTAATGGGCTCTTGGAAACCCTCTCTGGACTGCCCAAAGTCAATAGTGGTTCTTCCCATCTGTTATCTAAATTTGTAGTATGTCTCCTAGGTGCATTAAAACAAAGATACACACTAAACTTTTTTCCATTCCCCTCAGCATGAGCAAAAAAATCAAAGTAGTCATAAATGAATTCTTTACATGAAAACTCTAAACCTGGAAGCCCTGATTTAAAATAAACGTGGATGTTACTCAGCTTTGACAATAAACTCTTTCAGACTGCCAATGACATATTTATTTATAAAGCTATTTAGATAATAATGGAAGAAGGTTTAATGACTTGTTTTCTAAGCTAGCAAACAATGTCAATTCCATGGGTTTGATGATGGCTTATAAAATGGACAGTCTGCATCTGTTTTCTGTTGAAATAATTAAAATTGGAAGTGATAAGAATATATTAATATTTAACATTATACCTATTTTAGTCATATTCTGAGAGAAGAGTATTTTTTTGACTTCGAATTATGGCATTCAAATTCACTAAAAATGAATTAATTCATGGCTCCTGTAGATCTTACTATGATGATCGAATAACGGAAAAGTTGGGTAATGTCAGCATTTTCTGTTGTCTTATGTTGGAACTGAACTCAGTTTAGTCTGGGCAAATCACAGTTAAAAGGAAACCAAGTCTGGAGTCAAAAATACAGTACTGCATATAGTGAGTCCAAAGAATGAGGCAAGACCAAGAATGGGAAAAAAAAGAAATGGTGAAGTCAGAAAGCTGTAGAAAGAATTGCTGTGGCCAGTGTTGAAGAGGTTATTGCCTGTGTTCTCCTTTAGGATTTTGATGGATTCCTGTCTCACATTGAGGTCTTTCATCTATTTTGAGTTTACTTTTGTGTGTGATGTAAGAGAAGGGTCCAGTTTCATTCTTCTTTATATAGCTATCCAGTATTCTCAACACCATTTATTGAAGAGACTGTCTTCCATTGGATATTTTTTTCCTGCTTTGTTGAAGATTATTTTACCATAGAGTTGAGGGTCCATATCTAGGCTCTCTATTCTTTTTTTTTTTTTTTTTAAGATTTTATTTATTTATTTGACAGAGAGAGATCACAAGTAGGCAGAGAGGCAGGTAGAGAGAGAGAGAGAGGGAGAAGCAGGCTCCCTGCTGAGTAGACAGCCCAATGCGGGGCTCGATTCCAGGACCCTGTGGATCATGACCTGAGCCGAAGGCAGAGGCTTTAACCCACTGAGCCACCCAGGTGCCCCTAGGCTCTCTATTCTGTTCCATTGTTCTATGTGTCTATTTTTATGCCAGTACCATGCTGTCTTGGTGATCACAGCTTTGTAATATAGCTTGAAATCAGGCAACGTGATGCCCTCAGCTTTGTTTTTCTTTTTCAACATTTCCTTGGTGATTCAGCATCTTTTCTGGTTCCATAAAAATTTTAGGATTGTTTGTTCTAGCACTTTTAAAAATGCTGTTGATATTTTGATTGGGATGGTGATGAAAGTAAAATTTGCTTTGGGCAGCATAGATTTTAACAGTGTTTATTCTTCTGATCCATGAGAATGGAATGTTTTTCCATCTTTTTGTGTCTTCGATTTCTTTCATGAGTGTTCTGTAGTTCCTAGAATATAGATCTTTTACCTCTTTGGTTAAAAGAGGTTAGGTTTATTCCAAGGTATCTTATGGTTTTTGGTGCTGTTGTAAATGATATTGATTCTTCTTTCAAGACACATCTCCAAAGGCAAAGGAAGCAAAAGCGAAATAAACTTTTGGGACTTCATCAAGATATAAAGTTTCTGCACAGCAAAGGAAACAGTCAACAAAACAGAACAGCCCACGGAATGGGAGAAGATATTTGCAAATGACACTACAAAGGGCTGATACCCTAGAGCTATAAAGAACTTCTCAAATGCAACATCCAAAAAACAGATAATCAAATCAAAAAATGGACTGAAGACATGAACAGACACTTCTCAAAAGAAGACATGCAAATGGCTAACAGACACATGAAAAATGTTCAACGTCACTAGCCATCAGGGAAATTCAAATCAAAACCACATTGAGATATCACCTGATATACCAGTTAAAATGGCTAAAATTGACAAAGCAAGAAACGACTAAATGTTGGAGAAGCTGTAGAAAAAGGGGAACCTCTTACACTATGGTGGGAATGCAAGTTGGTGCAGCCACTTTGGAGAACAGTGTGGAAGTTCCTCAAAAAATTAAAAATAGAGCTACCCTGTGACCCAGCAATTGCACTACTGGGTATTTGCCCCACAAAATACAGATATAGTGAAAAGAAGAGCCATATGCCCACCAATGTTCATAGCTGCAATGTCCACAATAGCCAAACTGTGGAAGGAGACGATATGCCCCTCAACAGAAGAATGGATAAAGAAGATGTGGTTCATATATACAATGGAATATTACTCAGCCATCAGAAAGGAAGAATACCCAACTTCTGCATCAACATGGATGGGACTGGAGGAAACTATGCTAAGTGAAATAAGTCAAGCAAAGAAAGTCAATTATCATATGGTTTCACTTATTTGTGGAACATAAGGAATAACATGGGGACATTAGAAGGAAAGTAAAATTGAAGGGGAGAAAAATCAGAGGGGGAGATGAACCATTAGAGATTATGGACTCTGAGAAACTAACTGCAGTTTTAGAGAGGAGGGAGTTGGGGGATGGGTTGGCCCGACAATGGGTATTAAGGTGGGCACGTATTGCATGGAGGTTTTGGGTATAATATGCAAACAATGAATCATGGAACATGACATCAAAAACTAAAGATGTACTGTATGGTGACTAACATAACATAAGAAAAAAGAACAAAAGAAAGCTGGGGGAAAAGAGAAAGTTGGAATGTGACTTAAGCCACTGGTCGGGTACAGTGGTTTCCAAGTGAAGACAACCACTTTCAGATAGTGAGGGTATTATTTTTGAAGTGAGAGAAGCACATCAAAGTAGGATTGGGGTTGTGAAATCACATGTATTTTACAATCACAGGGATTGTAAAAGCAAGATACAAACCTTCAGTGTCCCCACCTTACCCATTATTGCTGAAGCTCCTTCAGTATTTTTTTCTTGATACAGGGTTTCTCTGACTGTCTAGTCAATGTCTGCTTTTTGAATAGTTATGGATAATACCTCCTTTCACTCTTCTGAATATTCCAGTTTGGGTGATAATGTTTATGGTCACTCTGGTTAAGACCCAACATGAGAAGATATGAGCACTTTATTCCTCTCTGGATTATTAAATTACTACTTAAATAATTTCAACCTAGAACACCTGTTGAAATTCATATAGGAAAGGAAGATTTGATTATTCCTTCTGTGGAGGATGACATAGCATATGGGAAGGGATGAGATGTTGTATTCCTGGAGACTTAAAACAAACAAAACTTTGCCAGAGAAATTTTGTTCTTATGTATTCAGGATATCAAAGATCCATAGACTATATGGGGGTAAAGTTAAGAAAAGTAATGTAAAGACAAATTACTTATCTCCATCTCATTAAAGTTTCTTTCCCTTCTCTGAGGTTTCATCCTATTCATTTGGAATCTATTCCTTTTTTTTTTTTTTTTTTCCTCTACTCTCTGTGTTTGTTTCCATGCATTAGGTAAAGCAGTCACCTCAGCCAGTCTTGAAGGAGTCACCTGGGGGATAAACCTTACCTTTCAACTCTGGCCTACCTCCTGGTTGTCCCTCAAATCTTTGGGATTACCCAGCAGCCAATTTTATCTCTAATGGCCCCTGAGTGGTTGAGGGTGTGCCAGCACCTGTCAGTGACCAGAAGGGGATGTTCTCAGTCAGCAAATGGATTCAGGTTGATGGTAGTCAGACCCTCAGGCAGCAGATTTTAAAGATGCAGATACATACATACAGTCAGCAGGGCCACAGTCGTAAACCCTGCTGGTCACCAGTGCTGTGTGATCTACAGTTCCTGCGTAAAAACTGTGGGGCCAGACATAAAAGCTGGGGCACCGGATGCATCTAAAAGCTCCCCTCTGGAGATACTGGTTCTCTACGGCCAGCAGAAGGGAGATGGAATGAGGCAGAGAGAGAGTGTGTAGATGACACCCGCCAAGGGAAAAGAAAAAGAAAAAAGATGTCTCCTGCTGGCTAGAGAGAAGCAGAGATGAAGGTAGAGATGGTACCTGTCATTCAGCAGGCCCCTAGCTGTGTGCTAAATTAAATGCCTGCCCCTGAGGCCTACACTTTAAGCTTAACAAACAAGTCTCATTCACACAAAGTCTGGGCCCTTCTGGGGGGGGCTACCTCTGCCCCAGCCCTGGAACAGGCAATTCCCAGCTCCAGAGCTACTTCTCTGATCCTGATAGCTTTGTGGGTCTGTCTGATGGATATGAGCCCCACTGGGTTTCAAAGCTGGATATTTGGGGAGCTCCTTGCTCAGGTCCCAATCTTAAAAGTTTGGGGGTGCCTGGTGTGGGTTCAAACTCATTGGTCCTCAGGGTGAAGTTCTGGGGTTTGAGTTCCCTCCTTATTGCAGGTGATGGTGCTGTGGGTGCAGTTTATGACCAGACTCTGTCCCAGTGCCTCCTACCTGCTTCTTTGTGAGACATCTCTTGTTTCTTGGAGGCTTAGCAGTTGCTCAGATAACAGTTTTTAGGTTTGGTTTGGTCTGATTTTTCCCGAAGGAAGTTGTTCATATATAGCTACAGATTGTGTGGGAGGAGATGAGTCTGGCTCCTCCTGTGTCATTGTCTTGAACCAGATCTCATTGATACAAAGAAATACTGACATGCCTGGTAATTTTAAAAGGTTTAATGGAACCTCAGGGTCACATAAAATGTAGCACAGGCCATAAATGAATCCTTAATTGAGATGAATATGAAATGGTTAGGTTAATATTATAATGAGGCCCTTTATTATGCATTTTTTTTAATTTAAAGGCCGTTAATGCCAAAACACAGTTATCACTTAGATCTTGAAAAGGAGACTTCTTTAGGCTTTAAAGTAGATAGGAGAATAAAACATTCATGGGGATTTGAATTTGAAAGTTGAAATTAATTTATCACTTCTCGTTTTGCTATTCATTGTGAAGTCCATGTTCTAGGCGATGCTGAGACCTTTCTGAGAAAGTCAGTGATGTTCACCTCTGTGTGGGTACTCTGACAACAGAGGCATGAGGGAATCACTTGATCACTTGGGTGTTCAGTAATGAAGTTAAAGTGGTTCCCTGTGATCATTTCTGTAATTAGAAGATGAACGCTGATTAGTAAGTGGTAGTAATTTGGGAGGAATTAAAAGTTTGTGCACAGTTAAGTGTGAAATAGAACATTTGAGTTCTACAGTTTATATTTTTATGAAAAATATGTGAGATTATTTTTTTAAAAGACTCAAGACATTTGTCCCTGGTCTTTCCTATTCTAATTTGTCCTCGATATTTAGACAGAGTGGTTTATACATACTCTTCCACTTTTTTCCCATTTTCTAGTTAACCCACTGTGCTTGGCCTTGTGCCAGATACTCTACAGATACTCTGAAACTGCTCTCACAAGTCATATTTTGAGTCATATATTGGAGATCTCTTTTGCATTTGATGCTAGGATCATTTTCTCCTTGATACTCAGTACTTCCTCTGTATCCTGATACCATCCTTTCCTCATTCTCTGTGACTAGCTCTTGTTTCTTCCAAGAATTCTGTTAAAACAATAATTTTCTGTTATTCCCTACAACTCAGTTCCTATCATGCTTCTTTGTTGGGGTTAAGGTAGTACAGGAAATCATCCCTACTACCTGGCTTGCTACAATGTAACATGGAGGCCCCTGAGGGCAGGGAATATTCCAGAGGAGGGCTTAGGCCTTTGGAATGCCCAGGCCTGCAAGACCACTTTGCCACTGGAATGCCCCAAGGAGTTGCCTTCCCAAAGCTTTCTTAGCCCAAATAGCCCAAGAGATGTTTGCATTGTCCCTCAGGCTGTGTTTATCAGAACTCGCAGAACATGCAGATTAGCATATCCTATCGTTCCTGTAAACAGATCTTCCCAGTTCCAGTAAAACTCCTGTCACATCTGGTGTGCTTGAGAAACAGTGAAAAGGATTTGATTATCCTGAAGGACCAATAAGAGTGGGAATGAAGAAGAGCAAAGGGTGTTTGTGTCTCTGAGCCTTGACCCCCTTTCCTTCTCTCTTTGACAGCAGAGTTCGGAGTAATCTTTCATCTGTTGGTACAGGGATTGCTAGCTATTTCCGGCACTTCTTGCTCTTCTCTTAAACTCATTTATTTTCATGGCTTAAATTTCCACCTATCTGTTGAGGACTTCTAAATATGTAGCTGTAGAATGACATCTCTCTCTGAGGTTCAGCTTTATTTCTCCAGCTGCCTTTAAGATATCTTTGTACAAATGTCCATAGGCACCTGGAACTCTGCATGCCTCACACTAAATTATTTCCCAAACCTTGCTCTTCTGATGTCCTCTAACTCAGCTCAAAAGAAAACAAACTCAGAATTAGAAATAACTGGAAACGTAAAAGAACTTACATAACTCAGGTCATTGATCTCTACTTAATGTTAATTTTTAAAAAGGCAAAAGTACTGTGAAATAAGTAATCAAATATTATGATAAAAATGAAAATCATAAAAGCTAGCTGTTTTTAATGCTTTAGGATATAAAGTTTGAAAATTAACTAAGAAAGTCATAAATATTATGTCCTCAGACCTCTTGGACAGGTAAGGAAGCTAAGGACATAAAAGCCAAATGACTTACTCTAATAACTGAGAGAGACAATAATTTGGATGTTCCAAATTCATGATCTTATTTTTCACTACATTATTGGGCTGGGTAATATATAAAAATTGTTTCTAAAGAACAGTGTTTTTCAAATTTTGGGCCTTAGGACCCCTTTACAATGGTGAAAATTATTGAGGACCTCAATGAACTTTTGCCCATATGGGTTGTATTTCTTGATATTTACTATATAAGAAATTAAAGCTAAGACATTTAAATAATTATACTTAGTTTATTTAAAATTACTAAACCTAGTATACATGTTAACATGATATATTGTTATGGAAAATCTGTTTTTGAGAAAAATTTATTGAGAAGAGTGACATCATGGTTGTACCCTTTTGCAAATATCTTGCCTGATTTAATCGAAGACAACTGGATTCTCATATGACTTTCTGCATTCAAGCTGTTGCACTATCACATGACAGGTAGCCCCTGCAAAGTTCAATTATACACTCATGAGAGGAGAGAAAAAACAGGAAACTAATGTTTTAATATTAAAAGGAAGATAGCTTTGATCTCTTTAACTCTCTGAAAGTACCTGGGGGATTCCAGGGGTTCCAGGACTACCCTTTGAAATGTGCATGAATACTGGAAGTCCTGTTCCTTCAAAGAACCATTGAATCCTGGCTCTGCAGTTATGTTTAGTAAGCCTTTTGGACAGTTTAACTATTGGGACTCTCATTTTCTTTATAGATAATATAAGGATAAAATTTTTACAGCATAGATTTGTGGTTAGAAACATGGACACTGGGGTGCCTGGATGGCTCAGTCAGTTAAGTGTCTGCCTACAGCTCAGGTCATGATCCCAGAGTCCTGGGATTAGCCCCACATTGGCTCTCTACTCAGTGGGGAGCCTGCTTCACCCTCTCCCTCTCCCCCTGACTTGTGCTTTCTCTCTCTCAAATAAATAAATAAATAAAATCTTAAAAAAAAAATGGACTCTAATACCCAAAGTAATACCAAAAGGCTTTGCCACTTACTAGCAGGTGACACTGGAAAAGTCACTTAGTCTTTCTCTGCTTCACTGGAAAAATAGAGATAATAGACTCTAGCTTTATTTAACAGGATTAAGTATGTTAGTATTTATAAAGGTCTTATACAACCACAAAGTAACAGTTGTGTTTTTTAAATACAAAAAAATATTATATTTAAAACAAATATTATACATAAGTATATTTTATTGGCTTGAGGATTCAAACTAATAAATTTAAAAAGGTATAAGAAGAGTACCTGGGATATAAATATGCTTGAACAGAGTTTTGGAAACAATGATTTGCAAAATAGTTTCCAGATATCATTAAAGGCCCACAGTCTAATGAAAAGAAATAATAGAATTAGAAGAGGGCCACAGAGTTCTAGTAATAGTCAGTGTATTGACAGGTGATATCACTGTAGTGATGCATTGCAAAGGTATATTTCTACAAGGCTTACCACTTTAATCATCCCAAATTTGCAACTCGGGATCATGAGAGATGGTGCTAGTATAAACATGTGCTGCATTTTACAATGGAAGTATGAGCAAGTAACAAGTGATTCTGGTTCTCTCTCTTTCTCTTTCTTCTGTTTATTTTAGTTGTTGGGCCAAGGCACCTCAGTGTCACTAACAAGAAAGTATTTCCTAGCAAACAATGAATGTCTAAATGTTTTGAGAACCTTATTTTTTCATTTAGTTTTTATTATTTCATCCAGTTTAAATACATAATGTATTTCACATGATAAAAGATTACTGCCACCAACATCGAAGCAAGTTCTATTGACTCCCAGTCTTTACTCAAATTCTAACTTCTGCCTCATCTTTGTTGCTACATTTTGGCTTTCATCCTATGTGGGTGTTGGAGAAGTCAGGCGTGTCCTTTTGTGTGGATACTATGACCAATCCACTGCTCTCTCCTCTTCTCCCTAGTGCTGCTGCTTTCATCCTGCTGCTTTTCCTACTAGTGCTCTGCTTAAAAAGTCATTCTTCCCACCCAAAAGGAAATACTTCTCATAAGAGTGTGACACACCAGTTCGGTTAACACTAAAGGATTGGTATCTCTGTGAAGATACTTAATTAACCCCCATATTATGACATTCTCTTTCATGATTCCAATGTCTCAGGTAGTTGTTGCCCATAATGGGTGCACATAATAGGTGTTCAGGAAACTTTTATACTCTTTTCAAGAATATAGGGATTATTTCCTATTGAGGATAAATATGAGGGAAATAATTCTGTATCACTTTTTAGAATTCATCCAGAGTTGGGTATTTGTCCACTGATGTATCCCTGACCTTATGGGAGTATCCTGCTATTCCAGGAGTCTTTTTTGCAAGTCAAAATTTGGGGAAATAGATTAGACACAATCAAATACTTCTTCCATGTTGGCTCCCGAAAAAAATCTGTGTATGAAGTTTTTATTGTTTTTATTTTATAGATGAGGAACTTCTCCCAGAGATTAAGTGATTCTTCTAAGGTTAGTTAGCTGTTACTTACAGACCTATGACCTAACTCAGGAAATCTGAATCCAAGTCCTATCTACATTTTCCTCAAATTGTATAATTACATTGCAATAATGAATTTTTGGAGTTAGTACCTAAGTCTTAAAAGAATTGCTTCTAAATTTAAACATTTCTGAGTTTTTAATTTAATATTTTGTAATTGGAGTTAGTTCAATAAAAGCAAATCTGTAAACTGGAAACCCTGTATTTCACATCTATTAAAATGAAAACTGAAATAAAACCAGCCCAATTACTTTTACCTGATGGTCTCTAGGTAAGGAAGCATAAGACCATGTAATAAATCCCTCTAGGAGTTTGAGAATTTAGTTCAACATGAATGCTTAATTATTATATTATTTTCTCAATGTCTGATTGTTTATTATTATATTAAACCACAAATAAATTACAGTTAAATCTGGAGAAGCAATTTGAAGAAAATATAAATTAATAGAGTTTTTACAAAAATAAATGAGAAAATGAGGTGAACTTGAAGACAGTGAAAAGAAAGGATAACAAATATCTATGTGTAAATAAAGGTAGATCCTAGGGAGACCATGGATCAATTTTATGAATATTTATCTTAAAATAAGGTATTAATTTAAAATCTAGACAGAAAAATAATTTCTTCAAGTTTTATATGAAAACCTTATTTTAAGAAGGGCTGAGCAACAGAATAAGCTCTCAGAGAAGAGAAGGGAATTCTATAATGTGAAATCCTTGAAGTCAGGTTAGTGGATAGATTAATACTGATGACATCAATTTTCTAATGCAGGAGAATTGCTTAACTGACTTGCTGGGGAATGTTACTGATGTTGAATTATGTTCATCTGCTTGGAAATAATACTTCAGGGGAGTCTGAATAGCTGGAAATATATTAATTCTTGCTTTTTCAGATCATCCAAATAAAAAGATGTTGCCAGAAACTTACCACATCAGTCAATAGAAGAAAAATTTTGATCCTGATTCTTTTAAAATTTTCAAACTCTGTATACTAAAACTTAATTTCCATCTTGTTTTAAATTGTGGGGACTTCTGTAATATTGTCTTAAATTTTCCTTGTCAGTGTTTTATCAGTAATAGCCAAAAGATGGTTTTTATATTTGCTAAGTGAGGTATGTATTTTATTTTATCATTTTATAAAGATTTTATTTATTTATTCATGAGGCAGACAGAGAGAGGCAGAAGCAGAGGGAGAAACAGGCTCCACGCAGAGCAGGGAGCCTGATGTGGGATTCGATCCCAGGATTCTGGGACCATCACCTGATCTGAAGGCAGACACTTAACTGATTGAGCCACCCATGTGCCTAAGAGATAGGTATTTTAAAGAAGCAGAAAAATGTGATTTGCAAAATAAGCATATGCTTCCTTGGTTGCAAAAGACAAATTTCTGGAAAAATGTGCACAAACTCAGTTTCTGCTCTGGCTTAAAATGGCTTCTTTGGAGCACCTGGGTGGCTCATTTGGTTGAGCATCCAGCTGTTGGTTTTGGCTCAGGTCAGGGGCATGAGATCAAGCCCAGCATTGGGCTGCATGCTCATCAGGGAGTCTGCTTGAGATTCTCTCTCCCTTGCTCTCTCTCCCTCTGCCTCTCCCTCCTTCAAATAAATAATCTTTAAAAAATTTTCTTTAAAAATGGCTTCTTAGTGTTCTCTTAAATTTCCATCAAGTTACTCATGAAATCAAAGAAAAGTTTAAAAAAAACACAAAACTTTTAAAATTTGACTTTGGAGACATGTAGTTAAAAAACCAACAGCCAACCAACCAATCAACTAGCAGTTTCAAACTTACAAGAATGCTGTAAAAGTATTACAAAGAACACTCACATAGCCTTTTACCAGAGACCCACTTCAGCCTTCACTAGTTTCAGTCATATCTATTATAGAAAAAGAATCCAATGCAGGATTATATGTTCTACCTGCTTATGTCTTTTTAGTATCTTTTTTGGAAGAACAATTGTTCCCCAGTCTTTCCCTTCTTCTCATGACTTTGACATATTTTTTAAGATTATAAGCCACTTCCTCTCTTGTTATCCCTCAGTTTGGGTTTGTTTAATGTTTCTTTATGATTAGACATAGATTATATACTTTTGGCTCAAATGTCACTGAAGTGATGTTCTATTCTTTCCATTGTGTCTTTACCAGGTAGCTCATGATGTTGTTCGTCATTTCTTATAGTTGTGATTTTGATCACTTGATTAAGGGGATTTATCTGCAGTTTTTCCACTGTAAAGCTACTCCCCCCCCCCTTTAAAGCTTTTTTGAGGAGTAGATATTTTGAGACTATGCAAAGTCCTGTTTCTCATCCTACATTCACAAGTTTTAACATCCATTGATATTTTATGCATGAGTTAATTATTATTGTACTGGTGCCAAATATTAAATTTCTGGTTCTGTCCTTATTTCTACTTTATTAGGTGGCAAGGAAGATTTAAAGGTTTTCTTTTCATTTTTTTATTCATTTACTGATTTATGTGCGTAGACTTGCAGATTTATATTTTTCTTAAGGTATTGTGTTTTACCTAATTAAAAAATAATCTCAAAATTTAAAATAACTGAAAATGGAAAATAAAATAAAACACATGGACTTAGATTTATAGTGGTAAAATAGCCTCATAGGATTGTTCTAAGTGACTTTAAAAGGAAGTAATATGACTGTTCAGTCCTTCAGGTCAAAAAGAACATCTCCTCAAAATAAAATATTCCAAAAATGGCTTTACAATTTTTAAAAAGTTTTTTATTTATTTAGTTTAGAGAGAGAGAGCATGAAGCAGACTCCCCACTAAGCAGAGAGCCCATTGCAGGGCTCAATCCCAGTACTCTGGGATTGTGACCTGAGCTGAAGGCACCTGAGACACCCAGCTGCCCCAAATATTTTAGTAGTTTTATTTTTGATGACAGTATTGGATGTTGGGATGACTATTGTGTTAGCAATATGGAATAAAGCAAATAAGTAGTTATTTCCAGTTCTGTCCACTGAAAAGTCTGAGGAACAGTGCTGGTGCAATAGCAATGAGCACACATAAATCCATTTTCCACTTAAATAAATCAGAGTTCCTTGGAGAATTAGTGATTCTAAGTTTGGGGCAAGATATGCCCAATATGAATTTTTAACAACTTGTCATATTAGAATACAAGATTAGCTACTAGGGTCATGTCCAAAAAATTCAGAAACCATTAGGATTCTAACTCCCAGAAAATAGCAGAGCAGATAGTAGAGATGTGGAGAGCCAGAAGGACTCATTGTACTCTAGGAGCTTTAATCCTAATATGTTAATTACTCTAGAGAGGAGTTAGAAATTATAAATTTGGATGCATTTCACTGAATTTGAGCATCATTGATCAGATAGTGGAGTTAAAAAAAGACACTGACCTAATCCATTAGCACATACCAGATGAATGCATGTTCTAGACATTGGAAACTAAGTTAGGTAATATCCCAATTGTAGATACCACTGTTAAGTCTGAGAGGATTCCTGCACTCTTATCAGAAGAGAGTAGACAAACAAAAAAAAATAATAACTTATATACTTGTCTCTTAGCAAATACCAGATCTGGAAGCCTCTTATTCATTCCAAGATGATTAAATGGAAATATCCAATATAGAGGCTACAACAAAATATAGCAAATGGTGGTAATATCATCCAGAACAATATAAAAGCATAACTCTGAAGATAATATCTTAAAGGAGCTCAAAGCACATATTTTCTGATATTATTAATATTTGAGAAAGCACGTATTTTATGTTCATGCTGTCTACATGTGGTTATTTAAATTAAAATTAAAGGAAATTAAAAATTCATTTCCTCAATCTCATTCATCACCTTTCAGTCACATATGGTCACATGTGGCTAGTGACTAGTGCATTGGACAGAATAGTTGTACAACATTTTCGTTATTGCAGGAAGTCCTAGCAGATGATGCTGCTCTAAACAAAAACAGAAAGTCATTTGGAGAGAAGAGTGTAAAATAAGAGAAACTGGCTTAAGAAATTTCAAGTGTAAGAAAATAGAGAATGGTTAAATAATTAAAATCAATACTGCAAACAATAGAAAATAGAATTGGAATTGTAGAAGACTAAACTCAGGTAATGGCAGATGAATTACAAAATTTCCACCTAAATGGAGAGAAAGTAAAAATGCACGAAGGTAACATATGCTTTTGTGCACCTGTGTGTACACACACACACACACACACACACACCACTCATCAAGATAAAGAACATAGAGTTAATCTAAGAATGTTAGGTGTTCCTAAGGAAGAAAACTTAATAATTACAAGAGAGGAAATACAGACAAATTGGAAGATATATTTCTGGAGCTGAGAGAAGGGATTGACAAGTTTCACTACATTATGAGGCAGAATAAATGGAAATGGATTTAGCTTTATGGCACACGTGGCAAAGCTTATGAATTAAAAAAAAATTTAAAATTCCTTTAATTGAAGGAGAAAATCAGTTACTAATGTAGTAGAAAATTTTTGCTCATCAGAATTCTTACGATTTTCTTTCCTTTTCTTTTGAAGAATGATTTGATCAGTAACCCCTCCCCCAAATCTACTTTCTTCTTTCCTGAATGGATCTTAATTTTCTCTTCTCTTTCTCTCTCTCTCACTTTTCCTCTCTTCCTATCTCTCTCATTTTTTGGGAACATTAACAAAATTCCTTTGTTGGGGTCTGATTCCCCTTTAAGTAGCTTCTGTGCACTGTCTTTATAAAATTAATTGAGGGAGTACTCTAGTTTACTGGTTAAATACCAATCAAAGCTAGGCAGTCAAGGATAAGAATATGATGGTGAGCACTGAAGCAATTAAAGTGGGATTTTAAAAAAGTATTTTTTGTTAATATGCTTAGAAAGTTTTATGCACAGATTAAGTGTATATATCATAGTTATGAGGATATATATTGTAGTCGTGTTCAAAGTTATTCTCCTACTAAGCACATGGGAGTTCTTTATTACTCTATTCTTCCAACTCCTTGAAATTATTCGTGGCCTTATGAATTTTTTTGGCCAGTGCAATGCTAGTGCAATTGATGAGTGTTTTTTCTAGGTGAAAACTTTAACTGTGCATGATTTACTACATTCTCTTTGTCCTGCTATGACAATAATAGAAACAATGTCTAAACAAGCACTACCCAAATGGCATATAATGTGAGCCATATATGTATTCTTAAAGTTTTAGTAGTGACATTCTAAAAGGAAAAAGAAAAAAGTGACATTAATTTTGATAATATAGTTTATTTAATGTATATATCTCAAATATTATAACATGTAATCAATATAATAATTATTGAGATATTTTCATCTATTTTTTAGCATTAGGTCATCAGTAGCTGATGTGTATTTCACTTTTATAGCATATTCCAGTTTGAACTTGCCACATTCAAATGTTCAATAACTCAATGTGGCTTGTGGCCTCCCTGTGGCATAATATATACAGACAGAACAGCAGCCAACCTGAATCCTTAATGATTATACTGAAAAGAGATCCCAGATGACCTGCATTGGACATAGAGCATATGAAAACTAAACTTTGGTTGGTTGAGACCACTGAAATTCTGGAGTTCTTTGTTAGCATGGCATAATCTTGTGTGGCCTAATTGATACAACATGTATTTATAAAAAGTAACTTAATAGCAATGAAATATTTTATATATTTACATTTTTCAAATTTCCTACCATAATCATGTCAGTAGGTGAAGGAATGGTCAACAGAAGCTTTAAACACAAAATCTTATTTTTCAGGGGATTATTTATATTATTTTAGATATTCTCTTCAGGTTAGAAAAAGGAGAAAAATGTGAGAGACACCTGAGTGGCTCAGTCTGTTAAGCGTCTGCCTTCAGCTTTGGTCATGATCCTAAGGTCCTAGGATCGAGCCCCGCATCCAGCTTCCTGCTCAGCAGGAAACCTGCTTCTTCCTCTCCCACTCTCCTTGCTTGGGTTCCCTCTCTCACCGTCTCTCTCCGTCAATTAAATAAATAAAATCTTTTTTTAAAAAAAAAAGGGAGAAAAATTAGAATAAATAAAATTACTTTTGCATTTGGAAGTTCGCTTAATATGAATCTTGTTATATGATGGTAGTTACTATTATATTTAATAAAGCTTTAGCAAATAGGAAATGTGTTAAGGGATTAAATAAAATCTGTGAGGTATAAGTACTTTTGTCTTCCATAAGAAACAAAGATAAGAAAATCCCACCTTCACTCTCCCATGTAAAAAGGGAGACTTCTTTAGTATTCTTGTTTTATATGCGTGTAATTTATTTAACAGAAATTCATATTGCTAAATTAATAAGAACCATCTTTTTACTCCTACATTTTACCTGTCATCTGATATTGATTGTGGTATATGTGTAAGAAAATATAAAAAGAAATTAAGAGGGAGGAGTCAAGATGGTGGAGAAGTAGCAGGCTGAGACTACATCAGGTAGCAGGAGATCAGCTAGATAGCTTATCTGAAGATTGCAAACACCTGCAAATCCATCGGCAGATCGAAGAGAAGAAGAACAGCAATTCTGGCAACAGAAAAACAACCACTTTCTGAAAGGTAGGACTGGCGGAGAAGTGAATCCAAAGCGACAGGAAGATAGACTGCGGGGGGAGGGGCTGGCTCCCGGCAATGGGAGGAGCAACGGAGCACTATATCAGGACTTTTAAAAGTCTGTTCCACTGAGGGACATCACTCCAGAGGCTAAACTGGGTGAAGCCCACGCGGGGTCAGTGTGGCCTCAGATCCCGCAGGGTCACAGAAGGATCAGGGGTGTCTGAGTGTGGCATAGCTTACAGGTATTAGAACGGGGAAGCCGCCTACAGAGACAGAGCCGAGGAGTGAGCTCTCAGCTCGGGGTTACCTTGAACCGGCCACAGGCTCGATGAGCCCGGAGCACGGCCAGAGGCCAGGGAGATGGGAGTAATTGGGCGCTATTCTCTGAGGGCGCACTGAGGAGTGGGGCCCCAAGCTCTCAGCTCCTCCGGGCCGGCAACTGGGAGGCCTCCATTTTCATTCCTGTCCTCCAGAACTCCACAGAAAGCATTCAGGGAAGAAAAACTCTTAAAAGCAAACGCAAGCAGATTACTCAGCCTGGCCCCTGGTAAGGGCAGTGCAATTCCACCGGGGGCAAAGACACTTGAGAATCACTATAAAAGGCCCCTCCCCCAGAAGATCAACAAGAAATCCAGCCAGGACCAAGTTCACCTACCAAGGAGTGCAGTTTCAATACCAAGGAGAGCAGAGGAATTCCAGAGGAGGAGAAAGCAAAGCACTGAACTCCTGGCTTTCTCCCCATGATTCTTTAGTCTTGTAGTTAATTTAATTTTTTTTTTCTTTTTCAATTTTTTTTTCTTCTTCTGCTAATATTTTTTTAACTTTTACCCTTTTCTTTTTTAACGTTTTTAACTAGTTTATCTAATATATATATTTTTTCTTTTTTATAATTTTTCTTCATTCATTTTCTTTTTTTAATTGTTTCTTTTCTTTCTTTCTTTTTATTTATTTTTTCTTTCTGAACCTCTTTTTATCCCCTTTCTCCCCCCTAACAATTTGGGATCTCTTCTGACTTGGTTAAAGCATATTTTCCTGTGGTTGTTGCCACCCTTTTAGTGTTTTACTTGTTCCTTCATATACTCTTATCTGGACAAAATGTCAAGGCGGAAAAATTCACCACACAAAAAAAGAACAAGAGGCAGTACCGAAGCCTAGGGACCTAATCAATACAGACATTGGTAATATGTCAGATCTAGAGTTCAGAATGACAATTCTTGAGGGTCTAGCCGGGCTCGAAAAAGGCATGGAAGATATTAGAGAAACCCTCTTGGGAGATATAAAAGCCCTTTCTGGAGAAATAAAAGAACTAAAATCTAACCAAGTTGAAATTTAAAAAAAGCTATTAATGAGGTGCAATAAAAAATGGAGGCTCTCACTGCTAGGATAAATGAGGCAGAAGAAAGAATTAGGGATACAGAAGACCAAATGACAGAGAATAAAGAAGCTGAGCAAAAGAGGGACAAACAGCTACTGGACCACGAGGGGAGAATTCGAGAGATGAGTGACTCCATAAGATGAAACAACATTAGAATAATTGGGATTCCAGAAGAAGAAGAAAGAGAGAGGGGAGCAGAAGGTATATTGGAGAGAATTATTGTAGAGAATTTCCCTAATATGACAAAAGGAACAAGCATCAAAATCCAGGAGGTGCAGAGAACCCCCCTCAAAATCAATAAGAATAGGTCCACACCCCATCACCTAATAGTAAAATTTACAAGTCTTAGTGACAAAGAGAAAATCCTGAAAGCAGCCTAGGAAAAGAAGTCTGTAACACACAATGGTAAAAATATTAGCTTGGCAGCAGACTTATCCACAGATACCTGGCAGGACAGAAAGAGCTGGCATGATATATTCAGAGCACTAAATGAGAAAAACACGCAGCCAAGAATACTATCTCCAGCTAGGCTATCATTGAAAATAGAAGAAAGATAAAAAGCTTTCAGGACAAACAAAAACTGAAAGAATTTGCAAACACCAAACCAGCTCTACAGGAAATATTGAAAGGGGTCCTCTAAGCAAAGAGAGAGCCTAAAAGTAGTAGACCAGAAAGAAACAGAGACAATATACAGTAACAGTCACCTTACAGGCAATACAATGGCACTAAATTCATATCTCTCAATAGTTACCCTGAATGTTAATGGGCTAAGTGCCCCAATCAAAAGACACAGGGTATCAGAATGGATAAAAAAACAAAACCCATTTATATGTTGCCTACAAGAAACTCATTTTAGACCCGAAGACGCCTCCAGATTTAAAGTGAGGGGGTGGAAAACAATTTACCATGCTAATGGACATCAGAAGAAAGCAAGGGTGGCAATCCTTCTATCAGATCAATTAGATGTTAAGCCAACGACTATAAGAGATGAGGAAGGACACTCTATCATACTCAAAGGATCTGTCCAACAAGAAGATCTAATAATTTTAAATATCTATGCCCCTAACGTGGGAGCAGCCAACTATATAAACCAATTAATAACAAAATCAAAGAAACACATCAACAATAATACAATAATAGTAGAGGACTTTAACACCCCCCTCACTGAAATGGACAGATAATCCAAGCAAAAGATCAACAAGGAAATAGAGGCCTTAAATGACAACTGGACCAGATGGACATCCAGATATATTCAGAACATTTCATCCCAAAGAAACAGATTACACATTCTTCCCTAGTGCACATGGAACATTCTCCAGAATAGATCACATCCTTGGTCCCAAATCAGGTCTCAACTGGTATCAAAAGATTGGGATCATTCCCTGCATATTTTCAGACCACAATGCTCTGAAGCTAGAACTCAATCACAAGAGGAAATTTGGAAAGAACCCAACATGGGTTCTAAACCAACATGGAGACTAAACAGCATCCTCCTAAAGAATGAATGGGTCAACCAGGAAATTAAAGAAGAATTGAAAAAATTCATGGAAACAAATGATAATGAAAACACAGTGGTTCAAAATCTGTGGGACACAGAAAGGCAGTCCTGAGAGGAAAATATATAGTGGTACAAGCCTTTCTCAAGAAACAAGAAAGGTCTCAAGTACACAACCTAACCCTACACCTAAAGGAGCTGGAGGAAGAACAAGAAAGAGACCCTAAACCCAGAAGGAGAAGAGAAATCATAAAGAACAGAGCAGAAATCAATGAAATAGAAACAAAAAAAAAAAAATAGAACAAATGAACGAAACTAGGAACTGGTTCTTTGAAAAAATTAATAAGATTGATAAACCCCTGGCCATACTTATCAAAAAGAAAAGAGAAAGGACCCAAATAAATAAAATAATGTATGAAACAGGAGAGATTACAACTAACACCAAAGAAATACAAACAATTATAAGAACATACAAGGAGCAACTCTACGCCAACAAACTTGACAATCTGGAAGAAATGGATGCATTCCTAGAAACATATAAACTACCACAACTGAACGAGGAAGAAATAGAAAACCTGAACAGACCCATAACCAGTAAGATTCAAACAGTCATCAAAAATCTCCAAACAAAAAAAAAAAAAACCAGGGCCAGATGGCTTCCCAGGGGAATTCTACCAAACATTTAAAGAAGAACTAATTCCTGTTCTCCTGAAACTGTTCCAAAAAATAGAAATGGAAGGAAAACTTCCAAACTCATTTTATGAGGCCAACATCACCTTGATCCCAAAACCATACAAGGATCCCATCAAAAAAGATAACTACAGATCAATATCCTTGATGAACACAGATGCGAAAATTCGCACCAAAATACTAGCCAGTAGGATCCAACAGTACATTAAAAGGATTATTCACCACGACCAAGTGGGATTTATTCCAGGGCTGCAAGGTTGTTTCAACATCTGCAAATCAATCAATGTGATACAACACATCCATAAAAGAAAGAACAAGAAACGTATGATACTCTCAATAGGTGCTGAAAAAGCATTTGACAAAGTACAGCATCCCTTCCTGATCAAAACTCTTCAAAGTGTAGGGATAGAGGGCACATACCTCAATATTGTCAAGGCCATCTATGAAAAACCCACCGCAACTATCATTCTCAGTGGAGAAAAACCGAAAACTTTTCCGCTAAGGTCAGGAACACGGCAAGGATGTCCATTATCACCACTGCTATTCTACATAGTACTAGAAGTCCTAGCCTTAGCAATCAGACAACAAAAAGAAATTAAAGGCATCCAAATCAGCAAAGAAGAAGTCAAACTATCACTCTTCGCAGATGATATGATACTATATGTGGAAAACCCAAAAGACTCCACTCCAAAACTGCTAGAACTTGTACAGGAATTCAGTAAAGTGTCAGGATATAAAATCAATGCACAGAAATCAGTTGCATTTCTCTACACCAACAACAAGACAGAAGAAAGAGAAATTAAGGAGTCAATCCCATTTACAATTGCACCCAAAATTATAAGATACCTAGGAATAAACCTAACCAAAGAGGCACAGAATCTATACTCAGAAAACTATAAAGTACTCATGAAAGAAATGGAGGAAGACACAAAGAAATGGAAAAATGTTCCATGCTCCTGGATTGGAAGAACAAATATTGTGAAAATGGCTATGCTACCTAAAGCAATATACACATTTAATGCAATTCCTATCAAAATACCATCCATTTTTTCCAAAGAAATGGAACAAATAATCCTAAAATTTATATGGAACCAGAAAAGACCTCGAATAGCCAAAGGAATATTGAAAAAGAAAGCCAAAGTTGGTGGTATCACAATTTCAGACTTCAAGCTCTATTACAAAGCTGTCATCATCAAGACAGCATGGTACTGGCACAAAAAACAGACACATAGATCAATGGAACAGAATAGAGAGCCCAGAAATAGACCCTCAACTCTTTGGTCAACTAATCTTCGACAAAGCAGGAAAGAATGTCCAATGGAAAAAAGACAGCCTCTTCAATAAATGCTGTTGGGAAAATCGGACAGCCACATGCAGAAAAATGAAATTGGACCATTTCTCTTCACCACACACGAAAATAGGCTCAAAATGGATGAAGGACCTCAATGTACGAAAGGAATCCATCAAAATCCTTGAGAAGAACAGAGGCAGCAACCACTTCGACCTCAACCGCAGCAACATCTTCCTAGGAACATCACCAAAGACAAGGGAAGCAAGAGCAAAAATGAACTATTGGGAATCATCAAGATCAAAAGCTTTTGCACAGCAAAGGAAACAGTTAACAAAACCAAATAACAACTGACAGAATGGGAGAAGATATTTGCAAATGACGTATCAGATAAAGGGCTAGTGTCCAAAATCTGTAAGAACTTAGCAAACTCAACATCCAATGAACAAATAATCCAATCAAGAAATGGGCAGAGGACATGAACAGACATTTCTGCAAAGAAGACATCCAGATGGCCAACAGACACATGAAAAAGTGCTCCATATCACTCGGCATCAGGGAAATACAAATCAAAACCACAATGAGATATCACCTCACAGCAGTCAGAGAATGGCTAAAATTAACAAGTCAGGAAATGAGAGATGCTGGCGAGGATGCGGAGAAAGGGGAACCCTCCTCCACTGTTGGGAATGCAAGCTGGTGCAACCACTCTGGAAAACAGGATGGAGGTTCCTTAAAATGTTGAGAATAGAACTACCCTATGACCCAGTAATTGCACTACTGCATATATACCCTAAAGATACAAACGTAGTGATACGAAGGGGCATGTGCACCTGGATGTTTATAGCAGCAATGTCTACAGTAGCCAAACTATGGAAAGAACCTAGATGTCCATCAACAGATGAATGGATCAAGAAGATGTGGTATATATACACAATGGAATACTATGCAGCCACCAAAAGAAATGAAATCTTGCCATTTGCGACGTCGTGGATGGAACTAGAGGGTATCATGCTTAGCGAAATAAGTCAATCGAAGAAAGACAACTATCATATGATCTCCCTGATATGAGGAAGTAGAGATGCAATATGGGGGGGGTTAAGGGGGTAGGAGAAGAATGAATGAAACAAAATGGGACTGGGAGGGAGACAAACCATAAGTGACTCTTAATCTCACAAAACAAACTGAGGGTTGCTGGGGGGAGGGGGGTTGGGATAGGGGGGTGGGATTATGGACATTTGGGAGGGTATGTGCTTTGGTGAGTGCTGTGAAGTGTGTAAACCCGGCAATTCATAGACCTATACCCCTGGGGATAAAAATATATTATATGTTTAAAAACAATAAAAAAGAAAAATAAAAAAATAAAGAAGAAATTAAGAACTGCTTGTTTTTCTTTCAAAAAGTTGTGAGGTGATTGAGATGGTTATATATAAATATACATATATATGTATATATAATATGTATGTATTTTCTTTCTATTTATCTCATATATATGTATGTGTTATGTATGTATATATGTATATACCTATGTGTACATATACACATACATACACAGTTTAGTAAATCAAAAGCTAAACTGACAGTTATAAGCAAATTTACAACCGCTGATCTTGAATGGGAGTCTTAGTATTTAATATTTTTCTTCTATTAATGTCATCCATTATATATATTAAATGCATAGAGTATGCATATACTTATTTGTGTGTGATAATTATATATCAGAATAAAATGGGTATAGCAGAACAAATAATATGTATCAGGATTAAAAAATGAAAGAGAAAATTATTTCAGTAAAAGGAAAAAACTAGGGATAAGAAACAAAATTATGGACAAAGTGAGTGCACAAAAATGCATGCCATGTTGTCTTGTACATCAGTAAGTGTGAAGAAAATTGTTTCTGGGTTACCTCCTAGTTGTAACTACAAAGAAGGGAACAAAATCATTAGAGTGTTACATATTGTTAATAAAATAGAAGCAGATCATTTGTTTTGGATTAAACTGAAAAGCATTTCTCTTATGAATCCTCGTAAATTAAATGTACTATTGTGAAGAATGTTTTAAAATCTCTAAAATAAATACATCAGCAAAAATTTCAAGCATAGTTTGTTTCATGGGAACTGATGGCAAAATATAAAATTGCATTTTGGTGAAACAATTCTATAATATACAAAATTTTTGAGATTAAGAAAAGTGCTAATATTAAATTCATGTTCAAGTTTGGTGGGTCATGAATCTGTCAGGCCTCTTCTGTTTAATTTTTGAGTGACTAAGTGCATTTTCTTTTTTTGAAAAGATTTTATTTATTTATTTATTTGAGAGACAGAGATCACAAGTAGGCAGAGAGCCAGGCGGGAGAGGGAGAGAGAGAGAGGAGGAAGCAGGCTCCCTGCAGAGCAGAGAGCTCGATGTGAGGCTCGATCCCAGGACCCCGGGATCATGACCTGAACTGAAGGAGAGGCTTTAACCCACTAAGACACCCCTAAGTGCATTTTCAAAATACAGGAGCTTCTCTCTAACAAATGAGAAGCTAAGATTCAGCAAGGGCAAATCTTCCTTGGATTTCAGCCAAAGAGTTTTACTATTGAATGTACCACTAGGAACTTTTTACAGTTGTTTCACCTGTATATAATCAGCCTAAGGCTGTGTCACAAACCAAACTCCTTGTGAATACACAGTCTCCTGTTTGTTCAAATTTTGTATATATTCAAGACCAAGTAGGGTATATTGATAGACCCTTAATAAATATTTCATTGACTAATTGGTGATTGCTGTTCATCTCCTTTACCTTCACTACTACCTCTGCTCTGTTCTCTCCATGTTCCAGAATCAGTTATTAGCTTATATTCTCAGTAAGCTCTTAGCTTTCCAGGGCTGTGTTGTTAAATCTAGATTTGTCTTCATTTTTCTGCTTCTCCTTCTGTACTAGTCAGGCTCTGGTCCTGTTTTCTTGTAGAGGGTAAGCTTTTTCAGAACACGATCCGTATATGACCTTAATACATCCCTTTAAAACTGTAGGTGATAAACCATAATTTGATAATGTACTTGGTATTAATTGAGGTTTAGTTCCTCAATGAAATACTGAAATAATATATTTTAAATGGTATTTAATGGGGGAAACCCCATTATACTGAAAGAGATACGGGGAATAACCATTTATCAGTAGGGCCAATCTCTTGAGTGAAGTCACAGAAGCATTACTACTTCCCTGGTGTCTATAGACCTGGCCATTAGCTAAAATATTGTCCATGGCATGGAATTTTGAAAACCTCTTTACCTTGAGTTGCCAGTATTATTTTACTTATAATTCACGAGGATATTTGTAGGGAGGTGGAGGACAGTGACTCAGAATGTGGGTAACTATTTTTATTGGTGACTAAATGGCTATGTCTGTTTTATTTACTTATCTTAATCCTCCTTCTAAAAGACAAATAATATTGTTCAGGCAGTCAGTGTCTTTTCAGAACATATAAAGCCACTTGTGGAATAAGTTTAGCATCCCTGTTTGAATTACTTAAAAGTGACATTGTCTTTAAAATGAGTGGATTTTGTACAGAACCCTACAATCCAGAGTTTATGCAGAAATAAGAAACATTGAATGTTTGCAAGAATAAAGATTAAAATTTTTTGTAAAAGCAACATAATGCTTCAAATTATACCATTTCTCTTAGGCAATACAAGTTTGATTTTAGATCATACTCAATTATAAGAAATGCCAATTTATCAAATCTTTAGAAAATTGTCCATATCACTCTTATTTGAAATTCATCTAGACCTAGTGGAAATTCAGTGTTCCAGAATACTAAAAACCTTAGAGGGAAAATTATAACAATGAGATGAAATGACTTTTATTATGCTACCTAACGCATTTTAAATACTAGTCTCTAGTACCAAAAGAGTTTTAATTTTTTTTTATAAAATGTCAACCTAAATGGGAAATATGAACTATAATAACCAAATGGCAAAACTATCCTAATGAATAAATAAGTGAATGTTTAATACAATAAAACAATATAAACTAATTTTTCTACCTCTCAAAATATTTTTGTGCAGCTATGGTTGTTGAAAATGTCTGAGTTGAATGGGTTTTTCCATATTACATATATATGGAAATGTATATAATACATTGTATGTAGTATACTATTCCATATATATTATGGAGTATAAATAACATGTTATGTGAAAATAATGTAATATATACACAATGTATATAATGTACACATTATATATGAGTATATATAAGTAATATCATATATATTTATATATACATATATAATAATATAAAATTAATATATAATTAATTATATATTATATATATAATAAACTAATCCTGGATTTCTAGTGAATTTCTCATCTTGTTCTGTTGGATGAAGAACTCTGGGACATGGAGATTCTTTAACAGGGACAACCCAGTGACATGTAGGCTTCTCTATGATTACCATTAAATACAGTGTCCGAGTAATCTCTCTACCTCTTGCCACAAATATCAAAAGTCCCTCAGCACTAAGTGCTCTTAGCTTCAGTGGCCGTTGTGAATATTTTTTGAGTTACAAAGTAATGGAAGACTATTTTATGTCACTTGCTAACTTTTTGTGTCTTGGAAGAGATCTGCTCTAATTCTTCATTCTGAGCTATCCTGCCTATTAGCATTACAACAGGAAGAGACCTAGGCAAAGCAGACAGGTATATCTTAGAAAACTCTGGAAGCTTTCTATGCAGTTTAGTCAGTTTAGCAATTCTGTTCTTAAGTTCTGGCTGTATGTGACTTTGTGTGAAGAAGCCAGGGTTTCCCCACCTGAGAATTGAGTCGCTTCCTGAATTAACAGAAATGAGACTATGTCAGATGGCAAGGGCACGGCATAGTCTTTTCTAAGTATCTTTCACCACACAACCTTTTCCTGACTGATGACCTCCTGAAAGGAAATGCCTTGCTTTGCCTTGTCCTGAACCTCACTTCATGTAATATATTTTATTAGAAGTCAAAGCTAACTGCCTTCTATCCTGGACAGAGTAAAAGGTGCTAAGCTAGGAATTTTTTTTTTAAAAGCCCCAGAAAGCCCTTTACATGGGACCCAGAGTAAATATATACTCACACAAATAGATACATACCTGCATGTGCATATATAAAATACACATATACATATTTGTATGTGCATGCATTTATCTGTAATATATATTGCCATAAAAAGCCCTGTTTTGCCACTGTTTCACTGTTTGACCTTGGACATGTTGCTTCGCCTTTATGTCTTCAACTATAAAGTATGTGTTTATGAGACTAAGTAAGGTATAAAGTGTCTATTAAAGTGTCTGGTGTCAAGAAGGTTTTTGATGAATGATAGCTACAAACAGTACCTTGGTGTCTTACTAAATTTATGAGCAGTGCCAGCCGAGCCTACCACCTAGAGTTCTCATGAGGCCCATGAGAGAAGTTGTGTGAAAGTGTTTTAGATACAGGAAAGTGTCATCCAAATGAAAGAAAACATTGTTATGGAAGGGGTGTATCAGATGGGGGCTAAAGAAGAACAAAATGAAGGAAATAGGACATGGATGGCCTCAGCACTTATTTGGAATGGAGAGGTGACAGAGGAAGGTCTTGACACCCACTGCTGTGGTAACAGTTTACCTAACCTACGCAGTTCTGGGATCTTAAGAAACTCTGTAGCTCCAGTAATGTCCAGAGTTGCAAGAGTATTGGCTTAAAGCATTATGATACCAATGGGAAAGCAGCACATGCCACATGATCAGCTGATGACCTTTTTTTTTTAATTTTATTTTTTATTTATTTTAAGCATAACAATATTCATTATTTTTTCACCACACCCAGTGCTCCATGCAATCCATGCCCTCTATAATACCCACCACCTGGTACCCCAACCTCCTACCCCCCTCCCGCCACTTCAAACCCCTCAGATTGTTTTTCAGAGTCCATAGTTTCTCATGGTTCACCTCCCCTTCCAATTTCCCCCAACTCCCTTCTCCTCTCTAACTCCGCATGTCCTCCATGCTATTTGTTATGCTGCACAAATAAGTGAAACCATATGATAATTGACTCTCTCTGCTTGACTTATTTCACTCAGCATAATCTCTTCCAGTCCCGTCCACGTTGCTACAAAAGTTGGGTATTCATCCTTTCTGATGGAGGCATAATACTCCATAGTGTATATGGGCCACATCTTCCTTATCTGTTCATCCGTTGAAGGGCATCTTGGTTCTTTCCACAGTTTGGTGACCATGGCCATTGCTGTTATAAATATTGGGGTACAGATGGCCCTTCTTTTCACTACATCTGTATCTTTGGGGTATTTTTTTTTTTTTAAATTTGCCCCCTTTCCTCTTCCATGATTAACCTAATGTCTATCACAATAGAAAGGGAACCACTGTGGCAAGAGAAACAGAGATGCTTTTGTGACAGTTGAAGTCAGGCAAGTCCTTCCTATGCTAAAAAGAATGGCAAAACAGGCTGGTAACCCATCACTGGTTGCTGGGCTCTTTTCCTTTGGTTTTCTTCGTGCATGTGTGTGTGTGTATGTGTGTGCATGTGTGCATTTTATCTAGTATAGCTTTAGAATTGTATTCAAGTAAAGGAAAATGAAGTTGGAGATTATGTAGTAATTTGATGATTACAAATCTCAGAGAGCAAAGAAAGTATTATAGTCTCCTAGAGGATTTTATTTAGATATTTTATTTTCTTAACTATTAAATAGAATATTATCTATTTATTTGATTCATTAATAGAGGGGTGAAGGGGGGTCAGAAAGAGAGAGTGGAGCCCCACATGGGGCTCAGTATCATGACCCTGATATCATGACCTGAGCCGAAATCAAGAGTCAAATGCTTAACTGACTGATCCACCTAGGTGCCCTAAATGGAATACTTTTTAAAGATAAGAATACCCCAATTTAAATATTGTAAATATATTGTTTTGTGGTTGCTCTGAATTAAAAAGTAAAAACAAATTATAAATCACTCTTTCATCCTTTATTTTCTTATATTACCATCTTTTCATTTGAATTTGGGTAAATTAGATTAAATGGCTCAAAAATTAAATGGTCAAATAGTAAAATTTCAAAATTTCAAAAATTTCAAAGATTATCACGCATCTTACATAGTCATATGTAAGTACAAATAGAAGTACATTTAGTATTGATTGAAAACATCATTCAGTGTTTTTGAAAACTTTCCATATGTCAAGCACTTTGCTAAATGATAAGGACTTATGGATAAGTAAGATATGCTTCCCATCAGTTGCAATGGGCATATGAAATGCTCACTGTTCAGATTGAGAGGTAGGCAAATAGATTAAAATTTTTAATACAATGTGATAAAAAGTGATTTCAACATATGTAAACTATATTCAAAATTCTACTGGAGTATAGTCCAGAAGAATATAAAACTTATGATTCTTTAGAAATTTAAAAGGAATCCAATAGAGTGGTTATTCAGTTGAAGGAGGGGGCATCTTGGACAGGTAGTGAAGGGGATTCTATGTAGAGATTATTTGAAGCTAGAGAAGCAACATCAAAATGGAGCAATGAGTGAGGAAGAAAGAAGTTCAGCACAGCTGGGTTGTAGGGTGCTCTTGGAAAAGGAAGTGGCAGTAACTGAGACTAGAGAGTACTAAAGAATATTGAATGCCTTTCTAGGAAATCTAGTTTTATTTTGAAGGCAGGAAGGAGAGGGGGTAGGGGGAATGTGGGTGGGGTGCATGGGGTGGGGTGGGTGGAAGGTGGTCACTGGAGGAGTCAAAGCAGTAGAGTAACACCCATAGATTTTCATTCAGACTGTCACTCAAGTAGATATGCAGAGAAAAGAGAAGTAGTTGGGAGCTGGATAACACAGTGTCCTGTCAGTCGCTATAAGTACTTTGACATTTATTCCAACTGAGATGGAAAGATTGAGCAAAGAAATAACATAATATATTTAATTTTCAAAGCACAATTCTGTCTCCTTTTAGGTAATAAACTATGTGGATAAGGACAGCGGGAATACCAGTGTGACGACTAATGCACTTCTCTGGGACAGAGGTAGTGGTGGTTTGGACAAGGGTTGTAGTGATTGTTGAGGTGCAAGGAATTCTTGTTTAAAGATATACTTAGAATGCAAACTGAGAGGATTTGCTGCTGACTTTAAGATGACTGAAAGAACAGTTCCAAGGTTTTTGGCCTGAGCATTTGGAGGGATGGAGCTGCTATGCTGAGATGCTTAAGAGACCCTTCTAGGAGGAGGGGTGTTGATATCATGTGCTTCACTGCTACTATTGGGATGCCTGTAAGCATCCATGTGGGGATTATGCATAGAAAATGGTATTTATGAGATGGTATTTATGTATTTGGAGGAGAGATCTGGGTTGGGGAAATATAGACTTGGGAATTGTCAGCGTATTTTAAACCAAGGAAATGGGCCATTTTCCTTGGGAATGAGTATATATTGAGCAGATGCTCTCCAACATTTGGTGGTTGGAAATAAAAAGAGAATCTGGCAAAGGAGCATGACAAGGAGTAGCTCATGTTATTGGCAGGAGGAGAAACCCATATTCCACAAATCAAACAAGAACATGTTTCAAAAAAGAAAGAGTAAAACTATGATATTAAATGCGGTTGATAGGAGGAAGAGAAGAAATGAGAAGAAACCATTTGATTTTATACCTGTAGATTATTTGTGACCTTGACCATAGCAGTTTAATGATGTGTTGGGGCCAAAAGCCTTTTTGTAGTGGGTTCAAGAAAGAATTTAAAAAAAAAAGGAAGACGAGAGACTGCCAAAAGTAGCGGAGGTAGAGTTTTGCTCTTCAGAGAGAATAAGGACAGTGGGGAGTCAATAGAGGGTTTCTAGTTTTAACAATATAAGACAATAGCATTTGCTTGTATATTGATAGAAGTTATCATGCCAAGAGGGCAAAACTTATAATGCAGGAGATAAAAATGATCAGAGGCCTTGAGTAATTAGAGGATATTGAATCCATTGTAAAATGGAATTTAATGTTAGAAACATAGACAAAGTTATACATTATAACAAGAGGGAAAATGGAGATAGGTACAGATGCATTTTTGTTGGTATAGTTGGGATACTTAAAATAGCCCAGGTGAGAAATGATGGCCTAGATCAGATTACATATGGAGGCAGAAGTGTACAGATTCAGGAGATATGTAGAAAGCAGCATAGACCAGATTTAGCACTTATTTTGGAGTGGAAAATGTGAAAGAAATTTCCTCAAACAATCTACAATTCAGTTAACCTGATCTTAGCAAAAGGTAAAGATCTTTGAGTCATTAATTATAGAAAATAAAGGTAGACATATAGGGGGATAGATTATAATATTTTTAATAGAGAAGTTTCTTATGCATATTGTATTCAGAAGTATGAGTGAGTTGAAATAGCAAGGTTCAGGGTAGGAAAGAGTGGATAATGGAGTAGAAAGAGGACAGTCTCTTAAAAGCCTGATTTGAGGGGTCCCTGAGTGGCTCAGTCAGTTGAGTGTCCGACTCTTGGTTTCACCTCAGGTCATGATCTCAGGATCATGAGACCAAGCCCTGCATCAGGCTTTGCACTCAGTGCAGAGTCTGCTTGAGATTCTGTCTCTCCCTCTCCCTCTAATATTCTCCCTACTCATGCATAAATAAATAAATAAAATCTTAAAAAAAAAAAACCTGATTAAGAGCTGAGATGGATAATATTTGAAAAGAAGAAAGGAAACCACTTTCTTCAAAGACTGTAAAGATTATAGAAGTATAGACACACACATATGTTTAGTGAGGAGAGAAGAGCGAGCCTTAAGGTAGTTCCTAACTTATAGTTTCTCCTCTGTTTATCACAAACCAGAGATAATGGGATAAAGACATCCTAAGGAGTGAGAGTTGGGTCAGTGCTTCATACAGTTTCTTTAGGAATTGGTAGAAGGAGTAAGCCAGGTAAAAATCAGATACTACAAATTTTAAGTGACACCAGTCTCTATGTCTATTAACCATTTTTAGTAGGATTCACAGGGCAACAATAAGAATGGGAAACCTGATGACAGGAAGGGAAGTTTCTTAAGAATAAGGATTTTAAGAATAATTGAGACATACAAGCATGTGGAGCAGGAGATGAAATTTAACATGTTATCTATTAACTTAAATTCCCTCATATAACAGAGTTCTGAGTATATGACCGGAAAACTTAATACCCATTTCCGAACTAGTAGTATATTTGCCTCTAGGTTATAACTCATCCTTTCCTATCCACATCTAATTGTTCAGAGAAAGATACCTGGTCCAGAGGGAATTCATCCAGGGGCGAGGTAATCCAGAATAATCTCTGTATCTCCCGGTCAACTGATAAGCAAGTGTAATTGCATATTCAACCTAAATTCTCTTTTGTTATATAAAGTAACATATTCACAAGTTACAGTGATTAGGGCATGGGCATCTTTGGGGACCTATATTTTGCCCACCACAACATCATAGCATGACTATGAGTGTACCCTGCTATTTAAGATCTCATAAGATTTAATAAAAATACTCTTCTGCAACATGTGAACGTTCTGATATACTCGTTAAGATCCCTTCATGTTTTTGTACAACTTATATTTTAATAGTTATCCCTTATGCTGTGTTCTATTTCTACTAAAATGCTCCTCAGTCCCACCCTTTCCTTTTCTATTCTGCACCATGCCAGACAAAATGGGAAATACAAATTTTGGTTCTGAGGGTAGGAGTGCAGCGGTGGGGTGGTAGATAAAATTAAACAAAAACGTCAGTCCCACGAAGCTTATCAGTACAAAAGACTTCATTAAAGATTTGGTAAAATTGAGGGGAAGAAGGCACAATGGTGGGAATTATATAGCCAATATAAACAATTTTAAAACTGAACATCTCTAGTCTTAAAAATTCTTTCATGCACCCCATCCCCAGGGCTTTTTACTTTTTTGTGTTCATTTTTAATTTTTAAAAATTTTAATTCCAGTATAGTTAACATACAGTGTTAGGTTAGTTTCAGGTGTGTAATTAGAGATTCAGCAATTCTATACGTTACTCAGTGCTCATCATGATAAGTGTAATCTTCGTCTCCTTTACCTGTTTCGCCCATCTTCCCACCCCCCTCCTCTCTAGTAACCATCAGTTTGCTCTTTATAGTTAAGAGTCTGTTTTGTTTTCTTCTCTTTTTTTCTTTGTTTTGTTTTTTAAATTTCGCATGAGTGAAATCATATGGTATTTGTTTTTCTCTGACTGACTTACTTCATTTAGCGTTATGCTCTCGGTCCAGATATGTTTTTGCAAATGGCAAATTTTTTTGAGGCTAGTTGTCTTATATCCAAATTAGAAAATATTGTTGAAGTGATTCTTAGGTATTATAATGAAGTTTGAAACCTATGTTATGGGACATCCTATTCCACTTGAATAAGAATACATTTTTGTTCTGAAAGTCTCCAATTCCGAGTTAATTTGCTGCTAGTCTAATAACTTTCATAAGATGAACTGTTGATCAAGTTCAGTATAATAATTATAGCAGATCTGCCACTGGAAATATTCAAGACAAAGGATAATTTCATTTTGTTCCTATGCAGAGTGCTGGACACTGTATTAGCTTTAGGTATAGTTGATTTATTATGCTTTCTGTGTTTTTTAGTAATAGAACAAAAATTATATCTTCATAAAGTATTTCATCTTACAAAAATAAAAATATAGTTTAAAAATGATTTTAAATACTTTAGGTACGAAAAGCAGTGTTTTGAAGAAATAGTTTTATCTTTGTAAAAATTTCCCTATAGTGAAATATTTATATTGTTTGAACATTATAACTTCCTTGTCAAGAAATATAGTTAATGAAAGTCAAGTAGAGACAGTTTCAAAGTAACTATTATTCAAAATGCCATGGTAAATTTATATGCAACACAAAGTATTTAGAATTAAAATTTGCCATTAGAAGATATATATTTTGTGAACTGCAGTGCTTAGTTGGGAGAATTATAAATGATCACAGCCTTAGATTATTACCTCAGCAGGACATGTAATCCCTTTCAATAACTCAATGGTAATAGTCATTTTAATTTTTAAGAAACGATCTTTAAGATATTTGTATTGTTTGGTGTTCCAGGGAATTCTACCATGTTGTTTGAATATTTATAAGAACTCTGGGAATGTCATTATTGGTAAGATAATCATATAGTATTAAAATTTAAGCATAAACAGTACATCCAGAATGTCATGAAGATTAGAATCAGGTTTCTCAATAGAAATTCAAAGGACTAGACCTGAGTGAAACTGCCCTGGGCAACAGTGAGAAATCGCAAATTGTCTTTGCCATCCAACTTTCTCTTCTTCCCAGGACTCCTATTGACCTAGTATACTTGAACCTGTGGCCCCAGAAAATATCCCATATTGCAGAACTACCACAATTCTAATTCCTTTACCAGAGATTTTTGAGTCATACCTCCAGGGCCACCTCTAAATGAAACTTCCACTTTTTCAGTGTGTACTTCTATCTAGAATTTAAACAAAATTTAGCCATGCCTAGTTGAACTGCTTTCAGTAGTCTGTAAAAACTGATTTGGCCTAGGTACAAATAGGCTTGATGAGTTTTTCCATTGACCATTTTTTGTGCCACCTGTGCCTTTCTAAAGACTTAGAAAAATAGGGGCAGTCACTACACTCTGTTACTAGTAACTAAAATGTCACTTCTGAGAAAATAAATAAAAATGAGACTGCACTTTTATGGCAAGTGAAAGACAACAAGAGATTGAAACTAATATGTATTGGAGAGTTAGCATGTGTGAGAAGCCACATCTATCTTACAATAGATGCTGTTTAGATCAGGAAGCTGCAGATTTGTCTGGTTAGATAACTTGCCCGAGGATGGACCATGGTGTTTTGCATAGTTTAAGGCAGGGCCTACCAAAGTTTCAAGCTTTTACTTTGCCTACACCCCAACTTGCCTCTGTTGTTCTGAGACATTTTCAAATACTGAATAAAAATTAAGTGAGTAGAGTATCACACATTTATCATTAAACTTAGCAATATTGATTTTAAACTGACAAGAATTTATTTTTGCGATATGAACTTTTTCTTTTCTCAAATAATTGGGTCATTTTAGTTCACTGCCTTGTGCATCAGACCAAATGCTTTAAATAAATGCTCATCAGCTTCGATGTTTTAAACATGTTCTTGATGTTTTTGTTTTTGCATTTTGTTTTTACATTAGACATCTTTGAGGAAGGGGCGCCTGGGTGGCTCAGTGGGTTAAAGCCTCTGCCTTTGGCTTAGGTCATGGTCTCAGGGTCCTGGGATCGAGCCACATTGGGCTCTCTGCTTGCCGGGGGGCCTGCTTCCCATCTCTCTCTCTGCCTGCCTCTCTGCCTGCTTGTAGTCTCTGTCTGTCAAATAAATAAATACAAATCTTAAAAAAAAAAAAAAAAGACATCTTTGAGCAACTAGAAAATGGTATGAACACTCCTGAGAAAATTACCCATTGGCCCAAATGTGTTTAGATATTCCCTAAAGTCTTTCCTTACACCCAAGTTTTAAAATCTCTGAGAGAGAAGACTGTGGTAAAAGGGAGGTCTAAATAATAACACAAGCATTTGTTTACAAGTTTAAAAGAAATCATGGGTTAATTTCTCAGAAAACAAAGAGTTTTAAAAAGTAGCATGAATTGTTGGAAATTATTCACTACTAATCAAAGCACACATTGCAAAAGGCTTTAAGTATTAATAAATGTTGGCGAGATTCAATGTAACTACTCTGCTGCTTAAGGACATATAAAAAGTTTCTGTTTAGTAAAGAAATACAGCACATTTGAATTAGAAATTTTATCATACTGATTTTTTTAAGCAAATGTATGTGAAATCTCCATAGGTAATCATTTTTAATTCTTTGTAAAAGTTGTATTTGTGCTATGCAATGAGTTTATTTTGCTTTTTTTCTTCTTCTTTGCTGCAGTGTCTGGTTAAATCTTAAATCCCTCTAGACTTCAGCTTCTGCTGAGCTAGGCAGCCTTTATGCCCAAAGAATAAGAGTAAATAATAGGAAGAGAACAAATAAGCTTCGTTTGTCAGTGTTCATTGGTCTTTATTAATCCTCTGGGCCACACTCTATGTCTCCACAGCTAACTGTGCTATTTTCCTGGATGTGTGAAAATAGTCTTTAATCAAAACTATGCCAAGTCATCTCTGGGAACAACCCTTCCTATTTGGATGAGGATAACAAGCTGTACATTGGGTGCTATTTAAGTTTGAATAGTAGCTAAAGAAAAACAAACTAATTTGTTCAAAAGCAGTAGCAGAAACTCAAGGGAAATTGCTTACTGCTGTTGGCATTAAAAGTATTTAAAACCAATGGTGCCTTGAGTCCAGGCACCATATCAACTAGGAAGCATTAAAATTCCATGCAGTCAGCCCTGGGCATGCTTGGAAGGACTCAGGATCCTTCTTCAACAGGATAAGATTTGGAGACTATAAATATTTGTAATGGATTCAATTTGAGTTTACTACTCTCAGTAATGTCAGCCAACAAGTAAGTGTTTTATAAGTACATATCAGAATTGTTATTCCCTTTGTATTTTTGTTTAATTTTATCAGAAGAAAGAACAGATAAATAACTAATAAATTGTTTGGTAATTCTTTTGAAGTGCGTAGATAAGATTTATTCTACTCATCTGTCAATGTTTGTTTGTTTTTTTCCTAAATACAATCTGTATTTCCCAAAATATAAGGGAGCAATATCTACATTCTCTAAAGAAATCTGAGCTGTACCTTTTATTTTCAAATTTTCTATTAACTCAGGGATACAAAGTCTTTGTATTTGAGAGAAAAAGGAGCATAGAACTTTCAGGATGCATTGAATTTGCTTAAGTAGATTTCTTTACAAGTAGAACAAATATGTGAAAAATCAGAATCATTTTATTTTGCGGCCATATTTGGTTAATAAGACAATCATATTTTACCTTTTATATTAATCTCAGCATGAGTTTTATTTAGTCAGCTTGAAATCATATCTGTAAGTTACCTTTACATTAATTTCTGCCTTTCTTTTTTAAATAAAACTTTCAGACATCAACAGTAAATTGTTTTTCTAAAGTCATTTTAATGAAGTACCTCCCCCTTGAATTGGCCTGGCATATAAAAAGTTTGGAGGTCACCACTGTCCTGATAATTAAAAAGCTGAAGAAACTAAAAATAAACAGTTTTTAAATTAATAACAAATGAATTTGAGAGGGGAGATAAAAACTGAAAAACATTTGTATAGTTCACAATTCAGAGTCCTAGTGTCATTAAAAGACTGAGGCCTAGTTATAGACCTATAGAATGACTTCCCTCCCCCAACACATTACCATCACATTACCAAAGGCCTGTTTTTAGCAATTCTGTTACCTAGCGTATCATGAAAACCTTACAAGACAAACTGAAAGACAAAAAAACAGGATGAGGAGAGAGAGCAAGCATCAGAACTAGACTCAGCTATGGCAATACCAGGAATTGAAAACAACTCTGTTTAATATGCAAAGTATTCTAAAGTATAAAATAAACCGAAGGAAAGATTAGATGGACAATATAAGCAGAGAGATGGAAATTCTAAGAAAGAATCAAAAAGCAGTGCTACAGGCCAGGAACACTGTAAGAGAAGTGAAGAATTAAAATTTTGATGTTCTTAGTAGAATAGAGAAAGTTAAGGAAACAATCTGTGAGCCTGAGTATATCTCAACGGAAACCTCAAAAACTAAAAAACAAACAGAAACAGTGGCCAGAAAAAAAGAAGAAGAAAACAATAGAGCAGAATATTAAAAGCAAAGCAAAACAAAACAAAACCCAAAACTGTGGGACAACTACAAAAGGTATAACAACATACATGTAATGGGAATACCAGAAGGAAAAGAAACAAAAGAAATATTTGAGGCAATAAGAACTTTTCCAAATTAAAGCCAGACACCAAAACACAGGTCCAGGAAACAGAGAAACCAGGGAATATAAATGCCCAAAAAGGTACACCTAGGCATGTAAGTTACAAACTACAGAAAACCCAAAAGAAAAAGATCCTCAAGGAAGACAGAGGAAATAAACATCTTGCCTAGAGAGGAGAAAAGATACAAATTACTTGTAACTTCTCAGAAACCAAGAAGAGACTGACATATTTAGTGTTAAGAGAAAAAGACTCATCAACCTAGAATTCTCTACTCTGTGAAATTATCTTTTCAAAAAGTGAAAGGGAAATAAAGATTCTCCAACAAAACAGTTGAGGGAATTTGTTGCCAATAGACCTATCTAAAATAGGCCAAAAAATTTTTAAAAGTCATTCTCAGACAGAGGGAACATGATACAGATCAGAAACTCAGTTCTACATAAAGAAAGGAAGAGACTCACAGAAGAAATAAGTGAAAAAAATAAAACTTTTATTTTTTGTATTCTTAATTGATCCAACAGGTAAGTTTATTAAAATAATAATAGTCATGTATTGACTTTGTCCATATATATTATATATGTGTGCTTATTCATGCATACATAGAACTGTGTGCACTTGTATATAAGTGAAATGAATGATAACAGTGATATAAGGGACAAGAGGAAGGAACTGGGATAATTTTGTTATTGTAAGATCTTATATTGATGAAGTGGTATAATGTTGTTTGAAAGTGGACTTGGAGTACTTACTTACATTGCAAATCTTTAAAAAAGTTTAAAAAAGTGGAAAAAAGGAGTAAAACAGGTATGTTGAGAGGAGAGAAAAAAGAATTACATAAAATGCTCAATTAAAACCACAAAAGGCAGAGGAGAGTAGAAGACAAAAAAGGAACAAAGAACAGCAACAAAGAGTAAACAGTAACAAATATGGTCAATTTTAATGCAGCTATATCATTAATCACTTTAAACATCAGCGGTCTAAATGCACCAATTAAAAGATAAAAATAGAATGGATCAAAAAATGAGACCTAACTATATGTTGTCTACAAGGAATCCACATTAAATATAAAAACACATATAAATTAAAAGTAAATGAATGGAGAAAGTTACCATGCTAACCATGCTAGCATTAATCAAAAGAAGACAGGCATAACTATATTAATTTTGGGTAGAGTAGACTTCAGAGCAAGGGATGTTATCAGGGATAAAGAGCAGCATTTCATAATGACAAAGCGGCCAGTACTCTAAGAAGAGATAATTATCTTTACATGTATGTGCCTAAAGCAGAGTCAAACTACGTGAGGCAAAAACTGATAGAACTGCAAGGAGAAATAGGTGAATCCACTATTATAATTGGAGGCTTCAGCACCTCTCTATCAGAAATGGACAGATTCAACAAGTAGAAAATTAGTAAACCCACAGCTGAACTCAACAACACCATCAGTCAACTGGATATAATGAACGTCTATAGACTGTTTAATGACAGTAGAATATCCTTTCTTCTTCAGCTTACATGGAATGTTTACCAGGATAAACCACATTCTGGGCCATAAAAAACACCTTAACAAATTTAAAAGAGTAGTAATCATACAAAGTCTGACTTCAGACAACATCTAAATTAAACTGTTAATCAATAACAAAAAGACAGCTGGAAAATCCCAAGATACTTGGAGATGAACCAATGTATTTCCATGAAACGCATGAGACAATGAAATAATCTCAAGAGCAATGAAAAGATATTCTGAACTAAGTGAAAATGAAAATATAATTTATCAAAATTTGTGGGATACAATGAAAGCAGTGCTTAGAGGAAAATTTATAGCAATGAATGCACATATTTTAAAAAGATCTAAAATCAATCATTTAAGCTTTCACCTTAGGAAACTAAAAAAAAAGAGCAAATTAAATCCAAAATAAGCAGAGAAAAAATGATAAAAAGTAGAGCAGATATCAATAAAATATCAAAAAGGAAGTCAATGGAGAAAATTTAAAAAATTAAAAGCTGGCTCTTTTAAAAGATTAATAACATTAACAAGCCTCTAGTCAGGCTAAGGAAAACAGAAAGAGGAAATAATGCATATTATTAGAAATAAATGAATGATAACAAAACTAAAAAGTGACTTACAGAATAGAAGAAAATATCTTCTTCTTATAAATATTTATAAGTGACATATCCAATAAAAATTAGTATCCAAAATATATAAAGAATTGAGAAAACTCAACATCCAAAAAACAAATAACCGAGTTAAAAAATGTAAAGTCATGAAGATAGGAATAGGCATTCTTCTAAAGAAGACAAATGACCAACAGACACATGAAAAGCTGCTCAACATCACTCATCATGAGGGAAATGCAAATCAGAACTGCAGTGAGATATGTTAGAATGGCTAAAATCAACAACACAAGAAACAACAGGTATTGGTGAAGATGTGGAGAAAAGGGAACCTTCCTGCACTGTTGGTGAGAATATGAACTCATGCAGCCACTGCAGAAAGCAGTACGGAGATGCCCCAAGAAGTTAAAAATAGAGCTACCCTACAACTCACCAATTGCTACTAGGTATTTACCCAAAGAATACAAAGCACCAATTGGAAGGGATACATTCACCCTGGTGTTTGTTTGATAAACACTGCAGCATTATCTACAATAGCCAAATTGTGGGAACAGTTCAAATGTCCATTGACTAAAGAATAGTTAAAGAAGATGTGATATATATATCACATCTTCTTTAACTTTTTAATACATATATATATATATATATATATATATATATATATATATTTCCTCAGCCATAACAAAGAGTGAAATCTTGCTATTTACAATGATGTGAAGGGAGCTAAAGAGTATTATGCTAAGCAAAATGTCAGTCAGAGAAAGACAAACCACATAATCTCACTCATATGTTTAATTTAAGAAACAAAACAAATGAATTTAGGGGACAACAACAACAACAAAAAAGAGGCAAAGCAAGAAACAGACTCTTAACTAGAGAGGACAAACTGATGGTTTCTGGAGGGGTGGTGGATGGGGGGATGGGTTAAATAGATTGTGGGTATTAAGGAGAGCACTTGTGATGAGCACTGGATGTTATGTGTAAGTGATGAATCACTAAATTCTACACCTGAAACTAATATTACACTGTATGTTAACTAACTGGAATTTAAATAAAAGGTTGGAGAAATAAATAAATGAGGTGACATCACTATAGATCCCATGACATTAAAAGAATAGTAAAAAATACTATGAGCAAGTCTATACCCATAAGTTTGATAACTTAGGTGAAATGAACACATTCCTTGAAAGACACAATCTGGCAAAACTCACACAAAAAGAAACAGATAATCTGAATAGGCCTATATCTAGGAAAGAAACTGAATCAGTAATTAATAATTTTTTAAAACAGAGAATACCATACCCAAATAGATTCACTTGTGATTTCTAACAGACACTGTAGAAGGAAATTGCACCAATTTTCTATAATCTATTTTAGAAGATAGAAACTGAGGGAATGAATACTTCCTAACTCAGATTGGCAGTTTCTTACAAAACTAAGCATAGTTTTACCATGTGATCCAGCAGTCATGCTCCTTGGTATTTACCCAAATAAACGGAAAACTCATGTCCACACAAAAACTCGCACACACGATAGCAGTTTTTTTCATATTTGCCAAAACTTAAATGCAGCCAAGATGTCCTTTAGTACGTGAATGGATAAGTAAGCTTGGTACCTCCAGACTTTGGAATATTATTTAGTGCCAAAAAGAAATGAGCTATTAAACTATGAAAAGACATGGAGGAAACTTAAATACATATTACTAAGTGACAGAAGCCTATCTGAAAAGCCTACATACTGTTTGATTCTAATACATGACATCCTAGGAAAGGCAAAACTGGGAGAAGTAAAATGATCAGTGGTTACGAAAGGTTAGTAGGAAGGAGGGATGAATAGGTGGAGCATAGAGGCTTATTAAGGCACTGAAACTTGTCTGTATGATATCATAATGGTGGATAGATGGGATGATTTTTTAAAAGATTTTATTTATTTATTTGAAAGAGAGAGTGAGTGACAGAGAGCATGAGCAGGGGGAGCAGGGGCTCCATCTCAGAACCCTGTGATCATGACATGAGCCCAAGGCAGTCGCTTAACCAACTGAGCCACCCAGGAGCCCTGTACATGGGATAATTTAATAAGATTGTGCATACACCATAGAGTGTAAAACAGCAACAATGATCCCTGATATAACTTATGGATTAGAAAACCTGTGGGCTTCCTAAGTGACCTTGGACAATTTATTAACTCTCTGTGCCTTAATTTCCTCCTCTATTAAATAAATGTATCTGTATAGTAAGTCAGAGAGTCACTTTTTTGAAGGGGGAATGATAATGATGTGTCAGTGTAGGTTTATTAATTCTAACAAATGTACACTCTGATGAGGCATGTTGATAATGGCTGTGCATGTGTGGGGGAAGGGGAGGTATGGGAAATCTCTGTACCTTTCAGTTTTGCTGTGATCCTAAAACTGTGCTAAAATATAAAGTCTATTTTATTTTATTATTTTTTTAAGATTTTATTTATTTATTTGACAGACAGAGATTACAAATAGGCAGAGAGGCAGTCAGAGAGAGGAAGAAGCAGGCTCTCTGCTGAGCAGAGAGCCCGATGCGGGGCTCGATCCCAGGACCCTGGGATCATGACCTGAGCCGAAGGCAGAGGCTTTAACCCACTGAGCCACCCAGGCGCCCCTATAAAGTCTATTTTAAAGGATTTAAATTTTCTAGTTATAGATTTGCATTTTCTAATTATAAATGACATTAATATAGAAGTTGTTTTAGAACATGTTTTATATGGGCATGTATATTTTATACTACTCTCAAATTAATTTATGAGGTGAGTTCAAAATTCTTCATAAGAGGAAGATACTGAAATAGTTACAATTTGTGATATTTAATATGAGCACCTGATTTTTTTTAGCTTTCTGAACCTAAGTGCACATAAAAATATAAAAATATTTTATAATTTTCCCAACTAAAACCACTCATGTGAAATACTTTAAATGCAAATTGTCATATTTTTTTATTATTTTAGTACTTATTGGTTGCTTAATATTATATTGAATTTTGACCTATTCCAAAAAAGCAAAGCGTGGATAGGCAAAATATGGAGTTCAGAGAGGAAGAAACGCACAGGTCTTAATGGTTTGAGAGCTTAGTGATCTAATTTTCCAGAGAAGAATTCAGAGTATTTTCCTTCATTGTTGCTCATTTTTCTTTATATCTAATGACACATAATGGCTTTATAATGGAAGTATTCTACTTGAAATGAAAAAGATAAGGTAGTTGCTTACCAGTTTTTGGTGTTACTTATTTTTTCAAAACCTGTCTTACTTTTTAAACACAGCCTTTATGAGTTTACAAAGAAGCAGAGTTTTGTAATCAATTATACATTATACAATTATACAATTATATATTCATACAATTATACATTCAATCCCTCATACATACATATATGTGTTCATTGATTCAACATATACTTATTGAACACCTACTTCGTGTCTGACACAATACTAGGCGTCAGGAACTTAAAAATGAATTATGCATAGCTACTGTTCATAAGGATCTAATAGAATAATAGATAAGAACGTCTTATAAACAGGGAATCATTGAACATTGTAGCAAGTGCAATGAGAGTGATATACATTTTCACACCAAGAAAGCTGTACCTAATTTGGGTGGGAAAGATTCCTCAATTAAAATTCAAAACTCTATATCCTATTCTCAGATTTTCCACTGAGGAAACCTGTGGGTTTCCTAAGTGACTTGGATAATATATTAACTCACTCTTTTTTTTTTTTTAAAGATTTTATTTATTTATTTTACAGAGAGAAATCACAAGTAGATGGAGAGGCAGGCAGAGAGAGAGACAGAGGGAAGCAGGCTCCCTGCTGAGCAGAGAGCCCGATGTGGGACTCCATCCCAGGACCCTGAGATCATGACCTGAGCCGAAGGCAGCGGCTTAACCCACTGAGCCACCCAGGCGCCCCTATTAACTCACTCTTAAACGTAGCTCCCTCCTCTGCTAAATACCTATACACAAAGTCAAAGAATCACATTCTTTTACATTTTCCTTTAATTCTAGTATAATTAACATACAGTGTTATATTATTTTCAGGTGTCCAATCAGAGTCACTTAAATTTATTTATTTATCTATCTATTTATTTATTTATTTTAGAGAGAGAGTGAGAGAGCATGAGTGGGAGGGGCAGAGGGAGAGGAGAAAGAATCTCAAGCAGACTTAGGTCTGAGCATGTAGCCCAACTTGGGGCTCCATCTCACGACCCCAAGATCACAACCTGTACTGAAACCCAAGAGTTGGAAGCTTAACTGACTGAGCTTTCTGGGCAGCCCCAAAGTCACTTTTGAGAATAAAATGATAAAGTCTATGTCCTTGTGCTTCAGTGTTCCTCAGAACACTAGTTTTAATTAAAAAATAAATAAATAAATAACTCACCTCCTTGATCAAATAAAATGTGGATTTTTCTCCTTTTATAGGGCCACAAGGTGCCTTTACATAATCTGATTAATTCTACAGAATTGACTATTTCTTTAACCTAATTTAATCCAGAGTTTCCCTAATTTATTTAGTCTCTGACTTTGCTTATAAATATATTGATAAACATATCTTGGGTATTCTACTCTATGTGGTAACATTATTAAAATTTAAAGTACTTTATGGACTGCAAGCATTTAAATATATAATATCTTTTACATTATTATTTCTCCTATATTTTAATATATGTAATAATGTGAAATTATTTATCCATATGTCTTTACTCTTTTAAATTATAAACTCCCTCAGCTGGCACATTGTTTTCTGTTTATATTCCTTAGAGTGTGATTTTAATATTTACTGAATAAATGTGTGAATAAGACTATTGAAGGATTTATATTTTTCACTTACTTAAATTATAAGCAAAACTGAGTGGTGTAGGTGAATGTATGATTTTTGGCAGTTTTCTTAATATTTTTTCTTAATGTCTAATGCTCTTTTTTTTTTTTTAAGATTTTTATTTATTTATTTGACAGACAGAGATCACAAGTAGGCAGAGAGGCATTCAGAGAGAGGAGGAAGCAGGCTCCCCGCTGAGCAGAGAGCCCAATGCGGGGCTCGATCCCAGGACCCTGGGATCATGACCTGAGCCGAAGGCAGAGGCTTTAACCCACTGAGCCACCCAGGCGCCCCTGTCTAATGCTCTTTTAACAAACATTTATTAAACACCTCCAATGTGCCAGGTATTATTCTGGAGACTATAGATACACCAGAAAATAAAACAGCCCAAACACCAGTCCGCATGGAGCTTCCACATTTGTGGGCAGAGAAAGACAATTTAAAAATAAGCAAGTAAATCGAATAATGTGTTAGGAATTAAGTTATGAAGAATATAAGTGAGGAAATGGAACGAAGAGGGTCAGGAATTGAGATTTTCAATTTCAAATAGTTGAGCCAGGGAAGGGCGCACTTGGAAGGAAACATTTGAACAAAGACTATAAGAGAGTGAGAGAGTGAGCATTCTAGACTTAGGGAATAAGAAGTACAAAGGCCCTGAGGTAGGCGTGTGCCTGGAATCTTCCCAGAACAAGGGAGAAGCTGTAGATGGAGTGAGTCAGTGATTTTGAGTAACAGATGAAGTCAGAGAGATAATAAGGATTTGGATCATGTAAGGCTTTGTAGGAATTTTGACTTTTACTGTGAGATGGGAAGCATCGGAGGGTTTAAACAAAGAAACGACATAATCTGAGCTACATCTTACACAGGATCACTTTGCTAATAATATTAGTAAAGATTGTGATGGGGCAAGGTGGGAGCAGAGATAGCAGTTAATCAGAAGACGATAGTGACCTCAATTAGGTAGCAGTCTTGGTCATGAGAGGTGGTCAGTATATGGATCTACTTTGAGTTAAAGCCAGTATTTGGTTTACTTATAGAAAGTGGGCCAAAAAAAGGAATCAAGGGTAATAACAAAGTTTTTTAAACTGAGCACATGAAAGGATTGAGTTGTCACTGAGAAGGAAAGGCTGATAAGTAGAGTAGGACCTTCTTACCTATTGAATTTTAATCCATGTCAGCAATATTTCAGAGTTTGGTCATTGGTCAGATGATGTCCAGATGAGGGGATAGGAATAAATCAGCATAAACACAGCACTACAATAGCGAAATAGGTCAAAGGGTGGGACCCATTGTTGCTTTGGTAGTAACTCTTTGCCATATACAGAGATAAACATTTTTTATCCTTCTAAAATGTTTTCTAAAACAAAACTCAGTAGAGTAGCGCCAAAAAGCCTTATTTCTTGGAGATGGAGTAGGACCAAGAGTGATTGGATATTATTTTATTAGTTAATTTTTTAAACAAATTTAATTGGCCCCTTTTGTATGCTACTTAAGGGGTATCAGTATGCAAAACTTTTTAAAAAAAAATCCTCCGCTTTTGTGGAGATTATATGATCTAGTAAAGACAGATAGACAATGAGTAATAAGGATAACTGGCAAGTAAATGATACAGTATTTTGCAAGGAAATTAGTGCAATGGGAAAAAAAATACTTCGGGGTAAGGGGAATTGAAAATGGGGGGAATTATATTTGTTATAAATCTTCTCTTTGATGTTACCCGTTTTAATAAGGACATGATTATGCTCAAAGTGGAGAATAACTCCAAACAGCAAAATTTTCTTATGTCTTATGTTTAATGTTTCCTGCTTGTAGTCTGAAGACAGTAGTACTGAATTCTGATGGCACAGCAGTTATATGGGAATTGGATGAACTTAACTGTCACCCTTTGAAATCCCTGTTTCTGACAGGTCAGATATTTCAAAATCTCTTGTTAAGAACATTTTGAGCATGGTCCTTTCTTGGGGACATTTTCATCTTTAATAACAACCAGCTTAACGAAAGTAGGACAGAGCAACCAGGATATTTTGAAAACAACAAAGAAATAGATGCTTCATTGATAATTGCTTGGCACTCTGTAAGTCTAAGTTTTTTAAAAAGCATCAGTTGTATTTCTAAAATTTGAGTAAGGTCACAGGCTAACAATACCGTTCTATAAAACTCTGATCATAAAACCAATGAAACTGGAAACTAGTGATATTTTATATGGCAGTAAAAGGCAGAAAGAAGATCAGATAATTATTTTCGTATTTCCCTATACTCCATACTTGTCAGTGAGAAACTCCAGGGGAAAGAGTATCTTCGAATATTTCTGCATTCCTAGAGTGAAGCACAGGACCTAACATAAAATGCATTTGTTATCAGATACTAAAGTTCTAAAAAGTTACCAGCATACTTAATAAAAAATATGTAATATTAAGCTCCATTGTATGGAATATACTTATACTAACAAAATATGTCATTTATGAAATTCAGATTAAGTCTGGCAAACCTTAGACATGATTAAAATTAAAAATGAGTGTTCTGTATGTCCAAGGACAGATTTTGCAGCTATCTGATAAGCATGTACCTAAGTAGAGAGGGTCTGTGAATTAAGTTTTCTATGGTTCTAAACAGACTAAATTCTCTTACTTGGCCCAGATGTAGTTTTGTTTATTACCGTCTGTTTTCAAGGTAGAAATTAACACTGGTTTCTCAGTTTGGAGATAACTGTGATTAGTCACACAGTGGGACTAGGTAGGTGAATGTGACTACATAAACAAAACCTGTTACCATTATTAAGAAACCTCATAAATTAGATATCCTGATGACCTTATTGCAGCTTCATTTTTCATAAAGGAAGATTGTGTCATGAGGAAGGAATGGACAATCTAATTATTTCAGCTTGGGTGTGATGATGTTTCAACAGAAGATGCCAGTTATTAACCTATTTGAGTGGAGATCAAGGGTCCAACCACTCTGGTCCTAAACAATTCTCATATTGAAATGATCATAAAGGGGGCACTTGGGTTGCTCAGCTGGTTTAGCATCAGACTCTTAATTCAGCTCAGGTCATGATCTCTGCGTTAAGAGATCGAGCACCATGTCGGGCTCTGTACTGGGTATGGAGTCTGGTTAAGATTCTCTCTCTGCCTCTGCCCTGCCCTCCCTCTTTTAAGAAAAATGAAATGATCATAAAGTGTTCTGCAGACTGGCTGATTATTTTTATTCCTCAGATATGCTTATCTTTGTTTAATTTTTCTCACAATCCAATTTATTTTCATTGGCTGCTGCTCCACCATCAGGAATTCCAAACAAAGCAGTCTTAGAAAGTTGTCCTTATTGTGTTAGGGAAAGGAAATGGCTAGTTTAAGATCCCCATAGAATTAGAGAGAGAGATTGTATTAGTTTTCTACTGCTGTGTAACAAATCGGTGCAAATATATCAGCTTAAAACCATATCTCTTGGGGTGCCTGAGTGGCTCAGTGGGTTAAAGCCTCTGACTTTGGCTCAGGTCATGATCCCAGGGTCCTGAGATGAAGCCCTGCGTAGAGCTCTCTGCTCATCGGGGAGCCTGCTTCCCCCCTCTCTCTGCCTGCCTCTCTGCCTACTTGTGATCTCTCTCTGTCAAATAAATAAATAAATAATCTTAAAAAAAAATCTCTTTACTATCTCATACTGTCTGTGGTCAGGACTACAGACAGATACAGCAGCCTCAAGAAATCCTCTGCTTGGGGGCTCACAGGCTGCAGTGAAGGTGTTCACAGAGCCTGGGACCTAGCCTGAGGCTCAGTGTCCTCTTCTAAACTCACATACTTGTTGTCAGAATTTATTTATTTGAATCTGTAAAATTCAAGGTGGTTTGCTTCTCTAGGCCCAGAAAACAGTCTCTGATCTAGACCCTCTTTTAAAGGGCTTACTTGATTAAGTGAGGCTCACCCAGGATAATTTCCTTTTTTATTAACTTTAAGTTCATTAATTGAGGACATTAATTACTTCTGCAAAACCACTTTATCTTTGCCATAAAATGTACCATTATCCCAGGAGTGACATCCCATCACCACATCCTAATGTTTGGAAGCAAGTGTCTCCATTACACAAACTAGAGGAGATTATATACAAGGGCTTGGATCATTGAGAATTCTTAGAAATCTGCCTACAATTTTGCTTATAAAATCAGATCTCAGCAGTTTGGGAAAGAAGTGATATAAAAAGAGAATTAAACTTCCCTCTATGAGATATAAATACATAATTGGAGAACTAGTTAGCAAAAGAGAAGATGAGGTCAAGAGAGAAAGAAAAAGGAGTTGCAACATTATGGTTTCAATAAAAAAGGTTATCAGTGAAAATTCAGAGCTCAGAGTGTTTAACAAATTTTACTATAAGTACCTCTAAAATTCAGTGCTCATTTATGTGGAATGATCTGTTCATTTATATGTAGAATCTAAGAATCAAACAAAACAAGCTCATTGATACAGAGAACGGACTGGTGGTTGCCAGAGGCAGGAGCTTGGGGGTAGACAAAATGGATGAAGGGGTTCAAAAAGCACAAACTTCCAGCTATAAAATAAATAAATCATGAACATAAATTGTATAGTATGGTGCCTGTAGTTAACAATATTGCATTGCATACTTGAAACTTGTTAACGGAGTAGATTTTAAAAGTTTTCATCAGAAGGAAAAAAAATTTGTGTAACTGTGTGGTGACAGATGTTAACTACGCTCACTATGGCATTCACCTGGCAATAGAGACAAATATCAAATCATTATGTTGTACACCTGAAACTAATGTTATATATCAACTATACTCCAATAAGAAAAAAATTCTTGCCATAATGTTTTATAATATAAACCCCCACAGTGTCCCAGAATCTTAGAAAAGTTCACTGAACTAGGTTACAGATAGAGGCTGAAAATTAGTGTAAACATAAACTTGAAGCTATAAAAAATTCTGACTCCCTGGGCATATCATGAATGCTCTGGGTTTTCTGCCATTTGTGTGGCTAGAATTTGAATTCATTTTTCTTCAATATTAGAGAGCAAGTTGATTCCAGCAAAGTGGAAGTGTTGGGAACTTTTAAAAAGTTTATGGGTTACATAAATTGTTCTAAGAGGAGAACATTATTTAGAAATTATCTTAAGATGCATAGCCAAACTTATGTAGAGATAGACTAGGAGAATACGGTTCATTCTGAAAAGAGGGCAAGCAACTAAGCTTCAGGTTTAGGAAACAAATACTTAAACCTTTGGAAAGAACTTAGGGATGTTTTCACTGTATTTGCAAAGTGGCTGCTGTTATATGGCCTTTACAACCTGGTAGCACAATTCTAGATATTACTTCCATCAGGAAAATGCTGTTGGTCACACAGGTGTTAATTTAGATTTCTTAAAATTGTACTTTTTGTGACAAAATCACCTCAGGGATCAAGTACAAAAGAAATGATACTTGTATGTATGAGTTTGACTTATAGATTAGAGGATGTGAAATATTAATGCTGCTTACAACAGCCAACACCAACTGAATATGAATTTACATGAAGTCAGAGTAAGAGTCTTTCTCTCAGTGAGAGGATTGGAATCATACAATAAGAGTTCAATCTATTAAAATTAGGAAAATTTTTGGTGTTTAACTTCGATTTCAGGTTGGTTGACTACCAGGGATATGAGAAGCAGTATGTGGAAAGAACCAAAGGTTCTGGATTTGGAACCAAAAGTTCTTTCTTCTAATCCTGTTGGGGTGACTTATGTATCATTGGAAGAATTATTTAATATTTTAGACCTTTTGTTTTCTCTTCAGTAAAATGGGGACAGCCTCACAGGGTGAATACTGAATGTTTAAGGGGGTTTCAAGTTATCAATTACCATAATAATATTATTTTCCAGTGGTGCCAACATACCATCCAAGTATTTACTTCACAGGGAAGAGGCAGGTTGAAATGGCTCCAACCTTCAAATCACAGTACGGGATGTGGTAATAGATTGCAGAAAAGAAAAAAAAAAGTATTTATCAAATGCAGTCTGGGGTCTCTGAATCTCCATGAGATTCTGAATTTGTATCTATTCTCACTTTAGTCAGACTCATTCACAGGAGGTATCTGTCTGTGGGGAATCACTTAATCAGCTTAAAATCTTTGTTCTACATGAAAAAAGTATAAAATGAGCAGGCTAAAGTCTGGGTAATGATCTTTATTTACTACTTTTGTATACCAGTGTTTTACATTGAATAGTACTTTAAAGGTTGGCAAGGTAGATGTTACCCCAATTATACTGAAGGAGCCGAGCTGTCTTACAGAAGCTTTGCTGGCAAGATATTTTTCTAATGCACAAGATGAAAGGCCAGGAAGACAGAGCTGGTTACTAGAATTTAGGCTTCATTGCATCACTTCATAATCCTCTCATTTTTTTTCTTCTTTCATACCATTCCCCTCTCTTTCCTCTCTCATCTTTAATTTATATATAAATTAACTTTTCTAAGTTAAGTGAAAGAAAGTGTTTTGGCTAGATAAAATGATACTAAGAAACATTGCATACTGGGGCACCTGGTGGCTCTGTGGGTTAAAGCCTCTACCTTCAGCTCGGGTCATGATCTCAGGGTCCTGGAATCGAGCCCCACTACGGGCTCTCTGCTCAGCAGGGAGCCTGCTTTCCTTCCTCTCTCTCTGCCTACCTCTCTGCCTGCTTGTGATCTCTGTCAAATGAATAAATAAAATCTTTAAAAATAATAAAGAAACATTGCATATAAAACAGAAAGAGGACTAAAAATATGCTTTTGGGGTTTCTCTCAGGATCTTTAAGAAAATTAGAGTCACTGTAAAAACAAAGAACTCCTTTTGGGAGAGACCTGTTTACTTAGTGGCATCAAAACACACATTAATGGGGGCACCTAGGTGGCTCAGTGGGTTAAGCCTCTGTCTTTGGCTCAGGTCATGGTCTCAGGGTCCTGGGATCAAGTCCCACA